>NC_091820.1:64467500-65717500 GCF_041296235.1 Equus asinus
TGCCAGGCAGGGGAAATGGTGCTTTCTTTCTCTTACACCTCTTTCAGCTGCTGATTTTCTCTCTGTGAAGCACTCTGGCCCATCACAGGGCTGGACTGTCTGACAGGGCAGGGGTGCCTTCTTTCTCCTGTGTGATCCTGGGAATTCTCCCTGGGCCCTCACCAACTACTCTCCTGGGGTGCTAGTTTGACAAAGATGCCCTTGCAACAGCTCCATTACCTTTATGTGTGGAGCTTTAGTGTGTCTGAAAAAGTCTTTATTTCACCATTGTTTTTGAAAGATATTTTCACTCAATGTAGTTTTGTAGATTGAGTTTTTTTCTTCCAGTGTTTAAGGAATATTGCTCTCCCCGTGTTTTCGTTGTTTCTAGGAAAACTTGTTTTCCTCTTCATCTTTGCTTTTCTATACATAACATATCTTTTTTCTCCTTTGCTGTTGCTTTTACTTTGTCTTTATCATAGGTTTTGAGAAATTTAACTATAATGTTTTGATATATTTTATTTCTATGGAATAATTTAGATCTTCATTTTGGTTCTTATTTTCCTGCTTCTGGTAATTAAAAGATGCCTGGTAATCTTTCATTGGATGCCAAGCACTGTCAATTTTACATTTTTTTAAAAAAATTATTTCATTGAAGTCCTACTGGCTTTTAACATTGTGTAGATTTCAGATGTACATTATTATATATCAGTTTACATATAGACTACATTGTGTTTACCACAATAGTGTAGGTTTTATCCATCAGCATATGTATGTGCTACTTTACCCCTTTCATCCTCCTTCCACCCTCTTCCCCTCTGGTAACCACTAATCTGTTCTCCTTACTGATGTGTTTGTTAATCTTCCACATATGAGTGAAATCATAAGTGTTTGTCTTTCTCTGTCTGGCTTATTTCACTTAGCATAATACACTCAAGGCCCCATGCGTGTTTTCAAAAATGGCACTATTTTGTATTTTTCTTATAGCTGAGGAGTATTCCATTGTATATATATACCATATCTTCTTTATCCATTCATCTGTTGATTGTCAGTTGGGTTGCTTCCATGTCTTGGCTATTGCGAATAATGCTGCAATGAACACAGGCATGCATTAATTTCTCTAAAGATTTTATTTTTTCCTTTTTCTCCCCAAAGCCCCCTGGTACATAGTTGTATATTCTTTGTTGTGGGTCCTTCTAGTTGTGGCATGTTGGACTCTGCCTCAGCATGGCTTGATGAGCAGTGCCATGTCTGCACCCAGGATTCGAACCAACGAAACACTGGGCTGCCTGCAACAGAGTGCGTGAACTTAACCACTTGGCCACAGGGCCAGACCCTCATTAATTTCTCTAAATTGTTGATTTCATGTTCTTTGGATAAATACCAAGTAGTGGGGTAGCTGGATCATATGGTATTTCTATTTTTAATTTTTTGAGAAGTCTCAATGCTTTTTTCCATAGTGTTTGCACCACTGTCAATTTTACCTTTTGGGTGCTGTGTACTTTTGCATTCCTATTAACATTTTTTACCTTTATTCTAGGATGCGGTTAAGTTATTTGGAGATAGCTTTATCCTTTTAGGTTTCATGAAGAAAGTGGACTCTTACCATTTTTTCTTTGCTACCATCCTTAATATACTGATTTCCTCTCTCTTCCTGGTCAGAAGAAGTCTACTTTAGCTCCCAGGTAACATGATTCCACATGACAGCCTTCTCAGAAAGGAAGGGATTCAGGACTAAACAGTCCTTCCAAATTAAGAAAACAATTCAATTTACAATGACATCAAAATGAATAAAATATTTAGGAATAAATTTAACCAAGGAGGTGAAAGACTGATACCTTGAAAACTAAAAAACATCACTGAAAGAAATTAAAGAAGATATTAATAAATGGAAAGATATCCAATGTTCATGATTGGAAGACTTACTATTATTATGATGTCAATACTACTTAAAGTTATCTACAGATTCAATGCAAACTTTATAAAATTCCTAATGACAGTTTTTTGCAGAAATAGAAAAATCCATAATCAAATTCATAAGGAATCTCAAGGGCCCCAGAAGAGCTAAAAGAATATTCAAAAAGATGAGTGAAGTTGAAGGACTCACAATTCCTGGTTACAAAACTTAAGACAAAGCTATACTAATCAAAATGATATGGTACCGGCACAAAGACAGACATATAGACAAATGGAATTGAATAGAGAGCCTAGAAATAATTTCCCACATGTATAGTCAAGTGATTTCTGATGAGGGCATGAAGATCATTCAATGGGAGCAAGAATAGTCTTTTCAAGAAATGGTGCTGGGGAAATAATATTCATATGCAAGAGAATAAAGTTGGAACCTTACCTTACACGATATATAAAAATTAATTCAAAAGGGATCAAAGAATCTAAGACTTAGACCTAAGAGCTAAACTATAAAACTCAGAAGAAACTGTAGAGGAAATTTTTCATGACATTGGCTTGGCAATGATTTCTTGGATATGACACCAAAAGCACACACAACAAAAGAAAGCATAGATAAATTGGACTTGATCAAAATTAAAAACTTTTGTTGCATTAAAAGACACTATGAACAAAGTGAAAAGACAATTCACAGAATGGAAGAAAATATTTGCAAACCACATATCTGATAAGGGATTCATATGCAGAATATAAAGAACTCCTGAATGTCAACAACAAGCAAATCAATACAAATATGGGCAAAGGATTTGAGTAGACATTTCTCCAAAAAAAGATTCACAAATTGCCAATAAACACATGAATATATGCTCAACATTACTAATCATTAGGGAAATGCAAACCAAAACCACAATGAGATACTACTTCACATCCATTAGAACGACTATTATTTTTTTAAAAAAGCTCTTGGTGAGGATTTAGAAAATTGTAATCTTTGATCATTGTTGGTGGGAATGTAAAGTGGTGAAGCTGCTATGGAAAACAGCATGGTAGTTCCTCAGAAATTGAAACATAGAACTTGCATATGATCCAGCAACTCCACGTTTGGGTATATAGACAAAAATGTTGAAATCAGGGACTTGAACAGGTATTTGTACATCAGTGTTCACCATGAAGGACATTTGGTACTGTCCAAAAGGTCCATAAGACAGTTGGTCCATGCCAAAAAGTCTTTGACTTTTGGTCCTGTTCAAAACACCCATGAGCATATTTGGTCCACGCTGAATAGTTTTGGACAGGAATAAATATCAAGGACCTTTTGGCATGGACCCAATGTCTCCATGGCTATTTTGGAGAGGACCAAATGGTCCTGCAAATATCAAAGGCCTTTTGGAATGGACCAAATGTCTTATGGACATTTTAGGCAAGCCCAAATGTCGGTAATTCATTGTTCATAATAGCAGCATCATTCACAATATCCAAAAGGTGGAAAGAATCCAATGTCCATCAATGGATAAATGGATAAACAAAATGTGGTATATAAATACAATGGAATATTATTTAGCCATACAAAGGAATGAAACTCTGATACATACTACACCATGGATGAATCTTGAAGATATTATACTAGGTAAAATAAGCCAGGCACAAAAGGACAAGCATTGTATAATTTCACTTTTATGAGGTACCTAGAATAGTCAAATTCACAAGTTGTGAAGGTAGAATGGGGACTTACTATTTAACAAATACAGAGTTTCAGTTTGAGATGATGAAAAATTCTGGAGGTGGCCAGTGGTGATGGTTGCATGACTTTGTGAATGTAGTTAATGCCGTTGGTATACACTTAAAAAGGCAATTTTTAAAAAGGAGCATTCTCCTTATGAAGTTCTCTCTTTTATTAATGGAGAAATTCCCCCAGAAAATTCCCATTTACTATTTTATTGGCAAAAAAAAAATTACATTATTCCTATACCAATATCTGGCAAATGGCAACAGGTCTGCTATAATTGGCTTAAACTAAAGCTTCTCAAATTTACCATATCTGATGGTTCTTTTTATTTAAAATATTTTTAAATTTATTTTAAAAATTGAGATATAATGAACATATAACATTGTATTAGTTTTAGGTGTACAATGTAATGATTTGATATATTTATATATAGTAAAATTATTATCACAATAAGTTTAGCTAGCATCCATCACCACACATAGTTACACATTCTTTTTTCTGGTGATGAGAACTTTTAAGATGTATTCTCTTAGCAATTTTCAAGTGTGCAGCACAGTATTGTTAACTGTACTCATCATGCTGAATATTACATCCCCAGGACTTTTAACTGGAAGTTTGTACCTTTTGACTATCTTCACCCATTTCACACTCCACCTCCCTCTCCTGCTCCTTTGTCTCTGGCAACCACCAACGTGTTCTATGTATCTGTGAGTTTGGCTTTTCCTTTTTTGAAGAAGAAGATTAGCCCTGAGCTAACATCTGCCAACAATCTTCCTCTTTTTGCTGAGGAAGATTGGCCCTGAGCTAACATCTGTGCCCATCTTCCTCTATTTTATATGTGGGACGCCTGCCACAACATGGCTTGATAAATGGTGCATAGATCCACACCTGGGATCCAAACCAGAGAACCCAGGGCCACCAAAGTGGAACGTGCGATCTTAACTGCTGCGCCACCAGGCTGGCCCCAGATTTTCCTTTTCTTGATTCCACTTATAAATGAGATCATACTGTGTTTGTATTTCACTGTTTGACTTCACTTAGCATAATGCTCTCAAGTTCCATCCATGTTGTTGCAAATGTCAGAATTTCCTTCCTTTTTATGGTTGAATAACGTCCATTCAACTATATATATATATAGTTATATTTATATATACATCACATCTTCTTTATCCATCCATTCATTGATAGACACATTGTTTCCATGTCTTGGCTATTGTAAATAATGTTGCAATAAACATGAGGATGAAAATATATTTTTAAGATAATGATTTCATTTCCTTTGGATAGAAACCCGGAAGCTGAATTTGTGGATCATATGTAGCTGTAGTTCTATTTTTAAATTTTTCGGGACCTCCATACTGTTTTCTATAGTGGCTGCACTAATTTACATTCCTCTGAACACTGCAGTATTGTTCCTTTTTCTCAACATTCTCACCAACACTTGCTATTTCTTTTCTCTTTTGTAATAGCCATTATAACTGGTGTGATATGATAGCTCATTGAAGTTTTGATTTGCATTTCCCTGATGACTAATAATACTGAGCATCCTTTCATGTTGTATGTCTGTAGGTCATTTGTATGTTTTCTCTGGAAAAATGTCTATTCAGACCCTCTGACCACTTTCAATTGAATTGTTTTTTATTCTATTGAGTTGTATGAGTTCTTTACCTATTTTGGATATTAACTTTCTATCATATAGATTCATGCATCACTTAATGATGGGGATGAGTTCTGAGAAATGGGTTGTTAAACGATTTCTTTGTCATGCAAACATAGTGTACTTATGCAAACCTAGATGTTATAACCTACTATACACCTAGGCTATATGGCACTAATCTTATGAGACCACCATTGTATGCGTGGTCCGTCATTGACTGAAATGTTGTTATGCGGCACATGAGATTTGCAAATAAATTCTCCCATTCAGTAGGTTGCCTTTTCATTTTGTTGATGGTTTTTTTGCTCTACAGAAGCTTTTTATGTTGATATAATCCCACTTGTTTACTTTTGCGTTTCTTGCCTTTGCTTTCAGTGTCAACTCCAAAAAATCATTGCCAAGAGTGATCTCAAGGAGTTATCTCCTATGTTTTCTTCAAGGAGTTTTATGGTTTCAGATCTTACATACAATTGTGTATGGTGGGAGAAAGTGGTCCAGTTTCATTCTTTTGCATATGGCTGCCCAATTTTCTCAGCATCATTTATAGAAGAAACTTTCCTTCCCACATTGTATATTCTTGGCTCTTTTGTAGTAAATAAATTGACCATGTATGTGTGGGTTTATTTCTGGGCTCTCTATTCTGTTAAACTGATCTATGTGTCTGTTTTTAGATCTATATATGCACATACTCGCTTCTTCACATTACCTAATCTTTCTCCATCTCTTGGTAAATCAGACCTATTACAAAATGCAGCCTTTTCAATGTGTGATTTTGATGCCAGGCAGACCAAAATCTAATCAATTCAAGCTTTTAAGTGGTCTCATTGAATGTTGTTGATTGATGAGTCATATTTATTATGTAAATCCTCATTGATTTGGCTTCTGCCAGCAAAGAAACAATAAATCTAATATATTCACAAATTTTTGGTATAAGTTAATCTGATTCTCCATAAAATAAGAGTTAAAAACAAACAGCTAGATATGGTCTTAATGAAGTCGATGTTAATTTAATTAACTAAACCTATTTGTTTATGCATTTGTCCCTTGCTCTTTCCCTAAGGAAGATTTCTGAGCTCAGGATCTTTTCCTTCCTTATTTAATCTCTGAATGTTGCAAATTATCACAGTGCATTTTGCAAAAATCATTTTATTCTTTAAGCCTTAGTTTGCCTGATAAGATTACGCACTTAATGTTGCAAAGTGAATGCAAGCACAAGCACAGTTTTCCTCTTTCACAAACAATCATATATTTAACAGGAGGTAATAAAAAAGGAGTTTTAGGATTATAGATTATTAAAACTGGAAAATACCTTAAAGGTAATCTAGACCATCTCCCTCATTTTCATATGAGGAAACTTAAGTACACAATGATTAATTAATTTGCTTTAATACACTCATGACAGAAATCTACACTTTCTGTTTTGGAGGTTAGTATCTTTTACAGCATCATACTGTTACTATGCTAATGGTGTCTACACCCTCAAGTGCACATGAAAGTTGAATGTTTATGTACATGCACACGCACACACATCCACAACAAACACTATCTTAAAAAATTAGCATTCCTTGCGAAGTGAGGAAGCTACGCAGCCAAAATATTAACCTATTTCAATTTTGTCACATAACAGATATTTTAATTTAAGATTTCTTGTATTCATTAAATTTTTTGCATTATGTTATAAAATAAAAAAGTAATGCTCATAAAATAGTAGAGATCTAAATTCTTGCTGCATTATACACTGTCATTGCCCTAGTAAAATTATATAGATGGATAGAAACTTGAGTATTGAGACCCTGATGTGCTCCTATGGGAGGCTGGCTAAAACCAGCAACTCAGTGGAAGTTGGGACTGTGTGGGCTGGAGGAACTATCCTATTTGCTGAGCTGGTCCTGAAAAAGGTATTTGATCAATTTATATTATGGTACCTAAAAGGAATAGGAAACTTTGGAGAGGGATGTGATTTAAGCAATCTTTACTCTCAGAAGGTTCAATCTTCTGTGTAGAGTACAGTACTGAGAAATTCCTGGTAATGATCATATTCAGATGTCAGCCACCTATTGGGAGTGCAGTTGGCATCCAAAAATTAGTTTATATATAGAAGATCTTTCTTGGGTTTATTTCTGGGCTTTTAATTTTGTTCCATTGATCTATTTGTTTTTATGCCAGTATCATACTGTTTTGATTACTATAACTTTATAATATAGCCTGAAATCAGTAAGTGTGATGCCTCCCACTTTGTTCTTTTTTCTCAAGGTTGCTTTGACTATTTGGAGTCTTTTGTGGCTCCATATAAATTTTATTATTGTTTTTCCTACCTATGGAAAAAATGTCTTTGGAATCTTGGTTGTCCTAGTATTGAATCTATAGATGGCTTTTGGTAGTATGGACATTTTAACAATATTAATTCTTCCAACCCATGAAAATGAGATTCCTTTCCATTTACTTGTGTCTTCTTCAATTTCTTTCATCAATGTCTTATAGTTTTCAGAGTCAAGATCTTTCACCTCCTTGGTTAAGATTATTCTGAAGTATTTGATTGTTTTTGATACTGTTGTGAATAGGATCATTTTCTTAAACTTTTTCAGGTAATTTGCTGTTAATGTATAGAAATATTACTAAATTTTGCATATTAATTTTGTATCCTGGAACTTTACTAAATTCACTTATTAGTTCTAACAGTTTTTTGGTGGAATCTAGGATTTTCTGTATATAAAATCACGTCATCTGGAAATACAGATATTTTAACTTCTTCCTTTCCAATTCTGATGTCTTTTATTTCGTTTCTTTGCCTGATTGTTCTGGCAAGGACTTCCAATATTCTGTTGAATAGGAGTGGTGAGAGTGGGCTTCCTTGTCTTGTTCCTGATCTTACGGGAAAAGCTTTCTGCTTTTCACCACTGAGTATATTTGCTGTGGGCTTATCATATTTGGCCTTTAGTATGTTGAGGTACATTCCTTATATACCTAATTTTTAAAGAGTTTTTATCACCAAAGATGTTGAATTTTGTCAAATAATTTTTCTGCATCTATTGAGATAATTGTATGATTGTTTTCTTTCATTCTATTAACTTTATGTATCACACTGAATGATTTGTATATGTTGAACCATCCTTGCCTCCCAGGTATAAATCCCACTTGATCACAGTGAATGATCCTTTTAATGGGCTTTTGAATTTGTTTTGCTAGGATTTTATTGAAAATGTTTACATCTATATTCATCAGGGATATTGGTCTGTAGTTTTCTTTACTAGTATTGTCCTTTGGCTTTGGTATCAGGGTGATTCTGGTCTTGTAAAATGAGTTTGGTAGTGTTCCCTCTTTGATTTTTCTGAAGAATTTAAGAATTATCGGCATTAATCCTTCTTTGGATTCTTGGTAAAATTAACCATTGAGGCCATCTGATGCTGTAGTTTTCACTGTTTGGAATTTTTTAAAATTACTGATTCAATCTCCTTACTAGCAGTTGGTCTATCCAGACTTTCTATATCTTCCTGATTCAGTTTTGGTAGTTTTATGTTTCTAAGAATTTTTCCATTTCTTCTAGGTTGTCCAGTTAGTTGGCATATAGTTGTTCATGGTAGCTTTTTATGATTCTTTGTATTTCTGTAGTATCAGTTATAATGTCTCATTTTTCATTTATGATTTTGCTGATTTGGGTCATCTCTCTTTTTTCCTTGGTTAGTCTAGCTAAAGGTTTGTTAATTTTGTTTATCTTTTCAAAGAACCAACTCTTAGTTTGGTTAATCTTTTCCATTGTTTTCCTGTTCTATATTTATTTCTGCTCTAATCTTTATTATTTCCTTCCTTCTGCTAATTTTGGGCTCAGTTTGTTTTTCTTTATCTAGTGCTTTATGGCATAGAGTTAAGTTGTTTATTTGGGATCTTTCTTGGTTCTTAATGTAGGCATTTATTTCTATGAACTTGCCTCTTAAAATTGCTTTTGCTGCATCCCATAAGTTTTGGTATGTTGTGTTTCCATTTTCAGTTGTCTCAACATACATTTTTATTCCCCTTTTGATATTTTCTTTGATTCATTGCTTGTTCAGGAGAGTGTTGTTTAATGTCCATGTATTTGTGTATTTTCCAGTTTTCCTCCTGTTATCGATTTCTAGTTTCATGCCATTGTGGTCAAAGAAGCTACTCGGTATGATTTCAATCTTCTTGAATTTTCTAAGGCATTTTTTTCTGATCTAACATATGATCTATCCTAGAAAATGTTCCATGTGCACTTGAGAAGAATATGTATTCTACAGTCGTCAGAATGTTCTATCTATGTCTGTTAGATTTATTTGGTCTAAAAAGTTGTTCAAATCTGCTGTTTCCTTATTGGTTCTTTGTCTGAGTGATCTAACCATTGTTAAGAGTGGGGTATTAAAGTCTTCAGACATTATTATATTGCTGTTTATTTCTCTTTTTAGCTCTGTTAGTTTTTGCTTTATGGTTTTAGGTTCTCTGATGTTGGGCACATAAGCATTTATAATAGTTGTATCTTTTTGATGGGATTGACCCCTTTGTTATTATATAATGACCTTCTTTGTCTATTTTTACCAATTTTATTTTAAAGTCTATTTTGTCTGATATATATGTAACTACTCCTGATTTTTTTGGTTACCACTTGCTTGAGATATCTTTTTCCATCCTTTCATTCTAAATATCTCTGTGTCTCTAAGGATAAAGTGAGTCTTTTGTTGGCAGCATATCATTGGATCTTGTTTCTTTATTCATGCAGACATTCTATGTCTTTTGATTGGAGAATTTAATCCATTTACATTTAAAATAATTATTGATAAGTAAGGGCTTATTGCCATTTTATTAATTTTTTTGGTTGTTTTATAGATCCAGTTTTTCTTGTGTCTTGTCATGCTGTCTTTATTTGTGTCTTGCTGTCTTGTGATATCAGTAAGACTTGTTTTATTTATCATGATCCTTTGCATAATTACTACAGGTTTTCCCCTTCTGGTCACCATGAGGCTTTCATAAAACATCTTAAAATTATGTACACCTTATTTTAAACTAATAACAATTTCAGCATTATATTTTGCAGTATTGAGTATAGATGCTCTAGTCACTTGAAAATAAATTAACTAGATAATATTCCAGTCATTTTTGAACCAAATAATTATAGTATGGCTTCTTCATTTTGCTTTTTAATATGTTAACTTTAAAATCAGTAGTCCCAAAGACATGTGAACGGGCAATTCACAGAAGAAATAATGCAACTAGGCCAATGAATATATATAATCATGTACAACCCCCGGGTAGTGAAGGAAATGCAAAAAGATGTGATTTTTTATCCATCAAATTCACAAAAATTTGAAAGAACTCAATACCTAGTGCTGGCAAAAGTGTGGGAAAACGCACCTTCATACAATGCTGTTTGGAGTTAGAATTGCTACAATCTTCTTTCTTTGAAAATAACCTGACCATATTCACAATAATTTAAAAACACTTATATAGTTTGACCTAGTAATCCCACTTTAAGAATTACATCCTACAGAAATAAGAACCCCAATACAAAAGAGCATAAGTACAAGGATGTTTAGCGGACAACTATTTGCAGTACGTGTGTGTCAGGAGGAAATGAAAACATTGGAATTTCTGTTAGTAGGGGAAAATTGAATAAAACATGGCACATTTTGTGGATTAGTATGAAATATAGAAAATCAAGGGATATAATGTGTAGTTAAAGAGAATAAATTGGAGCTATAGTGTAGGTGAACTTGAATGAATTGAGGGGTGTTTACCATATGTTATTATGTGAGAAGAATCCCAAAATAAATGTATAAAATTGTCTCGTTTTTCAATAAAATTGAGGAATAACACCCCATATATATGTAAAGGAAATCCTCAATCCCATTATACATACTCATATTACATTTAGCAGTCAAAACATATTGTAATGTTGAGTACAGAGGTTATTAGATTTACTGCTTTGCTTCTCTGTAACAGTGCAAATAATGAAGAGTTGATTGTGACAACTTTCTTAAATTAAGGCTGCTATTCTTCCATTAAAAATTATTTTTAAACTTATACATAGATTTTGCAAACCACTTTAAAATGTAATCCCACATAGTGAAAAGCATAAGGACTACAAAATCTATTTCCTTGTGTTATCATGCAAACCTCTTGTGTAAACCCCCACCTCAGAATTAATGGCACAATGCAGAAAATTACCAGACAAATTCACTTAGTTTTTCTCCAAATCATGAACATCATGATAAAACATGCTGTAAATCTTTATCAAATAAAGTTTATCAAATGGTTTAGTGAGAAAATTACTTAGCTACAGATCTTGCATGTATCTACACATCAGTGAGAAAAATATGCTGTCTGTAGTTCAAAGTGGCTGATTCTCTGTGATAGAAAATTTGCTTATGCAAATATGTACTCTTCTCGCATCATCCAGAGCATCACCACAAAAATGGGGAAACAAATGGTTGGCTATAACAGCTATAAGGCCTGTCAGGAAATATAATACCGTTATAAAATTTTGGCTATTGATTACCTAATCATTTGCAAATATAGCAACTAGATCTGGGAGAAGGCTTTCAGTGCATTTCCAAGTTTAAAATGCAAGAATCTCATAAATCAGTGTTTTTGTGGTCACATAAACTTATTGCTGTTTCCTGATCTGTAGAAAATGTATTTATAACAAAAGTTAAGTTGTCATATAGTTAGAAGGGTCTGCAGAGACCTAACTCAGCTCCGTCATTTTGCAGATAAGGAAACCCAGGCTCAAAAGGGTAAAACAATTCGATTGCAGTCACGAAGGTAGTTGTGGCCAGAGCTAATACTAGAATCTAAGACTCCTGATTTGTAACCCAGTGGAGTTTTTTTGCCATTACACCTTATAAAATTTTAACAGTAAGAATTTTAATTGCTTTAAAGAGTTAATTATTTTTGTCTAGATTATTACCTTGATAATTTTTTGGAGATATTTTAATTTGTAATTTTAACACTTTACTAAATTATTATATAGTGTTTTTGGCTTATCCTTACATGCATATGGTCACATTTTATCAAATAGTATGTACATAATGATAAATAATTACACTTGTTTCCTATGAGGGAAGAGAACCTCATCAACATTATAATAATGTTTTTTGACATCTGATGTTTTATTTATTTATTTATTTATTTAGGTCATAGTCTACAACATTGTGAAATTTCAGTTGCACATTATTATCTGTCAGTCAACATGTAAGTGTGCCCCTTTACCCCTTGTAACCAGCCCCCAACCCTCTTCCCCCTGGTAATCACTGAACTGCTCTCATTGTCCGTGGGCTTGTTTATCTTCCACATTTGAGTGAAACCATATGGTGTTTGTCTTTGTCTGGCTTATTTCGCTTAACATAATACCCTCAAAGTCCATCAATGTTGCTGTGAATGAGACGATTTTATCTTTTCTTATGACTGAGTAGTATTCCATTGTATATTATATATACCACATCTTCTTTCTCTAATCATCAGTCGATGGGCACTTGGGTTGCTACCACGTCTTGGCTATTGTGAATAATGCTGACATGACCATAGGGTTCCATAAGTCTCTTGGAATTGTTGATTTCAAGATCTTTGGATAAAATACCTAGTAGTGGGATAGCTGGGTCATATGGTATTTATATTTTTAATTCTGTTGAGAGATCTCCACACTGTTTTCCATAGTGGCTGCACCAGTTTGCATTTCCACCAGCAGTGTTTGAGGGTTCCCTTTTCTCCACAACCTCCCCAACATTTATTATTTTTTGCCTTGGTGATTATAGCCATTCTAAAGGGTATAAGGTGATATCTTAGTGTAGTTTTGATTTATATTTCCCTGAGGATTAGTAATGTTGAACATCTTTTCATGTCCTTATTGGTCATCTGTATATCTTTTGGAGAAATGTCTGTTCACATCCTCTCCCCATTTTTTGATCAGGTTGTCTGTTTTTATGTTGAGTTCTGTGAATTCTTTATATATTATGAAGATTAACCCCTTGTCAGATATGTGATTTGCAAATATTTTCTCCCAGTTGGTGGGTTGTCTTTTCATTTTGATCCTGGTTTCCTTTGCCTTGCAGAACTCTTTAGTATGATGAAGTTTCACTGTTTATTTTTTCTTTGTTTCTCTTGTCCAAGTAGACATGGTACTCAAAAAGATCCTTTTAATATCATGTCAAAGAGTGTGCTACCTATATTTTCTTCTAGAATTGTTATGGTTTCATGTCTTACCTTCAAGTCTTTGCTCCATTATGAGTTTATTTGTGTGTGTGGTGAATAATAATGGTCTACTTTCATTCTTTTGCATGTGGCTGTCCAGTTACCCCAACACCATTTATTGAAGAGATATTCCTTTCTCCATTGTATGGTCTTAGCACTTTTGTCAAAGATTAGTGACTGTATATGTGTGGTTTTATTTCTGGGCTTTCAATTTTGTTCCACTGATCTGAGTGTCTGTTTTTGCATCATTACAATGCTCTTTTGATTACTATAGCTTTGTAGTATATTTTGAAGTCAGGGATTGTGATGCCTCCAGCTTTGTTCTTTTTCCTCAGGATTGCTTTAACTATTCAGGGTCTTTTGTTGCGCCATATGAATTTTAGGAGTCTTGTTTCTATTTCCATGAAGAAAGTCATTGGAATTCTGATTGGCCTTGCATTGAATCTGTAGGTTGCTTTAGGTAGTATGGACATTTTAATTATGTTTATTCTGATCCATGAGCATGGAATATCTTCCCTTTTTTTATGTCAACATCAATTTCTTTCAGTAATGTCTTATAGTTTTCATTGTATAGGTCTTTCATTTGATTGGCTAAACTTATTCCTAGTCATTTTATTATTTTTTGTTGTGATTGTAAACGGATTTTTTCTTTTTCACTTCTTTGTGGTAACATTGGTTTAGACCATTATATAAATTTCACCTTTGCATCATTATATTTCGATTGCTGTATAGATTACATTATATTCACCACCAAAAGTCTAATTACAATCTATCACCACACACATGTGCCTAATCACCACTTTTACCCTCCTCCCTCCCTACTTCCCCTCTGGTAACCACCAATCCATTCTGTATTCTTGAGTTCTCTTTCTGTTAGTTCGTTACGAGAGTCTAGAAATGCAACCAACTTTTGTGAGTTGATTTTGAACCTTGCAACTTTGCTGTAGTTCTTGATTATTTACAATTGTTTTCTGATGTTATTTAGGGTTTTCCATTGTAAAATCATGTCATCTGCAAGCACTGAGTTTCACTTCTTCATTCTTATGTGGATTACTTTTATTTCTTTTTCTTGCCTGATTGCTCTGGCCAAAACCTTCAGTACTATGTTGGATAAGAATGGTGAGAATGGGCACACTTGCCTTGTTCCTGTTCTCAGAGGCATGGCTTTAAATTTTTCCCCATTGATTGTGATGTTGGTTGTGGATTTGTCATATATGGCCTTTATTGTGTTGAGGTACTTTCCTTCTATACCCATTTTATTAAGAGCTTTTATCATAAGTGGATGTTGGATCTTCTCAAATGCTTTTCCTGCATCTATTGAGATGATCATGTGCTTTTTATTCTTCATTTTGTTAATGTGGTGTATCACATTGATTGATTTGAGGATGTTGAACCATCCCTGTATCCCTGGTATAAATCCCACTTGATTATTGTGTATTACCCTTTTAATATATTGCTGTATTTGGTTGCCAATGTTTTGTTGAGGATTTTTGCATCTATGTTCATCAGTGATATTGGCCTGTAATTTTTCCTTCTGTGTGATGTCCTTGTCTGGCTTTGGGATCAGGGTGATGTTGGTCTTGTAGAATGTGTTAGGAAATGTTCCTTCTTCTTCAATTTTTTTGGAATAGTTTGAGAAAGATAGGTATTAATTATTCTTTGAATGTTTTGTGGAATTCTCCAGAGAAACAATCTTGTCCTGGACTATTATTTTTTGGGAGATTTTTGGTTACTGTTTCAATATCTTTACTTGTGAATTGTCTATTCAGATTCTCTATTTGTTCTTGATTCAGTTTTGGGAGGCTGTATGAGTCTTAGAATTAATTCATTTCTTTTAGTTTGTCCAATTTATTGGCATATAGTTTTTCATGGTTTTCTCTTATAATCCTTTGTATTTCTGTGGTATCCATTGTAATTTCTCCTATTTCATTTTTAATTTTATTTATTTGAATCTTCATTTTTTTCCCTCAGTGGGGCTGACTAAGGGTTTGTCAATTTTGTTTATCTTCTCGAAGAATCAGTTCTTTGGTTCATTGATCCTTTCTACTGTCTTTTTTGCTTCAATTTTATTTATTTATGCTCTGATTTTTATTTCCCTCCTTCTGCTGATTTGTGCTTTGTTTGTACTTCTTTTCTACTTCTGTTAAGTGTAGTTTGAAATTGTTTATTTGAGATTTTTCTTGTTAAGGTGAGCCTGTATTGCGATGAATTTCCCTCTTAGGACCACTTTTGCTGTATCCCATATTTTCCTTCATCTCCAGGTATTTTTTATTTCTCCTTTGATTTCTACATTGACCCTATCGTTGTTTAACAGCATTTTGTTTCATCACCACATTTTTGTGGCTTTTCTGATTTTCTTCCTGTAGTTGATTTCTAGTTTCATACTGTTGTGTTCAGAAAAGATGTTTGGTTTTATTTCAATCTTCTTAAATTTATTGAGACTTGTTTTGTGGCCTAATACGTGATCCATTCTGGAAAATGTTCTATGTGCATTTTAGAAGAATGTGTATTCTGCAGTTTTTGGATGGAAATTTCTGTATATATCTACTAAGTCTATCTGGTCTAATGTGTCCTTTAAGGCCAGTGTTTCCTTATTGATCTTCTGTTTGGATGATCTATTCATTGGTGTAAGTGGAGTGTTAAAGTCCCCTACTATTGTGTTACTATCTATTTCTCCTTTTATGTCTGTTAATTGCTTTATATATTTAGGTGCTCCTATGTTGGGTGCATAGATATTTACAAGTGTTATATCCTCTTATTGGATTGTTCCCTTTATCTTTACGTAGTGCCCTTCTTTGTCTCTTGCTACAGTTTTTTAAAAGTCTGTTCCATCTAAGTATTGCTACCCCAGCTTTCTCCTCATTGCCATTTGCATGGAGTATCATTTTCCATCCCTTCTTTTTCAGTTTGTCAGTATCTCTAGGTATGAAGTGAGTCTCTCACATGCAGCATACATACAGGTTTTGTTTGTTTATCCCACCCATCATCTTATGCCTTTTTATTGGAGCATTTAGTCCATTTACATTTAAAGTAGCTATTTATAAGAATATATTTATTCCTATGTGTTACTTTTTTTCTGGGAGTTTTAGTAGCTCTTCTCGATTCCTTTCTTCTTCTCTTACTCTCTTCTGTTGTGATTTGATGGCTTTCTTTAGTATTCTCTTTGTGTTCCTTTCTCAGTTTTTTATGTATTTATTATAGATTTCTGGTTTGTGGTTACCATGACGTTCATACATAATAACTTACATGTATAGCAATCTATATTAAGTTGATAGTTTCTTTAGTTTGACCCCTTGCTAAAAGCTCTACTCTTTTACTCCCCTCCTCCCACATTTTGTTTTTGATATCATAGCTAACCTTTTTTGTTGTGTGTATGTATTGTTACCTTATTATAGAGATAGATCATTTTAGTACTTTTGTGCTTTGACCTTCAGAGGTGGTTGATCTGCTACCTTTACTGTATATTTGCCTTTACCAGTGATTTTATTGCTTTTCTTTGGTAATTTTCTTATTCCTATTTGTGGTCTTCTCTTTTCCACTTAAATAAGTCCCTTTAGCATTTCTTGTAAGCATGATTTCTTGGTGATAAACTCCTTTAGTTTTTGCTTATCTGGAAAATTTTCTCTCTCCTGCCACTCTGAATGAAAACCTTGCTGGGTAGAGTAGTTTTGCCTGTAGGTTTTTTCCTTTCAGCACTTTAAATTTATTGTTCCACTCCTTTCTAGCCTGTAAGGTTTCTTCTGAGAAGTCAGCTGATAGCCTTATGGTGTTTCTTTTCTATGTAACTTGTTGCCTTTGTCTTGCAGCTTCTAGGATTCTCTCTTTGCTTTAACTCTTGACATTTTAATTATAATGTGTCTTGATGTGGGTCTCTTTGTATTTATTTTGTTTGGTACTCTCTGTCCTTCCTGTACCTGGATGTTTGTTTCCATCCTTAGGTTAGGAAAGTATTCAGCTATTATTTCTTTGAATAGATTCTCTGCCTCTTTGTCTCTCTCTTCTCCTTCTGGGACATGTATAACACAGATGTTAGTTCACTTGATGTTGTCCCAGAGGTTCCTTTGACTGCTCTCATTCTTTTTAATTTTTTTCTTTTATCTGTTCAGCTTGGATGATTTCCTCTAGTCTTTTGTCCAGCTCACTGATCCTTTCTTCTGTATCATGTACTCTGCCACTGAGTCTCTCCAGTGAATTTATTACCAGTATTGTATTCTTTTTTCTGATTGATTCTTTTTTATATTTTCCAATTCTTTGTTGAAGTTCTCACCGACCTCATCCATTCTTCTCTCAAGATCAGTGAGCATCCTTATGACTTTTTATTTCAACTCTTTGTCAGGTAGATTGTTTATTTCTGTTTCATTTAGTTCTTTTTATGGGGTTTTGTCCTGTTCCCTTACTTGGAACCTATTCCTGTGACTCCTCATTTTGCCCCTTTCTCTGTGCTTATATCTATATTATGTAGATCAGCTATGTCTGCTGATCTTGGAGAAGTGGCCTTATGTAAGACATGCCTCATGGGGCCCACTATTGTGCTTCCCTCTCATCACCAGGTCCAAGTGTTCCAGGAGTATCCCCTATGTGGACTATGTATGCCCTTTTGTTGTAGCAGGGTTGTTCTTGTTGCTGGTGCCTGAGTATGCTAAGTTGTCTCCCTAACCAGCTGCTTGTAATGTTCAGCTGCACATCACTGCTATGGAACCTTCAGTCACTTTATCAGGTGTGGGGATACCAAGCATAGTTGGCTTCAATGTCTTATAGGACATTATTGATGCAGTTTTTCTGTTCAGTGAGTGGGCTCCCAGCATGGCTAGTTGCTAGGCTCAGGGGCTTACAATTGCTATAGGCCTCTAGGCTGCAAGGCTGTTGTCAGCTCTCTCAGGATTGAAGCTGAGTGGGGCCTACTCCAGGCATGGGATCACCCAAGTTTTTCAGGCTTTGGAGGGTGGAGCCAGTCCACTACATGGTTGTTTGAGAAGCACAATTCTTCTGCAGCTGACAAGCCCCACTGCTCATAGGGCTATACATCATCAACACATTCTTGTCCTGTGCATGTGCCATAACTCCTGAAGCAGAATCACTTGCCCCACTTCAGAGGCCCCACACACTCCACCAGTGCCCCACACACTCCACTGGCTCCTTTCACATGCCCTGCCCTGCAGAGGTCAACCCACTCACTTGGCTGCAGAGGATCCAGGCACCCAGCCTATGCAGGCCCACAAGTAGCCGAAGGGCTTGCTATTGGGTAGGGCCAGTCCCTAGGGCAGGTGCCTGCCCTGGCTGAGATGGATTACATTGGTGCTGTAGTGAGTGGGGTAGACCCTGGGCTAATAGGCTAGGGGAAGAATTCCAATGGCATCTGCCAGCATCTGTGTCATCATGCTTGTCCTAGGTCCCAATAATGGCTGCTGTCAATATCTCAGTCCCTGGAGAGGTCTCACTTCTCACCAAGATGCACCCAGAACTTACCAGGTGAGTCCCTTTACACCAAAGGACTGTGTACCTTACATTCTGGTGATTTAAGGTTGCTTTCCAAAATGGGTGAATTTGTGCATGGGCCTTTTTTTTTCTGTTTTATCTCCCTAAATCCCCCCTGGTACACAGTTGTATATCCCAGCTGCAGGTCGTTATAGTTGTGGCATATGGGACGCCACCTCGACGTGGCCTGACTAGCGGTGCCATGTCCGTGGCCAGGATCCAAAGCAGCAAAACCCTGGGCCACCGCAGTGGAGCGCGCGAACTTAACCACTCGGCCACGGGGCCGGCCCCTTGCATGGGCCTTTTAAGAGCAGACTTTTTTCCCCTTATGTCTGATAACTTTTCTTGGGGTAAACTTTTCTGGGGCAAAACCAGATATTATGACACTCATCTTGGTTGTGCTGAGTCCCATAGCTGCTTATCGTGGTAACACCCACCCCCCCACAGAAATCCCTCACTCCTCCAAGGAAGGCTTCATTCCTTAAGATTGCTCCCAGCTGGCCATGAAGTTCTGTGGCTGGAAGTTTGCTTTTTTCTCTTCAGAAAGAAATTTCTGCCTCTTCTACTTCAGTCAGTACTGAACCTTTTTGTAGGTGTTCTTTTTTTTATCCAGTTTTCAGTTCTCTCTCAGGGGTAATTGTTCTAAGAGTTAACTTTAAATTTGTTGTGTCCATGAGAGTAGGTGAATTCAGAGTCCACCTGTGGTGCCATCTTGACACCATCCCCTGCTAATTTTCTTATTCCTATTTGTGGTTTTCTCTTTTCCACTTAAATAAGTTCCTTTAGCATTTCTTGTAAGGATGGTTTCTTGGCAATAAACTCCTTTAGTTTTTGCTTATCTGGAAAACTCTTTATCTTTTCTTCCATTCTGAATGATAACCTTGCTTGGTAGACTATTCTTGGTTATAGGTTTTTTTCCTTTCAGGACTTTAAATATATTGTGTAAGTCCCTTCTAGCCTGTAAGGTTTCTGCTGAGAAGTCAGCTGATAGCCTTATGTGGTTTCCTTTGTATATAACTTATTGCCTTTCTTTTGCAGCTTTTAGGGTTCTCTCTTTATCTTTTATTCTTGACACTTTGATTATAATGTGTCTTGATGTGAAGCTCATTGTGTTTATCTTGTTTGGTGCTCTCTGTCCTTCCTTTGCGTGGATGTCTGATTCTTTCTTTAGGTTAGGAAAGTTTTCAGCTGTTTCCTCAAATAGATTCTCTGCCCCTTTGTCTCTTCTCCTTCTGGGACACCTATAATACAGATGTTGTTATGCTTGATGTTGTCCCAGAGTTCCCTTAGACTGCCCTTATTATTTTAAATTCTTTTTTCTGTTCAGCTTTGGTGATTTCCTCTAGACTTTAATACAGCTCACTGATCCATTCTTCCATATCATCTATTCTGCTATTGATTCCTTTTAGTGAATTTTTCATTTCCATTATTGTATTCTTCATTTCTGACAGGTGCTCCTTAATATTTTCTAATTCTTTGTTGAAGTTATCACTGTATTCATCCATTCTTCTCCCAAGATCAGTGAGCATCCCTAAGACTATGAGTTTGAACTCTTTATCAGGTAGATTGTTTATCTCTGTTTTGTTTACTTTTTTTGAGGATTTTTCCTGTTCCTTTAATTGGAACATATTCCCTTGTCTCCTCATTTTGCCTCTTTCTTTGTGCTTATATCTATGTATAGGGTAGATCAGCTATGCCTTGGATCTTGGACAGTCAGCCTTAAGAGATGCCTTATGAGGCACAGCAGTGTGCTTCCCCCTCATCACTGGTTCCAAATGTTCCAGGAGTGTCCCCTGTGTGCTTTACATGTGCCCTTCCGAGGGTTGCTCTTGCTGCAGGTGCACTGGGAGGCTCAGCTGTCCCCCTCACCAGCTGGTTGTAATGCTCAGCTGCGTGTGTCTGCTATGGTCCCTCTGGCCACTTTATTGAGTTTGGGATGCCCTAGCACAGTTGGTTGCCAGGTCTAATAGCACATTCTTGCTGCAGCTTTTCTGTTAAGTGATTAAGCCCCCAGCATGGCTGGTTTCTAGGCTCAGGGGCTCACAACTGCTGTAAGCCTCTAGCTTGCAAGTCTGTGGTCAGCTCTCAGTAATGCAGATATGTGGGGCCAGCCCCAGGCATGGCAGCACACAATTGTTTAAAGGGTTGGAAGATGGGGCTGATCCCCTATATGGCTGTTTGAGAAGATGATGACTGCTGCAGTTGTCATGTCCCACCACCCACAGGCTCATACACCCTGTCAACAAAATCCTGCCCTATGCTCATGCCTTAACCCACTGAAGTGGACCCAGTCACCCTGCTCCAGAAGCCCCATGCTCTCCACCAATGCAAGTCTGCCCCCTGTGCATGCCCTGGCTGCAGAGGTGGACTCACTCACCTACAACAATTTTTAAACAGCAATCTTTATATGCACTTGTCTTATAACATTGTCAAACTTTAATGTAATTTTTTACCTTTTTGTAAGTCATAATTAAATTATTTTGGATATGTTGTTTTAAATCCCATTTGTATATTAAGTGCAAATATCACTATAGTGCCAGTCAGCATTTCTTTTTGCATCTATTTAATTGGAGAAAGAACCTGTTAATCTTACTCAATTTACTAAGATTCTATAGCAATTGAAATAAATCATGATGTTAATGTTATTTACAGTAGATGTAGGCTGATTTGCAGAATCAAGAGATACCTACTCACATATTACTGTTCCACCTGTTCTGCAAAATTAAGCTTATATTATTACCTGTACTTTCACTTTTTATTCAGTATATTTTTGGACAAGATTTGTGTTACACCAAATTAAAATCAAGGGAAATGGTATGAGATCAATGGTGAAGATATGCAAAAAAAGCCTGAGGTAGTAGTATTTGAAATTTGGATTTTAGGGCTTAAAAATTGTAGTGTCTTCACTTAATAGCAGCCATGGATGAGATTATATGAATGATTCCTCAGATATTGACTGCTGTTATTACATAACAGTAACCAATGTAATATATTGGAGGTATATTGAAGTTAATTTAATTTTTACTAGAGTGGTTTTGTCTTAAGTTGGATTGATTTAGAATCACTAGTGTGGAGGGTTCAACTGATTTTTTTTCCCTTAGAAATATCATATCCTTCCTGTTTTTATCAATTTATGTTCTCTGAGAGACCACAGTGATGGGGGGAGGGAAAGGAAAGGGAAGTAGGCAGACAAAGAGAACTGAAGAAGTGTCTTCTGCTGTCTGCCCAGGGATTCTGGCAAGAGGACCTCCCAAGGACCTCTGGGACCCCCAACTTGAGGATTCCCCTACCAACCAATGGACACACCAAAAGCCCCACGTTCTAATCACCTCCATCCCTCCACTCTGCCAATGCTTTTTTCTTCCCTCTGCCAGCTTTTGATTTTTTTATGCATGTGCTCCCAATCTTATCAGGGAATCAGCTCTGGTAAGAGAGATTAAAATCTTGTGCTATAGCACCATCTTCAAGAAATGAAAGGAAGTCTCTTATTAAAAATCTATTGAATTGTTATAATCAAAGTAAACAAAGCCTTGTCTAAATAAGAAAGGCATTCACTATGTCAAATGCAGCAGCAGAGGCACTTTTTATCAAACACCTTGAAAAATTACAGTAATATGATATCACAAAAATAAAATAACAATTTTCCCTCAACTAAGTTCAAAGACATGGAATATTGTAAGCTAATTGACAAATAATTCAAAGTATCTGTTATGAAGAAATTCAAGCCACAAGAAAACTCAGAGAGGCAATACAATGATCTTAGGAATAAAATGAACAAACAGAAGGAATACCACACCAAAGAGACTGACATTCTTAAAAGGAACCAAAGAGAAATTCTGGAGCTGAAGAACTCAATAAATGACATGAAAAATGCCTTAGAAAGCATTGGATATACAGCAGATCATATGGAAGAGAGAATAAGTGAGCTGTAAGATAGAAATATACAAATGATTCAGGTAGAAGATGAGAGAGAACTAAGATTTTGTAAAAAGTGAAGAAACCTTAGGAGTTACCAGATTTCATTAGAAAAGCCAACATAAGAATAATGGGTATTCAAGTAGGAGAAGCAAGGAAGAGAGGAGCAGAGAGTTTAAAGAAATAATAGCTGAAAACTTCCTAAACCTGGGGAAAGAACTGGATATACAAGTCCACAAAACTAATAGAACACCTTATTATCTCAATGCAGAAAGACCTTCTCTAAGATATATTATATTAAAATGTCAAAAGTCAATGATAAAGAAAGAATTGTAAAGGCATCTGGGGAATAAAATACAGTGACCTACAAAGAAATTCCCATTAGACTATCAGCAGATTTCTCAGCAGAAACTCTACAGACCAGGAGAGAGTGGAATGAAATATTCAAAATAATGAAAGATAAAAACTGCCAGCCAAGAATACTCTATCTGGCAAAGTTATCTTTCATATATAAAAGAAAAACAAAGGCTTTTCTATACAAACAAAGCTGAGGGAGTTCACTACCACTAGACGTTCCTTACAAGAAATGTTGAAAGGAGCTCTTCAAGCTGAAACAAAAAGATGAAAGTACACACAACTTTGATTAAGGTGATAACTAAAATTAGAAAACTGTAACTCTCTTTTAGAATAGTGTATTAAACTTAATTATAGCATAAAGGTTAAAGGAAAAAATGATTAAAAATAACTAGCTACTACCACTTGGTAACAAATTCAAAGCATAAAAGGTGACAACCTGTAACATCAAAAATACAAAAGATAGAACCTTACAGGTGAATGAAGATAAATTGGTAGCAGTATAAAAAGGACTATTTTATCTGTAAAATGTTTTATGTAAGCCTTCTGGTAAACACAAAGCAAAAATCTAGAGCAGAGACACAAAAAACAAAAAACAGGAGGCTGAGCAAATCACCATGGAAAGCTGCCAACTTACAAAGGTAGGCAAAAATAAGAGAAAGAAACAATGTAGAGACAAAATAACCTCAAGGTAAAAGAAAAACTGGCAGTAGTAAATAATTACATATCAATAATCACTCCACATGTAATTGGATTGAACTCACTAATCAAAAGGAACAGAGTGGCTGGATAGATTAAAAAAAATAAAAACCAAGATCCAACTATATGCTGCATGCAGGAGACTTATTTCAGCTTTAAAGATACACACAGGCTCAAAATGACAGGATGGAAGATATTAGAATCAAATAGAAACCAAAAGAAGTGGGGTGTAGCCATACTTAGATAAAATAGGCTTAAAGACAAAAAGGGTAATGAGACTAAGAAGGTCATTATATAATGATAAATGAATCAGTACATTATGAATATATAACAATCCTAAATATATATGTTCCCAACATCCAAGAACCAAAAGCAAATACTAACAGATCTTAAGAAAGAAATAGACAAAAATACAATAATTGTAGGGAACTTCAATATCTGACTATCAGTGATGGATATATAGTCCAGATGGAAAATCAACAAGGAAACATTGGAATTGAATCACATTTTAGAACAAATGGACTTCATAGACATACACAAACATTCCATCCAACAGCAGCAGAATATACATTCTCCTCAAGTGCACTTGGAACATTCACCAGGATAGATCATATGGTAGGCCACAAAACAAATTTAAGCAAATTTAAGAAGATTGAAATCATATCAACTATCTTCCCTTTCCACAATGGTATGAAACCAGAAATCAACAACGTGAGGAAAGTGAGAAGATCTGCAAATATGAGGAAATGAAACAACACACTTCTAAACAACACTGGGAAAAAAGAAATCAAAAGGGAAGTAAAAATTATCTCAAAACAAATAAAAATGGAAATACAACATTTCAAATATTATGAGATGCAGCAAAAGCAATTTTGAGAGGAAAGTTTATACCGATAAACACATATATTAAGAAACTAGAGACCAATCAGGGCAGAGCAAAATTGCGGGGTGAGCTGACCTGGGACTCTCTCCCCTCCAAACTACAGCAAAGGACTGGAAAAACTGAATTTCAGCTAACAAACCTAATGCCAGGATGTCAGAGACCTACAGTATCAAAAAGACGGAGGACAGAGACCCTGCTGCCAGCCTTGGGGGATCTGGAATGGGGTAGGAGAGAGCTTCGCTCCCTCCCCTAGAGTCTGGGATCACTGCCGCAGGTGCAGGAAGGAGCAGGGGAGGGGCGACATGACCGGGGGATCGTCCAGGACTCCCGCCACTGGTATAGTGGAAACCCACTGACGGGGGAAAACTTCCGTGCACAGGGACCCCATAAACCCAGGGCCCCAGGAGACCAGAGAACAGAACTGATCCAAATCCAGATCAGCATGTGAGAAAAACAGCCCCTCCCCCTGGCAAACTGCACTGGGTGCCGCCATCTTGCCCAAAGGCAAATTTCTCTACAGAAACCTTACAAGCTAGGAGAGAATGGAGTGACATATTCAAAACTTTAAAAGATAAAAATCTTCAGACAAGAATACACTTTCCAGCAAGAATATCCTTCAGATATGAGGGAGAAGTTAAATCTTTTCCAGACAAACAAAAGTTAAGGGAATTTGTAACCAAAAGTCCTCCACTACAAGAAATCCTCAAGAAGGCTCTCATACCTGAAAAAAGAAAAAAGGGAAAAAGGGGTCACAAACCACAGAGTAGGGACACAGATAAATAGAACCAGAATAGGATAGCAAATATTCAACTATAGCATTAGGATAAAGGTAAGGAAACTACCAAAGCAAAGACAATCTTATCACTCTAACTACAAACTCATAACACGAGTTGGAATAAGAAATGAAAATAATAATTTAGGAGGGGAAGAGCAAAGGGACTAAATCAGTCTAGGCCAAGTAAGTAAGAGACCACCAGAGAATAGACTATATTATACATGAGATTCTAAATACAAATTTCAGGGTAGCCAGTAAACTAAAAAACAGAACAGAGGCACAAAACATAAATAAGGAAAAATCTAAGAAACCCAGCATAAGAAATTGCAGTATTCAATGGGTAGGCTAAAGCACACAGGACGAGAAATGCAGGAAAACCAGATAACGAGCGATAGATTGACAGCATTAAGTCCACATGCATCAATAATCACTCTCAATGTAAACGGATTGAACTCGCCAATAAAAAGACACAGAGTGGCAAAATGGATTAAAGAACAAGATCCAACAATTTGTTGCCTCCAGGAAACACATCTCATCCCCAAGGACAAACACAGGCTCAAAGTGAAGGGATGGAGGGCAATAGTTCAAGCTAATAGCAAGCAAAAAAAGCAGGAGTTGCAATTCTTATATCAGAAAAAGCGGATTTCAAAATAAGACAGGTAAAGAGAGACACAGAGGGACAATATATAATGATAAAAGGGACACTTCATCAAGAAGAAATAATGCTTATAAATATCTATGCATTCAACATAGGAGCACCAAGGTTCATAAAGCAACTAACAGACCTAAAGGAAGATGTTAAAAACAACACAATAATAGTAGGGGACCTCAACACCCCACTCACATCGATGGACAGATCATCCAGACAGTAAATCAACAAGGAAATAGTGCAGCTAAATGAAAACCTAGAACAATTGGACTTAATAGACATATATAGATCACTTCATCCTAAAACAGCAGAATACACATTCTTCTCAAGTGCACATGGAACATTCTCAAGGGTAGACCATATGTCAGGAAACAAGGGAAGCCTCTACAAATTTAAAAAAATTGAAATAATAACAAGCATCTTCTCTGATCATAATGCTATAAGGCTAGAAATTAATTACAAGAAAAAAGCTGAGAAAGGCACAAAGATGTGGAGACTAAACAAGACACTACTGAACAAGCAATGGATCATTGAAGAAATTAAAGAAGAAACCAAAAAATACCTGGAAACAAATGAAAATGATAACATGCCATAGGAACTCATATGGGATACAGAAAAGCTGTATTAAGAGGAAAATTCATCGCAATACAGGCACATCTTAACAAACAAGAAAAATCCCAATAAGCAATCTCAAACTACACCTAACTGAACTAGAGAAAGAAGAACAAATAAAGCTCAAGGTCAGCAGAAGGAGAGAAATAATAAAAATCAGAGCGGAAATAAATACTATTGAAACGAAAAAGGCAGTAGAAAGAATCAATGAAACAAAGAGCTGGTTCTTTGAGAAGATAAATAAAATTGACAAACCCCTAGCCAGACTTACAAAGAAAAAAAGAGAGAAAGCTCAAATAAACAAAATCAGAAATGAAAGAGGAGAAATGACAAGAGACTCTGCAGAAATACAATGGATTATAAGAGAATACTACGAAAAACTCTATGCTAACAGAATGGATAACCTGGAGGAAATGGATAAGTTCTTGGACTCCTACAATCTCCCAAAGCTCACTCAAGAAGAAGCAGACAATTCGAACAGACCAATCACAAGGAAAGAGATTGAAACAGCAATCAAAAACATCTCAAAGAATAAAACCCCAGGACCAGATGGCTTCCTTGGGGAATTCTACCAAACTTTCAGAGAGGATTTAATACCTATCCTTTTCAAGCTATTCCAAAAAATTAGGGAGGATGGAACACTTCCTAAACACATTCTGTGAGGCCAACATCACGCTGATACCAAAGCCTGACAAGGACACCACAAAAAAAGAGAACTACAGGCCAATATCACTGATGAACATAGATGCAAAAATTCTAAACAAAATTTTGGCAACCAGAATTCAGCAATTCATCAAAAGGATCATACATCATGATCAGGTGGGATTCATACCAGGGACCCAGGGATGGTTCAACATCCGCAAATCAATCAATGTGATACACCACATCAACAAACTGAGGAATAAAAACCACATGATCATCTCAATACATGCAGAGAAAGCATTTGACAAGATCCAACAGCCATTTATGATAAAAACTCTGAACAAAATGGGCATAGAAGGGAACTACCTCAACATAATAAAGGCCATATATGAAAAACCCACAGCCAACATCATACTCAATGGGCAAAAACTGAGCGCCATTGCCCTGAAAACAGGAACGAGACAAGGATGCCCTCTATCGCCACTCTTATTTAACATAGTACTGGAGGTCCTGGCCAGAGCAATCAGGCAAGAAAAAGGAATAAAAGGAATCCAAATAAGGAGGGAAGAAGTGAAACTCTCGCTGTTTGCAGGCGACATGATCTTATATATAGAAAACCCCAAAGAATCCATTGGAAAACTCTTAGAAGTAATCAATAACTACAGCACAGTTGCAGGGTATAAAATCAATTTTCATAAATCAGTAGCATTTCTATATTCTAATAACGAACTGACAGAAAAAGAACTCAAGAACACAATACCATTCACAATCACAACAAAAAGAATAAAATACCTTGGGGTAAATTTAACTAAGGAAATGAAATACCTATATAATGAAAATTACAAGACCTTTCTGAGAGAATTGGATGACGACATAAGGAGATGGAAAGATATTCCATGTACATGGATTGGAAGAATAAACATAGTTAAAATGTCCGTTCTACCTAAAGCAATCTACAGATTCAACGCTATCCCAATCAGAATCCCAATGACATTCTTTACAGAATTAGAACAAAGAATGCTACAATTGATATGGGGCAACAAAAGACCGCAAATTGCCAAAGCAATCCCGAGAAGAAAGAACAAAATGGGAGGCATCACAATCCCTGACTTCAAAACTTACTACAAAGCTACAGTAATCAAACAGCATGGTACTGGTACAAAAACAGGTGCACAGATCAATGGAACAGAATTGAAAGCCCAGAAATATAACCACACATCTATGGACAGCTTATCTTCAACAAAGGAGCTGAGAGCATACAATGGAGAAAAGAAAGTTTTTTCAACAAATGGTGCTAGGAAAACTGGAAAGCCATATGTAAACGAATGAAAATTGACCATTTTTTTTCACCATTCACCAAAATAAACTCAAAATGGATCAAAGACCTAAAGGTGAGACCTGAAACCATAAGGCTTCTAGAAGAAAACATAGGCAGTACACTCTTTGACATCAGTATTAAAAGGATCTTTTCAGACACCATGTCTTCTCAGAGAAGGGAAACAATAGAAAGAATAAACAAATTGGACTTCATCAGATTAAAGAGCTTCTTCAAGGCAAATTAAAACAGGATTGAAACAAAAAACAACCCACTAATTGGGAAAAAATATTTGCAAGTCATATATCTGACAAAGGCTTAATATCCATAATATATAAAGAACTCTCACAACTCAACAATAAAAAATCAAACAACCCGATCAAAAAATGGGCTGGAGACATGAACAGTCATTTCTCCAAAGAAGGTATACAGATGGCCAATAGGCACATGAAAAGATGCTCATCATCACTGATCATCAGGGAAATGCAAATCAAAACTACACTAAGATATCACCTTACACCCATTAGAATGGCAAACATATCTAAATCTAATAGTGACAAATGTTGGAGAGGTTGTGGAGAAAAAGAAACCCTCATACACTGCTGGTGGGAATGCAACTGGTGCAGCCACTATGGAAAACAGTATGGAGATTCCTCAAAAAATTAAAAATAGAACTACCATACGATCCAGCCATTCCACTACTGGGTATCTATCCAAAGAGCTCGAAGTCAGCAATTCCAAAAGTCCTATGCACCCCAATGTTCATTGCAGCATTATTTAAAATAGCCAAGACATGGAAGAAACCTAAGTGCCCATAAACAGATGAATGGATAAAGAAGATGTGGTATATATACACAATGGAATACTCCTCAGCTGAAAAACAGAACAAAATCATTCCATTTGCAATAACATGGATGGACCTTGAGGGAATTATGTTAAGTGAAATAAGCCAGTTAGAGAAGGATAATCTCTGTATGACTCCACTCATATGAGGAATTTAAAAATGTGGACTAAGAGAACAGATTAGTGGCTACCAGGGGAAAGGTGGGGTGGGGGGTGGGCACAAAGGGTGAAGTGGTGCACCTACAACACGAATGACAAACATTAATGTACAACTGAAATTTCACAAGATTGTAACCTATCATTAACTCAATTAAAAAAAAGAAATGCAAAGAAAAAAAGAAATTAGAAAGACTTTAAATAAACAACCTAAATTTACACCTCAAGGAACTATAAAAAGAAGCAAAAATTAAGTTCAAAGTTAGCAGAAGGAAGGAAATAAAAAAGATCAGAGCAGAAATAGATGAAATAAATACCAGAAAAATAATAGAAAGAATCAATGAAACTAAGAGCTGGCTTTTCAAGAAGATGAACAAAATTGACAAACTTTTATCATGACTAACTACAGAAAAAAAAAAGACTCAAATAAATAAAATTATAAATGAAAAAGGAGAAATTACAACTGATACTACAAAAATGCCTAGAATCATAGGAGACAACTATGAACACCAATATGCTAACAAATTACATAACCTAGAAGACATGGATACATTTCTAGAAACACAACTGACCAAGACTGAATCAAGAAGGAATAGAAAAATTCTGAACGACTAGTAGCAAGTAAAGAGATTGAATCAGTAATCAAAAACATTCCAACATAGAAAACCTTAGGACCAAATGGCCTCACTGGATAATTCTACTAAACATTTAAAACAGAATTAGCACCAGTTCTCCTCAAACATTTCCAAAATATTGAGGAGGAGAGAACACTTTTAAATTCATTCTATGAAACCAGAATTATTTTGATACCAAAACAAGAAAATGATACCATAAGAAAACTATAGACCAATATCCCTGATGAATATAGATGCAAAAATTCTTAACAAAATATTAGCAAATCAAATTCAAGAACACGTTAAAAGGACTATACTCCATGACCTAGTGGGATTTATCTCTAGAATGTAAGGATGGTTCAACATACTCGAATCAATAAATGTAATACATTGCATCAATAAAATAAAAGATAAAAATCACATGATCATCTCAATAAATGCTGAAAAAACATTTGACAAAATACATCATCCTTTCATGATTAAAAAAACCTTAACAGATTGGATATAGAAGGAACATACCACAACACAATAAAGGCCATATATGACAAGCCCATAGCTAACATTATACTCAATAAAGAAAAATTGAAAGCATTTACTCTAAGATCAAGAACAAACAAGGGTTCCCACACTCACTACTCCTATTTAATATAGTACTGGAAGTCCTAGCTAGAGCAATTAGAAAAGACAAAGAAATAAAATATATCCTAATTTGAAAGGAAGAAGTAAAATTGCTGCTATATGCTGATGATAAAATCTTATACAGAGAAAATCCGAATGAACCAGTCAAAAAACTTTTGGAACTAATCAACAATTTCAGTAAAGTGGCAGGATACAAAATCAACATACAGAATTCAATTACATTTCTTTACACTAATCATGAAGCATCTGAAAATGAAATGAAAACTATACTATTCACAATAACAATAAAGTAATAAAATATTTATGAATAAATTTAATCAAGGAGGTAAAAGATCTGTACAGTGAAGACTGCAAGACTTTGGTGAAAGAAATTGAAGAAGACACAAACAAATGGAAAGATATCTCATGTTTATGGATGAGAAGAATTAATATTCTTAAGATACCCAAAACCATCTACAAATTCAGTGCAATCCTCATCAAATACCAAATGCATTCTTCATAAAAATACAATAAATAATTCTAATCCTAAAATTAGTTTGGAACCACAAAAGACTGAATAGTCAAAGAAGTACTGTGGGGAAATAAAAGCTGGTTTCATGTTTCTGGATTTCAAACTATCTACAAAGTCATACTAATAAAAAAAGTATGGTACTGGCACAAAAACAGACATATCTACCAATGGGACATAATAGGGAGCCCAGAATTAAATCCTGGTATATACAGTCAATTAATATTCAACAAGGAAGCCAAGAATACCCAATGGGGAAAGGATAGTCTTTTCAACAAATAGTTCAGGGAAAATTGGAGAAAGACATGCAAAAGAAACAATTGGACCCCTATCTCACACCACTCACAAAAACTAACTCAAGATGGATCAAATACTTAAACATAAGACCTGATACCATAAAACTCCTGGAAGAAAATGTAGGGAAGAAACTCATCAATATTGGCCTTGGCAATAATTTTTTGAACATGACACTGAAAGTACCAAGACAAAATGTAAAAGTCAACAAATGGGACTACATCAAACTCAAAAGTTTCTGCACAGTAAAAGAAACAACTAACATGAAAAGATAACTTACAGAATGGGAGAAAATTTTTGCAAATCATGTGTCGGATAAAGGGTTAATAGTCAAAATAAATATAGAACTCAGACAACTTAATAACAACAAAAAATATGATTAAAAATGGACAGAAGACCTAAATAGACACTTTTCCAAAGATGACATCAAAATGACCAGCAGACACATGAAAAGATGTTCAACATCACCAATCATCAGGGAATTGCAAATCAAAACCACAATAAGATATCACCTCACACTTGTTAGAATGGCTATCATCAAGAAGACAAGAGAAAACAAGTGCTGGCTGTGATGTGGTGAATAGAGAATCCTTATATATTGTTCATGAGAACATAAATTGGTCCAAACACTATGGAAAAGAAAATGGTGGTTCCTTAAAGAAATTAAAAATATGTCTACCTTATAATCCAGCAATTCCACTTCTGAGTATATACCCAAAGGAAATGAAAACAGGATTTTGATGAGATATATACACTCCCATGTTTATCACAGCTTTATTCACAGTGGCCAAGATATGGAAACAACCCAAATGCCCATCAACAGATGAATGCATAAAAATTATGTGGTACAAATACACAATGGAATGCTATTCAGCCATGAGAAAGGAGAATATCATCTCATTTGCAAGAGCATAAATGCACCTTGAGCACCTTATGCTAAGTGAGATAAGTCAGACAGAGAGAGACAAGTACTGTATGTTATTACTCATACGTTGAATCTAAAAAAGTTAAACTTGTGAAAAACAAAGAGTAAGATGGTGGTTACCAGGGTATAGTGGGAGATAAGATTGATGGTGTTTATGGGTACAAATTTGTAACAAGTAGTAAATAAGCCATAGAGATCTAATGCACAATATAATGAATATAGACAATAATATTGTTCCATAACTATATAATGTGATAAATATTGCAACATTGCCAATCATATTGCAATTTATAAAGATATCAAAGTAACATACTGTACATTGTGTAAACTTACACAATGTTACATGTCAAATTTATTTTTTGTGTAAAAGCTTCTGCCTGAGGGTCTGACTTCCAATCAAGTGGAATCTAGGTGCTTACTGAGATTCTCCATTTTGGGACACTGGCAGGTCTTAGCACACCCTCAACTACTAGGAACCACAGTAAAGTAGGCTGCTTAGACGATCAAAAAGTTTTGAGAGACAACCAAGAGCTAGGGCAAGGTTGAGCAACAAGTTTCATCTCATAGATGAGGCCACTCTTTCAAGACTGGGAGAGATGACTCTTTTATTTAATATGTAGAAACTAATACACAGAGTCAAGGAAAATAAACACAGGCATATTTTCCAAACAACGAACAAGATAAAACCTTAGTAAAAGACCTTAATGAAATGGAGATATATGACTTACCTAATAAAGGTTTCAAAATAACTGTCATAAAGATGACCACCAAGCTGCAGAGAAGATTGGATGAACAAAGTGAGAATTTAAAAAAAGAGGTAGAAAACTATAAGGAAGAACCAAGTAGAAGTCACAAAGCTGAAGAATACAATAATTGAAGTGAAAAATATAATAGAGGGGTTCAATAGCAGACTAGATAAAGTGAAACAAGGGATCAGTGAACTCAGACAGGGCAATAGGACTTATCCAATCAGAGAAACGAAAAGAAAAAAGAATGAAAAAGAGTGATGAGAGCTTAAGGCACTTGTGGGCAAACAGCAAGTGGACCAGCATTCACATTATAGGGGTCCCAGAAGTAGAAGAGAGAGAGAGACAGGGACAGAAAACTTACTTGAAGAAATAATGACTAAAAACTCCCCTAACCTGGGAAAGTAGACAGAAATCCACCCAGGAGCCCAGAAAGTTACTATTAAGATGAAACCAAAGAAACTCACCCCAAGACACATTACAATTAAAGTGCCAAATTTAAAGTCTTGGAGAGAATGTTAAAAGCAGCAAGAGAAAACAACTTGTTACATACCAGGGAACCCCCATAAGACTATAAACAGATCTGTCAGCAGAAACTTTGCAGGCCAGAAGAGAGTAGCACAAAATATTCAAAGTGCTGAAAGAAAAAACTGCCAACTCAGAAACTCTACCCAGTGAAATTTTCCTTCAGAATTGAAGGAGAGATAAAAAGTTTTTCAGACAAGCAAAGCTTAAAGTGGTTCATCGCCACTAAATCGGCCTTAAAAGAAATGTTAAAAGGACTTCTTAAGCTGAAATGAAAGAGTTCTAATTAGTAACAGGAAAACATATGAAATTATAAATCTCACAGGTAAAGGTAAAAATGTAGTAAGTTTCAGAATAATCTCATGTTTTAAAGGTGGTAGCTTTAAGGATTACAAAACTACTATGAAAGTTAAAAGACAAAAGTAGTAAAAATAACTATAACTACATTAGTTTGTTTGTAGATACACAAGATAAAAAGACATAAATTGTGACATTAAAAATATACAATGCTTGGGGGGTAAAAAAGTAAAGTTTTAGAATGCATTCAAACTTACATTGCTACAAACTTAAAATAGACTGTTATATATGTGAGTTGTTTTATGTAAGCTTCATGGTAACCACAAAGCAAAAACCTACAGAAGATACACAATATATAAAGAGAAAGGAATCTAAACACTCCACCACAGAATATCATCAAATCACAAAGGAAGAGAGCAAAAGAAGAAAGGAACAAAGAAATTACAAAACAGTCAGAAAATAATTTACAAAATGGCAATAAGTCCATATCCATCAATAATTGATTTAAATGTTATGGACTAAATTCTCCAGTCAAAAAACTTAGAGTGTCTAAATGGACTGAGAAAAACCAACCTGTCTATGTGCTGCCTACAAGAGACTCACTTTAGATGTAAGGACATACACTGAAAGTGAAGGGATGGAAAAAGATAATCCATGCAAATGGAAACTGAAAGAAAGCTGGGATAGCTGTACTTATATCAGACAAAACAGACTCTAAGAAAAAGACTGTAATAAGAGACAGGGAAGGTCATTATGTAATGATAAAGGGATCAATTCTAGGAAAGGATAAAACATTTGTAAATATTCATGCTCCCAACATAAGACAGCCTAAACATATAAAGTAAATATTAATAGACCTAAAGGGAGAAATAAACAGTAATAGGATAATAAAAGACTTTGAAACTCCACTTTCATCAATGGATAAATCATCCAGATAGAAAATCAATACGGAAACATTGGCCTTAAATGACATGTTAGGACAGATGAACCTGACAGACATATACAGAAAATTCCACCCAAAAGCAACAGAATATACATTTTCTCAAGCTCACGTGGAATATTCTCCAGGATAGATCATATATTACTCCCTGAAACCAGTCTTAATAAATTTAAGAAGGTTGAAATCATATCAAACATCTTTTCTGACCACAATGGTACAAAACCAGAAATTAATTATGTAAGGAAAACTGGAAAATTCACAAATATGTAGAGCTTAAACAACATGCTACTCAACAACAAATGGGTCAAAGAAAAAATTAAAAGGGAAATGAAAAAATACCTTGAGAGAAATGACAATGGAAATAGAATATGCCAAAACTTATGGGATACAGCAAAAACAGTTGTAAGAGTGAAGTTTATAGTGAAGAAATGAGAAATAGCTCAAATAAAAAAATGTAATTTTACACCTCAAAGGACTAAAGAACAACAAAGCCCAAATTTAGTAGAAGGAAGGAAATATCAAAGATCCGAGAGACATAAATGAAATAGAGACTAAAAAGATAATAGAAAGGATCAATGAAATGAAGAGCTGGTTTTGTGAAAAGCTTAGCAAAATTGACAAAACTTTAGTGAGACTCATTAAGAAAAAAAGAGAGGACTCAAATAAATAAAATCAGAAATAAAAGAGTAGAAATTACAATGATACCAGAGAAATACAAAGGATCATAAGAGACTATTATGAACAATTATATGCCTTCAAGTTTGTCAACCTAGAAGAAATGGATAACTTTCTAGAAACATACAACCTACCTAGACTGAATCATGAAGAAATAGGAAACCTGAATAGACTGATTACTAGTAAGGAGATGAAATCAGTAATCGAAAACCTCTATGCAAACAAAATTTCGCAACATTATGGGTTCACTGATGAATTCTACCAAATATTTAAAAAAGAATTAATACCAATCCTTCTTAAACTCTTCAAAAAATAGAAGAGGAGGGAACACTTCCAAACTCATTTTATAAGGCCAGAATTACCCTGATTTCAAAAACATACAACGAGAGCAGAAGAAAAGGAAATTATAGGTCATATTCCTAATGAACCTAGATGCAAAAATCCTCAACAAAATATTAGCAAAGCAAATTAAATGATACATTAAAAGGCTCATATTCCATGGTCAAGTGGGATTTATTGCAGGATTGAAAAGATGGTTCAACATTCACAAATCAATCAGTGTGATACACCACTTTAACAAACTGAAGGATAAAAATCATATGATCACCGCAGAAAAAGCATTTGACAAAATTCAACATCCATTTATGATAAAAAAAAAAAAACTCTCAACGAAGTGGGTATAGAGGGAATGTTCCACAACATAATTAAGACCATATAGGACAAGTCCACAGCTAATATCATACTCAACAGTAAAAAGCTGAAAGCTTTTCCTTTAAGATCAGGAAGAAGACAAGGATGTCCACTCTACCAACTTTTTTTCAACATTGTATTTGAAGTCCTAGCCAGGACAATTAGGCCAGAAAAAGAAATACAAAGCATGTAACTCAGAGAGGTAGAAGTAAAGGCATCACTATTTGTGGATGATATGGTATTATATATAGAAAACCCTAAAGACTCGACCAAAAATCTTAGAACTAATAAAAAACTTTGGTAAAGTTACAGGATACAACATCAGCATACTAAAACCAATTGCATTTCTATACACTACAAATAAACTGTTAGAAAGAGACATTAAGAAAACATTCCCATTTATAACTGCATCAAAAGAATAAAACACCTTGGACTATATTTAACCAAGGAGGAGAAAGACCTGTACACTGAAAATTATAAGACACTGATGAAATAAATTGAATGAGGCACAAATAAATGGAAAGATATTCTATACTTGTGGATTGAAAGAATTAGTATTATTAAAATATTCATACTACACAAAGAAATCTACAGATTAAATGTAATCTCTATCAAAATTCCAATTGCATTTTCCACAGAAATAGAAAATTCAATCCTAAAATTTGTATAGAACCACAATGACCCTGAATAGCCAATGCAAACTTGACAAAGGAGAACAAAGTTGGAGGCATTGCACTTCATGATTTCAAACTATATTACAAAGGTATAGTAATCAGAACAGTATGGTATTGGCGTAAAATAGACACATAGGTCACTTTAACAGAATAGAGAGCCCAGAAATAAACCTACACATAGATGGCAAAGCATATATGATGGGGAAAGGACAGTCTTTTCAATAAATGGTATTGAGAAAACTGGACAGCAAAATGCAAAAGAATTAAACTGTATCACTATCTTTCACCATATGCAAAACTGATCTCAAAATGGACTAATGACTTGAATATAAGATCTGACACAACAAAATTCCTAAAAGAAAACATTGGCAGTAAGCTCCTTTATATCAGTCTTGGTGATGATTTTTTGGATTTGACTCCAAAAGTAAAGGCAACAAAAGCAAAAATAAAAAAGTTGATATTATGGAGGACAGAATTAGAAATTTAGAGGACAGAAATATAGAAATGCTTCAGATGGAGAAGGAGAGATAAATAAGACTGAAAAGAAATGAAGAAATTCACCAAAATATCTGACTCAATGAGGAAATACAACATAAGGATTATAGGTATTCAAGAGGGAGAAGAGAGGAGGAAAGGAACAGAGAGCCTGTTCAAAAAATAATAACTGTGAATTGCCCAAACCTGGGGAAGGAGCTGGAATTACAAGTAAACGAAGCTAATAGAATTCCTAATTACATAAATCTAAAAAGACCTTCTCCAATGCAGATATTTGTGAAACTGGCAGAAGTCAATGACAAAGAAAAAAATTAAGGGAAGCAAGGCAGAAAAAATAACCGACAAAGGTACCCCTATCAGATTTTCAGCAGAAGTTTCAGCAGAAATATTACATCCCAGGATAGTGGAATGATATATTCAAAATTCTGAAAGACAAAAACTTTCAGCCAGGAATATCTGTCCAGCAAAAATATCCTTCAGATATCTTGGAGATATAAAAACTTTCCCAGATAAACAAAAGCCGAGGGAGTTTATTGCCACAAGGCCTCCCTACAAGAAATGATCAAGAAGGCCTTCATACCTGAAGGAAAAAAATAAAGGATTTACAAAACCTTGAGCAAGGAGATAAATAGATAAACAAAATCAGAAAATTGCAACTCTCTATCAGAACAGGTCAGTAAACTCAATTATAACATTAAAGATAAAGGGAAGGAAAACATCAAAAATAATTATGATCACTTCATTGTAACCACAAACTCACAACACAAAATGGAAAAGTTGTGACAACAATAACTTAGGGAAGAGGAGAGGGATGGAAACTGCATAAACTAAGGAAATAAGAGGCTATCAGAAAATGGGCTATCTCATCTACAAGATATTTTATACAAATCTCACAGTAACCACTAAAGAAAAAATCAGAACAGAGACACAAATGATAACAAAGTAAAAACCACCATAGAGAACCACTAAACTGAATTGACAGTCAGAAATACATGGGGCAAGAAACAAGGGAGATACAGAAAAACTGGAAGACAAGTGATAAAATGGCACAATTAAGCCCAATCAATTAAGATTGATTATATATCAATAATCACTCTACATGTAAACAAATTGAATTCTCCAATCAAAAGACACAGTAGGTTGGATGGATTAATAAGCAAGACCCAACAATATGTTGCCTACAGGAAACACATCTCAGCTCTAAAGACAAACACAGGCTCAGAGTGAAGGGATGGAAGACAATACTCCAAGCTAATGGCAACAAAAGAAAGTAGGGGTTGCCATACTTATATCAGACAAATCAGACTTCAAGATAAAAAGGCAATGAAAGAAAAAGATAGACCGTATATAATGATAAAAGGGACACTCCTCCAAGAGGACATAACGAATTATAAATATATATGCACCTAACACAGAAGCACCAAAGTACATAAAAGGAGAAATTAACAGCAACACGATAATAGCAGGGGACTACAACACCCCACTTACATCAATGGATAGTTCATTTAAACAGAAAAAGTCAACAAGGAAATAATGGAATTAAATGAAAAACTCGACCAGATGGACTTAAAAGATAAATAAACACTCCATGAAAATACAGTAGAATATGCATTCTCAAGTGCACATGAAACATTCTCAAAGATAGACCACATATTGGGAAACAAGGCAAGCCTTAATAAATTTAAGAAGATTGAAATCATATCAAGTCTCTTTTCTGACCACAATGCTATGAAACTAGAAATCAAGTCCCCCCAAAAATCTGAGAAAGTCACAAATATGTGGAGACAAACCAATATGCTACTGAACAACCATTGAGTTAATGAAGAAATCAAAGGAGAAATAAAAAAATACCTGGAGACAAATGAAAATGAAAATACACCATACTAACTCATATGGGATGCATCAAAATACAAGCCCACCTTAACAAACAGGGAAAATCTCAAATAAGCAACCTTAAACTACACCTAACAGAAAGTGAAAAAGAAGAATAAACAAAGCACAAATCAGTAGAAGGAGGGAAGTAATAAAAATTAGAGGAGAAATAAATGAAGTTGAAACTAAAAATCAGTAGAAATGATCAATGAAACAAAGAGCTAGTTCTTGGAGAAGATAAACAACATTGACAAACTCTTAGCCAGACTCAATGAGGACAAAAGAAAGAAGGCTCAAATAAATAAAATTAAAAATGAAAGAGAGGTAATTCCAACAGAGACCGCAGACATACAAAGATTTATAAGAGAATACTATGAAAAACTACACACCAACAAACTGGACAGACTAGAAGAAATGGATTAACTTTGAGACTCATACAACCTACCAAAACTGAATTAAGAAGAAATAGAAAGTTTGAATAGAACAATCACAAGTAAAGAGATTGAAACAGTAATCAAAAACCTCCCAAACAATAATAGCCCAGGACCAAATGGCTTCTCTGGAGAATTCTACCAAACATTCAAATATATTACCTATCTTTCTCAAACTATTTGAAAAAATTGAAGACGACAGAACACTTCCTAACACATTCTATGAGGCCAACATTACCCTGATCCCAAAGCCAGACAAGGACAAAACAAAGAAGGAAAAATTACAGGCCAATATCACTGATGAACATAGACGCAAAAATCCTCAACAAAATATTGGCAACTGAATACAGCAATATATTAAAAGGATCATACACAATAATCAAATGGGATTTATACCAGGGACATAGGGATGGTTCAACATCCTCAAATAAACCAATGTGATACACCACATTAACCAAATGAGGAATAAAAATCACCTGATCATCTCAGTAGATTCAGAGAATGAATTTGACATCTAACAACTATTCATGATAAAAACCCTTGATAAAATGGGTATAGAAGGAAAGTACCTCAACATAATAAAGACCATATATGACAAGCCCACAGCCAACATCATACTCAATGGGGAAAAATTGAAAGGCATGCCTCTGCGAATAAGAACAAGACAAGTGTGCCCATTCTCACCACTCTTATTCAACACAGTACTGGAGGTTTTGGCCAGAATAATTAGGCAAGAAAAATAAATAAAAGATATCCAAACTGGCAATGAGGAAATGAAACTCTTCTGCAGATGATACGATTTTATATTTAGGAAACCCTAAAGAATCCATTGGAAAACTATTAGAAGTAATCAACAACTACAGCAAAGTTGCAGGGTACAAAATAAACCATAAGTGTCAGCTGCATTTCTATACTCTAATAACTAACTAAAAGAAGGAGAAATCAAGAATAAAATCCCATTTACAATCGCAAGAAAAAGAATAAGATATCTATGAACAAATTTAACCATGCAAGAGAAAGACCTATAGAATGAAAACTATAAGACATTATTAAAAGAAATCTATGATGACATAAAGAAATGGAAATATATTCCACGACCATGGATTGGAAGAATAAACATAGTTAAAATGTCCATACTACCTAAAGCAATCTACAGATTCAATGCAATCCTAATCAGAATTCCAATGACATTCTTCACAGAAATATAATAAAGAATCCTGATATTCATATAAGCCAATTAAAGGCTCCTAAAGCTAAAGCAATCCTGAGAAAAAAGAACAAAGCTGGAGGCATCACATCCTCTGATTTCAAACCATACTACAAAGCTATAGTAGTCAAAATAGCACAGTAGTGGTACAAAAACATCACAGAGATCAATGGAACAGAATTGAAACCCCATAAATAAAACCAAACATCTACAGACAGCTAGTCTTCGACAAAGGAGCCAAGGACATACAATGGAGAAAGGAAAGTCTCTTCAATAAATGGTGTTGGGAAAACTTGACAGCCACATGCAAAAGAATGATAGTAGACTATTATCTTTCACCATACACAAAAATTAACTCAAAATGGATTAAAGACTTGAAGGTAAGTTGCGAAACCATGAAACTCCTAAAAGAAAATATAGGCAGTACACTCTTTGATATCAGTTTTTGAAGGATCTTTTTGAATACCATGTCTACTCAGGCAAGGGAAACAAAAGAAAAAATAAGCGAATGGGTCTTCATCACACTAAATAACTTCTACAATGTAAATAAAACCCGGAACAAAATGAAAGACAACCCAAAACTGGGACAAAATATTTTCAAATCATACATCTGACAAGGGGTTAATCTGCAAAATATATAAAGAACTCAGAAAATTCAACAACAAGAAAACAACTTAATCAAGAAATGGGCAGAGGATGAGAACAGACATTTTTCCAAAGAAGGTATACATATGGCCAACAGGCACATGAAAAGATGTTCAATATTGCTAATCATTAGGGAAATACAAATCAAAACTACAATGAGATATCACATTACACCTGTTAGAATGGCTGAAATTACCAAGACAAAAACCAACAAATGTTGGAGAGGATGTGGAGAAAAGAGAACTCTCACACACTGCTGTTGAGAATGAAAACTGGTGCAGCCACTATGGAAAACAGCACAGAGATTTCTCAAAAAATTAAAAATAGAAATACCATACAACCCAGCTACCCCACTACTGGGTATTTATACAAAGATCTTGGAATCAACAATTCAAAGAGACTTATGCACCCCTATCTTCATTGCAGCAACATTCACAATAGCCAAGACGTGGAAGCAACCCAAGTGCTCATCGACTGATGAATGCATAAAGCACATGTGGTATATATGTGTGTGTGTGTGTGTATATATATATATATATATATATATATATATATATATATACAATGGAATACTACTCAGCCATAAAAAGGACAAAATTGTCCCATTTGCAACAACATGTATGGCCCTTGAGGGTTTTATGTTGACTGAAATAAGCCAGACAGGGAAAGACACTGTATGATTTCACTCATAGGTGGAAGATAAACATATGGGCAAAGAGAACAGATTAGTAGTTACCAGAGGGAAAGGGGGTGGGTATAAGGTATAGAGGGTCACATATATGTGGTGACGGACAAATCATAATATATAAGTGAAATTTCACAATATTATAAACTATTATGACATCAATAAAAAATTTAAAAAGCAGAAAGAAAGATGTGTCCAAGAGATTTGAGAAAGAATAGTTCATATGATAAATCATGGAGCCCAAGATAGGTTGACAAAATAGAGAAATCAGGATTGTGCTTACAGTTGCAAAAATAATGGAACAATTGAGAGACTCTGTGTTCAAAAAGCAGGTTTGAAAGCAGTAAGGGCATGAGAGAACTGGTAGAAGAGTAGGTTGTGGTCATAGTAGAATATTAAAGTTTAATTTTTATGAAATGGAGCAGTTACAAAATTCAGGGTGAAGCCAAGTGGGGTTGTGAAAGTCCAGTAACAGCAAGACTAGTTCTTTAGGTGAGTTACCTGCATGGATGTTTAAGTAATAATAACAAAAACAAAGATAATAAAATGTGAGTTGCCATACCTTGAGTATTTACCATGGGCCAAATACCTTGTTATATTGTCTAATTTTATTTTTCCAGCAATCTTGTGAGATACTATTATCTCATTTTGCATATAAAGAAACTGAGAATTAAACAGATTAAGCCTCTTGCCAAGGGTCACACTGTAAATAAGTATTTGAATCTGGATATAAACTCAGGTCTGTTGGGTCTAAGTCTACACTCTTTTCTGTATGTCACTGATGGAAAATAAATTACCAGCCATATATGAATGAACAATTACCTCTCATTGAGTGAGTGTGTTGTTTTTCTACTTCCAGATGATATTAATAAATTAGATTATAAATCTCAAATTAAAGGAACTCTTATTTTGTTTGGCTTGTAGAGATAAACAGGCAGTTATAAATTCAATATTCCCAAAGTTCCAAGAAACTAAGGAAATTGAATATTTAAAGATTTCAATATGCTAGGAAAAAGTATTCTTCAAGAAACCAACCCAGAGACATTATGTAAATATGTTTATCTAACTTAGGTATAACTTTGGCAAATGAGAGTAGTTTAATAATTTTGGCTTAATAAAAATAGCCATGTCTTCTCTGATTTATCGGTGTCAAGCGTAATACAAGCATGCATTTGTGTTCCACTTTTATTCATAGATTTTATTTGACTTACACAGGTTTACTGATCAATTAAGCTAACATTACTTCTACTTAATGTTTAAGCCTATGCAAAATGTAAATTTATCTTTAACCCAATTGAATCATTATTCTGATGAATTTTATTTCAACAGTATTTGTGTATGTCATCTTGAAGATAATTTCAAAGATCTTTAGGTAACTAAAAATCTTGGATTGATATTGAATTGAGTTAATTAATGGATTCATGGGATGTCTAGATCACTTCTAAATGAGATGAAACAGTGATTGTTAAGCATAAGTTTACATTTATAAGTTTTTGCTTCTCATTTTTATATGCAAAGTTACATCTTTGGATCTTGGTAATGTGTTCATTTTTGTCACTTTCAGACACTGTATATGGGATTGTGTGGCTGTAAAAAGTCGTATTATGTATATTCATGAGCTCTGCTAACCTGCTAAATGCTGATGTGTGACAGGCAATTCTTAATTTCTCACCCCTCAGTTTTCTTTGTGAAATAGAAGTTTCTTTGGTTAAAAGTTGTAGTAAATATATGTAGTTGAAACTGTACTTAAGAATAATAGTTTCAGAGAAATATAACTGTGTACATGCTCTGTTTCTGAAGGACAAGAGTTGTTTTATCATAAAGCAGCAGTTCTCAGAGGGTTTTTGTTTTGTTTTGTTTTGTCTTGTCTTTGTCTCCAAATCTCTTTATACTCTTCAAATGTATTCAGGGACCCAAGGAGTTATTTTGTGGGTTTTGGCTACCAATATTTACTATATTAGAAATTGAAACTGAGAAATTTTTTAACGCTTCCTCATTAACTCATTTGAAGATACCAATGATGAGTGTATTGTATGTTAATAACATTCAATATTATAAAATTTGTCCTGACTTCACAGAACCCCTGAGATAAGGTGTCAGGTTGTTCCAGAATATGGAAGAGGGTAATGAAGGACAAAAGTTAGAAAGCAACTTTTGTTTTTCTAGGTTTATGATGCCTGAGTCTAAAAAGCTCTGAAATGTGTTAACATCTTAGCAAAGTTTGCTCAATTTTGATTGGCTTATTTCCTTGGTTTACTATTTATCTCCTTTAACCTGCAATATGGAGGGTTCTTCACCACACAATATAATCACTCTAGATAGCAAAGATTTTGTGTTTGACTAGAATAATTTTCTGTGATTTATGCTGACTTTATTATGTCCTTGATTATTTAAGAAGGCAGAGATTATTCACTTAGCAAAGAGCTAAGGTTCTTTATAGTCATGTCACCTTGTATGCATATTTTTAAATTTGTTATTGTCACTTTCAAATGGGGAGACAAGTATCATTTCTCGAGCACCCATGATCCTATCTTAAGTATTCAAATTGTCTGACAACATTTGATTTTTACCTTCCAATAATTGAATTCTAAACACAAAATAAATCAAAATAAAACTTTGACATTCTTTTTTTAGTTCTACTCTCTTAGAAAAATTCAGTTATACAGTACAGTGTTATCAACTATAGTCACCACGTATTACATTAGATCCTCAGACATTATTCATCTTATAGCTGAAAGTTCGTACCCTTTTACCATCCTCTCCCTATTTCTCCCATCATCTAGCCCACCACCAATCACTTTTCTACTCTTGGTTTCTATGTATTTCACTTTTTAAAAAAATTCCACATATAAGTGATACCATACAGTATTCGCATTTCTCTTTCTGGCTTATTTCACTTAGCATAATGCTCTCAGGGTCCATCCATATTGTCACAAATGGCAGAATTTCTTTCTTGTGGCTGAATAACATTCCATTATACATATATACCACATCTTCTTTATTCATTCACCCATTGAAAGACACTTACTCTGTTTCTCTATCTTGGCTATTGTGAATAATGCTTCAATGAACATGGGAGTGCAGATATGTCTTCAATATATTGTTTTCATTCCATTTGGATATATATACCCAGAAGTGGGATTCTGGATCATATGATAATTCCATTTTTAATTTTTTGATAAATTTCCATATTGTTTTCCATAGTTACTGCACCAATTTACATTTCCACCAACATTGCCCAAGGGTTCCCTTTTCTCCACATCCTCACCAACACTTGTTATCTCTTGTCATTTGGATGATAGCCATCCTAACAAGTGTGAGGTAATATCTTGTGATTTGCATTTCCCTGATAACTAGCGACAATTAGTAACCTGTTGGCTATTTGTATGTCTTCTTTAGAAAAATGTCTATTCAGGCCTTCTCTCCATTTTTTAATTGGATTGTTTGGTTTTTTGCTGTTGAGTTGTATGAGTTCTTTATATATTTTGGATATTAACCCCTTATGAGATAGATGATTTGCAAATATTTTCTCCCATTCCGTAGGTTGCCTTTTCATTTTGTTGATGGTTTCCTTTGCTATACAGAAGTTTTTAATTTGATATAGTCCCACTTGTTTATTTTTGCTTTTGTTGCTTTGCTTTTGGTGTCAAATCCAAAAAAATCATTGCCAAGACTGACATCAGGAGCTTACCTCCTATACTTTCTGCCAGGAATTTTATGGTTTCTTACTTTCAACTCTTTAATTCATTTTGAGTTGATTTTTGTGTATGATGTAACGTAGGGGTCTGAGATATGTTGTGTACCTAAAACTACCTTTGAGATTTCCCAGAGGGAAAACTCGCAAATTATCTTTTTTTTTCATTTTGTAAAAAGAGGACTAGAAATAATTGTTTATTTTACATATTACTATCAAAGAGCTGCATGAGAGTTGTCAAATCCAAAAACATGCTCAGCCTTCCCTAGATTAAATTTGTATGGGTAAAAAGTTATTACAATTAGTACGTTAGAAATTGTGTGTTTCATGGGAAGTCCCTGGAGATTTGTCAATGTCTTCACTTTCTATATTGTGTTTTAACCTCTGAGGAAACACTGAAATAGTATTTAAAAGTTCCGTTGAGCTTTCCTATATTTATCAGTCTTGAAAGTGCTTTGTCTGATGTTAGGCAACAGCAGGATAGAGTATTATTTAAAATATTTACTTGGTGTCAATCTTGCTTCTTTAATGTGAATTTAGGATCTTCTAGGCCAGAGGTTTTTAATTGGGGATTCACATCACTTACCCATGGATTTTTATTACAATATAGATGTTTAGAATCTATTCCAGATTACTAAATCTCTTTATAAGATATTCTGGATATATTCATAGTATATTCTTATTATGTTTGGTATACTCATGATTTGTTATATACATCGTATTTCAAGATTTTAATGTTATATCTCAAAAAATTATTCTCTGCAAAAGTTATATTCACCTATTTTTATAAATCGAATATAGCGTTCACTATATTCTTTGAAAATAGACTTAATCATTATCTTTATAGCCACTTGGTCTAAAACTTTTTGGATTGACTTAATTACCTTGTTTTGCATGCCATAGAAACAACCAAATTTCCTTATCAGTTTGATTATTATTGTTATGAACTTTCATCAGGTCTTTCACTTTTGAAAATTATCACAAATAAATTAGCTATAGCCCTTTTAAGTCTCTGTTATCTACAGATAGATTTTTTATTTTAGTCTAATACGTTCCTGATGGTTCTGCAATCAGCTATAGTCCAGAATTAGTGTCTTCAACCAAGGAGGAGGGTCTCAGAACTCTGTGGAAAACACTTACACCAGATAGTGCAAACTGTTGATGTTTTAAAGAGAATGAGCTCTTGGGTACTGGATTCTCATGGCATATCTTAAATAATTTTTGAATGATATCAGTGTGTTGAGTCAAAATTTTCAGAACTCATTAGGTTGAGAAGCTGATAAGTTCATGAGACTGCTAACTCAAGATCCAGAGAAATAAGAATTAACTATATAGTATTGAATGAACTGATGAAAGATGATTATAAATTGTTAGAAAAACACTGTGGGAAGTGATAAAAAGTGCTGAATAGATTAATATAAATTATTGCTCCATTTTAGGGGTCATGAGAAACACTTTTGTGGTAGCACTGATTTTCATTATTATTTTAGTTTCTCTAATTGCTCTGTGGCTAGGACTAAGGAAGGTGCATAGTTGATCACAGATTACATTTTAATCAAAGTAGCCTCAGAAGACAAAGAGGAAATGAAGTTGAAGGAACTGGTAAAAGAGTGGCTGACTTTATGTACTATGAGGTCTAGTTTTACCTATTCCTCACCTCCATACCCACCTCTGATTATTTTGAGACAAATCTCAGAATCATATATAATCCATAAATATTTCATTATTTCTCTCTAAAGGAAAAGAACTATATTTAATGTACCAAAACACCATTATCACACCTAAAAATTAATAGTTCCTTAAAATTATAAAATATCCAGTTTCAGATTTCCAATTATTTCATAAATATTATAATGCTCTTTTAGCAGCTATTTGTTTGAATCAGGATCCAAATATGGTCCACAGATTTGGATTGCTTGATATATTTCTTGTCTTTTTTAATTGGTAGATTTCTGCTCCATTTTTTATTTTCCTCTTACAATTTATTTATTGAAAAAACTAGGTTGTTTGGCTCATAGAATTTCCTAATGTTTGGATTTTGATGACTGTATCCCAGAAGTGTCATTTAACATGTTCCTGTGCCCTCTGAATTTCCAGTAAATAGACAGTTAGATCTAAAGTTTTGGTCAGATTCAGGTTTGAATTTTTTTCACGAGGGACAAGAATACTTCATAGATTGTTTTGCATTCTTCCATCAGGGGCATACATTATATGTCTAGCTGTCTATTTTTGAGATGTTAGCAGCCATTGACATTAAATGTCTAGATCCATTAATTAATTAGACTTACAAAATGGTGATATTCTAATTGTAACATTTCTTCTTCATTTATTATCTAGAATATTTCTATAAAGATAAACTTCACCTCCATCTACCATTTGGTTACCCTGAGATGCATTTTATTTAGGAGAGGCAGGGAAAATATTGATTCTCTTTATTTACCAATTCTCAAAATGAGTTTGTTTACTAACAACTTCCTGTGGTGAACAATTTGTTTTTTTTAAAACTTACAGTATGATCCAATTGATAAGTGTGTTTCAATTCATGACAGTTATTATCCTTACAGGTGATCAAAATGTCCCTCTTTGACCTGTGGGAGTCTGTTGAAATTAGCTCCTGAGTCTTTTTGACACAGCCCCCAGAAGTCTAATAATAGCTTCCTTATTTCTGGTATGACAAAATGTTCCAAGCTCATCTTGTAAATTTCTGGCCCCAAAACTTGAATTTCTCCAGGTAACACTGCTTCATTTTAGAGAGAATAGTTTTTTCAAGACCACAATCTAGGGACTAGGAGTGCTCCTTGTTCCTAGGTTGGTCATTATTTCTAGGTATTCTCGGTGGACTGAGCTAGGAATTTATTTTAAAGATTAAATACTTCATGAGTTCATACTGATACTTAAAATTCAAATCCCAGACCACAGGTTTTAAATTAACCTCTTTGATCTTACATCTGTATCTGTTTTCTCCAATATTGAGCATCCAATTGTCAAAGTCACCAGGAATGATAGATTTAATATTTGCATTTCTTTTTCAGTGAACTGATTGTTCATTTCTCTAGTCCAGCTTTTTATAGGTGATCGATCTCTTTTTTCTTCTCTATTTTTAGAAGCACTTTTATATATTAGAAATGTTAACCCTTTGTTGGTATGGAACAAAAATATTTTTTTCCAATTGTGCCATTTGTCTTTTTCCTTTGCTTATGCAGTGTTTTTTGTCATGCTAAATCTAAAATGAAAAAACATAAAATTTATCTATCTTTTCCCTTATTGCTTCTGGATATCAAGTCATAGTTAAGAAAGTTTTCCCATTCCCAGATTGCAATATAAATTACCTATATATTCTTCCAGTACACGTATGGCTTCATTTTTTACACTTAAATCTCTGATCATTATACTATTTGTCCTATTGTATAGTTTGAGGAATGGACACAATTTTTTCTTTACTTCATATAGTTTTCTAGTTACCCTTACACCACGTATTAAGAAATTTGTCTTTTTCCTACTGGCTTGAGCTCTGCCTGAGGCAGAAGCTGTCAGTGTCCCATATATATCGCCTTGTCCTTACCGTTTTGGTGCATGTCAACAGGACTTCCAATTGCCATCAATTGTCTTTCTTTACTTCAGTGTTTCCTCTGGTCACCAGAACCTATTTTGCCCACACACTTCAGCCTGGAAGTACCTTGAAATTAACATCACTTAGATGTGGCCTACAATCAATGAGAAATAAAAGTTGCTGACAGAATAAGCTTCAAGAGAGATAACCCTGAGTCACATGTTCTTCCAGAATTACCCAGCAGAAGTTAGCTATAGATAGATACCCACAGAGGTAATTTGCTTGATAACAAACTCTTTATTGGCTGCCTTCCCTTTCCTACTTCATTGCCTTTTGCTCTTCTTGGTATATCCTAGGATCACTTCACAAATAAACATTTGCATCTTAATCCTTGCCTCAGGATCTCTTTCTGGAGGAATACAAGCTAAGACACGTCTTTTATCATATACCAAATTTGTGTATTTTATTTCATTTTCTATTCTCTTCCATTAACCTATTTATTCATGTTTCAATACCATACCATGTTAATTGTAGAGGGTTTATAGTTAGTGTTAAAATCTTGTATGGACAGCTCCCCTTGCTTTTTTGTCTCAGGTATTCCTAGCTATGCTTGATTGTTTTATCTTCTATAGGGACTTAGTAATAATTTGTTTTATCTTCTATAGGGACTTAGTAATAATTACCTCATCTAATTTCAGGAAAGTAAAAACTTATGGCATTTTTATTGAGATTGCATCAGTGATTTAGAGGTAATTGAAATTAGGGTTTCAATGTTTCCTTTCCAAGAACATGTTGTATCTCTCCATTTATTCAAGTCTACTTTTGTATCTTTTAGGAATGTTTTATAGTTTTCTTCATACAGGTTTTGGACGTTTTTTGGTAAGTTTATGCCACGTATTTACATTTCTTTTATGCTACTGTAAATAGAGTCTTCTTTTCCATTGTATCTTCTGATTTTTGTTTATATATATGAAAGCTATTGATTTTTGTATAATAATTTTATAATACTAATTAACTAAGTTTTCTCATCTTTTGTAGTAGTTTTTCACATTGGTTATTTTGGGTTTTCTGGGTATACAAGCATACTTTCTACAGATATAGACGGTTTTACTTCTTTCCAATTCTTATGCATCTAAGAAATTTTTTTATTGTATCATAATAAGGAAGTATCCATACACTTCTTTTTTTCTTTTTAGTGTTTTTAGTATGATTGTTAGATTTTCTCAGAAAGGCTTTTCTGCATATATGGACATTATTTTATGGCTTTTCTCTTTATTAATAACATGAATAATATTCATGGATCTCCTAATATTGACCCACCTTTGTTTTCCTGGAATAAACCCTACTCTGTTGCTATATATATATATATATATACATACATACATATATAATATGTATAATCTTTGCAGCTTTGGGATCAATGTTATACTTTATAAAATTAATTTGATAATTCTCTTTCTTTTTTATGCTCTGAATTGTTTAATTTACATTGAGATGATCCCGTCTTTAAAAGATTACTAGACTTTCTAGAATTCCCCCCTGTGAAACCTACCAGCTGCATTTTTGTTTGTTTGTTTGTTTTCAGAGGATCTCTTTAACTACTTTCTCTATACTGCAGTAATTGATTTTTTAGACATTTTTGCTAGGGTCAATTTTGGTAAGTTGCATTCTTTTCTAATAATTTCATCTCAATTATCAAAATTATTTATATGAGTTGTGTTAAGTAGTTCCATGATTTAAATTCTTTTTTTAAAAAAAGATTGGAACCTGAGCTAACATCTGTTGCCAATCTTCTTTATTTTTCTTTATTTCCTTCTTTCCAAAGCCCCCAAGTACATAGCTGTATATTGTAGTTACAGGTCTTTCTGGTTGTGCTATGTGAGATGCCACCTCAGCATGGCTTGAGGAACAGTGCCATGTCAGTGTCCAGGATCCAAACCCGTGAAATCCTGAGCCACCAAAGCAGATCATGCAAACTTAACCACTTGGTCATGGGGCTGGCCTCTAAATTCCTCTATCTTTATGGATATTTCTCTTTGTCATTTCTAATTTTGTGAATTCGAGTTTTCTCCCTTTATTCTTGATTCGGTTAACTATGGCTTATACTATCATATTTTGTTAATTTTTTCAAAGAATGATGTTTTGGACTTATTTCTTAATTCTGCTGTTTTTTGTTCTAACTCATTGATTTCTACTTTTACCTTTCTTAACTCTTCTATTTCCTTTTACTTTATTGTGTTCTTTTCCAGCTTTCTAAAATAGGCATTCAATTAATTATTTTTATTGATGTAGGTGTTTTTTTGATATAGGTATTAATAGTATAAAATTTCCTCTGACAACTGATTTAACTGTATACTGCAGATTCTGATACTTCATGTTTTCTTTATCATTAAATTTAATAAATTTTATCTTTTTTTCTATTTCTTATTTGACTCAGTACTGTATTTGTTTGTTGGTTTTATTTTCCAGGCAGAAGGACCTTTTATCGGGGGAGAAGAGGATGTTAATTTCTAGCTTTATTTCATTATAGTCAGGAATGTAGTTTGTATTATTTCTTTGTTTCCAGTTTTATTAAGATGTAATTTACATTTATGCATTATTTCTATTTGTTGAAATTTATTGAGTTTTTTTGGAGCTAAGATATGGGTAGTTTTTGTGAACGTTTCATGGACATTTGAAAAGAAAGTGTATTCTCTATGGATGAGGTTCACAGTTCAATATCTATCTATTAGATACATGGTATTGATTATGTTGTTTAATTCTTCGATAGTGGCATCATTTTTTTCTCCACTTGATCTATATTGAACAAAATGAGATGTGTTAAAGCCTCCTATTATTAATGTGTTTCTTCCTATTACTCTTTGCATCACCTATAGTTTCTGTTTTACTAGAACTGTTGCCGTTACCAGGTACACAAATAATAGTAATGACTATTGTAGCATTATTGTGACCTTTAGCCACTTCCATTATAAATCATCCTTTTTCTTTTTGAGGCATTTTGTTCTGAATTCTATCTTATCAGGTATCAAAATTGTGGTGCCTGCTTTTTTTATTTCCATTTACCTGATATATAACTGTCCATCCTTTTCCTTTGTTCTGCCTTTCCTGCTCTTTTCTCTCCTTATGGTAGTACAATTCCATGTATATTAGGTAGATAGAAATTGTCCCACTGCTTGCTGATGTTCTGTTAATTTTTTTAAAGTTTTTTTCCCTGTGTATTCCATTTTTTTAGTTTCTATGGCTATGTATTTAGGTTTTTTTCCCCTCCCTGCACTACAGTTTGGAAACATTCTCAAGGCCGTACACTGGGGCAATTGTAGGAATCACTTCATTTGTTTTCCTTCTCTCAGGGATCACTGTCACTATAGGCCTGATGTCCCCAAATCATGGAAACCATTGTTTCATATATTTTGACCACTATTTTAGTTTTAATTGTTTCATACAGGAGAGTAAATCTAGTTTCTGTTACTTCATCTTAGCCTAGAGGGAAAGTTCCCCATGTAAATCTTTTAATCAAATTGTTGATATCTACAAAAAACTCTGCTGGGTTTTTAATCAGGATTGCATTGAATCTAAAGATCAATTTGGGATAATTGACATACTATCAATATTGAGTCTTCCAATTCATGAACATGGTATAGTTCATCATTTATTTAGGTCTTCTTAGGGTTCTTTTAAGCGTTTTGAATTTTTCAGCAAACACATCCTGAACACATTTTTTACAAGTTTATTCCCAAGTAGTTTATTTTTTGGATAATCCTCTAACATATTATGCTTAGTGAAAGAAGCCAGATTCAAAGGCTGAATTCTATATGACCCCTTTTAGATGACATTCTGGAAAGGGCAAAACTATAGGGATAGGGAACAGATCAGTAATTGCCAAAGGATAAGTATGGGTGATGAAACTGTTCTGTATCTTGATTGTGGTAGTGGTTATGTGACACTGCATTTGTCAAGACTCTCAAAACTCCTTGCCTAAAATGAATTTTTCTGTGTGCGAATTTTTAAAAAATCCTCTAGAGAACATTTTATTTGTTTTAGCAGGTAATCACCTCAGTTAGGTTCAGACTGCAAGTTTTGTCTCACCTTCTGGGGTGGAAGTTCCAGTTCCAGTTAATCTATAAAAGCCTTTGCTATGTGGCTTCAGGTCTTTACCACACTTGTGCAGCTCAGGGATGACCTCAATCCTTTTGCAGGTTTATACATAGTATAAGGAGATCCACTTCTTCAACTCTCTCCTAATTCCCTTTACTGTCTCCAGCCTGCGAGGGCCTCTTTTCCTGGCCCTCTGGCCAGGAAGACAGTATTTCTCTCCGAGTTTTAGCCGCTTGAACTATTTTGCAAATGGAGCTCCCTCTTTGGATCAAAGTTACAAGAGAAGAGCAGAAAAAAATAATTCACTCTGTATGGATCACATCTCCAGGTTTTGACATTCCCCAATCTGCCTTTCTTTGTCTACTTTCAGAGTCTTGTTGTTGTTGTTGTTGTTTAGAGATTTTACTTATGATCAGCAGGAGAAATAGGCAGTTTTGGGCTTACATTTGAGCATTCTTACAACAATTATATTTTATCTTCCACTTATATGTAATTTGGTAATTTTACTTCTTTGTCCAAAGGTTTTTTTTTTTCTTTAAAGCCCAGTAGGTTTACCTGAATATGTGTTAATGTTTATCATTCTGGGACTTTTATCTCAAGTACACAGTGTGCACTTTAAACATGTAGTTTTCAAGTTTTTAATTTTTCTTTAGGAAAATATTCTAGAGTTAATGATGTTAGCATTTGTACTCTTCCTTAACTTTGATTTTGTTTTTTGGGGACTTCTGAATGTATGTAGGATATTATTTGCCTATCTCCTATATATTTTACTTTCTCTTAAAATTTTTATCCCTATTTTATTTAGAAGTCATAGTTTACTGAGCTTTTGATTTTTTCTTTAAAAAAGAGAATTCCTCTAGTGTTGGTAGATTTAACATATTACTCCTTTATTACAGCATTAAGAATCCTTTGTCTTTCAGAAGCCTATAGCGATTTGAAATGGTGTTCAGAAAATTACATAAGTCATGAAACACTGGGTAGTATAAATGTTAATGATGTTTTAAGAATTATGTTATTTGATATGAGTCAAGTGATATACTTACCTACTTTCTTAACGTTACACCGTGTATCCAAACCACATAAATGCTTAGTAAATCACGATGGCTTTGAGATAAACATTCAAGATTCTTCTTCTCACTCTAAGAAAAAAATAATGATTTCCAATTTTCCTTGAAAACTAAAAAAAATAAATAAAATAAAAATTTCCTTTTCTTCACCTTCTATTTCCCAGTATCATTCTTGTGTTTCTTCTAGTTTTGAATTTATTTCTGAAGTAATTTTTGTTTGCTTTCTAATTCTTTCTTGAGTTCTATTATCTCATTTTCTGAGTTCTCTCTCTTATTTATGTTATTTCATATTTTCTATAATTTTCTTAATTTATTTTAGCTTATTTTGAAAAATTAGGTTATAATTCTCATCTGCTTTGTGGGCATGTATTTCTGTCATGCTTTTTTTCCCTTTAGTTCTTATTCTGTATTTTATGTTCTCTCTCCCTCTCTCTCATGCAGACTCTCACACAATTTTTGTATGGATTCAATCACAATACTTTTCTTTTCCTCATTGTAACATGTCATTATTTTTCTGAGCTTTGGTAGGGAGGGTGGGTTAGGAGAGCTTTTCTAGCTTAATGTATCTAGAGCTCTTTATGTTGTTTTCACAAAGTGATAAGAAATATATAGCCTTCTTTCTGATATCTCCTGCTTCTTTTCCACAACCCCAGTTTTATCTGGATCTTTTCCTCTCCTGAGCATTTTGAGGATTCTTTTCTCAGCTGGTTTTTATTCAGTGTAGGACTTTGCATGGAAGAGAATTTTAGATGGTTAATTTCAAGAATTTACACGGCATAAACTGTTCCAACCCTTCAGCCTTTCTTTGGACCCCTTTACTCATCTTCAGATTGAAAACACTGCCAGTTTCAGCTGCTATTATCAAATTAGTCTAATGCAATTTCCAGTGAGTAACTGTTGGCTATTTTTGAGTTTTCATGTTCTCATATCTGTTAGAAGCTCTGTTGCTTTCCTCCTCACAGATGCTGTTACCATATTGTGTCTATCTACCTGCTGGTGGTTTTCCCCTCAGCTTGAATTTTGGGATTTGTGGGGGGATACCTTGGTCTGGTTTTGTCTTAGATTTTGTCTGTGTTTTCTTGTTTAGCATTGTAGTTGTTCTGTCTGTTTTTATATTTAATTTTGGCAAGTGATTAAAAACTATGCAGGGTACTGCCATTGTCTTCCTAGAATCATCCCAACACTTCTATTTTTATATACTATTTCATGACAAGGCATTTTTGTTTAGATGAAAATTAGGTTTAAAAATTGGGGGAAAATGAAACAAACAAAAGGCAGGATAAAGTCATCTTTGAAGAAAAACAGGTCCTAACAAATAATTAGTTACTCAATGAATGGCACAGGTTATGAGAATGTACAAAACTTTGCCCATTATGTACCTCTCAGCAAGTATTTCCTCCTATAGATGTATTATTGTGTGCCCATCTCTTTTTTCATAGTATATTCTGTTATATGTTTAAAAGTTATTATTTCAATTGCTACATTACTTTTGCAGCTAATTTTAATTTAATCCACAATATTTATTCTGCATATGGAAATTCTAATTTTTAATGCAATTATCTTAATTTTATAGTTATTGTTTTCTGCGAAATTGTCTCCATATTTTCAATGCAAAATAATACAAATGTGGATTAAAATGAGTTTGCTTATCACATAATTTTCAGTTGGACATTTAATAAATATATTAAGAATATCTGTTCTAGATTACTGAGTTGAGGTCTTGGGCCTATTCATGTAACTGTGAGAAACAGCCCTTTCTCATTCTGAGTGCTATTTTCTCGGAGACTCTGGATTAGTAATTTAGCTGTCATGGTTTTCTTATGTGAATAATAGAAAAAATACTGTTTATTTTATTTAATCTTGAAAAGAATTAAAAAACAATCCAATTTTACTTTTAGTAACAAAACCACTATAGACACTTGGTGGTAAAACTAAAGAGAAAAATGTGAGTGAGAATTTAATCAATCAGAAGAGCTCCAGACTAGTTTTTTACAAAGCATTTTTCTTTTATTAAGCTTCCAATTTCTTCATTTGAGCCAGGATTTCATGGCTGAATTCCCAAGGGTTTTCATAACTCTTGGTTTCTTTGTTGTAGTAATATAGCTAGTTCAAGTCTTTTTCACTAAGAACTTAATTTTGAATAACTTGCTTTTCTGTTTCTGGTTTATTCAATTCTGTGATTTGTATTTCATTGTGAACAGTTTCCTAGAGACAAAACATATTTACTGAGCTTCAATTTATGCTTAGAAATTATGGGTTTACAAAAAGAAATCCTCACAGAGGTGTTGAACAACATCACATTCCTAGATAGACAAATTTTTCAGAGACCCTGGGAAGTTCTTCCTCATGTATTTTACCCCTTCATATCCTCTAAACTTCCTTTGTTCCATATTGGCTGATTTCCAAAATATCAGAATACAAATGTTCCCAGAAAATGGAATTCATTAACTTAAATTCACATTCAATGTTATATCAGTAGATCTTCTCCACTGCAACCTAATTAATTTCAAGTGCCATCAGATCAACTGGGCAGTAACAGGATCTGGAATTAGATCTTCCCACTAGGCAGAGGTAGGTACTTGGGATCAGATTCAGTCTCAAGTATTGGAGGGAAGTCCTATCTGGCAGACAAACACCATATCTGATTGGCATGGTAACAGGTGGTCATTTACAGAAACAGTTAACATGGGAGGGTCTAATGGGAAGAAATTGCCTGCTCCCCAAAGTAGGTCAGAGCACAAGTCCATTGAATCAAGGAGCAGATGTCATTCAGAACACAGTCAAGCTGACTTAGTTTAGCCTCAGGAAATGGGTCACCTGATAACAAGGCAGGTCTTGAGATATTGGAAAGATTATCAAGATTACCTAGACTCAAGCACGGGGAACAAGATAGGTGTCCAGTTTCCAAATCTGGGACAAAGTGGAAATGCGTCTTGGGAATAATGCAGAAGACCAAACGGCAGATACAACACAGGGAACACAAACTCAAATGTCTACAGTGGCTAGTCAGATAACACAAGTCTATAAATCAGGCCAAGTCAATGATGCTAGATTAAATGGGCTTGTGATGAACTAGAAATTGAACATTTCACACAAAGACATTTAAATTAAAAAAATGTTTTCCATACCAACATAATATGTCTGCTCGCTAAATTCAGCTTGCAGGTCACCAATATGAGGACCTTTGCTAAAAAATTAACATCAGAGGTTTTGCTTAAGAAAACTTCCATAAGATTAGGAATAGAACACAGAAATGAGCATTAGGTAGTTAAAAGGGGAGTGAAAGAAGAAGCTGGAACCACCTAACACAAGTTTCATCAACCCCACAAATTTTGCCTCAGGCCAACCTTAGTCTTAAGGAGCTTAGTCTAGGTGAGGAAATAAAATATACACAGAGGAAATGACTGAATGCTTTACAAAGCAGCATATCAGCAAGTGAAAATTAATTAGTGCTAAGGGCATGTTGAGTATATTTGTGATCAGAGTCACATGGGATTAGTCCAGAAAACTATGTAGAGGGGGTAAATTTTGAGGTCAATTTTGAAGGAAATAATGAGTAGATTGAAAGAAATGTTGAAAGAGCCATTGGTAGTAAGAAAGATAACATTCAAAGACACTGAAAAAGAAACACATCATGTAGTGGAAAGAAACTTGAATTGAGAGTCAAAAAGACCTGAGCTCTAGTCTTGGTTTTGCTGTCAACTCTCTGTGTGGTCTTGGGTAAGTCAGTATCCCTCTCTAAGTCTCTACGCCCCATCTGGAGTTCAGACAAACCATGGATCATACATGCAAATTCTTACAAGGGCTAAGTAGCCGAGTGAAGGACAGATGGGGACCTGTCTAACCAAAGCATGTATGCCTTGTTTAAACAAATAGAAACAACTGAGCTTCATCTTTTTGTGACTAAGTGGCAAAGCAGATTTAATATTCTAATTTTTCTAGAAAATTCAACAATTCTGATGTTTATGTGAAATCTTTCAATTTTTAGTTGTTGACAAGTAACTTACACTAAAACAATATGAAGATGAAATAAAATATTTCCTTAGGCCATATTCTTCCTGGGGGGCTACCAGTTTGAAATCTCTGGACTAGATGGACTTCAACGTTCCTTCCAGCTCTTTTTTGTTTATGGTTTTATGGTATTAAAGATCATATTCAGTAAAATGTAGGGAGATACAATAAGCTCTTGGGCTCTGCTGTATAGTAGAATAGCTAAAAGTATGAAAGTTGGAATCAGACAGCCTGGTTTTGCCTAAGTGTGTGACCTTGAGCAAATTACATAACTTCTCTGTAAAATATGAATAATAACAGTAATTACATCATGGTGTTGTGAGGATTAACTGAGGATTAACAAGTAAATTACTTAAAACAGTGCCTAGTCCATAATAAGTACTTAGTAGTTAGTCATTATTAGCGTGAAAATGATATTTGTAATAAACTATTTTGCCAACTGAATGTAGAATGAATTAATGGCAAGGAGGTGAGGTAGGAGTCTTACTAAGTATAAATGGGTGGCTATAAAATGGAAGGAAAGTGCCAGATACGAGAAGACAATTGTTAGGATTTGATGATCGATTTGAATGTAGGGATAATACAATGTTTTGCCTATAGCTTTAAAATTCTAAGCAGTTTCACTTTTCATAGTTTTTGCTTTTCTTATTGTTTGGGGGAATTTAATTACTTTGAAATTCTAGTCTTATCTTTGTGTCTGACATGTCTTTTTCTAATGAAAAAGTGCTTCTGAAACGTAATCTGTCTTCTTAAAAATGCCATTTTTGGGGCTGGCCCCGTGGCCGAGTGGTTAAGTTCTCGCGCTCTGCTGCAGGCAGCCCAGTGTTTCGTTGGTTCGAATCCTGGGCGAGGACATGGCACCGCTCATCAAACCACGCTGAGGCAGCGTCCCACATGCCACAACTAGAAGGACCCACAACAAAGAATATACAACTATGTACCGGGGGGCTTTGGGGAGAAAAAGGAAAAAAATAAAATCTTAAAAAAAAATGCCATTTTTGAGTGCACAACAAAAATAAAACAAAAACAGCACCAGGATTAGGTCTAGTTATCATGTTATTATAAATGAGACTCCACTTGTAGTTGTTAAATTTCAGGCCACTTTTAATGAATCAAGAGTGTTTTATTTAGAATATTAAACTTACAAATGCATGATAAAACTGTTGAATTTCATGATTGATGTAATAGATTTTATATTACCTGCCAGATGTTTCTATGTCTTTTCAATATTTAGTAGGACTACACTACCCACAACCCTGCTCAATCTTCTTGTTCATCTGGATATTCTCCCTGCCCTTGGGCCCTTTCTCTGTTGGTGACAGATCCTTTGTCTGCCTACTGAGAGACATGTTCTTTGTCCATCACTCTGTGAATCAGTTCTCCTGATTTCTCTCTTTCAATGTCCTTTCCTTCATCAGTTCAATTTATTCACTTAGTCCCTTGATCATTGCACATATGTCAACTTGGATCTGTAACTTATGAAATCCAATTTTTATTTAAACTCAGGTTGACTATTAACACAGAAGCTATGATGTAAGAATAATTAAGTAGGAAGATATGATTTTGGAAAGACAGCTAATGTAAGAGTCAAGGGAGGTGAGAGAGAGCAAGGAGGCTATGCTTAGGAAAAAAGAAAGAGATACTAAAGACAGAGGCACACAGAGATTGAGACTTGTGAAAGATGAATAGAGTTAGAGGGTGAGAGGGGTTATTGCTGACAACAGAGTAATGGCAATTTTTTCCTCTCTTACGTATCTTGCATTGTAACTTGTAAGGATGTTAAACTAAATGCTCACTGAAAGGAAGGGCCTGTTTTGATCAACTCTGTGTTCCTTATAGTTCTTGTCACTTTATAATGCAAAAAAGTACTCAGTAAGTATTTGGCAAATAAATAAAAAACATTAATGTTTGTGACCTCACACTTCTTCTCCCTTTGACAAAACACCCAGTGGAAGGACATTTAGTACAACTCCATTTTAGTTTATCATATAATCATTATTACCATTCATCGAGTGCTTATTAAGTACGAGGCATGGGGTAAGAACTTCACAATTATTATCTCATTTAATTCTTACAATGGTTCTGTGAGTTAGGAAATATTATTATCCCCAAGTTTAGAGAGGCTAAGTGACTTGCCCAAGGCAACACAACTAATAAGTGATGGGATTATCAGCCCATTTTGATCTATTTTTTTTTTTTTGAGGAAGATTAGCCCTGAGCTAACTGCCACCAATCCTCCTCTTTTTGCTGAGGAAGACTGGCCCTGAGCTAACATCCATACCCATTTTCCTCTGCTTTATATGTGGGATGCCTACCACAGCATGGCCTGCCAAGCGGTGCCATGTCCACACCCAGGATCCAAACCGGCTAACCCCGGGCCGCTGAAGCGGAACATTTGCACTTAACTGCTGCACCACCGGGCCAGCCCCTGATCTTCCTCTTGATAGTTACTTGTTAAACTCCTTCTCTGAATATTCTCATTAGACTTTAGACCAAAAAATGGATGAAAATAATTCCATGAAACCTTCTCTTGGCCTCACAGACCTAAATATTACCCATAACCCTATAAAAATATATTCAAATTGAGATTATCATAATAAAACTCTCATTGGTTTTTATATAAACTATTTAGAATCAATTATTCAAAACAAACTTGAATATCCAGATATAGAAATTGTCTGTTTTGCATGCAAAGAAAGGAAAAAAGCACAGAAAGGAAAAAAAGAGGAGGAAAACATGACAATAAAATGAAAAAGTGAAAAAAAAAGTGTAGAAAACTTTTCTGAACTAATGAGGAGGATTAGGTAGGTAGGAGGGGGATTAGTAAGAGAACGGTGAAAGGACAGGTGGCTGGCAAGTCAGCTAAGGAACCACCAGATGTTAGTTTTTCATTTACCATATAAGAGTAAATGGGAGATATCAGTTGGCTTCTTTGGCTGTATCATCTTACACAGTGTACACATAGTTCTTTCTGAAAGGGTACCCAATATCAATGTTTCTCAATCTCATTTAGGTCATAAATCCCTTTGAAATTCTGGTTAAAATTGTGGATCCTCTTTTCAAATTCACATATATGCCAAATCTTGCATACAATCTCAGGGACTTCTCAAATCTCCTAAATCCCATCTGTAGATCTTAGGCTAAGAGTCCATAACCTTATTAGGGTTATGATTCCCACTCCAGATAGCTAACAGAGTAAAGGGAGCTAAACGGGGAAGAGGATGAGGAAGAAAAGATGGTAGCAACCCTCCCCCAGAATTTCACAACCCAAATCCCAGAAATACTATTATACACAATGTACTTGCTAAAATTTTCCCCCAGAGTCTAAAAGCCCTAGTGGCAAAGGAGACTCTAAAGATAAACCCAATGATGAGTTGTCTACTGATGCAACCAGTAAGAACATCTATTGAATCAAGATTCTGTTCATTAAAAGGATATTACATAGAGTTAGCAGCAGTAATATGTTGATAAATGTTTAACAACCAGCTCTTAGTAAGATGAGGATTGTGGAGTGAGAAGGAAATCCAGATTTGTAGTGTTTGCTGATTTCCATGGTGTAAATACTCCAACAGCCAATTTTAAGCTACCAATAAGCAACATGGAAACACATAATTACTTATTATTTCCAACATACAGATAAAATAGATGTAAATAACCTAAAGAGCATAGATCGTAAAATGTAGTAAAATAATGAGGAAGTAACAAGTTTTGAGTATTAATTATCTTTGTTTTTAACATGTTTATTTAATTGTGTTTATATAATTTACTTTTTAATAATGGGTGTTTTTAACAACTTTAAGACTCCTCATATTTTTTAAAATACTTATTTTGAAATAATTTTACGTTTACAGTAAAGTTACAAAGATAGTACAGAAAGGTCCCTCATTCTGTTTCTCCTTTACTAGCATGTTACAGTAATGTAAAATGGAATATTTGCCAAAACTAAGAAACAAACATTTGTTTATTACTATTAACTGAATCAAGACTTCATTTGGACTTCTTCAGTTTTTCCACGAAAGTCCTTTTTCTGTTCCAGGATTCAATCTAAGATATCATGTTGCATTTAATGATCATGGCTTCTTAATCTCCTTTGGTTTTGACAGTTTCTAAATCTTTCCTTGTTTCTTTTGATCTTGAGCATTTTGAGGAGTACTTGCCAGATAGTTTGTAGAATGTAGCTCAATTTAGGTTTGTCTGAAGTTTTCCTCAGGCCTAGAAAGGGGTTATGAGTTTTGGAGAAAAATACCACAGAGGTGAAATGCCCTTCTCATCATATTATATCAGGAGGTATAATGATATCAACGTGGCATCATTGGTGATGTTGCTCTTAATTACTTGCTTAAGGTGATGTCTCACAAGTCCCTCCACTATAAAGTTACTGTCAGCTCTGGCTGCTATAACAAATTACTATAGACTGGGTAGCTTAAAAAACAGACATCTATTTCTCAGAGTTCTGGAGGTTGAGAGTTCTAAGATCAAGGTACTAGGAGATTTGATTCTTGATGATGACCCTCTTTCTGACTTGTAGATGGCTGCCTTCTTACTCTGTGCTCACATGACCTCTTATTTGTGTGGACACTGAGAGTGAGATCTGTTTTCCTCTTCTTATAGGGTCACTAATCCTATCATGAGGGTCCAACCCGAATCTAAACCTATTACTTCCCAAACTTCCCACCCCCAAATACCATCACACTGGGGGTTAGGGCTTCAATATATGAATTTTGGGAGGACACATCTTTCAGCTGATAACAGTTATCATCTCTCCCTTTATTTACTACATTTTGGTAAGGGAATCACTAAGTTCAGCCCACATCCAAGGGGTGGAAGTAAGCTCTACCTCCTTGAGGAGGGGATGTATCTACATATGTCATTTTGAATTCTTCTGTAAGGCAGATGTGTCTCTGCTCCCCCATTTATGTATTCATTCAACCATTTATTTATATAAGAATTAACTCATGGAGATTTATTTTATACTTTGGGTTATAACTCAATGCTATAATATTTATGTTTTAATTTAAATTGTCCAGATTTGACCATTTGGAGCTCTTTCAGACTGGCTCTTGTATCCCTTTGACATTCCTCATCATTTTGTTTCTTGACCCCTTCTTTACTTTCTGGCACTACAAGATGCTCTAGGTTTGTTGTGATGGTTAATTTACGTGTCAACTTGACTGTGCCATGGGGTGCTCAGATATTTGGTCAAACATTATTCTGTGTGTGAGGGTATTTTGGGATGAGGTTAACATTTGAATCAGTAGACTAAGTAAAGCAGATTGTTCTCCCTAATGTGGATGGCCCTCCTCCAATCAGTTGAAGGCCTGAATAGAACAAAAAGGCTGATCACTCCTCAAGTAAGAGGGAATTTCCCATTCCTGACTGCCTCGCGTTGGGACATCAGTCTATTGCTGTCTTCAGACTCGAACAGAAACATCAGTTCTTCTTGGGTCTCGAGCCTGCCTACTTTCAGACTGGAACTTGTACTATCAACTCTCCTGGTTCTCAGGCCTTCAGCCTGGGACTGGAACTACACTATCAGCTCTCCTGGATCTCCAACTTAAAGACTGCAGATCTTGGGACTTCTTAGCCTCCATAATCCATGAGCCTATTCCTTATAATAAATCTCTCTCTCTCTTTCTCACCCTCTCTCTACACACACACACACACACACACACCCTAATTGTTCTGTTACTTTGGAGAATTCTTAATAACACACTCATCATGTGTTTTTCCTGCCGCATCCCTAAGATCCACCATTTCCCTAAGGAGTCCTGGTTCCTGTAATTGGGCATGGGCATTTAGAAATCAAGAGACGGGCACTAGGTATTGCTCTACTATTTTGTTTGTACAAAATGCATAGTTTATCTAAGCATTCTAAAAGTTTTTGAGGTAAAAATTGCCCTACCTTTTTGCAGCTTTTCAATGCTAAAAATATTTTGCTGTAAATCAGTTAATAAACTTACAAACCTGTAATTTCAGCTATAGTTTCCAACTTCCATGTCGATACAGATGCAATAATGATTATTTCACAGTTTTAAAAGAAATAAGAGAAAGCTCTGAGAATTTTTTATGGCCAAAGTGTTTACCTGTGACTTGTCCACTAGTGTAACTAGAAATATGATACCCTGAAAATTTAAGCCCATGGAAACTTTGACCAGTGTGTGACCTGACATCTTGAAAAGTAACCAAAACAGTTCCAAGAAGGCAGTAAAAATAAAAGATTCCCTGACTAATTTCAATTGATCATAATTAACCTTATGTTGTTTTCAATGTATGCATTACTTTGTCAAATTAGTTTATCAAAGCATGAAGCATAAGGTAGTAATAAAGGTAAATGCAATAGCATGAATCCCAAAGGATCTCTCTTATTATATGATGAAACATATTGCCTTAACTTCTGTAGTTTTCTGTGGTAGAAGAAGAAATAGTTATAGATTATAATAGTGAAACTTTGGAGAGCACATAGTCCAACCTTTACATTTCTCTGATGGGGAAACTTAGATCAAGAACAAGGAAGTGACAACTTAAATGTCTGAAAACAGACTAATAATGTCCCCAAATATGCTTCTTCTTCTTCTTTTTTTTTTTTTGAGAAAGATTAGCCCTGATCTAACTGCTGCCAATCCTCCTCTTCTTGCTGAGGAAACCTGGCCCTGAGCTAACATCCATGCCCATCTTCCTCTAATTTATATGTGGGACACCTACCACAGCATGGCGTGCCAAGTGGTGCCATGTCCGCACCTGGGATCCCAACCGGCGAACTCCAGGCTGCTGAGAAGTGGAACGTGCGCACTTAACAACTGCACCACCGTGCTGGCCCCACTCCTCCTTTTTAATTATCCATCACAGGAAATGGAATCACAGTTCATCTAGTCTTTCATTCTGGATATCTCACAGTCATTCTCACAATATGTCAAATAATGGCAGCCCATCCCTAATCTGGACCCTCTCAATCTAAGCTTTAGATTGAAACTTCACCATATTTCTTTGGGACTATTCAAAAGATTCCAAATTAGTCTTTATAACATAAATCTCTCCATACTCTGCTCCATTCTCTATTCAGTTTAACACAGTTTTATTTTTAAAAATAAATTTTATCATGTCACTCTTTCTCATAAAAAAGTCACTGAATTCCCGTTGTGTACAAGATAGTAATCAAACTATTCAGAAATGCATACAGTCCAGGTCAAACTCTTCTTCTCTACCTTTGCTTTTTGCCACACTGCACAGTGAGAGTTGACTTTTAATAGGATATTATAATTCTTATGCCAGATATATATAAAGTGTGGAAATTCTAAGAAAGATGACTAACCAGAAATGTAATTTCATCTTTTTTATGGCTGAGTAGTATTCCATTATATATATATGCCACAACTTCTTTATTCATTCATCTGTTAATGCGCACTGGGTTGCTTCTACTTCTTGGCTATTGTGAATGTTGCTGCAATGAACATAGCAGGATCATATGGTATTTCTATTTTTAATTTTTTGAAACATTTCCATACTGTTTTCCATAGTGTCTACACCAGTTTGCATTCCCAACAGCAATGTATGTGAGTTCCCTTTTCTCCATATCCTCTTCAATACTTGTTAGTTTTCCCTTTTTTTTCTTTTAAAGATTTGCCCTGAGCTAACATCTGTTGCCAATCTTTTTTTTCTTCTTCTTCTCCCCAAAGCCCCCTCCCCCCTGTAGATAGTTGGATAGTCTAATTGTAGGTCCTTCTAGTTCTGCTATGTGGATGCTGCCTCAGCATGGTTTGATTAGTGGTGCTAGGTCCACTCCCACGATCCCAACTGGAAAAACCCAGGGCCACTGAAGCAGAATGTGTGAAGTAACCACTCTGTCACAGGGCCAGCTCCTTGTCTTTTTAGTAATAGCCATTCTGATGGACATGTGATGATATTTCATTATACTTTTGATTTGCATTTCCCTAATAGTTAGTGATGTTGAACATCTTTTCATGTACTTGTTGGCCATCTGTATAACTTCTTTGGAAAGATGTCTGTTCAGATCCTCTGCTTATTTTTAATTGGGTTGTTTGTTTTTTTGTTGTTGAGTTGTATGAATTCTTTATATGTTTTGGATATTAACCCCTTATCGGATATATGATTAGCAAATATCTTCTCCCAATTGTTAAGTTTTCTTTTGTTTTGTTGTTAGCTTCCTTTTCCATGAAGAAGCTTTTTTAGTTTGATGTGGTCCCATTTGTTTATTTTTGTGTTTTTCCCTTGCCTGAGGAAACATGTTCTAAAAGATACTACTAACACTTATGTCAAAAAGCATACAGCTTATGTTTTCTTCTAGGAATTTTATGTTTTCAGGTCTTACATTCAAGTTTTTAATCCATTTTGGTTAATTTTTGTGTATAGTGTAAGGTAATAATCTACATTCATTCTTTTGTATAGGCTGTCCAGTTTTCCAAAAACCATTAATTGAAGAGGTTTTCGTTTCTCCATTGTATGATCTTAGCTCCTTTGTCAAAATTTAGCTGTCCATAGACATATGGGTTTACTTCTGGGCCCCAGATTCTCTTCCATTGATCCTTGGTTCTGTTTTCCTTCCAGTACAAATGCTGTTTTGATCACTATAGCTTGGTAGTATATTTTGAAATCAGGGAGTGTGATACGTCCAGGTTTGTTCTTTTTTCTTAGGATTGCTTTAGCTATTCAGGGTCTTTTATTGTTCCACTTACATTTTAGGAGTCTTTGTTCTATTTCCATGAAAAGTGTTGTTGGGATTCTGATTGGAATTACATTGAATCTGTAGATTACTTTAGGTAATATGGACGTCTTAACTATGTTTATTCTTCCAATCCATAAGCATGAAATATCTTTCCATTTCTTTATGTCTTCTTCAATTTCTTTCAACAATGTCTTATAGTTTTCAGTATGCAGTCTTTCACTTCTTTGGTTAAATTTATTTCTAGGTATTTTATTCTTCTTGTTGTGATTGTAAGTTGGATTGTATTCTTGATTTGTCTTTTTACTAGTTTGTTCTTAGTGTATAGAAATGCAACTGACTTTTGTATTTTGATTTTATACTCTGCCACTTTACTGTATTTGGTAATTATTTCTAAGTGTCTCTTGTTATCTTTTTTGGCTTGAGGTCTGTTTTTGCTGATATAAGTATAGCTACACTTACTCTTTTTTGGTTGCCATTTGCTTATAGTATCGTCTTCCATCCCTTCACTCTGAGACCTTAGAGCTGAGATGGGTCTCCTGGAGGCAGCATGTTGTTCATCTTGTTTTTTAATCCATCCGGCCATGAGTCTTTTGATTGGTGAATTCAATCCATTTACATTTAGAGTGATTATTGATATATGAGGGCTTCATACTGCTATCTTACCTTAGTTTTCTTGTTATTTTATGTTTCCATTGTTTCTCTTTTCTTGAATTTCTGTCTGCCATTTCAGTTTGGTGATTTTCTGTGATGTTCTTCTAAGTTTCCTCCTTATTTATGTTTTGTGACTCTGCTCTGATTTTTTTGTTTTGTGGTTACCATGCGGTTTGTATAAAATATAGATGAGATAGTCCTTTTTCTGCTGATAACATCTTATGCCCTTTAGCTAATGCAGATACTGTCCCTTTCCTCCTCCTCTTTCATGTTTTTGTTGTCAAAAATTATCCTGCTTTGTGTTGTTTGTTACTAAATTGAAGAGTTATAGTTATTTTTGATGTTTTCTTTCCCATTAGCCTTTATGTTATAATTAAGTGTGTACTAACCTATTCTGGTATAGAATTGCAATTTTCTGATTCTATTTATCACCTTGCTTAAAGCTTTGTAAACCTTTACTTTTTTGTTTCATGTAGGAGGGCTCCATTCAACACTAACTTGAAGACAGGTCTAGTGGTGATGAATTCCCCAAGCTTTTGTTTGTCTGGGAAAAACTTTATATCTCCTTCATATCTGAAGGATGACTTTGCTGGATAGAATATTCTTGGCTGGCAGTTTTTATCTTTCAATATTTTGAACAAATCATTCCACTCTTTCCAAACCTGTGGAGTTTCTACTGAGAAATCCACTGTTAACCTGATGGAGGTTCTTTTGCAAGTTATTTTCTTTTCTCTCTCCACCCTTATTATTCTTTGTCATTGATTTTTTGATGATTTTAATATAATGTGCTTTGTAGAAGGTCTTTTTCCATTGAGATGATTAGGAGTTCTATTAGCTTCATGTACTTGTATGTCCTGTTCCTTACAAGTTTTGGAAGTTTTCAGCTATTAATTCTTTGAATAAGCCTTCTGCTTTTCTCCCTCTCTCTTCTTCTTCTGGGGTATGCATTATCCTTACATTGCCTTTCCTAATTGAGCCAGATATTTCTCACAGAATTTCTTCATTTCTTAAAAATCTTAATTCTTTCTCCTCTTCCACTTAAGTCACTTCTAGAATTCTATCTTTCAGCGTGCAAATTCTCTTTCCATATAGTCTACTTTACCTCCTGTGTTTTTGACTTTATCTTTCATCTCACTAATTGTCTTATTCATCTCTAGAAGTTTTGTTCTTTTTTTTGTAGTGTTTAATCTCTTTGGTGAAGTACTCCTTCTGTTCATTAATTTTATTCCTGAGCTCATTGAACTGTCTTTCTGACTTTTCTTGTAACTCACTGACTTTCTTCATGACAGTAATTATGAATTCCTTGTTAGATCACCATCTTCTGTGACTTCAAGTCTGGTTTCTGGAGAGTTGTCATTTTCATTTTGTTCTACTTTGTTATTGTAGTTCTTTATGGTACTTGATGAATTGATTCTCTGCTGGCACATTCATGGTAGTAAAGACCTTTCTTATTCGGATAAGGCTTTGATTGCCTTTATTCTGAGCTGCTTCTGGTTGTATTTTAGAGCCTGCACTTTTCAAGCTCCACTGCCTCTGCCAGAGGTGTCATCAGTGCCCTCTTTGTGCTGTTTGTGCCTCCAAGGTTGCTGGTGTCTCTCTGCTTACAATGTCACTGCAGTTGCAGGTCTTACCAGTGGGGTCACCAGGGTACAAGCACCTCTGCTGCTTACAGTGTTGCCTGGGTCTCATGTTCCCCCATTGACTCTCCATGGACTCTCCACAGGCTCTGGTTCTGCTGCTGTGTGCACCACCTGCACTGCTGCTCCACTACCAGGGGTGCTGGGTTCACTGGTGTTGCTGATGCTGCCAGGAGCCCAGGGTTTTGTATGCAGTCCTGGTGCTGTTTGAGCTAGTATTGGGGATGCCATTAATGGGGGCTTGGTCACACATTCTTGTATAGCTTCTGAAGCCTCAGGTTGCAGGTGCCATCTGCCACTGCTGGGACAGGGTGAGTTGCTGAGCCATGAGCACTGCTGCTGCTTCTGCAGCTTCTGGTCTCCAGCGCAGGTGCCCTTTTTGAAACCTCAGCTCATGGAAACATCCACTTCCTGCCCCGCCGCTGAGAGTATCTGCATTTCGGATGCAGACTTTGCTGTTGAAAAGAGTTGGAGTTACTGCTTCCTGGGGAGGGGGCTTGGTCACCATCACTGCTGTATTTTCTGAAGCACCAGATCATGGGTGCCACCACCACTGCACAGTATTTTATTTTTAATGAATAAAGATACTCAAAACCACTTTATAATATATCAACTTAATTCAAAAGAAACCAGTAAACAGGAATAGAGGAACAAAAAACATCAGACATATAGAAAACCAAAAGCAAAGTGACAAACATAAGTCCAAATATGTCAATAATAACATTAAATATGAGTGAACTAAATGATCCAATGAAAAGGCAGAGATTATCAGGCTGGATAAAATAAATAAGATCTAACTATATGCTGCCTATAGAAGAAATACTTTATGTTCAAAGATACAAATACATTGAGAGTAAAAGGATGAGAAATACATTTTTTTGCAAACAACAATCACAGGAAATCTAGGAGGACTTACTACAATCATGAGTTGGTTATTGATGGGTATAAATTCTGAGAAATGCATCATAAGATGATTTTGTCATTGTGTGAACATCATAAAAGGTACTTACACAAACCTAGATGGTATAGTTTACCATATACCTAGGCTATGTGGTATAGCCTATTGCTCATAGGCTACACACCTACCCTACATTTTACTGTACTGAATAATGTAGGTAATTGTAAAAAATGGTATGTATAAATATGGCACAAAAGATAAAAAATGTATAAGACACTTACCATGAATGAAACTTGCAGGGCTGGAAGTTGCTCAAAGTGAGTCAGTGAGTGAGTGGTGAGTGAATGTGAAAGCCTAGGACATTACTGTACAGTACACTATCGTGGGCTTTATAAACACCATACACTTGGGCTACACTAAATTTACATTAAAAAATTTCTTTCTTCAAAAATAAATTAACCTTAGCTTACTGTAGCTTTTTTACCTTATAAACTTTTTAAATTTTTAAGATTTTGACTTTTGTAATAACTCAGCTTAAAATACAAACATATTGCACAGTTGTAGAAAAGTATTTTTTTCCTTATGTCTTTATTCTATAAGTTTTTGTCTACTTTTAATTTTTTTTACTTTTTATACTTTGTTGTCAAAAGCTAAGACAAAAACACACATTAGCCTAGGCCTACACAGGGTTAGGATCAGAAATATCACTGTCTTACACCTCTACATCTTGTCCCACTGGAAGGTCCTCAAGGGCAATAACATGCATTGAGCTGTCATCTCATGATAATAATGCCTTCTTCTGGAATAACTCCTGAAGGTCCTGCTTGAGGATCTTTTTAAAGAGGTGTCACTCTTTTCAGAAATATGTCCATAGTGGTTTGCTTATTTTTTTTCATTATAGATTTGCTCGTAAGCAGATAATGCACCATGAACATTCCTCTCTATTAATGAAAACCTTTTGGTGTTGGGGTCCATGTTTTCAAACTTTTTAAGGAGTTTGTTGAGGTCTGCCAAAGCTTCTGCTAAACACTTCACTGTGACTTTTCTTGGGAGTTCTTTTTCTTCTCCTGCAGTTTCCTTTTCTCTTGCCTCTTCTTTAGCAATGCATTCCTGTTCCAGTTCCAACAACTCCTCATTAGCCAATTCCTCAGTAACTGCCTCTAGGAACTCTGCAATGTCATCCTCATCCACACCCAGGTTAAAGTCATTTGCCATCTCAACCACAACCCTGTTGATTTTTGCAACCTCCTTATCCTTGGCAAATCCTTTGAAGTCATAGATAAACCTCTTGAATGTCTTCTTCCAGATGCCATTCATACACTCCTTATAGACATCATCCCAAATCAAAACAAGGTTCTTGATTCAGTCATAGATGTTGTAATCCTTCCTGAATTGCATCAGTGTGTTCTCACTGTCTTCCTCAGGTGCAGTAGCAGCCTGGGAAAAGGTTCTCCTCAGGTAGTAGAGCTTAAAAGCTGCTATAACTCCTTGACCCATTGGTTGGATCAGTGAGGTGGTGTTTTGAGGGTTAAACACTACTGTACCATTGAGATAAAGATCAGCAATAAAATAAGGATGTCCAGGAGCATTATCAACAATAAGCAAAATCTTGAAAAGCATATTATTCTCTAAATATTACTTCATTTTGCTGGCAAAGCAATTTAGGATGGAGTCTTGGAAAAGGTGCTAGTTCATCCATGACTTTTTATTTCTCCTGTAATACATTGGCAGTGCGTGCTTATCGATATGGTTGAAGGCCCTGGGGTTCTCACTGTGCCAGATCACAAAGGGTTTCAATTTGTAACCTGCAACTTTGCCCCTAAGCAAGACTGTTATCCTGACCTTAAAAGTCTTGAAACTTGGCATTGACTTGGCCTCCTGTGGATAAAAATCTTTTCAGGCATCTGTTTCCAGAATAGGGAGGTGTCATCCACATTGGATATTTGCTCTGGCAAGTAATTTGCCTCCATAATCAGCTGATTCAGAGTTTCCAAAAATTCTTCAGCTGCCTTCACATCAGCAATTTAGACTCACCACTCAGTTTGACATTATGTAATGAATAGTGATTCTTGAATCATTTAAACCACCCAGAGATAGCTGCAAATTCAACATCATAGTTAGGTCCAGCCTTTTCTTTCAACAAGACAAACAAACTTTTTACTTTGGCCATGATTGTCATGGTGCTGAGGGGAATATTCTTCCATGTCTTGACTTCAATTCAGATGATAGAAGTTTCTCCATGTCTGATATAGGCTTTTCTCGAATTTTCGTTAGTTTCATTGCCCTCAATGGAACAGATCCTTCAACAGCTTTTGTCATTTTGCTCTTGTTCTTCAAGATTGTAGCTATGATGGGATGGGAATGCCTGATGGGCAAGCGGTAACCATCAATGATTTTCCACTTTTGTAGTCCTTAATCACTTTTAATTTCATTTCCAAGTCAATCACTCAATGTGGCTTCTTAATTGCAACATTAGCAGTGGATTTTGTATGCTTAGGGGCTGTGATAAACAATACAACTTGAGATTAAATCAAGCACAAGAGAAAATGATGCAATCAAGAGACATGGTAAACCCAAGATGTATGAGGCTACTGCCTACGTTAGATGGCATGCCATTTTACAGTAAAATTTTTATAAGTAGAAAGAGTACATCCTAAAATAATAATAAAAACTATAGTAAATATATAAACTAGTAACAGTAATTTATCATCATTATCAAGTACTATGTACTGTACATAATTGTATGTACTATACTTTTATATGACTGGCAGCACAGTGGGTTTGTTTACAACAGCATCTCCACAAACATGTGAGTAATACATTGCACTATGAAATTATGGTGGCTACAAAGTCACTAGGTTATAGGAATTTTTTTAGCCCCATTATAATCTTATGGAACCATCATCATATTTGTAGTCTGTCATTTTCCAAAATGATGATATATGGCACATGACTATATTATTATATAACAATTATAAACATATATGCACCTAATAATATAGAACCAAAATATGTGAAGCAAAAACTGACAGAACTGAAGGGAGAAATAAAGAATTCAACAATAATTGGAGACTTCAATATCCCACTTTGGATTGACGTCAGCAGCATGGCAGCATGAGTCATTCCCTTTGTCTCTCCTCCTTAAATTAGAACCATAGGACATCCATAGCCCAACAAAGGATCCTCTGCACAGCATACCAGAAAAGTTGAAACATCCATACATCTGTACAGCTGAAGATGGGTACACTGGATCTAGTGGAGGCATGATGCCAGGGGAGCAGTTGTGGTGATTCTCATACTGGAGGCTCAAAAACTGTGGCAGTACTTGCAACTTAGACAGCCCGCCCCCCCCCCCCCAACTCACACAGTAGCAGCAATGGCAGCAGGTCCAGTGCAACAAGGACTGCATCTAAGACTTTGGTGCTTCTGGCAGTGGCAGCAGTGCCTGCAATCTGAGGCTCCAGGAAATGCAGAAGCCCCCAAGACCAGAGGTTCTAAGAACTGGTGCAACATCAACCATTGGAGGCTCCAGGAACCATGGCAGCACTTTCCACTCAACCCCTACTCCCCTGGCAGCAGGGGTTGTGTCTGTGACCCCAGTCCTCCCAGCAGTGGGGACTGCATCCTTGACCCTTGTGCCCCCAGCAGTGGTGGTGGCACCATCAAACTGAAGGTCTAGGAACCACGGTGGCCCTTGAAACCAGAGGCTCCAGGAATCACAGCAGCACCTGCCAATGGAGGTTCTACGAACCATGGTGGCACTCATGACCCAGCCTCTGGCAGTGGTGGCAATGACTGTGACCCTGGCCCTCCCAGTAGTGGGGGTTGCATTCAAGGCCCTTCTGCCCTTGGCAAAGATAGTGGTACCCATGAGCTGAGGTGCCAAGAACAGTGGCAGGCACCAAGACCAGAGGCTCCAGTAACCATGGTGGCAATCAGGACCTAAGTACCCCACCACAGTAGGGCTCATGAGCAGCAGCAACTCTTGCAAACCTTGCACCACTGGCAGTGGTGGTGCCAGTACCCCCAGAAAACCCAGTAGCAGCAGCAGAGGTGGCACATGCAACTCCAGCACCCTGGTTGCAGTGGTGCCAAGGCCACAAGGAACTGGGCAGTGGTGGCAAAGCCTGTCACTCTAGCAACAGTGATGCCTGAAAACCCATCTTCCTATCCGTGGTGGCTGCACCTGTAAATTTGACAACTCCAGATGTGGCAAGGGTGCCTACAACAGCAGCTCCTACCCCATCCTTCTCTTCTGTCTACTATGGTGGTGGAATCCACAATCCAGGTGACCCCAGAAGGAGCAGAGATGCTTACCAATTTGGTGACTCTAGTGGTGATGCTCATGACCACAGTGACACTGGCAGCAGCAAGACACCAGCGACCTCAGAGTCATGGGCAATGACAATGAGGGCACTGACAACACCTCTGGCAGAGGAAGTGGAGAGTCAAAAGAGCTGACTCTCAAATATAACTAGAAACAGCTCAGAATCAAAGTTAACAAATACTTATCTAAACAGGAAATGTGTTTGCTACTAAAAATGGGCTGGCAGGGGAAAAAGTTATCAAGTACCATGAAAACTTATGATAACGCAGTATCAAAAAAGAAAATGACAATCCTTTAGAAGTCAAACCCAAAGTCATGGAAGATCGTGATCTGATAGAGAGTTCAAACAGCTGTTATGAAGAAAATTAATGAATTACAAGAAAATTTAGAAAAGCAATTCAATGAGCTCAGTAATAAAATTAATAAACAGAAGGAGTACTTCACCAAGAGATTAAAACTCTAGAAAAGAACCAAAAAGAAATTCTGGAGCTGAAGAACTCAATAAATGAGGTAAGGAATACAGCGGAAAGCATTGAAAATAAAGCAGACAATTTTGAATGGAGAATTAGCGAGCTCAAAGATAGATACCTAAAAATGACACAGGTGGAAGAAGAGATAGAACTAAGATTTTTAAAAAAGGAATACACTCTATGAGAAATACATAACTCCATTAGAATAAATGCAGCATAAGGATAATGAGTATCTGAGAAGAAGAGAGGGAAAAGGGAGCAGAGAGCTTATTTAAAGAAATAACAGCTGGAATTTCCCAAACCTGGGGAAGAAATGGATATATAGTCCATGAAGCTAATAGAACTCCTAATTATCTGAATACAAAAAGACCTTCTCCAAAGCACATTATATTAAAGCTGTCAAAAGTCAATGACAAAGAAAGAATTTTAAGTACAGCCAGGGGAAAAAAGAAAGTAACTTAAAAAAACCTCTATTAGGCTATCAGAAGATTTCTCAGCAGAAACTCTACAGGCCAGGAGAGAGTGGAATGAGATATTCAAAATATTAAAAGATAAAAACTGCCAGCCAAGAGTTCTCTATCCAGCAAAGTTATCCTTAGATATGAAGAAGAAATAAAGACTTTCCCAGACAAACAAAAGCTGAGGGAGTTCACCACCACTAGACCTAACTAGAAATGTTGAAAAACGCTTTTATACTACAAACAAAAAGGCAAACGTACACAAAACTTTGAGTAAGATGATAAGCAGACAGCCAGAACAATAAAATTGCAACTCTATATGGGAATAGGGTGTTAAACACCTAATTATAGCATAAAGGTTAAAGGGGAAAAATGCACTAAAAATGGCTAAAGCTGCTTCAATAAGGTAATGAATTTACAATACAAGAAGGGATAATTTGTGACAACAAAAACATGAAAGACGAAGAAGAAAAGACGAAACCTGTATGGGCAAATGAACATAAGATGCTATCAGCAGAAAAAGGACTATTTTATCAATGAGATGTTTTATAGAAACCTCATGGTAACCACAAAACAAAAATCTAGAGAAGAGACATGAAACATAAAAAAGAGGAAACTGAGAAAAATATCATAGAAAATCACCAATCTAAAATGTCAGACATCTGAGCAGAAACCTTATTGTCTCAGAGTGTGCGGCACAACATATTCAAAATGCAGAAAAGAAAAAACCTATAGCCAAACATACTCTACCCAGCAATGTTATCATTCAGAATGGAAGGAGAAATAAAGAGTTTTCCAGACAAGCAAAAACTAAAGTACTGTATCTCCAATAAACTGGCCTTAAAGAAATTGATAAAGAGATTATTCAAATGGAAAAGACCACAAACAGGAGTAAGAAAATTACCAAGGAAAAAAAGTGATGGGAAAGGCAAATATACCGGAAAGGTAGCAGATCAACCAGCTATGAAACTAATATGAAGGTCAAAAGACAAAAGTACTAACATTATCTATTTCCATGATAAGAGGTTAAGGGATACTCACACACGCAAAAGAGGTTAAATATGATATCAAAAACATAAAGTGTGGGAGAACGGGAGTAAGAGTAGGGCTTTTAGTAAGAGGTCAAAATTAAGAGACCATCAATTTGATATAGATTGCTATATTCATAAGTTATTGTATATAAACCTCATGGCAATCACAAACCATAAACTTGTAATAAATACACAAAAAATTAAGAAAAAGGAACCCAAACAGAATACTAAAGAAAGCCATCAAATCACTAGGGAAGAGAGCAAGAGAAGAAGAAAGGAACAGAGAAGAACTACTAAAACATCCAGGAAAAATGTAACAAAGTGGCAATAAGTACATAGTTATCAATAGCTACTTTAAATGTCAATGGACTAAATGCTCCAATCAAAAGACATAGGGTGGCTGAATGGATAAAAAACAAGACCCATATACATGCTGCATACAAGAGACACACTTCAGACCCAAAGACACTCACAAACTGAAAGTGAATGGATCAAAAAAGATATCCCATGCCAATGGCAATGAAAAGAATACTGGGGTAGCTTTTATCCCAAGGAACTGTTTACTATTATGTGTGTCATTATTTGGATGCTACTTCCAAATTGAACTTCACAGACCCTAAAGGGCTGGATCTGTATTCTGCTGCTTGACATACTTGGATGGTTTCACCTGTGATGTTTGCTGAGGCCAAGTGTTAATGTGGATTTTCTCCCTCATTGAATTATTAGAATGAAGAAAGATTGTCCATAAAACTTTTTTCACCTACAACAATTGTGCAGTATTAAAGGCCCAAGCATTACTTGTATTCTAAATACAATCTCTGCTCTAAGGATATCCCATCAATGTACACAAAACCACAGAGATTGAAACATAAGAAATAAGATATAGTTCTTGGGCACTTCAAAACCTGAGGGTTTTGATGCATAAACTGTCTTGAATGGTGCTTGCTGCTCATTAAGGAAAACTCAAAATTTGTCTTATTTAACACACATACACACACACACACACACACAATCACACAACATGGCCAACTACAGAGAATATTTGTTCCAAATATGTGATGTACTGAGTTTTGTCAGTCAATGCTATAATGAATGAAAATGTAGATCTTAAAATCATCCAAGATTTAAGTGAAACTCATTAGATTTTGAGCTCAAGCAATTAGAAAATTGATCCAGATTTGAAGTTTTACAGTTCAAGGCATGACTTATTTAAGAGAAGATTGACGTACCTTAGTTGGAAATTACTGTCTTCAAATGTTTTTCTGTGCAGTCATGTTCATTCAATGAAAAAAGAATATGCAATAATATCTAAACCAACAAATCTTACTCTGAAGTTTCCTATAGTCTTCTGCTATTTTCATTTGGTTTGGCAGGAAATATTTTCCAAAGGTTTTGATAGAAAGAGTGCAGTTCCATTAGCTTTTGGAATTGCCACACAAAGATACGGCAGAATAGGTCAACGCCTTATGGTTATAGACACTTTGATTTGGATGATATAAATTAAGCAATTTCACTCAAGAGTTGTGTTGATGTTTAAGGCAATACAGACAGCTTGATGGTGATCACGGGGTGTGTATGGTAACTGTTATATATTTTTATTTGGAAAATTTGGCTTTTGCTAAAAAGCTGTGTGTCATTATTTTTGCCATAAAACAAGGATACTTTTCATATCTATATTTCCCCCTAAGAAATATGGTATTCAGAGAAAGCAATCAGATTTAGCTTTTTGTTTTATTTAGTTTGAGCTACTAAGTTTTTCATCCACAATTTATATGAACATTTAAAAATGCATGTTATTATCATATAATCAAAATAGAGTCTTTGCCTCTTGGGCTCAAAGGCTGACAGCAAACTCTCCTGGCTCAATGCCACGCTTTTCTGCATTGCAATTCCCTTTCTTCTTCTAAAATGAAGAAAACCAGATTCAGAATGCTAGAGCTGATCTTTGGGCTAATATATGGTTTCATCATGAGAGTGTGTGCTGTAGGCTCATATCCCATGAAGATGTGTAAAATCAATCATCAAAGAAATGGCGCAGATTAGCTTCTTTTGTATCTTCAGCAATCAGGAAAAGAATGGCTAAAAATTCCTCCTCAAGATCCAAAAACAAAATTTAAAACTTGAGTGTCCTCTGGTATTAAGTAAGATATCTGATAAAGGAATTGACTCAATTATTAACACCACACCATTCTACATGCCACATGATTGCCAGAGCAAGTGATTTTTATAAAAAGTATGCCTCATAGTTATAGCGTATTTTATACTTTTCATTGTACCCTCACAAACATCCCATTTGCACATCTTGTGGAGGATTTTAGCCCTCAGGTTTCAAAGGGAAACTTATAGTAACAAGAATGTGAGGAACAGGTTAAATTGTGACATAATGAAATAAAACTATGTCTTATTCATAGTAATATCTATGACATCTATTACAAGGCACCAAATAAAAAATGTGAATGAATGAATAAACTAGCAGTGTGATCTTCAAAAAAAAATACCTTGCTCTTTGTGTACCTCAGTTTCCTTATCTGTAAAATGAGAGAATTGACTGAGCTACCTTTTAACTTTAACAATTCATCCTAAGTAGATGTAATATAACCTCCTCTCCAATTCTTTCTTCAAGTTTTTCAGAAATTTCTTTCTACCTGGTCAGAGCCATTATCAAATTATCATGATCTGTGGCATAATATTAAGCAATGGAACAGAATTCTTCAGGAGGAAACATAATCCAGAGTGAGAGACTTGGATACTTTTGGGGCAGAATTACTTTATGAAATTAAAGATGAAGTCTTAAAAAATACTTAGATACCACCACATGTTGGGGAGCACTCAGGAGGCTCAATGCAATGGCTACTTATCAATCAATACAAAAGCATTCCAACATTTTAGTAACTGTACTGGTGCATACCTGCTGAAAGTCAGTCCTGGTAGTTTAAGTTCCAGATATCAGGGAACTTTGAGCCAAAAAAGATGTTGTCTGTATAATTCATTGGTGGACCATCCCGTTTTCTATGTAATTGTATTTGCACATCTCTTTCATTCGCCCTCTCACCATGTGAAAAAATTCCACCATAACCAATTCTTTATCTTTTGAAGAAAAATTTGTATTCTTTACAGTCTACAAAGTGTTGCCATATTCATTATATTATATCATCTTCACTTTAACTATCCCCTGGTCTAAAAGGCCTAAATATGTGGCCCCTGCCTCCTAACAATCAGTTCTCTACCCAGCAGTTAGATAGAACTTTTTAAAACATTAGTGAAATCCAATCACTGTTTTACTTAAAATTCTTCAATAGTTTCTCATCCCCCTTAAAATGCAATACAGACTCTGTACCATCACCTGTAAAGAACCCATCATGCAGTGGCCTACAAAACCCAGTATCTATGTCTAAAAAATTATTTTATTCATCTTTTTGTTTGTTTGCTTGTCATCAATAACTTCATGAAAGCAAGAATCTTACCCGTCCTGTTCCTTACTGCAAATTACATTCCTGCAATGTAAGTGTTCAATAAACGCTTTATGATTGAATGAACAAATAAATATAACCTGTGGAGTTGACAACACAGATATTTCCCTAATTTTATGGATAAGAAACTGAGTTTCATAAAGAAGTTATCAATTACTGTTGTTTAGCCCCTCTCAGATGTTCTCCTTTAAAAAGCAAACACATCTGAGTAATAATGGATAATAATTTTTGAGCACGAACTCTGCACCAAGCATTTTTCTAAGCAGTGCTTTACATGAATGGCCCTGTTTGATCCTCACAAAAAAAATGGGGAAAAAAGGAAAAGGAAGCTACTTTGTCTTCAGAACCTAGACTCTTAACTACTAGACATTACTGCCTCGATAGTAGATGTGATAATGCAGCATGATATATAGGTTGACTCTAGAGCCAAACAGTCCTAGATTGAAATTTCAGCTCTGGTACTTCTCAGTTGTGTGGCCTTAGGCAATTTAAACTCTCTGGGCCTTAGTTTCCTCATCTGTGAAAAGGGTAAAATAACCTATTTTGTGGGGTTGTTGTGAAGATTAAAGATAATGTATGCAAGGTATCTGGGTAAGAGAAGTTGTCCAATGAAATAATAGCTATTATTATTAATGAATGAGAATATCAGAAGCTTTTCTTTTTGAGTGAATCATGGCAATACTGGTTCTCCTGATTTGGGGCAGCAGATAGAGAAAGAAGAGATTTGCAACTATTTTTTTATGGTTCAGGTCTGTCTGTGAGAGCAGCAAAAAGTGGTTGAGAACTGTGATAGAACAGTGGTCTTGCTTTACAAGATTTTACAGTGTGGGTCCTGGGCCCATATGTCTTTGTGCTTTTTTGTTTGTTTTATTGTTTTTGTTATTGTTGCTGTTGTTGCTTTGGCTGCAAAGAAGGATTTGAGTTAGGGAAAACTTTCTTAGATATGACACCACAAGAACAAATGACAAAATAAAAAATAAATTGGACATCATCAGAATTAAAACTTTTGAAAAGACAGCCCACGGAATGGCAGAAAATATTTCCAAATCATATACTTAATAAGGGAGTTAGATCTATAATATATAAATAACTCAAAACTAAACAATACAAAGACATTAATCCATTTTAAAAATGGGCAAAGAATTTGAACAGACATTTTTCAAAGAGAACATACAAATGACCGATGAGCACATGAAAAGATGTTCAATATCATTAGTCATTAGCAAAATGTAAATGGAAACCACATTGAGATACCACTGCACACCCACTAGATGGATATAATAATTTTACAAAAGCAAAAACAAAAATGGAAAAAACACATGGGCAAGGATGTGGAGAAATTGGAATATTCATAAATTGTGGTGGGAATGTAAAGTGGTGCAGCTTCTGTGGAAAACAGTTTGGTATTTTGAGGAACTGTACCTCAAAATATTAAACATAGAATTACCATATGACCTTGCAATGCAACTCCTATGTATTTATACCCAAGAGAAGCTAAAACAAATGTCCACACAAAAATTTGTACAAGAATGTTCCTAGCAGCATTATTTATAATAGCCAAAGTGAAAAAAGTACAGATGCCCATCAACTGATAAATGAATAAACAAAATGTGGTATATCCATATAATGGAATATTATTTGATTATAAAAAGGAGTGAAGTACTGATACATGCTACAACATGAGCGAACCTTGAAAACATTATGCTAAGGAAACGAACCCAATCACAAATGACCACATGTTTTATGTATCCATTTATATGAAATGTCCGGAATAGGCAAATCTGTAGAGACACAAAATAGATTAATGGTTGCCTAGGGCTAAGGGGAGTAGATGGGGATAAATGAGGAGTGGCTGCTAATGAGTACTGATTTTCTTTTTGAAGTGATATAAAATATCCTAAAATTGATTGTGGTGATGGTTGCACCCTCTAAATATGCTAAATGTCAATGAATACATTTTAAATGGGTAAATTGTATGGTATGTGAATTATATCTCCATAAAGATACACACACACACACACAAGGATTTAACTGTGTAATAGACCTCTGATTAATAACTGCTATTGAAAGTTTTTGATCTCGAGCTAATTTGCTTTTGATTTACTCTACTGTTGTACTATAACTTCTTAATTCTGAAATATCCTGAGTGTCCTGGAATTCAGTATGTGAGAATCCTGAATCTCTTCAGAATATTTGTCACAGAGCCATAGTCACTGCCAACATTAAGTCTCTCAACAGAAATTACTACTTTTTGATAGCTAACATTTCAAGAAAGGAAAGACAGGAAGAAAATTTTTAATATGGGCTTCCAAAACATACTCTAGGCAGAAACATTTTTTGCTCCTGGCTTTAAGGTGATAATTAGGTGACAATAATCTTGTTAAATGCTTTAAATCTATCTTTTTACCTCTTTCACACTACATTTTTCAGAGGAACAAACTATGTGTACTGTAATATAGGTATTTTATAGTTTTTAAAGCACTTTTATAGACAACTTAAAACTTTGAAATAAGGCTTTTCCAAAACTATATCCAAATGCAATGTAGGACTGATGAGCTCTCGAAGGTATAGTCAGTAAATGAGTGGCTGAGGAAGATTAGGAAGTTCTAAGTCCGGTCAAGGTGACTGTGATGCTTCGGCAAAGCACGATTGTATTAAAATCCTTAAATTGGAGCACAGAGGCAAAAACAACTTACACATTGCACTCTGCCTGGAGAAAATCTGTGGACTAAATGGAGATGATCTGCAAGGAGTATAGGGAAGACTGTGACTTGAGAGGCTGAGGAAATGCCAGTGTTTCTTCCTACAGCCTTCTATGGGAAAGGGTGCTCCAGCCAGCTGGCTCAGGTATTCCAGTCCTCCTTAGGTCTATTATTTCAGTGGAGATGGGTTGATCACATCCCAACTTTATGGCTTAGCCTCTCAAATCATCCAACTCCAATTCCTTCTCCTCCTGACACTGAGTTTGCCAGGCAAGCATCTGGAAAGTAATGGTTAAAAGCATGACATTTGGAGTAAAAAAGACCAAGATTTGAATATTGCTTCTATTATTTACTAGCTGTGTAATGATTTTTTTTAAAAGATTGGCCCTGAGCTAACATCTGTTGCCAATCTTCTTTTTTTTTTTCTCTTCTCTTCCCCAAAGCCCCTCAGTACATAGCTGTATATTCTAGTTGTAGGTCCTTTTTAGTTCTGCTATGTGGGACACTGCCTCAGCATGGCTTGATGAGCGGTGCTAGGGCTGCACCCAAGATCTGAACTGGTGAAACCTCAGGCCACTGAAGCAGAGCATGTGAACTTAACCACCAGCCCATGGAAAACTTTTAAAACTTTCTGAACCTCAGGTGTTTTTGTTTTTTGTTTTTAAAATAGTCATAATAATACCTCATAGTGTAGTGTACAATAAATAAAGTAATAATCATAAAGCATCTAGAACAGTATCTGGAACTTAATAAGTAGTAAATATATTAGTAGTAGTAGTAGTATTTGTATTAGTAAAATGAAAGACTATGCCGATTAGTCAGCATGTTAGTCTGTCTTTTGGGGAAAGATGATTCTTCATGTAAATGAAAATTCTTGCTGAATTATCCATTTATTTTTTAGTTTAATTTAGGTCCATTTCTCAGGGGACTGATTGCACCAAAATATCAACTGCCAACAACAATAGAGTCTCTAGTGACCCAACCAAGCTGGAGAGTGTCTTGGGAGCCTCTGATGGAGCACCCAGCTGGTATCTGAGTTCTTGTCTCTCTCTAACTGCACGAATCTCATATAATCCTCATAGCTCAGTGAGATAAATAGGATTATCACCTCATGTTACAGATAATATAATGGAAGTGCAGAGAGCTTAAATGACTTGCCCAAGATTTCACAGCCTGGAAATGGTAGAGCCAGGAGTCAAATCCAGATCTTTTGTTTACAAATGCTGTGTCCATTCCATCATATTTAGAATATGGTCACTTTTGGTATTATCATGCAAGTAAGAGCTGTCAATGTTATTAAAGAAAAGTGTGTGTGTGGGGTAAACCAATCTGGAAAAATTATTTAAAAGGAACCTTCGTTTTGTTTTACAGCAGGGTTCATTTGACTGAATTGTTCATTCAAATTGCTTTAAAGTTAGTATTTCTATAGTGAAGATCAGTTATAGTAGAAAACAACAGTCACATAAATCTAGAGCATGAAGTTATCTCCAAATCATCTCCCCAGTGATTTTCTACCATAGCTGGCTGCATATTTTAATCTCTTGGGCACTTCTAAAAATGATTTCTATGCCAAATACAGACTAATAAAATCTGAAACTGGGGAAGAGGCCCTGACTATATACGTTTAAAAGCTACCAAAGTGATTCTCATGTGTAACCAGAGTTGATAACCTTTGATTAGCCCTTTGATTTTGCAAGACATAATGACCTCTAACTAGAATCTTAGCTATTGTATTAAAGGTAATTAAACATATCTGTATTATCCATATTGCTCATGGAAAATCTTGAATTCAAATTTTTATTGACATTATCACCTATATTGTGTAAGTATTGACTTTAGAAAAATATGGCCTGGAATTAACATAGCCCAGGGGGGCTGTGAAGAAAAGGCATTTGAAGTTCCATTAACTCTTCTCAAGGGGAGGTATGAAACTGCAAGAGAAGATGTGAACCAAAATGTTTAGGGAAAGAGATCACCCCTGCTTTTGACTGTTTCTTTCCATCAGCTGAAAGGTGAGGTAATTCATTGGCAGGGTGGAATGAAGCAGCTACAAAGAGTTGAGTCAGAGGTCAGGATGCAGAAGTTCCATAAGCAGCCCTTTTAGTTTTGCTTCATTGTTCAATTTGAAGTAAATTCCCAGGATATTCGAGGCATGTGTATTTAAATATAAGAACTATACACCTTCTAAGACCAAATACAAATCGTTTTTGAATGATCACCTTTAGAGATTATCATGCCCCATTTGGGATAGATAGTCAAAAGCTAATTCAAAATAGTGCTTTTTTATTTGGCTTTGAAAATTTTTTATCTATATTTGAATAGACATGTTTTTAATATTTTAAGAATTCTACTAAAATAATTTAACAATCTCATAAGATCTGTTGCTGGGGAGTTTGGGGAACTATCCAGTTTGTCCATCATCATGCTTTGCTCACTTCTTCACTGTAGTCCTTCTATGTTGAGCACAGACAGATTTGTCATTGGGACTATAGCAGGGTTTTTCTCTGAAATCTCTCTTGGATCAGCTATAGAGGCTATGCGTTTGAGTTTTAAATAATTTGCCTGTTAAGATGGAAACTGAAGGCAAATTAGACACGGAGAAAGTAGGAGTCTTGAGTGAAAGAAAGAACTTAATAAACAATAAATTAAAGAGAAGATCACAGAACCTCAGAATTGGAAGGAATCTTGAAATTCATAATACAATTCTCCACCCTGGGCAGAAATGCTCTCTACAACAGCCTTATCAAGTGATTGTTTGCTCTTCACTTGAATACTTCTAGTAATGTAGAACTGCTCTTTGCACAAACCACTTAAGGTCTAGTGTCTAATTAGGGTCACTTCTCCATTTCTAAAGAAGTCTAAAATTTCTTTTTTGGGTCATAGATGGGAAAATAGAGGTGGTAAGTGATCAGCTACCATTATAGCCAATTAGCCAAGCATGAAAAAAGAGACTATTTTCTCTACATCCATAGCAAAGAGTTAGCCAACAGTAGGAATTTGGTCGAGCTGACTGGAGCTTGACTATGCTGTCAAGTGCAAAGGACACTAACTAATAACAAATTTGCAAATTAGTTTGCGACAAGTATGCTCCATGGTGCAATTATCTCTACCCTTCCTAGTGGAAAGTATATGTGTTTATCTGGTTGTCTGCTGGTTCTTTGTTTCTTTTATCAGATAGTGCCCTACACTTTTTTAATGGAACAGCTAAAAGTGTAAAGAAAGAAGTAGCCAAATTTCCATGTCATCAGTTGTAAATAGATGGATCATCCAATCTGGAAGCTGTTCCTAAAGATGATTTTTGAAATGATTTGAGCAGTGGAAAAATAAGTTTTGTAGTATATTACCTTACAAGGCAACAATTTTGAAGGGAGTAAAACTCATTTAGATATAAATCTGATGTTTTTAAAAACATTCATTTTACTTTTCAGTCACATCATATACATTTGTCTATCACTGTCACCCTAAGTTGTCAGATATGATGTGAACTTCGTTTAAGGTCTATTGCTTGAGCTATTAAATGTCCACTTTGATGAAGCCTACTCATAGACCCATGCTGGATCAGTCCAGAATGGCTGTTGGTGACAGTTGGATAATATAATTATATTCTTTAAAGTCATACTTTTTGAAATATAATTTTATTTATTTATTTATTTTATTGAGGCCACATTGGTTTATATAACATTACATAAATTGCAGGTATATGTTGTTATATTCTGACTTCTTTATAGACTGCATTGTATTCACCACCGAAAGTCTAGTTTCCATCCATCACCATATATATGTGCCCCTTTATCCTTTTAGCCTTCCCTCCACCCCCTTCCCCTCTGGTGACCACCAGTCTGTTCTCTGTATCTATGTGTGTGTTTGTTTATCTTCCATATATGTGTGAAATCGTGTGGTAATTTTCTTCCTCCATCGGACTTATTTCACTTAGCATAATACCCTCAAATCCATCTATGTTGTCACAAATGGCAAAATTTTCTCTTCCTATTTGGCTTAGTATTCCATTATATATGTACACACCACATCTACCTTAACCATTTATCATTTGATGGACACTTAGGTGGCTTCCAAGTCTCAGCTAGTGTGAATATTGCTGCAATGAAAATAGGGGTGTATATATCTTTTCGAATTAGTGTATTTATGTTCTTTGGATAAAGAGCCAGAAGTGGAATAGCTGGATCATATGGTATTTATATTTTTGGGGAAGCTCCATATGTTTTCCATAGTGGCTGCACCAATTTACACTCCCGCCAACAGTGTACGAAGGTTCCTTTTTCTCCAATCCTCTCCAACACTTATTTCTTGACTTAAATAATAGCCATTCTGATGGGCATGAGGTCATATCTCATTGCAGTTTTGATTTGAATTTCCTGAATAATTAGTGATGTCGAACATCTTTTCATTCCCTGCTGGCAATTTCTATATCCTTTTTGGAAAAATGTCACTTCAGATCCTCTGCTTGTTTTTTGATGGGGTTGTTTGTTTTGTTGTTGTTGTTATTTTTGAGTTGTATTATTTCTTTATATATTTTGGATACTAACTCCTTATCAAATGTATGATTTGTAAAAATTTTACCCAAGTTGATGAGTTGTCTTTTTGTTTTGTTGATGGTTTCCTTTGTCATGCAGATGCTTTTTGTTTGATGTCCCATTTGTTTTTCCTTTTGTATCCCTTGCCTGAGGAGACATGATATTCAAAAAGATACTGCTAAGACCAATGTCAAAGAGTGTACTACCTATGTTTTCTTCTAGGAATCTTATGGTTTCAGGTTTTACGTTCAAGTCTTTAATCCATTTTGAGTTAATTTTTGAGTATGGTATAAGATAATGGTCTACTTTCATTCTTTTGCATGGGGCTGTCCTGTTATCCCAACACCATTTATTGAGAAGACTTCCTTTCTCCATTGTATGTCCTTGGTTTCTTTGTTGAAAATTAGCTGTTCATTGATTTATGGGTATATTTCTGTGCTCCCACTTCTGTTCCATTGACCTGTGTGTCTGATTTTCTGCCAGTAGCATTCTATTTTGATTGCTATAGCTTTGCGGTACATTTTGACATCAGGAAGTGTGGTACCTCCAGCTTTGATCTTTTTTCTCAGGATTTCTCTGGCTATTAAGGGTCTTTTGTTGCTTTATTTAAATTATAAGATTCTTTGTTCTATTTCCAAGAAAAATGTCATTGGAATTCTGATTAAGATTTCATTGAATCTGTAGATTGTCTTAGGTAATATGGACATCTTAACTATGTTTATTCTTCCAATCCATGAGCATGGAATATCTTTCCATGTCTTTTATGTCTTCTTCAATTTCTTTCAATAACGTCTTATAGTTTTCAGTGTATAGGTCCTTCACCTCCTTGATTAAATATATTCCTAGGTATTTTATTATTACTGTTGCCAATGTAAAGGAGATTGTATTCTTTACTTCTCATTCTCTTAGTTCATTTTTAGTGTATAGAAATGCAACTGTTATATATTGATTTTGTACCCTGCAACTTTACTGTACTCGTTAATTCTGTCTAATATTTTTTGGTGGATCCTGTAGGGTTTTTTGTATGTGGAATCATGTCATCTGCAAGTAGTGATAGTTTTACTTCTTCCTTTCCTATTTCGATAGCTTTTATTTCTTTTTCTTGCCTGGTTACTCTAGCTATGGCTTCCATTACTATGTTGAATAAGAGTGGCGAGAGTAGGCATCCTTGTCTGGTTCCTGTTATCAAAGGAATAGATTTCAATTTTTCAACATTGGGTATGATGTTGGCTGTGAGTTTGTCATATATGGCCTTTATTATTTTGAGGTACTTTCCTTCTATGCCCATTTTATTGAGAGTTTTTATTCTCAAGGATGTTGAATCTTGTCAAATGATTTTTCTGCATCTATTGAGATGATCACACGATTTTTGTTCTTCATTTTGTTAATGTGGTGTATCACATTGATTGATTTGAAGATGTTGAACCATCCTTACATCCCTGGAATAAATCCAACTTGGTTGTGGTTATATTCCTTTTAATGTATTGATGTATCTGATTTGCTAATATTTTGTTTAGGACTTTTAAATCTATGTTCATCAGCAATATTGGCATGTAATTTTCTTTTTTTGTGTTGTCCTTGCCTGGTTTTGTTATCAAAGTGATGTTGGCCTCATAAATTAAGTTAGGAAGCATCTCATCCTCGTCAATTTGTTGGAACAGTTTGAGAAGGATAGGTATTAAATCTCTTTGAATGTTTTCTAGAATTCACCAGAGAAATCATCTGGTCCTGGGGTTTTGTTTTTTGGGAGGTTTTGATCACTATTTGAATCGCTTTACTTGTGATTGGTCTATTCATATTCTGTATTTCTTCTTGATTCAGTTTTGGGAGGTTGTATGATTCTAAAAATTTATCCATTTCTTATACATTATCCAATTTGTTGACATATAGCTTTTCATAATATTCTCTTATAATCCTTTGTATTTCTGTGGTATCTGTTGTAATTTCTCCTCTTTCATTTCTGATTTTATTTATTTAATTCTTCTCTCTTCTTTTTCTTAGCGACCCTAGCTAAGAGTGTGTCACTTTTGTTTATCTTTTCAAAGAACTAGCTCTTAGTTTCATTGATCCTTTCCCTCGGCCTTTCCATCTCAATTTCATTTCTCTCTGCTCTGATTTTTACTATTTCCTTTATTCTACTGACTTTGGGCTTTGTTTTTCTTTTATTAGTTCTTTTAGGTATAGTGTTAGATTGTTTATTTGAGATTTTTCTTGTTCCTTAAGGTAGGACTGTGTTGCTATAAATGTCCTTCTTAGTATTTCTTTTGCTGCATTCCATAAGTTTGGCATGCGATTTTTTCATTTTCATTTGTCTCCAGGTACTTTTTTATTTCTCCTTTGATTTATTCATTAATCCAAACTTTGGTCAGTATCATGGGTTTTTTTCATCTTTTGTAAGCAAATTTATTAGTTGCTTTATTTTTTTTTGAACTAAGAAATTATTGCTTTTAATTTTTTTGTTGTGGTAACATTGATTTCTAACATTAGATAAATTTCAGGTGTACATTGCTATATTTTGATTTCTGTGTAGATTACATCATGTTCACCACCCAAAGACTAATTGCAATCCATCGCCATACACATGTTCCTAATCACCCCTTTCACCTGCCTCCCTCCCTTGTTCCCCTATGGTAACCACCAATCCAATCTCTGTCTTGATGTGTTGCTGCTTGCTGTTTTCATCTATTTATGAGTGAGATCATGTGGTATTTGACTTTCTCCCTATGACTTATTTCACTTACCATAATACCCTCAAGGTCTATCCATGTTGTCACAAATGGCCAAATTTCTTCCTTTTTATGGCTGAATAGTATTCCATGGGACATATACACCGGATCTTATTTATCCATTCATCCCTTTATGGGCAACTAGGTTGCTTCCAAGTCTTGGCTATTGTGAATAACACTGCAATAAACATAGGGGTGCATGTATCTTTATGCATTTGTGTTTTCATGTCCTTTAGATAATTACCCAGCAGTGGAATAGCTGGATTGTATGATAGTTCTATTCTTAATATTTTGAGGACTCTCCATACTGTTTTCCATAGTGACTGCACCAGTTTGCACTCCCTCCAGCAGTGTACGAGAGTTCTCTTTTCTCCACATCCTCTCCAGCACTTCTTATTTCTTTTGTTGTTAATTATAGCCATTTTGATGGGCATGAGGTGATATCTTATTGCAGTTTTGATTTGCATTTCCCTAATAATTAGTGATGTTGAACATCTTTTCCTGTGCCTGTTGGCCTTCTATATATCTTCTTTGGAGAAATGTCTGTTCAGATATTTTCCCCTTTTTTAATTGGGTTGTTAGCTTTTTTGTTGTTGAGATGTATGAGTTCTTTATATATTTTGGACATTAACCCCTCGTCAGATATATGGTTTGGAATTATCTCGCCCCAATTGCTAGGTTGACTTTTCAATTTGTTGATGGTTTCCTTTGCTGTGCAGAAGCTTTTTAGTTTGATGTAGTCACATTTGTTTATATTTTCTATTCTTTCTCTTGCCTGGTCAGACATGGTACTTGAAAATATGCTGCTAAGAGCAGTGTCAAAGAGAATACTTCTTATGTTTTCTTCTAAAAGTTTCATGGTTTCAGGTCTTACATTCAAGTCTTTAACCCATTTTGAGTTAATTTTTACGTATGGTAGAAGGTAATGGTCTGCTTTCATTCTTTTGCATATGACTGTCCAGTTTTCCCAACACTATTTATTGAAGAGACTTTCCTTTCTCTACTTTATGTTCTTGGCTTGCAATGAAAATTAGCTGTCCATAGATGTCTGGGTTTATTTCTGGGCTCTCGATTCTGTTCCATTAATCTGTGTGTCTTTTTTTCTGCCAGTACCGTGCTGTTTTGATTACTACAGCTTTTTAGTATGTTTTGAAGTCAGAGAATGTGATGACTCCATCTCTGTTCTTTTATCTCAGGATAACTTTGGCTATTCAGAGTCTTTTGTTCTATATAAATTTTAGGATTCTTTGCTCTATTTCTGTGAAAAATGTCATTGGAACTTTGAAAGGGATTTCATTTATTCTGTAGATTGCTTCAGAGAGTATGGACATTTTAACTATGTTAATTGTTCCAATCCAAGAGCATGGAATATCTTTCCATAGCTTTATGTCTTCAATTTCTTTTGACAATGTTTTCTAGTTTTCAGTGTACAGGTATTTCACCTCTTTAATTCATTCCTAAGTATTTTATTCTTTTTGTTGCAATTGTGAATGGGATTGTATTCTTAATTTCTCTTTATGCTACTTCGTTGTTACTGTATAGAATTACAACCGATTTTTGTATGTTGATTTGCATCCTGAAAATTTACTGTATGTATTTATTATTTCTAAAAGTTTTTTGGTGGATTCTTTAGGGTGTTCTATATATAAAATTATGTCATCTGCAAGTAGTGACAGTTTCACTTCTTCCTTTCCAATTTTGATCCCTTTTATTTCTTTATCTTGCCTGATTACTCTGGCTAGTACCTCCAATACTGTATTAAATAAATGTGGTGAAAGTGAGCATCCTTGTCTGGTTCCTGTTCTTAGTGGGATAACTTTCAGTTTTTCTCCATTGAGAATGATATTAACTGTGGGTTTGTCATCTATGACCTTCTTTATGTTGAAGTACTTTCCTTCTATACACGTTTTATTCAGGGTTTTTATCATAAATGGATGCTGTCTTGTCAAATGCTTTCTCTGCATCTGTTGAAATGATCATGTGATTTTTGTTCTTCATTTTGTTAATGTTGTGTGTCACATTGACTGATTTGCAGATATTGAACCATCATTGCATCCCTTGAATAAATCCCACTTCATCATAGTGTATGATCTTTTTAATGTATTGTATTTGATTTGCTAGTATTTTGTTGAGGAATTTGTACCAATCTTCATCAGTGATATTGGCCTGTAACTTTCTTTTTTTGTGTTGTCCTTCTCTGGTTTTGGTATCAGGGTAATGTTGGCTTTTTAGAATGTGTTAGGAAGCTTCCTGTCCTCTTCAATGTTTTGAAAGAGTTTGCAAAAGATAGGTATTAATTCTTCTTTGAATGTTTGGTAGAATTCACCAGGGAAGCTGTCTGCTCCTGAACTTTTACTTTTTGGGAGGTTTTTGATTACTGTTTTGATCTCCTTACTGGTGATTGGTCTATTAAAATTCTCTATTTATTATTGACTCAGTTTTGGAAGATTATATAATTCTAAGAATTGATATATTTCTTTGAGATTATCCAATTTGTTGCCATAGAGCTTTTCGTAGTATTTTCTTATGATTCTTTATATTTCTGAGGCATTCATTGTAGTTTCTCCTCTTTCATTTCTGATTTTATTTATTTGAGCATTCTCTCTTTTTATCTTGGTGAGTGTAGCTAAAAGTTTGTCTATTTTATCTTTTCAAAGATGTAGTTCTTGGTATCATTGATTGTTTTTCTATTTTTTTTAGTCTCTATTTCATTTATTTCTGCTCTGATTTTTATTATTTCCTTCCTTCTATTGATTTTGGGCTTTCTTTCTTCTTCCTTATCCAGTTCCTTTAGCTGAACTGTTAGGTTATTTGATATTTTTCTTGTTTGTTTAGTTAGGCCTGTATTGCTCCAAACTTCCCTCTTAGAACTATTTTTACTGAATCCCATAAATTTTGACATGTTGTATTTTCATTTTCATTTGTCTCCAGATATTGTCTGATTTATCATTTGATTTCTTCATTGACCCAATAACTGCTCAGTAGCATTTTGTTTAATCTCCACATATTTGTGGCTTTTCTGATTTTCTTCCTGTAGTTGACTTCTAGTTTCATACCTTTGTGGTCTGTAAAGATGCTTGGTATTATTTCAATCTTATTAAATCTATTGATGCTTGTTTTGTGGCCTAACATGCGATCTATCCTGGAGAGTGTTCCATGTGCATCTGAAAAGAATGTGCATTCTGAGGTTATTGGATGGAATATTCTGAATAGATCTACTAAGTCCAACTGGTCTAATGTGTCATTTAAGGCCCATTTTTCCTTATTGATCTCCTGTTTGGATGATCTATCCATTGGTATTAGTGGAGTGTTAAAGTCCCCTAATATTATTATGTTGCTGTCTATTTCTCCTTTTAAGTTTGTTAATAAATGCTTTATAAATTTAGGTGCTTCTATGTTGGAAGCATAGTTATTTACAAGTATTACGTCCTCTTGTTGGATTGTTCCCTTTATCATTATGTAGTGCCCTTCATTGTCTCTTGTTAGTGTTTTTATTTTATTTTTTCTGAGTATAAGTATTGCTACACCAACTTCCTTTTCTTTGCCGTTTTCATGGAGTATCTTTTTCTATACCTTCACTTTGAGTTTGTGAGTATCTTTACGTTTGAAGTGTGTCTCTTGCATGCAGTATATATACTGGTCTTGTTTATTTATCCATTCTGCCACCCTATGCCTTTTGATTGGAAATTTAGTCCATTGACATTTAAAGTAGTTATTGATAAGAATGAACTGATTACCATTTTGTTACATCTTTTCTAGGTATTTTAGTAGTTCTTCTCTGTTCCTTCTTTTCTTCTCTTGCTCTCTTCTGGTTTTATGGCTTTCTTTAGTATTCTGTCTGGGTTCTTTTCTCGTAATTTTTTGTGTATTTATTACGGGATTCTGGTTTGTGATTCTCATGAGCTTCAAATATAATAACCTAGATATATAGCAATTTATATTAGGTTGATGGTCTCTTTAGTTTGACCTCTTTCTAAAAGCTCTGCTATTTTACTCCCCTCATCCACCATTTTATGTTTTTGATATCATATCTAACCTCTTTTTTTGTGCATGTGTATCCAGTACCCTCTTATCATGGAAATAGTTTATTTTAGTATTTTTTCTTTAGACTTTCTTATTAGCTTCATATGTGGTGATCTGCTACCTTTACTGTACATTTGCCTTTACCAATGATTTTATTGCTTTTTTTGATGATTTTATTATTCTCATTTGGGGTCTTCTCTTGTCCACTTAAATAAGTCCCTTTAGCGTTTCTTATAAGGCTTGTTTCTTGGTGATAATCTCCTTTAATTTTTGCTTGTCTGGGAAACTCTTTATCTCTCCTTCCATTCTGAATGATAAACTTGCTGGGTAGAGTATTCTTGGTTTTTTTTTTTCTTTCAGCAACTTAAATATATCATTCCACTCCCTTCTAGTCTGTAAGATTTCTGTTGAGAAGTCAGCTGATAGCCTTATGAGGTTTCCTTTGTATGTAACTTGTGTCTTTTCTCTTGAAGATTTTAAGATTCTGTCTTTACCTTTAATTCTTGACATTTTAATTATAATGTGTCTTGGTGTGAGCCACGTTGTGTTTATCGTGTTTGGTGCTCTCTGTGCTTCCTATACCTGGATGTCTGTTTCTTTCTTTAGATTAGGAAAATTTTCAGCTATTATTTCTTCAAATAGATTCTCTGCCCTTTTGTCTCTCTCTCCCCCTTCTGAGACATCTATAACATTGATGTTAGTGCACTTGGTGCTGTCCCAGAGATCCCTTAGACTATTCTCATTTATTTTAATTCTTTTCTATTTTATTTGTTCAGCTTGGTTGATTTCCTCTGGTCTTTCATCCAGCTCACTTATCCATTCTTCTGTATCATCCACTCTGCTACTGAGTCCCTCTAGTGAATTTTTCATTTCCAGTATTGTATTGTTCATTTCTGATTAGTTATTTTCTCTACTTTTCCAGTTCTTTGCTGAAATTCTCACTGAGTTCCTCCATCCTTCTCCCAAGATTAGTGAACATCCTTATGACTTGTTGTTTAAAATCTTTGTCAGGTAGATTGTTTATTTCTGTTTCATGTGGTTGTTTTTCTAGGGCTTTGTCCTACGGGTTTGCTTGCAATGTATTCCTTTGTCTCCTCATTTTCCTCTTTCTCTGTGTTTATATCTATGTATTAGGTAGGTCAGCTACATCTGATCTTTGAGAGGTGGCCTTATGTAAGAGATGCCTTATGAGGCCCAGCAGTGTGTTTCCCTCTCATCACCAGTTGCAAATGTTCCAGGATTTTCCCCATCTGTGGGCTTCATGTCTCCTTCTGTTATGGCAGGTTTTCTCATGCTGCAGGTGCCTGGGGAGTCTAGGCTGTCCCAGGGACAGCTTTTTGTAATGCTCAGTCACATGCGGCTGCTATGGTCCTTCCAGCCACTTTATTGGGCATGGGGAGCCCCAGAGCAGTTGGCTGCAAGGTCTAGTAACACATTCCTGTTGCAATTTCTCTGTTAAGTAAGTAGTTCTCTATTGTTGCTGGTTGCTAGGCTCAGAGGCTTACAATTTCTGTATGCCTCCAGCCTTCAAAGCTCTCAGCTCTTGCAGGGTTGCAACTGAGTGGAGCTGGACCCAGACACGGGATCACCCAATTGTTTCAGGCTTTGGAAAGTGGAGCTGATACTGTACGCAGCTGTTTGAGAAGTGAAAATCTGCTGCAGCTGTCAGGACCCACTGCTTTCAGGGCCACACACTCCATCAGCACAGTCCTGTCTCATGAGAATGTTCTGACCCACTGAAGTGGACTTAGTCACCCTACTGCGGAGGCCCCACACACACGACAAATGCAGTCCTGCCCCTCTCAAGTGCCATGCCCCACAAAGGCAGACTCACTTTCCCAGTTGCAGAGGTTCCAGGTACTCCACCTATATGGGCCCACAAGTTGCCTGAGGGCTTGCTTTTGGGTGGGGTCCATCCCTAGGTTGAGCTGCATGCCCTCGCGTAGCTGAATCAAATCAATGTTCCAGTTGGTGGGGCAGACTCCTGGGTAAAAGGCCAGGGGAAGAACTCCAATGGTGTCTGCCAACGTCTGTGTCAGCGTGCCTGAACTAGGTCACAATAATGGCTGCTGCCAATGTCTCAGTCCCTGGGGATGTCTTGCCTCTCAACAAGATGGACCTGGAGCCTATCAGCTGAGTGTCTTTTCACCAAAGGACTGTGCACCTTTCTTTCTGGTGATTTTAGGTTGCTTCCTTAAATGGTTGAATTTGTGTGTGGGCCCTTTTAGAGAAGGATGTTTTCCCCTTATGTCTCATAGTTTTTCTGAGGGTATTCCCTGTTGTAGCTAACAGCCAACAAAGCTAGACATATAACCCTTGTTTTGGTTGTGCTGAGTCCAAAAGCTGCTTATTGTTGTAACATTCAACTGCTCAGATACCCTGTTCCTGCAGGGAAGGCTTCATACCTTAAGATTTCTCCTGGCTGGCCATGAGGTGGTGCAGCTCAAAGATGGCTTTTTTTCTCTTCAGAAAGGAATTTCTGCCTCTTCCACCTCAGTCAGCACTATCCCTTGCTGTTGGGGTGCTTTTTATTCATTTTTCAGTTCTGTCTCAGAGGTAATTGTTCCAAAAGTAGTTTAAATTCATGTGTCTGTGGGAAGAGGTGAGTTTAAAGTCCATATACATCACAATCTTGACACCATCTCCAGCATTTTGTTTAATCTCCACATACTTGTGACTTTCCCAGCTTTCTTCTTGTAGTTGATTTCTACTTTCATATCATTTTGGTCAGAAAAGATGCTTGATATGATTTCTATCTTCTTAAATTTATTGAGGCTTGCTTTGTTCCCCAACATATGGTCTATCTTTAAGAATGTTCCATGTGCACTTGAGAAGAATGTGTATTCTGTTGCTTTTGGATGGAATGTTCTATATATATTTATTAAGTCTATCTAGTCTGGTGTTTCCTTTGAGGTCACTGTTTCTTTGTTGACACTCTGTCTGGATGATCTATCCATTGATGTAAGCGGGGTGTTAAAGTCTCCTGCCATTATTGTGTTGCTCTCAATTTCTCACTTTAGGTCTGTTAATAGTTGTTTTATGTACTTTGCTTCTCCTATATGAGGTGTGTATATTATCAAGTGTTATGTATTCTTGGTGGAATGTCCCTTTTATCATTCTATAATGCTCATGTTAGTCTCTTGTTACCTTTTTTGGCTCGAGTTCTATTTTTTCTGATGTAAGTATAGTGATACCCACTTTCCTTTAGTTGCTATTTGCTTGGAGTATCATCTTCCATCCTTTCACTCTGAGCCTATGTTTGTCTTTAAAGCTGAGGGTGTCTCAGGGAGGCAGCATACTGTTGGATCTTATTTTTAATCCATCCAGCCATGTGACAGTTGATTGGTGAATTTAGAGGGATTGTTGATATATGAGGGCTTCATACTGCCATCTTATGTTTTGCTTTCTGGTTGTTTTATATTTCCATTGTTTATTTTTCCTTGTATTTCTGTCTGTCATTTCAGTTTGGTGATTTTCTGTGACATTTTTCTCAGTTCTCTTTTTATTTATGTTTTGTGACTCTGCTCTGTTTTTTTTTGTTTTGTTTTGTGGTTACCACAGGTTTGTATTAAATATCTCACAGATGAGACAGTCCATTTTCTGCTGATACTGTCTTATGTCCATTAGCCTATGAAGGTTCTGTCTTTTCCTCCTCCTCATTCATATTTTTGTTGTCAAAAATTATCCTTTTTTGTGAGTTTGTTACCAAATTGAAGTGAGTATAATTATTTTTTATGCATTCTTTCCCTTTAGCTTTTATGTTATAATTGTTTATTAACTTGTCCTGATATAGACTTGCAATTTTCTGATTCTGTCTATTTATCACCTTGCTCAAAACTTTGTAAATCTTTACCTTTTTGTTTCAGGTAGCAGGGCTCCTTTCAATTAACTTGAAGGCAGGTCTAGTGGAAACAAACTCCCTCAGTTTTGGTTTGTCTGGGAAAGTCTTTATTTCTCCTTCATATCTGAAGGAAAACATTCCTGGATAGAGTATTCTTGGCTTTCAGTTTTTGTCTTTCAATATTTTGAATATATCACTCCATTCTCTCCAAGCCTGTTGAGTTTCTGCTGAGAAATCCACTGATAGTCTTATGGGCCTTCCCTTGTAAGTTATTTTCTTCTCTCTGGCCACTCTTAATATACTTTCTTTGTCATTGAATTTTGACGATTTTAATATCATATACCTGGCAAAAGGTCTTTTTGTTTTAAGATAATTAGGAGTTATCCTAGCTTCATGTACCTGTATATCCAGTTCTTTCCCCAGATTTGGAAGTTTTAAGCTATTATTTCTTTGAAAATGCTATCTGCTCCTTTTTCCCTCTCTTCTTCTTCTGGAATACCTATTATCCTTATGGTGCTTTTCCTAATTGAGTCAGATATTTCTCATAGAATTTCTTCATTTTCCTAAAATCTTAGTTTTCTCTCCTCTTTCACCTGAAATATTTTTAGATTTCTATCTTTGAGCTGACTAATTCTCTCTTCCATATGGTCTGCTCTATTTCTAGTGCCTTCTGCATAATTTTTCATTTCATTAATTGTCTTCTTCAACTCCAGAATTTCTGTTTGGTTTTTCTTTAGAGTTTCAATCTCTTTGGTGAACTACTACTTCTGTTCATTAATTTTATTTCTGAGCTCATTGAACTGTCTTCCTGAGTTTTCTTGTAATTCATTGAGTTTCTTAATGACAGCTGTTTTTATTTCTCTGTCATTTGGAACACAATCTTCTCTTACTTCAAGTTTGGTTTTTTGAAGAACTGTCATTTTCTTTCTGTTTTACTGTGTTACCATAGTTCTTCATGATGCCTGATGAATTAATCCTCTGCTGGCACATTTGTGGTAGTAAACACCTTTTTTATTTGGGTAAGGCTTTGGTTGCCTTTATTCTGAGCTGCTTCCAGTTGTATTCCAGAGCCTTCACTTTTCACCCTCCACTGCCTCTGCCATAGGTGTCATCAGTACCCTCCTTGTGCTGCTTGTGTTTCTGAGGTTGCTGGTGCCTTGCTGCTTATGATGTTGCTGAAGTCATAACTGTTAGCACTTGGGACACCAGCCTGTGAGCACCTCTGCTGTTTCAGGGGTTGCTTGGGTCTCATGATCCCCCACTGTCTCTCCATTAGCTCTCCTTAGGCTCAGATGCTGCTGCCTTGTGTACCACCTGTGCTGCTGCTCTCAGGTTTCTAGGGGTTCTGGCAGCACTGCTTACTGGAGGTGCTGTGTTCACTGGTTATGCTGCCACTGCCAGGGTTCTAGGGTCTTGTATCCTGCCCCCACTAATGGCAGACCCAGCACTATGTGTGTCACAATTGTGGGCTGGGCCATGAGTTCTTCAATGACTTCTAAAGCTTCAGGTCACATGTGACCCCTGCCACTGCTGTAGAAGAGGTAGAGGATGAGTCATGAGTGCTGCTATTGTTCTTGTAGCCTCTGGTCCCTGGCCCCAGTACACTTTTTGAAACCTCAGGTCTGGCCACCATCATCCCTGCTGAGGATATCCAGTTGGAGTCTCTGCTTTCTGGGGAGAGGGAGGAGACTGGGCTGCCAACACCACTGTATTCCCTGAGGCCTCAGATCATGAGTACTACCCACTACCTCTAGGAGGGTACGGACTAAGGCATGAGTGCTGTTGTTACTCCTGCAGCCTTTGGTCACTGGTGCATGCTGGTGTGCTTTTTGAAACCTCAGGTCAGGGAACAACTGCCACTGCCAGAGAATGTCCATGTTTTGGATTGGTAGGGAAAGAGGAAAGTCTGTTCCCCTGGTTCCATTGCTTGCCAGAGGTCCACTGTACCCACTTTCAGATGTATAGATGTGTGGATCTCTCAGGCATTCAGGTGTGCTGTGCAGAGAGTCTTTTTTTGGTCAACGGACGCCCTACTGGTTGTAACTTTGAGGGGGAAAACAAAGGGAATAACTCACTCCACCATGATGCTGATGTCACTCTCCTTAAAAACCATAATTTGGGGCTGGCCCAGTGGCGCAGCAGTTAAGTGCACACATTACATTTTGGCAGCCCGGGGTTCACCAGTTTGGATCCCGGGTGCAGACATGGCACCACTTGGCACGCCATGCTGTGGTAGGTGTCCCACATATAACATAGAGGAAGATGGGCATGGATGTAAGCACAGGGCCAGTCTTCCTCAGCAAAAAGAGGAGGATTGGCAGTAGTTAGCTCAGGGCTAATCCTCCTCAAAAAAAGCCATAATTTTATCTATTCAGTTGATTGTTTAATATGTTATTATTTATTAAATTGTCTTGCCTTACACTGAGTAATACCTTTTAACTTAAAAAATAAGTTTCAGAGAAAAAATTATATGATATTTACTGTTATCTTTTAGTTTCATGACTTCAAATATAAATTTGCTTATTGGCAATATTTTCCACGAACAGCATGAAAACTGCAATTGCACTATCAATAATTCTATGTGGATTATTTTTTGTTGTGTTCAGCTTTTCTTTGGTTCAATGTGAGCATTATTACCTTTCCTAGATTATATTCAATGGTGTGGGTATATGTTTTATGGCTATTTCTTGATTGCTCATGCTAACAGAGGAAATGAGTGGTTCAAGTAACCCAAAAATAATTTCTATATACCTTTGGAATGTGATTTTGAATTTCCATTCAATTATGAGCATTTTACTTTCTGGGTATATTTAAGAAAATCATTAAATTACACCTTTCTATTTCACTCTGTACTGACATTTCTTTCTCAGTTCCCATATTACTAGTAGTAGAAAAAGACTTTTTTATTATAGCTCCTTCCATCATAAAAATAATTGATTATATAGAAAGTGATTATTTTTTTCATTTTCAAGCAATCATTGAGCTGTTATTTTGTATTAGAAACTCTTCTAGGTACAATAAAGGAAGCAGAGATGAAGAAGACTGTCCCTGCCTTGAGAGAATCATAATCAAATAAGAAATTCAATACATTTCCATAAATATCTATAAGGCCACGATTTAGAGAAGTACAAAGAAAATACAGAAGATTTATTTCTAATTTAGATGACCATGAAAGGGATCAGAGAAAGACATTTAAGTGGGGTTCTGAAGGATTACCAATATCCAAGTATCTGAGTATGGGAGAAAGAACGTTCTTGTCTAGGAAAAGATTGAGGCATGTTGTGAATGTGATCGAGTAATCATTAAAGGGAGTAATGGCAAATAAGTTTGGAACACTATTGAAAAATTCATTGATGATATCAACTAGAATACAATAAAGTTATAGAAGACAGTTACATCTACATGTGAATGAGAGGTGATTATAATAATGTTCCATATTTTATCAGATGATCTCAATATATTGAGATATATTGTAAATATTTTACATATTTTATGAAAATATATTTATGTTTTATTTCTGATCTTTTCTGTGACATTTGAGATGTAAGAGAAGTTTCGTTTGAAAATGAACAATGCAAAACCTGAGGAGGTTTGGTGGCATATACATTAAATTTAGTGTAGTTACGGCGATTCAGACTAACTGATGAGGGTATGGACTGGGAATATTTTTGTAATTGCGTTAATTAAAAGGAAAATCATTATTATGCAGTTATTTTATTTAGTATAAAATTATATTTAACAACATTGAATTTGGTAAATTTGCGGTAAATTTAATAGACTCCTTATGGAACTCAGGTAACAAAGGAAAACCTCCTCTTGTGAAAGAATTGCTAGTCAGAAAAATATTTCTATCACTGATGCTGAAGTGGCCCATTTCCTTCCAAGAAAAAATGATTGACTTATTTGGGTTTCAGCCCTCAAGTCTTAATTCAAGAATCAGCACAATCCAGTAGGAAAAGAGCTGAATGAACATATTTAAGGTAGCATTTGGCTTAAGTTTCAGTTTGTGAAGAACGAATTTTATTTCCTGTGTTACACAACAAATTGGATCAAACTGGGGCCATAAATTTTAATACCGAGTAATACAATGCTAAGTATACCATGTTAAAACAAATGTTTTCCTATAATTCACAAAATAAAAGCTAAAACAACATAAAAAGGAGGAGCTGGTGCAGAAATGTGGCTCAGCTCTTAGAATGGTTACTTCAGCTATTTAATTAATCAGTAGCAAGCTGTGTTCTTTTAAGGGAAAAATATTCTGACTTAAATGTAACTCACATCTGATTTTAGAAATCTTCACATGTTTAACTACATTAAACTATACCTACATAATAAATGACGATCCTTTGAAATATATGTAGATTGAAACTTGAAGTAAAGTTTGAATGTAGCATAGAAATGAACATTGTGTTCTCATTTGAATTTATCACCTCCCCAGTCAAGTGGCATGATTTTTTTCTGTACTGTATATGCTTGAGTGAGAAAAAAATCGTTTCACGTTTGAAGGTGAAATGTCAAGAGATATCCAATTTTCAGGATTTAGTTATTCCTATAAATGAAATAATCATCAGGGCATACAAAGCACGTTTGTACAAAACACAGCTCAAAGTATTTTCACATCAATTTTATTCTCAATTGTTAATTGCTATTATCTCTATTAAATAGTTATGATAAAATTATTAACATTTTATTGTTGAGGAAACTGGAATTCAGAGAGTTTAAGTGACATAGAGAACTCTGACTGGAACCCACATCTCCTGACTCTCAGATCAGAACTTATTTTTTACTTTTAATTTTGAAATGATTTTAGACCTATATAGAACTTGCAAAAACAGTATGAATAAATCCCATGTACCTTTCACCTAGTTTCCCCAAATAACATCTTATATAACTATAGTACAGTATAATATATATCAAACCCATAGTATATTTTCTTCTCCCTTCCTTACTTTATTTGTTTTTGGTGTATAGTTCTATAAAAATTTATCACCTGTAAAAATTTGTGTAACCACCACTACCACCAGGATTCAGAACTGTTCTATCCTGCCAAAGAAATTTCCCCTTGATAGTTACACTCTTCCCAAATATAACCCTTGGCAATCAACAATCTGTCTAGATAGGAGTACCTTGTGAAATACGTGATTTACAAATATTTTCTCCTAGTCTGTAGCTTGTCTTCTCATTCTCTTCCCAGAGTCTTTCACAAAGCAAAGGTTTCTAATTGTGATGAGGTACAATTAATCAACTTTACCTTTTGTGGATTGTTCTTTTGGTGTCAAGTGTACAAACTCTTTGCCTAGCCCTAGGTCTTGAAGATTTTCTCCTGTTTTTTTCCTAAAAGTTTTATACTTTTACGTTTCACATTTAGATCAAAGATCTATTTTGAGTTAATTTTGTATAAAATATGAAGTTTAGATAGAGGTTCAATTTTGCTTACAGATGTCCAATTGTGCCAACACCATTTGTTGAAAAATCTATTCTTCCTCCATTGAATTGCTTTTGCATTGTCAAAAATCAATCGGGTATATTTGTGTAGGTCTATTTCTGGTCTCTATATTCTGTTCCATTGATCTATATGTATTTCTTTCTGCCAACATTATACTGTCTTGAATACTGTAGCTACATAGTAAGTTTTAATATCAGGTAGTGTGATTTCTCCAACTTTGTTCTTCTTTTTAAAAAATGTAGGTATTTCAGTGCTCTTGCTTTTTATATAAATTTTAAAATCAGGTTGTTTATATCTACAAAATTTCTGCTACTTTTATAGAAACCATATTGAACTTATAGCTCAATTTGAGAAGAACTGATAATCTCTATTACATTGATTCTTCCATCTATGGACACAGTATTTATGGCTACTTATTTAAGTTTTCTTATATTTATTTTCTTAGCTTTTTGTACTTTTTATTATGTTTCCTGTATGTTATTTATTAGAGTTATACCTATTCTATTTTGGTGAGCTATTATAAATTATATTGTGTGTTAAAATTCAGCTTCCAATTATTATTGCTACATACAAACATGACTGATCTTTGTATTGACCTTGCAAACTGCCATGTTGCTAAACTCACTTATTAGTTCTAGGAGTTTTTAGGAGATTACTTGGGATTGTCTATTTCACATACATGTCATTTGCAAATAGGGGCAGTTTTCTGTCATCCTTTCCAATTGTGTACCTTTTATTTTATTTTCTTGCTTTACTGTGATGGCTAAGACTTCCAGGACTATGTTGAATAAGAGTGGTGCAAGCAGATGTCATTGTCTTTTTCCTAATTTTAGGGAGAAAGCATTCAATCTTTCACTATTAAATATGATGCGCTGTAGTGTTTTTGGTTTTTATCAGATTGAGGAAGTTACCTTCTATTCTTAGTTTTGGGAGAGATTTTATCATTGTTCCAGCACCATTATTGCAAGTCCATCCTTTCATCACTGATCTGCAATATCCCCTGTCGTATTTCAAGTGTTCACACATGTATGAGTCTGTTTATGTGCTCTCTGTTCTGCTCTCTTGGTCTGTATGTCTATACTTGTGTCAATATCACTTTATCTTACTTATATGCTTTATAATAAGTCTTTATATCTGTTGTTTAAAGTCTCTTCTTGTTTTTCTTTAAGAATGTTTTGACTATTCTGGGCTCTTCCATTCCCCTACACTCAGGCATCATCTAACAATGGGGATATGTTCTGAGAAATGTGTCATTAGATGATCTCATCATTGTGCAAACATCATAGAGTGTACTTACACGACCCTACATGGTATCGTCTACTACACACCTAGGCTATGTGGTATAGCCTATTGCTCCTAGGCTACAAACCTGTAAAATACGTTATTGTATGAATACTGTAGGTAACTGAAGCTCAGTGGTAAATATTTGTGTATCTAAACATAACGTAGAAAAGGTACAGTAAAAATATGCTATAAAAGATTAAAAAATTGTACATCTATATAGGGCACTTACCATGAATGGAGCTTGCAGGACTGGAAGTTGCACTGGGTGAGTCAGTGAGTGAGTGGTGAGTGAATGTGAAGGCCTAGGACATTACTGTACCCTACTGCAGACTGTAGACTTCATAAACACTGTACACTTAGGCTACACTAAATTTATTTAAAAATTTTTTCTTTCTGCCATAATATATTAGCCTTTGCTTACTGTAAATTTTTTACTTTATAAAACTTTTAATTTCTTTTAACTTTTTGACTCTTTTGTAATAACACAGCTTAAAACACACATTGTACAGTTGTACAAAAATACTTTTTCTTATATCCATATTCTATCAGGTTTTTCTATTTTTAAAATTTTATTTTTTTTAAAGATTTTATTTTTTCCTTTTTCTCCCCAAAGCCCCCCGGTACATAGTTGTGTATTCTTCGTTGTGGGTTCCTCTAGTTGTGGCATGTGGGACGCTGCCTCAGCGTGGTCCGATGAGCAGTGCCATGTCCGCGCCCAGGATTCGAACCGACGAAACACTGGGCCGCCTGCAGCGGAGCGCGCGAACCTAACCACTCGGCCACGGGGCCAGCCCCATCTATTTTTAAAATTTTTAATTTCATTTTTTACTTTTTAAATTTTTTTGTTAAAAACTAAGACACAAACACACACATTAGTCTAGGCCTACACAGGGTGAGGGTCATCAATATCACTGTCTTCCACCTCCACATCTTGTCCCACTGGAAGGTCTTCAGGAACAATAACACACATGGGACCGTCATCTCCTATTATAACAATGCCTTCTTCTGGAATACCTCCTGAAGGACCTGAAGGTTTGTCTACACCAGCATCAACACAAACACGTGACTAATGCATTGTGCTATGAAATTATGACAGCTACAACATCACAACGGTATAGGGATTTTTTCAGCTCCATTATAATCTCATGAGACCACTGTTTTATACGCTCTCCCTTCTTTATTAAAACGTTGTTATGTGGCACATGACTTTATATGTTTTAGAATAAGCTAGCTGAAGTCTGTGAAATAAGCAAATTGGGAATTTTATTGAGATTTCATTGAGCTCATTTTTCAAAGTGGGGAGAATTGACGTCTTTATTATATTTAAACTCTAAATAGAGGTTTTGCATATTTTCTGTTAAATTTATTTCTAGGTAGTTTATTTTTTCGATACTAATATTAATGGTTTTTTTATATTTCATTCTTTAATTTTTCTGAAATAAAAGAATATAGTTGATTTCAGTATATGTATTTTGTATCCAGAAGCCTTAAAAACTCTCATATTCGTTTTAATAATATAAATGTAGATTCTTTGGGATTTTCTACATAATTATATTATCTGCAAATAACTAGTTTTGTTTCTTCCTTATGAATCTTTATGCTTTATTTCTTTTACTCTTGTCTTGTTGAGAGCCAGTGTTTTTCTGTACTATGCTGACTTTAAAATATAAGGAACCAGCCAATGGGTAAGAGTAGTAAGGTGAGGAAGGGAGAGAACTGATATGAAGCAAACATAAATTTCTTGGTTTAAAACGTTTTCTCTGGAATTAGTGTTATAATATGGAAACAAACTATGAAAGACAACAACTGCTCTGATGCAGTCATCAAATACCTTTGTTCCTAATACTATTATCACTATTCTCTGCCTTGGGCGTTTTCTAAGTTGTTTAAGTCTTTTTAAGTGTGGTGCCCTAAAACTAACACAGTTTACTTGGTCTGATCATCACAGAATAGAACCAGACTCTCTCATCCTTTATTTTAACTTCCAATTTTATTTTAATGTAGCCTATAATAGCATTAGCCTTTTTGCTAAATCTACGGTTTACTGAAAGCTGAAACCTTTTTCCAAATGAACTTTTAAGCAGTGGAATATTTATTGAACTCTTCTTATTAAAACTTAACACATTCAGATTCACTTTTTTAAAAATCTCTAAGTTTTAAAACAAATGAGTAAACTCAATCACAATCTCTCACTTGGACTAGGCTTAACAAATACCATATGGCAAAATGATCCCAATGAAGGTATTAGTGAGTGGACTAAGAGCTGAATCTCATTACCTGTAAAATGTGTTGATTTCCCAATTGTTGGACAGAAGTAAGAACATCTATATCACACTTGCCACATTCTGCTTCTCTTTGGAATTTTGATTTTTTAGTTAAATTCAGTAAATCTAGTGGTATGTCAGTCTAAAAGTAAGCATTTAAAATATTTAGTAAAAGTGATTTTCCTGTCAGGTCTCATTATGAAGGATATTTAGGTTGCACCATTATTCTTGAATCTTTTAAAAAATTTATTGATTTGAAATTTGAGATGACAATGTGATCTCACAGATTTTTATTTATTTCTGGAACTTACAATGACAAGGAATTTAGGAGTAAACAGTTTCAAATAAATAATTTTACCAAAACTTGGCATTTAATATTTTTGCCTGTAAAAAATTTGATTAGCTTCATAGACAGCAATAAAAATGATAGCAACAGCTATTTAAAATGATAAGCTATGATGGTTAACTTACATACATTATTTTTATAAAATTTCATTGAATGCTTTTATAATGAGAAAGAGAAAACTGTTCTAAAGGTGTTTTCTTTCAGTAGGTGTGGATGAAGTCAGGGGAAGAAGAGGTGATTTTGCTCAGTTTATCAATGATTTAATTTTGGATGTATAAAATGGGAGCTGGTAAACGAAGAAGAGGTAGCAAGGAATACTTTTTTTTTTTTTGAGGAAGATTAGCCCTGAGCTAACATCTGCTGCCAATCCTCCTCTTTTTGCTGAAGAAGACTGGCCCTGAGCTAACATCCGTGTCCATCTTCCTCCACTTTATATGTGGGACGCCTACCACAGCATGGCTTGCCAAGTGGTGCCATGTCCTCACCTGGGATCCAAATCGGCAAGCCCCTGGCTGCTGAGAAATGGAACGTGCGAACTTAACCACTGCACCACCAGGCCAGCCCTGGGAGGAATACTTTTTGTTCCTGTTTTGTTATTAAGGGTGATAAGTCTGAAACAAAGTTTCTAAATTTCCAATAACCCCATTATTGCAAAAGTATATTAACCAAGATTTAAAGTAAAAGCTTTTCCCAAGAATTTGCTGAGTTCTAGGTGCTTTTCTAAAGGTGAAAGTGAATATTAGCAATTAAAGCAGTTCTTCCAGTGTATTATGACATTTTAGAAGTAAGTTATATAATTTGGGGAACATAGAATACTGTCTGCATTGCACTAAAAAGACGGGAAAACCAATTCACCTACCTCCCAAAGGGCAATAATTGACTTTCAAGGATTGACTTGCTCACTTGCAGAATTTGGCTTTTTCCCTCAAAATTTCACAAATGCACTTTAACTTTCTGTTCTAAACATGATTCCTATAGGTTTTTTATTTTTCCAAGGATAGTATAGGGTGAAAAGAGGGAGAGACATTGGTAACAAATACAGTCAGTTATAAGTTATCTAGAGATGATATAAAGTATACAGGAGGATATGTGTAGATTATATGCAAACAATGCAGCATTATATATAAGAGACTTGAGCATCCTAGGATTTCGGTATCCATAGGGGGCCCTGGAACCAATCCCTTGTGGATACTGGGGGATGACTATGATTATTGGGTTGGAAGTATCTCCTGGAGCATTGTGTAAGAGTTGTGTGGAAACTTTGGAGAAGCTGTTTTTGAACCTCAAAGATTATAATTTTAGAAATAGGAGATCTCCTCTGCAAGATGGCAAGTTTAGGTATACTTTTGGCTTCAAGACTAAATTATTCCAACATATGCCTATTTCACTCTGCTAAAAGGAAAACACTATACTTCTGTTGTAAATTACTGAAAAATCAAATTAGTGACAAGGAACACCAGTGAGCAATTAAATCCCTCCCAATCATCAATATGACTGGAAGAAAAAGGAAAACAATCTTGTTCTAGATTCCCATTCTCTTCTTTCTTCAGACAGGCTTTCATACTAAATTTAGAGGATTAGTCCCCTCCTTCAGAATTAACCTTCAGAATGTTGTGAATCACTGTAAAAAAAATGTCATTTCAATGAAATTCAGAATACCTTATACTTTCTTTTCCTTCTAATCCATTTGACTAGTTTCTCAAAAGACTTGAAGCCCAATTAGGAATTAATGCTATTCCTGTAGCTTCATTTTTATATCTGGAAATAATGAAACAGCAGCAATAAATTACAGAGACTTATTCATCCTGCCTGTCTTTGAATAAACATTTAATCAACTATGTACTAGATTAGTATCTAGTAGCAGGGATACTATGAGAAAGCTGCTGTCAGTGTTACAAGAAAGGAAGAAAGAACCATGGGAGCACAAAAGAGGGAGTAATTTCTTCCAACCAGAATGATTTAGGGCTCAGACAGAAAATGAATTTTGACCTAGGCTTTGAAGAACAAGTAGGTTTTCAGCAGGGCATTTTAAATAGAGGAAAAAACACAATAAGAGTATGTAAGCACAAAAGTGTGAAGCATGGAAGTACAAAAGGAGGAACTACTCCAGTTTAGCTAGAGCCTATATAAAGTGGATAAAAGCCATATTGGGAGAAAAGCCTGGAGTGGTAACTTGGAGGAAGATGTTAAAATACATTGAATTTCAGATGGAGGTTTGCATCACATTCAGGTTTGTAAACAAGGAAATGACAAGATCAGAGCTATGCTTTAAGAAGATTAACCTGGCACATAAATATTTAAGGTGGTTTGGAGCATGGAGAGATTTCGGGAGGGGTGTAGTAGTTAGGAAGTTATTGTGGTAATCCAAGTAAGAGGAGATAAGGCCCTAAAGTAGAAAAGGAGTGTGGATAGAAAGAAAATAGTAAATGAGAAGATATCTGGGGATGTAATTTACAGAACTTGGTGAGTAGTTATGAAGTACAAAGAAGGAAAAAAGGCAAACATGATTCTGAGGATTTCCATCCTGGGTAACTACAAAGAAAGATATTTTTACTAAGAAATTAACAAGTAAACATTTGGTGATTTTTGTGGCAATTATATAGTAATGTCTTTACAGAATGTTTTACTAGTACCTGACTCAATGCTTGAACTAAAAACTATTATGGTGAGGCTTCTGCTTCTGCCCAAGATGGAGTAACAGGGACTGGATATACCCCCCCACTCGAAACAGCTAAGAAAACAGACAAAAATTTGTAACAACAAATATGAAACAACAATTCTCAAGACATTGGACAATATGCAAAGAAAGGCAGTAATTCCCTGAGAGGTTGGAAACAATTTGAATTAAATGATTGTCAGAGTTACTGCTTTGAAAGCATTTTCAGTTCACAGTACAGGGAGGAGAAAGTAAACAGAACCTGTCAATTTCCCAGTTAAGGAGATGGAATGGGGAGTTTGGGGGAGGCCACTGTGACTAGAACAAGCACTGAAGAGGAGTGAGATAGAAAGAAAAAAAAAACTCCAGAATTCTGCAGAGAGGTCTCTCTCAAATACTTACTTGAGTGCTGATTGCCACTTGCATTTGAGAAAACTACCCATATCTGGAGAAAAAAAACACCTGAAAGAGTTGGAGAACAATCCCTGGAGCAAATAAAGGGCCAGACAGTGCCTGCCCCCACCAACCTGAGCAGAAAACCTAATAATTCATGTGATACTGGATCAAATATTAGAAAGGTTTGGCCTCAAGATTAGGGAAGAACCAACCCTAGACCAAGCATTGCTCTGTTTCACCAAACAAAACTTAAAAGCCACTCCCAAATGGTCTGATTATTACAAGTAACAGCATCCCAGACCAAACCTCAAAAATATTTTTAGGAATATTAAAGTATACAGCAACCTACAAGGTAAAATCCTCTATGATTGTCTTCCAATCAGGTATGCAATGAAGCAGGAAAATATGACTAATAATGAGGAGAAAAATTAGTCAATCAAAACCAACCTTGAGATGACACAGATGATAGCATTAGCAGACAAAAGCAGAGGAATAAATACAAGTAGAATAAACAGCTATTATAATGGCATTCCACAGATTTAAGAAGCTGGAAGAAAAATTAAACATGTTAAATAGAGATATGGGAGATATCAAAAAGGACAAAATTGAACTTCAACAGATAGCTATGATGTCTGAGATGAAAAATATATTGTATTAGATTAATGGCAGCTTAGACATTGCAGAAAAAAAAGATTAATAAGCTTGAATATATAGCAATATAATCAATTCAAAATGGAATACATGGGGAAAAAAGACTGAAAAATAATGAACCGAGCATAGGTTTGCTGAGGAAAAGCCTCAAGAAGTCTAACAGGAGAAAAGGGATATAAAAGAAAAGAATATTTGAAGAATATTTTGAAAAAATAATACCCCCCAATTCTCTCGAATTTGATGAAAACTAAGAAACTGGTGATCAAAGAAGTTCAACAAAACTAAAGCATAAGAAACATGAAAACTATGCCTGGACCATCCCTGTCGCCGAGTGGTTAAGTTCTCGTGCTCCACTTCCACGCCCAGGATTTCACTAGTTTGGATCCTGGGCGCGGACATGGCACCACTCATCAGGCCATCCTGAGGCAGCGTCCCACACAGCAGAGCAAGAAGGACCTACAACTACAATATACAACTATGTACTGGGGGGCTTTGGGGAGAAGAAGAAGAAGAAAAATAGAAGATTGGCAACAGTTGTTAGCTCAGGTGCCAATCTTTAGGGAAAAAAAAAAAAGAAAACTATGCCAAAGCCCATTATAATAAAATTGTTTTTAAAAGTAATAATAAAGAAAAAAATCTTAAAAGCAGACAGAGGAAAAATTACATACAGAAGAACAAAGATATGGATGACAACAAATGAGAATACAGTGGAGCAACATCTTAAAAGTACTTAAACTAAAAAAAATTGTCAACCATAAATCTGTTACTCAGGAAAAATAACTTGAAAGAATGAAAGCACAATAATAACATTTTAAGACATACAAAGACTGAAAGAATTCATTTCATTCATGCATTATAGGAAATGTTAAATAAAGCCCTTCAGGTATTAAAAAAATAAAACCAGATGGAAATCTGAATGCATACAGAAATACCTTGTAATATTGCAGGTTTGGTTCCAGACCACTGCGATAAAGCAAACATTGCAATAAAGTGAGTCACAGGAACTTTTTGGTTTCCCATTGCATATAAAAGTTATGTTTACACTATACTGTAGTCTATTAAGTATGCAATAGCATTATGTCTAAAAAAACAATGTACACACCTTAATTTAAGAATATTTTATTGCTAAAAAATGCTAACCATCACGTGAGCCTTCACTAAATTGAAATCATTTTGCTGGTGGAGGGTCTTGTAAAAAAACAGTATCTGTGAAGCACAATAAAGTGAACTGCAATAAAACAGTATACGTGTTCAAAGGAATGAAGAGCATTGAAATAGTAACTGTGGATAAATATAAAGATTTTTGTTCTAATACTTTAATTTTTAAAAATTTTAAAGCAAAGATAATAGCAATGCTTTGTAAGGATAATAGCATTAGTAGAAGTAAATTGGTACAAAATCCAGGAGGGGAGAAATAAAAGTATACTGTTATAAGGTTTTCATACTGTAAGTAAGGTGGTTTAATATGACTTGAAGGTAGACTATGATAAGTTAAAGATGCATACTGTAGACTCTAAAGCAACCACTAAAATAGCACAAAAAATTATGGCCATAAGTCAACAGAGGAGATAAAATGTAATCATTTTTGAAAATATGTAATTAATCCAAAAAAGGCGAAAAAAGAGGAAAAGTGCAAATGGGACAAACAGAAAGTACAAATTGGACAGACAAAAAGGTTTAACCCCAATCAAATCAATAATAAGCTATGTAAAAAGTCTAAATTCCCTAATTAAATTGCTGAGATTGTCAAATTGGACAAAAAAGCAATAGGCAACATTAACGCCTACAAGAAAACTAATATGAAGACTCAAACAGAGAATAAACAAAATTATGGAAAGCTGGAGTGGCTATATTAATATCAGACAAAGAAGATTTCAGAGTCAAGAATATTTTCAGTGATGAAGATAAATGTATAACGATAAATTGGCCAATTCATCTGGAAAATGAAATAGTTCTAAACATTTATTCAACAATGAAGCAAAAAGTGATAGAACTACAAGGAAAAATTAAAAATCCACAATTATGATTGGACATTTCAACAGCCCTTCTCAATAATTAATAGAACAAGTACAAAGAAAATTAGTTAGGATATGTAAAACTTACATAACACTATCCACCAACTTGATCTGACTGACCTTTTTTAAGTACACATGGAACATCTACCAAGAAAGACCATATTGTGTACCACAAAATGTCTCAATAAATTTAAAAAGATTCAAGTCATTCACAGTACATTTTCTGATCACGCTAGAATTAAACTAGAAATAAATAATAAAAAGAATTCTGGAAAATCTCCAAATATTTGGAAGCTACAAAATGTATGTCCTAAATAACCAATGGGTCAAAGGAGAAAAATTAGGAAGTTATTTTAAAGTGAATAAAAATTAAAATTCTACATATCAAAGTTTTCAGAATGTAGTTAAAGTAGTATCATGATATGAAAACCAAAGACATCACAAGAAAAATACAGACCAATATTTCTAATTAACATGAATGCAAATATTCTAAACAAAATGTTAGCAAATAGAATCCAATAATATAATAAAAAGAATAATACATCACGACCAAGAAGGATTTATCCGGGGAATACAAAGTTAGTTTAACATTCTAAAAATCAATTAATGTAATTAGCCATATTAAAAAACTATAAAAGAAAAATCATACTATCACTGCAACAGATGCACAAAACGCATTTGACAATATCCAACATTCTTTCATGATAAAAAGTCACTAAACAAACTAGGAATAGAAGGGACTTCCTCAATCTAATAAAGATATCAACAGAAAATTTACAGCTAACATCATACTTAATGGTGAAATACTTAGGGCTTCACCACAAATACCAGAAACAAGACAAAGATGTCTAGTTTCACCTATTCCATTCATTATTGTACTGGAAGTTCTAGCCTGTGCAGTGAGGCAAGAAAAATGTACTTAAATGTAACTTAATAAGTACTTAAATAAAAGGCATTTGTGTTTGAAGGAAGAAAATAAAGCTAACTTTATTCATAGAAAACATGATTTTCTATGTAAAAAGCTGATGGAATCTATAAACAAAAGTTTCTAGAACTAATAAGTGAGTTTAGTAGGGTTGCAGGATATGCGATCAACATATGAAAAACTCAAAGGTCAAATCTATTTCTATATACCAACAATGAATAAGCAGTAATCAAAATAAATGCCACTTACAGCACAAAAAATATAAAATATGGAAAATATGTGTAAGAATGATACACTGAAAATGATAAAACATTGCTGAAAGAAATGGAAAAAATAAATGGAGAGATACATGCTGTATTGGATTGGATAACTCAATATTGTTAAGATGTCAACTATCCCCAAGTGATCTTTCAATTTAAATCAATCCCAAATAAAATCCAAATAGCTTTTTTATGACACGTTGATTCTATAATTTATATGGAAATGAAAAAGGATCTATAATATCCAAAACATCCTTGAAAAAGAATAACAAAGTTTAAGGACATACATTATCTGATTTCAAGACTTGATAAAGCTATGGTAATTCAGACACTCCACTGTAGGCATCAAAATAGACAAATAGATCAATGAAACAGAACAGAGTGTCCAGAAATGTACCCACACATGTATGACCAATTGACTTTTGACAAAGATGCAAAGGCAATTCAGGGGAGAAAAGACAGTCTTTTCGGCAAAGAGTGCTAGAACAGTTGTCTATTCATGTGCCAAAAAAAAATTGAACTTTTGTCTGCAACTCACACCATATACAAAATTAATTCAAACTGGATCATATCTACAAATGTAAAATCCAAGATTATAAAACTTATATAAGAAAACAGGAGAAAATCTTGGTAATCTTTGGTTAGGCAAAGATTTATTAGATACAAAAACCATACCAAATTAGATACCAAAAGCTTGATCCACAAAATTTTTAAAAATTGATAAATTGAACTTCATAAAAATTTAGAAGTTCTGTTAGGGAATGGAAAGAAAAACCAGAGACTGGAAGAAAGTATTTGCAAATCTCATATCTGACAAGAGACATATCCTAAATATATAAAGTACCCTCTTCAAACTCAATAGTAAAATAACCAAATTAAGAATGAGCAAAAGAGAGGCCAGCCCCGTGGTGTAGTGGTTAAGTTCATGTGCTCCACTTCAGTAGCTTGAGCGTTGTGGGTTCAGATCTTGGGTGTGGACTTATACACTGCTTATCAAGACATGCTGTGGCGGCATCCCACATACAAAATAGAGGAAGATTGGCATAGATTTTAGCTCAGGGCCTATCTTCCTCAAGCAAAAAGTAGAAGATTTGCTAAAGATGTTAGCTCAGGACTAATCTTTCTAACCAAAAAAAATAGGAAGTGAAAAGAAAAAGAGTAGGCAAAAGATTTAAACAGATTCTTCACCCAAAAGATACAGGAATGCAAATGAACACATGAAAAAGTGCTCAACATCATTAATCATTAGAGAAGTCCATATTAAAACCACAGCAAGATACCACTACACACCAATTAGAATGAGTAAAATTAAGGAGACTGTCAAATACCAAATGCTGACAACAATCTAGAATAACTGGAACTGTCATACCTGCTGGTGGGAATGCAAAATGGTACAACCACTTTGGAAAAGGGTTCGGCAGTTTATTAAAAAGTTAAACATAAGCCTACCATATGACCCAGCCATTCTATTCCTAGTTATTTACCCAAAGTAAGTGAAATAACACGTCCATACAAAGACTTACATGTGAATGTTCATAGCACCTTTATTCGAAATAACCACAAACTGGAAACAACCCACGTGTCTTTCAACAGGCATAATGTTGTGATATAGGCATACCATGAAATACTACTCAGAAATTTAAAAATAGTCATTCAAGCACAACATGGATGAATATCAAAGTAATTATCCTGAGTGGATGAAGCCAGACAAAACAGGCTGTGCATTGTGTGATTCCATTTATTTAAAATTCTAAAGAATATAAACTAATCTATAGTGAAAGAAAGCTCAGTAGTTGCTTGGTGATGGAGGAGATGAGACAGGGGAGGGGAGAGGGGAGTATAAAGGGTCATGAGGAAACTTTTGTGATTGATGGATATGTTCATTATCTTGATTATAATGATGGTTTCATGGGTGTATACATATATCAAGACACGTCAAATTTTGTACTTTAAATATGTGCAATTTATTATATACCAATTGCTATTCAATAAAGCCATTTAAAGAAAAATATGGTTATTAGTTCAAATGTCAAATATTGGTGTCAGTTATTGCAGTAAAAGTATCATTTAACTAAGGCAAAGAATAGCCCAAATGTTTCATAAGCAGCTGCTGTTCACATCACTCTATCCATTCAAAATAATCCCCTCACGTCAAGTTTTACTATTTACTAAAATATGTATGCCATTTCAGTGTCTGTCTGACATAGATGTTGACCACACATTTGTGCAGTTAGGAAAGCCCAAGAATTGTCTGAAATATGTGCTAAATAAAAAACAAATGCTAGCTGCTGAGATATACATGGGACAAGAACTTTGAAATCATATAGTCCACTATGCAATGTAGCCAATGTAGCTTTCTTAGTGTAGCCAGAAGTATTTTCTAAAGAAATGTAAAACTTAGAGAAAATCATAATGAATATTCCCACATTCGTTTTCAGGTGAAATTAGGTGAAAATACATATCAAAGGCCAATTTAAGGAGGAAAACAAATTACAAAAGAGTATAGTGAAGTCTGAGACAGTGTTATGGTAGAGGACAGAGTAAACCCACTCCAATTTAATTTCAGGGAAAACATTAATTATTAATAACCAGAAACTCTGATAAGTGCTTTTTGCATAGTGTCTTATTTAACCCTCACAACAATCCTATGAGATTGGTCCTATTATCCCATTTTACACATAAGGAAACTGAGGACTAGAGAGGTTAAACTACCTGCCTATGGTAACCCCACTAGTTGCTGGCAGACTCAAGGAGGTAGACACATTATAAGATTGTCCATAATGTGTCACACCCTTTTGTAATCCCTCACCTTGAATGTAGGCTGAAATTGACTTGTTTCAATAAATAGAATATGGCAAAGGTGCAGGAATTTTGCGGATGGAATTAATATCCCAAATTAGTTGATTTTGAGTTAGTACAAGGGAGATTATCCTGGGTGGACCTGACAATCAGGTAAAAACTCTTTAAAGAGGTACTACAGGCTTATCTGAGGCTGGAGACAGTCCTGCTGGTCGTGAAGAGGAAAATCACCATGAGTTCTACAGTCACAAGGAGATGAAATATATCAACAGCCTGAAGGAGCTTGGAAGTGGATATTCCTACCATCAGGCCTCTGGTGAGAGTGAAGTCTGGCCAAGACCTTGACTCAAAGCCTTCTGAGACCTTGAGAAAAGAAGCTGATTAAACCGTGCCTGGATTCCTGATTCAGTGAAACTGTGAGATAACAAATGTGTGTTGGTTGAAGATGCTACTTTTGTGGTAATTTATTACAAGGAATAGAAAACTAATACAGGCAACATTGAGAATGTGGGTGATGTATGAGTGTTAAGTTGTTTTGTTTTGGTTTTTTATGAGCGCTAACTGGCAAGCCCGTATCCTTTCCCAACGAACAGCCTTTCCTGATTGATTGTCATAGCACAGTAGTGCCAAAGCAGTGGCCAAAGGGTCTAATGCCCAGATTCTCTGTACTCTTGAGAGAGCTTTGGACAGAGCTACTAAAAAGGATCATAGTCAGGCATAATAAGCCCATACTACAATGCACTAGATCCAACACTCTGCTATTGGATTTAGGAGTAAGAGAGAAAAAACAAGTTCAAGGATTCACTAACAATAATAAAACTCTCAACAGCGATTCTAAATAATTGCGCAGGTAGAAAAGTCATTGTTATTACTGAAATTAAACAAAATCAATAAACCTTCTTAGAAGCACCGATAGGACCATGGCGTTTAATAATTTTCTCCAAAAGAACGTGACATTTTCATTGTTATTCAGCATGGTGGTCTTTTTTCACACACTAATTCTTGAGTGTTCTAAATTTAACCTGTACATAGTGATATCAAAGTAAAAAAAGCCTCAATCAATATCCATTTGGTGAATTTCTTGAAGTTACTTTCCCAGGACACACATGCTACTATTTTACATTTTTTCCCCAAACTTGAACTTATAATCAGAAACAGATTGTGACTGGGCAGATGCGTATTGGTGTGGAGTGTAAAAGGTCTTTGCAAGCTCTGAAAAATATTACAAACAAATCTTTTCTTGGCAACATTTTAGAAAAAAGAAATAAAGTAAGCCTAGAAGAACAAACTTGTGTTCCAAATTATAATTGAAGGACTGTGGTTCACAGTGCGATGTGCTGTACTTGTATACAAATATCATGCTACTGACCTATTGGTCTCTTTTTTATCCCGAGTTGTCTCTAGAATAGCAGGGATGAATTCTGCAGAGGTATAACTGATTCACCACCCGACCCTGCCTGCAATATCCATGACAGCCCCAACAAGTGCGTGTCAGAGGACTGGTCTAGATTAAGGACTCAGTGTGTTGTTTGAAGCTGTTACTTTTGTGGTAATTTATTACAAGGAACTGGAAGACTAATACAGGCAATATCGAGAATGTGAGTTATGTGAGTCTTGTGCCTCAGGAAACAGAACAAAGTTAACTCATCCAATCATGGATGGAGCCCAAGGCTTTGGCCTTATTAACATTATTCTGACTCACTGAACTAACCATTATATGACTTGATTTTATCTTTTTGTTGTCTTATTAGCCATAACTCTTTATTTTGTTATTTTATTGGTTTCTGGATTGTAGTATGCATCTTTAATTTTTCACAATCCACCTTGAAGTATTATACCACTTCACATATAAGAATCTTACAACTATATACTTCTGTTTTCCCTTCTCAGCCTTTGTGCCATTTTTGTCCTTACGTATGATATATTTACATATATACATATTTACTTATGTACACATATTACATATATACATATATTTACATATGTTATAAAGCCCAGAATTCATTGTTAATATTTTTGTTTACAGGTTCAATTATCTGTCAACAAGATTTAAATGATAATTTGTAAAACTAGCACCCATGTATTTGTCATTTCTGGTGCTCTATTTCTTTGCCTAGATCCATATTTCCCTCTGGCAAAGTTTTCTTTTTCTGCCTAAATAATAGTGTGGATCTGCTGGTAATAAATTATTTTGCTTTTTGTATGTTTACAAATCTCTATTTTGCAGTTATTTTCAACAGATTTATTACTATATAATTTATATGCCTTGTGGATTCACCAATTAAAAGTGTACAACTCAATGGCTTTTAGTATATTCACAGAGTGGTACAGCCATTCCCATAATCAATTTTAGAACAATTTTACCATCCTAAAAGGAAAGCCCATACCTATAAGTAACTCCTCTCCATAATCCTCCTACTTTCCAAGACTTGGCAACCACTAACCCACTTTCTTTACAGATTTGTCTATTCTGGACATTTTATATAAATAGAATCATACAACAGGTTTTCTTTTGTGTCTGGATTCTTTCATGTAGCAAAATGATATCAAGGTTCTTCCATGTTTAGCATGTATCAGCATTTCATTATTGAATGATTCCATTACATGAATATACTACATTTTGTTGATCCAGTCATTAGTTGATGGCCATTTAGGTTAACAATTTTTGGTTATTATGAATAACTCCACTATGAACATCCATGTGTAAGTGGTTTTGTAGACATGTTTTCATTTCTCTTGAGTATATACCTACGAGAGGGATTGCTGGATCATATGGTAACTATATGTTTAACATTATGAGGAACTGCAAAACAGTTTTCCAAAGTGACTGTACCATTTTACATTCCCACCAGCAACGTGAGTGTTCCAGTTTCTTCACATCTTCACTAACACTTGTTATTGACTGTCTTTTAAAATTATAGCCATCCTAGTGAATGTGAAGTAGTATCTCCTTGTGGTTTTGATTTGCATTTCCCTAATGACTAATGATGTCAAGCATCTTTTCTTGTGCTTATTGGCCATTTGTATATCTTCTTTGGAGAAATGTCTATTCAAGTCCTTTGCTCATCATAAAGATTGGATTATTTGTCTTCATGACCTGGTTGCCATCATTTTTGAAAGCTGTTTTCACTCTTTATAAAGTTTGGGTTAATGGATTTTTTCTTTCACTACAATTTTTCTGTCAGTACTATTATTCTTTCAGGTGTTGTTCCTATCTTCTAGCCTGAATTGTTTCCAACAAGAAATTTACTATCATATTTATCTATGTTTCTCTGTATATAAAGTATCTTTTCTTCTCTGGCTTCTTTGAAAGATTTATTTTTACTGCTGGCAATTTTAATCAATTTGATTCTGACATGCATTGGTAAAATTTTTTTCATGTTTCTTATGTTTGGTTTTTGTCAAGCTTTTTGGATCTGTAACATAGTTTCATTAACTTTGGGAAATTTTTAGCTATTATTTCTTCAACTATTTTTCTACCCCCTTTTCAGATTTTCCTGAATTACAAGTATAATAGGCCACATGAGGTTGTCCTACAGCTCACTGATATTCTATTTATTTTTTAAAATGTTTACTTTGGAATAATTTTAGATTCATCGGAAATTGCAGGGATAGTACAGAGAAGTCCTGTGTATCCTCCACTCAGTTTCTCCAATGGTTACATCTTAGGTAACCATAATACAATATCAAAACAAGGAAATTGAAATTTCACAGTATGTATGTATAGTTTTATGCCACTTTATCACATGTGTAGATATGTGGAACTACCACTGCAATCAAGATACAGACCTCTTCCATCATCACAGGGGGCTCCTTCCTTCATGCTAGCCTTTATAGTCACGTCCACTCCCTACTACCTACCATATGATAAAATAAAATTATACAGTATGTGACCTTTTGGGATTGGCTTTTTTCACACAGTGTAATACCCTTGAGGTCCATCCAAGTTGTTTTGTGCATCAATAGTTCATTCTTTTTTATTTCTGAGTAATATTTCATAGTATGGAAATACCACAATCTGTTTATGCATTCACACATTGAAAGACATTTGAGTTATTTACAGTCATCGGCTATCATAAATAAAACTTCTGTGAACATTTGTGTATATATTTTTGTGTGAACATATGCTTTATTTCTCTGGGATAAATGCTCTGGACTATGATTGTTTGGTGGTGTGGTAAGTGCATGTTTAGTTTTGTAAAGAACTGTCAAACTATTTTCCAAAGTGGTACTAATACTCTGTTCAATTTTTTAGTCTTTTTGCTGTGTGTGTTTCATGTTGGATAGTTTCCAGAGCTATGTCTTCAAAGTCATTAATCTTTTCTTCTGCAATGTCTAATCAACTCTTTTTTTTTAAAGATTTTATTTTTTCCTTTTTCTCCCCAAAGCCCCCCGGTACATAGTTGTGTATTCTCCGTTGTGGGTTCCTCTAGTTGTGGCATGTGGGATGCTGCCTCAGCGTGGTCTGACGAGCAGTGCCATGTCCGCGCCCAGGATTCGAACCGACGAAACACTGGGCCGCCTGCAGCGGAGCGCGCGAACTTAACCACTCGGCCACGGGGCCAGCCCCATGTCTAATCAACTCTTAATCCCATTCAATGTATTTTTCATTGCAAACATTGTAGTTTTATCTTCAGATGTTTGATTTGGATTGTTTTTTATATATTCTATGTTTCTACTTAAGCTTTTGAACATTTAGAATACAGTAATAATAACTGTTTTTAACATTCTTATCTTTTATTTCTGTATCTCTTTCAGTTCTGGGCCTGTTTTGATACATTGATATTCTTTCTTCGTTACAAGTCATATTTTTCTTCTTTGTATGCCTAGTAATTTTTTATTGGATGCCAAACATTGTGAATTTTATCTTCTTGGGTGCTCAGCATTTTTATATTTTTGAAAATGTTCTTGAGTTTTGTTCAGGCATACAGTTAAGCACTTGGAAACTTTTTGATTCCTTTGGGTATTCCTTTTTAAAGTTTGTTAAGTGGGAACAGAGCCAAGTTTAATCTAGTGCTAATTATTTCCCACTACAGAGGCAAGGCCTTTCTTAATTCTCTACTCCATGTCTCAAAAATAATGAAGTTTTCCAGTCTAGTTTGTGGGGACAGGTTCTATTAGTAGCCCTATGTGAGTGGTGCGTATTATTCTTCTAATCATTTCCAGTGGTTCTTTCTCTATGTTCAGATAGTTTCCTCACATGGATATGCTGATCAGTACTCTTCTGAGTACTCAAGAGGGGACACTGTAAATGTCCTGATTACTCTCTCTGTGAAGCTCTCTCCTCCAGTACTCTACTCTGTGAACTCTGGCTACATTGGACTTCCATACTCTCAGCTTTGTCTCTTTAACTCAGCAAATCTGCTGGGCTCTCCCTCAGTCCCCACTCTCTGTGTCTTGAAATTCTGTCAACGCACTAAGCTGAGGCATTCATTGGGCTCACATCATTTTTTCAACATCTCTGAAAAATCAATCCTTCCTTACCTGATGCCCAGTGAGTTAGAAACTGATGTTTATATCTTTATCTCTATATAATCGTCCATTATTTTTGTCATTTCTGGTGGGTGGGTAAATCTGGTCCCTGTTACTCCATCTTGGCCAGAAGCCACATTAACCACTATAGAAACACAATGGACTCAGAACTAGCTGTGGTTCCTTCAGCCTCTTACTTTGCACACTAGGTCAGCAGCAACAAATTCACTTACTTTAGTACAAGGTTGTTAAAGGAATAATTTGTTTCAACTGTTTTGAAGTGACACAACTGACATTTTCATGGCCTAGACTCCATTATTAAGCTGCTGTATGTTTTGTGGAAATTGAAATAAAAAGTTCCACAAAATGCCCTCTCTTTTATTTTTCTTTGTTCTGATTCTGCTTTAGATCCTGTTTGACTTCATTTGATGGTGTGTTTTTCAATTTCCATTGTGCTCATTTCTTCTTAATTGTATAATCTCTTTTTTTGTTAAACACATTTTTTTCTCCTACTAATTGGAAATGCTTTTCTGCTTAGGCATCTGTTCACTATCAGTCTTTGTGACCACTGAAGCAATACACATTCAGTTAATTATTTTAGTAATATCTAACACTTCTGTACAACAATTTCCCCTGCCAAATTTTAAAACTTCTTATGTTTTTGAAATGAGAGTTTTGGTAGTAACAAATTTGGTAGCCAGTAAATTCTGAATTCCTCATTGAACTGACTTTTCAGGAAATTCTTCTTTTGAATTAATTATAGATTCACAAAAGGCTGCGGAGAAATGTATAAGAAAGCCTTGTGTACCCCTCTCCCCATAACGACATCTCACAGAACTACGGTACAATATAAAAACCAGGAAATTGACATTGGTACTCTGATTTCACTAGTTATACACACACTTGTGTGTGTATGTGTGTTTGTGTGTGTGTGTGTGTGTGTATGTGACTGTATGTGATTTTGTCACATTGGTAGCTTTGTTTAACCACCACAATAAATAAATGATTTTAATTTTTTATTATTATGATCATTTTTATTTTTATAGTTTTGCAACATCACATCTCTTACTAGTCATATATCATACAATATTATCCCCTAAGTATAAAACTCCTTTACGCTCAGGGACTTTTGTTATTCCATATAAATTTTAGGATTCTTTGTCCTATTTCCATTAATAATGTCATTGGGATTCTGATTTGCATTGCATTGAACCTGTAAATTGCTTTAGGAAGTATGGACTTTTTTATTAATTTTTTTACTGAGTTCATAATAATTTACATCATTGTGAAATTTCAGTTGTACATTATTTGTTGTCTGTCACCACGCAAGTGCTCCCCTTCACCCCCTGTGCCCACCCCTCACCTCCCTTCCCCTGGTAACCACTGAACTGTTTTCTTTGTCCATGTGTTTTTTTATATACCACATATGAGTTAAATCATATGGTGTTTGTCTTTCTCAGTCTGGCTTATTTTCCTTAGCATAATACCCTCCAGATCCTTCCATGTTGTTGCAAATGGGAAGATTTTGTCATTTTTATGGCTGAGTAGTATTCCATTATATAGATATATACACCACATCTTCTTTATCCAATCCTTAGACAATGGGTGCTTGGATTGTTTCCATGTCTTGGCTATCGTGAATCATGCTGCAATAAACATAGGGGTACATCTGTCATTTTGGATTGTTCATTTCAAGTTGATTATGTTAATTCTTCCAATTCCATTTCTTTATGTCTTCTTTGATTTCTTTCAATAATGTCTCATAGTTCTCAGTGTACAGGCCTTTCACTTCCTTGGTTAAATTTATTCCTAGGTATTTTATTCTTTTTTTGCAATTGTAAGTGGGATTGAATTCTTGACTTCTCTTTTTACTAGTTTCTTATTTGTGTATAGAAATCCAACTGATTTTTGTATGTCAATTTTGTGCCCTGCAACTTTGCTATATTTTTTGATTATTTCTAATAGTTTTTGGTAGATTCTTTAGGGTTTTCTATAGATAGAATCATGTCATCTACAAATAGAGTTTCACTTCTTCCTTTCTAATTTGGATCCCTTTTATTTCATTTTCCTACCTAATTGCTCTGACTAAAACTTCCAGTACTGTGTTAAACAAAAGTGGCAAGAGTGGGCATACTTTCCTTGCTCCTGTTCTCAGTGGAATGGCTTTCAATTTTTCTCCATTGAGTATGATGGTGGTTGTGGGTTTGTCATATACGGCCTTTATTATGTCGAGGTACTTTCCTTCTATACCCATATTGTTTGAAATTTTTATCAAAAATGGATGTTGGATCTTGCCAAATGCTTTCTCTGCATCTCTTGAGTTGCTCATGTGATTTTTACTCCACATTTTGTTAATGTGGTGTATCACATCGATTGGTTTGTAGGTGTTGAACCATTCCTTCATCCTTGGAATAAATCCCACTTGATAGTGGTGTATGACCCTTTTAATGTATGGTTGTATTCAATTTACTAACCTTTGTTGAGGATTTTTTCATCTATGTTCATCAGTGGTATTGGCCTGTAATTTTCCTTTTTTGTGATGTCTTTGTGTGGTTTTGGTATTAGCGTAATGTTGGCCTCATAGAATGAGTTAGAAAGCATCCCATCCTCTTCAATTTTTTGGACTAGTTTGAGAGGGATAGGAATTAAATATTCTTTGAATATTTGGTAAAAAATATTACTTTTTAAAGCTATTTCGTCCCTTGCATTAAGATCCTTAAATTTTGTTAAGAGAAAATAATTTCAAATATGTGTTTGGAGATATATGTATCATATTGTCTGAACGAATGGAGATTTATAGTTAGTGAGATCTGACAGTAATTTGCTCTCAATGAAGGTAGTGCTGGTTTTACCCTGGCTAGCGTTTATAAATATGCACTTTAAACTCTAGTTTAGTTTTGTTCATTTAAAAATACTATATTGGGGCTGGCCTGGAGGCATAGTGGTTAAGTTTGCATGCTCTGCTTCAGAGGCCTGGGGTTCACAGGTTCCAATCCTGGGTGCAGACCTGTGCACGCAAGTTCAGATCCTCGGTGCACCACTTGTCATGCCATGCTGTAGTGACTTCTCACTTAAAATAGAGGAAGAGTGGCACAGATGTCAGCTCAGTGACAATCTTCCTCAAGCAAAAAGAGGAAGATTGGCAACAGATGTCAGCTCAGGGCCAATCTCCCTCACACACACACAAAACAACCACTATACTTTTTCTCTCTTTTAATCTACATGTTTCCACTCCATCCTTATTTTTTTCTTACAATTTATCTTTTGAAGAACTTTGAATATTTTACCTGTAGAGTATCCTATAGTCTGTTTCAGTTCTACATGTCCTCCTTTTGTCTATATTTCCTACAAATTGGCAGCTGGATTCAGAGGCTTGATCTAACTCATGTTGGATCCCTTTTGCAAGTCCATAGACGATGGTGTATTCTTTCACTAGAATGCCTATAATATCTTGTTGTCTTACTGTTTGTAATGTTAGCAGCTATTGAGGTTCAAAGCACAGAGTCATGAATTGATTGTGAGCTACAAATGGTTTATTATAATTCTATAATTTCTTCATTTACTACATGGAATATTTTTATGTAAATACTTCCCCTAATCTATTTTGTTACACAGTGGTACAGTTCGTATAGGGAACACAGGAGAAATGCTTATTTCCCTTTATTTACTAGTTTTCAAGATAATTCATTATCATTCTATGAAAGTGAAAAATTAATTTTCTAAGTATCATTGTGAACTCATGAATCTCCTTTATTTCTACACCAAGAATCCATTCTTCCCCTTTTAAAAATAACTGTACTATATCTAAACTGCTAGGGTAGATAGCTGTTGAATTCTATATTCTCTTTATTTTAGCCTTCATTTGGGATTAGTCCTATAAGTAACTATATGTTCTATGTGTTTAATGCTCATCAATAGTCCTTATATCACTGTCTCTATAGATATTTGGGTTGTCTGAAGATTGTTCTCTAGTAGGTTCCTGAAGAAGAGATCATAGAAATAGTACACTGTGCTTTTGCTTGTTGATGTGTTGATGTCCTTTATACTTGCAAATAGTTTGGCTGGATATAAAACACAGGCTTCACATTTTCTTTTGATATCTTAAATACAATTCTTTATTTTCTTCTGGCTTAAAGAAGTTGCTGTTTGAAAGTCTGTAGCTATTGAAAAACCTAAGTGTTATCTAATTTCCTTTGCTTTATAAGTCACTTGCTGCTTTTGTATAGATCAGGGTTTCTCCATCTCAACACTATTGACATTTTGAGCTGGATAATTCTTTTTTGTGGGGGATATCCTGTGGTGAAATGTAGAATGTTTAGCAGCATTATTTGGCTCCACCAACTAGATGCCAGCAGCATCCCAACTGTGGCAACCAAAAATGTCTCCAGACATTACCAGATGTCTCCTAGGGGCAAAATTCACACTGGTTAAAAACCACTGGACTAGATGCCCACAGAATTTTTTATTTTCTTAATAATCCAATAAATTTAAAATAATATAATACCTCTTGGTGTTGATCAATCTAGGTTTATGTTTTCATTTATGTGATGTTACTTCGAAAAGGTTTGAAACCTTTTTTTTCATTTCAGGAAACCTTCCTTTTTTAGGTTTTTAAATTTTTTTCTTTGCTTTGGAAATACCTTCTTAAAAGATGTCTATTATCTGTATGTTTGTTGTTCTTTGCCTACCTTTGATTTGTATTACTTTCTCTTACAGTCTTTTTATCTCTTTTCACTTTTTTCACTTTCAAAATTTTCCTCATTTTTTTCCTTTTACTTCTCTTAAAGCATAATCTATTGTCTTTATTCAATATGGTGTTCCTTCTAGTTTGATCTTTTATTCTGAAATATTTTTTCTTTTATCTCTAATTCTTCCCTGAATTCTGATACTTAACTTCTCAGATTTATATAATACTGTTTTACAGTGATTTATTGTTTTCTGCATCTTGTATCATGTTCTTAATGTTGTTTTTCTCCATTTAAATAGAAGTTTACCGTTTTGATGCTGTCATGCTTTCATAATATGTAGGAATGGTATTCAACTCTTTTTTCTTATAGTGAAACTTTTTATAATAACTATTATGTGAAGTGAGTTTTTCTTTCAAACATTTAAGTTAATTTTCATAGGAACAGATGAATGGATAAAGACGATGTAGTATACATATACAATGGAATACTATTCAGTATAAAAAAAGACAAAATCATGCCATTGGCAACAAAATGGATTGACCCTGAAGGTATCATGCTACGTGAAATAAGTCAGACAGAGAAAGACAAACACCACATGATTTCACTCATATGTGGAAGATAAACAAACTTATGTATAAGGAGAACAGATTAATGGTTACAGAGGGAAAGGAGATGGGGGTAGGGTGAAAAGGATAAAGGCACACATACGCATGGTGATGGGTAAAAACTAGACTTGGTGATGAACATGATGCAATCTATGCAGAAACTGGAATATAATAATGTATACCTGAAATTTACACAGTTAAAGCCAATATGACCTCAATAAAACAATCTTTTTCTAGTCAACCTAAATTTCGTTAGTAAATATATTTACTTGAATCACAAAATAGCAATAACTAATACAATGAGTGTAATTAGGCTTGAGAGCAAACCTAACTGAAGTCTGGTAAGCATTCCAGGTAGAGAAAATAGCATGTGGAATGGCATATGGACAGGGTAAACCATTTTGTGAATCACAGATTTTGTAAAGCTGAAGCATTACCTTTTATATAAACTTGGACATGCACTTGGTCTTGTGATCTGTAACAGCTTGAAAACTTGTCTCTAAAATTTCAGGGAAGAAAAGAAAGAACAAGAAAGATTTTCCTGCCTCTTTTCTTTTTATGCTACATTTTCCATCTTTACCCATCCCTTACCAAAGACTCAACTGTGCTCCCATCTTCTTCAGATACTAAAGAGAGTAAGAAGAAAATGAAATGGCACATTTTTCTTACTAAAAACACTGGTATTAATTGAAGCCCTCCAAAGATTCACTGGAATGTTCATCCTTCTTCTGTCTACTTACTTTGCAAACTCTGCCCTATCTGTCCTACTTATTACATTCCTTTGAGTACCAGAGTGTTACATAATATCTTCTTAAAGAAAAATTGTGACACAAAATGAAGATGTTCACACAATCACTGGGTAGATATCTCCAAAAATATGAGACTTGGAAAGTCTGTTATGTCATAAAAATACTCAAGCTAATCTGAATTCTGGAGGGAGGCAGGAGACATAGAGATGGATAAAAGAAAATAAGAAATGGGTAGATTCTGGCTGAACGTAAATAATACTTTACTGAAGATTCAGGTTCTGCATAGATGGAATGGGTTGCATCTCGAAGGATGAGTGCCTTATTGCTGAAGGTGCTTTAGCCCAGCCTGGCGGGTCATATTACAAAAATGTATACATTAGATGGCTGTATTAGTTTTGATTCTCCAGAGAAATAGAACTAATAGGATACATATAGATGTATGTATAAGAGGAGATTTATTATAGAAATTGGCTCAGATGGTGATGGTTGCTGAGAAGCCCATGATTTGCTGTCTGTATGCTGGAGAACCAAGAAATCTGGTGGTATAATTCAGTTTGAGTCTGAAGGCCTGAGAAGAGGGAACAATTGGTGTAAGTCTCAGAATTTGAAGGCATGAAAACAAGGAGCTCTGATGTATTAGGGCATGAGAAGATAAACATCCCAGCTCAACAAGAGAAAGAGAATTTGCCCTTCTTCCACATTTTGTTCTATTTGGGCCCTCTGTGAATTGGAGGATGACTGCTCACATTGATAAGGGAAGATCTTTACTCAGTCTCCTGATTCAAATGTTAATCTCATCCAGAAATACCACATGGACACACAGAGAAATAATATTTTGCTTCTCAAATTTATTCATATGCATCTTCTTAAACCATATTTAATCTCCAAATAAAGACAGCAAAAATACCATAATTCTGCCCAACATGATGCAATTATCTTGTGTATGACTTAAAACACACTAATACCTTCCCCAGAAGAAGAGGTCAAGACCTTGAATGATGTTTATTCTTCTCCTGATAGAATTTTAAATAAAAAAAAAATACTTCTATTATATTGCCACTCCACAAAAGCTAAATTAAGTATAAACATAAAAAATGGACAAGATCTGAATGAGGAAAGCTACTAAAGTATGATGAAAGAAATTAAAGAACAACTAAGTAAATCGAGAGATATTCTATGTTCCTTGGTAAGAAGACTCAATATTGTCAAGATGTCCTTCTTCCCAATGTGATTTGTGGAATGAATGCAACCCCAATAAAAATACCATTAAGTTATTTCACAGATATTGACAAATTGCTTTTAAAGTTTATATGGTGAGGCAAAAGAACCAGAGTAAACAACACGATATTGAAGAACAACAAAGTCAAAGAACTGACACTACCCAACTTCAAGATTTACAATAATCAAGACTGTGTGGTATTGGCAAAAGAATAAATAAATCAATAGAATAGAATAGAGAGCCCAGAAATAGACCCACATGAATATAGTCAACTGATTTTTGACAAAGGAGCAAAGGAAATTCAGTGGAGTGAAGACAGTCTTTTTAAGAAATGGTGCTGACACATTTGGACATTCGCATGCAAAAAAAAAAAAATGAATATAGGCACAGACTCTATACCATTCACAAAAATTGACTCAAAAAGGATTATATACCTAAATGTGAAACACAAATATATAAAAGTTCTAGAAGATAGCATAAGAGAAAATCTAGATACATTGGATTTGGCAATGATTTCTTAGATATAACAACAAAGGCATAATCCATGGAAGAAATAATTGGTAAGTTGGACTTCATTAAAAATCAAAACTTCTGCTCTGAGAAAGACATTACCAAAGAAGAAGAAGAAGAAGAAGAGCCACAGACTTGGAGAAAATATTTGAAAAAATACATATGAAAAAAGAATGCTATCCAAAATATACAAAGAACTCTTAAAACTCAACAATAAGGAAATGAACAACCCAATTAAAAACCTGCCAAAAGTTCTGAACAGATACTTCACTAAAGTAGATATACAGATGACAAAAGAGCACATGAAAAGATACTCAACATTACATATCACTATATATCACTATGGAATTGCAAATTAAAACAACAGTGAGATATGACTACAAACCTATTAGAATGGCCAAAATTCAGAACACTGGAAACACCAAATGCTAGTGAAGACATGGAGCAACAGGAAGTCTCATTCATTGCTGATAGAAATGCAAAATGGTATGGCCATTTTGAGGACAACTTGGCAGTTTTAAAAAAAATTAAACATACTCTTGTCATATGATCCAGCAGTCATACTCCTTGGCATTCACCCAAATGAGTTGAAAACCTATGTCCACAAAAAAACCTGGACATGGATATTTACAGAAGCTTTATTCATAATTGCCAAAACTTGTAAGCAACCAAGATGTCCTTGGCTAAATGGATCAATAAACTCTGGTACATTCAGACAATGGAATATTATTCAGCTCTAAAAAAAGTGAGGTATGTGACCCCCTGGCCCACGTGCCACTCATGCAGGGCATTGATAGATCAAGGAGACAAGTGTTCCCACCTTCCAGCCCACGCCACTCACATGTTTCACCAACAGACATGAAGGGCAAGTAACCCCACCCCCACACACTGCCTACACAGTTCCAACCAATGTGGTAGGCCCATCCCCTCACACCACTTGTGCAACCCCACCAGAGCCAATGGGCACACACAACCCATGTAGGCAAAACCCCTTGAGCACCTAGCTCTGGTGGTCAGGAAGGATTGTGCTTCTGGGCCCCAAGTGACATCTCCTACGCAAGGCCACTTCTTCAAAACTGGGAGTAGTAGTTGATTTTCCTAAACATAAAAACAAATACAAGGAGTCAGGCAAAATGAGGAGATCCAAAAATATGTTCAAAACAAAAGAACAAGGCAAAACATCAGAAAAACATGTTTATGAAATACAGATAAGCATACTAACCAAAAAAGAGTTCAAAGTAATGGTCATAAAGATGCTTACCGAACTTGGGAGGAAAATATATAAATACATTGAGAACTTCAACAAAGAGATAGAAAATATAAGAAAGTTTTAGACAAAAGTTACAGGGCTGAAGTATACAATAACTGAACTCAAAAACACACTAGAAGAGTTCAACGGCAGACTGGATGAATCATCAGCAAGCTGGAAGACAAAGCAATAGAACTCACCTAGACAGAACAGCAAAAAGAAAAAAAAATGAAAAAAAGTGAAGATAACTTAAGAGACCTTTGGGACAACACTAAGTGGAATAATATTCACATTATAGAGGTCCCAGAAAGAGAAGAGAGAGAGAAAAAGTGCCAGAAACTTATTGAAAAAAATGATGGCTGAAAAGTTCCCTAATCTGAGGATGGAAACAGACATAAGGTTCAGGAATCTCAGAGAATTCCAAGTAAAATGAAACCAAAAATATTCACACCAAGACACATTTTATAATTAAAATGGCAAAATTTAAAGATAAAGAATCTGAAAATCAGCAAGAGAAAAACAACTTATTACATTCAAGGGAAACCTTATAAGGCCATCAGCAGATTTTTCAGCAGAAATTTTGCAAGCCACAAAACAGTGGCACAACATATTCAAAGTGCTGAAAAGAAAAAGTTCCACCCAGAAATTCTCTACCCAGCAATATTAGCATTCGGAACTGAAGGGGAGAATAAGAGTTTGCCAGATAAGCAAAAGCTAAAGGAGTTAATCACCAACAAACAAACCTCACAAGAAATGTTAAAAATACTTCTCTAAACTGAAAAGAAATGACACTACTTAACAAGAAAACATACAGAAGTCAAAAAAAAAAGGTAGTGGATCAATCACTTATAAAGCAAGTACGAAGGTTAAAGACAAAAAGTAAAGTTAACTAAAACTAGAATAATTATTTAAGGGATGAGGGAAATAAAAAGATGTTAAATGTGACATCCAAAATACGAAATTTAGGGGAGAATGTAAACTTTTGTAATGTGTTCAAATTTAAGTTGTTACCAACTTAAAACAGACTGTTACATACATAGGAAGTTATATATGGACCTCACAGTAACAGCAAAGCAAACTTATAGTAGATACACAAAAAAGACAAGAAAGGAAAATTACAGGCCAGTATCTCTGATGAAAATAGACCCAAATATTCTCAACAAAATATTAGCAAATCAAATACAACAATACATTAAAATGATTATACACTATAATCAAGTAGGATTTATTCCAGAGACACAGGGATGGTTCAACACCCACAAATCAACCAATGTGGTACACTGCATTAACAAACTGAGGGATAAAAATCACGTGATCATCTCAGTAGATGCAGAGAAAGCATTCAACATGATCCCATGTCCACTTATGATAAACCCTCAATAACATAGATATAGAAGGAAAGTACCTCAACATAATAAAGGCCATACATGAAAAACCCACAGCCACTATTGTACTCAGTGGTGAAAAACTGAAAGCTGTTCCTCTAAGAACAGGAGCAAGATATAGATGCCCACTTTCCCACTCTTATTCAACATAGTACTGGGAGTCCTACCCCGAGAAATTAGGCAAGAAAAAGACATTAAATGTATCCAAACAAGAAAGGAAGAAATAAAACTGTCCCTATTTGCAGATGACATAATTCTATATAGAAAATCCTAAATAATTCACAAAAAAACCGTTAGAAATAAGTAACAAATACAGTATATTTTAATGGTACAAAACTAACATACAACATCTGTCACATTTCCATACAGTAACAATGAAATGGCAGAAAGAAAAACAAGAATACAACCCAATTTGTGATGGCATCTAAAAGAATAAAATGCCTAGGACTATATTTAACCAAGGACATGACAGACCTAGACACTGAAAACTACAGGACATTGAAAGAAATTGAAGAAGACATAAAGAAATGTGGTACTATTCCATGCTCATGGATTGGAAGAATTAACAGAGTTAAAATGTCCATATTGCCTAAAGCAATCCAAAGATTCAATGCAATCAAAAGCAGAATCCAAGTGACATTTGTCATGGAAATAGAAAAAAGAATCCTAAAATTTATATGGAGCAATAAAAAAGACCCCAAATAGAGAAAGAAATCCTGATAAAAAAGAACAAAGCTGGAGGTATCACGTTCCCCAATTTCAAAATATACTGCAAGCCTATTGTAATTAAAAGAGTATAGTACTAGGAAAAAATAGACATACAGATCAATGGAACAGAATGGAGAGCACAGACATATAACCACACATCTATGGACAGCTGATTTTCCACAAAGGAGCCAAGAACTTACAATGGAGAAAAGAAAGTCTCCTCAATAAATGGTGTTGGTAAAACTGGACAGCCACACTCAAAAGGACGAAAGTAGACCGTTATCTTACACCATACACAAAAATTAACTCAAAATGGATTAAATATTTGAATGTAAGACCTGAAACCATAAAACTCCTAGGAGAAAATACAGGCAGTACAATTTTGATATCAGTCTTACCAGTATCTTTTTCAATATCATGTCTCTTCAGGCAGAGGAAACAAAGAAAACATAAACCAATATGACTACATCAAGCTAAAAAGATTTTGCATATCAAAGGACACAATAAACAAAACACAAAGACAACCTACCAACTGAGAGAAAATATTTGCAAATATTATACCCAATAAGGAGTTAATATCCAAAATATAGAAAGAGCACATACAACTCAAGAATGAAAATACAAACAACCCTATCAAAAAATGTGCAGAGGATCTGAACAGACATTTTTCCAAAGAAGATATGCAGATGGCCAGCAGGCAATGAAGATATGTTCAACATCCCTAATTATTAGGGAAATGCAAATCAAAACTACAATGAGATATAACCTCACTGCCATCAGAATAGCTATTATTAAAAAGCCAAGAAATAGCAAATGTTGGAGAAGATGTGGAGAAAAAGGAACACTCATATACTGCTGGTGGGAATATAAATTGGTGCAGCCACCATGGAAAACAATATGGAGATTCCTCAAAAAATTAAGAAAAGAACTACCAGGGTTGGCTACGTGGCCGAGTGGTTGGGTTTGCACACTCCTCTTCAGCGGCCCAGGGTTTCACTGGTTCAGATCCTGGGTATGGACGTGGCACTACTCATCAAGCCATGCTGAGGCAGAATCCCACATGCCACAACTAGAAGGACCTACAACTAAAAATACACAACTATGTACTGGGGACCTCTGGGAAGAAAAATAAAAAAAAAATAAAATCTTAAGAAATAAAGAACTACTATGTGAACCAGCTATACCACATCTGGGTATTTATCCAAAGAACACAAAAACACTAATTTGAAAAGATATATGCACCTCTATGCTCACTACAGCATTATTCACAATAGTCAAGACTTGGAAACAAACTAAGTGACCATCAACAGATGAATGGATAAAGAAAATGTGGTATATATATACACAATGGAATACCTCTCAGCCATAAAAAGATGAAATTTTGCCTTTTGCAACAACAAATGGATTATGCTAAGGAAAATGAGCCAGATGGAGAAAGTCAAATACCTAAAGTAAGAAACAAGAAAAATCTCAAATAAAAAAAAAATCTACTTTACACATAAAGGAGCTAGAAAAAGAAGAGCAAACAGAGCCAAGAAGAAGTAGGAAAAAAGGAAGGAAATAATACAGACCAGAGCAGAAATAAACAAAATAGACACTAAAAATACAATAGAAAAGATCAATAAAACAAAGAGCTGGCTCTTTGGGAAGATAAACAAAATTGACAAAACTTTAGCTAGACTAACCAAGAAAAAAAGAGAGAGGGCTCTAATAAAATGAGAAATGAAAGAGGAGAAATTACAACTGACCCCACAGAAATGCAAAGGATCAAAAGAGACTACTATGAATAATTATATGCCAACAAGTTGGACAACCTAGGAGAAATGGATAAATTCTTGGAAACGTACAATCTTCCCAGACTGAACCATGAAGAAATACAACATCTGAATAGATTGATTATTAGTAAGGAGATTGAATCAGTAATGACAAACCTTCCAAAAAGCAAAACTTCAGGACCAGAGGACTTCATTAATAAATTCTAACAAACATTTAAAGAAGATTTAATACCTATTCTTCTCAAACTCTTCCACAAAATTGATGGAGAGAGAATGCTTCCAAATTCATTGTACTTGACCAGGATTACCCTGATACCAAAACCAGAGAAGAACACCATGAAAAAAGAAATTATAGGGCAATATTATTGATAAACATAGATGCAAAAATCCTCAACAAAGTATTAGCAAACTGAATTCAACAATACATTTAAAGGATCATACACCATGGTCAAGTTGGATTTATTCCAAGGATGCAAGGATGGTTCAACACCCACAAATCATTCAACATGATACACCACATAAACGAAATGAAGGACAAAAATTATATAATCATCTCAATAGATGCATAAAAAGCATTTGACAAAATTCAACATCCATTTATGATGAAAACTCTCAACAAAGTGGGTATACAGGGAACAACTAAACATAGTAAAGGCCATATATGAAAACCCACAGTTAACATCATACTCAATGGTGAAAAACTGAGAGGTTTTCGTCTAAGATCAGGAATAAGAGAGGATGCCCACTCTCATCACTTTTATTCAACATAGTATTGGAAGTCCTAGCCACAGCAATTGACAAGAAAAAATAAATAAATGCATAAAAATCAGAAAGGAGGAAGTAAAGCTGTCACTATTTGCAGATGACTTGATTATATATATAGAAAACCCTAAAGACACCATCAAAAAACTGTTATAACTAATAAATTAATTCAGCAAAGTTACAGGATACAAAATCAATATACAGAGATCTGTGGTGTTTCTATACACTAATAATGAACTATCAGAAAGAGAAATTAAGGAAACAATTCCATTTACAATTGCATCAAAAAGAATAAAATATATAGGAATCAATTAACCAAGGAGGTGAAAGACCTGTACACTGACAACTGTAATACACTGATGAAAGAAATTGAAGAAGACAGCAATAAATGGAAAGATATTCTATGCTCATGGATTAGAACAATTAATATCATTAAAATGCCCATACTACCCAAATAATCTGCAGATTCAATGCAATACCTATCAAAATTCCAACAGCATTTTTCATAGAATAAATGATTCTAAAACTTGTATGGAACCACAAAAGATCCCAAATAGTGAAAGCAATCTTGAGAAAGAACAAAGCTGGAGGTATCACTCTCCCTGATCTCAAACTATGCTACAAACTTATAGTGATCAAAATAGTATGGTATTGGCATAAAAACAGACACACAGGTCAATGGAACAGAACTGAGAGCCCAGAAATAAGCCCTCACATATATGGACAATTAATTTATGACAAAGGAGCCAAGAACATACAATGGAGAAATGATAGTCTATTCAATAAATGGTTTGAGGAAAAGTGGACAGCCAAAAGTAAAAGAATAAAAATAGACTACTCTCCTACACCATACACAAAAATTAACTCAAAATGGATTAAATACTTGAATGTAAGACCTGAAATCATAAAATTCCTAAAAGAAAACAGATGATAATCTTTTGACATCAGTCTTAGTGATATCTTTTTGGATCTGACTTGAAAAGCAAGGGAAACAAAAGCAAAAATAAACAAATGGACTATATCAAACTAAAAACTTCTACACAGTGAAAGAAACCATCATCAAAATGGAAAGGCATCCTAATAAATGGGAGAAGATATTTGCAAATCATATATCCAGCAAGGGGTTAATGTCCAAAATATATAAAGAACTCATACAACTCAACAACATAAAAACAAACAACTCAATTAAAAAATGGGCAGAGGACCTGAATAGACATTTTCCCCCAAAAGACATACAAATGACCAACAGGCATATGAAAAGATGTTTAACATAACTAGTCTTTAGGGAAATGAAGATCAAAACCACAATGAGATGTCATCTCACTCATGATAGAATGGCTGTTATCAAAAAGATAAGAAACAAGTGCTAGTGAGGATGTGGACAAAAGGAAATCCTTGTACACTGTTGGTGTAAATGTAAATTGATGCAGCCACTATGGAAAACAGCATGGAGCTTCCTCAAAAAACTAAGAATAGAACTACCTTTGATCCAGCTATTGTACTTTTGGGTATTTATCTGAAGGATATAAAAACACTAATTCAAAAAGATATACACACCTCTATGTTCATTGCGGCATTAATTACAATAGCCGAGATAATGGAAACCAGCAAAGCACCCATTGATGGTTGAGTGGATAAAGAAAACGTGGTTTATATATACAATAGAATGCTACTCAGCCATAAAAAAAGAACAAAATCTTGATATTTGTGACAACATGGATAGACCTTAATGGTATTATGCTAAGTGAGATAAGTCAGATGGAGAAAGACATATACCACATGATTTCATTCATATGTGGAATCTAAAATCAAAATGAATGAACAAACAAAACAAAAACAAAGGGAAGCTCACAGATTCAGAGAACGGATTGGTGGTTACCCAAAGAGATGGAGGTTGGGGAATGGGTGAAAGGGGTCAATTGTATGGTGATGGATGGTAACTAGACTTTAGGTGGTGATCACTTTGTAATGTGTAAAGATGTCAAATTATAATGTTGTCCACCTGTAACTTATAAAATGTTATACGCCAATTTTACGTTAATAAAAAAAGAGAAATGGAGCAATAAAAAGACATGGAACATTAAGTGCAAATGACTAAGTGAAAGAAGTTAATCTGTAAAGTCTACACACTGATTCTGACTATATGACATTCTGTTAAAGGAAAAACTATGGAGACAATAAAATGATCAATGGTTACTAGAGTTTAGAGTGGAGAGAAGGATAAATAGGCAGAGCATACAAGATTTTTTGAGCAGTGAATTTATTCTGTCTAATGCTATAATGGTGGATACATGTCATTTATACATTCACCAAACCCATAGAATATACAATGCCAAGAGTGTAAACTATAGACTTTGAGTGATGAAAATATGTTAATGCATGTTCATTGATTGTAACAAATGTAACATCCTAATGTGAGATGTTGATACTGGGGGAGCTGTGCATATGTGAAGGTAAAAGGTATATGGGAACTCTATATTTTTCACACAATTTTGCTGTAAACTTAAAAACTGCTCTGAGAATAGTCTATTGAAAGAAATTTATCAAAGACCTAAATGTAAGATCTAGAACTATAAAATTCGTTTTTAAAAAGCATGAGATAAATCTTCACGACCTTAGGTTTGGCAATGGCCTTTTAGATATGACACTGAAAGCATAAGCAGCAAGAGAAACAATATATAAATTGAACCTTTTCAAAATTGAAAACTTATGTACATCAAAGGATATTATCAAAAAATGAAAATACAGCCAACAGAATGAAAGAAAATACTTACAAATCATATAGCTTATAAGGATCTTATATCTAGAATATATAAAGAACACATAATTCAATAACAAAAAGGCAAACAACACATTTTTTGAACAGACGAATGATTTGAACAGACACATCAACAAAGATGATATTCAACTGGTGATAAGCACATGAAATATGCTAAAAATTATTAGTTTTTAGAAAAATGCATATCAAAACCATGAGATACTACTTGATACACACTAGCATGGCTGTAATTCTAAAAAACAGAAAATTAGTGTTGGTGATGATGTGGGGAGATTGGAATTCTCACACATTGGTGGTAGTAATATACAGTAGTGCAGCTGCTGTGGAAAGCAGTTTGACAGTTCCTCAGAAAATTAAACATGGAGTTATAAGATCCAGCAATTCCACTACTTGGTATATAACAAAGATGATTAAATACGTGTGTTCACACAGAAAGTTTTACATAAATGTTCATTACAGCTCTATTCATAATAGCCAAGAAGTGGAAAGAACCCAAAGGACCATCAAATGACAAATGGATAAACAGAAAGAGGTATATTCACATAATGGAATATTATTTAGTCATAAAACAGAAAGAAATACTGACACATACTACAACATGGAAAAACCTAGATAATTATCCTTAGTAAATAGACACAGGAGCCAGCCCTGTGGTGTAGTGGTTAAGTTCAGTGTGCTCTGCTTCAGCGGCCTGGGTTTGTGGATTTGGATCTTGGGTGTGGATCTACACCACTTATCAGCCAAGATGTGGCAGTGACCCACATATAAAGTGGAGGAAGACTGGCACGGATGTTAGCTTAGGGCTAATCTTCTCCAAGCAAAAAAAAAGAGGGAGATTGGCACCAGACATTAGCTCAGGGCTAATCTTCCTCAGCAAAAAAAATAAAAGCAAAAGCTAGACACGAAAGGCCACGTGTTTTATGTTTCCTTTTAAATGAAATGTCCATAATAGGCAAATCTATAGATATGGCCAGTAGATAATTTGTTACCATGAGCTCAAGGTACAGGGAAATGGAGAGTAACTGCTTAATGGGTATGGAGTTTCCTTTTGGGTGATCAAAATTTTCTGGAATTAGATAGTGGCATATGTACAACATTATGAATATAATAAGTCTACTTCATTTTATACCATACAATGGTTAAAATGATTAATTATATGTCATGTTATTTTTATCTCAATTAAAAAAACAGAACCTGCTAAACTGCTTTTCAGAGTGGCTTTACTGTTTTCATTTTTAATAGTAATGCATGAGAGTTCCAGTTTCATTGTAAATTTTTTTGCCATTCCTGTTGTCAGTATATTTTAGTTGGGCATTCTAATAGGTGTGTTGTGGTATTTCTCTGTTTTGATTTCCATTTATCTAATGGCTAATGAGATTAAACATCTTTTTATATGTTTATCCTCTTTGGTTCAAGTCTTTCTCTTATTTAAAAAAAAATTTTGGTTTCTGATTATTGAGTTATAAGATTTCTTTATATATTCTGGATACAGGTCCTTTATCAGCCTTATGATTTTCAGTTATCTTTTCCCAGACAGGCCTTATCTTTTCATTCTTTTGATAAGGCCGTTTGCAAAGAAATAATTTTAAATGTTGCTAAGATCCAATTTACCAATTTTTAATTCTGTAGATCATGCTTTCAGTGTCATGTCTAGGATTTCTTTGCCTAACACCAGGTCTAGAAGATTGTCTTCTAATGTTTTTCTCAAAAAAATGTATATCTTTAGATTTAGATATATGATTCGGTTATGAGTTAGCGTTTTCACAATATGTGAATTTTAGGTCATTAAAAATTATTTTTGTCTATGAATGTTCAATTGCCCCAATACCTTTTGTTGAAAAGACTATCTTTTCTCCATTGAATTGCTCTTTGCACCCATATCAAAAATTAGTTCTTTGTATTTGTCTTGTTTTACTCTGGACTTTATATTCTGTTTCATTGATGTGTTTCTCTCCTTTCGCTGATACCACACTATGTTAACTGATTACTGTAGCTTAAAATCAGTAGTGTGATACATCCAACTTTGTTTTGCTTTTTAATCATTTTTTTTTTGCTTATTCTAGTTCATTTGTCTTTACATATAAATTTTAGAATCAACCTGTCCATATCTACAAAAATTCTGGAGTTTTGATGAGAAGTATCTTAAAACTATAAACCTCTTTGGAGGAATGCATATCTGTACTATCTTGAGTCTTCCAATTCATTAACAACTTAGGTGCCTCTATTAATTTAGGTCTTTATTTCTTTCATTAGAGTTTTGTGGTTCTCATTGTATCAGTCTTATAGATATGCTGTAAGATTTATACCTCAGGGTTTTAAAAAACTTTTGAGCTGCTATAAATGATATTGTTTTAACTTTGGTTTCCTATTGTTCGTTGCCAGTATATAAAAAGACAATTTATTTTTGTACTTTGACCATTTGTCCTGTGATCTTGGTAAACTCATTTATTAGTTGTAGGAGGATTTTTGTAGATTTCTTGGAACTTTCTATATGTAAATCATATCATCCCTGAGGGGGCTACTTTTAATTCTTTCCTATTCTCTCTTCCTTATTTATTTTTCATGCCTTATTGAAACTTCTAGGACTTTCAGTATGATGTGGAATGGGAGTGGTGACAGTACACATCCTTGTTGTATTTCCAATATCAGGAGGAAAGCAGTCTTTCATTGCTAAACATGTTAGCTGTAGGATCTTTGTAGATGTCAATCAACTTTAGGACATCCCCTTTTGGATCTGGATTGTGAGAGTTTTATCAGGAATGGATATTGAATTTTATAAAATAATATTTCTCCATCAATTGATATAATTATGTGGTTTTTGTTCTTTAATCTGTTAATATGGTTAATCCATTTTATTGATTTTTAAGTATTAAACCAGTCTTGCATTCCCACAAAAACATTACTTGGCTCTATTGTTTTTTTCTTATATATTGTTGGATTCCATTTGCTCATATTTTGTTGAAGTTTTTATGTCTAATTTCATGAGAGGTATTTCTCTGTCATTTTTGTAACATCTTTTTCTTGTTTTAATGTCACGGTAATGCCAGCCTCATAAAATTAATTGAGAAGTAATCCCCTGTCTTCTATTTTCTAGAAAAAAGTATTGTAGAATTTTTATTTGTCCTTTAAATATTTTGATAGATTTTACTAATGAGAACACTTGGTCCTGGAATTTTCTTCACAAAAGAGTGTCACTACAAATTCTATTTATTTAATGATTATATGAATATTTAAGCTATCTCTTTCATCTTTGATGAGCTTTTGCAGATTGTCATTTTTGAGGAAATCATCCATTTCATCTAAGTTATCAGATATATGTATGTAGAATTATTCATATATTACTTTATTATCCTTTAAATGTCTCTGAGACCTGTTGTTATCTCTCTTCTTTTATTTCTGATATTGGAAATTTGTGTCCTCTCTTTTTGTTTGCTAGACTTGCTATAAATTCATCATTTTACTGATATTTTCAAAGACCCAACTTTTGTATTCACTGATTTTCTTTAACAGCTCTTCAATCTTCAGATTTTCTCTATCAGTTTTCAGTTGTATAAATTTATGTTCTTACTGTTATCATTTCCTTCCTTATGCTTGTTTTGTATTAATTTTGCCCTTCTTCTGGTTACTTAAAGTGTGAAATTAAGTTATTGATTTTAGCCCTTTGTTCTTTTCTAATAAATGCATTTAAACATAGAAATATTCCTCTAAGCACTTCTTTAGTTTCACCCCACAAATTTTAATATATTGTATTTCTATTTCTGTTCAAATCCTTTTCTAATTACCCTTGTGACATCTTTTTTTTTAGCTATGGACTATCTAAAAGTGTTTCATTTAATTCCAGTTGTTTGGAGATGTCCAAGTTGTGTTTCTGTTATTGATTTCTCATTTATCTCCATCATTATCAGAAAACATTTTTTGTATATTTTCAATGGTCTTAAATACAGGTTGGTTTGATGACTCAGGATATGGACTACCTTGGTGAGTGTTCCAAGCGCACTTTAAAAGGATAAGTATTCTTTTCTTTTTAGTAGAGTGTTCTAAAAATGTCAGTTACATCCTGTTGGTTGATAATGCTGTTTAGGTCATCTATATCCTTGCTAATCTTCTGTCTACCAGTTATATTGATTATCAAGAGAGGAATATTGCAGACTCTAAGTATAAATTTGGATTTGTCTATTTCTCATCTCCAACCTCTAAAGTTTTGCTTCAAGCATGTTGAGGTTCTATGTTTGATGCATATATGTTTGTTTGTTTGTTTGTTTATTTATTTATTTATTTATTTATTTATTTTACTGCTTTATCTCCCCAAATCCCCCCTGGTACATAGTTGTATATCTTAGTTGCAGGTCCTTCTAGTTGTGGCATATGGGACGCCGCCTCAACGTGGCCTGACGAGCAGTGCCATGTCCACGCCCAGGATCTGAACCCTGGGCCGCCGTCGCGGAGCGCACGAACTTAATCACTCGGCTACGGGACGGCCCCTGATGCATATACATTTATGATCATTATGTCTTCCCAGTGGATTGATTCTTATTTTAGGAAATTTTATTTGTTCTGAGGTCTACTTTGTCTTACAGCATAATAAATCATTTCCATCCTTTAACTTTAAACTTACTTATTTCTTTATATTTGAAGTGAGTTTCTTGTGGACTCCATATAGCTGGGTCATTTTTTAACCTCAATTTGATAATATTTCATTGGTGCATTTAGATAATTTACATTTAATATAATTAATATTATGTGTATATTTGTGTCTACAATTTTATTATTTGCTTCATGTTTGCCACCTTTGTTTTTTGTTCTTTTTTCCTTTATATGCCTTACTTTATTTCAATTTTTTACTGTTCAAAGGTGTTGATTACTGTTTAAATTTTTCAGTATAGTTTTAAGTGCTTTGTCTTAAAATTATAATATACACACTTAAAATTTTTGTAGTTGACTTAGAATCACATTTTACTTCTCCAAGTGGAATATATAAAACTCACCCTCTCCTTTTTATGTGGGTAGTTACCTTATGTATTATATCAACTTACATTGAAAACACATCAAACAAAGTTATAATTGTTTCTTTCAACCATCAAATAACTCAAGTTGTTCTTATTGCTTTTCCTTCATTCCTAATGTTCAAATTTCACTCTGACTTCATTTCCCTTCTCACTGAAGAACTTACTTTAACGGTTCTTTTAGGAAACAAGTTCTCTCAGTTTTACTTCATCTTGGAATGTAGTTTTTCACCTTCATTCCTGAAGAATATTTTTATTGAGTATTGAAAGCGAACTTTTCTCTGAATACATGAGAAATGTTTTGCCACTTCTTTCTGGGCTTTATGGTTTCTTGATATTTTATAAAATTATTTTATTGAGGTCATACGGGCTTATAACATTGTGTAATTTTCGAGTGTACATTATCATATTTTAGCTTCTGTATAGACTGCATCATGTTCATCCCCAACACTCTCGTTTCCATCTGTCATGATACATATGTGCCCCTTTACCCCTTTCACACTGCCCCACCCTCGTCCCCACTGGTAATGGCTAATATGTTCTCCTTAACTATGTGTTTCTTTATCTTCCACATATATTGAAATTGATTTCACGTCCTTTGGATAAATATCCAGTAGTGAAATATCTGGATCACATGGTATTTCCGTTTTTAACTTTATGAGAAATCTTCACAGTGTTTTCCACAGTGGCTACACCAGTTTGCATTCCCACCAGCAGTATATGTGGGTTTTGTCCACATCCTCGCCAATTCTTGTTATTTCTTGTCTTGTTAATTAAAGCCTCACACCTCACAGGTGTGAGGTGTTATCTCATTGCAGTTTTGATTTGCATTTCACGAATAATTAGTGATGTTGAAAATCTTTTCAAGTGTCTGTTGGCCATCTGTATATCTTCTTTGGAAAAATGTCTGTTCAGATCCTCTGCTCATTTTTTGATGGGGATGTTCCTGCTTTTGTTGTTGAGTTGTTTGAGTTCTTTATATATTTTGGAAATTAATCCCTTGTCAGATCTATAATTTGCACATGTTTTCTCCAAGCTGGTGGGTTTTCTTTTTATTTTGTTGATGGTATCCTTTGCTATGCTTAAGCTTTTAAGTCTGAGGTAGCCTTATTTGTTTATTTTTTCTTTTGTTTCCCGTGCTTGAGTAGACATGGTATTCAAAAAGATGCTGCTAAGACTGATGTCAAAGAGTATATGGCCTATGTTTTCTTCCAGAAGTTTTATTGTTTCAGGTCTTATATTCAAGTTTTTAACCCATTTTGAGTTCATTTTTGTGTATAGTGTAAGATAATGGCCTACTTTCATTCTTTTGCATGTAGCTGTCCAATTTTACCAAGACAATTATTGAAGAGACTTTCCTTTGTCCATTTCATATTTTTAGCTAGCTGTCCATAGATGTGTGGTTTTATTTCTGGGGTCTCAATTATGTTACATTGATTTGTGTGTCTATTTTTCTCCCAGTACCATGCTGTTTTGATTTCCATAGCTTTGTAGTATATTTTGACTTCAGGGGTGTGATACTTCCAACTTTGTTCTTTCTTCTCAGGATTGCTTTGGCTATTTGGAGTCCTTTGTTTTCCATATAAATTTTATGATTCTTTGTTCTATTTCTGTGAAGAATGTCATTGGGGTTCTGATTGGGATTGCATTGAATCTATAAATGGCCTTAGGTAATATGGACATTTTAAGTATGTTTATTCTTCCAATGTGTGAGTATGGAATATCTTTCCATTTCTTTATGTCTTCCTTGATTTATTCCAAGAAAATCTAGTAGTTTTCAGTGTATAGGTCTTTCACCTCCTTGTTTAAATTTATTCCTAGAGGGGCTGGCCCCGTGGCCGAGTGGTTAAGTCTGTGCGCTCCGCTGCAGGCGGCCCAGTGTTTCGTTGGTTCGAATCCTGGGCACGGACATGGCACTGCTCATCAAACCACGCTGAGGCGGCGTCCCACATGCTACAACTAGAAGGACCCACAACGAAGAATATACAACTATGTACTGGGGGGCTTTGGGGAGAAAAAGGAAAAAATAAAATCTTAAAAAAAAAAAATTTATTCCTAGATATTTTCTTCTTTTTGTTGCCATTGTAAATAAGATTTATTTCTGATTTCCCTCTCTGGTAGTTCATTATTGGTGTGTAGAAATGCAGCTGATCTTTTTATGTTGATTTTGTACCTTGCAAATTTACTGTACTTGCTAATTATTTATAATAGTTTTTTGGTGGATTCTTTAGGGTTTTATATATATAGAATCATGTCATCCACAAATAGTGACAATTTTGCTTCTTCATTTCCAATTTGGACCCCTTTTTTATCTTTTTCTTGCCTGATTACTCTTGCTAAAACTTCCAGTACTATGTTGAATAAGAGTGGCAAGAGCGGGCTTCCTTGTTGTGCTCCTGTTCTCAGAGGAATAGCTTTCAGCTTTTGACTATTGAGTATGATGATGGCAGTGTGTTTGATATATGTGACCTTTATTATATTGGTGTACTTTTCTTGTATACCCACTTTGTTTAGAATTTTTATCATAAATGGATGTTGGATCTTGTTGAAAGCTTTCTCCACATCTGTTGAGATTATCATGTGACTTTTATTCTTCATTTTGTTAATGTCATGCACCACATTGATTAATTTGTTGATGTTGAACCATCCTTGCATCCCTGGAATAAATCCCACTTACTCATGGTGTATGATCCTTTGCATGTATTGTATTCAATTTGCTAATATTTTCTTGAGGATTTTTTCGTCTATGTTCATCAGTGGTATTGGCCTGTAATTTTCCTTTTTAGTGTTGTCCTTGTGTGGCCTTGGTATCAGGGTAATGTTAGCCTTGTAAAATGAGTTAGGAAGTGTCTCATGCTCCTCAGTTTTTTGGAAGAGTTTGAAAAGGATAGGTATTAAATCTTCTTTGAATGTTTGGTAGGACTCGCCAGAGAAGCCATCTGGTCCTGGAATTTTGTTTTTTGGAAGGTTTTTGATTACTGTTTCGATCACCTTACTGGTGATTGGTCTATTCAGATTCTCTATTTCTTCATGATTCAGTTTTGGGAGGTTGTATGATTCAAGGAATTTATTCACTTCTTCTAGGTTATCCAATTTGTTGGCATATAGCTTTACATAGTATTCTCTTATAATCCTTTGTATTTCTGTGGTATCTGTTATAATTTCTCCTATTTCATTTCTGATTTTATTTCTTTGAATTTTCTCTCTTTTTTCTTACTGAGTTTGACTGTGGGTTTGTCACTTTTGTTTATTTTCTTAAGGAACTAGTTCTTAGTTTCATTGAGCCTTGTTATGGTTTTTGTAGTCTCTGTTTTGTTTATTTCTGCTCTGATTTTTTTTTGGTGAGGAAGATTGTCCCTGAGCTAACATCTGTGCCCATCTTCCTCTATTTTGTATGTGGGACACTACCAAAGCATAGCTTTGTGAACTGTATGTAGATCCATGCCCCGGATCCAAACCCATGAACCCCAGGTGAGTGAAGCAGAGCATGTGAACCCAACCACTACACCACTGGGCCAGACCCTATTTCTGCTCTGATTTTTAGTACTTCTTTTCTTATGCTACTCTGGGCTTTGTTCTTCTTTTTTCAAGTTATTTTAGGTATAGTGTAAGATTATATATTAATAAGGGTTATGTCTTCTTCATGGAATTTCCGTTTTATCATTACATAATGTCTATCTTTGTCCCCTGTTATCTTTTTTGTCTTGAAGTCTGTTTTGTCTGATATAAGTATGACTACACTTGCTTTCTTTTGATTGCCATTTTCTTGGAGTATCATCTTCCATCCCTTCACTCTGACCCTATGTTTGTCTTTAGAGCTGAGATAGGTCTCCTGGAAGCAGCATATTGTTGGGTCTTGTTTTTTAATCCATCCAGCAACTCTGTGTCTTTTTATTGGTGAATTCAATCCATTTACATTTAGGGTGATTGTTGATATATGAGGAATTAATATTACCACTTTATATTTTGTTTTCTGGTTGTTCTATATTTCCATTTTTCTTTTTCCTTGTATTTCTGTCTAACATTATAGTTTGGTGGTTTTCTCTGATGTTTTTCTCACTTTTATTCATAATTTATGACTCTGCTATGATTTTTTGTTTTGTGGTTACCATGAGGTTTGTATTAAGATCTCATAAATGAGATAATCCTTTTTCTGCTGATATCCTCTTATCTCTGTAATCTATGAAGTTCCATCCTTTTCCTCTTCCCCATCTATGTTTCTGTTACCACAAATTATTCTTTTATATCTTGTGAGTTTGTGAACAAATTTAAGTAGTTATTGTCATTTTTGACACTTTCTTTCCCTCTATCCTTTATGTCAAAATTAAGTATTTACTAACCTACTCTGATAGAGAGCTACAATTTTCTGATTCTATCTATTTATCTCCTTGTTCAAAGCTTTGTAAACCTTTCCCCTTTTGTTTCAGATAGGTCTCCTTTCAACATTTCTTGTAAGACCGATCTAGTGTTGATAAACTCCCTCAGCTTTTGTTTTTCTGGGAAACCTTTTATTACTCTGTCATATCTGAAGGATAATTTTGATGGATAGCATATTCTTGGTTGATAGTTTTTGTCTTTCAGTTTTTTGAATATATCATTCCAATCTCTCCTAGCCTGTGGGGTTTCAGTTGAGAAATCCACTGAAAGTCTGATTGGGGTTCCATAGTAGGGTATTTTTTTCTCTCTGGCTGCCCATAATATTCTTTCTTTGTCATTGACTTTTGACAGTTGTAATATTATATGCCTTGGAGGAGGTCTTTTTGCATTGAGCTATTTAGGAGTACTTCGTGTACTTGTATATCCAGTTCTTCTCCTAGGTTTGGGGAGTTCTGAGCTATTATTTCTTTGAATAAGCTCTCTGCTCCTCTCTCCCTCTCTTCTCCTTCAAGAATACCTATTGTCCTTTTGTTACTTTTCCTAATTGAGTTGTATATTTCTCAAATAATTTCTTCATTTTTTAAAAAATCTTAGTTCTCTCTCCTCCACCACCCGAATCATTTCTAGATTTCTATCTCCAAGCTCACTAATTCTCTCTTCCATATGGTCTGCTCTATGTTTAATCGTTTCTACATTATTTTTCATCACATTGTCTTCTTCATCTCCAGAATTTCTGTTTGTGTTTTTTCCTAGAGTTTCAATCTCTTTGGTGAAGTACTCCTTCTGTTCATTAATTTTATTCGTGATCTCATTGAACTGTCTTTCTGAATTTTCTTGTAATTCATTAAATTTCTTAATGACAAATATTTTAAATGCTCTGCCATTTAAATTGTAATCTTCTGTGACTTCAAGTTTGGTTTCTGGAGAGTTACCATTTTCCTTCCGTTCTTCTGTGATACTGTAGTTCTTCATGGTACTTGATGAATTGATCCTCTGTTGACACATTTGTGGTATTGACCACCTTTCTTCTTTGGATATGGCTTTGGTTCCTTTGCTTCTGAGCTGCTTCTGGTTGTATTTGAGATCCTGAACTTTTCACCCTCCACTGCCTCTACTAGGGGCAACTTCAGGGCCCTCCTTGTGCCTCTAAGGTTGCTTTGCTTTGCTGCTTATGATGTCACTGCAGTCTCAGGTGTCACCACTAGGGTCACCAGGCTGTGAGCACCTCTGCTGCTTCTGGGATCAGCTGGGTCTTGTGTTCCACCATTTGCTCTCTGTGGTCTTTCACTGGCTTGGATCATTATGCCCTGTGCACCACTTACACTAATTCCCCTGGGTTGTCTGGGAGTGTTGGCTACACTGCTGCCAGGGGCACTGGGTTGATGGGTGTCACTGGGTTCATGCTGCCACTGCTGGCCCTGAAGATCCAGGGATTTGTATGCTCCACCCCTGGTGGAGCCACTGTTGGGGGTGCCACCACTGGGAGCTGAGTCACCAGTTCCACTGTGGTTCCTGAAGCCTCTAGTTGAAGGTTCAACCTCCCACTGTTGGGGAGGAACAGGGGCTAAGCAGGGAGAGGCTGTTGTTACTGATCACTTGTGAAGCTTCTGGTCTCTTGCACTAGGTGGTGTGTTTTGAAAACTCAGGTCAGGATATCCTGCCCCAGTTGGAAAGTCCTGGCCACTTCTGGAGAAGAGGGAGGAGCACACAGAGAATCCAGTGGTATGGGCAGGTACCAAGCCATCCCTGTTTTTTCTACCCTCATAGAATCTGCTAGCAGGTGCATGGGCTAGTTCTACTGAAGGATGGACAGGGTTAAGCCTCACCTACTGCTTTTGCTCCTGTAGCATCCACTCACAGTTGCTCAAGCCAGATCCACAGGAGTAGGTTTAGGGACCAAGTGGCACCTGCTGTTTCAGCTCCCACATGCTCTATTCACAGGCACATATGCTGCATCCACTGGTGATGGGCACAGACCAAGCTACACCTGCTGTTTCTTCTCCCACAGTGACTGCTTGCAGGCACATGCTCCAGTGTGAGGATCTGTGCCCTGTATCACTGCTGCTGAGGAAGGAGGACAAGACTGCTCCCTTCGTTCCATTGCCTACCAAGGTCCTGTCCCCCGACATTCAGATGTATAGATGCACAGATCTCTTAGGTGTCCTGTTGTGCTGTGTAGGGAATCCTCTGTTGGTTAATGGATGTCTGGTTGGTTGCAACTCAGAGTGTAGAGATGAAGCAAATAACTTACTCTGCCATGATGCTGACATCAGTCCCCAGTTTCTTGATTTTTTTAAAAAATGATTTTACTGTGGTAAGAAAACTTAAAGTGATTTATTCTCTTAAAATTTTAAGTGTATAATACAATATTGTTGACTCTAGGTACAATGTCTCTAATGAAAGAGATCAACCTTCATTCTCAATGTCATTCCCATGTAAGGTGTCATTTCTATGGCTGATTTTAAGATGCTTTCTTTATCTTTAGTTTTCACAGTTTTGTTCTGATGATTCTCAGCACGGATTTATTTGCATTTATCCAGTTTGGGTTTCACTGAGCTTCTTGGATCTGTAGCTTTCTTTCTTTCAGTAAATTTGGGAAGTTTTCAGCTATTATTATTTTCAAATACTTTTTTCAGTACCACAACCTTTCTCTTCTCCATATGGGACTCTTATGACATGAATATTTTACCTTTTGATATTGTCCTCAGATACTTGAGCCTCTGTTAACTTTTTCATCTTTTTCTCTCTGTTCTTTATATTAGATAGTTTCTACTGATCTATATTTAAGTTCACTGACTCCTTACTCTGTAATCTATGTTCTTTTAGTAAACCCATACATTGTGTTTTTAATTTTAGCTTTTGTAGTTTTTAGTTCTAAAATGTTCATTTGGTTTTTCTTCATATCCTCTATTTCCTTGCTGAGACATTCTCTCTTCCCATTCATTTCAAACATATTCACCTTTACTTGTTGTAACATTTTTATAATGGTTTTAGTAGCATTTTTATAATGCCTTTAAGATGTGTCAGAAAATTCAAACATTTCTGTCATTTAACTTTTGATGTCTGTTTTCTTTTCTCATGTGAGTTAAAATTTTCCTGGTTTTTCATTTGCCAAGTGATTTTATATTTTATACTTTGCATTTTTAATTCAGGCTATGAGAATCCAGGTATTGTTTTAATCCTATAGACAATATTATTTTTCTATCAAGAGGCAGTCAACCTGGTTGAGTTCAGGCCATGAGCTCTGACCAGCTTTCTATGGTTGTGATTTTTAATGCCAGTTCCATTTTCAAAGCTGTTGTAGTGATACTTGGATCTGCCCTGAATGTGGGCCACTCAATGGTCAGTCTGGGCCCTGGACTGTGTATCCCATAGGTAAGTTTTCAAAGTCTATTTTGTACTTTTTGAGGTCAGAACCATGTGTGAAGCCTAGGGGTGAGCCCAAGAATTCATAAGCATCTTTTATATTATCACTTTTGTGAATTACTTCTTTTCTTTTACTTCCTCACTACTTTCCAATTCTCTAGTTCTTCCCTTTTTGATCCCCCAGCTAGAATTCTGGAGTTTTATTCAACTAAATTTTCCATATACTTTGTGAAATTTTACCTTCATCCAGGGCCAAGCAGCTGAGGATAGAAAGATGCAAAACATAATGGGAACTCACCCAACTCTCTTGAGACCATAGCTTCTCCAATTAAAGAGGATGGTTTGCTTCTGTCTTACTCAGCTTGGGCTTTTATAACAAAATACCCTATGTAGGTGGCTTAAACAACAGAAATTTTTATCTCACTTCTGGAAGTTAGGAAGTCCAAGATCATGGTTCCAGCAGGTCAAGTTATTTGTGAAGGCCTTCTTCCTGGCTTGCAGATGGCCATCTTCTCGCTGTGTCCCCATATGATAGAGAGAAAGAGAACTCTTATTGCTTCCTCTTCTTATAAGAACACTAATCCCATCATGGGGGCTCACCCTTATGACCTCATATAATTTTAGTTACTTCTCAAAGGCTTCCCCTCCTAATACCATCACAATTGGGGTTAGGGCTACAACATATTAACTTAGGGGGCATGCAAACATTCAGTCTAAAACATTTTGCCCCTGGCCCCTCAAACTCATGTTCTTCTCACATGCAAAATACATTCATTCTATCCCAACAACCCCAAAAGTCTTAACTCATTCCATCATCAGCTCTAAAATTTAAACTTTAAAGTTTCATCTATCATCTAAATCAGATGTGAGTGAAACTCAAGGTACAATTTATCCTGAGGCAAAATTCCTCTTAAACACGGAAACTGTGAAACCAGAAAAGTCTGTGTTTCCAAAATGTGATAGTGGGGCAGATATAAGATAGGCATTTCCACTAAAAAAAGGGAAAAAACAGAAGGAAGAGGCAAGTCCAAAACCTAGCAGAGCAAATATCATTACATTTTAAGGCTCAAGAATAATCATCTCTGGTTCAATACTTGCCCTTCAGACCCACAGGAGTGGTGGTCCTGCTTTCCAGACCCACTGGAGTGGTAGCATCAACCTCACACCTTAGTGGATCAGCCCTGCCCCTTTGGCTTAAAAGAGCACTGCCCAAAGCACAGTGCTCTGTGAGGGACCCAGCTATGGATTTTTTATTATTTATTATTTTTATTTATATGGAAATTAGGAATATCTTATTCGACAATGGATAAAAGGCAATATTTGTTATAAAGTGCCAAAGAAGTTGGTTGAATTGTGTTCATATTCTAGTGTTTTGTGTAAGGTAGAATCTGTAAACAACAAAATTGGATATTTAGCTGGAGATACTTCTAAGTAAAGTCTTGAAGGAGCAGTCTGATTCTCTTGAATGCTTATAGCAAAATGTGAGAAGAGAGAAATGAATTGAAGACCCACACAACTCTCCCGGGTGTTGGTTCCACTCTTTAAAAACCAAGGCGGAGGCAGCCTTAGTCCCCACGTCTGTGCACTCTTAGCCTGTTGTGGCAGTAGCAGTCCTGATGATCTGTGATTTACCTTTGGGGTCCTTCTTCCCTTTTCTTGAAGTATAATGCATGTTTGCAGTCTTCCTTCATTCTGTCCTATTTTCTCTCTTTCCTTTAGTCTCAACTAGCAGTCTTTCTACTGTTATAATCCCATCTCTATTCTTTGCTTGGTTAAGATGTCTGATTAGGTCCCTCAGCTCCACATTAATCTCCTTATCAAATGGTTTGTCAGCCATATCCTTGGTGTTCTCTTTTAAACACACATTCTTATTGTTTGCAATATGGCAGGCTGAGAATTTTCCAAAGCTTTAGGTGCTGATTCTTTTTTGCTTAAATATTTCTTCTTCAATTCATTTCTCTCTTCTCACATTTTGCTATAAGCATTGAAAAGAATCAGACCGCTCCTTCAAGACTTTGCTTAGAAATATCCTCAGCTAAATATTCAATTTTGTTGTTTACAGATTCTACCTTACACAAAACACTAGAACACGAACACAATTCAGCCAACTTCCTTGGCACTTTATAACAAATACTGCCTTTTATCCATTGTCAAATAACATATTCCTTATTTCCATATAAGGCTTCACCAGAATAGCCTTTATTGTTCATATTTCTACCAATAGTCTGTTCATGATTATTTATGTATTCTCTAAGAAGATGAATGCTTACTCTACAGCTCTCCTTTTTTCATTCTGAGCTCTCATTAGACTCTTCCTTAACAACAATATTTCTAGTCTGAACTTCAAAATTCTTTCAGCCTCTACCCAATACCAAGTTTCAAATTTGAGTCTACATTTGTAGGTATTTCCTATAGCAAAAATTCACTCTTGGTGCCAATTTCTATCTTAGCTCAAGCCGCTATAACAAAATAACATAGACTGGGTGACTTAAACAATGTAAATCTATTTCTCATAGCTCTTAAGCCTGGTAGTCTGAAATCAGGGTGCCAGCATGGTCAGGTTTATTGGTGAAGACTTCTTCCTGGTTTTCAGATGGCCACCTTCTTCTTATGTCCTCACATGGAAGAGAGAGAGAGAAAGAGAGTTCTTTACCTCCCGAAGACCATACCTCCTAATACCATCAAAGATAGGGTTAGGGCTTAAAATATTATTTTTTTTTGGGGGGGGGACACAATATTGAGTCCATAATATCCTCCCTCACAGTTTCAGCTTCCTACATGCACCCAACTGCTGCCACTGTTGTGCCACTTTGGTGGTGGGATTGCCTGGGAGTTGCGGCAAAAGCAATGGAGAAAACAAAGAGAAAAGTAGGGGACTTACTCTCATACTCTCTCTGAGCATCAGGAGCCCCTTTCTCATTCCTCAAGCCAGAACTGGAGGGCTTATCCTGATGGTATGTTTTTCTGTGTAGATGCCCACTTCTGGATTTGGGCTTCATTGAATCAGATCCAGGAGAATAAAGTTAAACCTGCTGCCGGATCCATGGTTCTTTGAGTTCTGGCCTTTTTTCCAAGTCTACCTGCTACTGTTTCCAAAGTCCTCAGATAGTTGCTGTATGCATGCTTTCCATATTTTATAGCTGCATTCAGTGGGGCAGACATAATGGAACATACCTCTTATCCAGAACTACAACTTCTTATTTATTTTCTGTCTTTTTGTTCTATTAATTATTGAGACAGAGAGCAAGAGCAGAAAGAGAGAGAGATTGAAATCTCCAAGGGTAATTGTCAATTTGTTTCTTCTAGCAGTTCTATTGGTTTTTGCTTTATGTACTTGAAGCTCTATTATCAGGTACATATACATTTAGGATTAAACGCACTTTCTGAGTTTACCTGTTCCTCAATATGAAATGCACTCTTTATCCCTGGTAATAATATCCCTGGTAATATTCTTGGCTTTGAAATCTACATGTCTGATATTAATACAGCTAATCCAGCTTTCTTTGGATTAATGATAGCATAGTATAATTTTATCTATTCTTTTACTTTTAACATACGCATTTCTTTATGTTTAAATTGAATTTCTTGTAGGAATTATACTTGTCTTGCTTTTTTAATCCAATCTGACAATATTTATTTTTCAAATGGAATTTTTTAGACTATTATGTTTAATGCAATCATTGATATGCTGGGGTTTAAGTCTATCATCTTCCTTCTTTGTTTTGTTTTGTTTTTGCAGAGGGAGCTTTGGTTTTCTGGATTTCACCTTCAGTTTAACCATCCAGGAAATGTATGGAGTCATCCTGGAAAGATGAACTCTATTCTTATTACATTCACTTGTGCTCATTCATTCATTCATTCGGCAAATATTTACAAAGCCCTCAATATGTGCTCAGCACTGTTCTAGAAGTGGGGATAGAGCAGTAAACAGTAAATCACTTTATAGTTTATAAAAGGGCTTTCCTTTGATTTCAGCTTATAATAAATCTGAATTGTTTCTCTAAGATTCATCTGCTATTGCTCTCAGCCAGAAAATATCATGGGTTCCTTGATGACCTCAGACTGAAGTGTGAATTCCTGAAAAAGTTTTACAAAGTCTTTCAATCCCTGACCCTTCCAAACTCCAAGCTAATCTGATACTCAAGGACTTTTGATTCTATGCTCCAGTTTGAGTCTGATGAAAATAAAAAGCCTCTCTCCAAAAAAATATACACTCATAGTTGTAATACAATTTCAGGGGGTTTGTGGGCAACCTTGAGGGTATCCACAAATCCTGGGTCTGTAGACAAGGTAAGGAACCTTGCCTAACTATTGATCCTCACTCTCTTTACTTAGCAATCTTGGGTCATAGCATGGAGAGTCAGATCGTTGTGCCTTTGCTCAGGCTGTCACTTCTTAATTTCATTCTTAAAATTTCTTTAGATAATTGACATATATTAATTTCAGGTGCACAACATAATTTTTTCTTGTGATGAGAACTTTTAAGATCTACTCTCTTAGCAACTTTCAAATATAAAATAGAGTATTATTAACTATAGTCACCATGCTAAACACTAAATCCCCAGGCTCTATTTGTCTTATAAATGGAAGATTGTACCAATTCTCCATCTTCATCCATTTCACTCAATCTCCAGCCCCAGCATCTGGCAACCAACAATCTGTTCTCTGTATCTATGAGTTTGTTTGTTTGTATTCCACATAGAAGTGAGATCACACTGAATAAGTCTTTCTCTGTCTGATTTATTTCACTTAGCTTAATGCCCTTAAGGTCCATTCATGTTGTTATGGATGGCAGGATTTACTCCTTTTTATGGTTGAATAATATTCTATTGTATATGTGTGTGTGTGTGTATGCAATGAACATGGGGGTGCAAATATCATTTTAAGTTAGTTTTCATTTCCTTTAGATAAATACCAGAATTGGGATCACTGCATCATATGGTACTTCTATTTTTCAATTTTTGAGAAATATCCATACTGTTTTCCACAGTAGCTGCACCAATTTACATGGCCACCAACAATGCACAAAGGTTCCCTTTTCTCCACATCCTTGCCAAAATGTATTTCCTGTCTCTTTGATAATAGTCATTCTAACAAGTATGAGGTGATATCTCACTGTGATTTTGATTTGTATTTCCCTAGTGATTAGAGATGTGAGCACATTTTCGTGTACCAGTTGGCCATTTTTATGTCTTCTTTGGAAAAGTGTCTATTCATATCCTCTGCCCATTTTTAATCAGATCATTTGTTTTCTTGCTATTGAGTTTATGAGTTCTTTATATATCTTGGATAGTAACCTCTCATAAGAGATATGATTTGCAAATATTTCCTCCCATTCAGTGGGCTGCACTTTGATTTTGCTGATGGTTTCCTTTGCTGTGCAGAAGCTTTTTAGTTTCATGTAGTCTCACTTGTTTATTTTTGCTTTTAGTGTCAGAGTCAAAAAATCATCACCAAACCAATGTCAAGGAGCTTACCACTTATGTTTTATTCTAGGAGTTTTATGGTTTCAGGTCTTGAGTTTAAGCATTTAATTCACTTTGAGTTGATATTTGTGTATGGTTTAACATAGGGGTCCAGTTTCATTCTTTTGCATTTGGCTGTAAAGTTTTCCTAACACTCTTTATTGCAGAGACTATCCTTTCCCCATTCTTGGCTTTTTGTCATAAATTAGTTGACCATATATGTGTGGGTTTAATTCTGGATTCTCTATTCTGTTCAATTAATCTATGTTTCTGTCTTTATGCCAATAACATATTGTCCTGATTACTATAGCTTTGTAATATACTTTAAAATAAGAGGGTGCAATACCTGCAGTTGTGTTCTTCTTTCTTGTGATAGCTTTGGCTGTTTGGGGTCTTTTGTGGTTACATACAAATTTTAAGATTGTTTGTTGTATTTTTGTGAAGAATGCTATTGGAAATTGATAAGAATTGCATTAGATTTGTAGGTTGCCTTGGGTAGTATAGACATTTTAACAATATCAATTCTTCCAATCTGTGAGCATAGAATATCTTTCCATTTATTTGTGTCTTTTTGACTTCTTTCATCAATGTACTATAGTTTTTAGTGTACAGATCTTTTCACCTCTTTGGTTAAATTTATTCCTAGGGTTTTAAAAATATTTTGATGCAGTTATAAATGGAGTTTCTTTCTAATTTCTCTTTCTGATAGTTCATTGTTAGTATGTAGAAATGCATCTATTTTGTATATTGATTTTGTATCCTGAAATTTTACAGAATTCACTTATTAGTCCTAATAGTTTTTTAGTATAATATTTAGGGTCTTCTATATATATTTTCAGGTCACCAGAAAATGGAAACAGTATTATGTCTTCCCTTCTGATTTGGATGTTTTTGACTTTTTTTTCCTAATTGTTTTGGCTAGGAGTTTCAATAATAGGTTGAATAAAAGTAGTGAAAGTGGGCAACCTCATCTTGTCTTTTGGGCTGATGAGAGACCTTAAGCTGCTGTTCCAGGTTAAGATAGCTGACACCAAACCGTCAGGCAAGTAAAATGAATTGAGTTCTTACATTTTGGGTTCTAGCCACAATATAAACCCTCTTTTCTGCCTGGAAGAACAATTCATTAGTGCAAAATTTAGGAATTATAACTAATGAAACTGCTTCTTCTATTGAAGCCCAACAAGAGGTCTTAGATTCCCTGGCTAGAGTGGTTTTTGATAATCGTGTGGCAATTGACTATTATGTTGGTGGAACAGGGTAGGGTATATGTGGTTGATAATTCTACATGCTGAAAATACATCAAAACCTTGGGAGAAGTAGAAAAACACTTAAATAAACTCCAGAAACAAGCCTCCTGGTTACAACAAGTTCAGGCTGATAGGCCAGACATAGGTGATTGGTTTTCTGAGTTATTCTCTTGGACCCTGCAAGGAATTCACTCTATATTTTCTGGTATCTGTAAATTTAGGTTATCCATCTTGCTGATTATCATTGTAGGTTATATCCTGATTAATGTTGTTGTCAAATGTGGAATAAAGTGATGTTCTAGGACCATAGATAAAGCCACTCAAATAATGATAATGCAAAATGCAAAATATAGGCCCAGTACCCAAGAGTACTTTCAATCTCATGTTGAAAAATTTCATTCCTCAGTTTCTCTATCTTTAAACTCTTCCAGCAAAGAAATAGCCAGAACAATCAATGTCCCACTTCCTACAACAATGAGGAGAGTAAAAAAGTGGTTGAAGCTACATACCTGAGGGTTACTATAAATATTCAATAAGAACATGATTACTTTTTGACCTTGTTCCCAACACAGACAGAGATTAAAAGAAGTTAATCTTGTTAATTTGCTGTTTTCTTGTTTAACGTGAGGGGTGACTCAAGGATCACAAGGATTTATGAGCCATGTTCAGCAGAAGAAAAATAATACCTTCAGGGAAGTTATCATCAGATAACCAGCACCCACCTGCCATTGACACTCAGGAGTCAGATTGCCCAAGGGCTTATCTGGAGTGAAAGAAACATGGATTTCTCCTTTGTTTCTTCAAAACTCCTCTTCTCAAGTGCCTTTGCTCTATAAAACCCCCTGCTTTCTTCCTTTATGAAGGCAGATTTGATAGAACCTATCCTCCTACCTTCACATTTTGGTCAACTTGAATAAATCTTTCTCTATATTCAAGCACTTACGTCTCAGTGATTGGCTTATTGTGCATTGGGAATGTGAACTTGAGATTAAGAGGTTCGGTATCAGGACCAACATCAGTTAGTGGCACAGATTGACAGGAGCACAGGCTGACAATGTGCCCTCCTGGCTGGCTTATAGACTTTAGGTTTCCCTCTTTGCTTTGAATAATTGAACTTGTTTTTTGTTTATGAAGAAACTTTTTGAGGGCAATCAGTCCTATTTGTCCTGTTTGTCCATGCCATCAACCAAGTGGCATTCATTTGTTCCATAGCATGGCTGAGAATGAGAGTCAGAACACTTAGAGGTATTGGCAGAGGTTTTGCATTGGAAGTGCAGAAACTCAGGTCAAACTCTGCTATTTCTGATAGACTTCTCAGTGTGATTAAAGGTAATGCCAACCTAATTATAATCAGAACTCTCTGGTGGGGGATGGCAGACCTGTAGTCATCTAATTTTATTCATTTTCAATAGCTTTGGAAAGATGCACTAGGATGTTTCTTTCTAATAGGAAGGCCTCAGGGAAGTTTTGAAAGATAAAGATCATCTATGCTCTTGCCTTAACCCATGTCTCCCAAGGTCTAAGATCTTCCTCTTCCATCTACCAGGTTGTTGCTCTCACTCTCTCATCACAAAAAAATTAGTGTATCCCATTTCAATAGCTATAACTTTACCTTTCTTCCAATTATCCCCTAATCACATTCAAACTTTTTGTCTGGAAGGGTCAAGTGTAAAAGAGACAAAGGCATTTTTAATATCTATTTTCAAAATAGATCTGTATAGTGTCCAACTCTTTTCATTTGATCATTATCTAAGAATTGGCCAAGAGAAAATGCTCATTTCCTAGGGACATCGACACTTAAAGACCAGACTACTTTACTAAATTATATGGACCAAGGAAGTACAGCCAAAAATCTTTTTAAAGAATTTTGAAGAGACCATTACAATACTCAATAATATTAGAAGCTTGTGATAGTAGGGAACATAGAAAATCTATTAAATACCTTGACCATCAGCCCATTGTTGAGTAGCTTTGGAAATAAAAGGTGCACTGTTGTTAGTTTGCAAATGATCAGGACAGACAAAAACATGATACAGATTAGTTTCGAGGGCCTCAATGATGTAGCTAAAGTAAAGTGAGTGTGCTGGTTCAGCGTCATGAATGGTGGCAGAAGACATGAGACTCTTGTGGCAGAGGCAAATGACCCAAATTTTATGTTCTCATTGGAAATTGCTGGGAGACAATTTTCCATGGGTTTCTCGCATTCCGCATGTCTTGCAAGCAGAGACACTGACAGTTTTGTTCTAGACTATCTTTTAAGGAATGTTTGTGTAACAAAGAGCCTTAGAAGACATAGTGTCTCCTTGCAGGGCAGAAGGAAGATGTGTTTGCTGAACATTATAATAAAAAAATAATTTCTTCTTCAGCTTTGAAGGCTAGGCACATTTTCTTTCAGCCCCTTTAAAAGATGGGTATTTCCCAAGCTCAGATTTCCTCAACTATAGCGCAAATCCATTGCATGCACAGTATCCACCTGAGCCAAGCTCCATAATGCCCCAACTAGGTGGGAAAGAGGAACCAATGCAAACATGAAGCTCATGCAGCTTGCTGTGCCATAAATAATAAAATCCCCTGTCTCTTCTCTTTTGTCCATATTCCTGAAACAGTCACAGTCTGTCTTGATGGCTTAAAGACAGGGTAAAATCTCAGACTTTCATAGTTCTTGACAGACTTCTGAGGCTTTTTGGATGACTGCACTTTGGTCAAGGGAAAGTTTAATCTTGTGGGCTTTGGGCCTCTAGGATCTTCTTTTCCTTTGACTCATTTTATTTGGCCTGAAAATGCCTTCTGCTTTGACTACAGATAAAAGAATTAAGGTAAGTCACAGAGGGGAAAAGTAGGTTTAAGGAAGGGATAACGTTATAGATGCCCTTCAGGTTTCCATTTAGATGACCCAGACTAGCTCACCAAGGTAACAAAGGGAAGTCTGATGAAGAAATAAAGTGTTCATTTAGCTGATCTATCTTCTATAAGTTATCTCTTGGAAGCCTGAATATAGTGAATAAAATAGAAAAAAGTGAGAAAATCTCCAAGTGATTAGAGTAGAATTATCTCTAAGATAATTTTCAGCTCTGAAAGTCTTGAACTTGGCATTTGTTTTAGTATGTAATAAAATACCACAGAATGGGTAGCTTATATAAACAACATAAATTTATTTCTCACAGTTCTGGAGGCTGAGAAGTCCAAGATCAAGCTGCCAACAGATTCAGTGTCCAATGAGAGCTTCCCAGTTCATAGGTGGCCACCTTTCACTGAGTCCTTATATGGCAGATGGTGGTAGGAAGCTCTATAGTGCCTTTTTATAAAGGCAGTAATTACATCCATGAGGGCTCTTCCTTCATGACTTAATCACCCCCCCCAAAGGCCCCACTTCCTAATACCATCACCTTGGGGGTTAAGACTACAACATATGAATTTTGGGGCAACACAAATACTCAGATCATAGCATTCTACTCCTGGACACCAAAATTCATGTCCTTCTTGCATGCAAAATACAATTTATTTAATCTCAATGGCCCCTAAAGTCTTAACTCATTCCAGCATCAACTCTAAAGTCCAAGTCCAAAGTCTGATCTAAATATCTGTTAGGTATGAGTAAGACTCAAAGTATAATTCATCCTGAAGCAAACTGCTCTCCAGCTCTGAACCTGAGAAATCAAACATGTTATATGCTTCTAAAATACAATGGTGGTACAGGCACAGGTTGACTACTTCTATTCAAAAAGGGAGAAATAAAAAAACAAAGGGGTGACAGGTACCAAGCAAGTCCAAAACCCAACAGGACAAATAGCATAAAAGCTTAAGAATAATCTTCTTTAACTCAATACTCTGCCTTCTAGGTCTGCTGAGGTGGAAGTCTCACCTTTTGGAACCACTGGAGTGAGTGTCCTGACTTCCTGACATACTAAGGTGTCTCCACCCCCATGGCATTGCTGGGTGAAGCTCACATGGCAGCTCTCATAGGCTGGAGTTGTGTTCCTGTGGTTCTATTGGTCTGAGATCTTGGGAGCAGCCCACTCCCACAGCTCCACTTAGCATTTTCCTAGTGATAACTCTGGGTGGCGTCACCCTCGCAGTGACCCTCTGCCTGGGTCATGTGCCCAAGCCTCAGGGTGGCTCCATCCTTTGAATTCTCTCCTGAACAAGCTTTTTCATTCCTTTCAATAGGGAGAGACTGATAATTATTCAAGTTTTTAAGTCTGTTTCCTTTTTGATTAACAATTCCATCTTTAAGTCATTTCTCACTTCTTGCATTTACTATGTGTTCAAGAGCCAACAAGCTTCTCCTTAATCACTTTGCTTAGAAATTTTCTCAGCCAAAAATCCAAGCTCATTACTCACAAGTTCTACTTTCCACAAAACACTAGAACACGAACACAGTTCAGCCAAACCTTTTGCCACTTCAAAATAAAGATTGTCTTTCTTCAAGTTTCCAATAGCATGTTCCTCATTTCCATTTGATATCACATCAGGATGGTCTTTATCATCCATATTTCTACCTAGATTTGTTCATGGCGATTTAGGTTTTCACTAAGAAGAGTGAGACTTTCTCTACAACTTCCCTCTTTTCTTTGTGAACCCTCACCAGAGTAGTCTTTAGAGATCTGTTCACATCATTGTAGGCCTTTTTTAGCATGCACATCTAAATTATTCCAGCCTCTATCCATTACGCCATTCCAAACCTACTTCCACATTTTTAGGTATTTGTTACAGCAGCACTCCCCCTTTAGGGTACCAATTTTTTTGTCTTAGTTTTTTCAGGCTGCTATAACAAATTACCACAGACTAGGTGGCTCATAGGCAACAGATACTTATTTCTCACAGGTCTGGAAGCTGAGAACTCCAAGATCAAGTTGCCAGCAGATTCAGTTTCTGGTGAAAACTTCCTGGTTTATAAACAGTTGTCTTTTTGCTGTGTCATCACATGGTGGAAGAGTTCTATGAAGCTTCTTTTATAAGGGCACTAATTTCACTTAATCATTTCCCAAAGACTCCACCTCTTAATAATATCACCTTGGGTATTAGAATCTCAGCATATGAATTTTGGTAAAACACAAATATTCAGACCATAGCAGTATTTTATTACATATTTCTAACATTTGATTATGAATATTTGCAAATATATAGAAAAGCTGAAAGGATAGCACAATGAAAAGACATAACCATTACTTAGAGTCTATCGTTAACATTTTAATATATTGCTTTATTGCATATCCATTTCTCATTCTTTTATCCATCCACCAGTCCAAATTATTTTTGATGTATTTCAAAGTGAGTTGCAGACATCAGTAATTTTTGCCCCAACCACCCTAGCATGCATATCATTAACTACAACTCAATATTTAGATTTTTCTTTTGTGTTTGTGTTAGTTTTCTATTGCTGTATAACAAATTACCAAAAATTTAGAGGCTTGAAAGGACTCCCATTTATTAGATCACAATTCTATAGGTCAGAAGCCCAGCATGGTATGGTTGAATTCTCTGCTTGGGATACCAAAAGGCTGAAATCAATAAATAAGCCAGACCAAGTTGTCATCTGCAAACGCTGGGGAGGAATCTACTTTCAAGATCATTCTGATTATAGGCTAAATTCAGTTCCATGTGACTATCAGACTGAGGTGCCAGCTTTTCTTCTCTTAGTCAGGGGATGCTCTCAGGTCCTAGAGACCACCTATATTACTTGTAATGTTACTCTGTATATCTAGCAATGGGAAATCTCCCTTACATCAAATTTCTGTTGTGCTTTCAATCTCTCTGACTTCTCCATCTCTGACGTCTAGACCTAGATTTAAAGATCATGTGATTAGGTCAGTCCTACCTATATAATCTCCCTTTCATGAAGTTAACTGTGCCATATAGTACAACCTAATCACAGTAGTGAGATCCATCATATTTATATTCCCAGGGATTATATAGGTCATGTACACCAGGGAGCAGGAATTTGAGGTGTCACCTTAGAATGCTGCCTACCGCAGAAGTAAAGTTCACATGATTTGAAACACACAAATCTTGAGGGTATCATTCCATGAGTTCTAAAAAATGCATTCACACCATGAAGTTCTCTTGTATTCTTTCTCTGTAAATCCCTACCAACATGCCCCTCTAAAGGAGCAAGTATTCTTATTTTATTCTACGAGATTAATTTTTCCTGTTCTGGGTCAGGAGTTGGCAAACTATAGCCCATAGGCCTGCCTAATGCCTATTTTTGTAAACGAAGTTTTATTGGAACACAAGAATATTTATTTATTTTCTCTGAGTGATTTTTCACTACAACAGCAGGTTTAAGTTGTTGCAACAGAGACCATATGGCCCACAAAGCTTAAAATGTATACTATCTTGCTGTTCACAGTTTGTTGACTCGTTCGATATCGTCATATAAATGGAATCATACAGCATGTATTCCTTTGTGTAAGGCTTCCTTCATTCAGCATAATGTTTTTGAGATTCTCCCATGTTGTGTCTTTCAGTAGCTGTTTTATAAATTGATTAATAGTACTCCATTGTATGGATAAACCATAGTTTATTTATTCTACTGATGGGCATCTGCTCTGCTCCCAGTTTTTAACTATGATGAATAAAGACATTATGAACATTTTTGTACAAGACTTTTTGTAAATTTATGCTTTATTTCTCTTGTGTAAATACCTAGCAATGAAATTGCTAGGTCATAAGAGAAACATATATTTAGTTTTATAAGAAAATGCCATATCCCCACCTACTGATGAATATAGTGTCCAGTTCCACCTGACCAAGAACCCTATCAAGAATACCCAGGAATCTGCGTAACTCATCCTAGAGCCCCACTTATAGTGACACCTGAGCAGAGAGCCCAATCAACATCTCTGCCCATCTGTAGAACCAAGCCAGTGGAATTGTCTGGCCAGGAAGCTCAGTGAGCAATTCTACCTGATTCAAGTACTCAGTTATTGAGCAGTAATGGCTGTGGAGATTGTTTTATGGACCTGTCCAAAAGGGAAGAAAATTCACAGCCCCGTTTAACTTCTGAGTATAACATCCAATTCTACATAACTAAGAACATGACCAGAGAATACAGGCCACCACAGAGCCCATATTACAGCCATGCTTTGGTAGGGAACCAGCTCAGCTATCCTAACCAAATGTTCCAAAACAATGGCACACCCCTGACCTTAGAGCTCAGGCAGTGGCCTCACCCAAATAGAGACAACAATCACAAGACTTACCTGGCAAATATGCTTCAGACTATGTGTCCAGAACCCTGAGCGAACTGAGCTGACTGGTGAAGGACTGTCTGTACCAAAGTAAACTTGTAAAGTCCAGAAGAGGAGACTGCTTACTCAAGTGCGCAGACACCAATGCAAGGAATTAAGGATCACAAAGAATCAGGTAAACATGATAACACCAGAGGAAACTAATAAAGCTCCAATAACTCAACTTAAGGAACTAACCTTATGAACTGTCTGACAAAGAATTCAGAATAATCCTCTAAAGTTAAGCTTAGAAGTTGAGAACTACAAGAAAACACAGACAAGTACATGAAATTAGAAAAACAAAGCATGAAAAAAATGAAAAATTCAAAAAATTAGATATCATAAAAAATCCAGAAATTCTAGAGCTGAGAAATGCAGTGTCTGAACTTAAGAATTTAACAGAGAGCTTCAAAACTAGACTTGACTAAACAGAAAAAAGAATCAATGAACTAGAAGATAAGTCATTTGAAATTATCTAGTCAGAGTAGCAAAAGAAAAAAGAATGAAAAAGAGTGAAAAAAGCATATGGGACTTATGCAATACTATCAAGAGAAATAATATGTGCATTATGGGAATCTCAGAAGGATAAGAGAAAGAAAAAGAAACAGAAAATATATTTAAAGCAATAATGGCTAAAAACTTCCTAAATGTGGGGAGAAAAATGGGTATCCAGATTCATGAGGTCCAAATAGGTCGAAGACAAAAAGGGCTGCGCTGAAATGCATCATAATTAAATTGGCAAAACTCCAAAAAAAGAGAGAATTTTGAAAACAGCAATAGAAAAACACTCATCACATACAAGGGAACTCTCAAAATACTGTCAGCAGATATCTCAGAAAAATCTTTGCAGGTCAGGAGACAGAGGGATTATTTATATATAAACATTGAAAGAACATAATTATCAACCAATTCAAAAAATGAGAGAGAGAGAGATAAAGACTTTCCCAAACAAACAAAATGAAAGGAGTTCATCACCACTATACCTGCCTTACAAGAAATGCTAAAAGGGTGTTTTTCAAGTGGACATAAAAGGATGTGAATCAACATTATAAAAATACATGAATGTATGGGTAAAACTCACTGGTAATGGTAAATACATAGTAGTCAAAGTCAGATTCCTTAATATCATAATGGTGATGTGTAATTTACTTACAACTCTAATTTAAAAGTTCAAAAACAAAGATATTAAAAATAGCCATAACCGCAATAATTTGATATTAGATACACAATATTAAAATAGGTAAATTGTAACATTAATAACCTAAAATATGAGGAAGGGAGAAGTAAAAGTATAAAGGTTGTGTATGCTATCAATGTTAAGATGTTATCAGCTTAAAATAGGGCATTATAAATACAAGATATTTTATATAAGCTTCATGGTAACCACAAAGGAAAAATATGTAGTAAATACACAAAACATTAGCATAAAGCAATCCAAGCATTCTGATTTTAAAAGTCATCAAATCACAAAAGAAGACAGCAAGATTGAAAGGAAGGAAAAAAGGATATAAAAAAATTCTGAAAACAATGAACAAAATGGTAATACTAAGTCATGACCTGTCAATAATTGCTTCAAATGTAAATGGATTAAATTCTCCAATCAAAACACATACAATGGTTGAATGGATAAATCAAAAGCAAGATCTAGTAATATGCTGCCTAAAATAGACTTATTTTAGTTTTAAATACACATAGAATGAGAGGGAAAGGATGGAAAAAGATATTTTAATAAATGATCATAAAAATAAAGAAGGGTTAGATAAGCTTTTACAAGATAAAACAGACTTTAAGCCAAAAATGGTAAGAAGAGACAAAGAAGGTCATTATATAATTATAAAAGGGTCAATTCATGAACAGGATATAACAATTGTAAGTAATTTTGTACCACCTAAATATAGAGAGCAAATACTAACAGAACTAAAAGGAGAAATAAACAATACAATAATTGTTGAAGACTTTAATGCCCCACTCTTAACAATGGAAAGATTATCCAGAGAGAGAATGAATAAGTAAACAGTGAATTTGAAAATCACTATAGACCAAATAGTGCTAACAGATATATACCGAACATCCCATCCAATAGCAGCAGAATACATATTCTTCTCAAGTGCACATGGACCATTTTCTAGGATAGATCTTATTTTAGACCACAAAACAAGTCTTAATAAATTTTAAAAGGCTAAAATCATATTAAGTAACTTTTTCCACCAAAATGGTGTGAAACCAGAAATAAATGACAGGAAGAAAGGTAGAAGATTCAAAAATACAGGGAAATTAAAGAATACACTCTTGAAGAACCAATGGATCAAAGAGGAAATCAAGATGGAAATTTAAAAAAAATATCTTGAGACAGCAAAAATGGAGGGGGCCAACCCCATGGCAGAGTGGTTGAGTTTGCATGCTCCACTTCAATGGCCTGGGGTTTTGCTGGTTCAGATCCTGGGGGTAGACCTAACACCTCTCATCAAGTCATGCTGAGGCAGTGTCCCACAAAGCAGAACTAGAAGGACTTACAGCTAGAATATACAACTATGTACTGGGGGGGCGCCTTTGGGAAGAAGAAGCCAAAAAAAAAAAAAAAAAAAAGATTGTCAACAGATGTTAGCTCAGGGCCAATTTAAAAAAAAAAAAACAGAAAAACAGAAGCCCCAAGAAGAATACAAGCAACTTAAAAAACAAAAATGGAAACACAAAATGGGAACACTTATGGGATACAGTAGAAACAGTCCTAAGAGGAATGTATATAGCAAAAGATACATACACAAAAGAGAAAAGAAAGATCTCAAATTAACAATCTAAGTTTATACATCAAGGAACTAGAAAAAGAAGAACAAACTATACCCAAAGTTAGCAGAATGAAGGAAATAATAAATATTAGAGCGGAAATAAATGAAATAGAAACTAGAAAGACAATAGAAAAGATGATGAAACGTAAGAGTTGGCTTTTTGATAACATAAAACAATTTACAAACTTTTAGCTAGATTAGAAAAAAAGAGAGATGACTCAAATTAATAAAATTACAATGAAAGAAGAGATTGATAATTAGATAGTTTAGAAGAAATGGATAACTTTGTAGAAACATAAACTCGCCAAGGTTGAATTATGTAATAAAAAAATCTGAACAGACCAATAATGAGCAGGGAGAGTGAAGTGATAGTCAAAAACTTCCCAACAAACAAAAGTCTATGACTAGATGATTTCAGTAGTGAATTGTATGAAACATTTAAAGAAGAATTAATGCCAATTATTCTCAAAATCTTCCAAAAACGTAAAGATGAGAGAATCACTCCCAAACTCATTTTAGAAGGCTAGCATTATTCTGATCCCAAAGCCAGATAAGGACATTACAAGCAAAGAAAACTGCAGGCCAATATCCTTGATAATATAGATACACAATTTCTCAACAAAATACTAGAAAAACCAATTCAACGGCATATTAAAGGGATAATAATACAAGATGATCAACTAGGATTTGTCCTTGGGATGCAAGAGTAGTTCAACATATGCAAGTCAATGAATGTGATATATCACATTAACAGGAAGAGATAAAAATCATATGGTCATCTTAATAAATGAAGAAAAAGCACTTGACAAAATTTAACACCTATGCATGATAAAAACTTGCAACAAATTGGGTATAGAAGGAACATACTTCAAATAATAAAGACCACATATGACAATCCCCAGCTAACTTCATACTCAATGGTGAGAGTTTGAATATTTTGCCTGTAAGATGAGGAAAAAGACAAGGTGTCCACTCTTACCACACCCATTCAACATAGTACTGGAAGTACTAGACAATCAGGCAAGAAAAAGAAATATAAGGCATCTAAATTGGAAAGGAAGAAGTAAAATTTTCTTTGTTTGCAGTTTACATTATTTGATATATAGAGAACCCTAAAGACTCCACCAAAAAAAGTTAAGAACTAATAGATGAATTCAAAGTTGCAGAATAAAAACAACATACAAAAATCAGTTGCACTAACAATGAATTATCTGAAAACAACAAAATAATTCAATTTACTATAGCAATAGAAACAAAAAATAATTAGGAATAAATTTAACCAAGGAGGTGAAAGATCTGAACACTGAAAACTCTAAGATATCAATGAAAGAAATCAAAGAAGACATAAATAAATGGAAAGATACCCTGGTTATGGTATTGGAATAATTAATATTGATAGTGTCCATACTACCTAAAATCATTTATAGATTTAATGCAATCCTTATCAAGATTTCAGTGGTATATTTTACAGAAAGAGAAATAACAATCCTAAAATTTGTTTGAAACCACTAAAGAGCCCAGATAGTCAACGAAATCCTGAGAAAGAAGAACAAAGCTGGAGGCATCACACTTCCTGATTTCAAACTATGTTACAACGCTGTAGTAATCAAAACAGTATGATATTGGCATAAAAACAGACACATAGATCAATGGAACAGAATAAAGAACCTAGAAATAAAGCCATGCATATATATAGGGTCAACTAATCATTTACAGGTTCACCAAGAACACATAATGGGGAAAGGATAGTCTCTTCAACAGATGGAACTGGGAAAATTGGATATTCCACATGCCAAAAAATGAAACTGAGCCCTCATCTTATGCAACTCACAAAAATTGACTCACAATGGATTAAAGGCTTAAATGTAAGACCTGACACTGTAAAACTCCTAGAAGAAGACATAGGACAAAGCTCCTTCACATTGGTCTTCACACTGATTTTTGGGATATGACAACTGAAGCACAAACAACAAAAGCAAAAATAAACAAGTGAGACCTCATTAAGCTAAAAAGCTTTTGCCTAACAAAAGAAACAGTCAACAAAATTAAAAGGCAACATATGGTATGGGAAAAATATTTGCAGATCATATATCCAATAAGCGGTTAATTTCCAAAATATGTAAGGAACTCATACAACTTAATAGGAAAAAACACATAATTCAATTATAAGTTGTCAAAGCACCTGAATATACATTTTTTTCCAAAAAATACATTCAAATGGCCAACAGGTACATGAGTGGGTCCTCAACATCCCTAATCATCAGGGAAATGCAAATCAAAACCACAATGTGACATCATCTCTCATCTGTTAGAATGGCTATTACCTACAAGATGAGTGATAAATGCTGATGAGGATGTGGAGGAAAGGGAAACCTTGTGCCCTGTTGGTGGGAATGTAAATTGGTGCAGCCACTATAGAAAACAGTATGGAGATTCCTCAAAAAATTAATAACAGAACTACTATATGATCCAGCAATATATACTTCTGGATATATATCTGAAGGAAAAGAAATCACTAACTCTAAGACATATCTCCACCACCATTTTCATTGTAGCGTTGTATACAATAGCCAAGACATGGAGACAATCTAAGTGTTCATCAACAGATGAATGGGTAAATAAAATGTGATATATACATGTATCTTTGGGCTCCTCAGTAATATTTTAATGTAAAGGAATTCTGAGAACAAAAATTTGAGAACTGCTGGACTAGATCATTTTGTGAGTCTTGTTTACCTAAAACATTCTATGATGACTCTCTGACTCTAACAGAGCAAAATACTGTGTTAGACCCATGAATATAACCATACTCCAATGATGGCTTTGGCTACTTTGCCCAGTAACTTTCAAAGAGCTCAAAAACACTTTATAAAGGAGGAGCTCTTGGTGTTTTCTTTTTTTTTTAAATGACGGTGGTTTTGGGTTTTTTTTTTAAGATCGGCCCTGAGCTAACATCTGTTGCCAAACTTTTTTTCTTCTTCTCCCCAAAACCCCCCAGTACATAGTTGTATATTCTTGTTGTAGTTCCTTCTAGTTCTACTATCTGGGATGCCGCCTCAGCATGGTTTGATTAGTGGTGCCAGGTCTGTACCCAGGATCTGAACCAGTGAAACCCTGGGCCACCAAAGCAGAGCACAAGAACTTAACCAGTTGGCACCAGGGCAGCCCCTTCGTTTTTCAATCTGTGAGACACTGACTACACTGATGCGCCTTTAAGTTCTTACCATTTACTCTATATTTTCAACTCTCCTTGGCTAAGTTTCTTTTCTCCCTCTTCTTCTACCCCATGTATGTGACTGATCCTTGTTTGATAATTAAGGGATGCATATCAGATCAATTAAAATGTAAGACACCATAGGAAGAGTCCCCCTAAAGAAAGGACAAACCTGGGACAGAGGCTTTTTCTGGAATTGGGTCATCTTTAAAAGCTTCTCAGGGGGTCGGCCAAGTGGCACAGTGATTAAGTTTGTGTGCTCTGCTTTAGCAGCCTGGGGTTCACAGGTTAGAATCCTGGGTGGGCACCTACACATCACTCATCAAATCATGCTGTAGTGGCATCCCACATACAAAATAGAGGAAGATTAGCACAGATGTTAGCTCAGAGACAATCTTCCTCAAGCAAAAAGAGGAAGGTTGGCATAAGATGCTAGCTCAGGGCCAAACTTCCTCAGCAAAAAAATAACAAAACAAGAAAGCTTGTCAAAGATGGCAGATTTGCGGGGCTGGCCTCATGGCTGAGTGGTTAAGTTCGTGTGCTCCGCTGCAGGCGGCCCAGTGTTTCTTTGGTTTGAATCCTGGGCGCAGACATGGCACTGCACATCAAGCCACGCTGAGGCAGCGTCCCACATGCCACAAGTAGAAGGACCCACAACGAAGAATATACAACTATGTATCCGGGGGGCTTTGGGGAGAAAAAGGAAAAAAAATAAGATCTTTAAAAAAAAAACAGCAGATTTGCATTTGAATTGGCAACTATGTGTTTTCCAAGGAGAAAATCACTATCTGGAAGAATATGATTAAAGGAATAAATTTTATTTCCTTTACACTAAATACATGAATATTTTAACATATAATATTCATAATTCTCTGATTTGATAAATGAAAAATTAGGTATATATTATCTGCGATCTTATATGTATTAAGCACATAGAATTCATTTTGATTGCGTATCTTACTTCAACATTTGTGAAACGTCCTGAGATGTGTCTATGAATACACAGTGCTTTGTAAGGTATCAAATGAATATGCATGTATGTAAATTCACAGACAGTCTTGCTGGTTTCTTTAAGTATGGCAGTTCCTGTCAAGTTTTATCTTATCCTACAATGCTGCCCTTTTAGCCAAAATGGTAACTAATTAAAGCACTATTGATATAAGAATAATCAGACCTGACCTCCACCTAGAGTTTACCACATTAAACTATTAAATTTAGTTTTTAAAATGAACAAAATGATTCAAGATTTATTTGGCTGTTTCTAGACCCAGATGTATACAAAGAGATTCAGAAAGCATAAAAGGTATTTTATGGGCTTGATAAAGTGCTATTGTTCTATAGTATATTATCAGAGAGAGCAGATTTTAGAGAACCTCTAGTCTAACATTTTAATTAATGTGTGAATCACTTTTACAATATCCACTGTCAACACTTATTAATAAGCATTATTAATTATATTCAAGTTATCTATAGTCCCTTAAATACAATGAGATAATAGCCCATCTTATCTCTATCCATTACCATGTGTCAGTTAAAAAAAAAAAAACCCTACTCAGTAATGACTGCATGCCAAAAGCACAAAGAACATTGGGAACAAAGTTTTTGGTGTGAATCATGTAAATTCACATAAAATTGAGAGAGAAGATAGAAGAAATGATCTACTGAGGGGAGGTTAACATTACCTTAGCAAAAAATCATTTCATCATGTTTTGGCATATTCACTATCTATGCTTAGGCTTAAGAAACTTTCATTTAGAACATTTTTGCTAACATCCAGTTTTCCACAGTGTGCCAAGCTCATCCTAGATACTTTTCATATGTTATATATTTTAATGGTCACAACAACCTTATAAGGCTGGTGTTAGTATCCCTATTTTACAGTTGATGGAACTGATTCAGAGAGATTAAATGACTGGCCCAAGGTCATTCAGCTAATAAGTGGCAGAACTAGGATTCAAACCCATTCTGCTTGACTAATAGGAAAAGATAGACTTATGTCATTTAAATTTAACTTTGAACACATTATCATTTGTACCAATGTGTCCCAATACCTTGCACAATCTCTGGCTCACAGTAGATAATGTTTCTTTTAGAAAATATTAAAATGTTGTCTATTCTACAAGCACAGTGGAGAATGGTGGTCTAAAAACATGTTGGGTAAATCTACTTGGCATTTTGGGATAGGATTGATATTCAGTTTCACTTGCTCAGTGAAACTAAGAATTGGGAGAGTTAGCATCCAATTTCTTTTGAAGCAATTTAGTATACTTTTCCATTTGCCTAATCGTAATGCAATTCTGTTTGGATACATACACAGCAACAGTAATCATGCTTTACTTCTAACTTCTAATTGGCTGTAAATCAATAATAGCATGCTTTTATTGAATGATTCCCATAGAGTGTACATAGCATTCCATAGCATTCCATTCCTCCTTTCACAGTACCATCTGCAGCTCCCTCCTTACTCTTATCAGCAGAGCCAATTGTATCCTCTTGTGCTTGACTTGCAGTTTCATTTTTAGACCCACCTACTCCCACATCATGTTCTTAAGACACTGTGTGAATTCTGTTATTTCCTTTTCCACCTGGGTTACCAGACTTGAAATTGTTAAGTGCATTCTATTCCTTTTTCTTGCCCACATAGGTACCAAGGATTAAAACCATGCTGTGGATTAAGTCATATGGGGATAATTGAAATCTACCTATATATGGTTTATTAAAGTTTATCTATAGTTTGTTGACTGAATATTAAGAAGCATAAAGAGTACTCTCAGTAGTAGTCCAAGAGTGCTAGACTTGGCATTGGAAATGCTAAATTCTAGTCCAGACTCTGACATCTATCATTTATTTTACTCAGGACAAGTCTACTAACTTCTCTGATCATCAGTTTACTTATCTAAAAAATGAGTCTTAGAGACTACAAAGCCCTCACAGGACCTTTTGCTCATGATGATGTTGATGACGACGACGACGATGATGATGATGATGAGTGTGTGTGTACATACATATATAGTTATTTTTTAATAGTTGTTGTTGATTTTCTCTCCTGCCTCCTCCAACATAAGACAGTACTTGCAACAAGTAGAGTTGTAAAGAATGCAAAGATAGTTTCAGACATAATTAAAGTGACAGTATCTAGGGAACCAACCACAAGAAACCTAAAATAAAGGTGAGAAGTACCCTTGTGTTTTCAGTAATTTCAGAGGATGTGAAACAGTATTAGAGAGCTACCGACCACATATTTTCTAGGAATGTGGAAAAAGTAAATAAGGCAGTGTCTCTTAGGCACTTTGAACACCTGATAACATAGTCCCTGGAGATGGATAAAGGTTGTGCTTATTTTCATCAAACTACCTTTCCAATTTTTAAAGATTTCTAAGGTTGGCAAAATGTAATTTTCTCCTCTAGAAAATTATCAAAATCAGTAAAAATGCACAATTCTCACATATTAAGATGTTACTTCAAATTCAAGGATCAGTTCTCTGTTCTTTTAAGCATGAAAGTTCCTCTATTTAAATCTGTTTTGTAATTGATTTTTTTTTCAATGCTGAAATTCATTTCCTCATCTTCATGAAGCATTGTGTCACAGTGGCTACTCAGCATGATAGCTAATTAAAAAAATACTAAGTGAGAAACTGTGAAATGTTTTTATTAATAGATATTAAATCTATATAACAAATTTCAAATTCGCTACTCAGGTAGATGTCGTATCATCTCATTTACTGATTGGAGAAGACCCATAATGTTATTATTGGAACTGATAATAGTCATCAGAGTCCAGACTTACGTAAGTGACAGGAATTGGGGATTTATAGCGATTGGACACTTAGGGCTGGGAGAACTGCTTGCCTCAATTATCGGGCTATTTCAAATAATGGGCTTTCCTTCTGAATTAGTGAGAAAATTACTTCATTTCTCTACTTCACTCTGAAGGTAGAGGATTAATCTGCCCGAAATTTTAATTTAGTTTGAATATTCAGTATATAATAAACTAATACCTAATTTGTTTGTTCTATGAAAATACTAGATTGGACTATGGCTACTCTAGCATCTTTGGCCAGTTATTAAATCAAGTAGATTGCATGATACATCCAATTTTATGAGAAATAATTGTTTACATGGAACTGCCCAAGATTTGACTGAACAATGTAGAATCACTTATTCATCACAATTGTCAGTAATTGAGAAAACAACAGACTGAGAAGTCCGGGTTCAAGCTGCCAGTGCAGCCATTCAAGAGCTGTAGAATCTTGAACAATCTACTTAATTTCTGTGTACCTCAGTTATCTCATGTGTAAAATAATAATATTCAACTAAATGCCTTCTGTCTTAGTTGTTTAGGCTGCTATAACAAAATAACACAAATGGGTAGCTTATAAACAACCAAAATTTGTTTCTCACAATTGTGGAGGCTGGGAAATCCAAGATCAAGGTGACAACATCGTTGCATTCTAGTGAGAGCCCTCTTCTTGGTTCATAGCCAGGGCTTTCTTGCATCCTCTCATAGTGGAAGGGACAGGGATCTCTTTGGAGCCTCTTTTATAAAGGCATTAATTCCACTTATGAGGGCTCCACTATCATGATTTAATAAACTTTCGAAGGGCCCTACCTCCTAATACCATCACATTGGACATTAAGATGTCAACATATGAATTTTTGGGAGATGCAAACTTTAAGACCATCGTATCCTTCAATTTTCTTTATAGCTCCAAAAACCTATCTCTAAATACAAAAATGAAATCAAGTGAACGTATTCCTGAATTCATGAAACTTTAAATACGTTTGGGTTGTGTATTCTCATACATATTTTACTCTGAAAACTTTAAAATAGGATTTCATGTTCAGTGAGTTCAAAATGAGCGTATAGAATAAATGTGTAACTGCACGGGATTTAAAGGATATTTTGATGCTTCAAACATAATAAGGTTTTTTTCCCCTTTCTGTTTGGATACTTCAAACTTAATTATATCAAAAGCTATTATTTTTTCCAGTTTTATTGAGAAATAATTGACATACATCACTGTATAAGTTTAAGGCGTACAGCATGTATTAATTTCAAACTTAATAAAAACAAACAAACCGACCCATAATTGTGTCTCATCAAACGAATGATTGAAAATATTTTAAAATTGAATGTCAAACATTAATAGAACATTGATACCCTTTATACGCATTTAAGCAAATGTGTTGCATGTATAAACAGCTGTAAAGAGATAAAACTATTTAAGAATATTTAATCTCATGGAGAATCTGTGGACTTTCAGAATACTTTTTTACTTTTACTAAGAGAAATGTTTATCTTCATTTCTTTTCCATTTGTCTTCTACATAAAAGTTTGTGAAGTGTTAAAGAAAATGACGTAAAAAGACAAAATAATGCTGTTGCATACTCATAGATGCACCATAAGATGAATAAATTCTAGGTGTTAAAGTATGTTACAATGAATAGATAGCACATGAGTGTTTCAAAGCAGATGATTTACAGTAGCGTAAAACATGTGGAAACAGAAATAAAAAACACAATACTATATACATTCACTTCAAAAAATGGAAAACCTAAGAATTAACTAATAAAACATGTACAGAATACGTATGTTGAAAATTACAAAATATTAATGAAAAAATCAAAGATGATAAATGGAAATGCATATTGTCTTCACAGAGTGGAAGACTCAAAAATAGTAAAGATGTCAATTCTCCCCAAACTGATCTGTAGGTTTAACATAATGCTTATTAAAATTCAAGCAATGTTTTGGTAGATGTTGAGAAGCTTTTTATAAAATTTGTACAGAAAGGCAAAGAAATTAGAATAGCTAAAATAATTTTGAATAGTAGAATAAAGTGGTAGTAATCACTCTGTTGTTAAGAATGATTATATAGCTACAATAATCAACAGAGTGTGATATTGGTGGAAGGTTAGACGTATTGATCAATGGAACAATATAGAGAACCCAGGACTAGAACTAAAAAGATACATCCAGTTGATTTTTTTACAAAGCTGCAAAACAATTTAATGGAGGAAGGATTGTCTTTTCAGCAAATGGTGCTGGAACAATTGGACATTCAGAGGCAAAAAAAATGAACTTGAGGTAAGCCTCACATCTTATACAAAAATTAACCTCAAATGGATCGTGGATTTAATTATGAAATGTAGAATTATAAAACCTATAGACAAAAATAGGAGACATTCTTCAGGATCTAGGTCTATACGGAGTTAGACTTGACATCAAAAGCATGATCCATAAAAGGTAAAATTGATAAGTTGGACTTCATCAAACTTTATAACTTTTTCTCTGTGAAAAACTCAGTTAAGAAGATGAAAAGATAAGCTACAGACTGGGAAAAAATATTTGCAAACCATGTATACATCAAAGTCCTTATACCTAGAACTTGTAAAGAACTCTGTAAGGACTCAAAGGTTAAAAAAAGTCTAATTAGAAATTTGCAGGACGCAAAGACACATCTCATTGAAGGGCATACACAGATGGCAAATAAGCACATGAAGAGATGTTCAACATCATTAGCCAGAAGAGAAACGTAAGTTAAAACTATAATGAAATATCACTGAACACCTATTAGGGTAGCTAAAAAAAAATAGTGACAACACCAAACGGTTGCAAGGATGTGGAGAAATTGGATCACCCATACTTTGCAGGTGGGAATGTAAAATGGTATAGCCACTGTGGAAAATGGTTTGGCAGTTTCTTAAAAAACTAAATATGCAACCACTATACAACCCAACAATCACACCCTTTAAAATTTGTCGCACAGAGGGGCTGGCCCCATGGCCAAGTGGTTAAGTTCACGCGCTCCAGCTTTGGTGGCCCAGGGTTTCACCGGTTCGGATCCTGGGTGTGGGCATGGGACCGCTCATCAGGCCATGCTGAGGTGGCATCCCACATCCCACAACTGGAAGGACCCACAACTAAAAAAATATATACAACTATGTACCGGGGGGCTTTGGGGAGAAAAAGGAAAAATAAAATCTTTAAAAAAAATTTGTCACAGAGAAATGAAAACCTATGTTCACACAAAAATATGTATCTGAATATTTATAGAAGCTTTACTCATAATATGCAAAAGCTGGAGACAACCTGGATGCCCTTCAGTGGATGAATCCATACCATGGAATACTACTCAGCAATAAAAAGGAACAAAGTATTGATACAAGCAACAAACTGAATAAATCTACAAAGAATTATGCTGACTGAAAAAAGGTCAATTCCAAAGGTTGCATACTGTATAATTATATTTATATAACATTTTTGAAATGACAAAATTATATAAATAACAGATTAAAGGTTGTCAGGGGTAAGGATGGAGTGTGAGTGGGAAGGAAGTGGGTGTAGCTATAAAAGGGGAGCATGAGAGACCTGTGTGGCAATGGAAATGTTCTGTATATTAACTTTATAAATGTTAATATTCTGCTTATGACAATGTACTATAGTTTTCTAAGATGTTACAAGTGCTCCAATACATCCTCAAGATGGGAGAAATGGGTGTATTAGTTTCCTTTTGCTGCTATAATAAAATTCAGTGGCTTAACACAACAGAAATGTATGCTTATATAGTTCTGAAGGCCAGATGTCCAAAATGAGTCTAATGAGGCTAAAATCAAGTTGGTAAAACTACTGATTCCTTCTGGAGGCTCTGAGAGAAGAATTTGTTTCCTTGACCTTTCCAGTTTCCAGTGGCTTGTAGCCCCTTCCTCCATCTTCACAGTGCATCACATCAATCTCTGCTTCCATCATCACATCACCTTCTCATGTGTACTCACATCTTCCCCTGCATCCCTCTTATAAAGACATTTGTCGTATATTTAGGACCTATGCAGATATTCCAGGATAATTCTTTATCTGAGACCCTTAATGTAATCACATCAACAAAGTCTTTTTTGTCACATAAAGGCAACATTGATAGGTTGCAAGGATTAGGACCTGGATTTCTTTAGGGGCCATTATTCAGTCTACTACCAGGTAAAATGTACATAAAATTTCTGTGCATTATTTCCTCCAACTGCATGTGAATCTTCACTTATTTCAAAATAAAAAAATAATTAAAAATACATTGGGAATAGTTTAATCATTTTATTTTTTAAATAGACCACTTTTAAAAGAAACAAAAAAGCTTTCGCACACCCTCAGTGTTAGTAAAAATGATTTTTATAATCATATCACTTAAGTAAATTAAACTAATTTTTAAAAACTAAACCAAAAAATTGAATTTGTTAGATTTTTGTTTTGTTTTTCATTTTTATTCCAGTTATTTAAACTAAAAAATAACAAAAGTGATTCACCCATTTCTCCCACCCCCGACGCCCTGTCTCCTGCAACCATCAATCTGTTCTCTGTATCTAAGAGCTTGTTTTTTTTTTTTTAAGATTTCACATATAAGAGAGATGATACAGTATTTGCCTTTCTCTGTCTGACATTCACTTAGAATAATGACCTTGAAGTCCACCCATGTTGTTGCAAATGGCAAGATTTTATTCTTTTTTATGAACGAATAATATTTCATTGTGTATATATATGTATATATATATACATGTATATATATTTATACATGTATATAAATATCACAATTTCTTTGTCCATTCATCCATTGATGGACACGTTGTTTCTGTCTCTTGGCTATTGTCAGTAATGCTGCAATGAACATGAGGGTGAGTATATTTCTTTTAATTAGTGGTTTTGTTTTCTTTGGATAAATACTCAGAAGTCGAATTGCTAGATCATATGGTAGTTCTATTTTTAATTTTCTGAGGAAACTCCATATTGTGTTCCAAGTGGTTGAACCAATTTACATGCCCAAGAATAGTGCACAAATGTTCTCTTTTCTCCACATCCTTGCCAAGCCTTGTTATTTCTTGTCTGTTTTCATAATAGCCATTCTAACAGGTATGAGGTAATATCTCATTGTGGTTTTCATTTGCATTTCCCTGATGATTAATGCTATTGAGCATCTTTTCATGTACCTGTTGGCCATCTGTATGTCTTCTTTAAAAAAATGCCTATATATAAAATCACATCATTTGTTAATAGTGACAGTTTCACTTCTTCCTTTCCAATATGGATCTTTTTTATTTCTTTTTCTTTATTGATTGCTCTGGCTAAGACTTCCAATAAGAGTGGTGTGTTCAATAAGAGTGGTGAAAGTGGGCATGCTTGTCTGGTTCCTGTTCATGGAGGGATAGCTTTCAATTTTTCTTGATGGATAATGATATTAGCTGTGGGCTTGTCATATATAGCCTTTATTATGTTGAGGTACTTTCCTTATATACCCATTTTACTCAGAGTTTTTGTTGTAAATGGATGCTGGATCTTGTCAAATTCTTTCTCTGTATGTATTGCAATGAGCATGTGATTTTTATTCTTCATTTTGTTAATGTGGTGTATCATGTTGATTGATTTGCAGATGTGGAACCATTCTTGCATCCCTGGAATAAACTCCACTTCATCATGGTGTATCATCTTTTTAATGTATTGTATTCAATTTGCTATTATTCTGTTGAGAATTTTTGCATCAATGTTCATCAATGATATTGGCCTGTCATTTTATTTTTTTTTGTGATGTCCTTCTCTGATTTCAGTATCAGGGTAATGTTGGCTTCATAGAATGAGTTAGAATCCACTAAAAAAAATTAGAAATAATAAATGAATATGGTCAAGTTGCAAGATACAAAACGAACATACAAAAATCAGTTCCATTTCCATAAACTAACAACAAATTAGCAGAAAGAGAAATTAAGGATATAATCCCATTTACAATTGCAACAAAAAGAATAAAATACCTACGAATAAACTTAACCAAAGAAGTGAAAGATCTGTAAACTGAAAACTGTAAAACATTGTTGAAAGAAATTGAAGAAGACACGAAGAAATGGAAAGATATTCCATGTTCTTAGATTGGAAGAATTAACGTAGTTAAAATGTCCATACTTCCTAAAGCAATCTACAGATTCAATGCAATCCCTGTAAAAGATGCAACAACATTTTTCACAGAAATAGAACAAAGAATCCTAAAATCTATATGGAACAACAAAAGATCCTGAATAGCCAAAGGAATCCTGAGAAAAGTGAACAAAGCTGGAGGTATCACACTCTCTGATCTCAAAATATACCACAAAGCTATAGCAAGCAAAACAGCACGGTACTGGCATGAAAACAGACACACAGATCAAGGGAACAGGATCGAGAGCCCAGAAATAAACCCACAGATTTATGGACAGCTAATTTTCAACAAGGGAGCCAAGAACATATAATGGAGAAAGGAGAGTCTCCTCAATAAATGGTGTTGGGAAAACTGGACAGCCTCATGCAAAAGAATGAAAGTAGACCATTATCTTACACCATACACAAAAATTAACTCAAAATGGATTAAAGACTTGAATGTAAGACCCAAAACCATGAAACTTCTAGAGGAAAACATAGGCAGTATACTCTTCAACATCAGTCTTAGCAGCATATTTTCAAATATTATGTCTTACTGGGCAAGGGAAAGAATAGAAAAAATTAAAAAATGGGACTACATCAAACTAAAAAGCTTTTGCGCAGCAAAGGAAACCATCAGCAAGACAAAAAGACAGCTTAACAATTGGGAGAAGATATTTGCAAACCACATATCTGATAAGGGGTTAATATCCAAAATATATAAAGAACTTATACATCTCAACAACAAAAAAACTAACAGCCTAATTAAAAAATGGGGAAAAGATCTGAACAGACATTTCTCCAAAGAAGACATACAGATGGCCAACAGGCATATGAAAAGATGTTCAACATCATTAACTATCAGGGAAATGCAAATCACAACTATGATGAGGTATCACCTCACTCCTGTCAAAATGGCTATAATTAACAAGACAGAAAACAATAGGTGCTAGAGAGGATGTGGAAAGAAGGAAACCCTCATACACTGCTGGTGGAAGTACAAATTGGTGCAGCCATTATGGAAAACAGTAAAGAGATTCCTCAAGACATTAAGAATAGATCTACCAAATGATACAGCTATTGCGCTGCTGGGTATTTATCCAGGGAACAAGAAAACATGAAAGCATAAGGATACATGCACCCCTATGTTCACTGCAGCATTATTCACAATAGCCAAAAGTTGGAAGCAACCTAGGTGCCCATCACAGGACGAATGGATAAAGAAGATGTGATATATATACACAATGAAATACTACTCAGCCATAAGAAATGACGAAATCCGGCCATTTGTGACAACATGGATGGAATTTGAGGGTATTATGCTAAGGGAAATAAGTAAGAGGGAGAAAGTCAAATACCATATGATCTCACTCATAAGTAGAAAATAAAAACAACATACAAACACATAGAAACAAAGATTAGATTGGTGGTTACCAGAGGGGAAGGGGGGAGGGAGGAGGGCAAAAGGGGTGATTAAGCACATGTGTGTGGTGATGGATGGAAATTAGTCTTCAGGTGGTGGACATGATCTAATCTTCAGAGAAATCAAAATACATAACAATATACACCTGAAATGTATATAATATTAGAAATCAATGTTACTGCAATAAAAAAAAGAAATAAGGGACCGGCCCAGTGGCGCAGCAATTAAGTTCACACATTCTGCTTCGGCAGCCTGGAGTTAGCTGGTTTGGATCCCAGGTGTGGACATGGCACGGCTTGTCAAGCCATGCTGTGGTAGACGTCCCACATATAAAGTAGGGGAAGATGGGCACAGGTGTTAACTCAGGGCCACTCTTCCTCAGCCAAAAGAGGAGGATTGGCAGCAGATGTTGGCTCAGGGCTAATCTTCCTAAAAAAAAAAAGTAAAAAAAAAAAAAAGAAATGAAAGAGGAGATGTTACAATTGATACCACAAAGTAAATTGATACTGCACAAAGAAAATATGAAGGACCATAAGAGACAACTCTGAACAATTATACACTAACAAATTGAACAGCCTAGAAGAAATAGATAAATTCTTAGAAAAATACTCCCTACCAAGAGTGAATCATGATGAAATAGAAAATCAGAACAAACCAATTACTAGCAAGGAGATTGAATCAGTAATCAAAAACCCCCATGCAAACAAATGTCTAGGACTAGAAGACTTCACTGGTGAGTTGTACCAAATATTCAAAGCAGAAGTAATACCAATCCTTCCCAAACTCTTCCAAAACACTGAAGAGAAGGAAACTTTTCCAAACACATTTTACAAGGCTAGCATATGCCTGATAACCTAATAAAGACAAGAAAGCCCCAGAAAAAGAAATCTACAGGCCAACATCCCTGATGACCATAGATAAAAAAGTCCTCAACAAAATATGAGCATAGCAAATTCAACAATACATCAAAATGATCATATACCATGATCAAGTGGAATTTATTCCAGGATGCAAGGATGATTCAACATCCACAAATCAATGTGATACACCACATTAATAAAATTAAGGATAAAAATCATGTGATTATCTCAATAGATGCTGCAAAAGTATTTGACAAAATTCAACATCCATTTATGATAAAAACTCAAAAAAGTGGTTATAGAGGGAATGTACCTCAACATAATAAAGACCATATATGACAATCTCACACCTAACATCATACTCAATGGTGAAAAGCTAAAAGTTTCTCCTCTAAGATCAGGAACAGACAGGGATTTTGCTTTGGCCACTTTTATTCAACATAGTGTTGCAAGTCCAAGCGGCAGCAATTAGGCAAGAAGAACAAATAAAATGCATTCAAATTGGAAAGGAAGGCGTAAAACTGTCACTATTTGCAGATAAAATGGTATTATATATAGAAAAACCTAAAGATTCCATCAAAAAACTGTTTGAACTGATAAACAAATTCATTAAATTTGCAAGATACAAAACCAATACACAAAAATCTGTTGCATTTCTTTACACTAATAATGAGCTATCAGAAAGAGAAATTAAGAACACAATCCCATTTACAATTGCAACAAAAAAATAAAATATCTAGTATTAAATTTATTCTTTCATTTCTGATTTTATTTGTTTGTCTTCATTTTTTCTTGGTGAGTCTAGCTAAAGGTTTGTCAATTTTGTTTATCTTTTCAAAGAACCAGTTCTTAGTTTCATTTATCTTTTCCATTGTTCTTTTTAGTCTCTTTTTCATTTATTTCTACTCTACTCTTTCTTTCCTTCCTACTACTAAGTTTGGGATTCATTTGTTCTTATTTTTCTATTTCCTTGAGATATAAAATTAGGTTTCTCATTTGAGACTTTTCTTGCTTTTTGAGGTAGGCATTGTTGCTATGAACTTCCCTCTTAGAACTGCTTTTTCTGCATCTCATAAATGTTCATATGTTACATTTCTATTTTTGTTTGTCTCAAGTATTTTTTTATTTCTTCTTTGGTCCATTGGTCTTTCAGTATTATGTTGTTTAATCTCCACATACTTGTGAATTTTCCAGTTTCCTTGTGTAATTAATTTGTAATTTCATACCATTGTGATCAGAAAAGATGTTTGATATGATGTCAATCTTCTTAAATTTATTGAGATTTCTCTTGTGGCCTAACTTATGATTTATCTTGGAAAATGTTCCACATGTACTTGACAAGAATGTCTATTCTGTTGCTTTTGGATGGAATCTTCTGTAAATATCTGTTAAGTCCATTTGGTCTCACATGTCATTTAAGGGCAATGTTTCTTTATTGATTGTCTGTCTGAAAGAGCTATCTGTTGATGTAAGTGGGGTATTAAAATCCCCTACTATTATTGTATTGCTGTCCATTTTCCCTTTATGTCTGTAACATTTGCTTTATAAATTTCGGTTTTCCTATATTGGGTACATAAATATTTACAAATATTATATTCTCTTGTTGGATTTACCCCTTTATCATTATGTAATGTCCTTCTTTGTTTCTTATCACAGTCTTTGTTTCAAAGTCTATTTTGTCTATATATAAGACTAGTTGCTCCAGCTTTCTTTTGGTTTACATTTGCATGGAATATCTTTTTCCATGCCGTTACTTTTAGTCCCTATATGTCCTTATATCTAGGCTGTGTCTCTTGTAGGCAGCATATAGATGGGTCTTGATTTTTTTTTAATCTTTGGATTGGAGAATTTTGTCCTTTTACATTTAAAGTAATTATTGATAGATATGTCCTTATTACTATTTTGTTCATTATTTTCTAGCTGTTTTTGTAATTCTTCTCTGTTCCTTTCTTCTCTCTTACTTTGTAATTTGATGACTTTCTTTAGTGGTTTGCTTAGATTCCTTTATTTTCATCTTTTGTGTATTTCCTATAGGTTTTGGCCTTGTGGTTACCGTGGGGCTTACATTTTACAACTCATATCCATAGCAGTCTATTTTAAGTTGACAATAACTTAAGTTTAATCCCATTCTAAAGCTCACCATTTTTATTCTCCTCCCTATGTTTTGTGTTTTTGATGTCACATTTTACATCTTTTTATCTTTAGCATCCCTTAACTAATTACTGTAATCATAGCTTTTACTACTTTTGTCTTTTAACCTTCATACTATCTTTATAAACAACTAATCCACTATCTTTATCATATATTTACTTTTCCACAGAGTTTTATTCTTTCATGTGTGCTTTTTACTAATTAGCACCCTTTCTTTTCAGCTTAAAGAAGTCCCATTAATATTTCTTGTAAGAACAGTTAACGGTGATGAATTTCCTTAGATTTTGCTTGTCTGGAAAACTCTTTGATCTCTCCTCCAATTCTGAATGGTAACTTTGTCAAGTAGTGTATTCTTGGTTTAGAGTTTTTTTTTCTTTTAGCACTTTAAATACATCATGCCACTCCCTTCTGGCCTACAAAGTTTGTGCTGAAAAATCTGCTGATAGTCTTACAGGGGTTCCCTTGTACATAACAAGTTGCTTTTCTTTTGCTGCTTTCAAAATTCTCTTCTTCTCTTTATCTTTTGACATTTTAATTGTAATGTATCTTAGTGTAGATATCTTTGGAATCATCTTATGTGGAACTTTCTGAATTTCCTGGATCTGGATGTCTGTTTCTTTCCCCAAGTTAGGGAAGTTTTTAGCCATTATTTCTTCAAATAAGATTTCTGCCCATTTCTCTTTTCTCATTCTTGGAGTCCTGTAATGTAAATATTAGTCTGTCTGATGTTGTCTCATAAGTCCCTTAAGCTATCTTCACTTTTTTTCATTCTTTGATCTTTTTGCTGCTCTGATTGGGTGAGTTCCACTACCTTGTCTTCAAGTTGATTAATCCTGTCTTCTGCTTCATCTAGTCTTCTTTTAAACCCCTGTAGTGCATTTTTCAGTTCAGTTATTCTACTCTTCAGTTCTATGACTTTTATTTGGTACTTTCTCATATTTTTCATTTCTTTGTTGAAGTTCTCGCTGTGTTCATCCATTCTTCTCCCCAATTTGATGAGCATTTTTATGACCATTACTTTGATCTCTTTATCAAGTAAGTTACACATCTCATTTCATTAAGGTGTTTTTCTGAGGTTTTATCTTGTTCTTTCATTTGAAACATATTCCTATGTTTCTCCATTTTGCTTGATTCCCTGTGTTGGTTCTAAACAGTAGACAAAAAAACTACCTCTCCCAGTCTTGAAGGAGTGTCCTTGCATAGAAGATGAAACTTTTTCTTCAGTCCTGCCCCAGCTCTTGGTCATCTCTCACACCTCTGTGCTTGTCCAAGTAGTCAATTATGCTTTTAATAGCTCCTAATGATAACTTTTAGATGAGCTTTTATATGGGACTTAAACATGCTATGATTTGGGGTCTATTTGGAGTAGTTCCCTTCCTAAACTATAGTAATCAATTGCATTCCTTTCAAATCTCAGACTTTCTGACTAAATCATTAGTCACTGCTTATGATTCAATGTATACTCTGACCTTAAGCTAGCCTTTCTTAAGACAAAGCAGGCGGGGATATATCTTGCTTAAAGCTCTGCCCTCAGTGGGTCTTTCTCTTCTCTGTTGATCTTCTCATTTCTCCTGAGTGAGGCTATGATGCCACATCTCTCCAATTTGGGCAAGTTTTATTATGAAGAGCCATATATCTAAAATCAATGTCATCTTAGGTCAATACTTTATGAGTATATAGTTGAAAGCCAGGAAGAGATACAACAGTGTGACAGAAGAAGGTATTCCACAGAGTGTAAGCAAAGTGTTAGTGTTACTTATTTGGGCCTTTAAGGTGGGCTTTGGATGAATGTCCTATGTAATACTTCTACTTGATGATGGGGTACTTTATGGTTATGTGGACCTGATTGTATATAATTTGTGGTAGGCAGTTCAAATCATGTACTCAGCTGAAGAGAAATATTCAGTATTCAGTCTTCATCATAGCCTGATAGTAAATCAGGATCTATTTCTCATTTGTTCGTTCAATTTACAATATATTGAGCACTCATTATATGCCAAGCACTATTCTAGGCTCTGGGATGCAACAACAAACAAGATAGACAAGATTCCTGCCCTCCTAGAGCTTCCATTCTGGTGGTGGGAGACAGACAATACACAAGCAATCAAGTACATAAAAATTAAAATTGCAAATACTGATAAATACAATGAAGGTGAAAGAATTTATTGTGAATTCTGCAGCTGCAGGACTCAGCATTTTGACATCAGGATATACCAACCTAACGTAGCTATACATGCTTATGGAATATTAAACACTTTTACTTTATGTGATCACGGCACACTAATATGGTCATAAACATAAATACTAACCTGGGCACTAAAATCTCATGGCAGATATGCAGGTAATCCATAAAATTGTTAGAATATCTTTGAAATGAAAACCAAAAATGCTTAAAGCAAAAAAATGTTTTAAAACTTTTAGGTGCTCAAAGATGCGTGAGAACACATATGTCCTGGGACACACAGAGATCACTAGACCCCAGTTTAAGAACACTTCATCTAGTCCAGTTTTCTATATATATATTTAAATTTTTAAATATTTTATTTGTATTATATTTCATTTATTCCAAAAACTGAATAAAGATAGCTGACAGAAAAAGACATGCATATATATGACTCATTTTAATGTGTTAAATATTTTGTACATCTTATTTCTCATCTGAAAAAGAAATGGAGGATGTGAGGGCAATCTGGCTGTGACATCTGTCACCCTATTGGTCACCAGGGTTGAAAAAAATGGAGTTAATAGTGCTATGTACCTCATAGATTTGTTTTGAAGAGTAAACGAGATAATTCATGTTAAAAACTTAGAATAGGGTCCGGCCCAGTGTCATATGAATTAAGTTCGCGTGCTCCACTTTGGCAGCTTGGGGTTCACTGGTTCAGATTTCAGGCACAGACCTGCATACCGCTTATCATGCCATGCTGTGACAAGCATCCCACATATAAAATAGAGGAAGATGGGCACAGATGTTAGCTCAAGGCCAATTTTCCTCAGCAAAAAGAGCAGGATTGGTGGCAGATGTTAGCTCAGGGCTCATCTTCCTCAAAAACAAACAAACAAACAAACAAACAGAATAGTGTGTTGAATATTGATGTTGTTGACCTCCTTTATCTATTATGAATAGCATGATAAGCATCCTTGTGAAAACATCTTTTTTCATATCTCTATTTCTAAGGATTAAGTTCTTAGAAGTAGAATCACTGATTGAAATAGTATAAAATTATAAAGCTTTTCATACATATTGATATACTGCCCTCAGTAAATTTGCACTGTTTTACCCTCCCATCAGAGGTATGTGAAAGTACTTTCTTCCTTATCCATTCTCCTTAACAAAGAATATTATCATTTTTTAAAACTTTTGCCTAACTTGATAGGTGAAAAATAACAAAGGATTTCTTATTATTTAAGGATTATTGGTCAGAAAGAAAGGCCGTTTAAACTGTCAGAGTAAATTGTAGGATTAGGATTTTATCTTGAAAAATGAAATAAATTATGAAAATAAATTTATTTCATCTTATATTTAATAAAAGTAGGTCATAATTACATTTGAGAATTTATTTGTACAATGAATTAAGTGTTAATATGGGGGCGAGATAGTGTAAGTTTTCCAACAAATAATGACATATGTGGTATGATATCTACCATTGCATATTTGACTTCCATAGCATGATCATAAAGAGAGTCATTTTACAAAAAGTAATTGCGGGCTTCATCAAATTTCCCATGTGGCTCTCTTAATCCTCTGACAGTCAAAATTTCTCTTTTGTAGTTATATTATCATTATGGTAAATTTTTTCATCTGCAATTATGAACTGGTCTAAATCTGCCAGATCTTCATTTATCAGTATCTCAGTATGTTGTTCAAGCTGTTGCCCATCATTTCTTTCATTTATTTCGAAAAATTCTGCATCTTTTGCAATTTTATTTTGCGATCAATTTGCATTGTATTTGCATTATATTTTCTTATGTGTGGTGATATTACATTTAGTGACCAATTGTTAAAGACGTTGTCAAAATACCTAAGAATTCATTAGTGTGAAGTGGGGAAAAAACTTTGAGTAAAGACTAATTTTATAAATAGTCATTTCATTAGGGAATATTTTGTGTTATGATGACCTTAGGTTCCCCATGCATTCTTGTAATCTCAGATGTGTAGAAAATAAATACTTGGATAACAAGGATGTCCTTCTATCTCATTGTTTGATATTTCTTTGATTGCTTGTGGATTAATGTCTTCTGATACTTCTTGGCAATTAGCTTCTCTTGTGATTTTTCTATTTATCTTCATCACCCATCTTATTGGGCTATTCTTGGTTTTTTAATGATCTATGCGAGCTAATTATATATTAAGAATAATAACTCTTTGGGGCCCGCCTGGTGGCGTAGTGGTTAAGTTGAGATACTCCACTTCGGCTGCCAGGGTTTCGCAGGTGCAGGTCCCAGGTGCAGACGTACACACTGCTCATCAAGCTGTGCTGTGGTGGCATCCCACATATGAAAAATAGAGGAAGATTGGCACAGATGTTAGTTCAGAGACTGTCTTCCTCAAGCAAAAAGAGGAAGATTGGCAACAGATATTAATTCAGGGACAATCTTCTTCACTAAAAAAATAAATGAAAGGATAAAAATAATAGTAACTCTTTGACTTCCAGATATGTGACACTGAATTTGTCATTTGTCTTTTAAATGTGTTAATTGCTTTTATACAGGTTTTTTTCAAATTCGTGTAGACATATCTGTCTTTTCTTTTCATGTTTCTTCTATTTATTTTATGGTTAAAGTTCTTTCCATGTTTTAAAATAAAAAAATTACCCATATTTTCTTTTTATTTTACTATGCTTGTGTTTAACTAATTCATCTAGATTGGTTTTATTTTTGGAGAATGTCATGAGGTAAAGATCTGCTTTCCCACACCCTATTGCATATAATTAATCAATGGTTTCAGTGCCATTTAGTAAACAATGCATCTTTTCCCCACGGATTTAAAATGTAACCTTATTATTTACTATATTCTTATATATTTGGGTAAGTTTTGTAGTTTTCTCTTTCATTAATTTCTCAGTTTGTGCATCAGTTTCACACTGTTTACTTATTGTGGCCTTGTAATATGTTTTAATATCTGTTAGAGGAAGTTCTTCCTTATTCTTTCCAAAAAAATTTTGTCCTATTCTTTCCTATTTATTTTTACATATAAACTTTAGAATCACTGTGTTAGCTCTCAGCAAATTCTGTTGGGAGTGTTTTTGAAATTGCATTATATCTGTAGGCTAATTTAGAAAGAACTTAAAGATAAATCTATAGAAATTTGCCTTTTTCACTCCTCTTAGTAAAGTTTTCTGGTTTTATTCTTCTAGGTTCTATATATCTATTATTTATCTTTTTTCCTAAGTCTTTTGTATTCTCTATTGCTATGGATAATGGCATCATTTTTTCTACTTTTTTTAAGATGATTATTTATAATATGCAGAAAAGCTATTGAAAATTATTTATTCGCTATTCAACTCACCTCTGTATGGAACTCTTCCATTAGTTACAGGAGTTTTTCATTGATTCTCTTGGGTTTTCTATGATACAACCATATCATCAACAAATAATGATGACTTTTGTCTCTTTCAAATACTGTGATTCCTTTTTCCTCCTTATAGTTTACTTTGCATTGTGTAGAATGTGTAGGACAATATTAAATAATGTCATTAGCAAGCATCTTGTGCTTTCTAGATCATAGTGTAATACCAGTCTTAGATGTCCTTTGTCATTTTAAATATGTACACACAAAAAATTATTACAGAAATATATTTTCATCATTAAAGTCAAATGATACCAAAGCTTGCAGAATAAAAAGTGAAATTCCTTCTTCATATACCCCATCTCCACTTCCAATTTTTTTTCCCCCAGGGAAAATTTATGAGGAAAATTTATGATTTTTCTGCTTCAAAATACAAATGTATTCTAGTAATATATTCCCTAATATTACACTATCTTTATATTATTATGATAAACCCTGCTTTATCAATATGTATTATTTTAATGTGCTCAACTTTTAATTTTTTAACATTTTATTTGAACTTTTTGCACATAGTTTATTAAGATTGAGCTAATATTTTTCTTTATTGTTTTATGTTTGGCTTTGACTATCTTAGTTTTATAAAGTTAATTATGCAACTTCTCTTCCTTTTAATTGTCTAGAATAATTTATATTAATATAAGTATTATTTTTTCCTTCACAATTTTGAGAGAACTCGCTGTAAAAATCGTCTCTAGAGCCTTTGTTCATGGTAGTTCTTCAACAACAGCTTTCAATTTATTCCATGCCTATTGATTAAATAGAACTGCAAAACAAACTATTGCATAGGATGTACTTATAAAAAAAGCTATTTGATGTTTACCTTAAATTCAAATTTAACTGAGTTTCCTATTGTTTTAATTGAAGACAAATTTTAGAGTAGTTTTAGATTTACAGTAAAATTGGAGAAATGTACAGAGATTTCTCACATGCCTCTTGCCCCTACTCATGCATAGCCTGCCCCATTACCAGCAGCACTCACCATAATGGTACAATTTTTACCAAGGATGAACCTACATTGACACCTCATAGTCACCCAAAGTGCATAGTTTACCTAAGAGTTCATTCTTAGTGTTGTACATTCAATGTGTTTGGACAAATGTATATGACATATATTTGTCATTATAACATCAGGCAGAGTATTTTCACTGCTCTAAAAATGCTCTGTGGAACAGATCAGTGGTTACCAGAGGGGAATGGGGTTGGAGGAGAGCAAAATGGGTAAAGGGGGTCAATTGTATGGTGAAGATGGAAACTAGATTTTGGTGGTGAGCATGCTGTAGTGTATACAGACGTGGAATGATAATGTTGTACACATAAAATTTATATAATGTTTTAAACCAATGTTAGCTCAATTAAAAAATAAAATTCTCTGTGCCCTGCCTATTCATCTCTCCCCTCCCCAACTCTTGGCAACCACTGATCTTTTTATTGTCTCCAAAGTTTTACCTTTTCTAGAATGTTATATAGTTAGAATTATGCAGTATGTAGCCTTCTTAGATTGGCTTCTTTCCTTAGTAATATGCATTTAAGCTTCCTCTATGTCTTTGCATTGTTCCATAACTCATTTTATTTTAGTGCTCAATGATATTCCATTGCCTGGATGTACCACAGTTTATTAATTCATTCACTTATTGAGGGGCATCTTAATTGCTTCCAAGTTTTGGCAATTATGAATAAAGCTGCTATAAACATATATGAGCAAGTTTTTGTGTGGATGTAAGTTTTCATCTCTGTTGAGTACATACCAAGGAGTGCATTTTCTGGATTGTATGTAAGAGTATGTTTAGTTTCGTAAGAAACCTTCAAACTGTCTTCCAAAGTACCATTTTGCATTCCCATCAGCAATGTATGAGAGTTCCTGTTGCTGAACGTCCTCTCCAGCATCCGGTGTTGTCAGTATTCCAGACATTGGCCATTCTAATAGGTGTGTAGTGGTATCTCATTATTGTTTTAATTTATATTTCCCTGAGGACATATTATGCAGGGCCTTTTTCGTATGCTTATTTGCAATCTGTATATCTTCCTTGGTGAGGTGCCTGTTAATCTTTGGCCCACTTTTTAGTTGAGTTGTTTTCTTATTGTTGATATTTAATAATTCTTTGGATATCTTGGGTAAGAGTTCTTTGTCAGATGTGTATTTTGCAAACATTTTCTCTCAATCTGTAGCTTGTTTTCTAATTCTCTTCAAAGTGTCTTTCATAGAGCAGAAGTTTTTAATTGTAATGAATTCCAGCTTATCAATTATTTATTTCATGAATTGTGTTTTTGGTATTGTATCTGAAAAGGCATCACCATATCCAAAGTCATCTAAGTTTTCTCCTACATTATCTTCTCAGAGTTTCATATTTTTCTGTTTTACATTTAGGGCTATGATTTATTTTGAGTTATGTTTTTTGTGTGTGTGCGGATGACTCACCCTGAGCTAACATTCATTGTCAATCCTCCTCTCTTTTCCACTTGAGGAAGATTAGCCCTGAACTAACATCCATGCCAATCTTCCTCCACTTTGTACGTAGGATGCCTCCACTGCATGGCTGGTGAGTGGAGTAAGTCTGCACGTGGGATCCGAACCTGTGAACCTGGGCCGCTGAAGTGGAGCACGTGGAACTTTAACCACTCAGACACAGGGCTGGCCCCTATTTTGAATTAATTTTTATGAAAGATGTAAGGTGTGTGTCTACATTAAATTTTTCTATATGGATGTCCAGTTGTTGCAGCACTATTTGTCAAAGAGACTATCTCTGCTCAACTGTATTGCTCCTTTGACAAAGATCAGATGACTCTATTTACGTGGGTCTATTTCTGGGCTCTCTATTCTGTTCCCTTGATCTATTTGTTGATTGTTTCACCAATACCACACAGTCTTGACAACTGTAGCTTTATAGTAAGTCTTAAAGTTTGGCAGCATCAGTCCTCCAACTTTGTTTTTCTCCTTCAATACTGTATTGGCTCCTCTGGGTCTTTTGCATCACCACATAAACTTTAGAATCAGTTTTTCCACATCCATAAAATAACTTGCTGGGATTTTGATTAGGATTGCATTGATTTCATAGATAACTTGGGAAGAAGTGACATCTTGACAATATTGAGGCTTCATATCCATGAACGTGGAATATCTCTCTTTGGTAGTTTTCCTCAAATAAATCTTGTATATATTTTGTTAGATTTGTACATAAGTATTTCATTTTGGGGGTTGTTAATGTAAATGGTATTGTGTTTTTAATTTAAAATTCTACTTGTTGGTAAGTGTCTTGTATTTTTATTTGCTAAAGCTCGCAAACTTACTATTTAGATTCTCTATTTGTGAGTGAATTTCAGTATTTATCATTTAGGAATTTCTTCAAATATAAGTAACAGAAAACACAACTCACAGTGGCTTAAACAAATAGACATTTATTTTTCTCATATAATAATAAATTTGGAGGTGGACAGATGCTGACATTGGTTCAAGAGCTCAAAAATATCATGGATAGTGTCTCTCTTGGCCTTTTATTCATGATAGCAATATGGCTGCCATAGCGTCAGAAGAAATACTACTTTCTATTCACGCCTCTACTGTCAGGAAGGCAAAAGCTCACCCAGGAGACCCCAGCAAACTTTTTATTGTATCATATTAGCCAAAACTTATTACTTGGCTATCCCTAGTTGTAAGAGAATCTATGAGCCCAACTATTTGGCTTTTCTAACTTCTATATTAGAAGTGGCAATGAGGAGAGGAGTTGATAATGAATATTAAGCTACCTATTTAGTAGTGTCTTCCACCTAATAATTTCTATTTTCTCCCCAAAAGTTCTCTTTCATCAAAACTTTTACATTTATTAGTTTAGTCTGTAGCATCTAGCTTTATACCATCTAACATACACTGTACTAATGGAAGTGTAAATTGATAAAACCTCTTTAGAGAATTGGTTGGCAAGATGGATACAAGCTCCATGATCCAGCAATTCCACTCCCAGGTATACACTTAACAGAAATGCATGCCATCAAAGATATGCACAAGAATATTTGTAGTAACTTTTGTTGATAATAGTCCCAAACTGCAAACTACCTAAACTCCTACCGACAGCAAAATGAATAAATCATGCTATGTTCACACAATGGAATTTGGTATGTTTACATACTGGCAAAAATGCCACTTCACACATAAATATGATTGAGTTTCACAAATATAATGTTGAGTGAAAGAAGTCAGATGCCAAAGTGGGCATGTTTTATGATCCCATTTATATACGATTCAAAAGGAGATAAAATTAATCCACATTGTTAATAGTTGGGATTGGAGTTGCTCTTGCCAGAGGAGTGGGTAATGACTGAAAAGGAGCCTGAGAGAGACTTCTGGAGGGATTGTGATGTTATGTTTCTTGATTTTTGTGTGCTCAATTTGGGAAAATTATTCGAATTTTAACTTATGACTTATATACATTTCTATATGTATATTTGAATGTAGGTAAACAAAAACAAACAAACTATATGAGCAAAACAGCCAACTTGAGTACAGGCCACATTGGGTCATCTGGCTTCCAGTTTCCACTCCCTAATAGCTACTTACATGAAGTACCATGTGAAACGTTATGGTTTTCACATTTTCTTTCTTTTCTTTTCTTTTCTTTTTTAATAGTTGTTTGTGTGTGTGTGTGTGTGTGTGTGTGTGTGTGTGTGTGTAAGATTAGCTCTGAGCTACTATCTGCTGCCAATCCTCCTCTTTTTGCCGAGGAAGACTGGCCCTGAGCTAACATCCATCCCCATCTTCTTCTACTTTATATGTGAGACGCCTACCACAGCATGGCTTGCCAAGTGGTGCCATGTCTGCTCCTGGGATTTGAACCGGTGAACCCCGAGCTGTTGAAGTGGAACGTGTGCACTTAACCACTGTGCCACCAGGCCGGCCCCATCACAACTTCTTTTGATGCTTGCATATTTTGATCACTCATCTGATCAGTGAGCTAATTCACTATGCTTGTGTACAAGTGATTCTTTGCATCATTTATGCCCAATTAGCTTTATTCATTAAACCTTGAATTCGTTTCAGTATTAACCATTTGATATTTTATATAAAAAAATCTATCGTCCATTTTAAGTAATACCTTCTAATATTTTCTCATTGAGATTTTGAAACACTCATCAATGAAAGCTTACAACCTTAAAGTTCCCATGGAACACTTAAATTCTTCTTCCTCCATTTTCATGACATATCCATGGATATACAAGTATTGGGAGTGAAATTGCTACATCACAATGACTAATCTCTTTGGAACACTTAATTTGCTGGTGTGTCTTTTCTATGATATTAACAAGCTGGGTACTATTGCTGTAATCATCAATGTGAGGTGGCTGTGGTTAGAATTGTTCCAGAGCTATCCTTTCCACTCAGCTAGCCTTTTCTCATGTCCCCAGTCATTTTCCATGTTTGACTGGATGGTTGAAGATTTTGCCTTCATCTAAGAGTCCTTTGTGAATCTGAAGTAACTCTAGTTATTTGTGAACACATGTATTTTATATCCTCCAAACTGTCTTTCACACTGCTGCCTCAGGGAATCAGTGTTAATCTGACATAGCATGAAGTCCAGATGCAGGAATCCTTCCAGGTATGCTCTGATACAGGCTTTAGTTCTATGTCTCTGTTATTCTCTTAGCTCTTGTATTCAGGCTGGTTTTTCTCCTCCACTTGTAGGGGGAGAGCTCTTTCTTTATATTTTTGAAATGGAAAAAATTGAGCATGAAAATGGACTCCAAGAGGTATTTTTTCTTATCTTAATAATGGGTGTTGGAGCAATCTAAGAATTCTGATTCCCTCAGGCATTCCAAACCTAGGAGATTCTTTGACTCTCATCACAGAACCTGCCCCTATATGTTTCATTTGGCCTGAAACTCATGCTAATTCTTTCTAAGAAATTGATAATATAAAATAATTCCTATAGATAGAAAGTGACACTCCATGTTTTTTTTTGAAAAGAATCAAATCTCCAAACTTCACATGAATAAAGAATTTTCCTACATTATTTTTCTGAGAGAGTCTATAGGAGATAAAATTTTTGAGACTTTTCATGTATGAAAATGTTCTTATTTTACTTCCGTACTTGATTGATAAATTGTCTAGATATAGAATTCTAGATTGTAAATCACTTTAAATACTAATTTTGAAGTCATGATTCATTGTCTTCAAACTTCCAGTATCATAGTTGGGAAGTCCTTTGCCATTCTTATTCCTTCTCTTTTGTATGTGAATTGATTTCTATGGAGTGTACGTGTGTACGTTTGCGTGCATGCATGCATGCATGCGTTCGCACAATTGAGAGAGAGAGGAAGGGAGGGAGAGAGGAATAGAGAATGAGAATTGTAAGCTTTTATGCTTTTCTTTTAATTAATAATGTTCTCAAACTTCCATATGATGTCCCTTGACACTTTTCCTTTTTAATTCTTTGAGCTGGGCACTTGATAGATCTTTTTAATCCATAATTTCAAGTACTTTAGTCGTGAAAGTGGTCTTGCATTATTTATTTGATAATTTATGCTCCATTTACTTATTATTTTGTAACAAACCATCTCAAAATTTAATGGCTTAAAATAAAAAATTATTATTATCTCTCAAGATCATGTGAGTTTACAGCGATCAGCTGAGTGGTTCTCATTTGGAGTCCCTCATGTGGTTACAGACAAATGGTAACAGGGGCTGGAGTCATCTGAAAATTTTACTGGCTGACCATCCAAGATTGCTTGTTCATCTATGTGTGTGGCACCTCAGATGAGAGGCTAAAACAGTTGAGGATCAGTTGGTTATTTCTCTCCATATGCAGCCTTCCTCATAGCATGGTTCTCTCACAGAAGTCAGACTTCTCACATTGAGGCTAGATTTCCCTAGAGCACACATTCCAAAAGCGGGTGTTCCAAGAATTAGAAAGCAGAAACCACTAATCTTTTAAATCAGTTCTCAACTGGGGGTTATTTTGCCCCTACTCCAGGAGATATTTGGCCATGTCTGAAGACATTTTTAGTTGTCACCAACCTCCCAGCTGAGTTCAATCAACCCATAAGTCTGAGTGAGTGGATTAGACACTACATTACATGAAAATTGGCACCTCTAACCACCCACGAGTGCTAGATTCTCCCAGATCTCTATCATACTGCTTTTTAGCCACCTTACTATTCTTCAATAGCATTAATAAAAGTTGGAATTATATAATTGTTTATGTGATTAAAAAATATATTGCTGGACTATAAGACCTACAAGGGCAAGGAAGATCCCTGTTTTCTTTACAGATGTAACCCCAGTACCTAATTGACACATAGTAGGTACTCAATAAATATTTATTAACTAAATGAATTAAAGAATCTAAATTGTAACACTGGTGGGTGGCTTGTCACTTTTCATTGGATTTCTAAGATTATTTTTACAAAACAAAATTCCTACTGGGAAGAAGTGGCTTGTGAGTTAAGCCTATTTGAGAGACAGCATAACCTAGTTTAAATCCTGGAAACCATGGACTTGCCACAAGTGAACTAAACTGATTGGCCTTTGTGCTTTAGGTTCCTCATCTATAAAATGGGAATAATAATAGTACCTGCCTCATAGGGTTGTTATATGTAAATATGTAAGTATGCTTTATATATATATATATATATGTGTGTGTGTGTGTGTGTGGGTGTGTTTTGTACATGTATAAAGTTAAGAAAGTGCCTGGCACATAATAAACACTTTTATACGTGTTAAATATTTGAAGAAGTTATTTAACCCTTGGTCAGAATTCATAAGTTATACGAAAAAATTAGCCTTTTAAACCACTGATACTAAAATATTTCAAATTCATCCATCTCTGTGATTTCTCCTTTCTCCCTCCTCTAGAAAACACACACACACCCTTCTCAATTATATGATCTGGAACTCAATTTCTATAAACATTAGAGTTCATTTATATTATTTCGTAAATTCACCAAGCCTAGACTGCGTAATACAGTTGCTAAGAGACTAAAGCATATGTTGTCGAGTAACATATACTAAATCATAGTTTTGGTTCTTAAGGAATATTTATTTTTTCTGGATTTAATGTTTAATTCTTTTAAAGACAGGGAAACCATTTTGATCTACGCTATTATGTGATACTTGATATAAAAATGTGATGACAATATTCATGGGAAAAACAAAATTTAAAATAAAAATTTTTTAAATCTGTAATAAACAATCAGAATCAACAACTCCAGTTACAGAGATATGTGAGAGAAAATGATTATTACTCCATATAAAATTGGACGTTTGTCTACTTACTATTTTCCTGCTTAAGGAAGTCAACATAATCTGAAAAACTATTGTATTCATAAGAGGCAAATTAATCATTATTAATGACAGGTAATAGTCTTAAATCTACGTATTTTACGATAAAAAATATCTTTTCCATAGTGTAAATATCACACTAAAAACCTTTTATGTATTCTATAAAAGTACCTTCACGCATCATTTTCCGACTATCATGGTTTAGATTTAACTTAATTTAATTTTAGCACAGGAGACTTCAAACTGCAGCTGACTTGATAGGCTTTTTCTCCATTCCTTGTATGTTAACCAACTTGTTTCAACAATTTTTTTTCTTAATTTTGGAAAATTGCTGCAATAGCATCTTGAAGAAAAATAATTCTTTTAGGACCAAAACATTACTGATTGAGGATTTTCAAAACCTGATTTTTAAAGATGATGTCAAGATTTATCTGTGTGATCTTTGTAGGTCATTAATAATACCTATTATATTATAGTTTATGAGATTAAACTCCAGCTCTGACAAGTACTTGCTTTATGTATCCGTTTGCTCCTACTATCCTAAACATGAGATTTTTATAATAACTAATAATGTTTAGCATTAAACACTTTAAATATTATTAGGGGAAAGATTAAGGGCCGGCCTTGCTATATTGCAGTAAATATGCCCTAAAGAATTGTGTATAATTATTCTTTTTTTCAAGGTACATCAATAAAGTAAATCATATTTTCCTATCTAATTACAATAAGATTTCAAAAGTTATTTCCATTAAAAATTTTTTATTCTGAGACAAGCCTTCCCCAGCCAAAATCATGCTTTGAATGGAGCAAACCATTTAAAGTCACAACAGAAAATTTTACATTAAGATTTCAGTACTATATACTCAAAAAACTAATTATTCTGATGAATCAGTATTATAGATTACCATAACTTGTGTTGCCAATGAGGTAGTTAATAAAAGATGCTTCATATTACTAAAGAAACTCCAAGTGCACTTAAATAACTTTTCTCTGTGGGGTTCTCTCAAGATTTTTTTATAGGTTTGTCTATTTCTCCACATCTTTAGTAAGGTTTGTTCTGCTATAGTAGATTTATAGTTTATATTCACTTTTACTTACAGTGATGATGTGCTGTTTCTATAAATTAGCACTCTCCTACTCCACTCCTCTCTTCATATCTTACTATTGTTGAGCCTTTTAGAAGGGAAATTGTGTGAAGCAAAATGTTGATGGTAAAGGGAAAGTAGGATTCAATTAAAACATCAGGAAATAAAATGATATGAACCCTGGGGAAGAAAGTTTACTTTAGCATCATAGTGTGAAGGAATGATCCTCTTATAGTATACTGTGGCATTCTTGTTATATGACTGTTTTATTATATAGTTAAAACAATGTTGAAAAGTGAAGGTGGCTGCCTTCTTTATGTAGACGGTAGAATTTCACATGAAAAGATAAGGTTACTCATTACCACAGTTCTGTCCATCACCTGGAACACGTTTTTAAAGAGGAAACCAGGATTTTTATTTTATTTTAGCCTTGACAGTGAAGGAGATCAAGGTGCTTAAAAGACCAGTTTCTGTGTTGGAAGCAAATTTTCTGTGGTTGCAGAATATGGCTAGGAAGTGAGGGGTCTAGGCAAGGTGCTTAGAAGTTTAACCAGCCCTTTTAGGTTGATTTTTATTACTGTAGCACTGTAGTTAAGTTTTGAGACAAGCTATCACATGGTGCAGGGCCTGCCAGCCCTGGTAAAGAAGTAGAGTCAGAGGTCTGTGCTTTGAAACTGGACTTCTGAATTTGTGCTATTTCCTTTTTTATTCTTAACATTTGTGAAGCCTTTTTAAAGCCAGGCAAATTAAACAAGAAAAAAGAAATAAAGGCACCCAAATTCGAAAGAAAGAAGTAAAATGATCTCTATTTGCAGATGACATGATCTTCTAACTAGAAAACTCTGAAGAATCCACAAAATACCTATTAAAACTAATAAATGATTTCAGCAAAGTTGCAGGATACAAGATCAATATTCAAAAATTAGTTGTATTTCTATACACTAGCAAAGAACAATCCAAAATGGAAATCAAGAAAACAATTCCATTTACAGCATCAGAAAGGATAAAATACTTAGAAATAAATTTAATCAAGGTAGTGCAAGACTTTTACACCAAGAACTGCAAAATACTGCTGAAAGATACTAAAGAGACCCTAAATAAATGGAAAGACATTACGTGTTCATGGATTGGAAGGCAATTTTGTTAATATGGCAATATTCCCCAAATTGATGTGCATATTTATTGTGATCCCTAGCAAAACTCCAACTGCCTTTTTTTTTTTTTTTCAGAAATGGACAAGCTGATCCTAAAATGCATATGTAATTGTAAGGGACCCTAAACAACCAAGAACAAAGTTGGAGGACACATACTTTCTAATGTCAAAACTTACCACAATGCTACAGTAATCAAAAGTGTGGCACTGACATAAAGATAGACATACAGATCAATGGTATAGAATTGAGAGTTCAGAAATAAATGCATACAACCAAGGTCCATTGATTATTGAAGAGTGCCAATACCATCCAATGGGAAAATAGTCTTTTCAAGAAATGGTGCTTGGACAAATGGACAAGTACATGTAAGTGAATAAAGTTAGACTCCTACTTCACACCATATACAAAATTTAACTCAACATGAATCAAAGACCTAAGTGTAAGAGATAAAACATAAAAGTCTTAAGATATGTGGTATACATCTTTGTGACCTGGAGTTTGGTACTAGATTCTTAGATATGGCACCAAAAACACAAGCAACAAAAAAAAGTAGATAGATTAGACATAATCAAAATTAAAACCTTTTGTACATCAAAGAACACTATCGAGGAAGTGAAAAGACAACCCATAGAATGGGAGAAAATTTTTGCAAACATTATATCTGATAAGGGACTTGCATCTAAAACTCAATGCTAAAAAGGACAACCCAAGCAAAAAATGGTCAAAGGATTTGTTAGACATTTCTCCAAAGAAGATATACAAATGGCCAATTAGCACATGAGAAGATGCCCAACATCATTAGGGAAGTACAAATCGAAATCACCATGATTTTGATCACCCCCAAATCACTCCACTAGGACGACTATAATAAAAAGACAAGACAATAACAAATGTTGGCAAGGATGTGGAGAAATTAGAACCCTCGTACATGGCTGGTGAGAATATAAAATGCTGAAGTCACTTTGGAAAGCAGTTTGGAATTTCCTCAAAAGGTTAAACATGGAATTATTATAGGATCCACTGGTTGCATTCCTTGATTTATACCAAGGAGAAATAAAAACATATATGCACACAAAAACTTGTACATGAATGTTCAAAGCAGCATTATTCATAATTGACAAAACCTGGAAACAACTCAAACGCCCATCAACAAACAATGTAGTATATCACCGCAATATAATATTATTCAGCCATAAAAAGGAATGAAGTAATGATATATGCTACAACATGGATGAACCGGAAAACATGCTAAATGGAAGAAGCCACAAAAGGCCGCATACTGCGTGATATATGAAATATCCAGAATAGGCAAATCCATAGAAAAAGAAAGCAAATTAGTGGTTGCCAGGGACCAGTGGGTGGGGAGGGGGTTTGGGAGAGAATAGAGAGAGACTGCTAATAGGTACTTTGTTTCTTATTCGAGTGATGAAAATGTTCTGGAATGAGATAGTGGTGATGGTTGCACAACATTGAGAATATACTAAAAGCCACTGACCTGTACATTTTGAAATGGTTAAAATGGTGAATTTTGTGTTGTGTTAACTTTATCTCAGTGCAAAAAATTTTAAAAATGCTTTCATGAACATCACAATAGAAAAAAAATCAAGCATTATAATGTTTCATTAACTACATCTTCAAACTACAATCATCTTTGAAGATAATTTTTATTAAGATAAATCCAAAAAACTTTTGTGGATACACATATAATCAGAACCGCCCTTCTGAAATAAACATTTGTATTTCTTTTAGAAATGGAATTACAATTTTTTCCCAAGCTAATAATAAAGTTATATTTGGGAAAGATAATTCTAACTCTTAGCATCACAGGAAAATAGTTCACCTTCTTTATAAAAGCAACCTAGAGAACCACAAGAATGTTGGAGGGAACTTTTACTTCTGGGATCTCTCCACTTTGTGAAATTATCACATATAGGAGTAAAATTAAAATTAAAATATTTAACACATAACTTACACAAAAGGGAATTCACTGACAAAGTCAAAAGCATATTTTTTCTATATATTCCACTATTATAATCACAAAATTTATAGATAAAGTTTTCATGTTAGGAACTTTGTGGATAATATTCATTATGAAGATGTTCTGAAATGAAATTGAGCTAAAGAAAAGCTGTATTTATAAAATATTTGATAAAAATATTCCTCTCTATTAACATTAAAACATGGAGGTACATCTTACCAAATTATGAAATTATATAGGGCAGCTTCAAACAATACTCTGAGACTCTTTTTTTTCATCTTCTTTTCTGACCTCTTCTTTTTCAGCTATTTCTTTTCCAACTTCAGCCTTGTTTTCATCTTCCTTTCCATCTTTCCCATCTCCTTTTCCACTTTCTTCTTTTCCGTGTTCCTCTTTTCCATCTTCTTTCTCTTTCCCATCTTCCTCTTCATTCCCGTCTTCATCTTCTTTTCCATTTTCTTCTTTTCCATCTTCATCTTCTTTTCCATCTTCCTCCCCGTTTCCATCTTCTTCCTCTTTTCCATCTTCCTCCTCATTTCCACCTTTATCCTCTTTTCCACCTTTATCCTCTTTTCCATCTTCATTCTCCTTTCCATCTCCTTTCTCTTTTTTGTCTTCTCCTTGTTTTTCACCTTCTCCTTTCCCTTTTCCATCTTCATCCTCTTTTTTATTTCCTTTCTCTTTTTCATCTTTTTCTTCTTTGCCATCTTCTCCTTTCCCTTTTCCATCTTCACCGTCTTTTTCGCCTGCTTTCTCTTTTTCATCTTCTTCCTCTTTTCCACCTTCTGCTTTCTCTTTTCCATCTTCTGCTTTCTCTTTTCCATCTTTATCCTCTGCTCCCTCTTCTTTCCCTTTCATGTCCTCCTTTCCATCTTCTCCTTTCTCTTCTTCCTTATTTTGATCTTCTCCATCTCCTTTCTGATCTTCTTTTTCATCTGCTTTCCCTTCTGCTGCCACTACTTCTTTCTTTTCTTCTCCCTCTTCTTTGACATCTTCAATTTTTTCTTCTTTTATTTCCTCAAGTTCTTTTTCAGGAGCTGGTGCCTATATGTACAGAGAAAAAAACAAGATTACATTTGTAAATTTAGAACTGTTTCCTCTAAATATTTAGACAGGATTATATCTACTTTATGGAAATAATAATACTTCATTTACAAGAAAGTATTTTTTTGTGGAAAATGCCTTCTAAATGTCACATGATAAGGAAAACATTCTAAGAAGTAAGATTAATTAAAATATCTCCATACAAACATGCACAAATAGATATTTGGAACAATAAATTGAGGAAAACTTACTCATATAAATGATTTGCTACCAATATGAGGAAATGGAGTAAATACAGAAAAAAATGCCATTATTCTATATCAGTAATTCTCGATGAGTAGCATGCATATAAACAAAATACATTCCTTGAAGAAATAATAAATTTTTTTCTATAATGGTAAGATTTAGGTTTTCTTTATAAAAAGTTACCTGAAAAGTCTTTTACTAGATATCGTAGGATGAGTTACGAAAGATTTTTCCTATACGCAGAGGCTTGGTTTATAGACTATGCACTATATTCCATTTTCAGTATTTTACTACAATACCTAAAAATGCGGTATGCATTAAATATGCAAAGAAAGACCTATTAGAAACATTTACATAATGATTTTTTTTTTGCAATCTGCAGGAGGAAAAAAGAATTATATGGTCTGGGAAAGGGATTTACAAATAGCCCATGTGCTCACAAAATGAATAGACAATTGATCTGTATTTAATAAGAGAGTCATTATTTACTACTAAGTCATAATCACCAGCATTGTTCTATTAATAGCAATGTCAACCCACTACTCTCAATACCCATACCGGTAAATTCTCATATTTGAAATTTCTTTTCTTTCTTTTCCACTTAGACACTATTATACTATATGCTATAAGCTGAATGTTCATGTCCCCTATAATTCATATGCTGACACCTAATCCCCACTGTCATGGTATTTGGACATGGGGTTTATGGGAGGTGATTAGGTCCTAAGGGTAGAGCTCTCATGAATGGGATTAGTGTCCTTATAAAAGAAACTCCAGAGAGCTCTCTGGCCCTTTCCTCCATGTCAGGACACAGCAAGAAGGCTGCCATCTATAAATCAGGATGCAGATCCTCACCAGACATCAAAAATGCTGGCACCTCGATCTTGGACTTCCCAGCCTCCAGAACTGTGAGAAATAAATTTCTGTTGTTTATAAGCCACCAGTTTGTGGTACTTTGTTATATCAGCCTGAACAGACTAAGATACTATAGAACCACTACTTTCTCATTTAATGTTTCTCAACTATTAAACCATAAGGCAAATAAGATTTCTTTCAGTTGTGCCCCTTGTTAAAGTTTCAAATGGACAAAATCTGTTAATATTGTAAGATACCTCTATAATTTTGGCTTCTCCATTTTCATTGTTGTATTCTTCTTTAATAATTTCTTCTTTCTTGGTTTCAGCTATTGCTTTGGCACCTGCATCTGTGTTTTTTTCCATCATATCATTTTTTGTCTTAATTTTCTGTCCAGCAACACAAAATAATAAAAATAAATATACAATTCAACTGGTGCATTGATTAAATGGCCTAAGTTATTTTACCAGCTATGTACTAATTTATGGAAAAGTTGTAAAATACCTGTATAAACTTAATGTCAACAAAATTATCACTTGACACTTTTAATTTCATTGTAAACTTGAAGAGGCATTAAAATAAATAATATTACCCTGATATAAATCGAAGAAATTTTCTTTCAGATGAGAAGCAGCAAGTTAGAATGTTGACCAGTGGCCATTCTGGGCCAACTGCCAGCATCGGGTTAGACTTCAATAAATTAACTTTGTTTGACTAGAGGGGGCAGTTTATCTTTGTCATGTCTAATAATTAGCAACAGGGTTTTGTTGATTGCAAAGCCTCAATTCGTAATAATTAAGAGAAATATTATGTTATTGAGAGCATCAATTTAATTATATTTGAAAGAGACCACTGGGGGACATAGGTGATACAGTGTTTGCATCTGCAAGTTTTGGAATGACTTGAATCATGATTGCTTTGCCAAGAAAGTGCTTTGCTTTAATGTGGATGTAGTAGAAAGAGCACTGGGTAAAGGGGACAGGAAACCTGTGCTTGAATTCTGGATCTGCTACCTACTTGATGTGATCTTGAGCAAAAGCATAAATCTCTTTAAGCTTGTTTTTTTAATAGGAAAAGGGGAGTAATACCATTTACCTCATAAGGACATTATAAAGAGTAAATGATAAAATATATGGGAAATTGCTTTAGAAACTGCAAAATGCAATATGGATATGTTATTATTCTTTTAATGCATGAGAAACCGCGAGCCAAGGAAGATTAAGTATTTTAAAGTCCAGGATTATAGAGTATCTGTTTTATTCTAGCACTATCTTCTATTTTTAAAGTAAATAAATAGTGTTTGCTATTTTAATAACCCATATATGGAGTACCTGATTTCAGAGAATAGTGACCTTGAAATGTGAAATAGAGAAAAAATAAAAACAAACTTTCTCTTCTGTTGTCACCTACTATTATTACTTACTATTATGACTAAAACTTCACTTGCCCTAGTTTTAGCAATATATTTTAATCAAGGACTTCAAAGCATTTTATGAACATGACTATAATTTAGTTTCTTCAACCACAAAATGATGAAATTAGATAATCTGTAATGTTTCTCCTAGTTTTAAGCTTTTATGATTTTGAGAATTTAACCAATTTTTAAAACATTAATCATACCGCAATAAAGCAGTTTAAAAAAAGAAATAAAATTGTATTATAGTCACCCACATTCACATATAAATAAATAAATAAATATATATATAGGGGAATTAGTGAACTTAATATTGAGACTATTTCTATTTCTAATGTCTTTAGCCACAACATCAGAGCATAGAAGCATATATGAAGTCAATTGTGTCCATTTAAAAGTACAGTATGTATCGGGGCAGCCCAGTGGCACAGCAGTTAAGTGCGCACGTTCGGCTACTAGGAGGCCTGGGGTTCGCCGGTTCGGATCCCGGTGCGGACACGGCACCGCTTGGCAAAAGCCATGCTGTGGTAGGCGCCCCCTATATAAAGTAGAGGAAGATGGGCACGGATGTTAGCTCAGGGCCAGTCTTCCTCAGCAAAAAGAGGAGGACTGGCAGCAGTTAGCTCAGGGCTGATCTTCCTCAAGAAAACAAAATGGAAATAAAAATAAAAGTACAGTATGTGAAAGCACTTTTCGAACTTTAAAGTATTATCAAATCTTAGTTACTACAATTATTACAAAGCACCATTTTTGTTACTATAGTTTACACCTTTTGCTTTCCTAGGAATATCAATATTGTGACTATATGATGTCAAAAGCATGTACATTTTACAGGTTTATCCAACTAAAATTTGTTCTGTCTCTTCCTAATGAAAATATCAAAACACAGTGGACAATCACAGAACATGAACAAATATTCCCTATTCAAAGGGCTTACATGTACCATATGGTGTAATGTAATATATTACTAACCGAACAGAAAATAAAGAAAGTAAAATGATAAGCTGCATGCTTTCCCAAAAAATTGTTTCTGAAGAAAAGCAATTTTCTTGCAACATTGCATGTTGAATATTTACCCTTGGAGTTGATGTTCTTTTGGGCTTCAACTCTGGAGTAGTGGGCACAGGCATCTGCATCAAAAAACACAAGTCATGGCAGAGAAAGACAAACACAATATGATTTCGCTCATATGTGGAAGATGAACAAACACATGGATAAAGAGAACATATTAGTGGTTGCCAGAGGGGAAGGAGGTGGGAGGAGGGCGAAAGGGGCACATACGCATGGTGACGGACAAAAACTAGACTATTGGTGGTAAGCATGATGCAGTCTATACAGAAACTGATATATAATAATGAACACCTAAAATTACACAATGTTATAAACCAATATGACCTCAATAAAATAATTAAAAAGGAATACAAGTCATGGGGGAGAAAAGGAAGAAATGATAATAGAAGAAAGATTACTAACAATTAAATCCAACCTCTCAATGAAAATAAGTAGGTATAGTTCAAATTCAGCACTAGGAATGAAACATTTCCTTGGTGTGAAAGTTCTTTCTTAAAACATCAAAAATAAATTTTGCATTAAATAACTAGTATTGTCTATGATTCCCTGAACTTTGAAATTACCTTTTACAATACATGGGCCACTTTTTAAAAAGACTACTTACAGCAGACAGTCTGGCTGATCTTCTCTTAGGCTATAAGTGAAAAAAAAGAATCAGTTAAGAGAATTATGGATACACAAAACTGGATTATTTATATTGTGGTGAAAACATGTAGTGTAACACTACATAAATATTGCCATTAAAGAAGTAACTGTGAACTCGATTAGAAAATATCGTAGTAGAAATATAAGTTTTGATTTTTCTTGCCTCTGGACCTTTCATACAGCTTAAGGGAAAAAAATCTCAAATTAAATTAAACTTCAACTGCTACGCTAAATGAGCGCAATGGCTAGTAATGAGGAACATATTGAGAAATGAAAATATAGCCCCCTCTTGCAAACTGACAAAGGAATTCTTTTGATTAAAGGAAGAAGCTCTCTCCAGATCTTAACAAGCACAATAATGTCTTAAATTCCAAGAAATTTGGAGTTTTCAATACCTACTATATTTCTGAGAGAGCTCACTGGCATACCATATTGGTACTCACGTGGTATTAATACACTAAAAAGCATCTACTTTTTAGCTGCTTGTGTGTCTCAGGTTTATAAAATGAGTGGACTTTTTCGCACAGATTCTAAAACCAAAGAAACTCACCTCCTGCTTAATATCACCTTGACCTGCAGCCTGTACAGAGGAGAAAACCACATAGAAATGAGATCATCGATACAAACATATAAATCAGAAAATATTGCTTATGGATTACAGTTGCAATATAACTGCTTATGACTTTTTTCCTGGATTCCCACTCAAGTAGCCACGTGTTATTTCCTAGCAGCATGTAACATACTGCTGTCTACCAACGTGCAAATGTGCACCAACATGTAAATGCATTCTCAAGACATGTTTCACAACTGATAGTTAATTTCATCCTCTTGTGTAAATTGCATCTCCTAAAAACAAACCTTTTTAATTTTAAAATCCACCTGCTGTAGCCAGTGTTAAAGCCAAAAAAGCATGGAGGCGGGCAGAATGAAGGCGGAGCTTCATGTAATTCCCTGCCTGTTTTGCCTTATGTTCGACATACAATTATACTTATCTGACCCTCTCTACTGACTCTGGACTACTCTCCCCTTCAAGTTCTGCATACAAGAACTACAACCCCCACAATGCTTTGGAGGGGACCTCTTTGTTACAACGTCAATGCGTTATTCTGAGGAGCCAGCCGCGGATTTTAAAACTTCCCGCCACTACCTGCTGCAAGGTTGTTGTCAGCTCTGTAAAATAGCAAGACCCATTGCACAAGCCTAGAAAAGTGCAGCGGCGGGAAGCTCAGGAAGGGAAGGGGGATGGTGATCAGAAACCACTGCTTTCCGTATCTGAGCAGCCCTTTAGCCTGGGAATTTTCAAGCTATTGCACGATTCTTACAGCTCCAGAGAACCGGGGAGTTTCGGTCTTATTCATATGTTCTAGAAATAGGGAAGGCGGAAGGATAAATAGGAATAATATCAAAAAAATCATAACGCCTTACATTAGCACAGTGTTTTACAATTTTATCAAGCAACGAAATAGCGCTCTATTTCACTTCTTAGGGACCCTCCCCCCCAAAAAAACAAAACAGACAAACGCCTAGCGTGAATTTATTTCCCGTCTAAGAGGGGCGCCACAAATTTTGAAGCGAAGGTTTGCAGAAGACCTGCACAAGCCCTTGAATAGCTCAGATCAATTCTGCATGTCTAAATAGTGAACAAATCCATGCTACCCAACATCACCAATAGTTTATCTGACGCAGTTCTATCATCTTTCCGCCTTTAGAGAACTTGGAGAGCCCCAGATTTCTCAGGTCTAAAGTTGTTCATTACAGAGGTGAATCTCTCCCTTCTCTAGGACAGTTTGAAGTCTGCGCCGCCTAATGGCACAGGATTACCACTGCATAGCCATCTGGCATGACAAGAAGTGGAGGAGGGAAGGGGAAAAAAAAGGAAAAAGAAAACGGGAAGAACAAAGGCAAATACAGGAGAAAGCCTTGGCTTTCGTTCCTCCGAACAGGACGGTTCCCAGAGAAAAGCTGGAGGCTTAGGAGGAAATTGGTGCCTGGAACTGTGGTTGGGAGAAGTGTTCTCCAATAGGGTAAGCGGAGGAAGGGGGGTGGGGTAGGAAGCGACAGCACAGCGCTATGGCTGTTTGTAATTCAGCATGGAGACACCTCTCAAGCGATTCTTTCCCTTAAACAAAACAAGCCAAAAGTGAACTAACTACTAGTTGCATGCGAGACCATCCTAAACCTTACACCGACGGTTCTTTGCCTTTCCCTCCCCTTCCATTCAGTACATCACAAAATCGAACTAGAAGCCAAAATGCTTAAAAAAAATCTCTGCCGATTAGGAAATATGTGTTTCAGTCGCAATCCCCCCTCTACCTTCGCATTTCACTTACCTTTCTTTTGGGCATTGTTGCAGTTCTCTAAAGGAGATCTTAACAGTCAGCAGAAAAAAAAGCCGAAAGCAGTCTCTGCCCGACTGCTCGGAGAGCAACTGAGTTTTCAATGAACTAATTGCAGTACGACCTGTACTTGCTTCCAAAAAAAAAAATCCCTCGTTATTGGCAACATTAAACACACCAAGACGCAACCAAACTACGTGAATGGTTAGCAGGAGTGGGAGCCAGATTGGAATGACAGGCTGTCAGGCCAATACGGGGTGGTGGCCAGCCCAGGGGGTGTGGCCCACGAACTAGCCCGAAGCCCTCGTACGCTGCCCGCTCCGACCGCTGCTAGGGTGGAGGAGCGCGCGGACTTAGTAGACGCAAAGTGCTCAAGCATAGAACCGGCGGGAAAGCGGAGTTTTCTTAATAGGGTTTTTTTTTCTATGTTGTAATGACAGGCGAAAGTCACTGCAGTTCCTTCCTCTACAGTCTCCAAAGGCCCCACTTTTACTTCTTCCCAGGGGGTAAAGTGTTTTTGAGCCCGGGTTGAGGCTAGGCTCCAGCCTTTCCATTCTGCTTTTGGCAGGAGGATGGAGACGAACTGAGGGGAGCACTCATTCAGAAAGTAGAAAAGAGTGGAGCTTTTTCTCTGGTTGTGGGAACTTCCCACCAAAGCAGGACTGTGGTCTTGGCACGAGGAGGGTGCCAAAATGGCGTGTCTCCCGCAAGTGGAGAGTAGCAACAAAATTGGGAGCTGAGAGAGCGGGAGGCGCCTGAAGGCAGGGACACCACATAAATACCGTTATGCCACTTTGGTGAGAGTCCACCAAGAATTCATTGAGACCCCGCGTGAAGTGTGTAATAACGGAGGTTTATGCAGAGGAAAAGTGCTGATACAATGGATTTTGAATCCAAAGGTGGCATTTAGTGAAGGGAGCCGGGAAGGTGCACACATGAAGGTGTTTGGGACTCAGAGCCTGGACTAGGGTAAGGTGATTAAGGCACTCACCTCTGGCACAAAATTTCAGGATATGCCGAAAACTCAGGAGATTAGGGTGAGGCAATTGAGGTGAGTCATAGTGTAAGGTAGGATCCTGTCTTTATTTAAAATTTTGTTCATCATGGACTTTTTGCATTAATTTATGTCTGTAAAATAGTACGTTAAATATTTATCTTCATTACTGAGTTTTGGGGTGCTCCCTTATATTTTGTGCCTAAGGAGAGTCCTCTCTAGCCTTACCCTAGTCCCAGCCATCTTTAGGTGACTTTATACTCTAAAAGAGGCTTCTATCTGCCTTCCAAAGTTCGCTACTGACGCCTAAAGGTTGTAGGAGTCGGGGTGGGTGTTGGAGAATAAGGTACTTGAGGATAATTATGGGTAAAAAGGAGGATCCAGGTCCCCAAAGCCCTTTCTCTGAGTCCCTTGCTTTGGTTGTTGTAACAGTTAGTTGGGTTTAAAAATGCTTCAACGACAGCCCAAAACCCTATTCTGAAAGGTTACTCAGAAAAGAAAATTAACCTTTTGAACAATTACTTAAAGGAAGAATTCCTTTCTTGTTTATGTGGATTAAAAACTTGGAATCGTCAGTTTAAAAAATAAATGTTCATAGCTGCAAAAGAATACCAAACCATCCCTTCAAACTAAAATACAGCCTAACAGAAGAGCGTATCATTTTTATTTTTGCCTGTTCTTCCCCAGCACCTACAGAGTGGAAATTAAACACATCAGGTAGTATGAGACTGACTGCAGCTCGGTTTCCCTCCTCCAACCTCATAATGCATTCTGATTCAAGTAGGTAAAGCCAGAGGACATTTAAATTACTTTCTTTGCCCACAGTTATTGGGATCATACCTAGGTGCTCTGGATGTCTCTTTTTACCCATATGGTGAGAACATTGTTGGGTGAGCGCAAATATGTTTCAATCATTTTATTTTCCAAGAGTTAGAAGGTAAGCATAAAAATTAAGTTCAATATAAGGACTGCCTCATAAGGATAAAGAGAAACATGAAGGGAAAGTAAAATGTATCAACACTGGAACACATTCATTAAACAAATTGGTATTTTTAGCATTATTTTGTGAGTTGGATTTTGTTTTTGTAGACTAGCTTATGAAAATGCAAAATCCTGTGACATGCAAAGTTGCATTACACTGTTCCTGCTCTTAAGGATTTTTATAATTTTGTAGGATAAAGCAAACAGATGCATACATGTTTATAAACCAAAGTTGCTTATAGCAAATGAGTGGTGCAATGTAAGTTCAATAATAAAACAGAAGGGAACTATCATCTAGGACTGAGATCATTGCAGAAGGCTTTTGTTGAGGAGGTGGCTCTAATCTGTTAGGTAGACTGTTATATTATAGCAAATGCTGAGGCAGGAAAAGTTTGTACTGTTTCAAGGAACAGAATGCCTAGTCCAAGTGGATTGATACAAATGAACACGAGGAGTTTTGGCAGGTAAGGCTTGGTTTGGAGGCAAAGCAAAAACATGCAGGTTGGTGGGCTCTAAGATTCCTCTTAAGTTTGTCAGCAATTTTCTTTTTCGGTCAGTTTTTTTATCTTTACAGTCTAACTTATTGCAACTGTTATTTATGTCTTATTAGATTTAAAAACTAATCATGCATGCGTAAACATTTTTGTAAGTGTGAAACATTTCTCTAATTCCTGACCCCCACCCCTCCATGTTCTTTCCAACCGTTAACCAGGGTGGTCTTTTTGTGCAACCAAACTGCCCTAGGTTGTTTGCCTTTGCCATGTTGTTACTTCTGACTGCAGCCCCATTCTCTTATTTCTTTGCCTATCAAATGTCTATGAAACTGTGCAGATCCAAGTGAAATATCAAAAGCCTTCTCCAATCATTTCAGCCCTAAAAGATCCTATCTTCTTGTTATACTATAGAATTTAGATTATACCACTCATATGACACAAGCAAGCTTAATGTTTTCTACTTTCTCCCCAGCCACTCAGTCCTACAACTTCACATTGATTTAAAATTTTATATACTTATTTCCCCTTGCTTAAATATTTTCTCAGTATATCACGCTCTAAATACCTCCTATAGGATTTACTAATTTTAGAAACTATTCTTCTAAAATTGATGTATTATTCCTTAGGTAAAGTTTTTATTTTTGTATAATTGTCAAAGTGAGGCTTTTTATTGGCACAATTTTTTTCTAAAATTACATTGGTTTATTTCTCTTTTTAAATTATTTATTAATGATTTTGAAGGTTGATTGCTAGACAATTCTCCACAAGACTTTCTAATTTCCCCTGGGTATTAAGTGTACCTACTACCACTCTCAAAACTTACAGGAGTGGTAGCATGTCCATTTAGTAACCTTTGGGAAATTACATAGGGAGATGTGAAAAATTATATAAGAAAAACACCAACATTAAATTGTTTGAGACAGAGAATCCAAAAGAAAATATTAAGATTATGTGTTTATGAGAAAAGGGATGCTAGGCAGTTAGGATAAAAGAAGTCTTCCAATGTTCTGTATATTCATAGTTTAAGATGATATATATGATACATAACTAAAAGTATTTCTTATATACACTGCTTTGCATGCAATGGGATCTCAAAAATACTGATTGACTAGTAATATATACTTTCTGTTCCCTGTTAAATTATCTTGAATTTTGACTTCATCCATTACCATTATTATTCCCATTATATTTCAAAACAATGAAAAATATTAGAAAACTTCCTACTATTCTTACCAATTAATGATGCAAGACTTCTAGCATATAATTAAAATACTGTGCTTTAAATATATTGCTGGTTGGTATTTTCAGAGGGCAAAATAAATGGTAAGTCTACAGTGATCAAAATACATCAATGCATTTATTTTTGAGCCTTGTTTAACATTGATCTGAAGAATTAGCTTAGATTGATGACAGCACTTAGCTGAGACTCTGGAAAAACTACAAGCCTGAGGACCTATAGCTTCCCATGTCCTATGTTTATTCACAGCAGGCCTGAGACTAACAGAATACTGAATTAATGAGTAATCCCTGATATGAAGGATCTGGAAGATATGTTTCCAGTGGTAAAAATAAATGGAGCTGCTCTCTAGGGAAAAAAGGAATATAATACAATTTTGTATTGTTAGTTGCAAAATTTCTACCTACTTTTAAAGTAATAATTTGAAACGATCCTACTTTTAGGCTGCCAGACCTTAAAGCTTCCAGGAGACTACTAGAGGTTTTCTAGTTCAATATCCTTGAAATACAGATGAATAAACTCAAGCCCAGAGAGTTTAAATGACTTGCCCAAGATCATCTATTAAATGTGAAGCAGGTTTCTTTTCATTTTTGTACTAAAAAATTTATCTATGGTTGTGATATTAGCAATTATACAACTTGTACAGAAATGTTAGTGACTACATGGCGTATTTGGTAAATACAAATTTTATTCAATTTCAGAGACTGCAAAACTCAAGAAGGAACTCTGGTCATCAGCCTACTTTAGATAATTTTTTATGCTTATTCGCTGGATCCTCCATTCATCTATGATTTTAAGCTTGAATTCTCTAGTCAGTTTTCAACTACTTCAAGAAAATAGAAAACTTAGGGGAGAGAAATTCTTTCACCTTTTCCTTTTTCTTTTTTTTCCTTCTTTTTGGCCTAAGGTAATTCCAGTGAATGTGAGTTTTTAACCTAGACCTTGCCAAATACTTGCCCATGTTTTTCTCTTTCTTTTCCCAGAAGAGAAATTTTCAAATAAAATTTCAGATGAACTTTCTCATTGTCTAAAAGTTATTCAAAGATTTCCAACTTCCAGTAGGTGTCCTCATTTACTTGAAAAGAGTCTCAAAGTTTCTCACTATAGCTATAAAGACTTCTGGTTCCCTTGAATTTACTAAATTCTATCCAGTGAACTAAATTTGTGGTTTTGGTATGGTTAATATTTACGTTTTTGAATGAAATATAAAACTTTTAATATCTTAAAATTTTTCTAATATTTTACCATCAGCCTTATCTTAGAGAAGCATAGATATTAATCCATAGCTTATAAACTATTAAGATGTAGATTGGGACATCTCTACAAGTTGTGTGAATATTATGGTACTCTAAGATAATGGCACCTTCAGTTTAAAAGAATTATATTTTAGTGTTTTAACTTTTAATTTACCTTGATGCTCCAGGCTTCTACTTCCTTAGAAAACTCACTACTGCTGGTTACCCTTATAAAAAGAATTTATTAAAAAAATTAATTAAAAAGTTGATAAATGCACCAGGCTGCCCATATGAAACTAGAGCCTATTTTCAAGAGAAGATAGATCAGTTTTTTTTAATATAGTCCAACTGTTCATCAATGAGAATTGATTAGAAACAATCACTGTTCACTGAGAAAATAGTGGCAAGCTGTCAAATAGATTGTGTGTCAGAAACCAACGTCTTCACTAATAAAAAAATTCAATTTAGTAAACTGATGCCATTTTAACCAGAAGCTAAAGTAAAATGCTGGATTTTTAAGATGCCCATAGAGAAATGATTCTCTTAACTTTGCATCATGCTAGGGTTTTCCCCCCATTTTTCTGTTTTTGGCCTTCATTCATTCACTTAGAGACTTACATATCAGATTGTTTTATAATAAGCACCATATAGCCCTCCAAATTGTTTTATTTTATTGTAATTTACTTGAAACACATGGGCTGTCAACTGAAGTTTGTTTAAATTTAGTCATATCTAAAGTGTGATAGCAAAATTAAAACTAGTTTTCTTCAATCTTCAAACTGTAGATATGAACGTTTTAATGAAGTACTAGAACTCAAGTAGATTTTGTTTTGAGAAATTGGCAATCTATGCTATTGTTATCACTAACTATATATTCCTTCAAGATGATAAATGAACAAATAGCTGTACAACAAATGTGTTAAGTCTGAAAATGCTTCAGACTGTACAGCAAAGGAAGAGTGCAGGGATGAAGGGAGAAAATAAGATCCACTGGAGAAGAATTATTAAGAAATTATCTCTTAAGACTCATTTTTTGGGGGTCACTAATACACATTTCTCTGTTCTTAAATTCTAAGAACAGTGAAAAACATTTACTGCAGGGTTCCCTCTATTACTTCTTTTTCAAGGAATCATTCTTTTTGTTTGTTTGTTCCTCTCCTCTTTTGACTAAGCCAGTCTATGTTCAATTCATTTGTTAAACAATAGCTGACATGCTTCATTCATTTCCCACTTAATTAAAACCTGCAAAATTATATTTTATATTGAAATGAGTAACCATTCAAGCAAATGGGCATGCTTAATTCTTATACATTTTAATGACAATATTATAAATCTACATTTACATATTTTCATTATTTCCAATAAACTAAACGTATCTTTGAAATTTCTTCCTTTGGTTTCAGGGTTACATTGTCTAAATGCAAATAAGACAATATCTTTTTAAAATATGCCCGCTAAATAGTTTATTTGTTGGATTATATATTGTTTCGTCTATTTCATGTTTGGACTCATTGCTTATTCAAATTGAAGAGAAAATAGAATTACTCCTTCAGTTTCCTTTTGTTTTTACGTTCTCATTCACTTCTAAATTTATTGTGAGATTAATGGCCATTCAGCACATAATTTCTTCTGGATAAGGCCCACACTGAAGATTTTTAAAAAGTAGTAAAATACATGCTATTTTCATTTACGAGGTGTGTTTAGTTCTGTGAAAAATATTATTTGTGTAGATCTTGAAAACAGAAACATTATTTTGTGAGTTTATGCTAACTTTTGCCACTATGAAGTAATATCTTACTATATTTAGTCACCTTAATTTCATCTTTAAAATAACTGTGGCAGGATAATTTATTCAAACATTAATTTGTATTTTGTTTTCGTTTCAAGAACTTAGCCAAATCTTTGTTTCTTCCTGTCAGCCAGTTGCTGATGGCTATGCTTTGAATTACACTGGTTAGGTTCTTGGAATTTGTGGAACTTGTTTATCAAAGAGAGAATGGAGTCTCAAAGTGTAGAATAGACGAAAAAAGCCACACGGGAGGACATTGAACTTCCCTCAAGGTAGAGAGGTGATAGGCGATGGGATAGTGAGACCAGTGTACCTATTTGCACACAGTGTCCCAGATTGAAATATGGCTGTGGGATTCCAAACGAGATAGCAGGAATACTGTAAGAGGAGTATCTCTAAGAATGATTGGAACAGAAGTGCCTCAGAGACAGGGAGCAAGAAGCAGCTCTGGAGAGCAGCACGAGTTTACACTCTCACCAACACTGAAGCGTGCCCACTTCCTTACCTCAGCCAGCATTTAGTTTCTTAAAACATATTAATTTTTACAAATTGGATAGGTTAAAATATCTCCTTTTGATTTGCATGTCTTTAATTATGAGTGAAGTCGAACATCTTTTTTATATGTTTGATGGCTATTTGTATCTTTTTCTGTGAATTGTTTGGCCATACCCTTTATTTTTCTATTTGATTTTTCTCTTTCATCTTTTGAGCTTTTTATAATGGTATATGTTTTTCCAGACAGAAGATTTAAGTTTTTATGTAGTCTTATCACTTTTTCTTTATAACTTCTTGGTTGTGTTTTCTTTTAGAAGAACTCCCCCTTTCTCAGATTATAAACACATCCATTCACACTTCTCTCTAGAAATTATATAGTTTCACTTTTTATAGTTAAATATTTGTTCAGTCCTCTGGACTTTATTTTTTTTTTAAGAGTGAGGGGTGATACAGCTTTATTTTCTTCCAAAATATCAGCCGGTTGTTTCGCCATAGAACTAATCATCTATAACTGAGGAAGTTGAGGCCTAGAGCAATCGTAACTCACCTAAGATTTCTAAGTATGTTATTAGCAAAGTTAAGAATAGAAATCAGGTCTCCTACTTCAACTCTTGGGTTGTAATTTTTCCAGAAAAATACACTGACTCATTGTCACCTCCTCTGCTTAATTAAGTACTTTCCTGGCTTGACAGTATTGTGATGTAGTCTAACCTAGTAGAAATTGGATGAAAAAGCTTTTTAATTATAAACAATTATCTGCTTGCCACCAGGAAAGTGTGAATTAGAAAATGATTTATTTCCTCGTATTGAGAAGATCTATACTAGGAACTTCAGGAGGAGACACCAGCTGTGCTTTAGATTGGTGCTTGGTAGAAATTGGGAAGATAATGATCACATTGCTATCATGAGAGGGATTAGGGTGGGAATGGGAGCGAGATAAGAGGGAGAACTGGATTTCTTTATATTTTTCTCTTTGGTCAGACCTTCAAAAAGTCACTACTTGGAGTTATTAGTAAATTATTTCCTGGTTTTCTTCAGGTTAAATTAATAGTAACAGCTACCATTTATTAGAAGCTTACTATGTGTCAGGTACTATTTAGGCTTTATATGAATTAGCTCTGGTCCTCAGTTTACAGATGATACAGCTATAATTGTTGAGCCAGAATTCAAACTCAGATGAGTTTGACTCTAGAGACTGTGTTTTTTTAATTACATTTCAGTTCTTTCAACCTTTATTTTATTCAGTAATTCTGCTTTTGAATCTTAGTTCAGAAATCCATCATTATAAGAAAACTCAGCATAAAAAATTTTGCTAATGTTAGAGAATTAATTATGTTTGGTTTCCCGTCTTGCAGTTTTAAATTTTCAATTCCCTCTTGGACACAGTGCCATCTTGCCTCCAACTGTGAAATGGCTACTAGAGCAACACTTGTAGAATGCAATTATTCTGACCACAGCTGTAATTCACATTCATTCATTCCACAAATATTCATTGAGCACTTCCCAGGGCCTAGCCACTGCATTAGGCACTAAGGATACAAAGATTTGACTTTGACTCTTGAGGAACTCACAGTCTGGTACAGAGATAGGTGTGCCTACAAAAACTACAACGTAATCTGAAATGTGATATAATCGAGACGTGCAAAATAGTATGAGAATCAGAGTCAGAAGCACCTAACCCTGTCTGAAATTGGGGAGGTCAGGGAAGGCTTTACTGAGAAGGTAAAAACGAAAGAAGAGGGATGGACATTCCAAGTAAAGAATTACTAATAATTCTGTATTTTTTTACTCATCCTAAAAAAATGTCGACTTGTGCTAATTATTTCTTTTTCATAATACACATTAAAAAATACATAACTGTTAGAATACTTCCCAAGTTATCTTGTGGACCACCTGTGGTAGTGTGTCCACACTTTGAAAAGCATTCCTCAGAGGCACTGGCATTGTTCCCATGGCTCAGTGCAGCTGCCAGAGTTTTTTATATAACTGGATAATTTGTTGACTATTTGGGTTATGTATTTCCCATTAAGCGCTGAATGGGTAGCATTTCTTTTTTGTTGCTTGACTAGAGAGAAGTGGGACACTACCTCGAGTACCAACAGGTAAACCCATGCAAAGGAATTGTGCTGGAATTGAGGAGGAGAGGACCATATCAGTACCCAGTCAAAATAGAAAATGTGATCTTGACCAGCTACTATTTTAGGCAAGCAGGGGCAGGTGTGGATCTGCCAGCTGATTTGTGGAATAATTCGGGCTCTTTGCATAATATTAGGACTAGATAAGACTGGCAAACTTGTGGCATGTATACCGTATAATTTCACTGACATAGGAACAATTAAAACCATTACCTTTTTAACTTAATAATCCTGTTTTTTTGGTTGCCAATTCACTTCAATATTTCAATTAGAATTTTAAATATGAAAATGATTGTGATTTTACTAAATTTTATTTCCATTAAAATTGTTTTATTATAATGAGGATGAAAATACCTAAGTTTGTTTTCAGTGAGTACCAAAAAGTAAATGAATGTATTGATCACGAACCTGAGTAGATTTACATCTGGCAAACAAGAGCAACTCTAAAAAAACACAGTGTTTATGCATATTACAAAACTTGGCTAATATAAACATAGCAGCTGACTAAATATTGAACTTTAGCCTCTTAGAAATCATGCTATGTGCTGTAATGCCATTTCTCAACTGTGTTATTGTGCTCTTTGATTACAAGCACTGATCACAACCAGTTTAGAACCTTCGCATTGTGTTTGAACACTATCATTTAATTTCATATTGAACTTGAATTTTTCAATGAGTTTGGATCTAATATTTGGGTTCTTTAATATTTTAAATTTGTTATGACAAAACTTCAAATTTCATCATTAGATTTATTTTTTCTTTCATTAAGCAGCTTTAAGATATAATTCACATACCATAAAATTCACTCATTTAAAGTGTACAATTCAATGTATTTTGTACATTCACAGAGTTGTGAAACGATCACCACAATCAATTTTAGAATATTTAAATCACCCCAAAAGGAGCACCTGTACCCATTATCAGTCACACTCCCTCTCCCCTACCTCCCCCTCAATCGATCTGCACATTTAACACAATCTCTAAGTTCATGCGAAAATTTAAGGGACCCAGAATAGCCAAAGCAATCTTACAAAAGAAGAACAAAGTTGGAGGATTCACAGTTCCCAATTTCAAAACTTATTACAAAGTCACATTAATTAAGACAGTGGCATAAGGATAAACACAGATAAATGGAATCAAATTGAGAATTACATATGTAATTAACTGATTTTTGACAAAGGTGCAAAAAAGATTCAATAGGGAAAAAAGTCTTTTCAACAAATGGCACTGGAAAGAGTGGGTGCTAACATGCAAACAAGTAAAATTGGACTCGTTCTTCACACCATACACAAAAGTTAACTCAAAATGGATCATGTCCCTAAATGTAAGAGATAAAACAATAATAGTCTTAGAAGAAAACATAAGAGTAAATATTCATGACCTTGGGTTAGGCAATGATTTCTTAGATATGACACCAAAAGAATAAGCAACAAAAGAAAAATAGATAAATTGGACTTAATCAAAATTGAAATATTTTTGTTGCAAACAATATCATCAAGAAAGTGAATAGACAAACCACACAATGAGAGAAAATATTTGCAAATCATATATCTAATAAAAGACTGTTATTCAGAATATGTAAAGAACTCTTATAGATCAATAATAAAAAGATAACCTAATTTAAAAATGGGCAAAAGATCTGATATGATTAGCAATTCCACTCCTAAATATATATCTAAAGGAAATAAAACATCCATCCATGCAAAAATGTGTACACTAATGTTTATAACAGCATTATTCATTATAGCCAACAAGTAGAAAGAACCCAATGTCCACCAGATGATAAATGGATAAGTAAAATGTGGTATATTCATACGATGGAATATTGCTCAGCAATAGAAAGGAATGAAGTAGTGATACATGCTACAACATGGATGAACCTTGTAAACTTTATATTAAGTGAAAGAAAACAGAACAAAAAGACCATATATGATATGATTCTATTTACGTGAAATGTTCAGAAAAGGCAAATCTATAGAGACAGAAAATGAATATACTGGTGGTTGCCTTGGGCTGGAGGGGTGGGGGGAGTTTAGGGGGATGGAGATTGACTGCTAATGGGTACAGGATCTTTTTCTAGAAGGACAAAACTATTTTAAAATTGATTGTGATGATTATTGCACAGCCCTATTATACTAAAAAATATTGAATTGTACACTTTGAATGAGTGAATTATATGGTATCTGAATGATGTTTTAATAAAATTGTTAAAATATGGTATACACAATAGATAATCCTTTTCCTCATGAGTTTTATAGATCATATTTTATGATTGGAACAAGAATTATAACACTATCAAATATTCAAGACAGTGACACTTAAAAAACGCGGAAGGTAAAGAGGGCTCCATGGGAGTATTGTTTCCACACTTCAAAGTGGTAAATATTGAAACCAGTAGACTGTGATAAGTCACATATATATGTGCAATACCCAGAGCAACCTCTGTGAAAACTGTAAAAAGATATACACTCAGAAACACTATAAATAATTCAAAATAAAACCCTGAAAAATGTTTAAGTAATAAACAGGAAAGCAAGAAAAGAGAAACAGAAGAATGCAAACCAGAGATGATAAACAGAAAACAAATAAGAAAATGGCAGACCTAAGCTCTAACATGTCCATAATAATGTTAAATATAAAAGGTCTAAATATATCTATCAAAAGACAGATATTGGCAGAGTGAATAGAAAAATGAACCAACTATATGCTGTTAATAACAGACTCACTTCAAATTCAATGACATGAGTTGGATGAAAGTAAAAGGGTAAGGAAAGATAGACCATGCAAATATTAATTTCAAAAAGCAGGGGTTACTACATTAATAACCTGTAAAATAGACCTTAGAGCAAAGAAAATTACTAGAGATAGAGGGACATTACATAGTGATAAAAGGATCAATCCACCAGGAAGACATAAGGATCATAAATGTCTATGCATCAAACAATAGAGCCTCAAAACAAATACGTGAAACAAAAACTGACAGAGTTGAAGGGAGAAAGAGACAAACCCACAAGTATAATTGGCGATTTCAGCATGCCCCTCTCAGCCACTGATAGAGCTGCTAGACAGAAAATCATCAAGGATGTAGATCTCTACAATACAATCAATCGATAGGATCTATTATATATTGAACACTCCACCGAACAACATTAGAAAACACATTTTTCCAAGCACTTATTGAACATTCACCAAGATAGACTGTATCCAGACCCATAAGACAAATCTTAACAAATGTAAAAGAATTGAAATGATACAGATATGTCCTCTGACCATAAGGAAATCAAATTAGAAGTCAATAACAGAAAGACAACAGGAGTATTTTCAAATACTTGAATATTAAAAAGCACATTTCTACATAATCCATTAGTCAAAGGGAAACTCTCTAGGGAAATAAAAAAAACTACATAGAGCTAGGTGAAAATAAAAATAAACATATCAAAACATAGAACATGCAGTTAAAGCAGTACTGAGAGGAATTCGTAGCACTGAATGCTTATAATAAACAAGAAGAGAGATCTCAAATCAATAATCTAAGCTCTTCAAGAAACTAGAAAGAGCAAGATAAACCCAAAGCATGCACAAGGAATGAAATAATAAAGATTATGCAATATGTCAATGAAATTGAAAATAGGAAATCATTAGAGAAAAATCAATGAAATAAAAAACTGATTCTTTAAAAAATCAATAAAATTGATAAACCTCTAGCAAGACTGTCAAAAATAATAATAGAAAGGACACAAATGACCAATATCAGGAATAAAATGGGATATGACTATAGATCCTTCAGCTACTGAAAGGGTAGTAAGGGAAGACTATGAACAAGTCCATCTTCATAAATTGCAAAAGTTAGAAGAAATAGACCAGTTTCTTGAAGACCACAAACTACAAAGCCTTAACCAAGATGAAACAGCCTTTTCTACCAAATATTTAAAAAATAATTAACATCAATTCTACACAATTTCTTCCAACAATTCAAAGAAGGAACACTTCCCAACTAACTTATGAGACTGATATTATGTTGCTACCCCAAACAGATAAAGATAGTACAAAACAAGAAAACTACAGACAAATATCTCATGAACTTAGATGCAAAAATCCTCAATAAAATATCAGCAAACTGAATCCAACAAGATATAAAAGGAATTACATACCATGGCGGACTGTGCTTTATTCCACGTATGCAAGGCTGGTTCAACATTTGAAAATCAAAGTGATCCACCACATCAACAGGCTAAAAAAGAAAAATCGTATGATCATATCAACATACCCAGCAGACACATTTGTCAAAATTCAGCACTTATGTATTACAAAAACTCTCAGCCAGCTAGCAGTAGAGGGAAACTACCTCAATTTGATAAGGAACATCTATAAAAGTCCTTGCACTAACATTATTTTTATTGGTAAAAGACTGAATGTTTTCCCCCTGTGATTGGGAAGGGTGCCTGATTTTACCGTTCTTTCTCAATATTTTACAGGAAGTTCTGGCCAGCACACTAAGGCAAGAAAAGGAAATGAAAGGTACACAGATTGGAAAGGAAGGAATAAAACTGCCCTATTTGTAGATGACATAATTGTCTACATAGAAAATCCACTGATGTCTACAACTAATCAGTGAGTTCAGCAAAATTGGAAGATACAAGATCAGCACACAAAAATCAATTGCGTTTCTATATACTAACAATGAACATGTGGAAACCAAAATTAAAAGCACAATACAATTAATAACTATTGTAAAGAAATGAAATATTTAGGTATATACTTAACAGAGTATGTACAGGTTTTGTATGCTTAAAATTACAATATACTGATGAAAGAAATCAAAGAAGACCTAAATAAATGGAGAGGCATAACCATGCTCATGGAATGGAAAACTCAATATAGTAAAGATGTCAATTCTCCCCAAATTGATCTATATATTTAATGCAATTCATATTAAAATTTCGAGGTTTTTGTAAACATAGACAAGCTTATTCTAAAATTGAAATGGAAATGCACAGGCCCTAGAATAGCTAAAACAAATTTGGAAAAAGAAGAATCACTCCTGCAATTTTAAGGGTTATTATATCTCCACAGTAATTAAAACTGTGATATTGGGGGCTGGCCCCGTGGCCGAGTGGTTAAGTTCTCGCAGGTGGCCCAGTGTTTCATTGGTTCGAATCCTGGGTGCGGACATGGCACCGCTCATCAAGCCATGCTGAGGCGGCGTCCCGCATGCCACAGCTAGAAGGACCCACAACAAAGAATATACAACTATGTACTGGGGGGCTTTGGCAAGAAAGAGGAAAAAAATAAAATCTTAAAAAAAAACCAATGTGATATTGGCAGAGGAGTAGGCATAAAGATCAATGGATATAGATAACTGATTGTTGACAAAGGTTCAAAAGCAAGTCAATAAAAAAAGGATAGTCTTTTCAACAAATGGTGCTGGAACAACTGACTATCCATAAGCTATAAAATGAAACTTGATCCTAACCACACACCTTGTTTAAAAACTTAGCTCACAGTGGATCATGGATTTAAATGTAAAACATAAATCTATAAAATTTTTAGGAAAAAAATTAGAAGAATATCTTCAAGATCTTGGACTAGACAAAAAGTTCTTGTATGATCCATACAAGCGTAATGCATAACCGAAAAATTTAATGAATCATGCCTCATCAAAATTACAGAATTTTGCTCTGTGAAAGATGCTGTGAAGAGGATGAAATGACATGCTACAAATGGGGAAAATATATTTGCAAATCACATATCTGATGAAGGTCGATTATATATAAATAACCCTCAAAACTTAACAAAAAAATAAAACCATGACCCATTTGACAATTAAGAACAGTTAGAAAGTGGGCAAAGACATGAACAGTCATTTCATCAGAGAATATCCAGATGGCAAATAAGCACAAGAAAAGATGTTTAATATTATTATACGTTATATACACATATAATATATACATTATATATATTAATATATATAATATTGTATAATATACAATAATAATATATAAATATATTTAATATTATTAGGCATCAGAAAAATGCAAAGTAAACTACAAGGAGACATCAATACACACCTATAAGAAAAGCTAAAATAAAAGCTAGTGACACCAGCAAATTTTGGTAAGAATGTAGAAAAACTAGATTGCTCAGGCATTCCTGGTAGGAGTGTAAAATGGTACAGTCCCTCTGGAATACAGTTTGGCCATTTCTTATAAAAGTAAATGTGCAATTAACCTAAAACTGAACAATTGCTCTCCAGGGCATTTTACCCCCCAAAGTTAAAACTTATGTTAATGCATAACCCTGCACAGGAATGCTCATAGCGGCTTTATTCATACTAGCTGAAAACTGTAAAAACTCTGGTGTCCTTCAACATATTAATAGTTAAACTGTAGAACAACATTCCAGTATTTGGTTAAATATTACTTTCTCAGGGAGACTTTCCCTGATGATCGCATTTTAAGACTAGACTCCCTATCCCGTTTCCTCGCTTTATTTATCTCCATAGCACTTATTACTTTTTAATCTTCTATTTAATTTAATTTACTTTTTGATTTGTTTATTTTCTGTTTTCCACACTAGAATGTAAGCCTCATAGAGCAAATATTTTTGTCTATTTTGCTCACCACTGTATCCCAAGTGTCTATTTCATAGCAAGTCCTCAGTAATTACTTATTCAATAAGTGAATAAACAGGGTATCTCCCCTGCATTTTGTTCAGAGATGACCTCTCAGTAGATTCATTTCCTTTTGGGCATTCTGGCTGTCAGTGTGACTGATAAAGCAGGCATGCCTGAAAAATCTGTGATCATTGATATTGTCAGTAGGCAAAGATGAAGCTAATAGTTAGGGATGCTCCAGATGATAGTTCAGTTATGGGTCTAGACCAATTGAGCTCAAGGACCAATATCAGTATGAGTAGCCCCATGTAATTCCTTACCTTAGTAAGTTCTAATGGATGATAGGTCTCTCCTAGTAGCAGATGCCCATTACATGTTCCCACTAAATCTGGCAGAAGCTTAGAGTAAGTCTGGGCACGTAGGCTATGAATGAGTTCCCCAATGCCCTGAAATCTGTCATATGTGTCTATAGGCAGGTTATTATATAGGCAGCCAAGATTGCCTTGACTTAAGGTAAAGCTAGAGGGAAAAAACTTGGCTGATTTTTGTCATTATTGGATAGTTGCAGTATTTCTTGCTGGTGGGCCTGGCCTGCATACATAAAGTGGCCAACTTTTCTGCAATAAAGTATTTCATGCTGGTGCATTTACTCCATCATGGCTGGTGCCAAACTGAACCAGGATGGCTAGGAGATGGATCTAAATGTCCAGGTAGCCTTTCAACTATACACACAGTTCCAGGTTGCCAGTCTTGGCTTTCTAAATCAGTTGTTCTCATAAAAGTGTAGAAAGCCTTTCCTAGAATGTCACGTTTAGGACAACTTCATTCCATAGCATACCCTTTCCAACAACTGGAACTCTTGCACTGTCTGCCTCCTGCTCTGGAAGTATTGGCATCTCTTCATGAGCAGGAAGTCACATACCATCCAGAGCGCTAATACTAATCCAACATAAGTATGGCATAGGGAATGACTTTTTTGAACCTGCAGAATGACCCATTTCTGTATCTTCTCCATCAGCAGGATATCTAAAATGTTCTGCCTTGCTCAGAAGTGTGAGGCCTGAGTGTCCATGGAGTTAAGTAAAGAATTTCATCACCTGGCCCAGATAAGGTTAACTATTCTCAAAAGGTATTAAATGTTTGGGCAGTTATGCAGATGTGGTGCCCTGCTATGTAGGAGTAAGACATTTGATTATAAAGCCAATAGTTCTGTAATTGTTTTCCTCCAAAAAATTAATGAAAAGACTGCAGGATTGCTGCCAGCTCATCTATGCCCATATGTGTAGTGATTCTGGAGCTATGGGTTTTATAATATGACACACTTAGGCTGTGGAGAGTCCAGTAGAAATGCTCCACACAGGGTCTTGGGTAATAGGATGAATCAAGGGTGATCTTAGCCAAAGGGAGAATTCAAATAGTAGTCAAGGTGATAAGCAAAGATTCTAGGATAATTTTGCTCTCTTGGTTACTATTTAACTCACCTGTGAAATTCTATCAGTTTTTTAATAGTTTAAAAAGGATATTTGTGATGAAAGCACAACTCAACATATGAATTAAAAAGTGACACTTTTCCTTTGCTTTAAAACATATCCCTACACAATATTCATTTCTGAAATTTGAAATGTAGATATAATTTATTGGTGTACTTTGATGTTATTGTTTGCCATTCAGATATGCCTTATGCAAACTAAACCTTGAGAGAATGTAGGGGGACCATTGAAATTAATATTTCCAGATATGAAGACAATGCAATTACCAGAAAAATGCTTAATATTGCCCATTTTTATGCATAATATTATTAGGTAAAGAGGGCCAATTCAAATTGTATTTACAATATGATCTCAACTCTTAATCTTATACCACCCTTAATAAGAATATCTTAACAGCTTTAGGACTTGTTGGTTGCTTCTAGATTGAGGAACATTTGTGATTTATTGAAGGGCATCATTCTAGATGCAATATCAATAGAAATTTCATAAAGTTCACTATCAGTATCTTAGGAAGACCATGTGGTAATGTCCAGAAGCATACAACTTGTGTGCAGAGTGTCTGAGCTGACATCTTCAACTAATCATTCTGTACCATGGGCTCCTAGTTCAGTCTACAACTTTGGTGTCTTTCACAGAGTGCCTTACACAAGGCTATGTGTAACCATCTGCTAGCCATTTGTATCTGATGAGTTATATCCAATTGCCAATGGGTGGCTATAATGTTTCCATGGTGGAGAACCTCTTGGGGTTAAATGGTCTCTGTTACCCTGTATTGTTCAGGCTTGCATGACAATGTGTCCATACAGAGATTCTGGTTACCTATTACATGCATATTTTGTACTTGAATTGCCATCAGAACAGTGCCTAATGCATCAGACGAGCTGTCCCTTCTGATTGGTCTGATTTTTCCAAAATGTAATGACTGACCCCTTGGACACGTGATGATGAGTGCCCTCAGGGTGATCTCTCTAAATGAAAAGAAGTCTTCAAGTAGCCACATGTAGAAGTTCTGGCCAATGGTTCTGGCCCTAGCCAATGGTCAGCATCAACTGCCAGATATGTGAATGAATGAGTCTTCAAATGGTCCCATTTCCCAGTCTTTGAGTATTCCCAGCTGAGGCCTTAGGAATTTTGAACAAAAACAAGACAGCCTTGTGTCCTTTACAAATTTATAACCCAAAGAATCTGTAAGCATAATAACCTGGTTCTTGTTTTGTGCTTGTAAGTTTGGGATGATTGTTACTCAGAAAGAGTTAACTGGAATAGAAGTTGGTACCTGTAAGTGGAGTGCTGCTATAACAAAACCCAAAATTTATGACATTGGCTTTAGGACCAAGCAGCAGATGAAAGATGGAAAGGCCTTGAAGAGAGTAGTGGAAAAAATGTACAGAAAATGTACAGCTGAAGGAAAGGAAGCCCTTGTTATGTAGTAGCAGAAAATCAGCAATGCTGATGGTAACATGTAAAATAGGACATATACATGATACATCTGATGATCTACATGTATATAGAGATATACAGGCAAAATATTGAAAGTGTCTCCTTCCTTCTTTTCACTGAATATGATAACATGTGGAAGGAGAGATGTGAGGTAAAGAATTAACTTTTATTATAAAAAATCCAGGACTTGTTAGATTTGGAAATAGAAATAGAAAACTGTTTCTCTTTCCCAGCCTCTCTAGTCAATGATTCTCAAATAAGAACGGGCTTTAGGCCGAAGATCAAAACCAGATTGGTGTTGTAAAATCTTTTGTTAAAACCTCAAAAAGATGTAAAGCAATTCCTCCTAGAATTTTTCAGACAAAGGCCTTCAATGGATCTTAAGGACATATCTTACAGATCCTTTTTGCTAAACAATAAGGACTCTAAGAACTTTAAGGTAATTATCCCATAGTAGTTTCACAGGGAGCCAAAGCTAGAGAAATCTCTTTTGGTTATGGCTTTTATCTAATGGAGTGGATTATAAATTAGTACACAGAAAGCCCAAATGTTGTTCAGGGACTTGTATTACCTTGGACTTAGAGGGATAGAGATAATACAAAATGGAGGCCTTCGGACTCCCAGACTACTGTAAGAGGAAGCAGACTGAGAAAACTACTCAGCTGCAAACATGAGCTATTTTTTTATGAAACAAGGAAAAATGACTCAGAGGGTGGAACCAAGTGACCAGAGGGTAGAGTGAGGAATGATAGAGAGCAACTTCCAAGCTGTAGGACAAAAACAGTAAGTGACATCATGTCCATACCTAGATTTCAGAATTGCTGTGGACCAGTGATTTCTGCATTCTTTCCATTCCCCCTCCTCTCATTTTCATCAAAGTGTCAATAGTGGTTATGCTAGGCTTGCCCCTACAATTGTATGTTGGGTATGTGAAGCAGATAACGTGTAACTTTAGTTTGCATATCTTCAAGTTAAGAGAAACTCAAGGAACTGTACCCAAAGAACCAAATCTGGCGATCTTTATTTATACCTGGATCTTATTTAGAGAATGAGATCTGGTAGTTAAACTGCTGTTACAATGGGATTAGATTTGGAGGAGGGGATCAGTACATTTTGTATGTGGGAATGATGTTAATTGTTGTAATAGTGGGAAGATTGTGACAGATTGTATTTTCCAAAGTTGACTACAACAATATCTCCCATATCACATGGTTTTCTTAAAATATGACTTTGACATTTCTTCCATCGAGGTCTGAGGTCTCTGTTCCCTCCCATTCAGTGTGAGTGGGCTTGTAACTATGGCACAAGCTATGCTGTGTGACTTCCAAGGCTAGAACATAAAAGGTGATAGAGCTTCTATTTTGTGACTCTAGGGACACTTGCTCTTGGAACCCAGCCATCATGCTATGATGAAGTCTAAGCAGCTACATGAAGAGGTCACATGTTCCAGCTGACAGTCCCAGCTGAAATCAGAGCTGACAATCAGCATGAATTGCCAAACGTGGGAGTGAGTGAGACTTCAGATGATGTTAGCCCTCAGTTTTTGAATCTTCCCAGCTGAGACCCCAGACACTATGGAGCAGAGAAAATCCATCCCTAATGTGTCCTTTCCAAATGCCTAACCCACAGAATCTGTGTGCATAATAAATCAGTTGTTGCATGCCATTTAGTTTGGGTGCTTTGTTATATAGCAATAGTAACTGGAACAGGGCCTGATAGCCAGCACTCTTCATTCCTAAACCAGGTTTTAGCCAAACAAGTAGAATGTTTTACTAGACAGGTCTGGCTGAGGAATACCATCTCCAGACTATTGAAGACGTATTTTTAAAATATTAGCCTGGAAATACTGCAACTATGGAAAACTATTTACTACTTAGACTAGAAGTTTGTCACAGAGGTATATCTGTGTAATATATTAAATGCATCAAACAGCTCAGTCTTCTTCAACCTTTCTACCTTCCTAACACACATGAGGGATGAATCCCTTTCTTATAAGAAATAGAGCCTCACTATAGCCATGACTTTTAGGTACAAGGATAAGAGGTATGTATTATAATCTACACGGGGCAGGAAGACGGAATGTAAAATTTCAAAAAGCCCCTCACCTCTGAAGATTCTTATCAGTTCTCCATTTACAATTCCAGGATTGGTACAATAATAAGCTCCTGAGACCTGGGACAGGATACTATGCAGGTTTCCATTCCTTAGTAGCCAGGGGCATTGAAAGGACAAAGGAAATCATTAGGAACTGAAATTATAAATTTTATAAGTATCCTTGGGTTGCCAGATGAAACCCTGGAGTTTCATATTTGTTTAAAAGTGGCTCTTTGGTTGGTATAAAATTTCTGGGATGCACAAAAGCAGATAGAGGCCTCACACAACTAATATATTTTAAGGAGAAGCAGAAAAACTTTCATTAAGTGTTACTGGGCTCTTTCTATCAGTGGTTCCTCTCCCCTACAATAACAGGGCTATTTCAAAAGTGCTGAGAAAGTCTAAAGTTTTATCATCAGATTTTAGTTGAATGCATTTCTTGTGTGGTCTGAGTCACATCAATTTGTTTTCTGGTGGGAGAAAACTCAGTCCAAGATAACAAGAGCAAAGATACAGAATCAGAAAGATGATTGAGTTCACCTCTCTTACCTCTAATTCTTCCTTTCCTGATGCATGCTGGCATTTTCAAACCAGGCCTACCCCTTTACCCTTACTCCCTCCAATACTGTGTAGCTATGTTGTCCCATCTTTGTTATATTTTGTCAGTCTCGGAACTGAGATTTCTTTGTCCACTTATCTTTACTTGGATTTATAATGTTATTTCATTATGAATGCCTCTCATTCCTTTTTATGTGACATTCTTTCTCCTTCCTTTTGTCCAAGGTCAATGCCTCTCTGATTTCTGGATTTCTCTATTATCTATTTCACTTGTTCAAAGCAACCAGAAAATTTGTAAGAAAGCTAAAGTCACTTGCAACACTGAAAGAAGATGCTGGAGTGGGAGAAAAGGGAGGATAGGGTGGCATGTAGGATTTCTTTCTAATATTGAAGGTGGGGGATTAAGGTTCTCAGAGAACCAGAGGCTTTATAGCAGGGAAGACTCCTAGAACCTCTGTTTCATTATAAAGTAATGCTCCCCTATTGTCTGGAATTTTGTTTATTGATTTATCCAAATTCCCACAGTAATTTCTGGCATATAAAAGGTGCTTAATATAAAATTGTGTCAAATGATTAAATGCAATTCGCCTTCTGTCTGGGAGATAGTCTGATATTGTGGAAAGATCATTCGCTCTGAATTGATCTTTATCTGACATCAAATGTTGGAGTTACCTAAGAGTTCACTTATGGACTACTTTCTCTTCTAAATTTATATTCTTTCCTTAGTTGTTACCATCCACTCCCATGGCTTCAATTACCATCTGTAGGCTGATGATGCCCACATTTATGTTTCTACCTCCAATTCCATAATTCAATTGCCTACTTGACATCTCTGCTTGAACGACCCACAGGCACCTGAAACTCATCATATTTAAAAGTGAACTCATTGTCTTTCCCCTATATCAGCCATTGAGAAGAGTTGAATCAACCCTGTTGTGGTGTGCATGGCATTCATTCAGCCTAATTTCAGCCTTTTTAAATCCCAGAATATTATTTCCAGCAGCAGACTGATGATATATCCTTAACAAAACTCTGCTTACCTGTCATATACACACTAGCTCACCAGAATTAGAAACAAATAAAATCAAAAACAACTCTCAATCTCTATTTCTTCCTCTTGGCTATCATCCTTGAAAATTCCAAGTTTAAAATCTGAGTTAACTTAATTTTGATGATTTCAGTTTAAGAGGATACTTCAGAGAAAACCAAAAGTTTCTGCCATGTCACAGTACCTAATGGAAAGGTGATGGATTACATGAACTACATAGAAGTATTCGTGGTTCTAAATGACAGCATTGCTGTGAAGAATATGGATGCTGGCTACTTAAAGTCCCAAGCCATCTGAGTATAGCCAATTTGAAAAGATCCCTAGAAAAGTACTAGTTCTGTGATAATGCTCTTCAAGAGGGACTCACACAAAAAAAATTCAGAGAAGTTTAAGCAAAGGCTCATACGTTCTTGGTCTTAGCCAGCCCAACTGCATGACCAACAAGATCCCAAATAGTCATTTCTGTATCATTACTGGCACTGACTCTTAGGATACTATATCCTGCTTTGGTCTTTACTGTCTCCAACCTCTTGCTTGTCTTGGAGAAGGGATTGAATAACACTTTCAGATTAGATGTTACGGGGCATAAATTGGTGGTAGATATGCTATGTCAGGTATTCAACCTATAGGAAATAGAAACTATCCTCACGGAGAAAATTAGGTATATTTTGAATTCCCAGAGTACCTAGTACTCTGTTTTAGCAAACACATCTGAAAATTTGTGCCTGCCTCCAGACAATATCTGTAGTAGCTGTCAGCTATGTTATCCTACATAAACCCTTACTGCCTCAATTTATGGGGTATAAGATAGATACAGAGTACCATGAACTAAGAGAAAAGGGACATCTAGGCCAAGGGAATTGGTGACTCTTCTGTAACAATGATTTTCAAATATTTTTTTAAATTTTCTTATTGAGGTTATGATAGTTTATAACATTGTAAAATTACAGTTGTACATTATTATTTGTCAGTCATCTTATAGGTATGCCCCCTCACCATTTGTGCACACTCTCCACCCCCCTTCTCCCTGGTAACCACCAATCTGTTCTCTTTGTCCGTGTGTTTATCTTCCACTTGTAAGTGGAATCATACAGAGTTTTTTTGACTACTATCCACAGAATGAAATAGATATTATGGCTCTGTCCACAAACATATATGCATACATACACACATGTGAACATATAAATGAAACAAAAGTTTCACAAAATTATTTTTCTAAATGCCATGTATGTTTATATTTCTTACTCCGTCCTATTTTACTTCATTTTCTAGAAATGCTGTTTGTGACCCACTGACTTGATTTCACTATTTAATGGGCTATGATCTGCAGTTCAAAAAATATTCTTCTAGGGTGACTAAGATTTTACTTTAAGAATTATGTAATTTGGAAATACTCAGTCAGGTATTATGCCAAGTTTTGCACTAGCCTGTGCAAGGGAAATAGAAACATCCTTTTTTTTACACATTTCATTTTTCTCAGAGGATATCAGCATATGTTTTTGAGAGCGTTAGCAATGATTGTGACTATTAAAGACCCTGGAACTAATTTAGACCTGGATTTTCTTTTGTTTTCTTTACCAAGGGTGATTGAAGACATTTAATCTATTGTGAAATTTCTGCATACTGCAAAAGATGTCCAAATTTGTCAGCCTTTCTGGAAACAATTCATAATGGCAAGCCCGTAGTGTTAATGAAGAAAGACGTCTTGTTTTTAAAACCAGATAGCAGATTCTTGGAAGCCAAATTCTTTCACCCATCATGCCCAAAATTGAAGGATTTTAATCATAATTGCTTAGATTTTATGGAAGAAATGGTTCTCTATACATAAGCTATAATGCAAAGTAGTGCAGGTGGTGGGCACACAAAAGTCCAGAACCACCCCATCATGACTCTCAGGAGATTCACAACCTAAGAGATTTGATTGGACTTTGCTGAAAACACCCAGAAATGGGGAGTGGGGGCAGAGCAAATGGTTGGAGCCAGCACATGACATTCTTAGCACTTGGCTATGAAGACTCTAAGAAAAACACCACTTTTTTTCCTTTCATTTTTGGATATTTAGCGGGAATCCTGACTGTCCACAGACCCTGTAACTTGGAGAGAGTGTTGAGAATGGAAATTCAGTAAGCCTGACTATCGTGTGGCTAGATAAAGTGAGAAACAATAGGAAATTCTTTGATGAAACATCACTGGAGCCCACAGCAGTAGTGTCAGTGCTTAAGTGTGGTGCCAGGGACTCCAAGATGGCTGATGAGTACTGTTATAGACTTTGGGCCTCCCTGTCCAGTATAAAATGAATGACAGATGAACACTTACACCCCATCTAGTGGGACTAAAGTTTGAGGTCACTACCTGTGTAAAAACAGTTGGCTGAAAATAGTGTGGATCTAATATGGGGGGGGGGGGTCTACGAATATGATTTACTGCCTACAGATGAATTAGGGAAAGATACTTTTTCTACATCTGTGAGCCCAGTGCTTGAGAACTAAGACAGGAGGATGAAGCATTTGTCCTTTGCCTAGGAAAAGTTTGTAGTTGACTGTGTCTGATATTCATGGGAAACAGAGAAGCTAGGGCAAAGAGTGAGTCAGAAGTGGTTGTCATCATAAGCAAGGGAGTCTGTATACCCATACCCATAGGCTTTCTAATGTAGCTTCCTCCAGAGAGGCCTCAGAAAGTTCCAGAAGGCATAAAGAACCTGGATGCCTACTTCTCTAGGGTAAAAGAGATCAGAGACAGAAAGGAAAATACTCATCTTGAAAAAGCAGAGGTGATTTGAAATCTGGATTATAACCTAGCTTTATTCTATCACCCTGGTTGTGCCAGGGGAGCATGTCAAAAAGTCCAGGGTTGTTTGGTATGTGAGAATATGAGGCTGTGAACAAAGCTTAGAGTGCCTAGATAAAAGATTACTTATTTTCCCATTCTTGCAATAATTGATCCTGAACGAAGATACATATTGTAGCATGTACTACAAAGTTTTTACCAGAAAGAGAAAGTTTTAGGGGGTTTCAGTATGCACCCAAGTTTTGTTCCACTTATGTTTTCCACATGTCTGTGCATACTTGGAGAATGGTAGAAAAGCAGTGCCAGGACCCTAGTTACCTGAAAGGCCAAAGAACCTCTTGGAAAGTAACTCATCCTCAAGGAAGAAAAAGTCATAGAACTCAAGATGAGTTCAAAGACAATGGGTCAGCCCCATTAGAGAGAGAGATTCCAATCACAGCACAGATATATATCACTCAGTTGGATTAGTCACTGACCCAGCTTGCTGACAAGGAATCACATTTCAGTCTTAGAGGAATACCAAACAAGAAAAAGAGTAGAAAATGTAATGAGTTATTTCACCTCATTACACAGCTATTTCACCTCAGTTGTGTCATTTTAATGACACATTAAGTGTTTAATCCTTATATTTAAGTATCAAGAGTGTTAACGTTAGCAACCTGAGATAGGAGATGACATCCTTGGTCCAGATATCCCTCCCAGCCAAGGGCAGTAGATATCAGCAATCTTAGTATAAAGATGTTCGAGAGTGCCAGCAGCAGTAAGAACCTTCAACAGCCATCAGTAATGAGCAGTGCTTTAACAGACAATGGATTCCAGAGCTTCTTTTTGCATAGGCAAGGACAGGAGGCATTACTACAGCAAGAAGAGGAAGAAAATGGGAGGCACCAAGTAGCAGCCAAGAGGACTGGTTCACATGGCATCTGAGAGATGTTCCACAAGGATTTTCAAACCTGTTTGTGATGCACTGGGGCCATCAGTAAGGTGAGGTAGAGCAGGCACTAGGTTTTTTGAAGCATGTGAGTTGATAATCATAGACATACTATCTGATGATTGTCAGAATAACTCTAATTTTACATCCATGATGATGTGGCCTGGGAAATGAAAGTCACTTACGGTTATATTACTTTTCTAATAAGAAAATAAATGCATAACAGAAAAAGAACTGAATATATTAAGAAAATGAAGCAAAATCACTTTGTCTAGTAATGTTAATGGCCTAATTTACAGGACTATAAGTGGACACACTGGGAGCATAAAGAGTAAAATCAATGATTCCTCAAACACTATCGATGAGTGATTATCAATGAGATATATCAGTGAAGAGTTGTATTAATTATCAATGAGAGATTATCAGCCAACTGGTAACATATATACTGAAAAATGCTAATATATCTCAAATCTATCTTAATTTTATTAAATATCACAATAAAACATCATAATTATATTGAGCATCCACTATGTGCCAGATGTCTTATATAAACTAGCTTTATCTTATTCAATCCTCACAAAGACTCTGCATGTTAGGTACTATTATGTAGATGAAAAAACTGAGACTCAGAGAGACTGTAACTTGGCCAAGATATACTACAAATACGTGGCGGAATTGGGATCTTGTTCTGATTGACTTCAATCCTGAAGTTTCTTCTGCTACAATATGCTGCCTTCCAAGAAGGTTGATTTTAAGAGATTGAAATGAGCATGTAAAAATATACAGCACTATCATAAGAACAGCACATTGTTATTATGACTCAGGGGAATCTGCTTTTATTTAAAATCTAATTTGTGTATTACACAGAACTTAAGTCTCATGTGGTGAACATTAAGTTATTGATAAAATGCATTTTGGAGATCTGCTTATGAGAAGATGGGATTTTATAAATGGACCAACCAATGGCAATGAAATTGCAGCTTTCATCACAGAAAAAATATTCACCTTAGGTGAGAGGTGTAATGAATGGCACTGAAGTAACACCCAAAAAGGTAACATTGATACAAATTTTCTTTTTTCACAAAGATAATTTATTTTCATTTTAAATAGAAACTTTTGAACCTTGAATTCTTATATGTCAGGTAGCAGGTCAGTTCTAGTTCTGTATAAACTTCAGGAGTTGGTGGAAATGTGAACAGAAATGTAATGGCATGATTTCCAGGCTTGACAACATAAGTTACTCAGTTTTGACTTACTTGTTAGTAGATGAGAGCCAAACAGGTTACATTTCTTTGTATATTTTTTATGTGACCTAGTTAGTCAACATAGAAATATTCAGAATTTTCTTGAGCTCAAGGTGTACACTTGAAATATTAAAACTTTTCAATGACTTCCTGTTATTCTCAGGATAAAAGACAAAATTGTCAATGGCCCTAGAAGGCCTGCATGGTCTGACATCTGCCTGTCTCTTCGCACTTCATCTCAAGTCACTGGAACCCTTGCTCACTACACTCCGGCCACAATGCTTCAGGGTCATTGTACATACTGTACTCAAATTATGATACATTACTGAAATTATTTTGTCCTCTCATTAGAAAATATTTCAAATATGACAATAAGTATATAAAATGAGAACTGATAAGTACGCTCACAAGGAACTATTTGAAGAATTCTAGATAATGCAATAAAATTTAGATTTATCAAAAGCAAATTACTTTTTATGAATCACATGTCCTGATAAAATTAAATATGTTGGGCAAAGCTAGATGTTATTTGTTTATTTAAATCCTATCTCTTTCTCCAAAGAATTTGAGAAGGCTCTAAAGCCAGTTTTAAAGAGCAACACTGCACTCTTCCGGTTCTCCTCTGTCTGCTCCTTAAATGTATACACATAATAGGGAGAAAAGCAGGGGGATGTAGAATAAAACAAACTTAAGAGACATAATCAAACGTGACGTGTGGATCTTACTGGATACTGATGAGAGAAAAAATTAAATTGTTGTAAAAAAATCTTTGAAGTAATCAGGAAAAATTTATTATAGCCTGGGTGTTGGATGGTAGTAAGAAATTACTGTTAATTTTTTTAGGTATGATAATGGCACGGTGGTTATATAGAAAAATAAGTCCTATCAGTTAGATATGCATACTGAAGTATTTGAGTGAACAGACATGCTATCTGGAATTTGCTTTAAAATATTCCCAAAAAAGCAAAGGAAAGAATAGATGCAAAGAAATTGTTGTAATGTACACTGAACACCCAGAATAAACTCCAAGTGTTGAAAGAAAATAAAGCTACAAAAGGATGAGCAGAAAACACAGGTGAATTTTTTTTACAATCGAGGGAAAGGGACGGCATTTTAAACTATGTTCAAGATCCAGATGCCAAAAAAAGATAGATAATGTCAACTACTTACAAAAAGCACTTTCACATGACAAAAAAAGTAAGCTTCATAAAAAAATTAAATGAATAATGAAAAACTGGAAAAATATTTGCATCTGACATTACAGATGAGAGCTAAACTTCCTAGTTTAGTAAGAAATCTTAGAAATTGATATGAAAAAGACAAGAAATCCAATAGAAAAAATGAAAACAAGACATGAATGCACAGTTCAGAGGAAAAGGAATGCAAATTCCCGATACATATAAAAAATGCTCAGTCTCACTCATAATAAGAGAAATATACATTAAACTAAACTGAGAGAGACTTTTCACTGATCAGCTTTGGGAAATAAGCATTCTCACATATTTTGATAGGACAATCCCTATAGAGGATGATTTGGTAATATTTATTGAAAATGCAAATTAATGTATCCTTTGACTTAGTAATCCTAAAGAGAATTTCTACAAATATATCTGCATATGTGTACAATGCCATTTATTGGTGTACTAACTGTAATAATAAAATGTTGGAAATAACCCAATTATCCATCACTAGAGAACTGGTTGAACAAATTATGGTACACCCATACAATGGAGTACTGTGGATCTGTTTAAAAAACAATGAGGAACCTCTCAATTCAAGGACTAGGATTCTGGGAAAATGGAAGCATAGGAGGACTCTGAACTCACCTCCTCCCACCAATACAACAAATCTACAAGTACCTGTGGAACAATTACCTCTAAGAGAGATCTGGAAACTGGATAAAAAGAATTCCCACAACAAGGGACAAAACCAATGGGTGAAAGAAGCATAAATGCACCTCTGCTGAGGGCAAACCCACATCTTAGCCACAGTGCTTCATGGTCAGGAGAAATTTTAAAGGTATGAAGCTTTTCCGAGAGAAGGGGATCTGAGTGGGAGATCCAAGCCACAGCAGACATCCCAGGCTTTGAATTCAGCACAACTGAGACAAATGCCCATAATACCCGGCTTTGTTGGCTTTAAAAACCAATGGGAAATACTCCCAGAAAAACTATCCAACTTCAGAAAAAGAAAAGCCTGCTCTTAAAGGGCCCATGCACAGAGTCACTCACTCCAGAAACGAGCACAAAAATATAAGAAAGAAAGTTGCGTAGTCCTTTGGTAAAAAAGGCTCACTTGCAAGGCCAGCCTGGCAGCATAGTGGTTAAGTTTGTGTTCTCCACTTCAGTGCCTGGGCTTCCTGGGTTCAGATCCAGGGTGTGGACCTACACACCACTCATCAAGCTATGCTGTGGTGGTGTCCCACATACAAAATAGAGGAAGATTGGCACAGATCTTAGCTCAGGGACAATATATCTCAACAAAAAAAAAAGAGACTCACTTGCTAAGCTTTCAGTGCACCTGAGAGAGTCAAGCAATGGCTGGGCCTACCTCCCCAAGGACTGAGACACTGGTGGCAGCTATTATTGTGATTAGTGCAGTTGTGCTAACACAGATCCTGGCAGATGCCACTGGATGTTTTCCTCTGGCCTATTAATGCAGGAGTTTCCTCTGCCCACTAGAGCACTGATTTAATGCAGCTCAGACAGGGCAGGAAGCCCACCATAGGAACTGGCCCTGCTCACCAGCAAGACCATGGGGAACTTGTAAGTCTGTGTAGGTGTGGTGTGTGGGACCTCTGTAGTAGGGTGAGTGGGTCCACCTTGATGGGGCAATGTGCTCAGGATGGGCCTCCATTGGTAGGATGTGTGGGGCCTCATGGGCAGTAGGGTGTGTCAGCCACAGCATACTTGTGCTACTGGCCATTTCAACCAGCAACACAAGAGATCTGCCCCACCTTGCAACACCTGAAATGATTCTGTGCTGTCATGCCTGAGGCCAGCCTCACTCATCTGAACTCCTGAGAGAGTTGACAACAGCCTCACAGGCCAGAGGCCGATAGCAGTTGTGAACCTCTAAGCCTAGCAACTAGCCACACTGGAGGCCTGACTTGCTAACAGAAAAAACAGCAGTAATTGTGTGCTATTAGACATCCCAGACAGCCATGTGGGGGCTTGAGGGCCCGATAAAATGACTAAAGTGACCACAGCAGCCACATGCAACTGAGCCTTACAATCAGCTGGCCAGGGGGCCAGCCTAGCCCACCCATGTATCTGCAGCAAGAGCAATGCCACCACAAAAGAAGGACACATATAGCCACACGGGGGACACTCCTGGAATACTTGGAATAGATGATAAGATGGAAATACACTGCTAGGCCCCATAAAGCATCTCTTACATAAGAAGGCACTTCCAAGGTTGGGAGATGTAGCTGATCTACCTAGTATATATATATAAGCAGAGAGAAGTAGGCAAAATGAGGAGACAAAAGAATATGCTCCAAATAAAGGAACAGGTCACATCTTTAGAAAAAGAACTAAATGAAACAGAGGTAAACACCATACCTGATAAAAAGGAAAAACTAATTGTCATAGGGATGCTCCCTGATCTTGGGAGAAAAATAGATGAACACAGTGAGAACTTGAACAAAGAATTAGAAAATATAAAAAAGAACCAATCAGAACAAAATAATACAATAATGGAAATGAAAAATTAATTAGAGGGAATTAATAGCAGAGTAGGTGACACAGAAGAATTGTTCAGTTATCTGGTTGAAAGAGTAAAGGAACACACCTAACTTGAGTAGTAAAAAGAAAAAAAATTTAAAGAGAATGAGGACCTCTGGGGAAACATCAAGCATACTAACAACCATATTATAGGTGTCCCAGAAGGAAAAGAGAGAGACAAAGGGGCAGAGAACCTATTTGAAGAAATAATAGCTGAAAAATTCCCTAACCTAGGGAAGGAAACAGACATCCAGGTACAGGAAGCACAGAGAGCACCAGACAAGATAAACCCAAAGAGGCCCACAGCAAGACACATTATAATTAAAATGTCAAGAATTAAAGACAAAGAGAGAATCCTAAAAGCTGCAAGAGAAAGGCAGCAAGTTACATACAAAGGAAACCCCATAAGGCTATCAGCTGACTTCTCAGCAGAAACCTTACAGGCTAGAAGGTAGTGGCATGATATATCCAAAGTGCTGAAAGGAAAAAATCTATGACTGAGAATACTCTACCTGGAAACATTATTATTCAGAATGGAGGGAGAGATAAAGAGTTTTCCAGATAAACAAAAACTACAGGAGTTTATCAACACTAAACAATCCTTACAAGAAATGCTAAAGGGGCTTCTTTAAGTGGAAAATAAAAGACCACAGATAGGAATAAGAAAATTATCAAGGAAAAAAATCAATGGTAAAGACAAATATACAGTAAAGGTAGCAGATCGACCACCTATAAAGCTAATATGAAGATCAAAAGAAAAAAGTACTAAAAATGTCTATCTCCATGATAAGAGGTTAAAGGATACATACACCAAAAAATAGGTTAAATATGATAACAAAAACATAAAATGTGGAGGGAGGGAAGTAAAAGTGTAGGGCTTTTAGTAAGAGGCCAAACTTAAGAGACCATCAACTTAATATAGATTGCTATTTACATAGGTTATTATATATGAATTTCATGGTAATCACAAACCAGAAACCTATGATAAATACACAAAATATTAAGAGAAAGGAAGCCAAACACAATACTAAAGAAAGCTATCATATCACAAGGGAAGAGAGCAAGAGAAGAAGAAAGGAACAGAGAAGAACTACTAAAACACCCAGAAAAAAGTAACAAAGTGGCAATAAGTACATACTTATCAATAGCTACTTTAAATGTGAATGGACTAAATGCTCCAATAAAAAGACATAGGGTGGCTGATTGGGTAAAGAAACAAGACCCATATAAATGCTGCATACAGCACACACACTTAGGCCCTAAAAACGCTCACAAACTGAAAGTGAAGGGATGGAAAAAGATACTCCATGCAAATGGCAATGGAAAGAAAGCTGGGGTAGCAATACTTACATCAGATGAAATAGACTTTAAAACAAAAACTGCAACAAAAGACAAAAAAGGGCACTACATAATGGTAAAGGGATCAATCCAACAAGAGGACATAACACTTCTTAATATCCACGTCCCCAACATAGGAGCACCTAAATATATCAAGCAATTATTAAAGACATAAAAGGTGAAAGAACAGTAGAACAATAATAGTAAGGGACTTTAACACTCCACTTACATTGATGGATAGATTGTTCAAATAAAAGATCAATAGGGAAATGTTGGCCTTAAATGACACATTAGACCAGATGGTCTTAGTAGATATGTACAGAACATTCCATCCAGAAATCATCAGAATACACATTCTTTCCAAATGCACATGGAACATTCTCCAGGATAGATCACATATTAGACCACAAAGCAAGTCTCAATAAACTTAAGAATATCAAAATAATACCAAGCAGTTTTTCTGACCACAATGCTATCAAACAAGAAATCAATTATTCGAAGAAAACTGGGAAAGCTATTAATATGTGGAGATTAAACAAATGCTACTGAAAACTATTCTGTCTATGATAAATTGAAGGAGAAATCAAAAAATACTTGGAGACAAATGAAAATGAAAATCTAACATGTCACAATTTATGGGATATGGCAAAAGCAGTACTAATAGGGAAGTTCATAGAAATACAGGCCTACCTTAGGAAACACGAAAAATCTCAAATAAACAATCTAATAGTACACCTAGAGGAATTAGACAAGAAGAAGAAACAAAACCCAAAATCAGGAGAAGGAAGAAAATAATAAAAATCAGAGTGGAAATAAATGAAATAGAGACTAAAAAAAAATTTAAAAATTCAATGTAACTAAAAAGGTGATTATTTGAAAACATACACAAAATTGAGAAACTTTTAGCTACACTCCAAGGGAAAAAAGAGAGAAGGTTCAAATAGATAAAATCAGAAATCAAAGAGGAGAAATTACAATGGACAGCATAGAAATACAAAGGATCATAAGAGAATACTATGAAATGCTATATGCCAACAAATTGGATAATCTAGAAGAAATGGATAATCTTAGAATCATAATACCTTCCACAGCTGAATTAAGGAGGGAAAGCTTCCTAGCTCATTCTATGAAGCCAACATTACCCTGATACCAAAACCAAACAAGGACAACAGACAAAAATATTACAGGCCAATATCACTGATGAACACTGATGCAAAAATCCTCACCAAAATACTAGCAAATCAAATACAAGAATACATTAAAAGGATCATACATCATCATCAAATGGGATTTATTCCAGGGATGCAGGGCTGGTTCAATTTCCATAAATCAATGAAAATGATACACCACATTAATAACATGAAGAAGAAAAATCACATGACCACCTCAGTAGATACAGAGAAAGTATTTGACAAGCTACAGCATCCATTTATGATAAAAGCTCTGAATAAAATGGGTATAGAAGTAAAGTACCTGAACATAGTAAACGCCTGATGTGACAAACCCACATTTAACATCAGATTTATTGGTGAAAATCAGAAAGGCACCCCTTTAAGAACAGGAACAAGACAAGGATGTCTGCTTTTGCCACTCTTATTTAACATAGTATTAGAAGATCTAGCCAGAGTAATCAGGCAAGAAAAAGACTTAAAGGCATCCAAATTGGAAAGGAAGAATTAAACCCATCACTATTCACAAATGACATGATTTTATATATAGAAAACCCTAAAGAATCCACAGAAAAACTATTATAAATAATAAAAGAATGTAGAAAAGTTATACAAAATCAACATACAAAAATCAGTTGTGTTTCTATACACTAACAATGGAATAGTAAAATGAGAAATTAAGAATACAATCCCATTTACAACCACAAGAAAAAAGAATAAAATACCTAGGAATAAATTTAACCAAAGAGGTGAAATATCTGTACACTGAAAACTATAAAACACTATTGAAAGAAATTGAAGATGACACAAAGAAATGGAAAGATATTCCATGTTCATAGATTGGAAGATTAACATAGTTAAAATGTCTATACTTCCTAAAGAAATCTACAGATTCAATGCAGTCCCTATCAAAGTCCCAGTGACACTTTTCGTGGAAATAGAACAAGAAATCCTAAAATTTATACGGAAGAGGAAAAGATCCTGAATAGCCAAAGGAATCCTGAGTAAAATGAATAAAGCTGGAGGTATCACACTCCCTGATTTCAAAATATACTGCAAAGCTCTAGTAAGCAAAACAGCATGGTACTGGCTGAAAAACAGGCAGACAGATTAATGGAACAGAACTGAGAGCCCAGAAATAAAACTACACATCTATGGACAGCTAATCTTCAACAAAGGAGCCAAGACTATACAATGGAGAAAGGAAAGTCTCTTCAATAAATGGTTTTGGGAAACTGGACAGCCGCGTGCAAAAGAATGAAAGTAGACAATTATCTTACACCATACACAAAAATTAACTCAAAATGGATTAAAGACTTGAATGTAAGACCCAAAACTGTAAAACTTCTAGAAGAAAACACCAGCAGTATGCTCTTTGACATCAATCTTAGCAGTATCTTCTTGAATACCATATCTCACAAGGCAAGGGAGACAAAAGAAAAAACAAACAATTGGACCACATCAAACTAAAAAGCTTCTGGACAGCAACAGAAACCATCAACAGAACAAAAAGGCAACCTAATAATTGGCAGAAGATATTTGCACATCATATATCTCATTAGGGTTTAATATCCAAAATATATAAAGAACTCATACAACTCAACACAAGCACACAACCCAATTGAAAAATGAGCAAAAGATCTGAACAGACATTTTTCCAAAGAATATATACAGATGGCCAACAGGCACATGAAAAAATGTTCAGCACTGCTAATTATTAGGGAAATGCAAATCAAAACTACAATGAGTTATCATCTCACACCCATCAGAATGGCTGTAATTAACAAGAGATGAAATAACACATATTGGAGAAAATGTGGAGAAAAGGGAGCCCTCATCCACCGCTGGCAGAAATGAAAATTGGCACAGCCACTATGGAAAACAGTATGGAGAGTCCTCAAAAAACTAAGAATAGAACTACCATATGATCTGGCTATACCACTTCTGGGTATTTATCCAAAGAACACAAAAACACAAATGTGAAAAGATATTTGCAATCCTATGTTCACTGCAGTATTATTCACAATAACCAAAACTGGGAAACAACCTAAATGCCCATCAATGGGTGAACTGATAAAGAAGATGTGGTATATATGCACAATGGAATACTACTCAGCCATGAAAAATATGAAATCTTGCCATTTGCAACAACATGGATGGACTTAGAGGGTATTATGCTAAGCAAAAGAAGTCAGATGGGGAAAGTCAAATACTGTATGATTTCACTCATAAGTGGAAGATAAAAACAACAGCAACAGAAAACAAACACTTAGATACAGAGATTAGATTGCTGGTTACCAGATGGGAAGCTGGGAGGGAGGAGGGTGAAAAGGGTGATAGTGCACATGTGTATGGTGATGGATGGTAATTAGTCTTTGGGTGGTGTACATGATGTAGTCTACACAGGATCAAAATATAATGATGTGTTCCTGAATCTTGTATAATATGATAAATCAATGTTACCTCAATTAAAAGAAAAATAAGCAATCTCTCTATATATACTGCTATGGGAAGATTTCTAGGATATATAGCTAACTGAAAAAAAAGGGAAAAAAAGGAAGAGAATCTATAGCATAATATTTTGGAATAAATAAAGTATAGAAATGATTATGTCATATATCTTCATTTTCTTGTATTTATATAGAGAAACACTGGAAGTATGCACAAGAACTAATAAAAGCAGTCACTTGTATGGGGCAGGGGAAGGTGGTGCAGGTGGGGACTAGATAGGATTGCAACTTCTCAATATAAACCTTGATTTATTGCTTTATTTTTGAATCATTTCAGTATATTACATGTTCAAAACAATATAAATAACATTTTAAAAGAAAAAAGTAACTCCTTAGCAAGCCTTCCTCATTTCATCCAAGAAGATTTAGTTTTCCCTTTACTCTGCTCCCACATCATTTTATATGAAATTTTCTGTAACACTCCTCAGTCAGTACCATAATTGTTGTTTCTTGTCAGAGCTATGAACTTTTATTTATTTATTTTTTTGGTGAGGAAGATTGGCTCTGAGCTAACATCTGTTGCTGATCTTCCTCTTTTTGCTTGAGGACGATTGTCCCTGAGCTAATGTCTGTGACAATCTTCCTCTATTTTGTGTGTGGGATGCTGCCACAGCATGGTTTGATGAGCAGTGTGTAAGTCCGTGCCAGGATCCAAATCCACAAACCCTGGGCCATGGAAGCAGAGCCCACAAACTCAACCACCATGCTATCAGAGGTTCAGCCCAGAGCTATGAACTTCTTAAGTGTAAGAGGTTTTTGGTTTTTTTTTTTTTTTGAGGAAGATTTGCCCTGAGCTAACTGCTGGCAATCCTCCTCTTTTTGCTGAGGAAGACTGGCCCTGAGTTAACATCCATGCCCATCTTCCTCTACTTTATATGTGGGACGCCTACCACAGCATGGCTTGCCAAGCGGTGCCGTGTCCACACCCAGGATCCGAACCAGTAAACCCCGGGCCCCCCAAGCGGGATGTGAGAACTTAATCACTGTGCCACTGGGCCAGCCCCAGTGTAAGAGATTTATGTTAATGCATCTCTGTCTCTTTCATGATGTGCACAATACCTGTCATGTGGTAGTTGCCCAGTAAACTGTCTTTCAAATGAATATAACCTTTTTAGGTCCACCTTGTCTTAATGAATCTCTTCCTATAAGATCTTGCTTTTGTCTCTTTTATTGTATTTATGACTATCTCATATTAGAACTATTTACTTAGACTTGTTTGTCTTTGTGAGATTGTAAACTCCTGGAGTATAGTGGGGATTCAATTAGGATGTTGAACTGAGAAAAGTTGAAAAATTAGAAATAATTTTTTCTGTAATTCCTAAGTTAACATATGATGTCAATATTATCACAATACTTAGTGATATATAGGATGATCACTTTCTAGCAAAGTAATAGAGTCTCATTAGTGGAAAATAAGAATCACATTTTAATTTTTTTATTTTAATTTTCTTTTGCTGAAGAAGACTCACCCTGAGTGAACATCTGAGCCAATCTTCTTCTATTTTCTATCTGAGTTGCCGCCTCAGCATGGCTGCCTACGAGTGGTGTAGGTGGGTGTCCAGAATGGAACTGGGCTGCCGAAGCGGAGCAGGCTGAATTTCACCACTAGGCCATGGGCCAGCCCCAAGAATCAAACTTAAAAAAAAATCTTTGTTCATTACACTGATGCACTGATCCATGGAAACCTCACACATCCTACAGTCAGTCATTTATTCAAGGTATGAACAATCTATCAAGCTGTTTTTAAAATCTTCTTTTGGTTTAGTTTCCAGAATGTCAAGGACATATTTTGAAAGACATTAATGGTATTTTGACAGACCTCTAGACTAGTAGGGGTAGAACAATATTAATAAATAGGAATCAATGTTCCAAGACTGATCAAGATATTTTCCTATAGCACATAAATTCTTTGGATGCATGAAAGTCCTTGACCCAGCTGAAATGTATTTATTTGTATATTCATTCATTCAGCAAATATTTTTTGAGCAACTACTATGCTAGGCATTCTGAAGTATTAAGATATAAATAAAATATGTTCTTTGTCCTCAGGGAGGCAGTATAGCACAGTGGTTAAGATCACATGAAATTAAATAAACCTATTTCTGAAATATTGCTTCTCTCTTTACTAGTTACATGACCTTGAACAAGTTACTGACACACTGTGCCTTAGTTTTATCTTCTGTCAAATGGGGACAATAATAGCTATTTACAGGATTATTACGAAGATTTAGATGAAATAACGTACATATAGTGCTGTAGGCAGTGCTTGGCACATAATAACCACTCCAAAAGTGTTTTTTTCCAGGCATGGGGAAACAACTTCCTAGAAGAGTAGTGAGGGTACTAGTGAATTAAATTGAGGGGTGATTATTAGTACTCTTAAGAAGAAGAATACGAGAAGTTCCATAAGACTGATGGTGAGAGAAAATCATGTTATTTATTTGAATGAAACTCTGGAATTCTAAGCTTCTAAAAGTATTAATAGGTACTTTGAAAAGGAAATAGTGATCACTAAAAGTCAGTATGGGTTCACTAAGAATATATTATGCTAGACCAATAGACCAGCGTTAACCTAAATGGCATCCCTCAGAACATTGAATGTTAAAAGGATGGTGGTGCAAAAAAAAAATCTTTTCTACGACCAAATAAATCTAGGAAACATGAGATTAATCAAAGTTAAGCATATGTCATCACATGCATTTACTGCACAACTGTTCAGAAGTGTATTCTGTGTTTCTAACAGGGTAGCATAGTATGCATCTTAACCAAACATGAGCACAGAACTATTTTGTGGGATGTGTGTGTGTGTGTGTGTGTGTGCATTACTTATCAACATTACCCCAAAATAATGTTTTATAAGATATAGTTTTGAAAATATCGTTCTCGTTTGTTTCTTCATAGAGTTACTAGAGTAGTAGAAAGGAGAATGAGCAGACATATTATATTTTAATTTTTAGAAAGCATTTGAAAAAATTCACTTTATTAGTGTAAGATAGAAAAACTTCTCCTAGATCAGTCATCTTTAAACATTTTGCTTGTGTAAGTCCTAAAAGAATTTTGAAAGCATATATATTCCTTCACATATTTTTAAGTTGAAATCAAACTTTTTTCATCATAATTTTTGTTATTTTTTAAAATTTTGCATCTCAGATGCACAGAATTGGCTTCATTATAAACATTTTCTAAGACATACTCTCTTCATTGGTCTCATACATGGACTACTTTTAGTTGTTTATTTAGTGAATTAGCTTCTATAATGTAATAAGCATTCTCGAACCCAAAACGCAAAACAAAACTTAGGCCTTGACAGTAATTTGACATACAACCATATTTTTCTTCCCGCCATTCCATTCCCTTGGGTCACCTACCCCAAATCCAGTTTACATTGTTCCCTGGCTTTCTGTTTTGTTTAGCTTTACTGCATTTAAATGCATTCCAAAGAGAAATATATATATATGTAATCTTATATATATATATAATTTCAGGTGTTTTCAGCTGGTTTTCACTTTATAAAAAAGGCTTCATGCTACATGTAATCTTCTGGAATTTAATATTTTCACTCAATGTTATGTTGCTAAGATTAATCCATATTTTTGTATTTCTCTGTAGTTTAATATTTTAAAAGTAACATTTTTTTAAGGAAGATTAGCCCTGAGTTAACATCTGCCACCAATCCTTCTCTTTTTGCTGAGGAAAATTGGCCCTGAGCTAACATCTGTGCCCATTTTCCTCTATTTTATATGTGGGATGCCTGCCACAGCATGGCTGATGAGCGTAGTAGGTCCATGCCTGGTCTGTGCCCAGGAGCCAAACCTGTGAACCTCGGGCTGCGGGAGCAGAGTGGACAAACACAACCACTATGCCACTGGGCCAGCCCCTAAAAAGTAACATTTTATTGAAGTATATTACACATAAAGCATATGTACCAAAAAAAGTGTGTAAATCATAGGTACAGCTTGATGAATTGAAATAAACACACCTGTGTAACTAGTGCCTATATCCTATATCAAGAAATAGATTGTTATTAGTTATCTGATACTTTATTTTAAATGATTTTTTTTTGTTGATGAGGAAGATTCGCCCTGAGCTAACATTCATTGGCAATCTTCCTCTTTTTTTCTTTTTTGCTTGAGGAAAATTAGCCCTGAGCTAACATCCGTGACAATCTTCCTCTATTTTGTGTGTGGCATGCCTCCACAGCATGGCTGATGAGCATAGTAGGTCCATGCCTGGGATCTGAACCAGCAAACCTGGGCCGCCGAAGCAGAGCGTGCAGAACTTTAACCATTCAGCAACAGGGCTGGCCCCTTTTAAATGATATATTTTTGAAAACCCATTTCCCAAGGGCGTTGCTAATTATCTTGGAATACCATTTTATTTATATATTGATATTGAAACCAGCTATCTTGCTAAGTAAATTCATGATTTAAAATAGTTTATAGATTTTTTGGATTTTCTATATACTTATATATGATTTATAAATAATGACATTTAAATTTTTTCCTTTCTAATCATCTTGCCTCTCTATTTCTTGTCTTATTGTATTGGCTAGAATCTTAGCACAAGATTGACTAGACGAGGAAATAGTGGGTATCTGTGTTTGATTCACACTCTCAGAGGAAAACAAACTCTAGTATTTTACCAGTAAGTATGGTATTTGCTGTAGGTTTTTGTACACATCTTTTATCAGATTAAAGAAGCTCCCTTTTATTCCTACTTTGGTATTCCTTTTAAATCATGAAGGGATGTTGAATTTATCAAATTACTTTTCTCCATCTATTTAGATCATCATATGATTTTTCTCCTTTATCCAGCTAATGAGGCGAATTACATTGATTGCTTTTCAAATACTGAGCCAATACTGAATTCTTAGAATAACCCAACTTGGTTATAAAGTATTATCCTTTTTATGTTCTTATGGATTTGGTTTGATACCATTTTGTTTAGCAACTTTTCTTCTGTTTTTCAACAGTGAGAATGGCCTATGGGTTTCTTTTCTTAAAATATACTTATCAGGCTTTGAAATGAATATGAAGCTAGCTTTGAAATGATTAGGAAATATGCCTTTTCTTCTCTTGTCTGGAGAAATATGAATAAAATTGCATTCTTTATTCTTTAATTTTTTTGGTGGAATTTGCCAGTGAAACCATTTGGACCTGTAGTTTACTTTGTGGAAAGGTTTTTAACTACATATACAATTTATATGTATTGTATATGTTTGTATGTATATATATATATTTAGTAGTTTTAGGACTATTGTTTTTAGTTTACTCAGTGTACATTTTAGTAAGTTGTGTTTTTCTAGGAATTTGACCATTTCATCTCATTTACTAGCTTAAAATTATTCATATATTTAAAATCTATTGGATATGTTGTGATGTTTCCTTTTCATTCCTGAGACAGGACATTGCAGGTTCTCTTTCACTCTCCCTCTCTCTTAATTCACTCTTTCTAAGGGTTTATTAACTTTGTTAGTTTTTATCAAAGAACCAGCTTTTGGCTTTGCTGCCTCTATTGTCTGTTTTATTTTATACTTCAGTAATTTCTGCTCTTACCTTTATTATATCCTTCCTTTTTCCTTTTATTTTCTTTGGGTTTAATTTAACATGCTTTCTTGAGTTGGGTGCTTAGTCAAAGACATTCAACTTTCTTCTTGGCTACAAATTTCCCTTTAAACATGGCTTTAGCTGCACACTACAAGTTTTAGCGTGTTGGTATTTTCATCATCATTCACTTTAAAATTTTCTAATTTCAATGATCATTTTTTCCTTTGATCCCTGGATTGTTTGGAAGTACATTGCTTAATTTCTCCAAAAATATGGAATCTTTTAGTTTTCTTTTTGTTATTGATTTCTAGTTTAATATATTCTCTATGACTTCAGTCCTTTGAAATTGATTGAGACTTAATGGTGCAACATATGTAAATTTTTGTAATATTTCGTGTGCACTTGAAAAGAACATATTCATTGGGTGCAATATTTTATTTATATCTATTAGGTCAAAGTTCTTAATTGTGTTTTTCAAGTCATGTATGCCTTGATACTGATTTTAGCCTACTTTTTCTATCAGTTACTGCAAGAAGTCTGTTAAAATATCCCACTGTAATTGTAGATTTGTCTACTTCTCCTTATAATTATGTCCTTTTTGTTTTACACATTTTAATGCTATGTGACTAGGTACATAGAAATTTAGAAAAGTTATATCTTCTCTGGTAAATTAAGTCTTTTTTCATGATGAAATTCTTTTTATACTTCTAGTAATTTTTTGCCTTAAAATCTACTTTGTCTCATGTTACTATAGCTATGCCAACTTTCTTTGTTAGTTTTTGCATTGTATATTTTTTCATGTTTATTTTCAGCCATTCTGTATATTTTGATTTAACATATGTGTCTTATAGATAGGATAAAGTTGGGTTTTATGCTTATCCAGTCTGACAGTCTTTATCTTTTAATTAGATGGGATACTCTATTTACATGCAATGTATTTCATATATATACATTTTGACATATTTAACTTATTACTACTAGATGTCTCACCTCTGTTCCTTTTTCCTCTCCAGTCTTTCCTTCTTTTAGATTAATTTTTAGTTATTCCATTTTAATACTCTATTAGCTTGTTTACATATAGATAGATATAAATAGATATAGATACATATAAATATATACTTTTACCACTGCCTAGATAATATAACAATCTTTGAACTACATTTATCCAATTTACATTATCATGTTCTCCTATCTTTTAATTGAACATATTTTAAACTCCTGAAGACACTATTATCATTGTTTTACATGGTCATTGTTCATTTCCAATTTACTCAAATAATTACCACTTTCACGACGCTTCATGCCAATTTGCATCTTTCAGCCTCCATCTGTAATCTTTTTTATTTTGCCTGAAATACATCCATTAGTATTTGAATTAGTTTGGGACTGCTGGAGAAAAACTTTGTTTTGTTTATCTGAAAATGTCTTTACGTTACATTGATTTATAAGGAATATTTATGTTGGCTTTAGACTTCTAAGTTGATAGTTGTGTTCTTTCCAGTACCTTGGAGATATCTTTCCATTGTCTTCTGTCTCACATTTTTTTTCCGAGGCGCAGTCAGCAGTGGGTCCTATTGTTCCTCCTCTGAAGATAATATGTCTTCTTATTGTGGCTGCTTTTATGATTTTCTCTTGGTCTTTGGTTTTCATTTACATATTTTATCTTTTTAAGCAGGATTGTTGTTGAGTGCTAGACAGCGTAGATGAAAAAATTTTGGTAATAATAAGGCTCTGGATGATGTTATCCTATTCCAAAGAAGAATTACTTTTGATTTGGAGCAGTCTTAGAATACCTTAATCTAATCAAAGTCATTTTGAAGTCTGGTCAAGTTCTGTTTTCCTTATTTCTGGAGTACAGCTCTTTGGAGAATTAATGCTATGTGCCTTCCGAGGTAAGGTCATAAAAGCTGATACAGTTTCTGCCTTGTTTGCTGGAGCTCTGAGATGCATTGTGAGAAGATCAACTATCTGAAGCTGCCATATCATGAGAAAGCCTAAGTCACATGTTGAGGTCGCTTGCAAACACTCTAGGTAACACTGGCATCTGAGCTTGATTTTTGAATCATGTCAACATAGGTACCAGATACGTGAATAAAGGATCTTCAGATGATTTCTGCCTCCAGCCATTATGTGACTCCTCCCATTCAAGACTTCCCAGCTGAGGCCTCCAATACTGTAGTGAAGAGACAAGTACTCACTGCTGTGCCCTGACTGATTTCCTGACTCATAGAACCTTTGTGTATGATAAAATGGCTGTTTCTTGCCACTAAGTTTTGGAGTCCTTTATTACACAGCAATGTTAAGAAGAATGAGTGTTTTGGAGGTGTCAGTGCAATAAAAAAATAAAAATAAAAAGTATAAAATTGGAAAGAAAAAAAGAATTATTTTTCTTGGATGATAAAATTGTGTAAATAGAAAATCCAAAATACATATAAATTATTAATATTAACATTTTGAGTTTAGCAATGTTTCTGGATACAAGGTTATGACACAAAAATCAATTGTATTTTTACATTGTAGTTACAAACATTCTAACTTTTTTAAAGGACTACAAATAGTCAGGATACTTGACGAAGAAGACCAGAGTAGGAGAACTTCTTGTACCAGATTTCAAGATACTAAAATTGATAGTAATTAAAATAGTGTAGCATTGGTGCAAGGGTAGACAAACAGACAAATATGGAACAGAATAGAGATACCAGAAACAGACCCAAGCACGGATGATCATTTGCTCTTTGACAAACGTGGCAATGTAAAGCAGTGGAAAAAGAAAGTGTTTTTTAATTACTAGTGCTGGAATAATTGGATATCTATTTGGAAAAAAATTAAATTTGATCCATATCTCAAATCTTACATGCACATCAATTTCGAGCAGACTGTAGCTCTAGAAGTAAAAAGTACCACAATAAAATTTTTATAAATGAATATAAGAGAACATCTTCATGTCCTTGGGGTCTGGAAAGATTTCTTAAACAACTGATGTAAACCTAACCACAAAACTAACTAACTATAAAGAAAAAGACTGATATATTTAAATAATCATTAGCATTATTGTTCATAAAACGATACTGTTAAAAGAGTAAAAAGCCCAGCATCAGGCTGGACGAATTTATCTACAACACACGTAAGAGACACAAGGCTGCTATTTGGGATAGAGACGAAGAAAGACAAATTAAAAATGGGCAAAAGTTCTGAACAGATATTCCACAAAATAAAATATCCAAAAGGCAGTAAATATATAAAAAGGTGCAAAACTTTTCAGTAATCAAGGAAATGCAGTTTAAAACATCAATGAGGTAACGATTCCCCCCGACAAGGAGGGCTAAAATAGAAACACAGGGTCCGGAACAAGGACTCCACACTACTTTACATGATGCAAGTCATACCATACTTGGAACCTGACATTCAGTTCTGGGGACCAGCCTTTGCAGAAGAGAGCAACTGACAAACTGGAACATATTTAGAGGAAAGACCTCTAGACATCACAGCATATGAAGAATGGTTAGAAAAACTGGAAATATGAACCTAGAGGAGAGAAGGCCTCCTAATATGAAGGTTTTCACAAGAATAGAGATGAGTTTATAACTGTGAATTATTAGTAGTAAAGAAACATAAAAGGAAATAGTTGTCAGCTCAACCTCAGAAACAAATTCTCTAAAGTTATGAGCTGACCAAAACCAGAATGGGGAATGCCTCAGGAATTGTGAGTTCATTATAACTGGAGGTGTTCACAAGCAATGCCTGGAGGACCACTTGATGGTGTTCATGTTGTTAGGGTATGGAGGGAGCTGAGGGGTTAGACTGATCTCTGAGGTCTTTTTCAGATTTATAGTTCTATAAATTGTGATGTATGTGTGTATGCATGCATGTATGTGTGTGTGTATGTGTATGAAAGAGATCTCAAAGCAGGCTTCTGTTTGGAAGAAATATTACCTGGGAAATCACCCTCCACCCTAGCCCCATTAACATCTTTTTCTATTGATAACTGAGTTATCTTCACAGGTTGACTCACTACTCTTCTGGAATCAGTGATACCCAATGAAAGAATAACGCGACAGTAGTTTTTACTGCAAGTGTCAGAAGGCTTCAGACATAGCTGTTTCTCTTACCTGGAGTCCTATTGTTCCCTGAGAACTTTTCTTGTTACTTCTCAGGGACAATGGATGACATGACATTCTACTCCTGTGCTGGAATTCTGTACAGAGCTGATAAAGATTTTATCTTTAAGTCTTGCTTTTCCAAGCACAGAACACTTATTTTTCATAGGTAGGTGGCACCCTCTAGCTGCTACAACTATGGACATAACGTCTTAGGTGAGATCAGAACTCTGGACTCAATACGTCCAAGACACCTTCTGGCACCAAATCCTAAAGTTGCTTCCTGCTGATGCACATTGCCATGTAGCGAGTGACTAAGACAGGCTCAAAACTCCTAAACACAGTACTCTGTTGTTTAACCAACCCTATCTCCACTGCAAATATTGCCCTTGCTGCTGACGCTTGGAGAGAACAACAATAAGTGCTCCAAAGTGCAGGATTTCATTTTTGATTTAGATATTTATGTGTTAATATGTTGTCTGTTAATAGAGGAAAAATGTTGTATTCTTAGTCTCCCATCTGCCAGAGCAGGCAGAAAGGTGGGACCAGAATATCATTGAATAACATCGTTGGTGGTTCCATCCAACAGTCAAGGCTCTTTGAAGACCCTCAAGAACCCAGGTACTTTTACTTTGGAAACACCTCTCCACAGTGTATCAAAATATGAAAATTCAAATTTACCTACCCTCTTATTTAAATATAAATATTAAATGAAAATATTAGTAAGATTTTATAACTTTGCTTTTAAATTTAAAATTATTCAGCACCAAGCAAATCATTAAATTATGCTTGACAGTGATTTCCCTCCAACTACTATATACACTTGGAAGTTCTGCTGATGTAGGAAAAAAATCTAAGTTCTAAATTGTTTTAAAATGAAAGGAAATTTTTATGAATACTAAATTTAATGTTTAAAGAAGTTGACACTAGTGTTTTGTAGATATTTTGTTAAATATTTCTTAATTGTGATTTTTTAGTCTTCTTTTTGTATTGTGGGGCAAATAATATTTTTACTTTCTCTAAAGTTTAAAAATAGAGGAAATTTCTGCTTCTGGCAATGGTGGACTAGGTGATCTGGAACAGCCTTCTTGCTAAAGGCAATTTAAAATGTTAGAAGACACTTTACAAAAATCTGCTTAAAAGTATCAAAGGTCTAGACAAGAAAGTGAGGAACTACCAGAGAAAGAAAAGGTGATGAAACTCTCCTATACTCTCTAGCTCAGCGGTTGGCCCCCAAATTCAGAACAGGGAACCAAAATGTATATTTTGGGTAGTGCTGTACTCATTCTGACATTGTTACCAGTATGAGTACTTGTGTTACCAATTGAACTCTCCCCAACTGGGAAGAGACCCGAGGAAAGATCTCTTGCTCTTCCTCTTGGGGTTCTTCCTCTGTTCCATGTCATGAATTTGAAAGGAGACCGAAGCTGATTGTTCAATAGAACAAGCTTTATTCAACAGCCAAAGAACGGAAAAGTGGGAACCTAAGTTCACAAATTAACTTCTCAGCTCTTAGGGCAATTAAGCAGCTGTTATAAGGGGTCAAGGTAATAAAGGGGAGGAATATTCATAGTTATTCAGGGAACTGGGCAGGCTTTTTGGAGGAACAAGGGTGCCACCTATTTTCTTTCCTTTTTTGGTTATATCCTGTCATTGCCATGGCAGTTGTAAACTGTCATGGCACTGGTGAGTGTATGTAGCATGGTAATGTATTACAATGAGTGTATAATGAGCTGCGGGGTCTATGTCAGGTCAAGTTAGACTGCCATTTTCCCTTCAGTTTTAATTGTACTTGACCTATGTCTCAGCCATCTCCTCTTTCCACTCTTTGTGGTTTCCTGTAAACTAAAGACAACACATTAGGCTTGTTCTGAGCAGGGTTGTGGTTAATGTCTTATGGGGCCAGGGGCCCGGGTAACACTTAGTCCATCAAAGGGGACATGGGGCAGGGAAATATTTGTAGGAACTTACCTACCACCTCAGAAAAGTGTCGAATGTTAGGGACCTACATTAGGAAAATCAATAAGGGAGGTGAGGGTAGTAAAACCTGCTAAGAACTGCCCTTAGACTACGTTCTCTACAACCATGGCCGTAGGCCTCACCTCACACCTCCAGAACCCAATTCTTGTGATTGGGATAACATCAGCTAGTTCTTCAATGAAATCAACATTCATTTCTGCTCTAAATCATGGCAAATTATAACATTGTAACAATAGGCTGGAATGCCTATACAGTTTGCCAGCAACTTCACATCTGAGAATTTATCCTGAAGAAGTTATTAGAGATATGGACAAAGATTTACTGATAAATATATGTTGCAGCATTAACTATAATATAGAATAATTGAACACAAGCAATATATTCAATAACAGAATTGTTTAAATAACTTTCGATACATCTTTAAAATAGAATCATGTAAAACTATTAAATATCATGTAGAATAATACTTTCTGACACGGGAAAATTTTAAAACATATTTCCTAAGTGAAAAGGAGCCATTTATAAAACAGTATATATCTTAGATAAATACATTTTTAAAATACATTCACTCTCTTTTCCTTCCTGCCACTTCTCTCAACCACTCACACCCACCCTCACCTATCTATCTTTTTCTAGGCCTGGAAGGGCTTACACCAATATATTCAAAGTCCTTATCTTCAGATACGGGGGTATGGGTGATTTTTTTCTTTTCAGTATTTGCTAAGTTTTCTGCACACAGCATGCACTTATTTTATAATTTTTGAAAAATAACATTTGATTAATAAATAGATTTCCTATGGCAATAGGTCACAAACACTGTTTGAAAACCTTCTAATTCATCTTTTAATTAGGTCTTAACATTTCCAGTCAAATTATATGAACACATGGTTTTGAGGACTGCTCTGTGAAGGAATAAGTGAAGTAAAAATGACTATTCTAGAATATACATTCCAGGGATGGTTGAATATAGTAAGGAGCAAGTCTAATATAACCTATAATGTTAATTTCTAGGATAAAAATACTGGTAAAGCCTGTCCCCCATGTATCTGAAGTGCTTTTAATAAGAACCAACAGACTTTGTTGATATATCAATTTATTGGGGAAATTTTCACTTAGATTAATACATCTGTATTTAAAAGAAATTAAACATCAGGAATCATCTTCCCATTCCTGAAAGTTCCAGATAAGAGCCACTGAACTCATTGCTAATCTTGCCGTTCAGTTCTATGGAGATATTAATTTTGTCATGTGAGTATGAAGAATAAATAGAAGAATTTTTCTTTTTTTCTCTTTGTTTTTTTCATCAATTCAAAAGAGACTATAAGTCCACATAGAATAAATGTTGATTATGTTGGACTATGTTAGTATATGGCAAATTATACCCACCTTGCTAAATCGAAACCTGAAGGAAGATTTTCCTGTCCTATGGGCTGGGAAGCACAAGTCACCCTGATGTTGACAATGATGAAGGTGGCTAGATCACCCTGACTTAGTTCTGCCTGATCATTTGTATAAAGATTTTGAGATTTGGACAGATGTAGAGGGCAGAAAAGGGTATGAGGATGTGAGGAAAAGGTGAAGAAACGGACAGGAAGAGCAAAAGCATAAAAATGGGGAAAAGTATGGTGATTACAGTGGGGAATCAACAATGATTATGCAGGGAAGTCAGTTTGGGGGAGCAATGGTAAGACTGTATAGATAGTGTAGGGTCAGATTATGATCGGAGCTCCTTATAAACATAATTTAGGTTCTGTTTGATAGTCGGTGGAGAGCTATCTTAAGTATTTCAGGCTATGTTGTCTTTAGTGACATACAAAAGCGATGTTCTAGGAAGAAGAACAGCTAACAATTATTGAGTACTTTCTCTGTTCCAGGCAGTGTGTTACAATGATGGTTAAGAAGGTGGCTTTTGGAGCTGGTTGCACTTGAGGTCTAGTCCTGACTCTGGAATTTATTAGCTATATGACTTTGGGAAAATTACTTTTTTTCCTGAGTCTCAGTTTCTTCTTCTATAAAACTAATGTAATAATATCCACCTCTCAAGGTTGTTGTATGCAGCACATAAATTGGAGACGGGACAAACTGTGAACAGGGAGCAGTTAGGAAGCTATTACAGTTATTGAACCTATACAAAGGTGATAAACCACTAGAATGGAGAGGGAGGACAAAATGCAAAAGAAAAGCAAAGAAGTAAGACAGGTGACTGACTCCCTCTCTGCACTTATCATCTGGCAAGTTCCTTATTTCTGTTATTTTCACATAATCTGAGAACTTGAAAAGACACTCTGAAGTATATGCTCCCTCTCTGGACATTTGTCTCTGGTCAATTGTTTGCTCATTTCCCTAGAACTACAAATAACTATTTGCTCTTTCCTTTCCCCATTTCAACATCTCCTGCAACATATGATCCAATCTCCCTTTCCTCAGTCAGTTAAAAAGCAAACAAAACAAAAATCATTCATTTTCTTACACTGTATTTTCAATTTTTTTGGTTTGCAATTTCTTCCTCCATTGTGGAATCAGCCAGTCAATCAGGCCTCCTGTGAATTCTCACAGAAGCAGGATTCCCTACCTCAACAAAAAGCAAAACTCAAAAAGAAAACTAATCCTGCCGTTTCTGGGCTTAGGGAAACCTGAAACTTTTCTTAAACCTCTGTGGCATCGTTCAGTCCTTCAGTGCCCAATTCCTGCCACCAGCTAACATGAGAACAATCACTACACAATAGGAGTCTAAAAATGCACAAAGCTTTGAGAGCATGGGCTTTCTTACTAGCGTCTGGACTCAACAGAGCTTCCTCTTTCAAGGAAGCTCTGCCTTATTTGCATACCTTTCTGAGAAGGAAGTTATGCGTACAACTTTTAGACTCCGTCGGAAAAGGTCTTTCATTCTAATCTAATTCAATTCAATGTTCCCTTTCTCTTTTTCTTTCTCCTCTCCCTCTCTCCTCGGGGAGGGAATAGTCAAAATTAAATGTTTCAACAGATCTCGCGGTGCTATTCGAGATTCCCTATTTAAAAAAATTAGAAATGATGCAAATAAGCCCGTGCCTTCCGGGGTTTGGGGCTGGGACTGCAGCGCTCTGAGCCCAGTAAAAGCAGCCGCGGGAGGAGGCGGGGCTCCAGCGAGTTCCCCTTCTACCTTCCCCCACCCTTCTCTTCCAACCTCTGTTCGGCCCCCTAGCTTGATTCCAGCCTTTGCTGCAGCTGCTCTCCAGCCGTTTCAGGACCCAAACAACCGCAGTTGCTGTTCCCAGGATGGTGATCCGTGTGTATATTGCATCTTCCTCTGGCTCCACGGCGGTAAGGAGGGTGGGGAGCTCACCTTTCTTGTTTTCCTACACCTCAGTCTGCTGCTGCCCCAGAACCGTTAAATTGCAGAAGTTCGTCTGGCAGCTTCTCCTTTGGAAGAAACACGTATCTCCCACCCCACCCCCCTTCTTCCCTTTCTTCCCTTTGTTGCATCGATTTCGTTTTCAATGGAGTTGAGCTTTGTTTGCTTTATGACGTTAGGGCCACATTTCTCCTTTGAAGGGAAAAGAAAGCTACCGAGTTTTGGTAGATGGGAGATGGCGGTATAGGGTCTTTAGGGTTAAGTAAAGAAATCAAGTAAAAGCACACACTGGTGAGTTTCAAGAATGGAACATTTGACATGTGCTCTAGGTACTGAAACAAGGGGCAGGAGTGCACATCTGTAAAGAATGTAAAACACGCTCTAACTGACGACGATTGAGTGGAGGCCTACTAAGGCATTGTGATTATTTTCAGAGAGTGAGACCCCTGTAGTCAGTTATTTTTCGAGTGTGTGGGAGAGGGTGTTTAACTTCAGCCTAAAGATTCTGTTAGAACTTGGCAAAGTGGGAGCGGAAGTTGGGAACAATGATACAAAGTTGTGGTTTTTTTAAAAACTTAATGTGACAAGGGACCTGTTTTTTTCTTCCATATTGTCCCTTATTTTGACTTTTTTTCTTTTTCAAGAGATTTTGCTTCTAACAGTTCCAAACTGCTTCAAATATAGTATTGAGACCTGGAAAGGGAACCAGCAAGTGGCTTCTTATGTAGTGGCCAACTGGAATTGCTGCTTCTTCAAATTATAGGACATTCCCCCCATTCGTGTGCTGGTTGATTTAGAATAACAATTTTTCAGCAGCTGTGGGGAGCAATAGGATAAACTGGAATGAAAGCCGAGTGTATATCCATGATAAATGAAAGTGTCTCTGTTTTTTAAAACTCAAGAGAAAAGCCAGCAGTGGCAAGAGCAGATGTGTGGGTTCAGGATGTAGGGTGTAGGAACTCCCTCCTTCTTCTGAGCTTTAGAACAGCAGCTATTCCATGCTTTTGTTGTTGTTGTTGTGTATTTTTGTTTTTCTTTTGTTTTTTTACCCCGAAGAGGATTTGGGATAGAACTGAAGTTTATGTGAAATTACAAGAACCTTGAATCTTGTTTCTTCTCACCCCCCACCATATGTGGATGTGTTTAGATAGTTTTGAAATAGAATACTTAACCTTTCATTTTTTTTAGCAAGTTTAGGTTGAAAAAAAGACTTTTTATATTGCCTTTGAACCTCACTTTATGAGTTTCTTGCCTTATTAGTTTACATATATATTCATTTTGATATTTCAAAGTAATATTTGGTTAGTCTCAAGTCCAAAACAGAAATTGGAAAATTTTTAAGACCAGTTTAATACCTTAGTTAGACCCCTAATTAGATTGAACAGATCAGGAAGTTAGTTTCACTTTGAGTGATACACATTTCAATACTGCTGTTTATTCTTTGCTTTTTCCCTCTTCTACTCCTCCCCCGAAAGCAGATTAAACAGGAAACTCCTTTCAGAATTTCTATTCAAGTAAGAACAACTGCACCTCTCTCTTTGTTAAAACTTGAGTTCCTAAGAACATTAAAAATGACTACTGTCTCCTTTTATGCCCATTATTAGACTCCATTGTTGAAGACTATGAAAATAGGAAATATTTATAGTATTTGTGATTTGTTTCAGTTTTTTTCTTATTTAAGTTTCTTAAATCTTAACTAGAGATTTGTCTATTGTTGTAGTAATTATAGTTCTTATGAGTCTGTTATCAAAATTCTACTGCAGGGGCTGGCCCAGTGGCCCAGCGGTTAAGTTCGCACATTCCGCTTCAGTGGCCCGGGGTTTGCCGGTTCGGATCCTGGGTGGGGACGTGGCACCGCTTGGCAAGCCATGCTATGGTAGGCATCCCACATATAAAGTAGAGGAAGATGGGCACAAATGTTAGCTCAGGGCCAGTCTTCCTCAGCAAAAAGAGGAGGATTGGCAGCAGATGTTAGCTCAGGGCTAATCTTCCTCAAAAAAAAAAAAAAAGAAATTCTACTGCATATTGCCAAAATAAATTCTTGTTTTATTATAAGTTTAAAGTATTTTAGATAATACTAAAACAGTATAAAGTGAGTTTAATTCAGGAAGAGCTCCTTTAGAACACAAATGGAGACTCTTCAGTTTGCAATACTAAGACTTTTCCTTTAAGCTTACTGCCATACTGTTTTTAACACACGATTTAGAAATTTTGGAGCAAACATCCTGATGTGAACCCAACAATTGTACAAAATGAGATACTCCTATAAGTGACTGAGTGTCTGAAGAATATTTTAAGAAGGTTTTGGTTTTGGACTGGTAATCCCTGACTGTTTTCATTCACTCTAATGATTGTCATAAAAATAACCAATGTTAGATGTTTTATTGGGTAGAGGAGGATCTGTGATAATTGCAAGATGATTTTAATTTATTCTGCCGCAAGTCTCCCTTTCCTCCATAGGCCGATTAAAAAGCAAAAAAAAGTTTTCAAACTTTGTGCTCAACTCTGCCCCAATTCAGAGGAGTAGCACTTGCTTCTCAAAAGTTTAGAAATGAAAGCAAGTATGTTGGTTTTTGCAAGGGATTTCTTGATAGTAGCCATAATAATGATAGTTAGTAGAAACACTTAAGTGTGTCAGGTACTATCTCATTTTTTCTTGACAATTTCTAGTCCTATGAATTAGGTACTGTGATTATCTTTATTTTTAGGATAAGGAATTACAGGTTCAGCAAGGTTAAACAGCTTTCTCAGGGTCATACAACTAGTAAGCCACAGAATCCAACACAAACTGTTTGAATCCAAATAACATGTGTTTAACTACCAAGGAATACATCCTGCCAGTGATGCATGACAGCTAGGAGGCATAAGGAGATAAATGTGAACATGAGATGTGAGAGGTACGGAAACGAGTAAGTCCCGTAAGGGGAAGAATTGCCTGGGCATATACATATAGGGGAATAGAAAAATGAGGAGCTAGTGTGGAGGAGGAATAGGATGTCTAAAGGAGAATGTCAGTAAGTAGGGTAAATGATTATTCACACAAGGCCAGGGAGATAGAGAAGACATGCATATTTGGAACTGGTCTTTTATAGGTCAAGGTGTGAAAATTCAGGTCTTAATACTGTTTCTTTTTATGGAAACCATTTAGCAGGAATGCAACTCCCAAGTTATCTGTCTGTAGGATGTGATTTCTGCCTGTTCGTGCATGTCTTGACTGGCTGTAGCACAGTAGCATACACCATGTTTTTTTCTTCTCGAGATTGTAGTGCCCTGTGAATTTACATTTAATGAAAAAGGGATAGTAAGCACAGAGCCTATATAACAATAAATTTCAATGACTTTTAACAAAAAGAAACATTGGCCTTTGATCAGAATTGCTAGAGTGATGATAACTTGAAGAATTTTAACTGGTTTGGGAGTTTTCTTCCCATACTTCTTTCCCGCAGATCCATAATAATCTCCTTTTCATGGCTTCTTTGCATTCTAGGTGTGCTTGGTGTAGAAATTTTAGATTGTGGTAGATGGTTTCTAAGGGTTTTATTTATGGAATAACTTTGGTAAAATGGTCTCTTTAATGATTGCTAAAATATAAACTAGTTGTAGCTTTAATTGTCCATATACTAAATGAAATAAACATAATTTTCCTATGTAGCAGTATTCAGTGCACAAGTTGTAAAAACAAGTGAATAAAATGGACACTTTGCCAAAATATGAGTCACTAGTTACAGTATTTTCTTCATTTTGTAATATGGATATAGAACAACCAGCCACGGTTCTTCAACTATAGGGTTCTCAAGTAATTGCATCTTAAGTGACAGAGTATTTTGCTGCTCTGTCTCTGTATTTATGAACTAAACATTGATTTGATGTATGCTGTAGTCTTTGTCATAGCTACCAAGATTTGTTTGACTGCTGCTTAGAGGTATTTATAAACTACTTAGAAGAGCAAAATCGGAAACTGTTCATCAGATGACTGGACGTGCTTTTTGGATGCCCCCAACAGTGGGAAATGGCAGCTTTCACATGGCAAATGCAGGAACTCGAGATCAGTTCCTTCAACTTGGTGCCTTGTATTTGATGACTGACTTCCTGAATTTCACAGCAACAGTGGCAAAGTCTTTGGAATAATTTGGCCCAACTTAAAGAGGCTTGGGAAACACAGTTGTCAATAATGATGATTCTTGAGCATTTAAACAGATACTTAGAAGTCAAATGGTTGTAGGGAAGAATGTATTGTGGAAGTTTAGTGAAAGATTCATAATCTGGTGGGAGAGAAGCATAAAATGGATTCATCTCTAGCTTGAAGACTAGTTACTCTATTGAGGAAAGGTTTTGATCAATAGACCTTAAAGTCAATCCTCCCCCTGGGTTGGCGTGGAAAAAAAAATAAATTGAAGCCCCAGACACAATCAGGTTGAATGTTCTAATTCTCTGTAGTTAATCTCTAAGTTGTTTTCTAAAATATATATTGTGCAGTCAAACATATATCTTGTACAGGAATTTTTTCTGCTTGAATTGAATTATCAAGGGTGAATGTTGAATTTCATTTCTTACTGATAAAATCAAACAGATTGAGAATCTGTTGGTGACTATCTGACCATCTGTTTGCTTTCACTTCTACTTTGTAGCCCACCAGGAGGCCTTTTAAACCCAGTACTTAATTATTTCCTCTAACCCAGACCAAGATTAAACAAACACACATTTAGAGAGAAGGCGTAGCTCATTTATGGTGATTGTTATTATTAATATGAGAGACAAAGCTGACTTTTTACACTTGGCCAGTAGAGAAGAATTCTAAGCAAAGGGATTATTTTCTAACCCACTCCCTCACATTTTGGCTTTATTAATTTGTTTTAAGTGTTGCAGACTGTCAGAACATCAGTGAAAAAGTAAATTTAAAAATATCACGACAAATTCAAAGATGGTATATTTAAAAGTATTCAATGTCGGTGTTACTAGAATTTTTGTTTCATTACCATGACTAATTAAGATTTGACTCTAGTAATAATAAAGGCTAACATTTATTTATGCATCGTATATGTAAGGCACTGTGCCCAGTGCTTTATGTATGTTATCACAATTAGTTTAATCCTTATAAAAATGCTGTGAGGTAAGTACTATTGTTATATCCATTTCATGTAATTGGAGGGAATATCTCTAAGATCCAGAAACATTAGGTACGTAGCTCAAGATCAAAGAGCTACAAATAGCAGAACTGAGATTAAAACTCAGGTTGTTCTGACTCTGGAACCCACTCCTAAGCACTGTTTTATTTACACATCCTTTTAGACTATAGGTATTGAACAGAAATTATGTCGATAGTACATTAAAATCTTATCATGTGAGTAAGATTGCCATTTAAGGCTGGATGATGCCTGAAAAGAAAGGAAAAGACTGGATGAGGCCTACCAGGCAAATGTGCCTTCCTTCATAATCTGCATGTGAGAGTAAACTAGGAGTGGGGGAGATAGGGAGGTTAGAAGTACCATTTCCATATACAATTTATTTCTTTTTTTGTAAAATTGCCTAACCAAGGGCATGGTTTTAAATAGCATTTGTGCCACATATTGATTTTTTATGACGTTGATTCTCTTCCCTGAAAAGGTTTTCCGTGTGGCTATAGACAAACGTAATTAAAAGATAGCTTTTTATGATTCTGTAAATCTTCTAAATTCATCAGGAAGGCAGTGCTGCTATAACTTGTAAATTCCGGTTCTGCACTCTGGTCTTTGAATTCTGTCCCTTTGGCTTAGTCCTTTCTGGAAATGAGACCCTACCACAGAGTTGGAGTGGAGCCAAACATTATTGCTTAGGGGATTTCCAACAGTGAGTCAAGACAAATAGAACTTCACCTTTTAAATACCACAGAATATTCATCTCAGTTAACAGTTACAACATGAAAAATTTGTCTGTTTCACCACCACAACTCAGCCCTTTGTTTTATCATAAGTGTAACATATTTTAACTGTATGATATCAGAAACCATTCTATCCAGTGTGATATTTAAAACTTGATTCAGAAGGAAGACGAGCATAGACAATTAGTAATTATGTTAAAAATATGATAATTCATCTCACTTTAGTTTCTTATGCAAGTTGTTTGTCAGCTTTAGTTGATAATAATAAGAGCTATCATTCGTTAAGCACTTAAAATATGCCAGGTATAGCGGTAAGGACTTTACATATATTACATTTTTAAAATTTTGTGGCAACTCAATGAAATCAGTACTCTTATATGCACATTTTTATGAAGGGGAAACAGAGTCAGAGAGCTAGCAAAGTATTCTGTAGGTTTGTCTGATTCCAGAACGCATGATGTTAGTCCCTATACTATTCTGCTTCTGATTGATATTTATTAATTACCCACTATGAATGTGGCTCTGAAACTAATTTAAAAGTCATTGCAAAATTGCTTTTCTGATGAACTTGGAAAATCATGAAAAGTACTTCTTAATTAATTGTTCTGTAGCAGTACCAATAATAATTCTAGTGGCCTGTTACATCATGTAGAGAACATAGAATTCTTCAGAGCAGAAAGTAAAGTCATAATAGCTCAGTATATACTATTAGTTAGAATGCAGAACATGTACCTTTATCCCAGTATAAGAAAATTACCTTGCGTAAGGCAGTATAACTAAAAGGTAAGACTGTTTTTGGAAGGGATTTTAAGCTTTTAATTAGAGCACATAGCTTTAGGATGAGGTATGTGTTATTGGCTGTTGCCTATGTGATTTGAGTAGGTCACTAAACCTTTCTTTGTTTTTTATCACCCTCACAAGTAGAATATAAATGACATAAAGTGAAAAGTATCATGAAAGAAAGCATATACAAGTGTTATTATTGGAAATCCGTTACTGAAAATTATCAAATCTGATCTCACACTTTCAGAAACTTAAACATAATTGGTCTTATGCGTCAACTAAATATTTTGAACTTGAAAGAGGCAGAGGTTGGGATGAACCTTTTTCAGAGAATTTCTATGTAAAATTTTAGGAATAAATGTATTAAATTTAAATTTTCTGAGCAATGTTGACAGGACAATCGGGTAGTAGTGGTGATATAGAGAGTTAGGCAGGTGACAAGACAAACACCTGGTGAGTTTTAAAGGGAATAAGAAGGAAGTGTGACAAGGTCCAGAATAGTGCCAGTTCCATGCCAGACTTGGAATTTATGTGATTTTTTAAAAAAGAGGTTGTTGAAAGGCAAGTACAAAAATATTATAAGGAAACTGTGACTAAACATTTACTTATTGTCCAGTTGCATTAGGGCTTATGATTACATTTTGAAGTTGACATTGAAGAATGATTTTTGTTTGGCATGTGTTTGTGTCCCCTTAGAAATTATATGGTTATGATCAGGCTCTGCATAGGGTACTTAAGAGAGGAGTATATATCTTACTTGGAATTTAGTCTGACTCTACCAAAAGGTTGACTTTGGAAACTAAAACTACACATTCCAGGGGAACCTTACCCTGCCCAAATGTCAAGGACTGCTTGGGAGAGGTCCCACCAGCCACACGGCATGTATGTGCTTTCAAAAGTCAGTGACTCTAGATTTCATGAAAAGTTATGTACCATATGATGCTTTAGAACACAAAGTATCTAACACAGTCTTATCTAAATAATTTATGACTAGATGCCCAAATGGATTTACTGTAAATTAATATCTAATTACTTTTGGAAAGTCACTCATTTCCAGAGATGAATTTGATTTTTTTTACTGCATAATGTGGTTGGATAGAGAAGTATTAGAACTGTACTTCTAGGTTAATGTGTAAAACTAGGGAAACATTGCATAAATATCTTATTGCTTGGAATCTATAGAGAACAGCTAAAAAGGGGCTGTTGGTACAACAATTAGATACCGTATTGTGCAACAGTTCACGTTAAAAGATTTTGGGGGGAGAAAAAAGCAAAATCTGAATCCTAGGGCTATCAAAACATGGATTGCTCCAACAAACAATTATAAGGAAAAGCAGTTAGATTATCTCCCAGTTAGTGAGATAACCTACTTCTATACCCACACTTGCAAAAAGGACCACCATTTGATGTCATAAGATTTCTTGAAATCTTTGATCTTGAAATGGCAGACATTAATGTATGTGTCTATTTTGTTTCAATAAAAATGTGGAGGAATTTTCATTTCATATGATTAATGATGAATCCTTATTCTATGTAAAAGCATATGATAAAAATACAGGTGGCATGTTGTGTATAATAGCGTTAAAACTTCTTTTTTGACATTTTCTCAAGGTATAGAGATTGTCTCTACCACAGTAATTGCTTTATGTCATGTAAGGCAGATTTCTGTACATAAAAAAACAGATTTTCAGGCTAAGCCAATGTTTTTACGGTTTATGTCCTAGCTTTCCTCCTCTCATACTGATGGACCTGTCATAATTAAAGTACTTTGTAGAGCTCTACTTTAGACTAGTACTATTTCAAAATTCAACAGTGATATCGACAACTTATTTACTTTCCACCAGACCATGAGTTTCTTACTGCCCAGAATATACTTACTTGTGATGAGTTTCTAAATAAATATTTGTTGATGGATGAATGCATGACTTGTTTAAATTCAAGTCTAAACAGGTCATCCGAATGGAGATGTGCAGTTACTAGTGGGAAATGCATGACTAGAACTTGGGAAAGATGGTGTCTGGAGAGTAGATTTGGGAGTCATTGACAAAGAGGTGCTTGAAACCATAGGAAAGAATGAGCTCACATGGAGGGAGGAATTATAGAGTCAGATGAGAAGAGGGCTGTGAACAAAGACAGGACTTTGGTGAATGTTCATGTTTAGGATGATGTGAAAGGAAGCAGCTGCAGAAGGAAACAGGAAGATTCATTAAGAGAGATCAGAGTAGTGTCCTTTCATGGAAGCAAGGGCAGGGAAAGAGTTTTCAAGAAGGGTGAGCATTGTTGCTGGTGCCATACAGAAATCATAAAAAGTGATTTTAAAAGGCTGTTCAATTCAAAATAAGGAAATTATTGGTGACCTTGGAAATAGCAGTTTCAGTGGAATGGTGAGGACAGCAGCCTGATTGCGAAGCTTTGAGAAATGTGGTGCATATGAGGAAGAGGTGAGTACGTAGACTAATATTTGAGCAGTTTGGTGAAAGGAAAGAAGGAAGATAGCTGAAAAGAATTAAAATGACATTATTCTAGAGTTATTTAAAAAGCACAAAACTAAGTGAGCTGGGATTTTGCCTTGAAAAATCCTATTTGTCAGTTTCCCCAGCCTAGATTTATTAGAACACTGTTGATTTTTTGTTTCACTGTAGAATCAAGTTTAAAGTAACTCAATGACTTGTGGTTGAAATATTATAGAGTTAATATTTTGGAAATTATGACAGAGAGAGAAGATGAATATTTGTGATTAGAGAACAATGAAACCAAATAAACATCTTTATATTATTTCTACTTGAAAATGTCCAGTGAGCACTTTTTATCAAGAAAAATCCAAATTACTTCAGAAAGCATTGTCTTTAAGTTATAAAAGCCTTTGCTAATTTGAGTTACCATATAAAATCTACGTTGACAATGTAGCAAAATATATTTATTTTTAGTGATAAATTTAAATTACCCTTGTAAGAGGATATGCAGAAAAGTTGAAGTTCTTATAGAAATTATAAAGAACAGCTGGAAATTTACATTACCCCACTTGCCAAACTTCAGTAAAGACAAGTTTGACTCTTTAGAAAATATTACTCTCTACACTTTAACTTCTTACTATGAGGTGGATTATTTCAGTCATAAGAAAGTACAATTTGTCTGTTATTTTTCAATTTAGTCTTTTACATTTAGTCCCGTGCTCCCCAATTTTAATCGAGCTTCCAGGAAACTAGAAAGAATATAAAGTTGGAAGGTCAGTAGGCCGATATCGATACCTTAACGATTTCTGGGCTGATTTGGGATTGGGTGAAGGCAATTCAAGAAAAAAAGACAAAGAAAGATAAATGGAAAGGAATTAGAAATTTGGGACTCCATATAAATGAAATTATTAAATTCTAGATCAGAGAGTTTATGGAGCTCTGGTTTAATACTTCTACATTGACCAAACTTAATAGTGTATGTCCACACACATGCCATATAAACACTTGGCAGAGATGCTCAACTGTAGAGCCTTACATGGAGTGGACAATTTTACTAAATTATGTGGATAGGCCCTGCCAATTCTGAATCTATAGGGGGTGCTGGGGATTCTCTTCTTTTCACCCCAAAATTCATTCATTCATTCATTCAGAAAATATTTATTGCCACCCACCAGGCTAGACTCTGGACTCAGGTCCTCAACGGCAAAAAAGGACCAGGAATAAAGATTCCTCAGCCTCTTCCCTGAGCCAGAATAAGGGAGGGAGTATGGGGGTGTCAATTTTGGGGACTAACTTACATGGTCTGCAAATAAAGAGGCATATATGAGAGGCTCAAACGCAGAAGTACTTTATGGACTTCTTGTGTGAAAGTTGGTACCCTGTCTCACAGGAATCAGCATTCTCCTGCCCACTAACAAATGCCTCCAAGTATTTTGTCCACCCCTTCCAGTCACCCTGACAGTGATTTCCTTGAATAACTATTCTGAAAACAGTGATAGTTTATTAGTTAAATTCAAACTTTCCTCAGTTTTCCTGCTATTTCACTAGAGAAGCGTGTGGGAAGTAGATCCTAAGCACAATTTGCACTTTTTCTTACGTTTGAACATTTTGCACAGGCGTGATTATTATATAGCTCTTATTAAAGGCAAATGTAGCAGTGATGACAAGTTCATTGCCTATTTCTATCACTTACCTTGGGATTCTGGAACAAAGGATGCGAGGCCCCTTTTTCATTATCTGAAGAATGCCTTTTACAATTCTCTATAATCCCTTCACCTTGGGATCACCCTGGCCTTGATTTTTTGTGTAAACGCTTATTCTTTACAAAAATCTGAGGTGTGTTCATTAACTCCTTTATTTATAACACTGCAAAGGTCTTATGTTTGTCTCAACCTTTCCTACTCTCCTTAGCTCTTTCCTTCTTTTCCAAAGATTAAAGGATTCCCAAAAGTACCGTTTAATGTTTTGTTCAGGGTTCTGCATATCAATGTGCTTTATTTACTTTGGGTTTAGTTCATGCCACTGCTGTAATTAAATTTAAGGATCGTCTCGTGAGCCAGACTTTCCAGTATGGGGGCTATTCAACATGTTTGACTTTGGTCAAGCATATGACAAAGAGCTTAAGTGCTGAAATATTATTTCTCTTTATGTTTCCACCAAATAATTAGATAAGTAAAGATCATTTTAGCTTCTCCTTCCTGCTTCCAACATATTTCTAACTCTCCTCCCCCCCAACATTTGAACTCCGTCAAAAATAGTTGCCTCTGGGGCCAGCCTGGTGGTGCAGCAGTTAAGTTCGCACATTCTGCTTCGGCAGCCTGAGGTTCGCCGGTTTGGATCCTGGGTGTGGACATGGCACCACTTGACGAGCCATGCTGTGGCAGGTGTCTCACATATAAAGTAGGGGAAGATGGGCATGCATGTTAGCTCAGGGCCAGCTTTCCTCAGCAAAGAGAGGAGGATTGGTGGCAGATGTTAGCTCAGGGCTAATCTTCCTCAAAACAACAACAACAAAAAAGAAGAAGATTGCCTCATTACTGAGAGTTAATAAGCGTCAAAATCCATTTGGGATCTGTTGTTCTGGTGGATAAATTTTCTCCTAGTACCAGATTGTTCTTAAAATAGCATTATGTCTTTCAGATTTTTATGATGGTGCTTTAGTGGGAGACTAAAACAACCATATCTAGATAAAAAGGGCATGGGAAAAATTAATCTTTTTGTGATTAATGTCACTTGTTATTAAGAAACCTAGAGTATAACACTGGAAGTTTCTTTTCCATTGTTAAAAAACATAATAGCTTTTGGTTTCTTCCATTTTTTTATCAGTATCAAACTTACTGAAAATAAAATATTAGAAGCATCTGGATAGAAGAGATCATCCAGTCCATCCACATAAGGACTGCCTGTGAACTGTCCCAGAAAGATTGTAATCAACTTTCTCTTAGTAAACTCTCCAAAGAAGGAAATGTACAACCTCCCTTGGTAGTATGCTGCAGTGCTAATTTCTATTCCTTGTTGTTCTAGACTCTGGGACTAAGATTGTGGAAATCTGGGTGACCAATGAAGAATATTTTTTTTTACCTCTTTTTGTGTAGCGAAGAGGGAGATCAGATTCTTGAAACCATGGAAGCAAAGAAAGTAAAGCACTATACAGTACATAGAGATCCACCAGTTATCAATTCAACATATATTCTCTAAATAACCTGCTGATAAAATATTCACCTCTGTAGGGCACGAGGTCTTTGTCTTAAGAGAGCTTACAACCTAGCTTGTTTTGGAAAGCTTAAAATAGGTCTGATGATTTTATTTTCTTCTCTTCTGTTCCTCTACTTTTTTAGGAAGCGTTCTGGGTATTGTTCATGGCTGTAGATCAATACACTTCAGATGATGCCGTAATGGAATATTCCCATATATTAGTTATTCTGTAAGACTCTTGATTTATTGAATTTAAAGTATAATCTCAAAATAAGCATTTTAAACATTTTTAAATCAATAAATCCCTCAAGCCCAAGTTTTTGGCATTTTTTATTTATGATAGTTGATCTTGTTATTAGTGAAGAAAATTGTATGGCATGTCTAATGTAAGACCTAATGCAATGCCTTTAAAAAATTCAATTTCCAGAAAAATATTGTCTTGTAAAATTATGAATTATACTGCTTGCTGTAGTAGAGAAAACACAGCTGTTTTAGAACTCTGAACTGAAGACTGTGACTCTTTAATGTTTAATAGTAATTTGTTTGCAATCCTTTCCATCATTAGTATACTAATCAACAAGGGAGCTCTGGATCTGGGAGTAAACGCCTTAGGATAATGGGTTAATGTCTGTGCTTTTTCCCCCTCTATAAAATAGAAGAAATGACCTTATCCCTACTTCCCAGGAATGTTAGATTTTTAAAAATGTGATTAATAGCAAGTATTTTGAGTTCCTTTGAATGAAAATTCTTTTCCATTAGCAGCCCAAAATAATTTGTTAAAACTGTTAAGGCAGAATACCCTTTCTATTTTCCATTATAAATTAGAATTTTGCGTTTGTTTTTAGTAGTCCAAGATTAGGTTTCAAGAACCTTAGCACATTGTTTTGTTTTGAAATCCTAATATGGCACAGAAGAGAGTTCTACCTGTTATTCCTTTTCCATTGAAAATGAACTCTTCTCTTAAGGAAAAATATTGTAGATTCTTATGTTGTTTCTCTCTCTCTACCCCTCACCCTTCCCCCATTCCTCTCTCTCTGGTTCTTTTCGATGCTGTTGTAATAATGCACAGTAATGTGCAGTTAGTTGAGCGTGAGGTTTAGTAAAAAGCTGTGTCCCAAAAAAGTTATATTTTAAGCAAGGAAAAAGGTATGAAGAAAGGTCATACAGGACTTTCAACTCGAGAAAACAGGCTAATAATATTGCTTGTGACATTCACATTTCCAAATTAGAAATTGTAGCATATAAAGACTTTTGTATATTTAATACTGTGTTCTAGAAAGAGAATCCTATGCTACTGAAAATGATCACATTCTTTTCATTAATGATCTTTCTCTTTTTGGATGATTTCCTCCTCACCCTCCATTTCTTCTGAAACTATTAGTTAGTAGCTCTTATACTTATTTGTAAAATATTAAAAATCTACTCTCTTTGGCTATTTTTCAACTATTTCAAGCAAATTTGCAGTAGGTTCCGGTCTCGAGACCATCCTATATTATAAACAAATTTTGTGAAACCCTACTGTATATCCCTCAAATATGACTTCTTCAAAGTACAGTTTATGAATCAGGAACACAAGCTGAGATACAGGTTATGTGTTTAACCCAAAACCACATAGTTAGAGGCAAGACTAACAGTGAATCATTAATAGATATTAGAAGACATTATTTCAGGTCACAATTAATCTGTGAGTTTAAGGTGGTTTGTATTTACTAACTTCATGTTTTTACAAGAAGCTTATTTTGAACCTCCCTTATAATTTGATTATATTTTCTTTAAACCTCGTGTTTTGACACAGTATAATAAAAGGACCAAAATCATCCTTTATTTAGTCTTTTTTTTTTTTGACAACAGTCTATTTCCTTCTTTTTCCTCAACTCTGGGAATGAGAATACAGACTTTTAAAAAGTTATTAGAGAAACTATGAGGGGGTTGTTATTGTAGTTTCTTTTTGGAGATTGCTAATTTGAAGCTGACTCAGCTTCAGTCTTTTCTAAAGAAGATAATGGATCTGATAATAACCTGATGAATGATATGCAGAGCTAAGTAAAGCTGACTTCCTCATAAAAGCCTTGTACAGGTAGAGACTATATTTCACTCAATACCCAGGCTTTTTTTTAAAGCCCTTCAAGCCTGAGGTAAGCTTTGCCACTCTCAATACCAATTCTATTAATTTTATATAATTAAGACTAAGGAAACACAATGATCCTAGTTGGGCTGTTAAGCAAAATTATAGGTCACTACCAATTATGCTGTAAATAAAGTCAAGGCCTCAGAAAGAGGAATGCTGTATCTTAACCTATCAGTGGGTAGTAAATTAATTTTTCTTCTGAAAAAATGAAGTTTCTTTTTAAAATTAGGCCTTTGTCAGATTTTTAGACACCTATGTTCAGCCCGGTGTTCTTTTGGATATTCTTTAGTGAAACTTACGGATTTGTAAACATTAGCTGAACTTTTGCTCCTATGAAAGGTTTTATTCCATAGTGAATGGGGTTACACTGATAATGTTAAACTTGAGTAATAGGAGGGCATGACTTAGGAATCTCAGCACCCATTTGATAATGTATATATTTCTGAGAACTACAGTCTAAATCTAAGCTGAGTTAAATTCATACTTTATCTTTTATTTGGAGAAAATTCAACCATCCTCTCAATTATCTCTCCCTCTGCAATCCATTCCACCTAGAATCGCCATATTAACCTTCCTAAATATACTTTAATTTTCTCTGGAAAATACCCTCAATGTAGGTTAAGTGTCTTTTTATAATCCAGTAACACTTTGTGCATATTTTAGTATCACTGCATATTGTATTGTTTATAGCTGTCTTCCCCACTAGACTGTGAACTCCTTCGGGTTAGGGACCTTGTTTTGTTCATCTCTGTTGTGTTCTCCAACTGTAGCACAGTACCTCGTCCCCAGAAAGTATGTAATGAACACATGCTTATGGAATTAGTGGATGAATGAATAAATGCATGCACGAATAAAGCACTTGATTTATCCCAAAAAGTAGTGTCTATGAAATCGTGGATTTGATGTGCTAATTCTGTTTTTTTCTATTGCTCATTAATATAAACATGTAAAATTAAATAAACATCTTCATTCATGTACTAAAAATCTTCTTCTGTGCCATCAGTGGTAAGTACTGCACTAGAGGCACTCTTTGGTCAAAACATCTGGGCTTACTACTTCCTGCATGTGCGAATTATTTCCTCACCTCGGTTCCTTTGTTCCCAGTGTTTCCTCCACCGAAGTTATTCTTCTTCTCCCATTCCACAGGCCCTGGTCTTACTCCTTCTTCCTCCTCACTAGTGAAGTCTTTCCTGGCTACTTAAAGTAAGGCAGTTCTCTCTACCTCTATTCCTTTAGCACTTATTGTTTATGATTCATGAGGGATGTTCATCATATTGTCAGTTGTCTTTTTGTGACCATGTTCTGATCACTCCATTAAACTCTTTGAGGATAGGGATTATATCATATATGTCTTCAATCCCTAGCCCATAAGAGATGTTCAGTAATTGCTTGTTGATCGCTTTACTTTTCTTAATAATGTTGCTGCGTTAATAAAGTGTTGCTGCATTAGTGTAAGATTTTTAATGGAAGGAATTGTATCTATTGGTGAAGTCTATTTATAGACCCATAGAATCTTCTAGGTGAACTGGACCTATAGACTAATATGTCTAACGTTTTATTCAATGCAAACTTCTCTTTTCACAGCCTTTTAAATACTGACTTTCTCCATTGATACTTATAGTAATTCTTCAAATAGACTGTTCCATTGTTAGACAACTCTGGTTAACTTCTACTACTAACTACTAACTACTACTGTTAACTACTAAGTTAGTAAATACAACTTCTAGTAATTCTTTGAATAGGTCGCTTCATTGTTAGGTAACTTTAGTTATTAAAAAGAATTTTAAATTAAGCCAAAATGTGGTTTGTTGTAACCTCTACCCAGTGGTTTGGATTTTTGTATTTGGAAGTAAATCTTCTCCTTGTTATCAGAACCCTTCACCTAAGGTAAGACCTCTGTCATGCCTCCTCGCAGTTTTCTGAAGATAATTTTTGGATGTCTGTCTCCAGACTGAGTATTGCTAGTTCTTTCAAATATTCCATATGATGCATATATTTTATGTCATTTACCATCCTGTCTACCACCTTCTAATTTGAGCCTGACTAATGATTGAAAAAATTTTTTAATCCTGAAGCCTTTAGTGTAAGTCTTCAATGAAATCTTGGAGATATATATATAGTTACATTTCTGAGAAATTCAATAAATTTTAATAAAAGTGTATTAGGATGAATGGTGTGTTTGGACTCCTTGTGACTGGTAAGACTCTGATGACAATGTCACCTGGAATAAATGTTGTGATAGAGATAAAAGCTGTACTTTTGTTTCGTAATTAAGTGGAAAAGTGATTTTCAAATCCCTAATTTTCTATTAGGACAAATTGAAGAGGGGCATTTTTATGATCATTGGACTACTACGGCTACATTCACTGAATGAATTCGCTAGGTGAATTTACACAGGTGAATACGTATGTACCATCACAGTGGGTTAATTATTAGTATTAGAGCTGGTTATGGTAGGCAGAGTAATGGCCTCCCAAAGATGTCCATATTCTAACCCCTGGAACCTGTGCCTGTGTTACCTTACATGGCAAAATGTGATTAAACAAAAGATCTTGAGAGGAGAGGCTATCTTGGATTATCCAGTAGGTACTGATGTCATCACAAGACTCATTATAAGTGGAAGATGGAGAAGAGAGTCAGTGTCGGATGGATGCCATATGAGAACAATTTGACAGTCATTTCTGGCTTGAAAATGGAAGAAAGGGCCATGAGCCAAGGAATGCGGACAGCCTGTAGAAGGTGGAAAAAGCAACAAAACAGATTCTCTCCTCCCTATAGACTCCAGAATAGAATACAACCCTGCCAACATCTTGCTTTTGGCCCACTGAGACGTGTTGGACTTCTGACCTCCAGACATTTAAGATAATAAATTTGTGTTATTTTAAGCCACTAAATTTATGGTAATTTGTTAGAGAAGCTAATATACTAGTATTCCAATTAAATAGTGTTGGTTTCCCTTGACATGTATAGAAAATTGAAAATAGGAGGTTCTAGAATGTTGCCAGTATTGAAGAGGCAGAATAAGATTCCTGTAGGTATCAATTGAGCATTTTTCCAATGATTCGTTCATTTTGCAGTTGTCTATTTGGGACTGTGATCAGAACCCTGCAATATCTAATCTGGCATCACAGGGATTGTATCTGTCTGCTTGTTTTGTTGAGAGAGACACATCACTTTGGACAGAGTCAGTATGTTATGAATTGTCAGTATAACTCAATCTCTATATGAACACTTTCTGACTATATAATATAGATAGTTATAGAGACAGTTTGGCAGAAGGAACCAAACACAGGGCTATCTTGAGATCTAATCCCAAAGTTTTTCTTCCTCAAGAGAGATTTTAAGCAAGTCTCCCTGCTTTTCTATGCCTAAGATCTTTATGAATAAGCAAATAAGCCATCTCTCATATTAAAGGCAATTAACATGCTATATAATAATTGGCTTATTCTCAAAACTTCATGAAGATAATAAGCAATGAGATATTTAATTTATATGAAAGTTGTTAAGCGTCAGTTAATGGCAGAAAACAAGGATGTGATGATATTAAATGACTAGTTCTGGCATTCTTAAAGAAGTAGTAGCAGAGTGATGATTAGAATTTTGCTGGTTTAAATGAGTATTTTTAGATTGTGCTGTATTTCACTATAATAAGATCTAGGTAGCAATTTATGTCATTCATAGTAATAACCTTTAATCTGAAAGGAACTTTAAATTTAATTATTTCTAAACTCATTTCACACATAAAACTGAGTTTCAGAAGGCCGAAGGGACTTGATCAGGATCACACAGCTCACTAGTAACATCGCTCGCTGGGAGAACAGACACAGTTTTACATAAATTGCTGGTGTCAAAACTAATCTTTGTAATTCATATGGAATTTCCAGAATTAATTTATGCAAGTAAAGATATTTTTAGTGTGGGATGGGGTGAGGTAGGGATAAGGAATTATCTGATTTACCTAGATTTTTTTAATTTGCAATACTTGAACTTACTAGATAATTGCCAACCATCCTTTTCACTTTTTGGTATAAAGGTCTGGCTTTTACTCTACATCTTGGTCTACTGATAAATGGCCATCTTCAAGCTAGGACTTAACAAAATTTAATTTTTTTAGTATGAAAATGTTTTGCCTTCTTGCAAATTGACACGAGTACTTCTTTATATTTTCATTATTATTGTATGTTTTTTGAAAGAACACTTTTATTTTAAGTCACAACATCAATAATCTGTCTTAACAATGTGTGAGTGACAGACAGACAGAGAGACAGACAATGAGTTATTTCTTTTGAGTAAATCCCAGATTCACACAGAAAACCAATAACAACCCACAGCAGCCGTATGGCTATGGGTCAGTCACCCTTGTCTTAGTGGCTGAATCATGAATGTGTTTACATTTGGTTTTATTCCTGAGGTAGGCTGAATAATAGCTCCCAAAGATATCTAGGTCCTAATCTGTAGAACCTGTCAATGTTACCTTATTGGCAAAAGAGACTTTGCCGGTATGATTAACTTAAGGATCTTGAGAAGGAGAGGTTATCCTGGATTATTTAGGTGGGCCTTAAATGTAATTACAAAGGTCATATAAGAGGGAGGCAGAGGAAAATTTCATGACAGAAGGGGAAGTAAGAGATATGATGGTGGAAATAAGAGGTTGGAGTGATGCAAGGAAGGGCTCACAAACCAAGAACTGCAAGTGGTCTCTAGAAACTAGAAGAGGCGAGGAAAACGGAATCCCCCCTAGAGCCCTCAGAAGAAACCAGTCCGGCTACCATGTTGATTTTAGCCCATGAGACTAATTTCAAACTCTGACCCCCAGACCTGTCAGTGAATAAATCTCTGTTGTTTTAAGCTAGTACATTTCTGGTAATTTGTTATTATGACAATAGGAAATTAATGAAATCCCCCACTCTTCTATTTATATGTTTTGTATTCTTGGCCAATTCATTTAACTCTGTCCTGCTTTTGTTCCTCTTAGGTAAACCTGGGCTTAACCTTGCCTGTATTACAGACCTTTTAAGCCTGTCCTGAGGAGATTTGTGAAGTTGTACCCAAAATAAATGCTTTGGGCTTCTCACAACAATGGTATCATTGTGAAAAATAGAATACCAGAGGCCAAATGTTGGTTAATTGGTTGTTAGATCCCACACCACTGAGAAACATGGTACAAATTTTTCAGTTACTTCATGAATTTAAAACTGCTGCATTTTATTTTGATCAGAAGATCACCAGCAATCAAATAATGTCTCGTTTGTGAATTCCATTTTATTTTTCTACTTAAAAATAACCGAAATTTTCTCTTCTGTACATTTCTCACCACCATATGCACTTACTCTGGTGGGTCTATTTCAGAACAGAGAGCCTGTCTCATTGCTTGCGAAACCCTTGGGGCTTGAGTCTATGTGAAGAATGCACAAAAATTCTTGAACAAACTATCAGATGGGACTGTTGACAGCTCCCTAGCCTATAGAAAACTAGTTGTCTTGTGTTTTTACTTTTGCTTTAGAAGTGAATTATTTTTTACTTGCTGTCTTGATAAGTATCTAAAAGGCACAATGATTTCATTTGCTTTTTAAGCTTTAAGTAATAATAGCCTTTTACCTGTAATTAGTCTTTAAATCATGGAATTTAAAAAAAATTTGTTTTTTTTTTTTTAGTTCTTATAAGCTCAATATGTTGTCAAATAGCCTAAGGCAAAAAGGGGCTGAGTAAAATGAATGGTGAACTAATGCCTGGAGTATTAACCCACATGATAACATACTTCACTCATTTCTTGGATTTCTGCACTCTCTAGCAATTTACAGAAGTTATTACAAAATAAACTGTGATAATGTAGCTTCATGTTCTCTCATATATTTCACTAAGCAGAGAGTTTTAGATACTAGGGCTTTAGAAAATAATGATTACAGAGATTGCACATAAGTATGTATAGACCTTTCCTAGTGGTAGTTAATATTAATGTGTTTACAATAACAGTCCATTTTAAACCATAGTGTATAGTCAATCCACTTTACTTTATTCATATGTTTTGAGTATATAACTTCTTTTGTTCAACTGAATGACATTAATTGTGAGCTTATAAGTTACATATATATACATATAGTTACATATAGCACTTAGAGGTTTTAAGACTAACTATTACTTAAGTTTGGGAATCCTGAGTGTCCTGGATGCAATGTCAGTTCTCTTTTGAAAAGAACACAGATAATTGGGTAACTCTTTTTTAGGGAAGTCTGTGATGCATATTCATCTCTGCTGCCTAGAATTCATTTCCAGAGGCTATGGAGGAAGTGTCAATGATTAAATGACATGGAGTTACTAGTAATTAGGGAGTTTCTACACATGTGGTGTAGTGGAAAGTACACTGGATTTGGAGTAGGAAGTTCAGAGGTTGAGTTTTAGTTCCACCATTCATAGCTATGTTATAGGTCCCCTCATTTCTGTGAACATCAGTGACCTCAACTAGAAAATGAGTATACTGGTATTTGTTCTACCTATTCCGAGGTTGTTTTAGTGAATAGGTACCTATATATTCATTCGTCAAGTATATTTTGAGCATTTTCTCTGTGCTTGGTTCCATGCTAGACCCTGGGAATTCAGCAGTGAACATAGCCCCTACTTTCATTAAGCTTACATTCTGATTGAAAATGCAAATATTAAAGAAGTAAACACATAAATAAATATATAATTACAACTTGTGATAAGTGCTGTGAAAGAAGAGGATAGGGTTTAGTGTGAGAGCATAAGAGACTTAGTTTAGATAGTGTGGTCAAGAAATGTCCCACTGTGGTGGTGATAATTAAGCTTAGTCCTGAAGGAAAGAAAGAAAACCAGGTAGATGACATGCAAGAAAAAGAATATTTCAGGCAGAGGAACAGCAGCTGCAAAGATCTAGAGGAAGAAATGAGCTCGACATATTTGAGGAATACAGGCGATCCCTGATGTGGCTGGAGCAAAATGAATAACTTGAGATAAAATTGGAGTAGAAGTCAGAAGACAGATCAAATAGAGCCTTGAGAGCACAATGGCAAACTTTATAAACCCTAAAATCCTCTACAAGTTTAAAGTGTGTATTATTTGCACTACTATTATGAACATAATATCCCTGACTTCCTTCATCTCTGTAATGTGTGGCCTTGACTCTTGACACACGAAGATAAGCTTCTGTATATCTGTATTTGTACTTTGAACCAAATGGAATGAAAACTGGGTTTCCCTCACTTGCCTTAACATTAAAAGTATTCTAGGGGTCTTCTGTAGTTACTTTCCCCAAAATGAGATTATTGGTCCCTTGGAGTTCCTAATTAGGTCACAGTAGGTTGAAGAGTTTTAGTTGTTTGTACTTGTAACATCAAAAATTTCATTAGTGTAAACTAAGTAGAGAACTCTTTTTACTGAGAAAGTCGTCACTAGAAGGTGTACTTCTTTACAGAACACTCTTCAGGTAAAGCAAGGGCTTACTTTTCCAACTAGTTTCTAGAGGAGCTAGAGATTCAGGGAGAATTGCACACCGGTTGTCCTGTCTGGTTTATCTGGCTGTTAAAGTGGAAGACTTCATGGAAAACAGCATGCCAGAGTAAGAAGTGTCCTTAGAAATGAGCTATTTCAAATCCCTCATGATATATATAAAGAGCTGTAGCTCAGGGACTAGATTCCAGGTCACCTGACTCCCAGGTCAGTGTTCTTTAGAACAGTGTGTTGATACGTTGAAGTAAGGCAAATATTTTCACTAGTTGGTGGTCTGTGGCTCTTCAGGGAGAGAAGCCAGAAAAAACATGTTGGATTGCCCTTGAAAAATGTCCATGCAGAAGTAGGTTTAAATATTATTTTAGTAAAGGATTGTGAACACAAACATTGTTCACTCACTCTTTCAGGAAAATAGTTTTCTGCCAACAAGAATGAAACATTTTACCAGACATGTATCCAAAAAGATGCACTTGCAGATGAAGTTCCATTTGTGAATTTGAAGTCAAGCAATACTCATCACTCCTCTTTTTATTATTTAAATCAGCTGTGAAGCACATTGTCATTAGGCTTCTTTTTTAAATGAACAGAGTTCAATTTATTTTGTATATATTGTAAGCCTTTGAAGGTATCAGTGTCTGTCGTTTGTCATTTTTAGAATAGAGGAATTTAGGTTATAGCTTTGGACACTTTTTTTTTAATCATTTCCATCTGAAACTGAGGTCTAAACAAAGTGGTGAACTGTATTTTAGGACTTTGTCCTCTGCTGGAAGGCAGTTGACTTGTTGCTGCAGATGGCTTGAAGGGGGCATTCCTAACTCTTACCAACTGCTAGCAGTTGTTAATTTAACTGAATTGATATCTGTTAAATGGTGATTGTGTCATCAATTTTGTGATGAAGTAGTCAAAATTTGCTGAAAATTTAAATATAGTTAAGTTCAAAACAGAATATCCAATTTGTGCAAAATTAATGTGTGCTAATAGTTTTCAAAATGACTTATTTAAATTTTAAAATACCATTATGGAATATTAAAAAAAATACATATTTGGTCTTTGTCTCTGGTTCCTGGCACAGAATTCCTAACACCATTGGAGTTTCCTGAGTGATAGGAGTGCCTTTTGTTGTTCATACTGAACCCCTTTCAACCACACCTGAGTTCATGCTAATGAAGTGGCTCTTGGCAGAGTGGGACCTCTAGATAGCTTCAGGATGAAAGTTGCTCTCCAGAAGAACCAACCAAATGATTAGAGGGTTGGAACTTTCAGCCCCACCCTCTAACCTCTGGGGAAGAGAAGGGCTGGAGATTGAGTTCTGTCATCAATGATCAATGATTTAATCAGTCATGCTTACATAATGAAACCTCCATAAAAACCCCTAAATGACAGGGTTAGGGAGCTTCCAAGTTGACGAATATATCCATGTTCCAAGAGAGTGGTGCACCCTGACTGTACAAGGACAGAGGCTCCTGTGCTTGGGACCCTTCCAAACCTTGCCCTATGTGTCTATTCATCTGGCTGCTCATTTGTATCTTTTATAATAAACTGTAATAGTAAGTGAATGATTGATCCTGAGGGAGGATTGTGGGAACCCTTAAACTAGTAGTTGGCCATGTAGAAGTGTGGGTCACCTGGGAACCCCACTTGTGTCTGGCATCTGAATTGAGGGCAGTCTTGTAGGACTGAGCCCTCTAATTTATGGGATCCCATCTAACTCCAGGTAGTGTCAGAATTGTATTGTGTTGTCAGACACCAGTTGATGTCAGAGATCTGGAGAATTGGTTATTGGTGTAGAAAAATAACACATAAGTGTTTTCAGAAAAACCACACAACCGTGCTGGTCAGTTTATTTTGAAATTAAAATGTGAATATTTTCCAATTAAATTCCAAGAATCTTTGGCTCTGGTTTTGTAACCTTTAGAAGCTTCCATAGGTTATAGCAATAATGTCCCTAGGAGAGTCTTTCAGAGCCTTATAGTTTATGGAACTCAGATAAAGACTAATGCCAAGCTGTTGGAAGACCCAAGTTGTAAAAGTGGCAGCTTTGGGTACAGGGCTGCAGCAGCAATATTCTCTGTGCACTAGCAAATGAAATTAAATGAGATAATGTGTGTGGTACTTTGCATAATACCTGGCATGTAGTAGATGCTAAATATCTATGTATGTTCACATATTATATGTGTGTGTGTGTATATATATATATAAATAATTAAAAATGTTTAAAGAAAACAATTGAGGTGATACAAACAAACCTTATTTAACACTTCATGAAGCAGAGAGTCTCCATTTGGAGAACTGCAAAATGGGGCTGAAGGAAAGAAGTTTTTATGGGCTAAAGAACAAGGTAGAGAAAAATAGAAAATACCTAATCAGTTTGGGCCACATAGTCAGCCTTGTTTGGGGTGAGAAGGCCCCAAGTTGGCTTGATGTTTCTTGAATGGCTGACTGGATATACTGTGTATCTTGGGCCTAGAAATGTATTTATATATATATAGTATTATCTAGACACACACACATACCTCTCTAAGCCTCAGTAAAAAAACAGAGATGATAATACCTACTTTACTTGGCTGTTATAAAGTATAAATGAGATAATATGCTTAGCACAGTGCTTAAAACAGTAACTTTTCAATGTTATTTGATATTATTGTTGTTTTTGTTATTATTACAGGTATACCTAGATTACTTCATACTGTACCTAAAATCCTTTACTAGGTACAGCACTGTATACAAGTCATTTAATTCCCTCCAAAACTCAGTTAATGCAATTGGGGTAATAGGAGTCCATATACATCACAGAGTCATTGTGATGACTAAACAAGATGAAGCTCTCATTGTAGTGCTTGGCACACAGTAAGTATTCAATAGATAGTAGTGATGATGATAATGACGATAAAGAAGATGATGTCTCCTGCCCTCTGGAAAATAAATGTACACTTGCTGTCAGCCATTTTGAACAGCTAGACTTTTACTGCTTAATTGATCCTCTCCCAGAACTGTCCTTCTTATTACTTAATTCAGACTTTAGTTGTGCATACCCATCTCTCTCTCTTCTTAAGCCTTCTCTTTCTTTCTTGGGCTTGCTCTAGTTTTTGCATGCCAAAGGCAACTTTTTCTTTATGAAAGCACTCATGGCATGGATTAGTTTACTCTTTCAGAGATCCAGCTGAACATTTTAATGAACACTTCTCATATTGTGAAATAGTGACCAAGTCTTTCCTTCTTCTTTAGACAAACAGGGTCAAAACCTCAATATGTTTGTGAACCAGGATCTGCCCTGCATTTGTCTGACTCACTTCACTCACCTCACCATAATCGTGGCCCTGTTGAATCGTCTTCATTTAAAATTTTGATATTTTGTTCAGCATATATTTTTTGCATTAAGATTTTTATTAAAAAAATTTAGTATTATTTATCTTGATTACTGAGCTTTTCGGTGCCCCTTAAATTTTCACTCGAGGTCAGTGCCTCACTTCCATCACCCCAGTCCAGGCCTGCTTGAAACAACTGGAGAACATCGTACAACTATAGAACCACTTGTGCTAGTGGGATCTAGCTTTTCAAAGTGTACATATGGAAATCTACCATAATAGTAGTTGAAGTTTTACTATCTATTGATTAAGAAAATAACAAAGAGCTACCATGAATTTGATAACACTTTGAAATGAATTTGTATTTTAATTTACACAACATTATTTATACATGTTGGAAAACCGAGTTGTATGTTTTAGTGCAGGACTTACTCTTTCAGTCTCTAGCAAATGCTTTGTGTACTTAGTGCTTTGTAGGCCCTTTACAATAACTCTGTTTCTTCCTCCTCACTACCCCTCTCCACAGTGATGTCTGGACCACAGATCAGAAGCTACTGCTATAGGAATGCGGCTATGAGGAAAATCAGTGTGCCTAGAATATATTCTGGGGAAGGCAGGACTTTGACTTAAGTTTGAAGAATAAGTAGGAAAAAAGGAGGAAATGGGTGTGGAAAGACTTTCTATTATTGAGTGCTTTTGGAATGCCAGGTTCAAAGCCAGGCACTTTACATTCCTCCTCTCATTTAGTCCTTACATCTCTATGAAGTAGGTATATTATGCCCATTTTATATATAAGGAAACTGAGTCTCAAAGTATTTGAATAATTCAACTGAGGTCTTATAGCCAGTAAATTTGCACAGCCAGGATCTATACCCAGGATTTTACATTATCCTTATTCTTATAAGAAAGGCAGAAGTTAGCTAATGTTAATGCTGGTAAAATAAGTGTGAATTTGAATTGGTAAGGCTGGAGTACACGGAAATTCTAGCAGTTGTTTGCTTTTGTACTTCCTCATTTGGCAGGCCCATCTTAATTACCTCAATGTTTTTGAAGATCCTTTTGAGAAAGCTTGTGTTGTTTCTAGACCATGGTTCAACAGATTATTCTGTCTTTGGTTGACTTTACTATTAATATTTAACTCTACTGCCTAGGCTCTTTCCATGGTCCAGAATAATTTATTTTTCACAGGTCATCTGAAGCAAGTCACAAAAACATACGTGGTCCCTTGGTTAGCCCTTTCTAAATTCCTCGAATTACATGTAAAGAAGTAGGTTCCCACTTCAAGGAGGTTGCACTAAAGCAGAAATACCTTAACTTACTCACTTGCTAAAAATAACAAAGCAAACATTATAAAATCAGTTGTGCATTGTGCATGAGGAAATGATTTTCCTCACTTTCTTTTTAGTCATCTTTGATGAATTTTACAAAGTGGCATTTATGAATAGTTCAGTGCAACTTTTCCTCTTTAAAATTTTAATGATTCTTTTCTTCCAATGTTGTTCTGATTATTTTGCATCTAAATATAGCCAGTAGATGTGATTGTTGATTATGTTGTTTTATGATTTATGTTACAGCAAAATGTTCTCCATTGAATTTTTATCTTATAACATGGAAAAACTTTCTTCTGTTGTGACAGGATATATGATATTTAACATAGCAATAGATCTTACAGAAATTCCAAAGTTCTTAGATGAGACTCAACTGGAATTATTATTTTTTTTCCAACTCTGTCTCCTTCTAAAATCATTAAACCTCTCTGGATCTTGAGTCACATAAATACTTGATCATGACTTTATAAGCTTGGTAATAGAGGGTTACCAGACATATTCTAATATCATAATGGTTTATAATTCTGGACTCTAGACTATGTCCTTTTTCCCTGCCTTTAAAATTTTTGTGGCATTGTCTTTGACTCATGCTGGTAGTTGTTCCAGATATTTATGAGCTGATAAGTAGTTATGAAACATCTGGGTTTCCACAGGATGTAGAACTGAGCAATTAAGAGTACAGACTTTGGATTTAGGTTGCATGAGTTCAAATCCCATGTAGTGGTTTAAACCACCATTTATTGGTAGTTGTCTTGAGTAGATTACTTAAATTTTCCCTCTCAGAGACTCTGTTTCTTTATCTGTCAAATAAAGATAATGTCAACCTTACAGATTTCTTCTAAAGATTAAGAAAGAATGTGATCAAGAAAGAATGCGTCACACTGCCTAGCACATAGTGCACACTTGATAAAATATAAGGCTATCATTATGATGATGATGATGTTTAACTTTAGCAAAGAAAATGTGTTTATGAGTTTAATGGTTTAGGATCAAGTATGCTTGGCAGAGACCACTACCAAGCTATCTCAGAAAGGTAGTTGCCCTTATCTTTTGGGAAGTTTAAAGGAGTCTCTTATTGTAAGATCCCAGAGCTTGGAAGGATGGGGAAAAGAGGAAAGTGGTCAGGGAGTTTGGGGCTTGCTAGGTAGTTGGGTATCTCTGAAAGGCTGACATGGAAATAGGAAGAGGGAGAGAAATAGTGCCTTACGCAAGCAGTGAGAAGCAATAGTTCATTGTTTCTCACCTATGATTTACAGACTGCCCACCTGCACCTAGAGGGTGCTTTTTAATGCAGATTCCTGGGCCAAGGTTTAGACCTCCTGAATTATATTCCAAGTCACACTAAGGTTTGAAAATCCACTAGTATAGCAAAACCAGGTTGATCTGGGTTCAAATCCCTATTTTGCCACTTATTAACTGTATCCATGGCTTCTATCCTCAGGTGTCACTGCCAACTCTACTCTTAGCTTCTTCTCTCCCTTCTTTTCTCCTTGTTATTATATAACCACCAACTGCACAAACTCACTTAAGTAGTTGTGTAACCAGCCATCTCTTTCCCTGAGACCATTGGGGTGTTATCACTTGACTGCTCCTCACTGAATTTCTACAGTTTTCTAGCTGACAACTACTTTTTACTTGTTTGCTTCTCATTCTCAACCATTCGTCCTGACATGGCTGCCAGTCAACTCAATGTTAAGTCTTCTATAAACATTTCATTGTTTCTCACGGTGTGGTATGGGAACCACTTGCTTCAGAAATCTCACAGGATGCTTGCTCAGAATTTCATTCATGGATGCTGTAAACTTATTGAATTAGGATCTATGGGAATGTGACTCAAGAATCTGCATTTTGAATAATAGCTGCAGCATCAAAAAGCATTGAATAGATATATGTAACTAGGGCTATGGAGCTGAGGACCTGGGATGACCAAACCAGATCTTTCTAAAAGGGCTGAAAACTACATAATTTGGAGAATGAATATTGACTTTCTAGAAGAAGTGGCAATGTTTGGAATTAGTATTAGTCCAGGGGCTCAAATGAGATAGAATACATAGGATTCTAGGGGAAAGGGAAAGAAACTGACCTGAAGCCTAGTTTGTTTTGTGGTGTATGTGTGTATGTGTGTGTGTAAGAGAGACAGAGAAAATACAATAATAGTGCAAAGAAGTCCTGATATGACTTTGAAGTATAAGGGAACCCCAAGTAAGAATGCAGACACAGCTTGGAGGCTTGGGACTATGGGGATTAGAAAGAATCAAGTGAGGAGTATGGTAATGAGAGAAAAGTCAAGTGATTTCATTGAATTTAATTCTTATTTGTGGGGCCGCCCAGGAGCTGAGTGGTTATGTTCATGCACCCTGCTTCGGCGGCCCAGGGTTTTGCCAGTTGGGATCCTGGGCACAGACATAGCACCACTCATCAAGCCATTGCTGTGGCAGCATCCCACATAGAAGAACTAGAATGACTTACAACTAGGATATACAACTATGTGCTGGGGGGCTTTGGGGAGAAGAAGAAGAAGAAGAAAAAAAGAAGATTGGCAACAGATGTTATCTCAGGTGCCAATCTTTAAAAAAATAAATAAATTCTTATTTCTTTTACATTTCCAAAGTTCTTTCACATATATTCTCATATATTCACATTAATACTCGTAATAACCTGTGAGCATAAGTACTCATGTCCCTGTTTTGGACATTAGGAAACTGAGGCCCAGAAAATTTAAGTGACTTGCTTACCATCACATACTCATTAGGTAGAATTGACAAATTTTGAAGCAAGTTTTCTGACTCAAAGTCCAGTGTTATTGCCAATACACCAATACTGCCTCCTTCACCTATGGAAGTAATAATAACATCAGTAATAACAGCAACTAACATTAACTGAATGCGTACTATGTGCCAGACATTGTTTTAAGCACTTTATATGTATTAATTCATTTGGTCCCGTTTTTTTTTTTAAGATTTTTTTTATTTTTCCCTTTATCTCCCCAAAGCCCCCCAGTACATAGTTGTATATTCTTTGTTGTGGGTCCTTCTAGTTGTGGCATGTGGGACGCTGCCTCAGCATGGCTTGATGAGCAGTGCCATGTCCGCGCCCAGGATTCGAACCAAGGCAACACTGGGCCGCCTGCAGCAGAGCGCGCGAGCTTAACCACTCGGCCACGGGGCCAGCCCCCATTTGGTCCTGTTTTTATTGAGTCCTTTTTGTCTGCCAAAGATTGGTTTCCCATCCTGACTTCTAAAATCCTTGTATCTAACATGCCTTTTCTATTTTCTAACATGGCTTTTCTATGCAGATCCTCACAACTCTTTATGAAACACAAATCAAAAAAAAGTGGGAAAAGAAGCCAAGAAAAAGGAGTGGTGGAAGAATACTTGTAAATTATAGGACTGGACAAGTCATGTTTATTTGGGACTATGTTCATGTAGTCATCTCTGCCTATCAGTTGTAAGGTGGTAGTTAAATAGTGTGACACTACCTAATTTTAAAATATTGATCAAGAGTGCACATTTCCATGAAAACGTTAACTGAGCCTCATCTGTTATGAACCTTGGGATCTTATGCCCATATGCAGCATATAATTTCATGCTTGTTGCCGCAAGGTGTATTTTTCATCTTTGAATTGTTTACCTTCTCAAACTAGGCAGGCAGAGAGCAAAAAACAATTGTGTATGTGTGTGATACACACACACTCTCTCTCTATATATATGTACACACACTATATATATAGTCATCTTTGAACTTTAACCAATTCTAAATAGATCTTCTAGTGGCTTATGCATCAAAATTTGCTTAACAGCTTTAAGAAAGATTCTTTACTGTTCACAAACAGAAGACATCTTAGGACTTGGAGAGAGGAGGATAAAAACCTGAGAGGAGTCAGAGTTGCCAGCAAAGCGTTTTCACCTACTTCACCCGTTTGCCTGCCTCTTTTCTGGCTTAGTTCTTAGGCCCCCATATACTCTGCTTTTCTTGAATTACTTCTCTTATTTAGAATTGGACTGAAACAGGCTTTGAATGAAAGATGAAAATACTGCTACTAACTCATTTTACAGTGGTTACAGTGCCAATAGAATAAATCCAACTAGTATTCTCATGAGAGGAGAAGCATTCAAGTGATGCATTGTGGTTTAAATAAGCTCTTCTCTCTTGAAAGGATCTTTGCTTAAAAATATTTATTGAGTATCTACAATGTATAAGGCAATCCATTTGGTATTCTGGAGACACAAACATAAATCAGGTGTGAGATCTGCCTTTGAGGAGATTGTAATCTAGTAGGGATAACAAGACTTGTATGTAAATGTGTGTATATATTTTTTCAGAGTTTTTTTTCCACACAGGGGCTAGTAGGATTAGCAAGCTTGCTTTTATGTGATAAGAGCTCTATAAAGGCAGAAACACTTATATCAACTATATTAATTGTGGAAGTAGAAAGCAAAAGAGAAGCACAGTGCGCTAATTTCCCAATTGTTCCTTACTTAACTGTAAATAGCCATTATATGTTTATTTTAAACTAAAACCTCTTTATTTGTAAAGATAGCATTTACTGAATATACCATCTTGTTTTGCTGTGACAAGGTAGTTTTTTTTGTTCAGATAGTACCTTCTCCTATCATACCCATAGGTTGATTTCTCCCTAAAATAGAGGACTTCTAGCTCAATTTATTTAAAACTTAAGTTATTATCTTTACTCCTTGCCCTTTCTCTAACCATCCTTCCCTTCTTAGATATACCCCCCCACACATGGACAACACACATACATATAGAAGATCTACCTTCACAGTGTCCTGTTTTTGCCAGTGGTCCCGTGTCGTTGGCAGTATCATCTTTTCATTAAATGACATGAGTTATTTTAAAAGTCTAGTCCATTAATTAGCACATATTTAATTCCCTTGCACTTGTCCACTTTGTGTCTTGGAAGTCATCTTTCATATATACTGATACTTTGATAACTAATAACACTTATCAGTTAATCACTATCTGAAATTATTTTGTCTATTAATTTGTTTTCCTATTTATTGTCTGCTTCCCTTCATTAGATTATAAACTCTGTAAGGACAGGGACCTTCCTTGTCTGTCTTGTTTATCACTCTTTCTCTGACATCTGGAACAAGTGCCAGGAACCTAATAGACTCAGCTCGATAAATACTTGTTAAATGAATGATTGATTAAATAAATCCTAATCCTTAATCTTTCCCAACCAATCCATCAGCGAATCCTATCAATTTCTCTTTTAGTAATGTCTTTTAGATTCTCTGTTTCCTCTGTGCTTTTATAGCTTACACCTTCTAATTGACCCTTGTCCCTTTAGACCTAAACAGTAGTTTCTTACCTATAGTCTGTTTTCAACCCATCCTATGTACTACTTACTGCTCTACTGATTTTCCTTAAACTTTGTTTCCCTCGTCTCATTTCATTACCTGAGCACCTTCTCCAAATGCTTCTTGGTTCAAATGAAAGAAGTGGATGCGAAAACTTAAAGTCCTATGTGAAGGTTAAGTGTTTCTGTTGTTTATTGTATTACAAGATTTACCAGCAATTATTTCCACCCTACCTCTCCATTCTTAATTTCCTTTCTAAAACACCTATAAACCTTTCACTCTAGTCAGCCTGATAATCTGATGAAAGCTCTTGAGCTTTTTCCCAAAGACATGCAAATACACATTTTAGGGGACTCATAAATCCTAAGTTAAGAATCCCTTTCATAATGTGAAGCTCACCGTTAAACATTCCATTATATAAAGTCTCATATTACTAAGTTTCATATGCCTATGATCTTCCTTTCCTATGTAGTATTTTTATATTCTTTTGTAGTCCCCACAGCATTTAGTGCAATGTTGGGTGCAGAACACGCACTTTATAAGTGCTTGCTGACCTGTCATACACACCCTTATCCATTTGTGTGAAAAAGCTGAATTCTTATATTCAGCAAAAGGGTTGAAAGAAACCAGCAAGTAGCTATGCAATAGTTGTTAAGAAGAATATTTGTGAACTGAAATTTTAATTATAAAATTTAATGCTACAAAAGGATAGCTCAAGAGTAAGGGAACTGTTCTGATTGTGTTGGTAGTTACGTGACTCTGTGCATTTGTCAAAACTTATAGAAATGTACACCAAAAGAGTGAATTTCACGGTGTATAATTAAAAATAAATTTAAAATATTTTTAATATAGTGGAGGTTTTAACTTTTTTTTAACTCAATCTTCTGAGTGGCATTCAGGCCTCCATATTTTAGAATTACAGATTTGTGATTATTTCCCTTCTTAATCTAAGGCATAATACCTTCTATAACTCGTTTAGTGTTGTACTTCCTCCTCCTCCTCTCTTTCTTTCTCCTCCTTCTTTAAGATAAATTATTTAGTATGGTTGGTGAATGTATGCATGCATTGGTATGCAGTAGCCTAATTTATATAAAGTCTACCAACTTCAAATACTTTTTTCTCCTTTAAAGAACAAATTTTTAGGGCCAAATTGTAGCTCTTCATAAGGAGAACCATATGTACGTTAAAAATGCATAATTTAGACCTTAGTATAAGCTTTTATTTCCTCACTAAATGGTGTTCACAAACAAGCATGAGGCATGCTTTTTTCCAATTGTATTCTGATAAATTTATTGGAATTAGGCATGTGTTGAATGTATCGAAATGTGTCCCTTCCCTATGCTTGATGGAGGAGCTTGATAGTTCATTCTGTCTTGCTGCCCCATTGAATAAACAGAAACCATGCACATTTTCTTTTCAGACCAGACCATTCTATGGAAACAAATTCTCAGCCATGAGGGAGGATTTGGTGAGGTCCCTACTCTGTGCTAAGCTAGAACAAAAAATTACTCCAATATACCAGACATCTTGATAGAAAAGGGCAGAATAATTGCAGCTGCCTTTTCAGTGGAAAATTTTAACATTACAAATAAATTCCATCTGTGTCTGCACATGTAGTAGTTACAAGAAATATTCCAGCCTTAACTTTTGTTTAAACTGGCCATATAGCGGTGGGATAAGAAAGACCAGAATTTCCAGATCTTCACTAATCATACCTTCATGTAGATGAAGCCCACAGATCATACTGACCAGAAGTTGTGATGAGAATTGTTCTCTGAGCTGTTCAGCAGCTGTGTGTTTATTTAGGAAATGAATGTGTTCAGCACAGCCTCAAGGAGAATATATTCGATAACATGCCATCTGGTAGAGAGTAGGAAAAAAAATACAGTTTTAAGTTATACCATAGATGCTAATCTAAATATCTGGTATTTAAAAAAAAAAAGCCTACTGGTTTTAAATGAATACTGTATAATTAAAGAAATTTCCTAAGACTTTCTCAAAGCAAAGAACAGCTAGCTCTCGCCTAAGTATTATAAGCTAAGTTGGGCAACCTAATAAACTGTATGATTATTGCTTGCTTTTTAATGGATACTATGAAATAGCATTTTGAATCCATTTTTAATTTCAGTTCTAGACTTGAAAAGAAATGAATGCTAGGAAAATGTATTAGGTAAAACCATGTATTAAAATGTAAATAACTGCTTAAAGTATGTTTCTTTTGTCTTAAAGTAATTTTATATTTTAATTCTATAGTTTTCCTTTGATTAGTTTAAAGCCATTGATGTTTCCATTGGCTTGACTAGTTGGCTTCCCCCTTTTAAATCCTTAGAATGAAAAATTTCCTAGTTATTTAAAAAATTACTAGTATTATTTCCTTATTTATAGCTTACTTAATTACTTAACTTCCATTTGTATAATGTGGTGAAGATCATGAACTCAAGCAGCTGGAGTCAAGCTGCTTACTTTGAATCTCTGTTCTACGATTTTCTAGCTGTGTCTTCTTGGGCAAGGTTAACTGTTGTAAGAACTGTTTTCTCATCTATTAAAGTGAAATAATGCGTGTAAAGTGCTTGGTGTAATATTTAGCACATAACATAAGTATTTAAAAATGTATAACTATCACAAGTATTCTTCTAAAGTGTGACAAATTGAATTTAGTATCCTACTAAATTTTAAACATTTTTAAAACAGTGTTTTCTCCCTTTATGCTCCCAGAAGAGCTAGGCTGTGGAACAAGAACTAATCTACAGGATTTGAGGACGGGCGCGGGGGAAGATTTCATTGCCAGGATATTTTATATAAACATGAACTGAAGAAAAAGATGTTAATTTTTTAAAAGGTTTTTTTTTAAATTAAGTAGAGTATAGCAGCAAATCTCTTTAAACTATTTTTCAACAGTTCTACTTGTCTTTACACCAAGAAAAATGGAATTCCACACATTCTGGAAGGCTGGGATTATTTAGTGATTTTTCCCTGTTCCCCTGCAAAACTAGTCACTGAAGTGTTTGTGTGTCTCAGACCTAATGTTAAAAAGTTGCAGGATTCTATGAAGAAGAATCATTAAGAAATACTGGGGCCAGCCCAGTGGCACAGTGGTTAAGTTCACCCACTCCACTTTGGCAGCCTGGGGTTGCCAGTTCAGATCCTGGGCATGGACTTATGCACAGCTTATCAAGCGATGCTGTGACAGGTGTTCCACATATAAAGTAGAGGAAGGTGGGCACAGATGTTAGCTCAGGGACAATTTTCCTCAGCAAAAAGAGGAGGATTGGCAGAGGATGTTAGCTCAGTGCTAATCTTCCTCAAAAGAAAAAAAAAGAAATATTTATCATGTAGAGCTTTTAAAAGATTCATAAATGTATAAAGAAACTGCATATCTACCAATCAAGAAACAGACTTTATGAAATATTATTGCTTTGATAGATTGCACAGAGTTAATCAGTAACATTCAAATTTTAAAAAGGCCATGTTAGGCATGGATTCAGCACCTGTTTGCTGTTAATTATACCTATGATTATTTGCTATAGTCTGAGTGAATCTGATGCTCAGGGCAATCAGATATATTTCAATAAATTATCTACTGTCAGATCACTAGGTGATGCCTTAAAACAATTCATTCCCCTTGAGCATATGAATCTTAACAAAGAGACTATATTTTATTGGCTCACCATGGAAACTGGCTTATAATTGAGCCTCAGCTTTCAGTATATGAACTTTCCTTGGATCCTACACAGGTATTGGCCACATTTGCAATAAGCAGTGCAACACTTTTAAAAATCATAAGGTAAAATGAGTATTTTAATTTCTGCAATTTTATTCGATATGACATGCTTACTTCTAATATTGATTAAAGTCAAAACAAAATTAAAAAGCAATTTTGCTTACATAACATTTTGGTAGTAACACCAGACATTAAAGTCCTTTCATATACTTTACTTTCAATAAGGATTCTGTAGTGATAACTGCCAGGTTTATTTTTTAAATTTAACTAGTATTAGATTTATTTTTAACAAATCATTTCCTGAATCAGGATCATAATCCTTAAGGCAAAAGCATATTTATAGAGAGAATAAATGCTTTGCAGCCTGTCTAGACTTTAAAATGAGGTCATGATTGACTTTTTGTCTTTTGGCACACATATGGATATTTAGTTTTAGAGTGAAAGAAGTTAAAGATGTAAGGTTGATCACAACAATTGATTTTACAAATAAGCAACCCACCTTATAAGGGACTGCTGAATGAATGTGTTATCTCTGGAGCTAGAACAGTTCAGTCTGGCTTGATGGATTCTTGAAGAATCTATGATTTCTGTTTTCAGTTGAATTGCTGTGTAAGTTAACTCCCACAAATTTTTGTTCTACCAGGTGGTGAAGTTACAGGCTTTCATCGCCTAAAACTACAATTGATTTTCAGATTTGCTTCCCCTTCAGACACCTGTAAGACAAGAACTGAGAACTCTATAAGAGCCAAATAAGTTGTAAATGGTCGATATTGGCAGACAATTCTCTGTTGGTCTCTTGCGTTTGTGCATGCCTTGTGAGCAGAGGCACTGACTACCTTTGTTTTGTGTTATTTTTTCAAAGATACAGCCAACCTTAAAAGAGGAGATAGTGTCTCTCTCTGAAGGAAAGGGAAGATTTGCTTATTGCTTAGTATAAAAGATCCAAGTTCCCTAACCTGGCCTCCTCTGTCACCCTATAGGAATTGAGGATCAGGCAACAGGTACAAGAAAATGTTGATACTCTGGCTACTGCTGTTCCTGTGACCCAGAAGTCTCATGTTTTCTGCCACCATCCTTAGAACTGTGGCAGGTTTACTTGTTAGCTTGCAAGTAGGGTAGAAATATCAGATCTTTCACCATTCTTGAGAGTAGTTCTTATTGCTGGACATGTTGTTCTTGACGGTCGTAGTCCAAATTAGCATTGGTGGTAATTAAATTACACAGAAACTCACTGATGAGCCCACAGAACTACATGATCCAGGCCTCTTTTGTTTTAGCAACCTTAGTTTACTAGTTGGTTAACTTCTTGGACCATTTGATCCTGGTTTTATTTAACTAATTAGCTAATACATGGCAGTTCTCATCTGGACAGTTTGGAACATGCTTTATTGGCTTGAGTCTGGGAGTACATTCATATTGTTCTCTGGAATGTTCATCTGGGGCCCACTGCTCAGCTAAGGCTTCAAACTAGTTCTTTTTCCTCTGGCAGGTGAATTTGTTTTGGCCAGGATACAGAATTCTCTAAGTTGCCATGCTCCCTTGAAAGAGTTTAATTTCCTTTGCAATGAAATATTATCACCTCACCAACTATAGAGGAAAAATATCAGTTCCACAGCTAAGGTAGTCTGAAAAAGTAGTATTTGTTTTTTTGTTTTTATTTTTATTTTCTGAAGTCATGGGCAGCCCTTTAGGTATAAAGATTATGCTTATGGACCTGCCATCAGCTGGATGTGATTAGCAGTTATTTTCCCAGAAGTGTCTAGAGAGAGTGACTAGGGACATGCAGTTTTTTTTGTGTGTGAAGGTAACTGGACCAAGAATTATCTACCGTCTAAGCCTATACAAGATTGAAGAAGCATTCATGTAAACAACTTTTAGTAATATACATTTCCTTGTGGAGATTCTTGCAAATCCTTAAAAAAGCAAAAAATTGCAATCATCACATGTGTAAGACCACTTAAAATCTTTTACCTTGAATAGGCTGTACTAAGGATTAGCTTTAAATTGGGTGACTGTGTTTGTTTTCAGTGTTTAAAAAAAAATAAAGCCATGCCTATTTGTCTCATTATATGACATTAATAAAGCATGCTATTTAGTTAGACAAAGTTTCATTGTGTGGAAAGATGACCCATGATCTAAAAATCTGACAGAATTATTTGTGAAAATTACCTAGTTAGATAATGTGTACAAAGATTTGATATCTCCTGTTATTATGCATTTGCTAGAATAGTAATTTTAAAGAGTAAACAAATTGAATTTAAGTGAGTTGAATTGGGGCATTTTGTGCCATTTCTATGAATTTGATCAAAAAGTAAAAGAATAATGTTTCTTTCCTGCATTTGATGGTTTGCCTCATGGTGGGTGTTAGGTTGTGATTCTCTCCCTGCTTGAGTGATGCCGTTAGCAATAGGTCAAACCTCCCTGAATCATTCTTTATGTTTTGTTCCCCTTCTTTCTTTTGCCACCATACCACTCTTGAATTTGAAAAACCATTGCCTTAAAATATTTTTGTTGTACTGAGAGAGAATTTCGTCCTAGCAAAGAGATATTTTATTGGGATGAAAATGCAGTAGGACATTTGCAAAATAGCTTCTTTTCCCTTTGAAAAATAAAAGGAAGTGGAGAAGTAATTTTCTTTCAACCTAGAGTCATTAGGAACTACACTTCTGAGAATGTGGATGTGTCTTTGTATGTGTGAGCATTATTGATCTTCCTCATAGAATGATTTGGGGAACTTTCAGAGATTAAGTCAGTGACTTATTTAATCATTGTTTCACGCCACTTTTGGGTTCCCCTTTTTCACAGAAACAAACGTTGGTGGATTTTTTTCAGTGAAAACTAGCTGGTTGTTGTGAGTATAGTGATTGTGGTTCAAATTGACTTAACTTTGGAATTGTTTCTACTGCTTCTGATTTATGTATCAGTTGGTGTTGGTAATTCTTTTGCATTTGGAGCAGTTTAGTAGATAAAGTAGCCAATCTAGGAAAAAGAGCAATTTTACAATATGGCAGGAAATTGACTCTAGGGCTTAAGAAATATATTGCTTAACAATATTTAACTGCCAGTCAACTTTCTATTGGACTCTCTTACATCAAAAGCACCTTTTTATGGGCTGTTATCAGAATAAAATTTCTTACTTTGCTCGACACTTTTTCTGAGCACACTTCTGGAATTTTGCTGCAATGCAATAAATAATTGCATCTTTCTAAGGTTTCTCAGAGAGAAATTTACAGTCTCTGACTGGTCCGTCAAACATTTGCTGGGTGTGTTAAACAGCCTATCTTGTTTCCCAGAGCCCCATGAAGTGAGTGAAGAAAGTCACTAGACTTTATGAATGCTCAGGCATCAGCCCAGCATTTAACAAACCACTTGCCTTACATTGACTACCTAGCGACTACACTGCTTTTTAAAGATCTCTTTATCATCCTCATGTATAGCTTCTGTTGATACTGATAGCAGCTTTTCAAAAGGTTACATTGAATTGTGCAATTTTGATACAATTTTCTTATGTTTGATTACAGAGTCTGGCTAATCTGCATACCCTCACTATCATACGCTCCAGAAAAACTGCCCTGTATTGTAATTGATGCACTATGGTGTAATTCATTGTTTTTAATACCTTGAGTGCAAAAGTTCCCTCTCAATTATGTATAAATACAGTTCCTTCTGTATATTTAAAATAGTAGCTACTATTCCTTATTTTCGTTTTTTGTTCATTTGTTAGCTATTTATAGAACACCTGCTATGGGTCAGATATGATAATAAGCACTGGATAAAATGATGAACAAGATAGACAAGGGTCCAGCTATGAGAGATCTTATACTTTACAGTCTAGCTTACTTTGTGGCAGGCAGTGTGAAAGGCACATTGCTTCTGTTAGCTATAATTTTCTGTGCAACAATTCTTGGAGGTGAATGTTATTACTCTCAAGTAATAAATGAGGAATATGAAGCTCAGAGAGGTTAATCAACCTGGTTAGCCACACAGATAGTAAGTGGAGGATCTGAGATTCAAGTTCGAGTCATTTAGGTTCTGTATTAGTTTTCTATGCTGTCTTAATAAATTACTATAAATTTAGTGGCTTAAAACAATACACATTTATTATATCACAGTGTCTGTGGGGCAGGAGTCCTGGCATAGCTTAGCTGAGTCCTCTACAAGGCTGTAATCAAGGTGTCAGTCAGGACTGGCTCCACTGTGGAAGAATCCATTTCAAGCTCATGTGGTTGTTGATAGAATTCATTTACCAACTCATGTAGTACTTATGGCAGCTTGCTTCTTCATAGCCAACAAAGGAGAGAGAGAAACTCAAGCATGAGTCAGCTAGAATGATAAAGGCTTAGACAACATAAAATCATCACTACAGTGACATTCCATCATCTTTTTAATATTCTGTTGATTGGAAGCAAGTAACAGGTCCTGTCCACACTCCAGGGGTGGGGATTATACAAGGCATAGGGGGCCACATGAGAGTGTGTGTCAGCCACAGTTTCCATAGTCTATGATCTTTCCACTATACTGTGCTGCGTCTACTAAGAGCTCAATATATGTGAATTGACTGAAATATTTTTAAAAATTATGTAAGGCCATATAACACAACTGGAAAAATTTAGCAGGGTTGATTCCCATAATCTCGTGATCCCAAGACAACTTAGTTTCCCAAGCAAGGTGCTAAGTACTGACTCCTGCTATCTATCTCTAAGCAGTCGTAATAATTGTGTTTGAATTTCTGTCTAGTCTTGTGTGCTCATAGCAGTCTTTTGAATGATCACACCACTGTTACCTAACCAAGTCCGAATGGTTGGATATGCAGGCAATTTTCAATCCCCCACCACTAAAAAACGAATAAATTAATGATAACAACAATAAAAAAAAACACACCAAAATATTGCATAATCTCTTCAAGGAACATGATTTATACTCTCTTTTGTATTATTTACTTAAACTGGGAATCCAGAAGTGAATATTTCCTTGGCTCTTGATGCACACTCTCAGAATGCTTCTGATTTTATTTGACTTTGACTGAATTAATAGCTTTCAAAATTACCAAGGCATGGGGCTGGCCCCATGCATAGTGGTTAAGTTCAGCTTGCTCCACTTCAGCAGCCCAAGTTTGCTGATTCAGATCCTGGGCGTGGACCTACACCACTCCTAAGTCATGCCATGGCAGCGACTCACATATAAAGTGGAGGAAGACTGGCACAGATGTTAGCTCAGGGTTAATCTTCCTCAAACAAAACAAAAGAGGAAGTTTGGTAACAGTTGTTAGCTCAGGGCTAATCTTCCTTAGCAAAAAATAAAAATAAAAATAAATTAAAAAAACAAGGCATGTGATAATGCTAATTGGAACTCTGATCACTGGAAAGAAAGAAAGACAGTATTTTACCTGTTCGTAATCATGGGGTTTTGGTAGTGAGAAGTAAGGGAAATTATCTTCTCTTTATGGCCATGAACCAGATCCCAGGGTGTTGTTCTATTCTAGAGTTCAAGTGAGGACAAGGATGCCCTCAGGACTTATCCTTAGTAACAAATGGTGTCACTTACATGGATATTTTTCTTGGTAATAGTGTAGGATAGTACCTTCCTTACCTTGGGGCAGAAGCTATTCACATGAGGCACTTGAGAAATATGTATTTCCTTCTGTACAGGGGCACCTTTGACTAATTTATTTATTCCAATCCACCACTCTGTTGTTCAATGTGTCCACTTTAGCAGCACATTTCACAGTGACCTTTCCTGCAGTAGAAAAGGAAAAGAAGAAAAAGGCAGAGCTAATGTAATACACAGTAGATTGGCTCATATTTGTCATCCAGTTAACACTAATAAGAACCAATTAATTGCTTATTACTTTTCTTGTGATTCAAGAACTGATAGCTTGGAGTTGTTGGTTACAGCCTTTTTTGAAAAAAAAAATCTGTTGTGAGCTGGAGAATTTAGCTACCATATTTGGTTCTCATATGCCTGCCCTGTGATCTTACGTCAGCCTGTTGGAGGATTTGTGTGTTTTTGCTTATCCTTATATGGGAAGGCTGCCTGGAGAATCTGTCTAACCGGAATTAGAAGCCCTGTAGCATTTTGCAGGAAGTGTGGCTTTAGGAGAAACCCGTGGTTTGTGTAATTAAGTTTCCTTACTGCCAGAATTTGATTCGTAGAGATGGTGAGTTGGAGAACATCTTTGCTGATTCTAAAATCACCAGCATTTTATACCTCTTAATTTTATACCTCTTCATATACCAATCAAATTTCCTTCATTCTATTATGAAAGATTTCTCCTAAAGAGGATTGAAATCTGTATAGAAACTCACTGTACTGAGTTGATAATGATAGTGATTAGGGCAGGGACCTGGAGGCTGGAATGAAATGGTTTGTTTACTTTTAAATTCTTGATGCAAACTTTAGTCTGAAATGTTTTGGAACATAAAATCCATATATGTTAGACTAGCACTTGTCACAAGTTTTCAGCTTTGATATTTGATTATAACAGTATGATTTGTCTCAAGGAAGGCGTTTGCTTTAATGGCACTCCCAAAGCTGCCAGAACAGCATAAAGCACCTGTTACCCTGTTTTCCCCTTAGCACTCATTTCTTGGAAACACCTATGTCAAGTCACTGACGCTTTTGTGGAAGCACTTTAGAATGTTCTTAACCTCACGCTTTAATTGTCCAAATACATGACGGTTTTAAATGGAGATGCACCTCTTTTTTTTTTGCAAAGGCAATAGAGTTTGTATGAATCATTGCTTCTTCACTATAACTTTTTCTTACCAGGTGTTAAAGTTCCAGGAGGCTTTTATTGCTTGTGACATGTTTTTCTGTTTCGTTATCACAGAACTTCAACGTGGGAAAGGGTAGAAGGGCTCTCATCTAGGAAAATTTGCCCTCGTATAAACCCTTAACATAATCAACAGGTTTTCTTGCTCTTACTTTAGGGAAAGCTTTGAAATTAAGAATTATATGAAAGAATTATGAGCCATATCTGCACTCAACGAGCCGTCATTAAGTTGACAGACAGCCTAATTAGCATGAGATAACAAGCTGGTGGCGCATTATTTGTTATTCATTATACTTATTGTTTAAGTGGTGCTTTTTACACTGACAGGTCTTGAGCAAGTGTGTGCTTTGGAGAAAGTTTCTAATCTATTTGAGTATTAGTTTCTTCATCTGTAAATCTGGAATGAAAATAATAGCAGTTGCTGTGTAAGATTATTGTGAGAATTAAATAAGATAAACATGTAAAGGGCTTAGTATAGTTCCTGGCCCATAGGAAGCACATAATAAATAATAATTATTATATTATACTTTAGAGTGAGATTACATTTGGTGCAATGCGGAGAGGGACCTGATACATATAAAATTCTACAGCTCATTGTTAGCACACCTTAAAGTGGGGTCTGTGTCCCTTTGTTTCCCGTCTTAGCCCAGCCCTAATCCACTCACTTTCCAGTAGCAGAAAGAGGCCAGACTTTAATTAAGAGCGGGTTACATTCCATCACTTATTTCATCTTTTAGTATGGAATTTATAATTCTATAATTATAATTTATAAATTTCTTGAGACCATAAAAATATCTCTATTTTATTTTTACTTTTATCAGAGTAAAAATGTTGGCCTTGAAGCCCAGCATGTACTTAGAAACTGCATTCTTGATTGAATGTTAGCCCCTAATATTACTTAGGCAGAGGTCCAACAGTAATTCTTTCATCGCAGTAGAGGATCCTAGGGTTGGAATTGGGTATTCCAGTCACTTTTTGTTTATAATGATGTAGAGTTTGATTAAATTGTGTACAGACACATTTGGATGATAATGGAAGCAAAATCATAATCTGGTAAGTAGAATTTACAATTAAATTAAATAGTAAGAACACATGAAAAGTGGTATCACAATTTGTAATAGGTTGTTGATGTTATATAAAAATCTCTTAAGAAAAAATCCATAAAAAATATCATGAAGCTGGACAGAGAAATGTAGTGGAACAAACTTAAGCTTTGGAGTTAGGGACATCCAAGTTTGAATGCCGGCCCTGTCATCCACTACTTTGTGACTTGGGGTAAATTTACTTAACTTCTTTGAGCCTTAGTATTCTAATCTGTAAAACAGAGGTAATAGTATCCACCTTACAGGGCTATTATGAATATTAAATTAAATAACATATGTAAAACGCCTACTTTAGCTGCTATCACTTAATTGGTTTTCTATAAATGTTAATTGTAATTGGTATGAATAATAAGAAGACAATATCTGTCTCCCAGTCTTGTCTGAACACTGCCACAACTTGAAATTCCTATGAATTTGGGAATAATACTGAGCACCTTCTGATACCGCAAAGTGTCTCTGTCTGTTGGATGAACCCATAGCTCCTGTAAGCCCAGAAACTTTAAATCTTGTGAAACCTTTGAGCTTCAATCCTTCTCTGCTTTGCTTAGAGCAGCTGCTATCTCCCTACCATGGAATGTGCTAGCAGTGAGGTGCTCTGTTTGGCTCTGGAGATTTCTGAGGCTGTACCTTCTAATCAACTTTGTTCTAGGATTTCCAAGGAGTATTTTGGAGAATAAAGACTTACTTTGCTAGTTGGGGACGGCAAGAATCTGTGTGCAAACACTAATCATCAACAGTATCTTTCTGCACTCAAATCCTAGGTAAATGGAATGTATATAGGCATATTGTATGTTCTGCACTCATCAGTACTTGAAGGGTGGCAGAAATATCGGATATTGAAAAAGGTGGCTAAAACATAAATAAAACACACTAATAGATGGAGTTTTCTCCAATTCATTTTGGGGCACCCATCAGTATAATTTGATGGATGAGATATTTAATTCAGGAAATTTCTTTTGAAGGCATATTTACAGATAATAGTTAATCTATGAGAAATTCAGCCCAGTCAGCCTCAAAGACTATGAGTTACAAAGACTTTGACTAAGACTGATATATATTACTTTTGAATAAGCTCTTAGAGGTTACTGATTATAGCCATCTTACTTTTCTCAAACTTCCTTAAGTTTTTTCAAACTTTTCTGGAACGTATTGTAGATTCCCAGCGTGCCTTAAGAATTTTAAAAAGAGCACTTAGCTTGCTTTATAGCACTGGACTTATTTTTTTTCCAGCTTTATTCAAGTTTAATTGACTTATTGACTTGCTTCCAAAACATAGAGTGTGGAAATCTAATCATCAGAAAAACATCAGGGGCTGGCCCATGGCCGAGTGGTGAAGTTCTCACACTCCACTTTGGGGGCCCAGGGTTCAGATCCTGGGTGCGGACCTAACACTGCTCATCAAGCCATGCTGAGGTGGTGTCTCACATAGCAGAACTAGAGGGACCTACAACTAGAGTATACAACTAAGTACTGAGGGGCTTAGGGGAGAAGAAGAAGAAGAAGAAGAAGAAGAAAGATTGGCAAGAGATGTTAGCTCAAGCCCAATCTTTAAAAAAAAAAAAAAATGAAAAACTTCAGACAAGCCTGAATTGAGGGACATTCTACAAAATACCTGGACAGTACTCCTCCAAATTTTCATTATCATGGGAAACAAGAAAAGTCTGAGAAATTGTTACAGATGAGAGGAGACTAAGGAGACATAACTAAATGTAATGCAGTATCCTGGAAGGGATCTCGAGACAAAAAAAGGACATTAGTGGAAAAACCCGTGAAATCTAAGTAGTCTGGAGTTTGGTTAATAGTACTGCCCCAATGTTGATTTCTTAGTTGTGACAAATGAACCACTGTGAGGTAAGATGTTAACAATAGGGGAATCAGAGTGAGAGCTATATGGGAACTCTCTGTATGATATCTGCAATTTTTTTGTAAATCTAAAATTATTCCAAAATTAAAGTTTATTAAAGTAAAATATTTTAAAAAAGCATTTTGGTGGTGTTGAATTTAAAACGAAATTGTGATATCAATCAGTATGGAGTATCTACTTTGTGTCTAGCCTAGAGGTGAGCACTCTGTGGGGAAACATAAGCAAAAAGCATGGCCTCTCCCTTCAGTTGGCTGGTCAACTAATCGAGAGATGAGACTTTGACATGTAGAAAGATTAGCAAACATTGGTACTATTTGATTAACCTCCAGACTGCGTGACGCAGACAGTAGGAGGCCAGAGGCAGAGGACTGGAGTGACCATCAAGGGCTTCACAGAGGGAGTGAACCTGCATGAATAGATTAGAATTGCATCAGTGGAGAGAGGGAGGACTTGCAGCTGAAGGGAACTAAAAGCACTAAGATCTTGGGCACAACAAGCTCAGGGAAAATAAAGGCAGCCTGATCTGATCTGGGGTGGGGAGGGGAATGCATATTTTTAGAGAGGTCAATAGACCAGGGCCTCATTATGCAGAACCTTGAAAGTTAATCAGTAGGAGATGGGTTTGGAATTGGCCAGTAGGAACCAGTGTAGTGGCAGAATTACAGTATATGGTTCAGTTCTGTGGCTTTTTAGCCTTCGGCCAAATCTATACCTATCATTTATTAATCTGCTAACACCTCTCTTGGCATGTACATTTGATAAGACTATGGGGGAATGAAGTTCACCTGAAGAGGTGAAAGTACAGTCATGCCCATTTTCTGGATTAAAAAGGCTTTTCTTGACTAAATTAAATATCAGTTCTGAATAATCTCGCCTATAAACCCTTTCATATCTGGAAGTTTCCTCTGTCTATACTCTTTTTCAGCGTCATAAGGAACTTTAATCCCTCTGTCTGCTACCCGCTCAGTTAAAGCTTGTTTTTACTTTCAAGTGAGCAGTGTGTTGTATTCAGATCATTTTGCTCTTTGCAAATGTTGTTGGACTTTGTTTTCTTAATTGATGGGTATGTTGCTTATTTAAAAAAAAGAAAGAAAGACAGGGATAGTAAGGCTTGGAAATTTCCTCTTGGGATTATCTGGGAAAGTGATTTCTGCTGCTGTTTCCTGTGATCCTCTGTTAGAGTTTATGTAGGGACAACACTGGGCAAAATTCTAAAACAGACAAAGAAGCTTCACTGTCTTCCTTATCTGTGTCTCCCCAGGCAGTCCCTCCCTGTATTCCAAACATGCACACGACCTGCTCTTTCTGTGAAAACCAAAGTGGAATCAGTCGCAGTAGGGATTCAGGCATCAGAAGAATAGAATTTTAGGGTAGGTTGGTACTCCCAGTGCTCCTTGTTTCACAGCCTCCTGGGTCCACACATAAAGCCATCTCTGAAGGAATGGGAGAGAGACTAAAGCTCCTTCTGACTGGAAAAAAAACATAGACAGATAAAAGTGTCAGATAAGAAAGGGCTCGATAGATGAGATTATTCAGAACTGATATTTTATTTGGTCAAGAAAAGTCTTTTTAACCCAGAAAAAGGACAAGACTATACTTTTTTTACTATGATCACCTTGAGACATGGCTATTTTTGAGAAACTACCTTTAAATATCTCCTTTCTCCTCTTTTCACACTAGGCTCTACCTTTGAAATTACTTGGGCCTCAGCATCTCGTTAGACATGATGTGATAGAAGTGCAACTAAAAAAGAAAATAATAACAGCTTTCTTTTTCTTTTGGCAGCAGTAAAATCGCAAACCTTAGCTTGTGCTCTTATGCTGCCACATCCTGGAATATCTGTCAGGAGAACTCCAGGGAACTAGGAGTGGAGGTGGGAGATCAACAAGAAAATTCTTAATAGTCATCTTAACCCAGATTTGTTGCAGACTTGTTGGTAAAGAGATATGAATTATGTTTGTTATTTTTTTTAAGATTGGCACCTGAGCTAACATCTGTTGCCAATCTTCTTCTTTATTTCTTTTTCTTCTTCCTCTTCTTCTCCCCATAGCCCACCCCCCCCCCCCCCGAGTACGTAGTTGTATATTCTAGTTGTGAGTGCCTCTGGTTGTGCTATGTGGGACGCCGCCTCAGCGTGGCCTGATGAGGGGTTCTATGTCTGCACCCAGGATCTGAACTGGCGAAACCCTGGGCCACCGAAGTGGAGTGCACGAACAACTGCTCAGCCATGGGGCCGGCCCCTGAATTATAAGTTTTACATGGCTGATTGTGAACGAAGCATTTTTGAAGACATTGCAAAACAACAAGTGGAAAACAAGTGTCTCTTGCTGTGGTTGTACCCTTAGATTAAGAAATAGGAAGCCAGTGGCTTAAGGGCTCATGACAGTATTCATTTAAAAATGCATACAGATCTCTCTGGTTACCAAACGACTACACAGTGGCAACACTGTAGTGATCCAGTGCCAGAAGACTAACTGGGGATTCAGATTTGATTTTCCTTTTAGGTTTATTTTGTAAGTAGATTAGTAAAAGGCTGAAAAGGCAGCTTTAAATGCTATTTTTCACTCTTCCTACACCTCATTGTTAAATCCTTAGGCCCAGGCTAGGCAAAGACAGGCTTATTATATTCCTACAAAGTAGAATGACCCTTCCTAGGACAGCATTTGAAATAAACAGAACTAATTGGAGGGAATCTATATATCTGAATTTCTCTTTGCAGAAGTTTAGTGGACCACAAATTATAACCTGTTTAAAAAGGACAAAATACACAGCTGTTTATTCATTTATAGACTTCAATTATGTGTAAGAGTTTAGTCATAGAAGTTGTGAGCATCCATTTTTGAAAGTTTCCATGTTCATTTTGTAATATTCTACTTTCATTGTTTTAGTGTAATATGTTACAACATTTGTGAGCTCAGTTTTCACAGCTGGCCAGTTATATAGAACTTTACTAAGTACATTATCCTTTCAATAAAACTATAGATTGCCTGTAATATAGATGGATGTAGTATTTAGTATTCATGCTATCATTGTTAAGCTTAGCCTAAGTGGCATTGATAATAGCAATAAGCACTTGATTTCTCCTCTAAGTTCCTTGTACTCATTGGCTTTGTCATTCACTTGGCACCTCTCACCTCACCACCTTGTATAATTGTCTTAGCTTCATATTTAAGTATCATGTTGTAATTGAATTTTTTTCTTGAGAAAGATTAGCCTTGAGCTAACTTCCACTGCCAATCCTCCTCTTTTTGCTGAGAAAGATTAGCCTTGAGCTAACTTCCACTGCCAATCCTCCTCTTTTTGCTGAGGAAGACTGGCCCTGAGCTAACATCTGTGCCCATCTTCCTCTACTTTATATGTGGGACACCTGCCACTGCATGGCTTGGTAAGCAGTGTGTAGGTCCGTGCCCAGGATCCAAACTGGTGAACCCCAGGCCACTGAAGCAGAGCGTGTGAACCCAACTACTGCACCACAGGGCCGGCCCCTGAATTTTTTAATATATCTATCCCTGATCCCTCCCACTAGATTGTAATCTTGGGAGGGAATCTCTGCTATTTTTCTTTAGACATTTTAGAGAACCTTATAAAGTTCTTATGCACTGAAAAGGCACCCAAGAAATATTGTTGAATACTACTAAATAGAGTTTCAGACGATCATTTTACATTTTAGTGCATCATAGTTGGAACCTCTGTCAATGTTCATCAAAGCATCAGCTGAGAAAATGTGACAGAGATTGATTATAAAACAAGACAGAAACCCTACCCTGATTAAATGTTTTATGGTAGGTTGGCACTTTCATGAAAAAGACTCAATTTTTCCCATTTGAAGCATGATTACTGAAGTTTTGTTCTTCCTTTGGGTTTGAACATTCACACTGGCACCTTCTAAAGCAGAAACTGTCAGTTTCCTTCCTTTAAAAGAAACTTGACCCTTGGCATGACAGACAAGAAGCTGACTGAGGCTAGCTGGAGAGCAGTTGTTTCCTCCAGGCAGCAGTTGTTCAGGAGCCCTGCTCTGTGACTTTGGAGGGAAAGATACCTTGAATCTCAGACCTTGACATGTGGGCAGAAATAACTTGGCATTGTTTGGGTGGAGGTGAAGAGCGTGGTTTGCTCTTTGAAAAAGATTGATTTAAATTCCTGGACAGTGCCATTGTCCACTTGCAAATGCATTTGTGTACTGAAAAAGATATTAATAACTTTTTAACTCCAAAGGTTTTTTTTTTTTTTTTTGGTGAGGAAGATTAGCCCTGAGCTAACATCTGTTGCCAATCTTCCTCTTTTTTTTGCCTGAGGAAGATATATGCTATATTTAGGAGTGAAAGTTTGATTTTATAAGCTAATATGGAAATAGAATTCCCATTAGAAAAATTATCTTGTTGCAAATTTTGCTGTATTGTAGCTGATCTTTAAAGAAGGGCATTCTACTCAGATCTAAATAGCCTATAGAAATTTCAGTTCCTGTTGGGAGAAATTCAGAATTTTTTTCCTGGTGTTATGTGATAAGAAAGAAAATTACTTACCCACAATCATAAGCAAGTTAGAAGGACAAAAATATAATCTCTGTATATGTATGCATATGTGTGTGGTGGGGGTGTGTGTGTAAATCCATAGGGGACTTGACTGTGTGGAAGTTTCTTATTTTGAATTTTAATTTCCATTAGGAGGACTGCTTCTTTTGATTTTATATTTCTGATGCTTCTGCTCCATCTGTGTCTTTTTGTGTGACTCCATGAAGAGACTTTTATTGATTGTGCTCTGCAGCTCAGAAATGTTAAGTAATAGTTTTAAATTTGGGTAAATTACCATAGATGTGTGAATTAGGGTTCTAAAAGAAATACATATCAGAGGAGAAGCCTGACTAAAAAGTATGAATTTTATATATTAAAGCTCTCTCCTAGGTATGATTAGGAGACAAAATAAGTGTATTTTCTCTACCTGTTAGTCTAGCTGAAAAAGTAGCACAGATACATGAAAGATCCTTTAGCAGCATGTGTTAACAGCTAAGGAGTAGTACAGGTATACTCCAAACTTAATATACAGGCAGGCTTAGCTCTTATATCTTCTTATTTGGTTTCTATTCTAAACAGTGAAAACTGAGACGTAGAGTGACTCAGAGGCTTGTAACGTTCTCCAGGAAGGATTAATTTCTGTTCACTATATGATGCTTGTTAAGACGAGAAGTAGACTCTGGTCGTTTGGAAAGACTTTCAACAAGGGCTGAAACTAGAGAGGCTTCTCACTACTCCTACTTTTGAGTTAACTGCACTTGAGGTTATTGATATGCATCAACCAGCCTTGCTTCTGCATCATTCGATGTGGGAATTTTCAATGGAAAAAAGAAAAATTCAGATTGATAAAAGGATCTGTGGCTGAAAACTCATCAATACACTTGTGAGACATTGTTAAAAACAAAATAATAAAGAGACAAAACCATATATCTTCTGTGAAACCACAAATTCTTGATCCATGTCTAAATTCATTTCTGCTAGTTCAGAAACACTGACTTCTTTTGAATTTGAAAAATAAAAACGATAAAAGCTGTTTGTTCAGCAATATAGTTTTTTATCCTTTTGGGCCCTAGATTAAGAAGAAACAGCAAGATGTACTGGGTTTCTTAGAAGCTAACAAAATAGGATTTGAAGAAAAAGATATTGCAGCCAATGAAGAAAATCGGAAGTGGATGAGAGAAAATGTGCCTGAAAACAGTCGGCCAGCCACGGGATATCCCCTGCCACCTCAGATTTTCAATGAAAGCCAGTACCGTGGGGTAAGGAACAAATTTAAATTCTTGTTTTTTCAAATAGATTGCTTCAAATCCTTCCCATCCTTTTCACCCCCATCCCCACATCTGCATACAGTCATTTCTCTCATTCATCCTCTCATTCCATCTGAGGCAGTGGGGTATTTTGCCTTCTACTAGGAGTCATCCACCAAAAAATTACCTGTAAATGTATAAATATAGACCTTAGACATATAGTTGGAAGTGAGAAGGTCACTTTTTGGTGGGAATCTTTTCATGTTCCAATTCAGAGCAAGTAGGGGAGAGGTATGGCAAAACTGAAAAGTTTATCAGCACAAAATATTTTCTCTGTTAATTGAATTTGTCAGTTCTGAAGTAGGCCTGAAGATTTCACCTGTTGCTGCAAACAGGGCCAACGTGTAAAGACATACTCTACAGATAAAGAAAAGGCAATTAGGCTATTCATTTAGATAGTGAAACTCAATGCCTCTATATATGAAATTTCTGCAAACTGTTGAATCTCAGGGCCCTGAAGAGGCCTGAGAGGTAATGCAGTCTAATCTAAACCAGCATATATTGTCTTGACTGCTCCTTTTTGAAGCAGAAATTTCAATTTATTTGACTTTTGAAAACAAATACATTTTGGATTATAAGGATAATGTTTGAGAAAGCACATTTATATGTTTTATTTCTCACTCAGAATCCACACTGCAAAGGAATGGAATATGTTATGGAAATAAGGCACGTATCACTGAGAAATGGGAAGGTGGAAAGGAAGGGGCAGGAAGTGAGACTCAACAAACAAATATTTGTTAATGGAAAAGGAATCCAACTTCTACTGAGTGCCTGTTACGTGCCAAGCACTGAATTAGGAGTTTAATAATGATAAGAATTAAGATGCGACTCTATACAGACTCTTAGGGAGAAGAGTACATAGCAATCATTCATAGAAAACATATGTCAGCTATTGTGCTACATGCTTTTTGTGTATTATATTAGTCAGTTTTCATACTAATTCCATGAAGTAAGTATTGTTATTCCTATTTTTTAGGTGAAGAAAGTGAGGCCTAGAAGAGGTTAACTGACTTCTTAAATCACTTGCCTAGTAAGTGAGGCAGCTAGGATTTAAACCTAGATCTGTTTTACTCTGAAGCTCTTACTCTTTCTATTAAACCACTGGGTCATTCATTTTCCTGTTTACTCAAAGATCCCATCGTCATTCTTTTCTTGCTCCATTCTGTATTGTCAGGGGCTGACCTTAGCAAATTACATTTTCCAGTCTCCATTGCCAACTGGTTACCTGTTGGGTTTGGCCAATAACAGGAGGCACCAGTTGGAAAAGTAGAGGACAGGAGGAGAGGAAAAGCCAAGGTATCCCTCTCCTTCCTGTCTCTGGAGGTGTCCATGACAGTGACTGCATCTCCTTTGTAGTACCAGCTCTCCCAGGGTGTCCTGCTCCTGGATTCTGTAATACCACCTTCTCCACTTTTCCCTTCAGCCCTAGCTGTGTTAACAGCTTCCTGCTGTTGCTAATCTCTGGGTTGCCTCACCATCTCCTGTTTGTCTTTCAGCTCTTTAATCCTTTCTAAGTAGTTCTTCATATTAAATTTCCTTGTTTAAACTGTCTCAAGTTTTCTCAGCCTTGGCACTACTGACATTTGGGTTGGATAATTCTTTGTTGTGAGAGGCTGCCTTGTGCATTGTAGGATGTTGAACAGCATCCCTGGCTTCTGTCCATGAGTGCCAGTAGCATCCTTCCAGTTGTGAAAAACCAAAAATGTCTCTAGACTTTGCCAGATGTCCATGGGGGCAAAATTACCTCCTGTTGAGAACCACTTAACTATGGCTTGAGTTCTCATTTCCAGACTGGAATGTGACTGAAACAAGTACCCCACCTACACAGATGAGGCTGTGCTATAGAAGATACAAAATTTATAAGGATAATCTTTGTTCTGAAAGAGCTTATGCTGTGTATATGAAGAACTAAAACACATTTCCATGCAATGATAATTAATATGATACCAATATATGGTAGAATACATTCTAGATTAATGTTATTAGAATCCCAGAGATTTAATAAAGTATCTTTATTTTTCCACAAGAGAATTCCTATATATGTCACAGTCTGTTTTCTTTACTCTTATATTCTTAGCACCAAGAACAGTGATTGGAACATAGTGGGTGCTCAGTACATATTTGTGGAACAAATTAATTAATCTGGTTTCACTGAGAAACTGATGCTCTTTTCTCTTAGTTACAAACCTGTTTATGATTGCTAGGACCAAGGCCAACAAATGATAATATATTTTGATCCCAAAACACTTGAAACAGAGATAACTAGAGTCCCCTACATAGCATTTTATGGTCAGATTTTAATATAGTTGAAGAACTATTTTCTTTCACATGAATTTAAAGACTGACACGAGTTGTTTTTGCTGCTTTGATGATAGTCAGTAAAAATACCTTTTGTATGACTGTTAATTCTTTTCACTAGCATTTTGAGATTACTTCCAAGTGGTTGAGTATAGATATGATGTATATTGTTTGTTTACCTTGAGTAGCCTATAGGTTGTGTATCTCAGTATGGAATTGGTATCAAGATCCAGTTAGTTTCACTTTTGAATATTGAACTCAAAGTCTGCGAGGCTGCTCATATGTGCCTGTTATTTGGGATTTATTCCTTTGTCAACCTCTAGGGTACACAAAAAGATGCTTTGAGTCAATCCTTGGGGATATCCCAGTGGCAATAAACAATTCTAACTGTGTTAAAAGAACCCCTACGTAAGAGAGAAATTCTGATGTTTCTTAGCGTGGGGTTCAAATTTAGGGTCATCAATGGCTTGAGAGGCTCTAAATTTTATACCTCCAGATCCTCCAAGTGCCAGGAATTATACATGCTGGAAAAGAACCCTGTAATTAGCAATCTTTTAGTGAGGCGATCTCTACAGAAGCCAGTAAATACTGAGTGCTTTTCACCTCTAATAAATCAGCCAAAATGCCAAGCATATCGCTGTGTGTTTTAAATCAAACAAACTAAGGCCAAGTGTTTTCTAAGTAGGTTTGCTATTGATTATATGTCATAGTCGAATTTAGGCAATTCTATTTGTTACTTTTGGAGCATGCTTGGTGGGTTAGAGGATGACAGTAGGAAACCCAGCCATATTCAGTCATGTGATGCTTTTCTTGGATCCCCGGATTGAAACCTTTTAGTGGTTTGTTTGTTCTTTTGGTCATGTTTCATGAAAATCTCATTCCCTTCCTCCAAACAGAGCGCAAATTTACTTTTCTTATGGCCTTGGGCATAACTAGCTAATATTTGGTTTACTGTAGATTCGGAGGACATCTCTACCTTAATAAATAATGGAAGAGAAATAATGGGGGGTTGGAGCAACAGCCTCATACCAGAAATAAGTAACCTCTTACTGGCAAATTGTTGGCTGCTTTGGGCTGTGGAGAAAGCTGCTTGCCCTGAGGCAGATCTAAATTCTATGTGATGTGGGATAAGGCATTTTACGATTTCTGCCCCTTAGAGCAGCATATCTTTTAACCCACATTAAATGGAATCCAGTAAGCCTTGACTCTTTACTACTCTTTCCAGAATTCTAGCATTATGGAAGTTAGCTAGCCTGCCTGCCTCCAATGAGGTTGATCAGTCAGGTCATTTTGAATAAATTTCCTCTTTTCTTTGCTTTCTTGGTTGCATATTGCTAATTCTTGCCTTCTTTTCACCAAGGACTATGATGCCTTCTTTGAAGCCAGAGAAAATAATGCAGTGTATGCCTTTTTAGGCTTGACAGCCCCACCTGGTTCAAAGGTATGATTCCTTTTTTCCTGCTTTATAGGCCATTTCATTGCTGCTGGGTTTTTTAATCAGCAAGATTTCTACCTTTATTAAGTGCTTAAATTAAGCCAGAGGGAGTGCAACATAGCTGAAAGGAAATGTCCCTACTCTGCATGCACTTAATCTCTAGTAGGGGAGACAGATGTGCATAATCAAATACACATGAAGTACGTGAGTAGGAGGTAAGTTGAATGACTTCCCCATCAAGCTGCCCAAGGCAGCAAATTTCTCATTGACCTGTTCACAAATAAGTGGTTAGCAATTTTAAAGACTCGTATTATTCCAGCCATCATGCATGGTTCTCTATCGACAGAAAGCATCTTAGTTCATAGTAATCTTCTTGGCAGCATCTATTGTCTTTGTGTGAGAGCAAATGCTAGAATCATCCATTCAAATTAACTAAGAGTATTTGAGTTCAAAACTAGTCACTAAATTGCTGGCTAAATTTGGGGCTTTTTCCCTGCCAATAGCAAATTAATTTTTGAAGTGGCAGTATTCCCAGGGGAGACCATAGAAAGAAAAGAATCAAAAATTAAATTGCCTGTTTAATGAAATGTCTCAAAGCTATGGACTTTAAATATACCTTTGCCTTTTACCACAGACCTCCATACGGGCTGACTTAATCAGAATGTATGTCCCTTGCTCTATCATTTTACATTTGTCTCTTAGCAACTGATTTTATGTTAAACAGATTCTTCTAACTCCAGCTCCTTCTCCAATTTTGAGAGTCTGTGTCATTGTCTGATTTTTCACTAGAAACCATTTACTAGCATTGTGTCTGAGTCACTGTGAAATTCTGTTTCCTTGCCAAACTTTCTTTTTCCATGAATAAAATGTCTTACTTTAGGCTTTGTGTAATTTAAGTTGAAAGAAATGTTAGGCAAGGCATTTTTGTTTAAACAAGTTGATAAAACCCAAGTTAAGTCATTGATTTCAATGCAGATTAGAGAAAGTATGAAAGGAAGGATAGTCTTTTTTTCTGTTACTGATGACTCCTTCTCCTTCAATTAAAAGTAGGAGTCGTTCCTTCATTTATTCATTCAACAAGTCTTTATTGAGTGTCAAGCACTGGCTTGACATTGATGGTGAGGCAAATACAGAGAATACTGAATAATCCCTGCATTTAAAGTGTTTTTAACTTAGAGATGGACATGTATACAAATAATTATACCACAAATATGTCTACAAATAATTACGATTCAAGACATACTATGGTAACTTCTATAAGATTGGTGTGAATAAAGTGCTGTAGGCGTCCAGAGGAAATAATCATAAATTACTACTAAGGAGTTTAGGCAGCTTCACAGAGGAAGTGGCATTTGAGCTGTTAGGGATTCCAAAATACTGAAGTGACACTATGATGTCTTTCACAAAGGCAACAACAGGAACCACTGTAGCTGCACATGATGGTGTGTTCAGAGAGCAGAGTGCAGTGCAGCATGGCTACAGAATAAGACATATTAAATAGAGGAGGATGCATTAGGAGGCGAGAATGACTAGGTAGGCTGGGGCCAGATTATGAATGCTGTGCTAGGTACTCTCAGTTTTATCCTTTAAGCATCTAAAGCCATGATGGCAAATGGGGAAAGGCAATGATATGATTATCTATGTATTTTAAGATATGATTTCATCTAAATCTTAAGAAAATAAATTTGGAAGCTGTATGGATTGTGAAACATTGGAGAAATGAGATATCAGAGATAGGCTGACCCATTAGAGGGTACTTTAAAAGTCCAAAAAAGTGATGGAGAGGGCCTAAAATGGGACAGCAGCCATGGAAAGGAGGAGATGGATTTAGGAGATACAGAAAAATTACATGTGACAGGATTTAGCAAGTTACGAGGTGCTTGTGTAAGTAAAGAACTCAGAGGAATTGAAGCTATCTCTGGGGTCTCTAACCTGGGTGATTGTGAAATGAAGCAAAGGTCATGGAGGAAACAGAAAAGTGAGTGATCCATGGGAGGAGTTGGTCTTGGAAAGGAGAGGACATGCAGTTTTTTTATGAGATTGGAGAGAATGAGGAGAGAGGGATAAAAATTGTATCCTTCTTTGAAAGTGTCTTTCTTTTTTTTTTATGAGGAAGATTAGCCCTGAGCTAACTACTGCCAATCCTCCTCTTTTTTCTGAGGAAGGCTGGCCTGAGCTAACATCCATGCCCATCTTCCTGTACTTTATATGTGGGACACCTACCACAGCATGGCATGCCGTGTGGTGCCATGTCTGCACCCGGGATCCAAACTTGGGAACCCCAGGCTGCCGAAGTGGAACGTGCGAACTTAACCGCTGCACCACCTGGCCGGCCCCAAAAGTGTCTTATCTTTAGTGTGAGGCAGGAAGAAAAGTCATCTTCTGGGAGTGATGGAAAATTTGGAACATTAGAGCTTTGAGGAGAATTGAAAGGATTCACTCATTGAAAATAGGCTAAGGAGTAGGCTAAGATCATGAATGGAAGAACTGAGCGATATGGAGAGTGCAGCTGATGTTACCATTGATGAACCCATCGTGGAGCCAGTCAGCTTGGTTATAGTGTTTTTTTCCATCCTTGTTTAAGCCTAAGAGTAGGGATAGAGAAAATAACAGTGGATGTTATCAAAGGTGGAACAAGAGGAAGCTGTGATAGATGGGATAACAAGAAGTCTGGAATTGACAATGGAGTTGAAGGGTGGATTGGTGAGAGGGAGATTATGAATGTTGGTATTTAATAGGTTTTTTCCATGACTAAAAGTGATAAATTTGATATAAGAGTGGTGATTTCTCTATCCCTCAGCTCAGGTTTCAGAGTTTTTCACCTTTAATTTAACAGGACAATAAGCTTTCCAAAAAGAAAGATACAAAACAGAAGGCTGAACAGAAAGTATACAAATTAAGAAATACAGCTAGTTTTCTCACATTGGAAAAATGCACTCTTAATAAAAGAAATGTGATAAACTGAGATACAATTTCAACTCTGAAATTAGCAATGATAAAACAAAGTGATAATACTGAATACTTAAAAGGGTGCATTTAAACAGATGCTCTCATATATTACTGGTGATAGTATAACTTGGTACTCCCTTTTGAAAACCAGAATGGCAAATATGTATCAAAGACCTCAAAGACCTTTTAGTTCTTCACCCAGTAATTTCACATTGGGTATTATAGCCCAATGAAATAATTCTATACATGGAAAAAGCTTTATGGATAAAAACATAAACCAAAATGTTATTTATAATCCTAATACTTTGGAAGCAAGTTAAATGTCTAACAGTAGGGTCATCCAAATTAATTCAACACTGAATGAATTTTATGTATGTAAGTATGTGTCAAAGTGTTATATATAATCCTGAAACTTCGAAAACAAGTTAAACGTCCAAAAATTGGATCAACAAAAATAGTTTATCCACTGAATGAACTTGTGCTCTCATTAAAAAATGACAGTTTCTGAAAAGATACATTATAATGAGCTACAGAATTGTTTTTACCCTATAATCAATATTCTAATTACATTTAAAATCTATGCTTAGGACAAAAAGAGACTGAAAGGAACCATAGCTAATATATGTGGGTTTTTTTCTCCCTTTCTTTATTTTCCAAATAATTACCCTACATTGTCTTTAAATTTAAAACTTACTGAAAACCAATGAACTAAGGAGCCTGATATTTAACAGTGCCTTATGGCAAATATTTCCATAAAGCAAGGAATCTTTCTGTAGAAGACAAATAATTTTTGCTTTCTTTTGTGTATTGGATGTGTTTAAAACAAAGTATATTAATACTTACTACTTACTCTATTTTATCAATACAAAAGGTCATTTCTTAGCACTAGCATTTCTTGCTTTGCAGTAGAAGTGATGGTTTTGAGATATGAAGTAAAATAACTGATATAATTTTACTAAAAAATAAAAACTTGGTGATCTTTGTGTTGAGAGGAAAACCATTCCCCCAGAAAAGCCATGTTCCCTAATATGTCGAGGGAATAGATGATGCTGGTTAGAGAAAGGTTGTCATTAGCTTTGATTGAATGCCCTGCTCTAGGGAGGGGCCATGGAATCTGTCTCTGCTGTGAGATTTGAAGTATTCCTATTTCTACTAAGCCCATCTTATTTTACTGCATCTCCAAGAGAAACTCTGTGTTAATATCACTTAGCTGTGGTCTTGGTCTTATTTACTAGTCAAAAAGTTGGGAGGAGAAAAGCATGATGCCTGCAATGGGCCAAACACTGAACTAGACACTTCGCATACATCTCATTTTATCGTTACACCATCCTTATGAGCTAGGTGTCCTCAGTGCCATTTTACAGAGGAGGAAACTGGTGCTCATATAATTTAAATAATTTGTCCAAGACTACATAATAACTGAGTAGCATAGCTAGAATTTGAACCCAGGATTATCTGACTGAAAACCAATGCATTTATGGAATGATGTTTATATTGGGAGTAGAGGGGAGAACATCTCGTATGCCTGCTTCTAGAGCTCTCTGGTTGATTAGATAGCTAATGAGTCTATAAATACTAACTACTTACTTTTAGGTAACAAGAAGGCTTTTAGCACAATTTACATATTTGATGAATAAAATGTAATTATATAAGTAATAATTTACTTTAAATATGATGTATTCTAAAAACAAATTACAAAGAATTTTAAATTGCCTTTTGTTTTGGATGTCTGTGTTAGTAATTTCTTCCATTAAAAAGGATACGTGAGAGCTAAGGAATTTGTGAATTACAGCAAAGATTGATAGGATGTGACTTTAGGGAACTAGGATGTTTCCAAAATACTAGTTACTCAGAGGCATTATATGCTCATAAGAAAAAGGACTTCACTTTGGGACATATTCACATTTTTATACAACTGCTTCCCCAACTATATATGCTAGGCCTTTGAAAGATCTTAGTATAAAATTCATTGTGTTGTGTGAGGAAATTCTTGGAAGCTTGTTCTATAAAATGAAACCAAAGGGATAATGTAGGTCTAAGATATATTCATTTTGACAGCCAAACTCTACCTTAGAAGTTTCAAAAGAGCTTTGGAACTCTTTTTTTTTTTGACTAAGGGTTTTGGAAGGTGAGTCAATAGCGTATTACATCTGTTTTGTTAAGGATTTATTAAGAATAAATTACAATGTTTTCTCTGGTTTCCTTCTTTCTTTAATTTTTACCTCTTTTTTTGTAAAAACCTAGCATCATTTTTGGCTTTTTCCTCTTTTTAGGGGGCTAGTATCAAAGACTCGTTTTGGAATATTCAGCTGCTCCCACTCTTCCTGAGACTTAATTATTTAAGTGTTCAATTAGTGACAGGTGTTTAGAGTGATATTGTCTAGCGTACATGATTTCTACAACTTAAGTCTGAAGTTTCTTTCACCACAGTCACTCTTGCCACCCATCTTTAGTTCCATAAACTCTCCTTGAAGTGTATTTTCTGTCATGTACTATGTTAGGTGCCAGAGCATACGTATAGGTCGGAGTTCCTATGCTAGAGGTACTCACTGTCGAGAAGAGAAGAAAGATAACCTGTCCTCTTTTTGTGCCGACTATCGTGGAACTTGAAAGCAACAACATTTTAACAAGTAGCACGTTTTCTAAGTAATTTAAACCTTAGTTAAACAAAACTCAACTAACTGTAAACTTGAGGTGACAATGTTTTTGAACACTCAGTTTTTAAAAAAAATCACGCAAAAAGTAAATCAGCTACTTTTAAATGAAGAATCAAATATAATTATAAAGCACTTGCTTCTATAGAATTATTTCCATTAGTGATTATTATGCAGCCCTCTGTTACATCTGTTTCTAGAAAGAAGTTTCTATTTTATAGTTTTTCTATTAAGAATTTTTGAGCAGTTCTTGTTGAAGGCCATTTTTCTGCTTGTGAATATTCTTAGTAATTTGAGGTCATATAGTCTAACAAAAATACACGTGAATGTCTGCTTTGTGATATTTAAATCTGTTTTGTTTGTTTTTTCATTTCAGGAAGCAGAAGCTCAGGCAAAGCAGCAAGCATGAATCTTAAACATTCCACCTTAAGCATCCTGAAAAAGGAGTCTCCTTGCTTTTATAAAATAACAAAATTATCTTGGCTTCAAAAGAAATAGGCTTCATGTTGAAATAATAGATTAGTTGCTGTTTTTGCATGCAAGCAATCAAAATGAAAACATAATTAAAATGTGAACTTTATGATGAGGAGAATGGGAGATGAACATAGCATTTTAAGTAGATGTCATAGAATAGTAGTATCTGCCAAGGCATTTTATATACTTCAATGATTTTAAAAAGCAAACACCTTTCCCCTTTTTTGATATTATTATTGCAGCTTAAGTATGTCTGTAGCTCTACATTGAGGAAGTTAAAATAAGAGAGAGAAAGAAAGAGTCTGTCTCTTATTCACAAATTGCCTCATTAATTTTAGTGAAATATGTACCATTTGATGTGACGTTATTGTGAGTAAAAAGTAGTTTCAAGTAGTGGTTATATGTCAGACATTATAATTTCCTATGGTAATTATAACATTCCCATTCTTTTGTAGTTGAAACTTCTATGAACTGAACCACAGGTTTTCAAGGCTTCTAAATGTAGCCTTTTATTGCATATTTCAGCAATCAGAACAGATGACCTCCCACAAAAAAAAATAGATGCATTCAGTTGATAAGTTCCTTGCTTAACTACACAGCTATGATGCAATCATGTTTCTAAGTCGCTTGCCCCAGTGAAATATGCACATGTATGTTATGGAACCGGGATGGCAAGTAAGTTTAAAATGGCATCCTTTTGCATAGAGCTCAGACTTTTAATTAACTCTTATAAAATAGATCAGCATTCATTGTCCAAGGCTGGTTTTCCTTGGGTCTTTGCTGAAAAAATCTTAGTAGTTTCCCCCTTTTAAAACAACTGTGATCATGAATGCCACTATCTCTCAGATATTTGAACTTTTTGTGTTAGCTTAGGCACATATTGTGTGAATACATTAATCTAAGAAGAGAGAATCTTCTCTATGCCTCTATTCCAGTGAATAGCACAAGTATCAGATAAAAGGGTCAATTTTTAAAATGTTAAATTCTGAAAACTCCTAAGAAGACAGGAAACATTATGGCCTAAATCACTTACCCAGAAGATGTACATATTGTACTTTAGTTTCACACCACTTTATTACTAAAAGCAAACACCTTTTACTTTAAATTACTTTATCATATCATTTGACGTATGCAAGTCTGTGCTCTTTGCCAAAGTCAACGTATAATGAAGATATGGCTTTGTTTACTGAGATTCAAACTTGATGTGATGCTTTAAAATAAACTCAGTACTTTTAGAAACATAATTTATGTGTTCCTGGAATTTCTAAATAATATAATAGTAATTTTAGATGAGTAATGTATTTTTTAGAGGGTGGCAAAAGAGAAAATAACAGAAAACATTTGAATGCGATTTTTAAATTTCCTTTTTAGGGTTCTGAATTTTGCAGTGCACACAGGAGTCAACCAAAGAACTAGTCTGTTGTTTAAAAGCATGCTATGGAGAGGGTCTGGCCCAGTGGCATAGTGGTTAAGTTCGTGCACTCCACTTTGGCTGTCCAGGGTTCGTGGGTTCAGATCCCGGTGCAGACCTGTGCACCACTCTTCCAGCCATGCTGTGGCGGCATCCCACATGCAAAATAGAGGAAGATTGCTACAGATGTTAGCTCAGGGACAATCTTCCCTAAGCAAAAAGAGGGGGATTGGCAACGGATGTTAGCTCAGGGTGAAAGTACCTCACCAAAAGAAAAAAAAAATGCTATGGAGAAGACTAGAGAAAACAGGGTGCTTTGTTGTAGCTGGAAAATGCTAGAAAAAATTTGGTCTATATTTTCTCCTAAGCTTTATTAAATGTGGGTGATGCTATTTGCAGTATTCTATGTGACCATTTTTACTTTTATCTTAATATCAAATAAGTTAACACTCAAAAACAGACATTCTCCAAAAATAGGTGACATTTTTGAGATGTTTATATCTGCTACAGTATATCTTACAATTAAAATATGCATATTTAAAGTAAAACATTGGATTGAGCCTTCCTTAATTGAGGTCTGTCCTTCTGTCAGCTGAGCACTATATGTCTGGTAGATACAAGAAAAGCAAGTGAAATTCTGAATATTAAGGTAAGCTTTACAAAGAATTTTCACAAAATTGCCTGGAAAATATAATCCTTGCTACTTGTTATATTTCTTTGACGTCTTTCTGTTTGTAAATCAGACCTGCTAATTTGTTATTTTACATTTTGGAGCTAATTTTCCCTTAAGAATATGTGACCTTCAGGAAGATTTCCATTTTCACCAAACAATGCAAATTGGTTGTTGATTGTATTGTTAAATGTCAACACTTCTCTGGAAATCTGAGTGTAGGGGGAAACAGATTTTTGAAACAGAGATTGCTTGGGAGAGTCTAAATAGAGAGAATTTTTGTGGAGTCAGGTTTCACTGCACATATTCCATTCATTCAGCAAAAGGGAAAAAGAAGATTCACATGATTTTTATTACCCAGTTATGGATGTTTGAGATCCAAACATTTACATTGATAGCATTTTATTCTATGTAAAATAAAAGATATTCCTTTTCTTTTGAAGAATTCCAATAAAAGTGATTAAGAGACATTCACATTTGATTAATTTGAACCTTCTGGTTTTCTGCTCCCCACCTCCCCAACCCTGTCCCTGAATGTTATCGGTTATCTCTTTTTTATTAGGCAAAGAAAATTTTGAATTTCTATCTAAATAGTAAACATACTGTTAACATGATTATTTTAACATGATTGCATTTTTAACATATTCATTGTATGTAATTCATATACCACAAAATTAATCCATTCAAAGTGTACAACTCAATAGTTTTTTTTAGTATATTCTCAGAGTTGTGCAACCATCACCACAATTTAAGTGTAGAACATTTTATCACCCAACAAATAAACCCAGTATCCATTAGCAGTAACTGCCCATTTTCCCCTCCCTCAGCCCTGTGCATCCACTAATCTACTTTCTGTGTCTATGGATTTACTTTTTCTGAACATTTCATATAAATGCTATCGTACAATATGTGGTCTTTTGTGATGAGCTTCTTCTAGGTAGCATGTTTTTTAAATTAATCCATGTTGTAGTACGCATCAGTACTTCATTCTGTTTATTGCTGAATAACATTCCGTTGTACAGGTATAACAACATTTTGTTAACCATTAATCCGTTGATAGAGAGTTGGATTATTTCCACTTTTTGGCTATTAGGTGTAATGCTGCTATGAATATTTGCGTACAAATTTTTTTGTTTGAACACTTGTTTTCAGTTCTTTGGGGTATATATATAGGAGTGGGTTATATGGTAGTTCTACATTTAAAAATTTGAGGATCTGCCAAACTTTTCCAAAGTGGCTGCACTATTTTACATTCCCACCAGCAATATATGAGGGTTCCAATTTCTCCATTTCCTGGAAACACTTGTTATTATCTGTCTTTTTGATTATAGTCATGCTAGTGGCTGTAAAGTGGTATCTCATTGTAGTTGTGATTTGCATTTCTCTGACTAAATATGTTGAACATCTTTTTATGTGATTACGATCGTTTGTATATCTTCTTTATAAATATGTCCTTTCAAATATTTTGTCCATTTTTTTTGTATGCTTTTTTTTGGTGAGGAAAATTGGCCCTGAGCTAACATCTGTTGCCAATCTTCCTTTTTATTTTTCTTTTCTCCCCAAAGCCCCAGTACATAGTTGTATATCCTGGTTGTAAGTCATTCTAGTTCTTCTATGTAGGATGCCGCCAGAGCATGGCTTGATGAGCAGTGCATATAGGTCTGTGCCCAGGATCCGAAACAGTGAACCCTGGGCCACTAGAGCAGAATGCGTGAACTTAACCACTCAGCCACAGGGCTGGCCCCTTTGTCCATTTTTTAATTGGGTTTTTTGTCATTTTATTGTTGAATTGTAAAAGTTCTTTATATATTTTGAATACAAGTCTTATCAGATATGTGATTTCTAAATATGTTCTCCAATTCCATATATTGTCTTTCTATTTTCTCGAGGGCATTTTTACTTCATACACTTAGGCCTATGATCTATTTTGAGTTAGGTTTTTTATATGATATGGAGTAGGGATTCAACTTCGTGTTTTTGTTTTTGTTTTTGCATGTGGGTATCTACTTGTCCAAGCAACATTTGCTTAAAAGATCATTCTTTCTGCATTGAATTGTCCTGGCATCCTTGTCAAAAACCAAATAACCAAGAATGTGAGGGTGTATTCTTGGACATTCAAGTATATTCCATCAATCTATATTTCTATACTTATGCCAGTACCACACAGTTTTGATTACTGTAGCTTTGTAGTATGTTTTGAAATCAGGAAGTGTGAGTCTTCCAACTTTGTTCTTCCTTTTCAAGATTTTTTGACTCTTCGAGGTCCCTTGTATTTCCATATGAATCTTGGGATCAGCTTGTCAAAGTCAGCTGGGATTTTGATTGGGATTCCATTGAAACTTTAGTTCAATTTGGGGAGCATTGCTATCTTAACAATATTAAGTCTTCTGATTGATAAACGTGGAGTGCTTTTCCATTTATTTAGGTCTTCTTTAATTGCTCTCAGCAATGGTTTTTAGTTTTCAGAGTATACATATTATACTTTTTTTGCTAAATTTATTCCTAAATATTTTGTTACTTTTGATGCTATTGTAAATAGAAATGTTTTCTAAATTTTATTTTCAGATTGTTCATTTCTAGTATATAGAAACACAATTGATCCTGATTGATTTTTATATTTTGATTTTGTATTCTGCAACATTGCTGAGTTTGTTTATTACTTCTCATAGGTTTTCTTAGTGGATTCCTTAAAATTTCTTTACATACAAAATCCTGCCAACTCCAAAGAGAAAAAATTTTACTTCTTCCTTTCTGATCTGGATGTATTTTGTTTCTTTTTCTTGACTAATTGTCCTGGAAAGGACCTCCAGTACAATGTTGAATAGGATTGTTGAGAGCAGAAATCTTTGTCTAGATCCTGATTTAGGAGGAGCATTCAGTCTTTTGCTGTTAAATATGATATTAATTTTGGGTTCATCAAAGAACTCCTTTATCAGGTTCAGGAAGTTCCCTTCTATTTATAGTTTGTAGGGTCTTTATTATGAAACAGTGTTGAATTTTAAATTTTGTCAAATGCTTTTTCTGCATTTATTGAGATCATCATATGTTTTTCCCTTTATTCTATTAGTATGCTATAGTACATTAATTGATTTTCATATGTCAAACCAACCTTGCATTCATTAAATAAGTTCCACTTGATCATGGTGCCTAGTCTCTTTTATTCATTTATTTATTTTTTGAGGAAGATTAGCACTGAGCTAACTACTTCCAGTCCTCCTCTTTTTGTTGAGGAAGATTGGCCCTGAGCTAACATCCATGCCCATCTTCCTCTACTTTATATGTGGGACGCCTACCACAGCATGGCTTTGTGTTTGGATAACATACTTTATATGATTCCAATCCTTTTAAATTTATTGAGCCTTGTTTTGCTGCCTAACATATGATCTATCCTGGAGAATGTTTTATGTGCACTTGAATGCATATTCTAGCATTTTTCTCTGAGGTGTTCTAAAGATGACTACATGGACTCATTGGTTTATAGTTCATTCAAGTCTTCTATTTCTTTGTGGCTTTTCTGCCTAATTATTCTATCCATTATTGGAAGTAGGGTATTTACATCTCCAACTGTTACTGTTCAGTTGGCTACTTCTCACTTCAATTCTGTTAGATTTTGCTTCATTTATTGTGGGGATCTTTTGTTAGGTGTATATTGTTTTATAATTGTTTTATCTTCTTCATGAAATGACTGTTTAATCGTTATAAAATGTCCCTCCTTTTGTCTAATCACATTTCTGTTGTTTTAAGTCTATTTTGTGTGAGATTAGTATTGTCACTTTCCTCTCTGATGGTTGTTTTTTTCATACTGTATCTATTCCATCCTTTCCTTTTCAACCAGTTATTATCTTTGAATCTAAAGTGTGTCTCCCTTAGGCAGTATAACATTAGATCTTGCTTTTTTATCCAATCTGATATTGTGTGTCTTTAGTTTGGTTTGTTTAATCTGTTCACATTTAATGTTATTATTGATATAATTTGATTGACATCTGTCATTTTGCTTTTTGTTTTCTGTCTCCTTTTTTGTTCCTATCTTCCCCTTTTATTGCCTTCTTTTAAGTCAATTGGATATTTCATAGTGTAATTTTTTAATTTCTTTGATCATTTTTAGATTATATATATATTTTTTGAGGTAACATTGGTTTATGACATTATATAAATTTCAGGTGTACATCATTGTATTTTGACTTTTGTATAGACCACACTGTGATCACCATCAAAAGTCCAGTTCCCATATGTCATTGTGCAAATGTGCTCCCTTACCACTGTCACCCTCCCTCCACTCCCTTCCCGCCTGATAACCACCAATCTGTTCTGTGTATCTACTTGTTTGTTTGTTTATCTTCTACATATAAGTGAAATCATACGATATTTGGCTTTCTCCATCTGACTTATTTCACTTCGCCTAACACCCTCAAGGTCCATCCATGTTGTTTCAAATGCCAAGATTTCATCTTTTTATGGCTGAGTAGTATTCCATTGTATATTTATATAGCACAAATTCTTTATGCATTCATTCAAAAATGGGCAGTTAGCTTGTTACCAAGCCTTGGTTATTGCGAATAATGCTGAAATAAACATAAGAGCTCATATATCTTTTTGAATTAGTGTTTTTGTGTTCTTTGGATAAATACCGAGAAGTAGAATCACTGGATCATATGGTAGATTTATTTTTAATTTTTTTGAGAAATCTCCATACTGTATTCCATAGTGGCTGCACCAATTTACATTCCAACCAGCAGAGTATGAAGGTTCCCTTTGCTCCATATCCTCTTCAACGTTTGTTATTTCTTTTTTTTTTTATTGCAGTAACATTGGATTATAACATTATATAGCTTTCAGGTGTACATCGTAATATATTTCTAATTCTGTGTAGATTACATCATGTTCACCTCCCAAAAACTAATTATAGTTCATTTCCACACGTGTGAGCATAATCCTCCCTTTTGCCCTCCCCCCTCCCCCCTTCCCCTATGGTAACCACCAATCCAATCTCTGTTGCTATGTGTCTGTTTGTGGTTGTTTTTATCTTCTGAGTGAGATCATATGGTATTTGACTTTCTCCCTCTGACTTATTTCACTTAGCATAATAGCCTCAAGGTCCATACATGTTGTGAAAAATGGTTGGATTTCATCATTTCTTATGGCTGAGTAGTATTCCGTTATGTATATATACCACATCTTCTCTATCCATTCGTCCTTTCATGGGCACCTAGGTTGCTTCCAAGTCTTGGCTATTGTGAATAATGCTGCAATGAACATAGGGGTGCATGTATCTTTAGGTTTTTGTGTTTTCAAGTTCTTTGGATAAATCCCCAGCAGTGGAATAGCTGGATTGCATGGTAGATCTATTCTTAATTTTCTGAGGATACTCCATACTGCTTTCCATAGTGGCTGCACCAGGTTGCACTGCCACCAGCAGTGAACAAGGGTTCCCTTCTCTCCACACCCTCTCTAACATTTGTTGTTTCCTGTCTTGTTAATTATAGCCATTCTGACCGGAGTGAGGTGATACTTCATTGTAGTTTTGATTTGCATTTCCCTGATAGCTAATGATGTTGAGCATCTTTTCATATGCCTGTTGGCCATCTGTATATCTTCTTTGGAGAAATCTCTGTTCAGATCTTTTGTCCATATTTTAATTGGGTTGTTGTTTTTTTTGTTGTTGAGATGTATGAGTTCTTTGTATATTTTGGATATTAACCCCTTATCTGATCTATGCTTTGCAAATATCTTCTCCCAATTGTTAGGGTGTCTTTTTGTTTTGTTGATGATTTTCTTTGCTGTGCAGAAACTTTTTAGTTTGATCTAGTCCCATTTGTTCATTTTCTCTATTGGTTTCCTTGCCCGGTCAAACAGGGTATTTGAAAATATGCTGGTAAGACCAATGTCAAAGAGCATACTGCCTATGTTTTCTTCTAGAAGTTTCATGGTTTCTGGTCTTACATTCAAGTCTTGAATCCATTTTGAGTTGATTTTTGTGCATGGTGTAAGGGAATGGTCTACTTTCATTCTTTAGCATGTGGCTGTGCAGTTTTCCAAACACCATTTATTGAAGAGACTCTCCTTTCTCCATTGTATGCTCCTGGCTCCCTTGTCGAATATTAGCTGTCCATAAATGTGTAGGTTTGTTTCTGGACTCTTGATTCTCTTCATTGATCTGTGTGTCTGTTTTTGTGCCAGTAACATGCTATTTTGGTTACTATGGCTTTGTAGTATATTTTGAAATCTGGGAGATGAGTTGAGAGTCTGCCTATGCCGCCATCTTGGCAAGATCTCTCAACATTTGTTATTTCTTGTCTTTTTAATAATAGCCATCGTGATGGGTGTGATGTGGTACCTCATTGTGGTTTTTGGTTTGCATTTCCCTATTAATTAGTAATGGTCAACATCTTTTCATGTGCATGTTGGCCATCCATATGTCTTCTTTGGAAAAATGTCTATTCAGATTTTCTGCCCATTTTTTTACTAGAGTTGTTTGGTTTTTGTTCTTGAGTTGTATGTGTTCTTTATGTAGTTTTAAATTACATTTTTAACTATTTTCTTAATCTTTGTCTACAGCACACAACATGCATTTTAATGATCAAAATCACCCTCAGATTCATACTGACTTAATTCCAGTAAGATATAGAAACTTTACTCCTATATAGCTCTATTCTCTTTTCTCCCTTTTGTGCTAGTATTGTTATACATATAACATCGATATATATTATAGATCCAACAATACGTTGTTTCAATCATTACTTTATATAATCTTATGTCTTTTAAAGAAGCTATGAGAAAAGAGGATAACACCAATATAGAGGTGTTTTTATATGCATATTAACCATATTTACCATTTTGGTTTTCTTTCTGTGGAATTAGTTTACCATCTAATGTCATGTCTTAATCCAATTTAGCTGTATGCCCTTAGGACAACTTACAGAAACTTTCAATTACTTTTAAAATAATTTTTTTCAGTTAAATTGCTGTTTTGTTGGGGCGAGCTCTGCCATGCTCCTCAGTCTACCATTGCAAAAGCACAGCATGATTGTCTTTCATAATAAAATATATCTGATTTCTTCAACAAATTCAAAAGTTTTAACATATTATTTTTTTTGGCCCTAACCTGCTTGGAATGTACATGGAAATACAGTATGCCTTCAAGTCCTCTAACCTATCATGCCATGGGATTTATTGGAAAAATAGATTTCCCTGAAGTTTCATCAAAATCACACAGCCTTAAAAGTAGGTGATCTTCCTAGGTTTGTTATTAAAACATCCATACTATGGGGTGGTTAACCTAATGACCCACATTAAAAATGAAAGGACAAAGAAAAGCCTTCAATTTCAGAAATTGGTCAAATCATTTAACAGACTGAGATTCTTGAAGACATTGAGTTGTTAATTTTCATTACTACTGGAGTAATTACTTAGCATTACTAATGGATTAATGTAGGGGAAGAGGCAGAGAGGCAGTAATAGGCACCTGTTTCAGCAATTTTATTTCCATTCCCCCACATTTAAGTAAAGCAAAAATGGCTCCAGAAAATATAGACCACCTTTTTTACTTTACCTTTTTCTTCACTCAAATCCCAAGTATTAGATTGTGACTGGGCATGGTGAAGGCTATGCGCCTACACTGAGTTCTCTACTAGGTCCTCTGCCTACATAATTTCACTTAATCTTTACAACAGCCATGAAAAGTAGGTATAATGGTTAAATTTATGTGTCAACTTGGCTAGGCTATAATGCCCAGATATTTGGTCAAACCCCAGTCTTGATATTGCTGTGAAGGTATTCTTTAGATGTGTTTAAGATTTAAGTCATTGGACTTTGAGTAAAGCAGATCACTCTCCACAATGTGGGCAGACTTCATCCAATCAGTTGAAGGCTTTAATATAAAAAGATCTAGGCCCCCTGCGGAAGAACGATTTCTGCTTCCAGACTGCCTTTGGACTCAAGACTGCAACATCAACTCTTGATGGAATTTTCAGCTTACAAGCCTTCAAATTTCAGACTTGCTCGCCCCCACAATCATGTGAAGCAATTCCTTAAAATGTATATGTGTGTTTGTGTGTGTATGTGTACACACACACACACATACATATAGCCCCTGTCGGTACTGTTTCTCTGGAGAACCCTAACTAAATGCAATAAGTATTATTCTCGCCATATTTTTGGTGGAGAAACTGAAGTTATGTAACTTGCCCAAGGTCACATAGTTGGGAAATGGCAGTTACCTAAGTCCCAGTAACTTCAAAATCTGTGGTTTTCCCTCTCATTTCATCAACTCTAAATGTTGGCATGAAAGAAACCACCCTTTTCTTCCCTTTTCTACTCCTAGGCCCCATATATAAAATAAATACATTTCTGAAAAATTGACTATAAAGTCAAATGAGGCTCAGACACTTATTTACTTAGAATTTAGATACTGGTCTTATTGAATGTTGCTGTTGCTATGGCCACAGAAAGTCTGCACTGAAATGGAATTTTGAGAAAAATATATGCAAGTGATTTAGAAAAACAGAGAAGGAAAAGTACAGATTTTACCTCAATTATTTAGCTTGTTTAATTTTAATCTGGCTTTTTGCTCACAAACATTTTTATTCTTGTGCTGACTTTATCAACCTAGTCAGGGGAAGAAATCAAATGAAGTTTTGGATTGACAGCTTCTGGCCTGGCTTGAATTGGTTATCAGTCAAAACAATCAAAATGGTTTGTTCATGTAGATGGAGTTTGGGAGAAATTATGGATAATTCCATTTCTTTTCACTTTGCTTCATGATATATAGAGGAAGTATATGCAGACCAAATATGATTTTAACTACTTCTAAGGAGTAAAATATTAAGTGAAAACATTGGGGAAGACTGTATATTAAATTAATAATAACTAGCTTGGAGTGGAGATCAGAAAAAAACACAATTAAGCACCTGGTACAGTGACTGACACCTCAGCAAGTGGTACATTGTCTATATAGCTAATGACTAACGAATAGCCCTTCCATCTTCATTTTACACTTTTTGTTCCCTACAATTTATTTGATATGCTCTGAGGAGATCAAAAAAGGAAAACGTGTTCTAGGTCATCAAGGAACTCTGTCTTAAAAATCTTATTCTCTACATTTTTGTAATGTCTAAATTTTAAAGTGGTACTGTGAGTAGTAATTATAATTAATCATTCATTTTACCCATATTTTTAATCACATACTATATAGCTGGCACATTTTTTTAAAAGGATGTTTTTATTTTATTCCCTCTTTTCTAATTTTTCTTTTAATTTTTTTATTGAGATATAGTTGACATGTAATGTTGTATACGTTTAAGGTGTACACATGTTGATTTGATACACCTATACACTGCAATATGATTACCACCATAGCATTAGCCAACACTTCTATCAGGTCACATAATTATTTAATTTAAAAATATGGAACACTTCACGAATTTGCGTGTCTTCCTTGTGCAAGGACCATGCCAATCTTTGTATTGTTTCAATTTTAATATATGTGCTGCCAAAGTGAGCACTAGCAGGTACTTTTTTAGGGGTGAGAATACTACCATGAACAAGACATTATCTCTACTTTCAAGAAAGTAATAATTTAGTGTGGATGGTGGACAAATTACTAGGCATTTCTATTAGAGAAAGGTAAGTAAATGGTGCTAAGAGAGGATTTAGGATAGATACCTCATTATGTGTTAGTGGATATAGGAGGTGATCAGGCATAATTTCCTAGAGGAAGTGATATACAGTAGTTCCCCCTTATCCGTGGTTTCACTTTCCGTGGTTTCAGTTACCTGCAGTCAACCACAGACCGAAAATATTAAATGGAAAATTCCAGAAATAAACTATTCATAAGTTTTAAATTACCCACTGTTCTGAGTAGCATGATGACATCTCATGCCGTCACATTCCATCCCAGCAGGGACACGAATCATCCCTTTGTCCAGCGTATCCATGCCACATACCCTACCCACACGTTAGTCACTTAGCAGCTTTCTCGGTTATCAGATTGTCGACTGTCGTGGTATCACAGTGCTTGTGTTCAAGTAACCCTTATTTTACTTAATACTAGCCCCAAAGCACAATGTAGCGATGCTGGAAATTCAGATATGCCAAAGACAAGCTGGAAAGTTCTTCTTTTAAGCGAAAAAGTGAAAGTTATTGATTTAAGGAAAGAAAAAAATCATATGCTAAGGTGGCTGAGATCTATGGTAACTTTTATTAGAGTATATTGTTATAATTGTTCTATTTTATTATTGGTTATTCTTGTTAATCTCTTACTGTGTCTAATTTATAAATTAAACTTTATCGTAGGTATGTGTGTATAGAAAAAAATGTAGTATATATAGAGTTTGGTACTATCTGTGGTTTCACGCATCCACTGGGGGTCGTGGAACATATCCTCTGCAGGTAAGGGGGATTGCTGTATAAACTAAGACAAAAATGCTAAGGAAGAGTTAGCCGGGTAAAGAAAGGGAGTGAAGCAGCATGTTCCTGGGCTTGGATGCAAGAGATATCATGGAACATTGAAGAAACTACCAGTACTTCAGCATGGGTAAAGTACAGAGTGTGTGTGGTCAGCACATATATTACTAATGTGGGAGTGCCTGTGATCAGATAAGAAGCTGAAGTAGACAAGTCTTTAATATATTTTTATTCTTCTTTAAAACTTTCCCTACTACCATTATTTTGCAGTTTGCTTTTGTGGTGAGCGGTCCACGTCATTTTTTTCCACTTTTTAAATTTAAATTAATTAATAGACTACTTTTTAGATCAGTTTAAGGTTAAAGAAAAATTAGGCAGAAAGTACAGTTCCCATATACTACTTTCCCTCCCCTAACTTCCCCTATTATTAACATCTTGCATTAGTGTAGTAGTACATTTGTTATGATTAATGAAATGATATTGATAAATTATTAAAGTCCATAGTTTACATTAGGCTTCACTCTTTGTGTTTTACAGTTCTATGGGTTTGACAAATGCATAATGTTATGTATCCACCATTACAATATTATACATAATAGTTTCACTGCCCTAAAAATCCCGTGTGTTCCACCTATTCATCCCTCCCTCCCTGCCCCATTCACATCCCTTGATTGTCAGTCTCTGCTCAGCAATGTATTGCATTTTGTCATTTAGTCATGTACTTTACATATTACTTGACGTGCTCTTGTTTTTTTTTGTTTGTTTGTTTTAAAGCATGTTACGTTGCTTTAGAAAGGCACTAACAATCATCAGATTTGGCACAAGAGTTAAAACTTATTTGCTACTTTAATCTAGTCTAAACCAACCTCATTTCACCAAACAGGAAACCGAAAGCCAAAAAAATTAAATGTTTACCCTAGAACACAAAGCTGATAACTTGAAAAGCAAGAATAAGTTGAGTCTGTGACTTCTTATTCAATCTAGTGATGTTTCTACTCTGCCTCTTTTAAGGTCACCTTGAAAGAGAAGTTTATGAAGTGACAAAAATCATTATAAAGTGCTCACTTGAAGATTTTTTTCAAAAACATACATTTCTGTTTTCAATACTAACCACTTCTGGTTATGAAGCAATCACTAGTTAGTCTTTTTAAAATGTGATTGGTGCAACTTTTTCTTCAAAGAAAATATGATGCAGGGACCCAGTATGGAAGATGCGTAAGTGGAGTTTTTCTGTCTGAAATAGGTATGTGTACTTATGTGTATCTGGGGGAGTGTAAGTTTGGCTCTATTCTCTCTCCCACTCCCTACTGAACATCAAATAACTCTGGGGATCCCCTAAGGCTCTACCAAGAATAATTTGAAAGCCATTGAACTTGAGGAACAAATGTTTCTGCTTAAGGAACTATTAATTTTATATATTCATACTTCTTTAAAATATATTTTCACATCTTAGATACCATATATCTTTTCTGAACACAAAGGCTAATAGACTGATATGTCAGTTATCCCTCAAAATTATGCCTATAAACTGGATATATAGAACAAATTATTATTGCTTCTTGATCTTTCGGCTAAGATCAAGTGTAAAACAAATTATTAGTGACTCATCTTTATAATGTACTTGATTTAATAAGCTGACTTCATATTGAATAATTAAATCAGGCAAATGCTACTAAGAAGACTGTCTCTGTATAAGTATGGTAAGATTTTTGAAATACATCTTGGTTATTCATACTTTGGACTGTTACCTTTATTGACCCTTATTCTGTGTTGGATATGTTATATACAGTGCCTCTATTTTTCAAAACTAACAAATCAGTTTCTAATTTCAATATTACACCCCTGTCGTCAAAGGAAGGGAATCAGAACAATTCAAATGTTCTTTAGCCAGTCACACATCCACCCAAACATACCAACACCCACACACACATAGTCTGAAAGAACGAATATATAAAAAAAAGAATGTAAAAGAGCCTTAACTTTAGGTTTGGGTCATCTGTTTCAACTCATTAGAATAATGGCTTTCAAACTTTTTTGGTTATGATCTCTAGTGAAAAATGCCTCTTAAATCATGATAATAAATAAATATATATCTATAGGTATATATATATCTCTATCTACATTTATCTCTCTCTACATTTATATACATGTAATCTATCTCTCAATATATATTTATAATTGGAAAAGAAACATCACAAAACAGTATTTTTTTCCCTTCCCCACTTTCTCTAATGCAGTCAGGAGGAGCTTGCCAGTCTCATTATATTCATGATTTTGACAAAAATGTTCTAAGGCATCAAATACATGCTCACCCAAACCTTGTCTTTTACACGTATTTGATTAGGAGTATCCAATGGTGATATTTTATATTTCTCTATTGACACACAATGCCTTGGACTATCAATGCCATCTTTACCGCTGGAAATAGAGTCATTGATGCTTTTCAATCTGATCATATTAGAGAGACAATTCTGGTGTTAAAGGGGAAAAAAACCATTTGTACATGGTAGGCATTTTCTCTATTTTAAAGGATAAATTATTTTTTAACTGTGGTTGATATGGCTATATCCTTCTACTCTGGTCACCAGGTTCACAAAAGTCTCTCATCCATTTCCTGAACTTGAAGCCTTCTATATCTGCTGGCTCACACTCAGCCACCTTTGATCCTCTCTTGGAGTAGAGTGTGAGACTAAATATACAAACACAAAGGCCAGTCCTTATATAAAAATGTAATTCTAACCCATAACCTGCAACAGCCAGCCCAGGAAGCCAAACCACAACCTCTGCCGCAAGCTATCAGGAAATCAAATAACCTCTGCAGCAATCAATCTAAAACCACCAGGACTTGATCAATAACTGCCAGCTTCCCTAATTTTTGGCCCTGCTTCAAATTTAGGACTAACTGGAGAAAACCAAATATGTCTCTCTAACAGCGCAACATAGGATACCCTGTAAGTTAGACTGCTTCCAACTTCCCCATGCCAGCAGCTTCCAATCAAGGCATACCTGAAGACTTTTTTTCCTATTATAAAGCTATCTCACTCCTTTGCCTACCTTTGAATCTCTGAAAAATGCAAGTGATGGTGGCTGACTCCTTGTTATAGCAATTTGTGAAAAAATAGCCTTTAATTGTTCTCATCTGGTTGGTCTTTGTTCATTTCCACAGGAGCCATGGGAAAGTTTGGGATGCCCTCTCATTCACTACATGTAACGGAGATTTGGGCTTTATGAGGCTGCCCTCAATTCCCATTATCCTTGACCCTCTCTTAAGAACTGCAACTCTGCAGTTGTGGTGCAATGAGAGGCTGCAAGATTTCTCTGGCTAGAGTTTGGAAATAAGAAGCACCAGTTTTTTCTGTTTTCTGATCCCCCTAAAACCAGCTGGGATTTTTAAGGACTCTATTCTCCCAATGCTCTGAAGATTTTGACCATAAGAAGGGCCAATCTATGGGACTCATTTTATAGGGAACCACACCACTGACTCAACTTGTTGGGCCTTCTCTCCTTTCAGATCCTTCTCCCTTCTGTCCAAAAAGGGCCTTTTACTTTTCCTATGCAATGGGGCCAAAATCTGGGTTTATTACTTATTAGCTGTATAGCCTTGTGAAAATTATTACTTGGCAACTTATTTTCCTTGTCCGTAGAATGAGGATGATAATAGCACCTACCTCATAGGATTGTGAGGATTAAATGAGATAAATTCATGTAAAGCACCTTAGAACAATGCCTTAAACAGTGAGCACTAAAGAAATGTTGGCAACTATGACTTTCAAGGGAGGCAATAGTTCTAAACTATTAACTAGTGCTCAGATAGAAGTAGGTACTGGGTACCTTCTGGATCATAAAGAAAATCGGTATTTCATTCTATTAGGGGAAAAGGTCACAGAAAGCATCCTAGTGGAGTTTTACTTCAAATATCAGTAATTACTTGTCAAGCAGATGGCGGGACTATGTAGGCCTGCAAGTGTGGGCAAAGAGGCAAGACAATGCAAAGCTGATACATTTAGGAAACTACAAATGGGTAAGTAAGATTAATGGGGGAGAGAGGCGGATGTAACTAAAAGGTGGGAAAAGAATGATCTACAGAAGCATGTTTCAGAGAATGAGTATGGAGTTTAGATTTTAACCCATGGATCAACACGTCTCAAAAATTAATTGTCATCTGGAGCTACTCATTTAAAATTCAAATATCTTTGCCTCCACTTTAGAGACCTGGGAGAGGGTTTAGGAATCTGCATATTTGGCCCAATGATTCTGAGGAATGCGGTTTTCCTACACCACACTGTGAGAACTTTCTGCTGCAGGCTATGTAGACTTGATTAAACTTATGTTTTAGAAAGATCTCTCTAATGCTATTGTTCTAAACTTTAGCTGCATTTTAGGATCCTTAAAGAGGTATCCAGACATTATGGTTTTTAAAGTTCCTCAGGTGATTCCAAAGTTCAGTCAAGGTTGAAAAGCACTGATTTAGCAGCAATGTGGAGGGGAGGTATTAGAATAGTAAAACCGGAATTAGTGAGCTAAGATATTATTGCAGTAGTGCAGACAAGAGTGACGAAGATACAAACAACCGCAATAGCTGGAGAGCTGAAGAAGTGTGGGGTAACTGAGATACTAAGACTAGCTCATCTAGGGTTTGGTGATTGATTGCTTATATGGGGGTTAGGGAGTGGGCGATATTAATGATGACTCCCAAGTTTCTGAGTTGGAGTTTGAGTGGATGGATTTACCATTCAACAAGATGGAAACCACAGGAGGAGAAACAGGTTTGAAAGAAGACTACCGTTTTTTTATCAGAAGTGGAGGTCAGGGCCGGCTCCGTGGCCGAGTGGTTAAGTTTGCGTGCCCCGCTGCGGTGGCCCAGGGTTCGTATCCTGGGTGGGGACATGGCACCACTCGTCAGGCCACGTTGAGGCGGCATCCCACATCCCACAACTAGAAGGACATGCAACTAAGATATACAACTGCGTACGGGGCGGGGGGGGGGGGGGGTGGTGGGGGGTTGGGAAGATAAAGCAGAAAAAAAAAAAAGATTGGCAACAGTTGTTAGCCCGGGTGCCAATCCTTAAAAAAAAAAAGGAAGATTGGCAACAGTTGTTAGCCCAGGTGCCAATCTTTAAGGAAAAAAAAAAGAAGTGGAGGTCAAGGGAGGGGTGACCTAAAATTGTTGTTATTCTTTAGTATTGGTTTCCAGACTTTAGTGTACAAAGGAAAAAAAAAATCACCTGTGGAGGTTGTTAACAATACATATGCCTATTCCCTCTCCAATTTCCATTTAGGAGGACTTAAAATGGGGCCCAGGGATCTGCTTTTTTCTCTCTCTTTTTTAAACAGCTCCATTACAGTATCTAAGCCTTTGTTAAATATACTGAGAAACATTTAAAAAATAAAGCTGAAAGTAAATATAAAATTGCACTAAAAGTATATTTCATGCCTATAAATTGACAACTATTAGTGAGAAGAAAAGTTTGATGCTAAGTATTTAACAATTTTTTTTACACAGCTGTATAAAATGTTCACAGTGTAATAGAAAAATGATTTTAATGCATGATTGAAATAGTAAAGACAAACATGTTAGTGATTACAACTTAATCTAGGTAGCAATTATCTTTAATGAAAGTTTTATTGTTATAATTAAAAGTAACTGGTGAATATAGATGTATACGCAGATCAATGTCAGTAAACATCTTTTGTATCATGAACTGCTCATTCATTCCATCTTCAGGAATTTCAGAATCTCTTTGTTCTCCTTTGCCTGATGAAACATTTCAAAATCCTAAATGGAATTAAAATTAACTTTTAATATCAATGCTGATAAATTCCCAATTATGAAGTCATTAAACTTAAGTGTCTAGGTAAGTTTGCTAATTATCTTTCCTGGGCCTTTGCAAACCTCTGCCAACTAAGTTAGATAAAAAATTTTTCCCAGAGCATCAGTCATTTCATACTATAATATATGATGAAAAATACTACATAAGTATCCCAAAATAAGCAGCATGATATAGTTTCATTTTCATAATAAAGTATAAATTGCCTTGACTTTGGGAACATAATTATTTTATAAATGGAGAAAGCAGCCCCTCAAACCCTATAAATGTATTATTTCCCCATGTATATGACCTTAAGATATGAAGTGAAAGTAAAACAAAAATGAACATTTATCCTTACTCCACAATATTCATTGCCATTGAATATCTGAGGTGGTAGAGAGTGCGGAGTGGAAACCTTCATCTTCATTTCTTCGAGTACTTCCAAACTGAGAGAAATATCTATTAATTCATACTTTATTTTGTAAGTATCTAAAATTCTGATAACTTCTTCCTGTCTCTGTTTCACCTAGATAGACAAAGATATAGAGAGAGAGAAATATGTTAATCAACTGATCCCCAAATTTTGTTTTATTTTTACTTTCTCCATCCATTATGCTATGGAAAAGGAACAGCTTTTAATTGTGTGATATTTGAGGAGTAAAAGGTAATTTTTTTGTGATATATACACACCACATACACATATAGAGTATATATGTAATACATAAATATGTTTTATATATATATATATGAAGAATTATAATAAGGTCAGTCAGGACTAAATATGTCTAATGAGTTATGAATATTTATCAGATTGATGTCATACTGCACATGAAGTGGTATGAACATTCTGCTAACAGTTGAAGCAGGCTTTTGAACTCATCTCTGCATTAATTTATACTAATATCTATGGTAGCTCTCTGTAGGAAATGGACATAATACCAAGTTTTTAAATTTGAGGGAAACACAGTATATGTTCTAAACCATAATTGGAGACTATGCCTAAGTATACAGATAAAATTCATGGGGCAAAAAAGTAAAACAAAATAAACACACCAGGGGATTAAGATTTACAAATATGTGAGTGGATAAAAGTGGCCAGTTCATGCTATGTCCTCTCATATGAACTGTTAGATTTGCATCATGTGTTAATAGACTATTTCCTCCATTGTCTTTTCTCCTGAAACACACACTACTACTAAAGTAAAATTGTAATAGTTGGCTATCTTTTAAACATATTTTATAATTATAATTTTTTTGATAATAACTATAACATAAATTTTAAAGTTTGAGGTTTCTATATTTTAACATGACGATCTTGAGCAATTTTGTTGCATAAAACTTCTGATGCTAGAATGAGAAAACATGTGAAAGCAACTTAACAAGTACAAACCCCAGCTTATTCAAGTGGGATTTCTGTGAAAGTGCATGTCAGTAGGGTTTTTGTTTGATAACTTGAAAATGTAATCCAGTCATGCTTAGAAAACTGCATATTTCCAACCAATAGCTGAGAAATTTCTGAAATTCCAAAATGCAACATTTCCACTTTATGAGGTTCATTCGTTTTTAAAATTACAAAAGCATGGCGCATGTGACTTAAGTCACATTTTTATAGTGACCTTTCAAAACCTTTTCAGAGGAACCCATTAAGAGAAGAACAGTTGCTTAAACAAGTGCTAGTCTGAGAGGGCTTCACAATACCAGCAGCATAAGCCTTACCCCACCTCAAAACGACAGAATCGGATTCTCTGGGAGTGGGTCCCAGGAATGTTTTAATAAGCCCTCCAGATAATTTTTATGTTACAGTTTGAGAGACACAGACCAACAGTTGGGTGAGTCCTCTGCTGCATTCGTTGTGGTCTTTATTAATTCCTAATCATTCCCTCTTAGAGACTCTTAGTACCATATCCAATAACATAAATCATAACGTTTAAAAAAAAAACTAGTCACATGGCCCGTATTTTTCTTTTTTAAACTGTTTCTTGTTCTTGTTGTTTCTTTGTACCCAGATGAAATCCTTAATCTCCCTGACAAGCTTTTATGCAAAAGCAGTGCCCTCTTTCTGGGCTGAGATCAAATCTCACTCCTCCCTGAGCCTATCATGGTGTCTGACACACGCAGGAGTGTGATGAATGTCTGTCAACCATTCATAATAAATTCCAAATCCTTCAGTTTTCATGTTTCTCCATAACTTTGCAGAATGAGTTTATTAGCCATACAATGGTTTCTTTAACTAAACTATTTAATGGGATAACCACTAGCCACGTGTGACTATCAAGCACTTGAAATGTGGCCAGTCCAAAATGAGATGTGCTATAAGATGCAAAATACATACTGGATTTTGAGGACTTAATGTGAAAAATGAATACATAACATCTCTATTTTTGTACTGATATGTTGCAATGATATAACATATATTTCATGTTCAATAAAATATATTAAAAATCTCATCTCTTTTTTTTAAATGGCTAGTATAAAATTCAAAATTACATATGTGGCTTACAATATATTGCTGTTGGAAAGCACTATTCTGTAAAACTTCTTACATCCTGGTCAATATAATTCATCTAAATTCTAATCTAAGAAATGTCTGATCTATGCAAATACACCTTGTTCTTAGAAATTAACTATCAGGTTGTCTTTTGGAAGTTACCTAGTCTTCTCTGAGGATTTTGGCCGTTCACTCATTGGCATTTTTCCTCTCTCATCCTAAACAGCGTTCTTTATCTCTTCCATTTGAAACATATGCAAAATTATTGCAAGCCCTTAAGATGGTTGAGCTCAGGACACAGAAACGTTCCAGATCAATCAGTTTCCAGAGGACAACCTGGCTGAGGGCATTAACTACATTCTCTGTTCTCCCCTGCACCTCCTACCCCTAAAAATTTAGACAGGAGGGAGTTGAAAGATGAAAGGCAAGAAGGGGATGTCTTAGCACAATCCTGAAGTCTCCAACTAGAATGTTTTCACTCTAATCTTTTTTGCCTGCTGAGGCCCTTTTCTTTTCACTCACCTCCCTAGACCCTAAAACGCTGGTATAATAGACTTTAATGGAGCTCACTGATTCCATTCCAAGGCTACTTTGCAGAAGTAACCCGGAGTCAGCCACCTCACTCCTGCTTTTGGCTCAGCTACAAGACGCAAAATCCCAGCGCTAGGCCCTGCCCTCCTCCAGGGCCCTTGGCAACGGCCCCTGTGCTCCGGATTGGCTGAGAAACAAGTGCCCTTGTGGCGCAGGGAGCGCTCGTTCCTGAACGCCAGGAGCTTTGTGACGAGGAGGCAGTAGCCCCCCACTGGCCCGGGGACAGGCTGAACTCAGGGGTGATAAACTCCAGTTAAGGCCTCTTTTCTCTCCTCACGTGCCAGGCCCAGGGGAGGAGGGGTTAAGAGCAAATGGACTCTGCATTCCTGCTGCTCCTTCTCCCATCTCCCTGCTTGAGAATAGTGGCGAGCACGAGCTTTGGTGCTTGGCAGCCGCAGCAGCGAATGAAGGCCCGAGACGTCTGAGGGAGAAAATGGCCAAAATACAATGTAATAAGTGAAGAAAAGAGACAAATTAAAACTTCTGTTGCCTAGGTTTAAGGGATAGAACAAATGGTCCCAATGCTTACCTGGGTGGAACGGGACCACCATAGCAACTTTTGTTACCTTTTCTCCTAGCCCAGGGAGGTGCCTCCTTTCCCTCTCCAACCCCCCTCCTTTCTTGAGGACGTGATTTGCTGGGCACCCTTTCCTTCTGGGAGTTGACCTTTTGGTTTGTGTAATAGTGAGTGCAATAGTCGATGACTCTCCTAGCACTTCCTTTTCCTCTTGTGTAATTTGATGACCTCAGAGGTTTAATGTCCGCTTTCTCTTCACTGCATTCGCAGCTTATTATTCCAGCTTTTATTTTCAAATTTTAACATTTTCCAGTAGTTGAAGACAGCGATATTTACAGGATGTTTTGAGTTTGCTAGAAATGGGCAATGGAAAATGAGAGTGAAATGCCAAAGAACCTCAGCGCCAGCTTTTGTGTTAGGCAAATTTGGATTCCATGATTCTACCACTCAATAACTATGGAACTTGGGCAAATTAGTTCTTTATGAATGTCGGTTTCTCTATTGTTAAAGTGAGAATGGTGATGCCTACCTGACAGCATCATCGTGAAGATTAAGTGAATTGAGTATGTAAAAGTGTTTGGCACACGGTCTGACATTTAGGTAGTTCAGAAATTGATAATTATTATTGATGATAATAAATGCCAGATTATTTGAATGTTGCTTGGGAACAACCACATCAATTTGAATAAAACAAAGCATTTACCTTCAAGGAACCCAGAGAGTGATAACTGATAATATGAGGTAAATGCAATGTAGAGATATCTAAACCAGCTTGGGTGGGATCAAGGAGGTATCCCTGAAGAAATGAGAGCTAAAATGAAACCTTGAGGATGCATAGTCTGCCAGAAAATTATAAGAATAAAGGAATTTTAGGTAGAAGGAACAGTCATAAAGCAACACAATAATTGGAGTTTTGGGAGCAAGTAAAGGAATAAAAGCTGAGAAAGTAAACAGGGAAAAGCACATAGACCTTCAGGTTTCATGTTAGATGTTGATTTTTGGTCTTTTTGAGGCTGTTTCCTGGTTTTGTAAAAATGCGAAAAATCTTAACTTGCAGATTTGCTGTGAAGGTTAAATAAGTGAAGATGTTGCCTAAGAGTGTCTTTCCCTTATAAGGCACTCAATAAATTTTATCTATTCTTATTATTGATCTGTGGATTCTTAGAAGCCATTGAAGGATTTAGCAGGTTTGTGTGAAAGGTGGATCAGTCTAACATGTCAAGTGGATTTGAAAGGGTGCAAGATTGGAAGTGACTGCAGCAATTCAAGAATGAAAAGATGGTAGTGAAAGGCAGAGATCTTTAGGACAGGGGACGCTAGAATTTGGATCAGCTCCATATAGGGGTGAAGGAGGCAAAGGAGATGGGATATAATCAATGAAGGAGTATAGGTTAGGAACAACTTGAGATCTCCATTTTCTTTTAGTATTCTTTTGTGGTAGTAGATGTATAAAATACATTTTTTACAATTGTTTTCATAATCTTTCTGGTGTGGTATTGTGACATATTTCCTCACTTCGCTGTGAGCCATTCCCTTGGTGCCAAGCTAGATTAATACACTATTTCTTACAAGAGAATACCTTTCACAGCCCAAAAGAAATTGGGTGGTATGGCATACAAAATTAGAATTAACTTATTCTATAGGATGTTTGTGATAATTTACTTTGAAATAATTATTTGTTCTTTGGGGTTTTTTTGAGGAAGATTAGCCCTGAGCTAACTACTGCCAGTCCTCCTCTTTTTGCTGAGGAAGCCTGGCCCTGAGTTAACATCCGTGCCCATCTTCCTCTACTTTATGTGTGGGACACCTACCACAGCATGGCATGCCAAGCGGTGCCATGTCTGCACCCGGGATCCAAACTGGCGAACCCTGGGCCGCTGAGAAGCAGAACAGGTGAACTTAACCGCTGTGCCACAGGGCCGGGCCCGAGAAATAATTATTTGTCAAACAAAACCTGTATTGATAATTGTAGCCAAAAGTATCAATTGTGTAGAAATTTTGCTTATGCTTCGCAATCTACTTTGGCAGTTCGGTCTGAGTTTAAAATCATTCTAAAGAATGCACCAGACACCTGTGAGATTGGGAAAATACATTCTAAAGACGGTAGTATAGCTTTTTTTCTTATCCTTTTAAGTATGTGAATTGTTTTTCAAACATGCAAATAATGCAAGAATACGTGCTCGTTGTAGAAGAATTCAAACAATATAGAAATATAGGGAGTAAAAAGTAAAATTACCCCTTCACCTTCTCCTTGTCACCCTCTTCCCAGATGAAACCACTATTAACAATTTGATTTGTATCCTTTTCCACAAACATAATTACATACATTAAGTCAAGTAAAAGTAAGAAAAGGTCAGTTATAGCAGGGAAGTTAAACACACAGGCTTTGAAGCCAGGCTGCCTGGGTTCAAACCCAGACTGTCACTTACAACTGTGTGATATTGGGCATCTTATCTAACTTCTATGCACCTCAGTTTCCTCATAGGTAAAATGGAGATTATAATATCTGTTTCATAGAGATGGTATGAGGATTAACTTAGTCAGTATATGTAAAGTATTTAGAATGGTGACTGGCACATAGTACACACTCAATACATGATGGAATCATACTGTATATATTGTTCTACAACTTGCAGTCCATCAGTACACACAGAGGTAATACAGTGTAGTGATAAGAGCATAGGTTCTGAATTCAATTGCCTGGTGAAAATTGTAGTTCCACCATTTACCAGCTTTCTGACCTTCAACAAGTAAATAACCTTTCTCTGTCTTTGTTTACTCTGTATAATGGAGATAAGAGCTCTTGTTTTAAATTATGTAGCATATGTAGAACATTTAGAATGACTATTATGTAGTAATTACTTAATAGATGCTTATTATCATTCCATCATAAAAAATCCTGAGTTTAGTATTTCATGTAATAGATGTATCTTAATTTATCTAACCATTGCCTTACTGATGGCCATTTAAGTTATTTTTAATTATTAATTGTTACAAAATATGCTGGTTACCATACTGCTTTTGTTTAGTTAAAAAAAATAAAATAGTCTTGTCTCATCTTCACATGAATGAGGAAAGCTATTGCTGTTAACATTTCCCACCGTCATTGTATTTTGCATCTTGAATAAACACTTTCAAGATCCTCTTTTGGTATGTGAGCACTACCATATCATATATGTGACCAACCCACTGTATTTTCCTATTAGTTTCGTTCAGTCCTAGGGTTTGAATGGAAAGCAGAACCAATTCATTTTGTGTGGTTAAAGTTATCTTTCTGAGATGTAAGCAAAAGCTGAGAAACAAGTCAAAAGGGACTTTCCTGTGTTTGTACTGTTGGAATCTCAGAAGACTGAATCTTTAGATATCCTGACATTCAAGAAAAGTAAGTCTAAATTCTTACATATTTTGGTTCATATAGTTTTGTTTTCTTCCAAAAAGCCTTTATATATCAATAAGTAGGTTTTCTGAAAACATTTATAGTAGACGCTATAGATCTATAAAAAGAAAATTGTGTCTTAAATCAAGTCTGCTTTTTCCTTTTGTACCCTTGTAGAATTTATAGGGAAAATTAGAAGTCTTAAAATTGCGCGAAAGAACCATTAAAAAGACTGAAATAAGTACTTTTGGAAGTAAGATTTGTCTAAAAGAAAAGAAACGAAGGAAGGGTGAGAGGGAGGGAGAGGCAGGGAGGAAAGGAGAAAGAGAAAGGAAAGCAGAAAGAGAGAGAGAGAAAGCGGGGTAAAGGGAGGGAGAGAAAGACAGAAGAAAAAGAAAAAAGCATGATAACGAATTTGACAAACCTATTTGCATTGAGATTATTGATAAAGTAAGTGGCTACACCCATAGTTTAAATCAGAAAGTTTTCGTGAATTCAAACTATATATAAATATCCATCTCTTGTATACATTTAAAAAATATAGTAATTTTTCTAATGTTTGACTCAAATGACATTAATAAAAGCACAGTTAAGACCAATTCTTTGAAAGTAGGCTTGATTTTAAGTAGGCTATTTGAAGATAGAGAAAGGGTTAGGCAGTTTAATAACTTTTAAGTAAATCATTTATAACACCTAAATATATGTATTAAAATAATTATATAATTTGTATAAGTGTACTTTTTAAAACACTTGCATGTACACCATATAATATTATCCTGATAATAGGCCTGTAAAGAAATCAGGGAGTATTATTATCACCATTTAACTGATAGGAAAATCGAGGCCCAGGATTGGTAAATAAATTACCTGATATTAAAAAGTTAATAGCAGAATCGAAACCCAAGTCACCTTACTTCTGGTCCTATTCTCTATCCTTTGAGCAATACTGCCTCTCTAAATCACATGTGTTTCATGTAGGAGATGAGTCTTCATTTGACATTTTAATGTATGTTGCCTTAATGAGTTCTTTTATATTACAGGAATATACTGCACTCTTCTGTTTAGAAACATTGTCTAACAAAATGCTTGGAGAAGCTTTCCTAATTGAATTCCTATACAAAGAACAGAAATATACAAAATATTGCAGACCACTTACATATAAGAAGACCTCAAATGATGAAAAGGAAACTTGGAAAAAGCAGCTTTTAGATGTAGAATACAATTCACTTTCCTCTGATAAAATGGAAAATCAAGATAAGGTTGTGAAAGAATGCTTAACAGAGCAAAGTAATAGTAAAAATAAAATAAAATCTGTGGATGAGATAACTGTAGCAAAATGCAAAAGTGCATCCCTTCCAGGAAATGTGTCTGTTGCATTGCCCATTCCAAAGAGAGAACAACATGATGAAAGACGACTGGATTTATACCGATCTTGGTCATGTACAAGTATTTGCCAGCATTATCCTGACCTACAGATTGGAGGAGACCATGTGGGAAACATGTATGACTCGGGCTGCTTTGTGGAACACATACGTGATGATGCTTTTAATGGTCCACTTTTACTTTCAGTAGATATACCATGGGGTCATTCTCCTGTCATTGAGCCTCTAGAGAATCTACCTGCCTCAAAGCTTTTGAATGGGGATGAAATTCGAGACAAAAGTATGCTGTTTCATAAGCAGCCCCTCTCTAATTCTATGCTTAATAGTTATATGGAAAAAAAGGTGGACGAACTCTACAAACAATTTTTGGAAGAAAATCTCACTAGGTGCCACTCCATAACCAATCTTATGGCTTCCAATTTGTTAATGAATAATGTAAATCAAATTAGCCTTCAAATCTCTCAAGAGCAGAACATAGAGGAATCGAAAGCTCGGGAAGCTCTCCTACAATCTTTAGCAAGATGTAATCTTCGTAACGTTTCCCATGGAAACAATTCTGAGTTGAGCACTCCTAACTTACAAATATCAAACCAGAGAAGTAGAGAACTTTTATCACATCTATAATAGGAACCAGTTGTGGGTTGGTTGGACTGAATTAAGAGACTGGACAAACAATAGTTTTCTTTGACTTATGTCACATCAGGCCTCCTTTGGGGTGTGGTTATTACATTTTTCGAGAAATTATTTGACCAATGGTACATCTGCATTCTTGTAGGAAATAATTTTAATACTTAAGTTTTATAACCATATTTTCTAACTGTTTTGATGTCTTTAATGGTTGCCACATTCAAGTTTGTATATTCCGCATGTGCTTATCTATTGAATTGCCACAGATATCCCAAATCAATTACATAACTCTCACACATCAGCTTCCTTTATCACAAAAGTGGTAAAAAAAAGTGAGACAAAGACAGGATTATTGCTGTCAGTTACTGAAAGGAACACTAAAAACTATATGAAACAGGAGCTTTTGTTTCTTCACAAAAATGGTTAAAGACGTATGAGTAGTGCTTAACATCCTTCCTTTTGTTTTCAACATACAGGATCTTTTACACTGACAATCAGAATAAACTAGTGAGAATTCTTCAAACAAAAGTTGGATTTAAATGATATTTGAAAGAAATATGGAAGGAAGCCTTAAGAAAAAATGGAGAATTAGCCATTGAAATTTGATTCTTTTGAATTTTCCTGGGACAAGCAACAACATTTTTATATCAGTATGTTGTGCATGGTGGTTTTCAGGAATGGCAGGAAGGAAAGCATATAGGTAAAGTGAACAAAGTGTAGAGAACCACCAGCTAGAAATGAAGAGGCTCTCTTTGCAACTTTTTACACTTCTCAGATTATCTTCAATCATGATCCTGGTTTAGGATAAAAGTTAGCAGGATGTTATGATAATTTTGGAATCTAAATTAAATAAATTAATTAACAAAACATACCTAAAGGAATGGTACGATTTATTGCAGACTTGGAAACAAGACCCACACTTAACAGTTCACACTTCTCCTAGATATAGTAAAATGATTGGCATTCACTTTTGCTTGTAAAATAAAATAGTATGAATTTCTGTTATGAAACTGTTATAATTGCATTATTCATTAATAAGATTTGTGCATTAGTAATCACATATTCCTTTCCAATTATCTTTTTGGTCTTTGATTAAGTTTTGTACAATGAGTTACCCCAATGCCCTCAAAGCTTGTTCTTTGTGATCACACAATTCTTAGTTTATTTTCATCCTCGTCAAATTTCTGTAGTCTAATAATAAGTACCCCTAGTTTATCATTTGTTTTTATCTTCATCATTCCTTTCCCCAACACATTCTCCCATAACCCTCCCAGTCCACATGCATCATTCAGACATTTAATTCTGAAGAGACGATGGCTAAAGGTTTTGGAAACACTGACTTAGTGTCTTATAGATACTGAAAAATAGTTGTGTGTACATTGTCTTATATATTGCTGAATTTGTACATTTTACTGTGAATTACCAAAATGATAAAATATTGATGCTAAATTTTATATTTTCTGAAGTGAATTAAATGTCATTGGGCAACATTATTGGTGAGAAGTTTTTTTAGATATAGTGGTATTATTAATACTTTGTTAATGAAGCAGATATAGTCATCAATAGTGTTGACTACATAGTATTATATAAAAAGACACAGTATTTAACTAGTATCAACTTCAGAAATGCATTTAATTATATTCTCAGATTTCAATTTTTTCCCTCTTGTTTATGTGATCAAAATGCTTATTATCTAAAGATACTCACTTATTGTTAAAATGGCCTAAGAATTCAATGTAATATTTAAATAAGGAAAGGTGATAAATTTGGTGTTATTTTTTATCTTCATCTCATACCTGCTACTTTTAATGCTTGAATGAAACATGCATATGATGTTGTGGTTTATATTTTGGCCTTAAGTAGTCATTCTTCATTCTGTGTTTCATCACAGGTTTCACTTACATGATCATATTGTTCTCTTTTAAGATGTTATTTGAAATGCATGGAACGATGAATTTCTTTCTGTCTCACTTTTTCAGAAGTTGAAAATATTAGTTTTGTGCTTCTACAAAAATGGAGAATGTTAATACTTCAGCAGTTGGGGAGGATCATCATATTTCTGGGCAGGGAAGAAGTTGAGAAGGTTAAGAATGATGCCCAATACAGTGCTGCTCCATAGCTGTATAAGTCAGTTTAATTTATATCTCATCTTTGGATTTCGAGTCACTATTGTAGGGCCCAGAATGGGTTTGACCCAGTCTCAGGTAATTTTCTGTGAGGAGCGTCTTTGAATCATTGAAACCAATTCAAGGGATAGAGTCTATACTGGACTCCAGGAATTTTTAGGCTTTATCTATTAGTCTCATGGGTTAGTCTCCAAAAGAAGTCAGTTTCCCTGATGTGCTTAAGACTGGAGATAACACTGAGCTGATCCTTTCAAGATTGTAAGCAGGCTTTCTAGCTCTTTCCAATCTTACCCTTAATATTTGGGTCTTATTAAAACTGTCTTTTGGAAGTGGAGTAACAAAATAGGCAGTTCTCTAGGCACATCTTTCCACATACTATTTCCCTTTTTGTAGGGCTTCTTTGGGGGCATGAGTAAAGTAGATCTTTATATATATATATATGTGTGTGTGTGTGTATTTATCTTCAAATAAAATGAATCTTCAGGTAATCTGACTAATAAAGGATTAATACATAATGTGTGTTTGATTGAAGGGTGGAGGGGTGGCTTGATGAGGATTAGTATGTTCAGTAAACTGGAATAATGTGTGGTTAAGTGGACAGTGGTTTTCATTCACTACAGGAAACAAAGAAATCAATAAATCAATAACAACAAATACCCATTAAATCAAATTGAAAGTGATTTAATTTTTTCATGATTAGTCATTTGTATAGAAAATTAGCCAATCAACTATATATATGTGAAAATCCATGAAAAACAGAATAATATTTGAAATCAAAAAAAGAAATGATGGCAAAAAGTGTTCTCATATTGTTAAAATAAAGATAACTGCCCTTTTGAAAAATTCTTATCAGAAATTTGGGACTTTTGATCCCCAGTTATATGGGGATCAAAATGTTGCCCAGTGACATTTAACACTGTGTTCTTTTCTTCAAGTTCTAGTAGAAATTTGTAAAAATGGTCTTATTATGTGTTGGTGTCATGCTTATTATAGTGTAAATGCACAACATGATTTGTTCCGATTTTATGAAATAGCTTTTAAATAATTATATTTAAGAACATATCTATAAAAATGATGAGAACCAAATTAAGTTATATTCACATAAATTAAAAATACTAAATCACTGCTATGGGCAGCTAATTCTTTGACTTGTTCTGCTATTTCTATTTGAAGCTGAGAAATTTGTAGCTTACAGAATTGCAATGCAGTTCTGGTTTTTACTTCCCCAAATGAATAGAGGCAGTTTATTATGAGAAACGTAAATTGTCATAAGACCTTGGTTTTGTCCGAGAGCGAGTCAAGTTCATAGGTAAGCTATTTCCTGAAATTGATTTCTGTCTACAATTATAAACTGGATCCATATCTGCCAAATAAACTTTGAGTAGAATTGAAAAACAGCTCAAGATCCCAGTGACTTGTATGGTTCTGCCTCTCTCCTTTAAGGGTTCAGTCCCGCTTTAGGGGAGCCATGTAACTGTAGAGCATCGTTGTATTCTTCTCCTTAGGTGAGGCTTAGGAATTGATATCTAAGGATTCAAATGATATGGGACCAGCTTGCACCTGAAGCAGGTCTCCAAGGTCAGTTCAAAATCAGAATGAATGCTCACAGCTTTCCACCCTCTAGATAGACATATCCTCAGGACACTTCAGGTACTAACAGAAACTGACTCACTCTTTACTGAGCACTGTGATAGGTGATAGGAATAAATAGTGAACAAAATTGATACAATTGCTGCTTCTCAGTGAGTTTAAAAGTCCAGTTGATGTAGACTCAAAGGATAAAAGTAAATCATCACAATCCAACTTTAGGGCCATGAAAGTTATAAGTATGTAGATAGCCTATGTTTGTAGTTCTGCCTGCTTAGCCTGTTCGTAATCTAGTCTGCACCTTGTATCTAGGACTGCTATTTGGTTGCCATTCAACCAGTGTGTCTCTATTGATTATTAAACATGTTGAAATATTTCTGCGCCAACTGGTATGAAGCTGCTATCCCCAACCTTTGGAGTCCTCCTACCATGACTACCTTGGCCACTCTGTTTTCTCCCACTGGACCCTTGCTTCTTATGATATAGCAACTAAAAAGACAAACAAAATTTCTAGTATGGAATTTTATCCATGTAACTGAAAATTTTATTACCTGTTAAATGCCTGTCTACCTAACAGGGAGAATGATATTAATAGTCATTTTCATTCAGTAATATTAATAGCTACCATTTTGAGTATTTATTATATGATACGCACTCTACTAAGAGCTTTACTCACATTATCTTATTTAATTCTTTCAATAGCCTTATTTACTGCTGGGAGGGATCACTTTTGTGTTCTACAGGGATATATTACAGGAAGAAAAATATTTGCCTTGCTTTTTCCAAGTGCTTGAGAAACTTTATAGCATTATGATTTAAATTTTTATTTCTGACGAAGGAAATTTAAAGTACATGCTTCTTTCTTTATTTTTTCTTTTTTGAGGAAGATTAGCCCTGAGCTAACTACTGCCAATCCTCTTTTTGCTGAGGAAGACTGGCCCTGAGCTAACATCCATGCCCATCTTCCTCTACCTTATATGTGGGACGCCTACCACAGCATGGCTTGCCAAGTGGTGCCATGTCTGTACCCAGGATCTGAACCCGTGAACCCCGGGCCGCCAAAGTGGAAGGTGTGCACTTAACCCCTGCACCACCAGGAGGGCCTCAGGTACGTACTTCTTAAAGAGAAATCATATAAACACTGGATGAGAGAAATATAAACTTTTTAAGCTTAATGAAACATTTCCTATTACACTGAAGTGTAATGATGATGATTGGAACCTCTGTGGAAGAGTCACTGAAGGAGTCGTAGGTTTCAGCAGCAAATGCCATAGCTACATTAGTTTGTTTTTCTGTGTGATGTTGGCAGAGATTAAGATACTACCTGAAAGAAAGAGGTAACTCTATGCTGTCAAAGAAGTGTGACAGCAGGACTGTGCAGTTGATGAAATTTATTTTCCTAGCCTCCCTATTCCACACCCTTTAAATAATAATAATAGTAATGATAATAATAATAGGTTATAAGTAATAGACACCTTATTGCAATAATTATTTTATCTACCTTATGAGATTGTTGTGAGGATGAAATGAGGTAGTGTAAGTCAAGTATCCAGTATGATGTTTGGTACCTATTAAATAATAAAGGGTCAGTGTCGTTGTTATTTTTATTATATTTATCATTATTCCCATTTTAGACATGAGGAAACTGAGATTTGTTCTGTTTTGTGGTTTCAGGCACTCAGTTCTTTTTTCTATAATCAAGCTTTCCTTCTTCCCTTGGGGTCTGCATTATAAGCCTAAATTCCCAGCATGGAACAGCAGGCTCTATGCCTGTAAAATGACATTCAAGCTTCATCCAGCTGCCTATGGGATGAGAATTTGAGTTTTCTATCCTAGTTCCTCAAAATTTGACTAGTTAGGCAGCCCTGAATCTGCTTAGGTCTAAAGTCAGTCCTGTGGGGGCAACAGGACCACTTTTTATAGAATAAGAGCTGTGCTTTTTCCTTAGGCGATGTCTTGTGCCTTGAGGCTCAGGACAATGGGAATGGAGGGCTTTCAGAAGTATACAACAACGATAGCAAAAGATCTGAAACAGGAAAAATAAGGGAGGGATTTATTGTGACCTCTTGGAAGGTCTTTGCTTTCTAAGCATAGATATTGTATAGTTCTAGGACATCATAGGTGTAAAGTTCCATAGAAATAATCCAGATGGATTTTCACTTTTAAAAAATCTGGGAAACTAAATACCGCTCTCTCTGTCCTACACACACACACACACACACACACACACACACACACACAAACACACAGTAGCCCAGTATGCAAAACAGATATTTGAAGAGTTGCTCTGATTGAAAGAGGGCTAATAAAAATTCTGACCCTCTTCTCACATTAAGGCAGCCCTTCAGAGGGTCCCTTATAACAGTTTGAATATAATTGACCTAATCCAGCACTATTATTTTATAGATTAAAAAATGGTGCCTGAAGAGAGGGAAAGAAATTGCCCAGCAGTCAGTAAATAAGCAAACTGGTACACAGGTCTTCTGATTCCCAGTCAAGTTTGCTTTCCTTTTCTTTTTTTTTTTTTTTTAGATTTTATTTTTTTCCTTTTTCTCCCCCAAACCCCCCAGTACATAGTTGTATATTCTTCGTTGTGGATCCTTCTAGTTGTGGCATGTGGGACGCCGCCTCAGCGTGGTCCGATGAGCAGTGCCATGTCCGCGCCCAGGACTCGAACCAACGAAACACTGGGCCGCCTGCAGTGGAGCGTGCGAACTTAACCACTCGGCCACGGGGCCAGCCCCTCCTTTCCTTTTCTTAAATAAATCAGAGTACCAAGCTTTTATATGCTGAGACTGGAACCTCATCATCATCATCGTCGTCATTGCTATCATCAAAAACAGCCATAAGAAATGTCACCCTGTGGCATGCATGCCACAAGTGGCATGGGCTCCCATATAGTGGCATGAAGTCTTATTGATGCTTCCAAATCCTCCTCTCAAATGATGGCATAAAAGACTGCTTCTGGCCTCCAACAACCACAGTGGCCAGCTGTCACACAACCACTGGCAGTCACTCATTATTTCTCATCCTCTATCCCCCAGATCCACTAAAATTTAAGGTTCATACACTGTGTATTTTGTAAACTTATTCTGTGTTTTGGAACTTCTTCTCAAAGAGAAATAACAGCATTCAGAGTGACAATTTTCCCATTGGTTTAGTTTTGCTGATTGGACAGTGGTGAGGAAATGATCAAAGTGAGCAATAGTGTTCATAAAATGTAAAAGATGTTGAAGTGCAGTGAGTGCGTTTCCCTAAGAGGGAAGCAATCCATTAAAAATGAGTCAAACCTCCATTATTTGTTTGAAGAAGCAGGTAAATATATACACTTTCTTTTCGCCTGCCACTGCAGACCATTAAAACTGCTCTCATGTATAAATAAATATGGAACATCTGCTTTAGTGGTGCTAACGTCCCGACAGAAGAGTACAAGATGAATCTCATTACGTTTTACATTTAGGGATCTGAATGGACCAGACTGTGAAAACCAATAGCTGGCTGATGTAGAGAAGTGGCTGAGCTAGCCTGTGTGAAGAGCCTAGACTCAAAAAGATCTCAAGAAGGGCTGGAAAATATTTTGAGAATAAATTACGAGAGTGCCCTTTGAAAAGTCTGTTATAGGCTTAACCACAGCAGACAAGCCATTTTCTAACTTTATATTTAGCATTAATAGATATAATGCAAATAATATAAAATTTCAGATGATCTAGGGAATACCTCATGCTTAATACCCTTAGAACACATAAGACAAAGAATGTACCCAATTTTAATGGATTTGATACCCAATGGGATAAGACTTGGTATTAAAGAAGCACAATATAAGATTGAAGATAGTATGTGCTATTTTTCTGAGAGCACAGAATTTCCTTCTCATAAGGAGACATGTCTGTTGCAAAAAAGGAAGAAACGAATGTTGGGGTCTCATGTGTGGAAAGAACAACTAATCACAGTAATAGCTCCTCAGCTGAAAGGGATAGTAAGAACACAGTTCTGAGGAACAGGTATGGAAAACAGTAGGTAAGCTAGGGAGAAACCTTCCTTGAGTGATTTTACAAAGCCATCAAAAAAGTAACAATAAGGTTCTGAATAATGATTTTAGACTTCCTGCTTTTCATTTTAACTTAGATTGTATTTGACAAATTCACTTTTTAAAGTTTCTTGTGTAGTTCTATTATCAAGGGAGACAGTAAAGAATAAAGAACACCACACGAGGTGAGATGACTCAGGGTCACATCATAGCTTGCCTCTTATCAGAGCTTTTGGAAGTTACTTACTTCTTCATTTGTAAAATCAGACTTTTACCCATGCTACCTGTACCTCATAGGAATATTGTGCAAATTAAAAAATATACATATACATATATATATGTATATATAATGTGTTTGGGAGTGCTTTGCAAACTAACTGTAAGGCCTATAGAAATGTTAATAAGGTGGCCAGCCTGGTGGCCTGGTGCAGCGGTTAAGTTCCCACGTTCCACTTCTCAGGCGGTGGGGGTTGGGGGGGTTCGCCCATTCAGATCCCAGTGCCGACATGGCACCACTTGGCAAACGCTGTGCAGTGGTAAGTGTCCCACGTATAAAATAGAGGAAGATGGGCATGGATGTTGGCTCAGGGCCAGTCTTCCTCAGCAAAAAGAGGAGTATTGGCAGTAGTTAGCTCAGGGCTAATCTTCCTCAATAAATAAATAAATAAATAAATAAATAAATAATTCATGCAGTTTTTCCTAGAGTGCAGTGATCCTTCCCCTCCAAAGGTCTAACATTTTTGTGGTTCTTATGACTCATTTCAGAGACTGAAGTTCTATTGAGTGCTCATTGTGTGCTAGGCAATGTTTCTAAGTGATTTACTTGAAATAACTCATTTATTCCTCACAACTTTCTAAAAGGTAGAAAAATCATATTTGAAGCTATGATTTTCCCTGTAGGTCAGAAGACAGATTCTAGGTTGGGAATGGATATGTTAGATCAAGTTGCAATAATGACTGACTCCAGAGACAGTATTACTGAAGAGACATACATACCCAAAGAAAGCTTGTCAGCAGATCACAGAAGAGTGATAATTTTCTATTATAAATTGGTGAAGGTATTCTTGTTGAAAATATATAGCAGACCACTACTATATGTTTTAATTTATTTTTGTCCCAGAATATGGATTTCAGATGTCCATTATCTATATCAGCTTCACTAAAATGAACAAAATATATATTGACAAATGAATACTGGCTTACACTGAAGATGTGTCTTTCTCTCTCTCTCTCTCTTTTTAAACTGGGCTCTATTGCATAAGAGGTGTGCAGACATACATGGTTATAAGCCACGGATGCTGCAACTGTCATTGCTGAACCCACAATTACCTCAAGCTTGGAAGTCATTAAGCTCAGTGCCCACACTCCTCATGGAGGCTTTTGGGAGTAATTTTCCATGCCTCTGATCCCTGTTTATTATTCAGAACATAAAGCAGAAGTCCTGGCCAGACATTCCCTATAGCAGTAGTTTTCAAAGAAATAAAAAAAATGTGAATATGAACCAACAATATAAATAGAAGCTCTAATATTTTCTTTCAACACTTAATGGATTGTATTGTGTAATTGTGCTCACCTTTCCCCCAACCTCCTATCCACTGGCTGTCCTGACTCTACTTTGATGCCCAGAATTCTAAGCCACCATCAAACTTACATTATGCTGTATTTCCTTGCCTTTTTCTTGGTGAGGAAGATTGGCCATGAGCTAACATCTGTTGCTGATCTTCCTCTTTTTGCTTGAGGAATATTGGCACTAAGCTAACATCTGTGCCAATCTTCCTCTATTTTGTATGTGGGATGCCGCCACAGCATGGCTTGATGAGCAGTGTGTAGGTCCATGCCCAGGATCTGAACCAACGAACTCTGGGCTGGCAAAGTGGAGCTTAATCACTATGCCACCGGTCTGGCCCCTGTATTTCCTTGTTTTCAATCAAGGTGCTTCTCTTCATCCAACTTCCTATCACTACACCCTCAGGAACTTCTGCTCCATAATTGGCAAATTTACTCATATATTTAGCTTCTTCTGGGAATGTACAAGTCATCTCCTTATCTTAACCGAATCTGGGTTCTCCCTTGAGAACGTTACTTCCCCAGGGTCGGGAGGTGGGTTTTGTGCTCATTTGTTCCTCATTACTCCTTCCAGCCCAACAATTTCCCATTGTCTTGTAGAAATCCTCTGCTCCTTTGAGCCACATGCTAATCTTCTATACCTCTTTTTCCTATGCCTTGGCTAATTCCCTCTTTCAAAGTCTTTCAACCCAAAATACTGTCACTTTTTTTCTTCTGTGGCTATTCTACCTCAGTCATGGTCTTTACCCCAAAATCCTCTAATCTGCACCAAGCATCCTATTTTCTTGCCACAATCTCCTACCTATATTCTCGGATCGCTTGTTCAAGCACACCTGTTATAATTGTTCTTTAACTTTCTGTCCATTGATAGTTCTAACTTGCTCCTATCTAAGTAGACTTCCCCTACTTTCACTTTCCTCCCCATCCATCTTAGATTCCATGAGCCATTATTTCAATAGCTAATTTGTCAAATAGGTATCACCTATGGAAAGGTGATTTGTTGTATCTGCTTTCTCCTACTTTCCTTTCTAAACCAGTGGCTTCATAGAAGCCAGGGAAAGAGCAGAGTGCTTAATCTATGTTTAATGTCTGCCTTACCCACTATACTGTGCCTGTCTTGTTTATTGTTACAACACCAGTGCCTAACACGGTGTCCATCACATATGACAAATGAGTAAGTAAATTAATGAGATCATAATTAAGACTAGTTTGCATACATTAGAGAGAGATTTTGGATCATTAGAAACATTGTTCTAACAATTATAACATCCAAAATAGAATAGGCTTTACTGTAAATTGTGAATTTCTATGTTACTGGACATTTCAAGAAGGGATGAGGGATAGTTAAGGAGAGTGCATGGGATTAGCTGTTTTCTGAAGTCTTAACCAATTCTGGATTATGTTATCCAGAAACAAAAATTACATAAGGGGCAGGAAGATCATTCAAGGAAGGAAGAAATATGTTTTTGATTATACATTTAAATTTAATACAGTTTCTCCTGTTTATTTTTTCTATCATATATTCGTACACTTTATGCAGCAAGCGTGACTTTCATACACCATTTATTCAAGTGTTCGAAAAAGTCATTATTTTTCTATAATCAAACTTCCTTTCAACTTTGAGCCTTGATTCCATCTACTGGCAGAAGCTTGCTATTAGTTAATTCTGAGTAAATTTGTCATTTTCAGGATTTCTCAGTTATTTCAGGGTTCAACTGAGTCTATGCAGAATTTTTCGTCACCTCCCCCTCCTTCTCCTGGAGTGGCGTATACATTTCCAGCTGCTCAGATAGTATCACGGCATCTGGGAGAGGCACTTAGTCCTTAGTGTCTTCCCATAGTAGCATCCACTAAAGCATAGAAATCCATCTCTCCTTGGTTAATGTTTCCCCTCTATGCTTGCACCTGCTGAGATGGCTTCAGTTACATCTGTCTTTTATTTGCACTTCTTCCCACCCCCCAACCCCTGCGATATTTACTTCTCAAAATGAATCAAAATCACAATTGTTCAAGATTTTCTCTCTCTCAGCACACTCCATCATTTTTCTTAGTAGTATGAGAAAATGGAATTGCCTCTGTGTCACTCTGGGCCATGTAAGGTTCCCTCCATCCCTGATAATATATTGGTGCAGGGAACCTCTGGGAAGATACTGTCTCCTAGGATTCTAAGTGTAAAGAAGGATACAATTCCTCTAATTTCTCAGAGGTTCTGCTCTCAAGACCCCTTGTAAGAAACCACACCTAGAATCAGACTCTATTCTTATCTCCTCTCTCACATATACTTCTTATTAAGTGCGGGGTAGAAATATGCCTCTTATACCATTTTCCATTATTCCAAAAGCTATTACTTATAGCATAATTTTGATATTGATGCCTAGATTATTTTTAATAACAGATTTATTGAGATATAAATCACACACTATAAATTACGCTTCTTTAAAATGTACAATTTATTTGTTTTTAGTGTATTCACAGTTTTGCAACCATTGCCACTATCTGATTTCAGAACATTTTCACCACCAAATAAACTCCATGCCCATTAGCAGTCATTTCTCATTATTTTCTCCCTCAAGTCCCTAGTAACCACGAATCTACTTTCTGTTTCCATAGATTTCCCTATGCTGGACATTTCACATCAATAGAATCATACAATATGTGGTCTTTTGTGACTGGCTTCTTTCACTTAGTATAATGTTTTCAAGGTTTAACTGTGTTGTAGCATGTATCAGTACTTCATTCCTTTTATGGCTGAATAATACTTCATTGTATGCACATACAACATTTTGTTTACCCATTCGTCAACTGATGGACATTTGGATTGTTAACAGTTTTTTGCTATTATGAATAATGCCGCTATGAACGTTGTGCAAGTTTTTGTGTGGACATGTTTTTATCTCTCTTGGCTATATATCTAGGTGTGGAAATGCTGAGCCTTTTTTTTAGATTGAGATACGACTGACATATAACATTATATCAGTTTCAAGTGTACAATATATTAATTTCATACATGCATATATTGTAAAATGAACATCACAGTAAGTCTAGTTAAGGTTCATCACCACACAGTTACAAAATTTTTTTCTTGTGATGAGAACTTTTAAGATTTACTCTTTTAGCAACTTTCAAATATATAGTACAGTATTACTATAGTCATGATGCTGTACATTATATCTCAAGGGTATATTTATTTTATAACTGGAAATTTATACCTTTTGATTACCTTCACCCATTTCACTCACTCCCACCTGCCTCTGGCAGCCACCAATCTGTTTTCTGTATCTATTCCATGAGTTTGTTTGTTTGTTTGTTTGTTTGTTTTTTAGATTCCACATATAAGTAAGATTGTATGGTATTTGGGTATGTGTCTTTCTCTGCCTGACTTATTTCATTCGGCATAATGCTCTAAAGGTACGTCCATGTTGCTGCAAATAGCAATTTTCCCTCTTTTTATGGCAGAATAATATTCCATTATATATATATGCACACACACACCACAACTTCTTTATCCATTCATCCAAAGATGGACACTTATGTTGTTTCCATGTCTTGGCTATTGTAAGTAATGCTACAATGAATGTGGAGGTGCAGATATCTTTTTGAGTTAGTGTTTTCATTTCCTTCAGACAAATACCTAGAAGTGGAATTGCTGGCTCACATTGTGGTTCTATTTTTAAGTTTTTGAGGAAACTCTATACTGTTTTCCATAGTGGCTTTACCAATTTACAACCTCACCAACAGTACAGAAAGGTTTTCTTCTCTCTATGTACTCCCCAGCATACGTTATTTCTTGTCTTCTTGATAATAGCCATTGTAACAGGTGTGAGGTGATATCTCATTGTGGTTTTGATTTGCATTTCCCTGATGATTAGTGTTGTTGAGCATCTTTTCACGTCTCTGTTGGTCACCTGTATGTCTTCTTTAGAAAAAACGTTTATTCAGATCTTATGCCCACTTTTTGTTTTGATTTTGTGTTTCTTTTGTTTTTTGATTTGTTTTGCTATTTAGTTGACTGCATTCTTTATATGTTTTGGATATGAACCTTTTATCAGATATATGATTTGCAAGTATTTTCTCTCATTCAATAGGTTGCCTTTCCATTTTGGCTGATGGTTTCCTTTGCTGTGCAGAAGCTATTTAGTTTGACGTCCCACTTGTTTATTTTTGCTTTTGTTACCTCTGCTTTGGGTGTCAAATCCAAAAAATCATCTCTAAGACCAGTTTCAAGGAGCTTACCCTCTATGTCTTCTGATAGGGGTTTTATGGTTTCACATCACATTGACATCTTTAATCCGCTTTGAGTTAATTTTTGTATATGGGATAAGATAGCAATCCAATTTCATTCTTTTGCATGTGGCTATCAGTTTTCCCAGCACCATTTGTTGAAGAGACTGTCCTCTCTTCATTATATATTCTTGGCTACTTTGTCATAGATAATTGACCATATATGTGTGAGTTTATTTCTGGGCTCTCTGTTTTGTTCCATTGATCTATATATCGGTTTTTATGCCAATTTCATACAGCTTTGATTACTATAGCTTTTTTTTTTTCCTGAGGAAGATTAGCCCTGAGCTAACATCTCTGCCAATCTTCCTCTATTTTATATGTGAGTTGCTGCCACAGCATGGCTGAAGAGTGGCACAGGTTGGTGCCTGGGATCTGAACATGTGAACCCAGGTCGCTGAAGCAGAGTGCACCAAACTCAGCCACTACGCTACAGGGCTGACCCCGATTACTATAGCTTTTTAACATAGTTTGAAATCAGAGAGCAGGATGCCTCCAGCTTTGTTCTTTCTCAATATTGCTTTGGATGTTCTGTTTTTCTTTTGTGGTTCCATACAAATTTTAGGATTAGTCTTTTCTATTTCTGTCAAAAGTGCCATTGAAATTTTGATAGGGATTGCACTGAATCTGTAGATTGCTTTGGATTATATGGAATTTTTAATAATATTAATTCTTTCAATCCATGAGCATGGAATATCTTTCCATTTATATGTGTCTTGTTCAGTTTCTTTCAGTAACATCTTATAGCTTTTAGTGTACAGGTCTTTCACCTCCTTGGTTAAATTTATTTCTAGCTATTTTATTCTTTTTGATGCAGTAGCAAATAGTCTGTTAGACTTAGTTGGCTTATAGTTTTGTTCACATCTTCTATTTACTTGTTGATATTCTGCCTACTTGTTTTATCTTTATTAAAAGTACAGTATGGATGTATCCAACTATTATTGTTGAATTGTCTATTTGTGTTTTTATTTATTTTTCTTTCATGTATTTTGAGACTTTGTTGTTATGTATATGTATACTTACTGTTATATCTTCCTGGTAGATTGACCATTTTATCATTATAAAATGTCCTTCATTTCTTTACTAACAACTTTTGTCTTAAGGACTATTTTGTCAGATATTAGTATAGTTACTACAGTTCCTTTTTGGTTACTGTTTTCATGGTATATATTATTTTATCCTTCTATTTTCAAACTATTTTCTTCTCTGAGTTGAAGGTGTATCTCTTATAGACAGTATAGTTGGGTCATAATTTTTAATCCATTGGACCAATCTGTGCATTTTGACTGTACGTTAATTTATGTACATTTCATGTAATTACTTATAAGGCAGCATTTATATATACCATTTTCTTTTTGTTTTCTACGTCTTATTTCTTAAATTATTCCTCTAAGCCTACATTACTGTCCTCTTTTCTGCTAATTAGATATTTTCTGATGTAATATTGTAATTCTTTTGCCATTTCTTCATACTATATTTTTAAAGGTATTTTCTTAGTGGTTATCCTGGAGATTACAATTAACATATTAACTTATCACAATCTGATGTGGGTTAATATGAAGTTAATTTTGATAGTATACAAAAATTTTGCTTTAACATAGCTCTATTCACTCTCCTTATTTATACTATTATTTCATACAAATTACATCATTTAAAATTATAAGGTGGTCAGCACAGATTTATAATTTTTGCCTTATGCAATTTTCTTTTTAATCAGATAGAAGTACAAAAGACATAAACAAAAAGCAAATTTGTACTGTTATTTTTATTTACCTGTGTATTTTCCTCTATCAGTGCTCTTTATATCTTTGAGTGAATTTGAATTACTGTCTAGTATCTTTTTATTTTAGCCAGAGGACTTTTTTTAGTACTTATTGCAGGGGCAGTTCTGCTAGTGACAAATTCGGTCTGTTTCTTTTTCTGGATAGATCTTAAGGTCTTCTTTATTTTTGAAGAATAATTTTGTTGGATATAGTATTCTTGGTTGAGAGATTTTAGTTTTAGTACTTTAAATGTTTCATTCATTTGCCTTCTTCCATCCTTGGTTTCTTATAAGAAATCAGATGTTAATCCTATTTTAAGATCCCTTGTATTTGAGGAGTCACAGTTCTCTTGCTGCTTTCAAGATTCTCTGTTTTTGTTTTCTGACAGTTTAATGATAATATGTGTCAGTGTGGGTCTCTGATTTTATCCTTCTCAGAGTTTTTTGAGTTTATAGGATGGGTAGATTAGTGTTTTCATCAAATTTGGATAGTTTTTGGTCATTATTACTTCAAATATAATTTTTTTTTGAGGAAGACTAGCCCTGAGCTAACATCTGCCAACAATCCTCCTCTTTTTGCTGAGGAAGATTGGCCCTGAGCTAACATTCATATCCATCTTCTCCTATTTTATGTGTGGAACGCTTGTCACAGCACGGCTTCCTAGGTGCTGCATAGGTATGCACCTGGGATCTGAACTAATGAACCCTGGGCTGCTTAAGCAGAATGTCCGAAGTTAGCTGCTGAGCCACTGGGCCAGCCCAAATATTCTTTTTACCTTTTTCTTTCTCTGTCTTCTCCTTTTGATACTCCTACTATGCATATGTTAGTATACTTGATGCTATCTCACAAGTTTCTTAGGCTCTGTTTATTTTTCTTCATTCTTTTTCCTTTCTGTTCCTCAATTGGATAATATTGATTAACCTATCTTCAAGTTCACTGATTCTTTATTCCATCTGCTCAAATCTGATGTTGAGATCCTCTAGTAAATTTTTCATTTCAGTTATTGTACTTTTCTATTCTACAATTTCTATTTGGTTCTTTTTTACAATTTCTGTCTCCTTATTGATATTCTTTATTTGGTGAGATATCATTCTTATACTTTCTTATAGTTTTTTAGACACAATTTCCTTTAGTTCTTTGGACATATAATAGCTGATTTAAAGTCTTTGTCTAATAATTCCAGTGTCTGTGCTTCCTTGCAGATAATTTCTATTAATTGCTTTTTTCACCCATGAATGGGTCCTACTTTCCTGGTTCTTTGTATATTTCATTTTTAAGGGAAAAATGGACATTTTAAATAATATATTGTGGCAACTCTGATAATCCAATTTCCTCTTTTCCCCATGATTTGTTGTTGTTAGTGGCGGTTGCTGTTGATGTTGCTGTTCGTTTATTTAGTGACTTTCCTGTACTAGTTCTGTAAAGTCTTTATTCTTTGTCATGCACAGACACTCAGGTTTCTTCAAGGCCTTCTTAGTGCTTGGCTAATGATTGGATAGAGATTTCCTTAAATTTCTGGAAATAATAGGTAGCCCAGTCTTTGCAAAAACACTCTGTCTGTATCAGTGCATGCCTTGAATAATTAGCCAGGAAGTTGACAACTCTTCCTCAGGCCTTATTACTTTCTTTTGTAGACCCTCAAAGTTATTAATCATCCAGTGGTGAGAGCTTAAGGCCTTCTCATGTCAATCATGAGCATGCACACAGTTGGGGGCATGTACATGGCATTCTAGAGTCCCAGGATATGTTGGAGCTATTCAAAGACCATTATGGAAATCTCATTTCCAAGCTTTTTCTTTTAAGCTTTTTGGTCAGTCACTTTTTTTGCCCCAACTACTCCTGCTGCCTCAGAAAGCTGTCATCTTCTACAATTTCCAGCAATAAATTTTGTGTTTTTATAAATGCTGGGGATAGGTCCTTTACCACTGCGTGAGCTCTGTGTCAGATGAAATAAAGAAAAGCCCTGTGAGAGGAGCTGTTTATTTGGGTCAAATAATGACAATTCTCTTGTAAGAGGCCATTTGGGGTTTTAAACCCTCTTTGACTTCTCTAGTAGCTGTAAGTTTGCTTATTTTCGCAGATATCATAATTACAAGGTTGTTAAATTTCAACACTACTGTGGAACTCGGAAAAGTGGTATGAAAATAGAGCAAGATAAAAATGCCATGAAGCTCATTGTTCTTACCAAGATTCAGCTGAATTTCTTGAATAAATAATCCTCCAGATTATTGTAAGTCTTTAATAATTTCCAGAGTTCTGACAAAATTCATTTTGACAATTTTCCCCAGTGTTCCTGTTTCTTTATTTGGAGGATTGGGTTTTAGGAGATCTTTACTCTATCATTCTGGAATGTTCCAAATACCTAGAATTTTGAGATTCAGAAATAATTCTCTTCCATTCTGGGACTGCGATGGGAGTGGAAGTCCTGATGACTTCTGAATTGCCTTCAGGGTCATTTCTCCATTGTCTTCAAAAATAGCTTCTGGCTTCTTTTGAGATGATTGATCTATACTGATCTCCTTATCAAAGGTTCACTTGGACACACCTTTAGTGTACATTTTCTTTTAATCTTTGGCCATATCCATTCATTTTAATGTTCCTGTAGGCCTAGTGAAGATATGATTTAACGATCTATTTTTCCCACTTACCATATTCTACATTTCTCTATATTTATACTATTTTTAAACTTATTTTTTATGGTTCCATGATAGTGTGTTGAGTTGATGTGAAATAGTTCCCTTAGCAGCAATTTCTCTCTTCTTGGTCATTTAAGTTTGTTTCTGATTTTCACTACTGTAGTCAATTCTCTAACAATTTCCTTTGTACAAACTGTTCTCCTTTGATCTATGTTTTGACTCTTTCTCATTTTGCCATTCTTTCTCTTCCTCTTCGTTCTTTTCCTTGTTTTCCTACCTTTGGATTATTTCCTTGGGGGATATTCACAGAAGTGAGATCAAATGATCAAAGAGTATTATTGCCTTTCTTTGAATTATTTCCCCTTCCTGTAACCTAATACTCCAAAGTCTTGCTTTCCTGAAATACCTCATTTGCCTGACAGATTTATCACAATATCTAAGTTTATTATAACAGTGTTCGAAAGTATCTAAATAGCCTGAGCTCCAATATTTAGTAGGGCTCAATGTGGTCATGATGCTGTGCATGCCTTAAGTTGGTAAGGCCTGAGTCCAAGGCACTGTACCAGCAGTCAAATCACAGCATAACCTGTCTCCAATGTTTCTTCAGTCCATATGATTGGGGTTTGTTGTGAACCTAGCTGTGTAGTTTGCCTTGTTGAGCATTCTAGTTTCCTTCTAAGACATGAAACTTTCTTAGGATCCCATCTCTTTGGGGTTTCTTGACACACTGTCTAGCCTGTACTAGTGCTTTCCTTGACTGAGGGAGTGAATCCTATTCCTCTTCTCCCATGTAATTTATTAGTTGATAGGATTTCCTATAGGGACTGTGGGAATCCTTCCATACCCAGGATACATCCTTACCCCACTGTGTTATTGCCTGCCGCTTGCCATGTCTCATGGCTGGACCCTGTTTAGCAGATTGGATCCTCCGATACAACACTATTCAGTTGCTCTTGATAGGACCAGCCTTTGCAACTAAATTAATTTCTAAGTTTTTTGCTACACACAATTTCCACTTTCTCTACTACATTTTTTGTCTCTACATTGTATATCTGGCTCCAAACTTCCTCAAGTCTTTATCTGCTCCAGGTACATCAGTAATGAATAATGGCTCCTGATACATATTATCATATTGGCTTAAATAAAAACTGCACATATTTATAGTGCCACCAGTAATGTACCATTTTACCTCAGACTCATAAAAGGTACTGGGTGTTACTGAATTGCAAAACTTAAATCAGTTTAATAAGTATAAAATATCAAGGCATATTTTTAAATGCAAAGCAACACAACATCTGAGAAGAGTATCTTCCTGGTATGTTGAATTTGATTTATTTTACATAGTAATCTTTTTTTCTTATTTTTATGAATAATTGCAATATATTATATTAAACCTGCAATTTCTACTTTAAGCACTTCCAATAATTGTAAATGGCTTAAAATGAAAAAAAATATAGAAAAATGGAATGGGGATAGTTACTGCTATTAAATTTTGCTCTGAGCATTCTGGCAAGCAAATTATAAAGAGAAACATCTTGGATTATTAAATTTTTGTTATCTGGTAATCTATTTTCAAACATATATTTGAAACACATATTCAAGAAATTTTGAAGTTATGATTTTTGTTGCTGTATGCTCATTGAAAATCCACAAACATACTACTCAAAATATTTGTATTCCCTTCCTAATCTATATTAAGCATTTTCTTTATTGCTGCTTCAAGTTTTGTAGATTCACTCATTTGATTGTACCTTAAAGCTTTGCATGCTCTCTCTCTATGTGCTTCTGAGATTTGACACAATATCAAAAAATAATCTGGATGCATGCAGCAGTTTAGGAAATAGTGGTAAAATCACCATTCTATTTTACCCACTAGTGTCACCTAGTGGAAAAAAGTAGAAATTGTCGGTTTATACTCAAAAACATTTAGAAGCTATTGAGTAATCTTTTTGTCTTCTTTCCAAAATACCTATGATGAATATCTATTACTTTTTAAATGGAGAGAAATAAACAAACTGAAGAATTTTTATGAAGATTAATATATCATCTATAGTTTTGTTTCCATCACCCATCATGTTAAAACTGTATTTCATGTGATTTATAGTGTTTTCTGCTTTTCATAATGAAATTTTCTGTTTGTCTCTATGAGTAGAGAAGGGTTATACACTTTAAATTATGCAATAATAGCTACAATTTATTGAGTATTTACAATGCATCATCTCATTTAATCCTATAAGGTAATATTATTTTAATCTCTATTGTATACATGAAACCAAAGTTCATAGATCCTAAATGAATTTCCCAACATCTCTAAAGTAGGAAGTTGCAGATCAAACCTTTGAATCTCAATCTTCCTGACTCCAAAGCAGATACTCTTAACCACTGGGCTATGCTCATTCCTCTAGGTATGGTGTGAGGTTAGGGAGACAGAATAGGAAGCAATACCAATCTTTATGAGGGTGGAAATGTAGATTGAAAAAATTATATTCAAAATTGTTATTTGTTTCATGGAATATTTGGCCAAAAATCAAGACAGACTTTCAATCTCATTTCCAGGAACCTAATTAATCAATGTGTTCTTTTTGCAGGATAGCAAGTAAAACATTCACATCACTAACAGACAGACATACGTCATCGAATTTTTAGCAAAATTCCTTAATTTCCTGCTCAAGATAACCTGAAGTAATCATATTTTTTTCACTCTGGTTTCTTAGCTCTCGAGTGTTGAGGTCTCTTCTCTTGACTACTGAATTGGTCTCTGGACTCCACTCTGTCTTATGAGTGATGGACAATTAGAAGTTGGTCCACAGTCAAGGATCTTGGACACAATCTGTTAATCCACTTTCATTTGTTATACACAAGAATATTTAATAACATCTAATTATGGCTCTTTTTATTTAAATTGAGCAACAGAAAGGTGGGCTTTCTCTATTCTTTACCAGATATTTGGCAAGCATGCAAGAATTCTCATAATGTAAAATGTAAAGATAAAGAGAACCCATGTTCCAATCTATTCCTTTGTTATAGCTTATCTGAATTGTGTCATAACAATAGAAATGCTTAAGAATTGCTTTATCTTGCCTCCCTAATGTCAATTTTCCAAATCTTTATATTCATAGATAAAAGAAGCATTATCATAAGGAAAATGACAATGAAGTCCCCATTGTGCTTGTCAGATTGTCTAAGCATCCTTGCATACCACTCACTGATTTAATTTAGTCTTAATAGTGACAGTTAATTTATTTTGAAATGTTGAGTAATAATAAAATAGTATGAGATTGTTATGTTTGGCAAAAGAAGACATGATTTTTCAAAGATTAGAAAACATTTTCTTTCTATTATACCTATTCTTTTTGTAACTTCAAAATATTTCTTCATTCCTATCAAGAAATACAGTGAGGACACAACTGGAACTTTTGCTCATCTACATAGGGAAAATAGATCTTTGAAATGGTCTTTAGTCTTATGCTGGAAAGTGTATTTCAAGAATAAAAATGGTAAAGATTATATTTCCTATATTCACCATGAACAAAACTCAAAACTGGAATTCTTCATAACTGTAGCCATTAGTAAGCTACTTATTAGTACAAGGTTTTTCTAAAACTAGAGTTTTTATTGGATGGCAACTTTATCCATGATAAAAGGATATCTGACTTTATGTAAGTAATAATAATCTATTATTTAAGCTATAATTTATCGATGCCTACTATTTCCTTGATATAGTTGTTTCCATGCATTTTCTTTACAACAATCCCGTTAGGTGGGTAGGTATTACTATTATCTTTATTTTGTAGATGGGATAACTGAGGCTTCTGGAGGTTAGCTAACTTCTCCAAAATCATAAAACTAGTAAAGGATAGAATTAATATTTCAATCTAGATCTATCTGCCTCAAAGGATTTTCCTCTTATCCACTATACCACATGAAATGCTTAACTTCTCAGACTATGCAACCTTGGAGGGAAAATGTTAGCAATATTTACTCAGAGTATGTGATGGTTACATTAATTGTTTTGCCAATATTGAACCAGCCTTGCATACCTGGAAAAAATCCTAGTTGGTTGTGGTGCATAATTCTTTTCATACATTGTAGATTCAATTTGTTAATATTTTGTGGGAGATTTTTTCGTCTATATTTATGAGAGATGTTGATCAGTAGTTTTCTTCTGTTGTAATGTCTTTTTCTGGTTTTGATATCAGGGCAACGCTGGCTTCATAGAGTGAGTTAGGAAGTAGTTCCTCTGTTTCTATCCTCTGGAAGAGATTATAGAGAATTGATATAATTCCTACCTTAAAAGTTTGGCAAAATTTACCAAAGAACCCATCTAGCAATTTACCACCAGAAAGCCTGGTGCTTTCTGTTTTGTAAGCTTATTAATTATTGATTGAATGTCTTTAATAAATATAGACCTATTCAGATTGTCTTCCTCTTCTTGTGTGAATTTTGGCAGATTGTGTCTTTCAATGAATTTGTCCATTTCAACTCGGTTATCAAATTTGTGGGCATACAGTTTTTCATAATATTCTATTATTATCCTATTAACGTTCATAGGATCTGTAGTTATGTCCCATGTTTCATTTCTAATATTAGTAATTTGTGTCTTCTTTCTTTTTTTCTTAGTTAGCCTGGCTAGAGGCTTATTGATTTTAAAGATCGTTTCAAAGAACCAGCTTTTGGTTCTGTTCATTTACTCTATCGATGTGCTTTTTTCAGTTTCCTTGGTTTCTACTCTAATTTTCTATAATTAATTTTCTTCTATTTACTTTGGATTTAATTTCCTGTCCTTTTCTAATTTCCTAAGGTGGAAGCTCAGATTATTGATTTTAGATCTTTCTACTTTTCTAATATATTCATTTGATGCTATAAATTTCCCTCTAAGCACTGCTTTCACTGCATCCCACAAATTTTGGTAAGTTGTATTTTCATATACACTTATTTAAATTTTTTAAAAAAATTTCTCTTGATATTTCTTCTTTGGGTCACGTATTATTTAAAAGTGTATTGTTGAAACTCCAGATATTTTGGGATTTTCCTCTTGTCTTTCTGTTATTAATTTCTAGTTTAATTTCATTGTGATTGAAAGCAGACATTATATGATTTCTATTATTTTATACTATTTAAGGTGTGTTTTATGGCCCAGAATGAGGTCTGTCTTTGTGAATGTTTCATATGAGCTTGAGATGAATGTGTATTCTGCTGTTATTGGATGAAGTAGTCTATAAATGTCAATTATATTCAGTTGATTGATGGTGCTGTGGAGTTCAACAATGCCCTTACTGGTTTTCAGCCTTCTGGATCAGTCCATTTCTGATAGAGGGATGTCAGAATCTCCAACTATAATAGTGTATTTTTTTTCTCTTTGAAGTTCTATCAGGTTTTTTTCTTGTGCATTTTGATGTCCTGTTGCTAGGTGCATTTATTTGGGTCTGCTTTTTGATCCAATCTGACAATCTCTATCTTCTAACTGGTGTATTTAGACCATTTACATTTAAAGTGATTATTGATATACTTGTATTAATATTTACCATATTTAATATTGTTTTTTATTCATTGCCCTTGTTCTTTGTTCTTATTTTTGTCTTTCATTATTCACTTTTTTTCTGCCTTTTGTGGTTTTAATTGAAAATTTTATGATTTTGTTTACTTTTCTAACGTATCAATTATACTTCCATTTTTACTTGAAAAAATTTCCTTAATTGCTGTCTTTCATTCTTTGTATCATCGCTATCATTCATTTCACATATATGTAGACATACATAAACATATAAATATACAGAAGCATACATAATTAAATATATTGTTGCTATACTGTTACCCAATAGATTAATTAGGAACAAGAAAAATAAAAGGTTTTATTTTATTCCTTCTCCAATGCTCTTCCTTTCTTTACATAGATCTGAGTTTCTAACATATATCATTTTCCTTCTCTTTGAAGAACATCTTTTAATATTTCTTGCAAGATAGGTCCACTGACAACAGAGTCTCTCAATTTTTGATTGCCTGAGAAAGTCTTTATTTCTACTTCACTTTTTGAGATGATGTTTTAGAGTACAGAATTCTAGGTTGGTGGTTTTTTTCTCTCAACACTTTACATATTTCACTTCACCCTTTTCTTGCTTGCATGATTTCTGAGGAGAAGTCAGATGTAACTCTTTTCTTTGCTCCTCTATAGGTAAGATGCTTTATTCCTCTGGCTTTTTTTCAACATTTTTTTCTTTATCTTTGATTTTCTGGAGTTTGAATATTCTATGCCTAAACGTAAGTTTTATGTCATGTATCCTTTTTGGTGTTCTCTGAACTTCATGGATCTATTGAATTAATGTGTGACATTAACTCTCCTTCATTATTCTTCATTATTGTTTCAAAAACTTCTTCTGTTCTCTATTCTCCTCATATTCTATTATGCATATGTTACATTTTTGTGGCTGTCACACAGTTCTTGGATATTCTGTTCCGGGGTTTTTTTTTTTCAGTCTTTTTTCTCTTGTTTTTGAGTTTTGGAAGTCTCTATTATCATATCTTCAATCTCAGCGATTCTTTCCTCAGCTGTGCCCTTTCTAGTAATTAGCTCATCAATGGCATTCTTCATTTCTGTTAGTGTTTTTAATCCTTAGCATTTCTTTCTGATTGGGTCTTAGAATTTTGATTTCTCCGCTTACAGTATCTAACTGTTCTTGCACATTGTCTACTTTCTTCTTTAGACTCCTTAGTATAATAAGCATAATTGCTTTCAATTCTCAATGTAATTCCAACATCCCTGTGACATTTGAGTCTGGTTATGATGTTTACTCTCTCTTCAAACTGTGTTTTTTGCCTTTTACTATGCCTTTTAATTTTTTTGAAAGCCAGACATGATATACTAGATAAAAGAAATGGTGATAAATAGGCCTTTGGTGGTATAATGGTAAAGTACGTGGGGAGGGAAGCAGTTTATACTTGTATGATTAAGTCTCAGTCTTTTAGTGAGTGTGTGTCTCTGGGCTGTGCAGCTCACAAGTACTTATCAGTTTCTTCTCCCTTTTATATGGGACAAGGTGTTCAGCATGGGGAAGACTTGGGTATTTTTCTTTCCCCTTGTGGAAGGCTACAGAGACCTGGAGTTCCCACAGTTAGGTTAGCCTCCTAATATCTTAGGCTTTTGTAAAATGATTTCTCTTGAGGACAAGTTTTGTTAGGAAGAACAGAATGCTGTGATGTATTTCAAAATGGTGACTTTTCTTCTCTCCCTGAAGGAAGCACAAGGGGATTTTTCTCTTCTCTTATAGTCACTGTGAGAACCTGGTAGAGCTCCTGGAGCTAAAACTCACAAAAGCATGAGAACCCCTCTATAACTGCTCCCCATTGAGTTTTTAACTCTTAGACTTGTCTACACTGACCCTCTACCAATATTTGAACTACAGTTTAAGTTTTCCTACTCTAGTACTTGTCCCACTGGAGGTTTATGATTATGGATTTCTGCTGCAGTAGCTTGTGATACTCTGTATTTTAAGTCTAGAAAACGGCAAGTAGCTTATCAAGACTAGAGTACAGTGTATATTGAAAGCAGTGGTAGAACACAAGTCAGGAGAGGTAGGTCACTTAATTATTTAGTTCAATAAATATTTAGAAAAACTGCTATGTGCCAGGCAATATGCTAGGAACTAAGGATCTATAAATTAATAAGTTACTGTCCTGAAGGTGCTCACAGTATAGTATAGGGGAGAATAAATAATACAAATAATTTCAATATAGCAAATGAAATACAGTGATAGAGGAGTGCATGGTGCGATATGTGACACTGAGGGAGAGGACTTAATACAATTTAATTTCCTGGATAAAATCTTGAAGGATGAGCAAAAATTATCCAGGAGAGGAAAGGTAGGAATGGCTATCTGGAAACAAAAAACAATATGATCACGGTAGAGGTGAGGAATAGCATATTGCATGAAAGCAACCACAAGTATTTTTGTGTCATAAAGACACAAAATTAGAGGAAGGAAGTGATAGGAAATGAGGGTGGAGAGGTGGGTATGGGTGAAGTAGTGACCAACATTTTTCACGTTTGAGTCTTATTCTCCTCACTCTTGAGAGTCAATGAAATGTTTTAAGCAGGTATTGACATTATCAATTTGATATTTTGGAAAGATAACTCTGGCAAACAATATATTGAATGGTTTGGACTATGATAAGACTAGATACAGGAAGAGCTGTTAGGAGGCTATTAAACTGGTCCCAGGGAGAAATATTGAGGCCATGAACTGATGCAGTGAAAATAGAGAAGATAGATATGAGAAAGGTATAGGAAATGAAATTACCAGGATTTGGTGATAGATTAGATGTACAAAGTAAAGGAGAAGTGTCAAGAACAACTCTCAGGTTTCTAGCATGAGTGACATGGTGGTATTGTTAGCTGATATAGGGAATACAGGAAGAAAATCAGGCTTAGAGTGATAAAATATGAAGTAATGTATCCAATTCTGGGCAGGTTGAGTTTGAGGGTGGGGTTTATAAACATTGTCTTATGTTTTAAGAAATAAATTATATCTATTTTTATAATATAGCTCTCTGACCATAAATATTTTCATTTCAGTATTGATATTATTTTAGGAAATATTTGAGTGCATTTAGACTTCTTTTTGGTCCATGAGGAAGCTTGGGACAGATGATATGTGTGTGTGTGTGTGTGTGTGCATGTTCACATGTCTACAGAAAGAGTGAACATAAAGAGGGCCTAGGTGCTGCATTGAGCTAGGAGAAGTGTATGGTTATGTGAATTTGTAAACACAGTCTTGGGTATGCCATAAATAGCACACTAATTATTTTAAAAAGTCAAACTAAAGTTGATTCTTAGGCCCCATGCTAACCAACTGGTGTTTCAATCTCTGTCCCTGTGTGTTGCATGCATGCATGCATGTTTGTGTCTGTGTGTGTGCATGTATGTGTATGTTTGAGGACCTTTTCCCTTCTTTAGAATCTCACAAAAATTTGGAGGTTGTATATGGTTCCTGGAAATATTGTTTTTACTACAACATGTATGCTACTGAGACATTCATTATCTGAATCTATATGGTATCTTAAAGACTTGCTGCATTTGTGTCAAGCTTTGGCATGACATTCTCATCCAAGTTTGGAAGTTGTCCTATCTAGGGTCCAGCTGCCCTAGATTGCTGTATCACACCTCCACTCCCGGGAGATCATGGCATCTCTTTAGGCACTCGGATTCAGGGCATGGGTCCTCTGCTACTTGTGGAACTCCAAATCATAATCCTTTTCTGGTCTTGGGAAATTCCATTTTCTTTCACTGCTCATACTTCCCTCTCCTCAAATTCATTATTTAATTTTTGTTTCCCAGCCTACTCACCTTTGATTTCTTAGGCTTCTGTAAAATGAAAACTAGGAAGGTTATATTGTCTGAAAGCAACTTCTGCTTTTAGCACTGAATTTCAACCCTCCTCTGAGACAAAAAGGAAAAACAAAGGGAAAAATACAAGAATGAAATATGTATGTCTTATCCTTGGTTACCTTGAAAACTGAGCCTAATTCAAAACATTTATGTGTAGACAGTTTATTTGAGGAGTGATCACAGACAGTGGGAATGAAGAATCAGGGAGAGTGAAATGGAAAAAGAAAAATCCAGTTATTTGGAATCAAGTTGACTACAGCTGTGAATAACTGATATTCAATCTAGCTGGACCATTCTAGGAGATGTATAGAATGCACCTCAGAATGACCTGCCTAAGGGATATTTGACCCATTGACTCCTGGTGCCCATTTAGTTGAGGATTGTGCTATTGCGTGTTAAATCTTAGTAATTTTCAGATCAAGTATGTGTGAATGCAGAGTGAGGTCCCAGAGTCATTCCATGTTGTGGTGTCAGAGAAGCTGTGGAGCAGGAAGTGAGCAATATGCAGGACCAGATGGAGATGAGATACTGTCAGCATGAAGTGGGATTGAAGCTTACATGCCACTTTTTGTTATTGTAAGGGTGGAGCCAGACCTGAGGGTGAGACACTGCGAGGTAGCACTCAAGATGTGTTCTGTAGAGTCCACACTTTGCACCACTCACTGTCTCTCATTCCTTCCATTAAGTTTTTAATGCAGTGACAAATGGCATTCTCTACAAAAGACAAAACATGGGGGAGATTAATAGAATAGTAGTCTGACCCTGCTGTTGCAACTGATCTCAAGTTCATATTGACGTTCATTGTCTCACTCCTTTACCTGCAATCTATCTTCCCCTAACTTTCAACCAGTACTTTAGTTGGGATAGATGGCTTGTCTGGTGGGAAGACCCAAAATTTCAGCCTTAAGGGATCTGAGTCCTTTGTTGACTTTCCCTTGCCAGGCTGTGGTAACAGCAATTTTCTATTAATCATTATCTTGAGGCATGGGAGCATGAAAAAATACCCTAGTGAATTCCCTGGGTTCTAGAAATTTCTCCCCACCATGCTCATATAAGAGTAACCTGAGCTCCTTATAGTAATAGGGTCAGTTTCCCCATTACTATTAACTCCTTTCTTTGCATGCTGGTCCACTTTTATGAGGAGTCCCAAATGATCAGGTGGAGATTGGGGCTTCATGTTCAATGGCACCCTACACTCATTTGTTAGAAGAATTCTTCTCCCTCAAAACCAAGGCTTTGAATCTGGCAGAGCCTGAGAATTAATTTAGGGATGGAAAGTCATAGTTCACAAGTGTTGGAGAGGAGAACTAATCCTATTACTTCCTGGACCAATTTATTCTGGCTACTGAGGATACAGAACCGTATATCAGCTATTGGCTCAATGAATATACTTTCTACTGGAGGGTTGTGACTCAACCCTTTATGGTTTAGTTCCCAAATGCAACCTTCATTAAGCATCTACTAGGCCATTTAATTAGGCTGACTGAGTCCAGATGATGTGATATACAGTAGAATTAGTAGATCTCAAGTGGAAGAGGGCTCATGTAATTAACCTGCAAAAAAGTGACTGGTCTCTTTGACAGATGGTGTTATATCAAGAGCTCAGTATCAGTCTCTGCTGGTGGCAGATTGGGCATTCAGCAGTAAAAGTAGCTATATCAGCCTTGGTGAAAGGAAGGCCTTGTCTAACTCTCATCCCTGCCATCATAGCCACTTCATTCAGGGTCCATTTACAAAAGCACTGGGGCAGCCTAGGAGAGAGGCTGGCTGATATCTATAGAATAAATTATCCTGTTCACCTGGATGTTGAAGCTGTTCTCAACATTAATGCGTGTCACAAACTTCTTCATGTTTTGCCTATTTTTATAGGTCATTCACATGCCTCTACCCTAGACTTCCTTGTCTCCAATATCTTAATCTTGCTATTTCTAGGCCTTTGAACAGCTGGCCAAGCCATTTATCACTGCCCAGAAGTTCATGGATATCCATACCTGTGTCCATTTCTCCTTTTGCATTGTATCAGCTATTTCTACATAATAAATTACCCTAAAACTCAGTTGCTTAAAAGAATAAACCTATATTTTTGCTCATGATATTTTGGTCAACTAGGTGATTCTGTTTTTCTGGAAAAGGCTTGTTTTATCTCAGCTGGGCTTGCTCATGCATCTGCAGTCAACTAGTGGGTCAGCTGGGAGATGGCTGGTCTAGGAGACCTTTTCTCACATGTCTGGTAATTTGTTGCCTAATGGCTAGGGAAGTTGGGGCCACATGGATCTCATTATTCAGCAAATTATCCTGGACTTGTTCACCTGGTGATATCAGAGTTCTGAGAGAGAGGGGAAGCATAGAAATCCTTTTGAGCACTAGGCCCAGAATTGGCACTTATACTGCATCCAATGGGCCAAACAAACCACAAGGCCAGTCCATTTTCAAAGGGTAGAGAAATAGACTCTACCCCTTAGTGGGAGGAATTGAAAAGTCAGAAAGAACAGGGTAAAGAATTGCAGCCATTTTTATAATAAATTTATTATACACATCAAGTTAATAACCACGTGTACTACTTAAAACTTTGCCAACTGGAAGGATTTCCATTTATTTCTGTCTTTTAGGGACACCCATATATGTGGCTGGTAGATGCAACAGCAGGCTATTTTTGGTTCACAACAACACATTGAGCATACTCAACTGTGAAGCAGGCCCTGGAGTTGTTTTTTTTTTTCTTTTTTTACAGCTGGTCATATGGAACCCCACACGAGAGAGAGAGGATCAGTGCAACAGAGGTAAGTGGCATGAGGTCTGGGCCTTCTGTTGGTGCAACTTACTTGGGACTTTGGGATCAGTCTGTTGTGTGATAGCCAGCCCTGGTAGTCTAGTAGATAAGATTTTGTGTTCTTACCACCACAGCCTGAGTTCATTTCCTGGTCAGGGAACCACACCACCCGTCTGTTGTCTGTCAGTTCTCATACTGTGGCAGCTGCATGTTGCTGAGATGCTGAAAGCTATGCCACTTGTATGTCAAATGCCAGTAGGGTCAGCCATGGTGGACAGGTTTCAGCACATCTTCCGGACTAAGACTAAGAAGGATCTGGCTGCCTGCTTCCAAAAAGTAGGCCATGAAAAACTCTATGAATAGTAATGGATCATTGTCTGATACAGTCCCAGAAGATGAGAGGGTGATGCAAAAAGACTGGGCAGGGTTCTAGTCTGCTGTACACAGGGTCACTAGAAGTCAGAATCGACTCGACAGCACTAACAACAACTATTGCATAATAGATTGTTATTGACTTGGTGGATGTAACAATAACCAGCTCATGATAGTCAGCTCTAGTGGCAGTCACTTGACATGTCACTTAATGTCCCCTAGTCATATGCTTAGTCTCCACTAGGGTCTAGTAGCACATCCAAGTCTGCTTTTCAAACATCAAGCAACCCTCTGCTACAGAAGGCATGGCCATGTCCCATAACCCCTAGAATTTATGCTATACCTATGTAATTTGGGCCAGAAAATGCACATGGCATTCCTATCCACTACAGATACCTCTAACACCATCAAATCTGCTAGGTCATATGTCCTGAGCAAGAGGGAAGCTTCCCACTGGATCTTTTAAAAAGTCCTCTGTGATATAAGGCCTAAAATTAAGACCTGATATTATATGCTGCCTTGACATCTGAAACAAGAAGGGCCTCGCACAGCCTAACTGCAAAGTTCCCCTCTATATTCTGCCTCTGTGGATAAGGTCTCCTAGTCAGACCACTCTCCTTATCAAGGGTGCCAGGCACAGTTCTCGCTTATTCCGGAGTAGTGGGTTTCGGTTTCCTGCCAGCCTATGGAATTATTCACACAAGCTGATTTCATCCTCTCACAGAAACCAGGGGGCATTTTCCCCTCTTGAAACTATAAAGCCTTCCTCCCACAGCCCTTTCTTGTTCACTCTGTCCCAGATTGCAATCCTCATGTGGTCCTATGTGGTATGTGGTGTCCTCCTCCTCTGGGCTATGAATATATGTGACTAATAAACTACTATTGATCGTATCTGCTCAAGATCGTATCTGTGTTGATTGTTGTGTGTTTGGCCATTGCCATAACTCTAGAGTGTCTCTCAGCAATGGGGTGAATGGGAAGCAATTAAAACACCCTCTCTTACTGCTCAGAGCCTTACTCAAAACTGTGTCTTTTGAATCTGTTGATAATTGGGTAATGACAGTATTTCCAAGTGATATATTATGGCTTCCAACATTCAAAGAGGACTGCCAATCGCTGTATTGCTTTTTTTTTTTTAAATTGGAAGGGGATCCAATGTAAGGTTTCTGCCAGATGTTGAATATTCCAAGCCAATTATTACCCAGGGACGCGGGAAATAACCACAAAGTACGTTCATGAAAGCTTTGGATCTACTGTCAGATGGACTTACACCGGAACTCCATGTATCATCCTGGCCTTAAGTCCCCATCCTATCCAGAGAATAATGACAGAATTTTAGGTCCCCTTATATCAATGTCAGTTCTGACTCTATGCTCAATAGTTTTTTTTTTTCCCTTGAAGTCTCTTTTACCTGATTTAATATTGCTATATTTCTTTTCGTTTTTAAAGCAATTTGCCTTGTATGTTTTTTTCTTTGCAACTTTTATTTGAAGTTTACCTTTTATTAACAATATATAGCTGGATTTAGCAAATCCAGTCTGAGAGCATCTGTCATTTAAGAATGAGTTTATCCCATTTACATTGCCTATCTTTATGATTATATTTAGATCTATTCCTATCTTATTTGTGTTTTCTGATTTGCCAGTTTCTAGGGGTTTTTCCCTACCTTTCTTGTTCTTTGTTAGGTTAACAATCTTTGTTAGGTTGACTGAGTTTCCTTAGTTCTTTTTTCTCTCCATTGTATTCCCATTACTGCTTTTTAACTGAGCTCTGTAGAATATCTGTTTTCTGCTTATGGATAATATCTTGGGCAGATCCCATTGCTTTTTGATTACTTTCAGGCATTAACAAACAATCTAGTTTTAGGTATTAAAAAGATCAATCTAGTCTATTATTATATTTTTAATCTCTCCCTTTCTCTTCCTATAGTTGGGTCTGACTCATGATTGGAAACCTGCAGTGAGAAGTGGTAGGAAAGAGGAGGATATGTATGGATGGCTTTTTTCCAATTTCTTTACCATCTTCTTTATGCCTTCCTCCCCTGCTTATTTGGCTGCTTCTAGCTCATGCATCACGATTGGGGTTTGGAGGGGAGGTGAGGGGAAGAAAATATATTTCACTGGACTGCTCCATTATAATTTGGCACCTACATCTTTCATGATGTGTTATGTGCCCAAATTCAAGCTTTTTCTCCCATGGATATTCCCCTTTGTAAATTCTTGGGAAAGCCCATCCCCTTTAGGGATATTCCAGTGCCTGTCCATTCCCATGTCTGAGATACGCCCCTCTAGCTAACTACTTATCACTTTCCTCTCCTTTTCTGTTTTTGACAGTGATGTCCAATCCTAATTTTCTTAGGAGAGCGTAATTTCTTCTGGCATGAATATCTCTTGGTATAACAGAAAGACTCTGCAAAAGTCCAGGCTGGAATTTTCTGATACTGATCTCTTTAATAAGGGGAATGTTACCAACAAAAAAAGTGAGCTCTTAGCCCCATACTCTAAACTCTGGAGTAGTGATTCTGAGAGAGAGAGAGAGGATCAGGAGAGAGAAAGTTTGTGTAGAAACATGCATCAAAGTTGGGGAAGTACATCAAACTACACACGCCCTCTGGAATACCTGATATGTTTGCCTCCACTCCCTTGTTCGCAAATCACTGCTGTGGTGAGCCTCACATTGCAATGGGATATGTCATATTCTTGACTTATTGGGTGCAGAAAGAAAGATTTCAGTATATGTGTGAGTATACTTAGGACTCTCTTGTTCTGAGAAGTGAAGAGACTGAAAGCTCTTATTTCTTCCTTGTGTGTTCTCTCTTTTTAGTATGTCTTCTCTTCCCTTCTCTCTTTTCCATTTTCTTTCTCTCACTTGCAGCTGGGATAGTAATACAACGTTAAGACTGTGTGCCAGGCTTGGACCTGTTTGCTGTCAAATTCATTCCTCAGTATTTACTTATTTTACTCTGGTTGCAGAGAGACTGACTCCTCTAGGTTGTGTTTCTCAGGGTCCTGTGTCAGTTGGCTTCCTGGTGGACTCATTGAATTGTAGGTAATGAAGGGAATTTGGAGAAAAAGAAGAAGGGAGAAGCCAGAGTATTTCTCTCCCTCTTATCTTCCTCGGTGGTATCTCTGGCAGCAGCTGTTCATGACTCTAGCTCCCAATGAACATGCCTGCTAATGTTCCAGTCTCTGCCAAGTGATTCTGGCCACTGAGGTGTGTCTCCATTTCCTTTCTTTGTCCCTTTGTCCTAGGGGTGGTGGCAGCTTCTTGTCGTTGCTAATCTTTCTAATCCATCAACTTTATATTTCCATTGCCATGTCCTCTATTTCAGTTTCCATCAGCTCCCAATGGGTCTCTGTTTCTCTGTACATGCCACTCATTTAAGATGCAGTCACACTTAAATTTTTTATTCCTAGAATTTGCTATGATCTTTCTCTGGTCTTTCATGCTTCTATTTTGCTTTGCCAGTGAACTCATCCCTTTTTGTCAGACTATCTCCAACTTTGATTCCTTTGAGTCTCAGCTTACATTTTTTTTTCTAGGAAATTTTCTTTGTCTTCTTTCTCCTCTTAGTCTGGGCTAAGTATCTTGATTCTGTGCTCCCATGTGTCATGCAGTGCCCCAATCAGTAATGACACTATGTTAGAATTGAAGTTTTTTATTTGTATCTCCTACTAGACTGTACCACAAAGGCCTGACTTATACTGCAAGCATTTAGCATTATATGCCCAGTGCCTAGCAGGAAACACAAGGTAGATACTCAATAGATAACTGTTGGTTATTTACCTATTGTTGATGAACCTCACTTATTATATTCTAAAGACTTTATTTGTTTGTGTGACTGTTTCTCCCACCAAAGCACTAGCTTCTTGATTGCGGGGAATCAGTGTTATTTCTTATGTCTACAGCATGTAGTTCTATATCTGCATAACATAATGGCTACATATGCAGTACACAGCAGACACTCAAGTGATTTTGAATTAAACACTAAACCTTATTTTTGAAGAGGCGGAAATAGAAGTTCACAGAGGTTAAGTAAACTGTCCAAGGTCATAGAACTAGCTTCTAACTGTGAGACCAGACTCCATGTCTCCTGATTCAAAGTACATTGCTCTTCTATATTTACCAAGTCCCTCTGACTTCAGTCACTTATCCTATACTATGAATTTAAGTTCATAATTCTTTTTTTTACTGATTTACATTATATGTTTTAACAGGCTATAGAGTTAAATACGTTGTCCTGTATTTTTTTAAAAAGGGGGAAATACCTAGTAATTACACTCAGATAATTACCCAAAAGAAATGAAAATATACATCGGCATAAACCTTTTCAAGAATATTCATATCAGTGTTTTTCACAATATCCAAAATTAATAACAACCCAAATGTTCATCAACATAAGAATGGATAAAGAAATTGTGGTATACTTGTATGCTGGAACACCACTTGGCAATAAAAAGGATTTAATTACAGATACATATATCAACATGGATAATTCCTGTAGATACTATGTTGATCAAAAGAAAGCAGATACAAAAGAGTATATACTGTATGATTCAATTTTTATGAAGTTCAAGAAGAGGCAAAAACTAACCCATATTGAAAAAAATTAGAACAGTGGTTGTCTGTGTATTAGGGTGGGAATAGGCTAAAAAGGAGCATGAGACAAAAGTTCTATATCTTCTTTTGGGTGGTAGTTACAAAAGTGTATATAAATTGCCAAAACTCATCAAATTGAACACTTAAGAACTGAGAACTTTTAAAAATATAAATTATAAGGACAGGCCCTATTTCTGAGTGGTTAAATGCACTCACTCTACTTTGGTGGCCCAGGGTTCACTGCTTTGGATTGTGGACGCAGACATACACATCGCTCATCAAGCCATGCTGTGGTGGCGTCCCATGTAGAAGAATTAGAATGACCTCCAACTAGGATATACAACTATATAGTGGGGCTTTGGGGAGAAAGGAAAAAAACAGATTAGCAACAGATGTTAGCTCAGGGCCAATCTTCTTCACCCAAAAAAAGAAGCAAAAAATATATATATAAATTACACATCAATAAAAAAGAAAAAGAATGGAGAAATATTTTTCTTTTCATGGGGTGACCTTCCATGGATCTTAAAATCACATTATATGCCTCTTACATAAAAGGCTAGACCTAGATAATGAGGTACAACAATATTGAATAATCACCTAATGTGATTAATTCAGAATTTGGTCTAATGGAAACTTGGAAAATAATTACTGAGAATAGTGATTAGTGCCAAATTAGCAGTCTCGGATCTAAAAGTAAAGTGAATAGCTTAATGTTGAGTACAGGATGATGGTAAATGAAATTGCAAATAAAGAAGGTTACAGGGTAATTAAATTTTAAGTTGTACGTTTTTAAGTTATGCCCCACTTTAAAAATTATATTTATTTTCAAGAAGACTTCTTGTTGACATATCAAAAGCATATACATTGGTGAGTCTGTGTCTTCAAATTATATCTTTTTGTTGGAAAGTGGATCATTGATTTATCATTAGCTCTTAGGTTAGATGGTGTTTAGGCAGCTAAGAAAAAAATGAGTCATTGATTTATCTAATAGCCTAGGGCTCCCATATTTTAATTACCTGTGTTCTCTGTGAATAGTCAACCAGGTTGTTAACACCAGGCATCCTGTTTTGTGAAATACTTGGCTTATTTTTGTCTTCCTTCCTTCCCCCTTCCGTGTGAGTGTGTAGATTCACGTGTGTGTATTTTGTTTGTTTCTGTCTTCTATCAGAAAGGTAAGGATGATTATTATTAAAAATAAAAAATTACCAGGAAAACATTTTCCCACTTTTAATGTGTAATTTTGCACTATTCAGAATATGCAGAAAACACAAAAGAATAATTTTCCTTGGTATCACAAATATTTATGTTTGCCATAACGCTCAAAGTGTACATCACTTTAAAAGACATGCAACACCATCAACCACAATTTTTTTTCGAGTGCCTATTGCAAGCATTGTTAAAGTTAACGTCTTTACCCCGAAAAAATGGTGGTCTATTCTGGTCTGTTTAATTTTAGAAGCTGAAAATACAAAATATTTATAAGGAAGAGACAGTACTAACACAGGATTCTGTAATTATATAGGACAAATACAAAGATATCATTTAAAAATGCAATAGTAGTCAGAGAAAATTCACTTTTTGTCAACATGCCGTGGGATTCATATGTACATTATCCATATATATATATATATATATATATATGCACACACACACACACATATATATATAACCTGTTAATCATATGGTCAGTATTATGTGAATGTTTATCATTGAAAGTTCAGGAAAAGATATCACATGGAGATTACATAAAGCCTTTTCCTTTTTTAGATATTTGGCTCTATTCTTTCTCTGAAACTAATAACACAATACATCCTACTTTTAATTACATATTTTTCCCTGATTGCCACAGACAAAATAAATATGAAAGTATTAAATTTTTGTTGATATTCAATTTGGTAATCTATGTACTGAGATGTTCTAGAGATTTTGACAAAGGAAAACAACAGAAAAGAAGAAACCAGGTTTAAATTTATGCCTAATTTGAGGAAAATAAAAATGAAAAGGGCACGATAATACAAAAGAATATGTAACTATTGCAGAGGTCAGCCTTTCTGGTGAAATCTCACTGTGTTTATTAGCAATCAGTACATGTTGGTCATGGTAAAATCTGAGTAATTTGACTAACAAATAAAATAGGCGTAATTTGCACGGAGTGGAAGTGGGAGTAGAAAGTCCTTGCCATTTTTTAGAAGATCTATGGAAAGATATCATATGGAAGATATAAATTATGGTGAAAATAGTACTGGTATTCTGCTTTTAACTACTAGGCCACTTCTTTGGAATAACAAAAATGATTCTCTCTTGGAGTTTTCAAGAGCAGTTGATTTAAGTTTGTCAATCCTTTCCCTCAACTCTGTGAAAACAAGGATCTCTGCATCTGGGGTTTTCCCAGCAAAGGCAGCTTGAAATTGACATCTTAATTAGGATTATTGTATGAAGAGGCCTTGACAGTTTCTGGAGATTTAGGAGTTCTTGAATAGTTTTCTACATCCACTTGGAATTGGAGAGATTTTGTAGTAAGAAAATAGATTGCGAAGTGGCCAGAATCCAGTTCCCAGTGGTTTTCCTCCCTTGAAAGCTAGGACTGGGGGTAAAATTCTTTTCTGTCCAGTTTCCTCCCTGTGCTAGCTTTGCGCTCTAATCTCATTCCAGGGCATAATGGCCCAGCTTTTCTCTTCAGGGACTCCAGGAAGCTGCTGGAGTTTCCGCTGATCTATTAAGTGGTAGCCAGCAGGTCTAAGGGTCAGGGATAGCAAACTGTATTTGTGAGTGGCTGCAGCTGGGGAGGAGATTAAATACTTTAGCAAGCACAGCAGGCAAAACGAGTGATGGCCCGCAGGCGGGGCTACTGTTTCCTTTGCTGCTTAGGGCAGTTCTGCTCCCAGCTTCTGGGAGCCTCTGGGAATAGCATGCGGTGCTACTGGGACCTGAGGGCAGACAATGGCATCTAGGAACCTGAAGGCACACAGGATAATGTCTCAGTGGTGTCTGCTCACACATTCATTTTCTCCCTGGATTACCAGCATGTGCAGGTCCCTTTCAAGATCACACTCTGGATGGTAGCCCCTCCAGCAAAGATCAGTAAGTGAGGAATTTCCCAAGGCTCTCTCAGGGAGTTGCCTAACACTAGGGACTTTCAGGGCTTTTCCAGATGTTAAGAAAGACACCCTTTTCTTAAAAGACCAGAGAAGGGGAAGCTGGAATATTTGCTTCCTGTTTGTCTGCTAAAAGGACCCTTTTGTTTTTCACAGCTCAAATGCTGTTGCAGTGATTATGTTCAAATGTTGGTGGTCTTCCAGCAGAAGGAGGCAGGAAGAGGTTCAGCACAAGAACTTAGACTGCAAAGGTTACCAATCGTTCAAGAGAAGACAAGGCATAACATTAAAAGGAAAAACGGAGATTCTCTAGATCTAGTATCTAGATTGATTTTGGATACTAACTGATTTGAGCCTTTAGGCAACCTTTTCTCCTCACAGGAAGATTGTTATAGTTGCCAGGCAGTGAGAAAGTGGGACAAGTCCATTTCTTGTTTTTTAAAAGATATGCCTTTTTGCCACCACTCAGAATTTAAGGGGAAAAATAAAGTAAGAATAAATTCAACAAGAAGAGCTGTTATATTTTAACTGTTTTGCCTTTATGAACACTCTGAATTACTAGTGTTATGCCTCTTCTAAGTAGATTTATTCTCAGTTATTTCTTTTATGTTCTTTAATAATTTGCCTGGCTTTTGCCTTGGTGGTGTTAAAATTATGAATCCTTTAAATGTTTGAAATGTTTATGAGTGAGTAATCGTTACTTCAGAACCAAAAATAATGCCAGGAAAACATGGAAGAATCTGTAGAATTTTGTTATTTTAAAATAAATTTATTCTAAAAGAAATCATGTTTATCATTCCCAAGTTTTAGTTAAGTGACTTGATTGATACCAAAGCTTTACCATTCGTAAAATGTAATATTTAACGATGACACACACAAAATCCCTATGTTCATAGCATGATAGATTGTCAGAGCTGGAAGAATCCTTAGAGATCACTCTCATCCAACCCCCTCATTTTATAGATAGGAAGTCTGAGGCCCAGGGAGAGAAGATGCTTTGTGAACTTCATAAACCAGAACTAGAATGCTGGTCTTATGCCTCCTTGATTAGAAATACATGCTGTCTTGGGTGACAATAATTAGCACTTATGGAGAGTTAACGTTCTTTTAAATTGTTCTTGTAGTACTCGATATGTTGATTGTAATAAATAGTCTAATTAAATATTAATGTCAGGAGCATAGAGCAAAGGGCCTTCCCAATAGGTCATCCATCCCCATATGTTTAAGTAGGACTTTATTGAGCCATCACTGACAGATATTTTTTTGCCACAACCTTAGTAAGAGAATGTATATTAAAAAAAAATTTCCTATTAGCATTCATTCATCCATTCAGCAAACATTTTTTGAGTGCATTTTACGTGTGGAACATTATACTGGGCCCATGGGCTACAGAGCTGAACAAGACTCCATCCTTCCCATGAGGAGCTTTCTAATTATTTCAATGCCTAGAGGAAAGAAATGGCTCTGCAGAAGGAAAAGAGGGAAGCAGCACGGTATAATGGAAAGAGAAGATTACTTTGAGGTATTTAATATCTGTGCAAATTTAGGAGCCAGTGCCTTGCACATAAGCAATCAATAAGTATGTGTTGGATGAGTGAAGTACTTCTTTGTGCCTCATTTTTATCATTTCTAAAATGAGAATAACATTGCTGTTTTGGTGATGATGAAAGAATTAAATGATGAGAATTGTGATGAGACAATCAAATAGAATATATGTGAAAGCACTTTTGAAACTATTGAGAAATAAAGTCTAACTTAGGAGCTAACTGGCTTTCTTATCTAAAAATGTATTTATTATTGATTCGATAAGTATCTGTTAAGCTATTTCTACATGCCAGAAATGTGCCAGGGGATAAACGTAAAAACTAGCCTCAATCCTTGAGAAATTTGTAGGCAAATTAATTAACGAGTATATCTGAAAGGGATTTCAGCAGTGTATTGGTGAGGGCTGAGGTAGAGAGGAAGAAGATGGATTATCTCAGATAAACATTAAGGTCCTTTCTATAGCAGAGAGGGTTGGTGATAATTAGTCATTATCTATAGGCTTCATGTAAGCTAGAGCATGATGATGTCGCATATATAATGTAGGGCAAAGGTGAAAGAACACAGGATAAAACACAGAACTGCTGCCGTGTAGGCTGCTAGAGGCGGCTGTATTTCCCTGAAGGGATGAAAAACTAATATCATTCTATGAGAAAAAACAAACTTTATGGTTGGGATTGTATTTTGATAATCCAGTGGTATGAATTAATGTAAGCCCAGGTCTGTCTGTCAGACCAAGTGACAGTTTGGGGTAATTATAAGAACATTGGACTGGGAGTCAGGAGACATGGCTGGATTGTCATTTCAGCTCTGTCACATACTTACTCTATAACCATGAAAAGTCACCCTGCTTCTTTGGCCTCGATTTCCTTATAAATAATTAAAGATGATTCCTTATCAATGAAGAGTTAGTTATGATTGCTAAAGCCCTTTTCAGCTCTTATTATTCAAAGCAGACATTTAAATTATGGTTCTCAATTCTATGCATTTTAAAGCTTTGATATCTATCACTATGATCACGAGAAGATCAGAAGAATATCACCAGCTGATAAATGCATTGTTTCCATTTTAAAATATGTACCCACATTTGAAAATGATTCAGTGGGAACATGGATAATCTTGTTGTTGTTAACTGTGAATACTTTTGCTCTATTAGTAAATATTTTACTATTATAAAGAAAAATGCTTCCATTCATGCCTCTGCATCTTTAATAAGTCATTATTAAAATGGAAAATATGAAATGACTGAGAAGTTATTTTCCTGAAATTATGATGCTTGACAAAATGGCTGATATGTAAAGATGATTGAGAATGAAGATGTTATGATACTCTATCTTTTTTCTCTTTTCGGAATTTCACCTCTATAGTAAGATGCCCCCAGTTGTACCTGAAAGTTACCTCTTGATATTTGTAAGTCTCATCACAGGAGGACTAATTTACAGTTTAAATGACAACTCCCCACCAGTAATGGACAGTGATATAATTTTCTTGTATTTACTTCCACCAATAGCCCTTGTTGCAGGATATTTTATACCCAGTGAGCCGTTTTTTGAAAACATAGGGACCCTTCTATTGCATGCTGTGGTTGAAACCATGTGGAATGCATTTGGGATAGGCCTTTCCCTTTATGACATATGCCAGGTAAAGTACTTCAACCTTCAAGATGTGTCATTGCTCTATAACCTCTGGTTTGGTAGTTTGATCGCTGCAGTAGATCCTGTGGCTGTACTCTCTATATTTGAAAAAATACATGTGAATGAAAAGCTACATATTTTGTTGTTTGGAGAATCCTCCTTAATGACGCTATTACTGTTGTAAATATCCTAGTCATGAGCTTTCTAGGTAATGAATTAGGTTCTCTTATTCTCACCCCTGAAATTTAAATAAGAACTGAATTCTGGTTTAGGTCATACTTGAGCAATTTAGTCCTAGAAGTAAGTTTATGAATTGAGAGAGTATTGTTTACTGATCATTAATATGTTTTAGATATATTAATCTTCTATCAGTTTTTTAAGTGAAAAGTGGGATAAAACTTCTGGAGGTCACAGTCTTTCCAGTCATGGCAGATAAGAATACCTTAACCATTAAGGATATCTTCACAGCCTATCAGAATTTTTAGACCAAATCATGCATAATTTCACACTGATTTGTAGAAATATCTGTTGATATGGGGAAGCGTTCTAGGAATTCGTATTGAGAAGGAAATGGGGAGTTAAAAGACAAAAGTTGAGAAACTTCAAATTAGAAGGATACATAGGGCATAATTTGAGATTTTTCTGATTGATATTTACTCTAATCTTTTTTTATGCAGGTGTTCTATAAGCTGTTCAAATCTTTCTGTGAAATGCCATCTATCAAACCAGTCGATATTTTGGCGGGGATAGGAAAGGTTTTTTTTTTTTTTTTGGAATCGGAGGTGTTTTCATTTGGCTACTGTTTCACATGGTTGCTGCCTTTACCGTTGCTTTACTAAGACCTTCTGGGTCACTGAACCTTTCTCTGTCTTCTTATATAGTTATCTCTCCTACCTGACAGCTGAAATGTTCCATCTCTCAGGGATTGTGGCATAAGTATTTGGACAAGTTTTTGATTTAGAGAATTTCTTTTAGGAATCGAGTCTGGTTTTCCACTAGAAATCTAGGAAATTGCATCTCCTAGATATGGGAGGAGGAGCCTCACTTTATGCTCTACTAGGATTTCCTATTATTGCCAATAGAGTCACTTAGTCATAGCACTGCAAGTGTTATTGTGGCCAAGCTTATAGGCTCCCTGTAGAGATTAAATGGTTACGTTCCAACTACCTTGCCTATGTTGGAGGTGGGGGTCAGTATGACTCTTCCTTGCATGACAAAAATGCTGAGAATTTGGCATGGGGCTACCTAGGGCAGTTCTCTATCTTTGCAGGGGAGAATCATTCTCCTAAAAGATTAGTGTATCTGGCCTGAATAGCTTTCCTCTGGTAAGTAATTAGATGTCACACTGTGTAAATAAGCTTGTCATTAGCACTTATCATATAGATAAACTTTCTGCCATAACAATTAAATAATTTTATGACTTCCTTTGTAAACCATACGGCATATAATATGTTTTTCTCTTATCCATAACTGGCATTTAACCAGTGATGATAGTACCTCATGTCTAATAATAAGCTCATAAGGCTAAATGCCCACATAGTAAGCTAAACAGTATTAACATCTAAATGCTTTTGAGGTAGGGTTTAGGGAGACTATCCCATTCGGTGTTTTTAAAAGCAATAATGGCATGAATTTTTCAAATGTTGCAGATTTTCTAGAAGCTTAAAAAGAAGAAGGAAAAGATTTATTTTCAAGTTAATTTCCACAAAACTAATGCCATTTTAAGTTCTAAAAGGATATACTGTAAATAATAAATGTGAAGTACAGTGGTTGGAATTAGTCTGTTTTAAATAAAATGTTCTAAGTTGAAAGCAAGGATTCTATCTATGGTCTAGGTGATTGTATCTTCATTTGTCAAGAGATGTGGTTTCTGCTTTAAATTGTCTTTGATTTGTATTGTCTTTGTTATCTATTATGGAAGACATGTTAAAAAAAGCCAACAAATGGATTGGATAAGGCAATTTAAATTTAAAAATTCTTCTAATCCAGGACATTTTTCAAAGCTTTTAATATAGTATCTTTTAAATGGCTTTCTTCTTTTGAGTACCCTGGACTTTGAAGGAACTTGGCAATATGGAGGTTGTTGCCATGTCTGTGTTGAATCCTGAAAGAATGAAACATAGGGAAAATAATATTGTCAAAACTATTTGCTTCCTCTGAAAATCTCGTAATGCTTATTTGTTTGTAAGTCTAAGATCTTTTATTTACTTATTTACTAATTTTTTTGCTAAGGAAGATTCACCCTGAGCTAACATCCATGCGAATCTTCCTCTACTTTTTAGTGCGTAGGCTGCCAGCACAGCATGGGCATTAACAGAGTGGTGTTAAGTACACACCCAGGAACTGAACCCAGGACACCAAAGTGGAGCGTACTGAACTTAACTACTAGGCCGCTGGGGCTCACCCTAAGATCTTTTATTTTGAGTAAGGATTACAAGTATCTTTTGGGGCTATATCTGATAATCTTGTTTCTTTTGACCAGCAAAGGTAGTGAGAAGAGATCTTCTCTTCAGGTAACACCCTTCTCTTAGGGTAACACAACCATTGAATGATTTAATTTCATTCATATCATCTTAGGCTAAGACTTTAGGTGAATTTTTGTTACTTAAAAGTTTTTTGTATAAATATCATTTAAAAAATATACACCTGTATAGACTTTGTGTTTATGTGTAAAACTCTGTCTTACCCAGAGTGCAATTATTTTGAATGTAGTTTAAAAAGAAGAGCTCAAGCATGATTTAAAATATTTGAGAAAAAAATAAAATATTTGAGAGAATCCTTTTCTAAGACATTGTATTAATTGGAAAATTAATTAGGCTGAAAGCACTGGATTAAGAAATGGAACACTGATATTTGTGTCTCCTAAATGACCAAGCCCAGTAAGATATTGAAGATATTTGAACTCGTAACTGAAATGGATAAAATGATAATTCAACTAACAGTCAATTCATAGGTTTTAGATATTAAATACCTTTGAATAATTAAAATTTTGTCTTTTTTGTGATGGAAATAGAAAACCTTCAAAACCTTCTGAGCTTCAGTTTCTCTATCTGTTAAATGTAGATAATACCTATTTCACTAAAATGTGATTAATAAAATGAAAATATATTAACTGAATGCTATTTAAATATGAAAAGTAAATTTTAGTCATTCTGTAGTTATTCATTGATTGAATCACTGTAGCAAAAGTATAATTGTAGCCACAATTTTACTTTGGAAAAAAGTTCTCTCTCTTCCATTTTGTTCCATTGTCCAATAATTTGAAAAATGTAGCACAAAATGCCTGCCCTCAGTCAAGCATTGATCACTTTTTCAGAAATGAGCTGTGTATGAATCAGGTTCTACCTGGAGGATTACTCATTCTGAAAATGGTCAATATCATCATTGATTTTTTTTTTGAGGGGAAAATGGGGAAGCAACTTTACTGTGTGAAAAGTAATTAAAACACTATTAGGAGAATTGTGAGACTGAACACTATTTTCAGGCTAAAAGCAACAGGCATCCAGTCTTAATCATGGGTGCTTGTAACAGTGGTATAGTGCATCCATTATAGAACTTGTTTTTGTTCCTTTTCAATAATTCATTGTTTCTGAAGTCAATAAGTCCACATTTACTGATATTTTAAAGATAGGTTTTATTATACTTGCCTCCTACTTTAGACATTTTTGGTAAAAAAAATATCCAACCATCAGTGGCACGAATTGCTATAATATTAAATTCATGTATAAAATGTTAAATTTTATTATAATTAACAATTAAATTATATGTATATATTTGTATTATAAATTAACAGTCATTAGTGATTTTTTGAGATTAATATACAAGGCTAGATTTCTTTTTTTTTCCAAGTAATTTTATTGGGATTATAGTGGTTTTATAACATTGTGTAATTTCAGGTGTAAGTTATTGTTTACCAATTCCTGAATACACTTCATCGTGCTCACCCCCAGTAGTCCAATTTTTATCCTTCACCATACATATGTTCCTCTTTATCCCTTTCGTTCACCACCCAAAGGCTAGATTTCTATTTAGAAACATGAAAATATGTTTTTTATCACCATTATATTTTGTTACTTTGTTTTTAAAGCTTGACAAATATGAATTTGCTTCTCTGAGTTTTAAATTGGTCTGTATTTCATTCAGAAAACAGTTTGCTATTGTTGCCTACCAGCATAGGTAGGAGAACAATGTTTGTTAATTAATAGTGGTTAGGTCAGACAGCTATGACTGTCTAATATTGTTTTACAGACTCTCAGAAAAGAGTGGGCATTGTTATTAAATGTCAGATTGACAACACTTCTTGGCAGAAGAGATAGAGGAACAACTATTCTTGTCTGGTATCATTTCTATGTACAATTAATAAAGTGCACCATTCACTGGTTCTGCAGATAATATTATATCGAAGTTACCATGCAGAAAGCAGCAGGTAATTCATGTCTCATCTTCCATCCTCATATTATAAACATCCTTAAAAGATTATGTTCTCTGTAGAAAATTATTTGTGCAATTAGCTTGTTTGTGATTCCTGTTCAGGAGCTTGAACAAAATTATTTTAGATTTTAATGAAAAATGAATTTCTAATTATAATTAAAATACTCAAAGAGTATTCTTTTTATATAGCATTTCCCCCCACTATAAAAAAACTCTAAATTTTTTAAAAAACAGATACTTATAGAACATGAGGATTCAAAAAAATGTTTTTATATAGTGACAAATAGTATTTTTGTGATATTAGAAATATAAAGTTCTTTTTGTGCATTTTAAGTGAACTGCAAAGACAAGTCATTAGAATTTAAGAACATTCTAGCTTAAGCCTCCAGTTCTATAATGAGTTTGAGTTGTACCAATTGTTAAATTCCACAATTCATCTGTTTTACAATATAATAATGCTTTACAAAGAAAGTGACATCAATCAGCACAAAAATGCCATTTATAATGAAATTTCTATACTGTATTATAACTTTGCTAGTTTTCAAAACTGTTGGGATGTAGTAGAAGTTCCCCTTTGCTAACTCAAATGGTAGAACACTGTGTGCCTGTGGAGCATAGAGCTCTTTCACTTTTAGAAGGAGTTTGTCTTCTATCCCTGTTCCGCCACATGCCCATCTGGGTGGGCAGTGCAGGATAGGTTGCTGAGAGACCAAAGAAAAAACCCGCAGACAGCGAACGAGACATATGGGTTTATTGGGAGTTACTTACAGGGAAGGTCCACTCGCGGCCAGCTGGACAGCAACGTGCACCCGCTACCGCCCCCTGAGAGAAGCTTGCTTAAGCAGGCAAAGGAACAAAGGCTGCCTGCTTGCCGAGGGGGATCATCCCTGGATGACCTGCATTCCAAGGATCAGAGGACCCCCGGAGGGCCTCCATGTTCCCTCAGACCGCGAGGGTCCTGGTGCTAACTCTCCCACGAGAAAGCAGCTGGATTGGCCAAGCCCAGGACTGTTATCATTGTGAATGCTGGCATATAGCCTAGACAGCAGCCTCAAGGACACATGGCTTTTAAAGGGGCATGCCGGATAATGCCCCGACAATCCCACTGACACACACATGGCTTTGGTTGGCAACTGTGATCTTCATTATCTGTAGATTCCAGACAAGTGCCATCTATTTACTTTCTAGCCTAGTTGGACACTTCAAATACTAAACTTAAATTTAAAATGAAGTCCTAGCTCAAAATATGTAGATAAATAAAATCAAATATGATAGCTATAGCTCATATTTTATTTTCATGGTAGACACTATTAGTCTGAGAATATTCCTTAAAGATACCTAGTAGAATCACAGTTTCTTTAAAATGTCATTTTCTTTCTATTTCTTTTGAAATTTTTTTTTCAGGAAGATTAGCCCTGAGCTAACTGCTGCCAATCCTCCTCTTTTTGCTGAGGAAGACTGGCCCTGAGCTAACATCCATGTCCATCTTCCTCTACTTTATATATGGGATGCCTGCCACAGCATGGCATGCCAAGCAGTGCCATGTCCGCACCTGGGATCCGAACCGACGAACCCCGGTCTGCCGAAGCCTAACGTGCGAACTTAACTGCTGCACCACTGGGTCGACCCTAAGTTTCCAATTTCTGTACTAACCATGAGTTCATGGACTAGCACAAATTCAGGACCAAACTTTGAATATCATAAGCCTAGATCACTATGAAGCATTTCACAATGTCAAAACACATTTTGTTAGGCTATTATAGTCCCTTTGTGCAGAAGTCACAGCAATGCATAAACTCTTGTGGTCAGGCATGGGAGAAAATCTAACACCCAAATCAGATTTAAAAAAAATAAAAATCATAGCTTATTTCTAAGTCCTTTCTCTCTTAATAGAATTAGCCTTGATTTGTATGTGCTATCTTAATTTGATTCATGTTTGTTTCTTGATGAATTCAATAAGATTTCTTGGAGCCTTTAAGATAGGAACCTGAATTTTAATTAAAGGTTCAAATATTGATTGCAATATGAGTAAAAGAGTTTCTTAGTAATTAAATTCTAGAATAAAAGGTCATGTCTGCCATTGACTCATTATGGATCTTTAGGAAATTTATGTTACCTTCTCCTTTAAGCATAAGACACTTAAGAATGTCATTTACTCACTTCCTGGATTCAGTTCTCCACAGGGAAGGTTGTGTGTGAGTCATACGAACATGATAAATACAAGTGTTTTCTTTTAGAAAAGTGGTCTGATGGTGTCTGATCTAAAATCCCCCTAGTCATTCATGCACTCCCTTGTACATCCATTCAAAAAGTAACAATTGAGTCCACAAATTGAAAACTTTTATAGTCTTTGACAATCATTTAAATATAATAATAAAGGAGGGCTTGTATTTTATACGTCTTATTCTTTTACTTCATTTGTCTTTTTTTAATTTCATTTTTCTAGTAATTTGTTTTTATTGTACTTGACAGAAACTGATCTCTAACCATAGATTGTTTGAGAAGCACTCACCTAAGCCAAAGTGAGCCTCAGAAATAGCCATTTGACACCTTTATTAAGCTTTTAAAAAAATGTGTGAGGCACCGTATCAGGAGCTAGTCACACAAAGATGAATAAGGCTTAGACCTCTATGAGTCCAGTGGGGTGAGTGGTGGATGGGGGATTATAGTGTGGTTTTTAAAACATTGTATTCTGCAGTCAGACTAATGTGTGTGTGAGTCCCTGCTCTGATGATTTCCAGGTGCATAACTTTAGGCAAGTTACTTAATCTTTCTGAGCCTCAGCTTTCCGATCTGTAAAATGGGCAAAGTAAATAGTGCCTAACTGATGCAATTGCTGTGAGAATTAAACGAGCTGATGTATGTGAAGTAATAAGCATAGTGTGTGATATACAGGAAGGGCTCAATGAATATTAGCTATTATTTGTGAGGGAGAAACATCTATATGAGTAATTATGACACAGGGCAGATGATAACAGTCAAACTAGAGTTGCAAATAAATTACTATGAGTCATGCGGGCTTCACCAAGAAATGATACAGGTCTTTAAAGAATAAAAGTATGATTTGAGCAACTAGAGAATGGATGGAGGGGGATAATTTGAGTAGGAACACTTGATTTTGTATAAAATATTTTTTGGTTATAATTTTCCAGAGGAACTCACTAGATTATGAGTAGTTATTTTCTAGAAAAATATTTTCCATAAAAAGTGGCACTCAAAAGGAATTTGCAATTTTATAACTCTCATTTGTCTTGACTTAGGTGATTGGCTCTTTAGTTTTCTAGAGATCCATTGCAGAAATGTCATAGAGAAGAAAAACTTTGATTTAAAAGAACACAACATTTTGGATTGCTTTGGCCATCTGGATTGCTATACAGGGATCACAGATTCTTTAAAAGCAAATCTATTAGACTAACCTATCTTTAGTGTAATCAAAGGACATTTTTAAATTGACCTTTAATTTGTTTGATATAAAGAGACGAAATGATACTGCTGGAAGAGATATAGTTCATTGCTGATCTGGAAACATCTGATTTTAAGCTAGTCTTTCATCCGATAAAATCAAAGGAAAAACTCCTACTTCCAGCACTGCAGGACTGAGGATTTATAGCTCAGCCTGCTACTATTTGTTAGCTATGTTCCGAGTTAAATAGCTTTTGTGTGTTAGTGTGGGAATGAAACCACTACTCATAACATTGATACCTTCAAATTCTAAATAATAGAATTTGAGATGCATCTCATTCATAAATGTATAATTCGTAGACTGCTCATATCTAATTCCTTAGAAATGTGAAGAAGAGCTGAGAACCATATATGTTTTGTGTTACAAATGAATGAACATTCATCACTAGTTGTGTTTGTATTTTATTGGTTTGTGTTTTCTTTTCTTTCTTTATTTTTTATTCTTGAGATCAAGTCCCAGAAACAACAACTATTACTTGGTGGATAAAGTCTGGAGATGTTGGAGTGAGAGGGTTGCAGAATATATTTCAATAAATGACATAGTCATTGCAGAGCAAACATATTCATGTTTTTGTATTTGAGAATATAGCTCATTATTTATTATAATTAAATTATTTTTGGTATGATGAGGTCAGTTTTTTTGATGGAGGAAAGTAGTGTAGGATAGTGATTGAGAATATAGAACTTGAAATTAAACAGATCTGGGTTTAAATCTCAGCTCTACTACTTACTCCCTACATGACCATGTTGTATTAAATGAGATGTAAAGGGCTTAACACAGTACCTGGCCAATTAGGAGAGCTCAATAAATGGTATATTATATTGTTATTTTCTATTTTCTCCTTATTCTTGAGAACATGTGAGCCTTATGCTCTATTAAATGTAATGAGCAGAAGTCTTACTTATTTCCATCTCCCAGATTTTCTCTTTATGCCAAGCATCCATGAAACTGGTAATGTATAGTACTGCCAACTGTGTATGAGTCACACTATTTAACTTTGGAAAGTAGTTTTATTTATTTTTTCTTATAAATTATGCATGCTCATTGTGAAATATTCAGAAAATTGACAAAATTTTTAAAAAACATTTATAACCAAATATTCAAAGATAGCAATAGTTTGGTGGCTATTCTTCCAGGTTATTTTTCCTATATATTTTTATAGCATTTAAAAAGCAGGATGAGAAATTTGCTGTAAAGGAGAAGGGAAAGGCTTGGCTTTATTCCTAGAGCAGCCTGGTTCCGTTCCTTTTGGGGCAATGAAGCCAGACCTGTATTCAGGTAGAGTACCATATAACAGAGATCTTTCACAAGTGTAGAGTGACTTCTCTACGCAAAGACTTACAGAGGCCGTTCCTCTCTCAGCCATGGCAGCTTTCTTTCCTCCATGCACTGAAAAACATTGGACGTTTTACAACTTGTTCTATTAGGCAAATCTTATACTTAACTAGTACATTGTGTTTTTAATTTTAGTTGATTGAATTACTTATGAATTATCTAAGAATTACAACCCAATATGACAACTGACTTCTTGTGGGGTAAGCATTGAGCTTAAAACTTTTCTGATGAGCTCTTTTTCCCCCTCTCAGGTTATGATGTAATATCAACCTTTTCAAAATTAGGTTTGAATAGTACAAAAAAATATGTATTTTACATTGATCCAAGGACTAAATCCATCCATAGATTAAAACTTCACTAGTGTAAAAGTGCAAAAATTCTTATTTCCTCACTCTTAAACTTATGAAATGATTTGCAGACAAAGCATTAATTACTGCATTTATTGCTTTAATGTGTCAGAACAGTGATCGGACATTCAAAGCACTATCTGATTTAGTTATGAACAAATAATGACATGGCGCTTGTCTTGTTCCCTTTTCAAGGTGAAATGCACTTCCTATTTACTCTTCTTCAAAACTAAAAAGAGAAGTATGAATTTAGAACCAGACTTACAGTTAAAATGAAACTTAGAGATAATTTAATCCAACTCTCTCATTTTTCAGATGAGGAAACCGATTTCCAGAGTAATGAAGAGATGTGTGGATGATTACACGGTTGAATTTTTCACACAAGAGCATAAATAAGTCATCTCAACAGATCAAAATCTTTTCTACTTTTAAAGAGTCCCTGAAGAAAACGATTATACACAAAGTTCAGCCATTTTTTTAAAAAGTTTTAATTGCGATAAAAAGAGATATAAATTTACTACCTTAATCATTCTTAAATCTACAGTTCAGTAGTGTTAAGTATATTCACATTCGTCCATGCTTTCTTGCTTAAACCTATTTCGAAATCACCCTTTTAAGACTAAAAGCCATACTATTCTATTAAAGGGCTCAGTTGTCATTTTTGTACTCTTGGAGTGACATGTCTAAGATGTGAAACAATAAATAATGGATGAAGGCTGGTAATTTTGTAACTGTTACCTACACACCAAATCCTATAAAATACCAGTGTGAAATTACACTTAAAAGGCCAAGAGTAACTGCTGTAGTAATTGTAGCCAAATCATTGAATAAGGTCATCATATCCTTTATTTTTTATATACTGGAATGAGACTAAAGAGAAACATTCTTTGCACAGGCCATGTGAATTATTTTGTTTTGTGATAAAACACAGTTTTTGCATTTCTTTCTGGCAAAGGAAGACTTAATTTCCATGTCTTTTATAAATTTTAACGTTATTATAAAACCATCATGAAGACATTTTCCCTAACTTTTTTATTATAGAAGCCTATGGATACAAGGAATACTTGGTTTTGATTGGTTGTTAGCATATGGGGGTGGGCCTTAGGTGTAGCTGATTTAATTATTGTCTCAAATATTCTTCACAAAGACATACATTGGGGCTGGACTCTAGACAATCACATTGGGTGGGGTCTCTGGGGTTAGAATGGATTCTAATCAATCTTTTTCCAGTGTTCCTGAGATACACTTTAATTCAAACAATAAACATATTTATGAGCTCCTACTATATGTTAAGTGCTGTTCTCATTGTTAAGGGAGATAAAAGAGAACTTTAAAGCAAAGCCCTTGCTTTCAGAGATTTTGTAATCAATTTATTGAGCCAAAACATACACATGAAATAGTAGGTAACAACAATGGAAGATAAGAAATGCTCCAGTGTATGGTAACAACTAAGAGCACTTATCTTCTGTCATGCCTGGACCAGGGCCAGAGTGTCTTGTGGAGAAGGGAATGTCTGAGAACTAAAGGTTGGGTAGGGAGAAAAGGGAGAAGATGAGACTGGCTTCATGGCTCTATCCACATTGGAGACCTAGAGGCTGTAGCATTTTCTGCCTGCTTCCTCCTTTTGCCTTCCATAATAACTTCTTTTGATTTTCAATGTCATTAGATATTGCACAGCTTCTGATTCATATCAACTACTTTAGGTGGTGAAGACAATTTGTAACTAGCTACTCATTAATTTTTCCAGAAAGTGGACATAAGGCTCTTAATTATTTTTATTCTATGCATATGTGAGCATGTTTTATCTACCCTCACCTTTGAGGGTTGTGAGCTCCCGTAAGACAGTGACGATGTCTTCCGTATTTTTCTGTTTTACTCACTAACTAGCATATCATAGATGCTCAACAAATAATTATTGAAGATATGTTTTACTAATTCATTTGTTTATTATTAGTACTATTTTACTTTTGTGTGCCTCCTAGTGAAAAGTTATACTGGTAAAATTTTTTGAGTACTGGTGAAAACATTGTTATTTGGTAAATTTATTAAATACTTAGTAGCCCAACTTACAGTGCTAGGTGCTACATACGAAATCTATTTACAGAGATACAACCCCTTTTTAATTATTAGAGCTTGCTGATACTTCAACACTTTGTATAGTAATGATGAAAGTGAATAAATGGTCTAAATTGATAGTCTAATAAATGATCCAAAAAGAAAGCTGTTCTCACTTTCTTTAAAATCCTTGTTATGATATATTTTAAAAGACTTTCTATTGTTAAAATTTGGTTCCTAAGTGGCTTTACTTTAAAAAAATAGCATTCATATACCCTTCCCCCCCCCCCCAGTTTCACTGAAATAAAACTTTGGAATTGCACAATGAAAAGAAAAAGGAATGAAAAGAAAAAGGGCAACCAAAAGTCAGTATGTGATGAATAAAAATACGCTGTTATATATGGCAAGTGTTAGGCAGCATCTGATAGCAGAGGAGAAAGGAATAAGAGAAATAGGACAAGAAAACTTATAAAGTAGGTGAGAATTATTGCTGGGAAGTTAATAAATAGAAACCTCCTTAAACTGGAGTTGAGAGAACAAAAGGGGGAGCTCTCACACCCTACTTCTATAGCAGAGCCCAACAGGAATAAGAAAGGCTTCCTCTTTTGGGGCAAGAAGCTCAGCTGATGAGAGACTGTCACAACTCAGCCAATGAAAAGCCACTGTACCTTGAACTCTTAGTTTACGATAGCCCTCCCAACTTCCTCTTCCTCTCTATAAAAGAGTTTCTCCTCTCCTTTGCTGCTGGAGACTTACATGTGGCTTGCCATGGTTCCAGAACCCAATTGCAATTCTTTACTGATCCTGAATAAAGCCATTTTTGCTGAAGAAATAACTGGCTCTCTATTTGTTTAAGGTCAACATTTTGGTGGCCCATATGGGGATCCAGAGAAGACTCCCTGATGACTCTGAGGCTGGTGTGCAAAAAGGTGTAGTACCCACAAAAGAGCCCGTTGAGCTTGCTGCTTTTCTTGCTGACTCTGCAGTTTGAGAGTGTTTTCTCTTGGATCTGGGCTTCCACCCACTTTGCATTTGAGGCTCTTGAGGCTTTATTCAAGATATACTTTAAGACTTTGTCCTTTTCTAGTTTAGCTCTTGTTTGTCTGTGAGTACTCAGGTGGCACTTTGGCCTGACTCTTTGAATCAGGTTGTCCTTGGAACTGTGGTAGCCTTCGGTCTGATTCCTTTAGATACCAGACTGTTCCTACTGAAACTGTGCTAGCCTTTAGTCTGACTTTTGAGCTGTTTCACTGGAACTGTGCCAGCCCAGCCTTTGGCCTGACTCCCTTGGGAGCAGATTGTTCTTTGGAACTGCATTGATCAGTCTCCAGTTTGATTCCCTTTGGAACCAGATTGTTCCTTGGAACTGTGTTGATTCAACCTTTGGTCCTCCTTAAGGAAATAGGACTATTCTATTGGAACTAACTGGTATTAAGTCAGCAGGTGGATTGAGCTGTTCAAGCTGTTTTAGTTACAGGCTGTTTAAGCCCTTTGAGCTGTTTAGGCTGTTTGAGAATTATTTCTTTACTCTAGAGTAAAATCTCTAAGAAATTGGATCCCAGCTATCCAAATACTTTGTGTCCCCCCATAGAAACCCTAGCTTATTTTATGTTTAAAAACCACAATCTCTCCTCATGTACATTTCTAACTAAATGGACTGATTTAACCAAAAGTAATGTAGACTATCAATGGCCATTATGGGGAACTTTTGAACTACCAAAAACTTTTCTTAAAACGGAATTGGACTTCCGTAGCTTTGTAACCTCGAAAATTGAATAGAACACCTATTTCTATTGGTATTTTGAGGATTCCAAGTGTTATCAGGGGTCTAAAACTGCCTCTTTGTAAAATAAAATTTTAAGGTTAACTGATGCAAACAAACGAATAAAGAAAGATAAAATGGCTTTTGAAGCCCCATGCTCCTCTTCTCCAGCTTCTTTGTCACAGGCTCTGCCTCCAGTACCATCATATTCCTCTTACCAGCCTCCTCGTGCTCAGACCCTCCCTCTGGTGCCATCTTCTTCCTTTCCTTCCATACCATCTACACCTCCTCTATACCATTAGTTCCTCCATACCAACTCTCTCATTGAATTTCCCCTTTTCCCTAAACCTCTCCACACTCCCTCTTCCTTTGAACCCAAAACTAAGAACTAATGGCAAGATTTTCTCAGGCTAGTTGGTTTTTGCCAAAATTGGATTCCAAATTTCTGTCTTATGACCAAACCTCTGCATGTTTTAGTAAAGAACAACAACCCCAAACCAATTTTATGAAAAGAACTGGATGACATAGCCTTTAAGGCTTTAGAGGAGAGTTTGATATACCCCATCTGACCTTGTACATCCTAATTATCAGATTTCCTTTTTCCTCTTTGCATATGAAGAGGAAGGAAATGCCCTTGTGGTACTCACCCAAAAACACGAGGACCACCATTGACCCATAGGGTATTATAGCCAGAAACTAGACTCTGTGGCATGGAGATACCCCTGTTGCTTTAGAGCCATTACTGTCACTGCCCTTTTGGTTAAGACCACTGAGAATATCATTGTGGGACCACCTTTAACCATTTTTGTACCTCATGCAGTAGAAGCCCTCCTGAATTCTCATCACACTCAACATATTTCAGTCAGCTGCCTCACTTCCTATGAATTCCTTTTCTTAACTGCTCCCAACATAGTTCTTTATACATTATAATAACCTTGACTCTGCTATTCTCTTCCCTTCTGTTATTGACAATGTCCCTCATGACTTCTTAATGTTGATGGATCACTTCCTAACTCCTCAGGATGATCTGTAGGAAACTCCTTTGGGTAATGCCCACTTGCCATGGCTTACTGATGGTTCTTCTTAAAAGGTAACGATGGCAGATATTGTGCTGGGTATGCTATTGCAACTCCTTTTGATATTGTTGAGATAGTACCTTGAATTATGGCTGCTTTGGCCCAAGAAGCTGAATTATATGCTCTTACATGGGCTTGTACTTTATCCAAGGGCAAAAATGCCAACATTTATACTGATAATAGATAAATTTTTGGAGTTGTTCGTGATCTTGGAATGTTGTGGAAGCAACGCGGCTTCCTTACTTCCACTGGAAATAAAACTAAAAGTGGTCCCTATGTTCAGGAATTATTGGATGGTGTAATCTTACCTGCCACTTTGGCTATTATTAACATCCTTGGGCATTCTAAACTTGACTTTCTGGAAGCTAAAGGCAATCACCTTGCTGATATTTCTGCAAGAAATGCAGCCCTTAAAGGAGTCAATAACAGCCAAACTTCTGTCATAGTCCAAAGGAATATTTCCCCAAATAACTTAGAAAAACTGGCTAGAGAAGCCAAACAATAGGCCTCAGAAAAGGAAAAACAAGAGTGGAAATTCAACAATTTTTGGTTTGATAAAAAGAGAAAGCTCTGGCTCAGACAAAATAACAGCCCAGTTTTACCAGACTAAAATTCCTACTCCTAACCACTGTAAGTGCATTAATCATTGGTCTACTGACAAAATGATGGCAATTATGAATCAATATTAGTGGGAGCATATTAACAAGGCTGCTAAAAGTGCCTACCTCTCATGTCCCACTTGTCTAAAATACAATCCAGGGAAACCTGTTTCTACTGCCCCCAGATATTTTAAATTGCCTAATGGACCATTTGATGTTTGTCACATGTATTTCATACAACTTCCTCTGTCTCATGGACATAAATATGGTTTAGTCATGGTCTGTATATTTTCTCATCAGACTGAAGACTTTCCTTGCAGACATGCTACTGCCTCTTCTGTGGCTTAAGTCCTTTTGGAAAGGATTGTCCCTACCTGGGAAACTCCTCTCAAGCTTCATAATGATCAAGGAACCCATTTTACTGGTCAGGTACCTTGACAAATCTGTGCTGTTTTGCTGCTTATACACTTTCACTGTGCACACCACCCACAATCCTCTGGTTTGGTCAAATACACTAATGGCATTATTAAGACTCAATTGGCGAAATTTGTAGAGACTCTCCAAAGACCTTGGCCATAAGCATTGCTGTTTATCCTTCCAAACCTCAGATTCACCCCCGTGGAACTCATATTCTCTCACTCTTTGAGATGGTTACAGGATGCCCAATGCACTTGGCTCCTGCCTCTTTTGACTCACAGCTGACAACAGGAGATATACTACAATATTGCAAAGGGCTAATTGCTTCTTTAAAATTAGTCATGTTTTGGTAGACCAATGTTTTTACAGTGCACTCCAGGGAGGCAAAGACTTTAACCAGCACATCTCACAATCTGGAGATTTTGTGTATTGGAAAAGACATCTCCAGAGGGACTCTCTTCAACCTCCCTAGAAAGGCCCCTATCAGGTATTGTTAACTAACTGTTGTGCCACAAAACTCCAGGGAATAGGCTCTTGGATTCACATGACACATGTAAAGAAAGCACCAAACCCTGAGTGGACCTGCACATCATCTGGTGACCTAAAAGTAAAGATTTCCCAGGATTAAAGCAGACAATGTCTGATAAGACAGCTTTCCAAAGATATCTGGGCCAGATGTGTTGGAAGTTTATCTGCCAGATCTTTGATGATGACACAGTGCTTCAGATGATCTCCAATGCCTAGGATCTTGATAATATATGGGCTTTAGATAAAAAGTTCCTGAGAGTTCTCCCTCCTACCCCTCTTTGTTACTCAAATGTGGCCACAATAGTTTCCCAATATGTGCACTTTCCCTTCAACATGGGACATGACACTCAGGAAAGGTCCTTCTTGGCATTGAGGGACAAAAGGCCAATGAAACAAGAAAAACCTGACCCTTTATTTGTGATACTTTCAGAGGAAGGTCTCAATCAAAAGGGGAAATGTAAAAATTAATAAATGGAAACCTCATTAAATTGGAATCGGAAGGCCAAATGGAGGAGCTTTCATGGCCTACATTGATAGCAGAGCCCAACAGGAAGAAGAAAGACTTTCTCTTCTTCACCAGCAAGAAATTCAGCCCATGAGAGACTATCCCAACTCAGCCAATGAAAATCCACTACACCTTGAACTCTTTGTTTACAAAGCCCTGCCAACTTCCTCCTCCTCTCTATAAAAGAGTTTCTCCTCCCTTTGCTTGCGTGTGGTTTGCTATGGTTGCAGACCCTGAATTCTAAGTCTTTACTGATCCTGAATAAGCCCATTTTTTGCTGGAGAAATAACTATTTGTTTAAGGTCAACATTGCCAAATTAGCACATAGGGAGTGCCAAACTACAAGAAGATAAATTTAATGTATGCAAGCAGGCTGCATTTTTTTTTTTTTTTTTTGCATGGAGAACTACAGGAATCATATATAATTACTACTGGTGAAAATTTGACATGGATCATTTTTTATAGGTGTTCTAAATTGTAGATTCTAGTCCTAGCCATTACCCAGAAAGGTGAATACTTATAACTTAATTTCGTAGCAATTTACTATTGTACTATATAAAGTTTGTTACATAAAGGGACATTTTAAGGTATACAAAGTGTAGAAAGTAAAATATGCATGAAAAATTTTAAGTCTAGTATTCCACCACAGATTTTGTAGTGTTTTAGATCTTTGACTTTTCTTCCACATGAAGTGCAATCTCGACATGCATATATAAACATTCTTTTGTATGAGAGAGATATTAAGCACTTTTCACAATATGAAAAATAAGTATATATATGCAGGGTAATTTTTGTCTATTTTAACATAAAGTGGGATTGGGTAATATAAGGTAATAAGTTTTAGGGTTAGTCAGAGTTGGGTTCAAATCTGTGCTCTGCAACTTGCTAATTATTTAATTTTGCACCAGTTAGTTAACTTATTTATACTTTGTGTATTACTTTGATGTTACGAGGCTTAATGAGGAATAATGTATGAAATGTGACTAGAATAGAATAGGCATTTAATATTAGCAATTTTAAGCATTTTATTGGAACATGTTATATTTTATAGTTAATGTCAAAATACATTTTTTAAAATTTTTAATTTTTTTAATTGCAGTAACATTGCATTATAACATTATATAGCTTTCAAAGGTACATCATAATATATTTCAAATTCTGTGTAGATTACATTATGTGCACCACCCAAAAACTAATTATAGTCCATCCCTTCACATGTGAGCATAATCACTCCTTTTGCCCTCCCCCCTCCCCCTTCCCCTGTGGTAGCCACCAATCCAATCTCCATTGATATGTGTTTGTTTGTCATTGTTTTTATCTTCCACTTATGAGTGAGATCATATAGTATTTGACTTTCTCCCTCAGACTTATTTCACTCAGCATAATACCCTCAAGGACCATCCATGTTGTCACAAATGGCCGGATTGCATAATTTTTTATGGCCAAGTAGTAGCCCACTGTGTATATATAACACATCTTCTTAATCCATTCATCCCTTGGTGGGCACCTAGGTTGCTTCCAAGTCTTGACTATTGTGTATAATGCTGCAATGAACATAGGGGTGCAGGTATCTTTATGCATTTGCATTTTCAAGTTCTTTGTATAAATACCCAGCGGTGGGATAGCTGGATCATATTGTAGATCTAGTCTTAATTTTCTGAGGATACTCCACACTGTTTTCCATAGTGGCTGCACCAGTTTTCACTCTCACCAGCAGTGAACAAGGGTTCCCTTCTCTCCACATCCTCTCCAACACTTGTTGTTTCCTGTCTTGTTAATTATAGCCATTCTGACCGAAGTGAGGTGATACCACATTGTAGTTTTGATTGGCATTTCCCTGATAGCTAATGATGTTGAGCAACTTTTCATATGCCTGTTGGCCCTCCATATATCTTCTTTGGAGACATCTCTATTCAGATCTTTTGCCCATTTTCTAATTGGATTGTTGTTTTTTTTGTTGTTGAGCTGTATGAGTTCTTTATATATTTTGAATACTAACCCCTTATCTGATATATGGTTTGCAAATATCGTCTCCCAATTGTTAGGTTGTCTTTTTGTTTTGTTGAAGATTTCCTTTGCTGTGCAGAAGCTTTTTAGTTTGATGTAGTCCCATTTGTTCATTTTTTCTTTTGTTTCACTTGCCCGGTCAGACATGGGACTTGAAAATATGCTGCTAAGACCGATGTCAAAGGGCGTACTGCCTATGTTTTCTTCTAGAAGTTTCATGGTTTCAGGTCTTACATTCAAGTTTTTAATCCATTTTGAGTTGATTTTTGTGCATGGTGTAAGGCAATGGTCTACTTTCATTCTTTTGCATGTGGCTGTCCAGTTTTTCCAACACCATTTATTGAAGAGACTCTCCTTTCTCCAATATACGCTCTTGGCTCCCTTGTTGAATATTACCTGCCCATAAATGTGTGGGTTTATTTCTGATCTCTCGATTTTGTTCCATTGATCTGTGTGTCTGTTTTTGTGCCAGTACTATGCTGTTTTGGTTACTGCGGCTTTGTAGTATATTTTGAAATCTGGAAGTGTGATACCTCCAGGTTTGTTCTTTTTTCTCAGGAATCTTTTGGCTATTAGGGGTCTTTTGTTGTTCCATATAAATTTTAGGATTCTCTGTTCTATTTCTGTGAAAATGTTGTTGGAACTTTGAGAGAGATTGCATTGAATCCATAGATTGCTTTAGGAAGTATGTTGGTTTTCTATCCCGCAACTTGACTGTATTCATTTATTGTTTCTAAAAGTTTTTTAATGGATTCTTTCAGGTTTTCTAGATATAAAATCATGTCGTCTGCAAAGAGTGACAGTTTCACTTCTTATTTTCCAATGTGGATCCCTTTTATTTCTTTTTCTTGCCTGATTGCTCTGGCTAGGACTTCCAATACTATGTTAAATAAGAGTTGTGACGGTGGGCATCCTTGTCTGGTTCCTGTTCTTAGAGGGATAGCTTTCAGTTTTTCTCCATTGAGAATGATATTTGTTATGGGATTGTCATATATGGCTTTTATTATGTTGGGATATTTTTCTTCTATACTAATTTTATTTAGAGTTTTTATCATAAATGGATGCTGTATCTTGTGAAATGCTTTCTCTGCATCTATTGAGATGATCATGTGATGTTTATTCATTTTATTAATGTGGTGTATCACGTTGATAGATTTGTGTTGAACCATCCCTGCATCCCTGGAATGAAACCTACTTGATCATGATGTATGATCTTTTCAATGTATTGTTGTATTCGATTTGCTAGTATTTTGTTGAGGATTTTTGCATTGATGTTCATTAGTGATATTGGCTTTAAATTTTATTTTTTTTGTGTTGTCCTTGTCTGTTTTTGATATCAGGATGATGTTGGCTTTGTAGAATGAGTTAGGAAGGCTCCCCTCCTCTTCAATTTTTTGGAAGAGTTTGAGAAGGATAGGTCTTAAGTCTTTGAATGTTTGGTAGAATTCACCAGGGAAGCCATCTGGTCCTGGACTTTTATTTTTTGGGAAGTTTTTGATTGCTGTTTTGATCTCCTTACTGGTGATTGGTCTACTCAAATTCTCTACTTCTTCTTGGTCCAGTTTTGGAAGGTTGTATGTTTCTAAGAATTTATCTATTTCTTCCAGATTATCCAATTCGTTGGCATATAGTTTTCATAGTATTCTTTTATTATCTTTTGTCTTTCTGAGGTGTCCATTGTAATCTCTCCTCTTTCATTTCTGATTTTATTTATTTGAGCCCTTTCTCTTTTTTTCTTGGTGAGTCAAGCTAAGGGTTTGTCAATTTTGTTTATCTTTTCAAAGAACCAGCTATTGGTTTCATTAATTTTTTCTACTGTGTTTTTAGTCTCTGTTTCTTTTATTTCTGCTCTGATTCTTATTACTTCCTTCCTTCTGCTGATTTTGGGCTTTGTTTGTTCTTTTTTTTCCAGTACCTTTAGATGTGCTGTTAGATTTTTTATTTGGGATTCTTCTTGTTTGCTGAGGTAGGCCTGAATTGCTATAAACTTCCCTCTTAGAACTGCTTTTGCTGTATCCCACAGATTTTGGCATGTCATATTTTCATTTTCATTTGTCTCCAGTAATTTTTTGATTTCTCCTTTGATTTCTTCATTGGCCCGATTGTTGTTCAGTAGCATTTTGTTTAATCTCCACATTTTTGTGGCTTTTCTGGTTTTCTTGCTGTAGTTGATTTTTAGTTTCATACTGTGTGGTCAGAAAACAAGCATGGTATTATTTCGATCTTCTTAAATTTATTGAGACTTGTTTTGTGGCCTAATATGTGATCAATCCTGGAGAATGTTCCATGTGCATTTGAAAAGAATGTGTATTCTGATGTTTTGGGATGGAATGTTTGATATATATCTACTAAGTCCATCTGGTCTAATGTCTCTTTCAAGGCCAGTGTTTCCTTATTGATCTTCTGTTTGGATGATCTATCCATTGGTGTAAGTGGAGTGTTAAAGTCCCCTACTATTATTGTGTTACTGTCTATTTCTCCTTTTGTGTCTGTTAATAATTGCTTTATATATTTAGGTGCTCCTATGTTGGGTGCATAGATATTTACAAGCGTTATATTTTCTTGTGGGATTGTTCCCTTTATCATTATGTAGTGCCCATCTTTGTCTCTTGTTACAGTTTTTGTTTTAAAGTCTATTTTGTCTGATATAAGTGTTCCTACTCCTGCTTTCTTTTCTTTTCCATATGCATGGAATATCTTTTTCCATCCTTTCACTTTCAGTTTCTGAGTTTCTTTAGGTCTGAAGTGTGTCTCTTGTATGCAGCAAATGCATAAGTCTTGTTTTTTTATCCAACTGGCCAGCCTATGTCATTTGATTGTAGCATTTAGTCCATTGACGTTTAAAGTAGCTATTGATAAGTATGTATTTATTGCCATTTTGTTACTTTTTTTCTGGGTGTTTTAGTAGTTCTTCTCTATTCCTTTGTTTTTCTCTTGCTCTCTTCCATTGTGGTTTGATAGCTTTCTTTAGTAATATGTTTGATTTCTTTTGTCTAACTTTTTGGCTTACTTATTGTAAGTTTCTGGTTTGTGATTATCATGAAGATCCTGCTTAATATTTGATGTATACAACAGTCTATATTGAGTTGATAGATTCTTTAGCTAGACCCCTTTCTCTAAAAGCTCTACTTTTTCACTCCCCTCTTCCCACATTTTATCTTTTTAAAATCATATGTAGTCTCTTGTTTAGCGTGTGTCTATCCATTACCCTCTTATTATTGAAATAGGTGATTTACTACATTTGTATTTTAACCTTCATATTTTCTTCACAGGTAGTTGATCTGCTACGTTTACTATATTTTTACCTTTACAAGTGATTTTAAAGCCTAGGTTTTTGTTTTTGTTTATTTGATTTTTTTTGTCTATTTGTGGTCATTGCTTGCCCACTTAAATAATTCCCTTCAGCATTTCTCGTAGAACCGGTTTCTTGGTGAAAAACTCCTTTAATCTTTGCTTTTCTAGGAAGCTCTTTATCTCTCCTTCCATTCTGAATGAAAACCTTGATGGATAGAGTATTCTGGGTGTAGATTTTTTCCTTTTAGCACTTTAAACATGTCGTGCCATTCTCTTCTCACATGTAGGGTCTCAGCTGAGAAGTCTGCTGATAGCCTGATGGCATTTCCTTTGTGTGTCACTTGTGGCCTTTCTTTTGCCACTTTTATGATAGTCTCTTTATCTTTAATTTTAGACATTTTAATTATAATGTGTCTTGGTGTGGGCCTCTTTGGGCTTATCTTGTTTGGAGCTCTCTGTGCTTCCTCTACTTGGATATCTGTTTCCTTTCTCAGGTTATGAAAGTTTTCATCTATTATTTCTTCAAATAAATTTTCTGCCCCTTTGTCTCTCTCTTCTCCTTCTGGGACACTTTTAACCTGAATCTTGGCATGCTTGATATTGTCCCAGAGTTCCGTTAGACTGTTCTCATTCTGTGCAATCTTTTTTTTCTTTTTTCTGTATAGCTTGGGTGATTTCCTCTAGTCTTCCATCTAGCTCGCCGATCCATTCTTCTGCATCCTCTACTCTGATACTGACTCCCTCTAGTGAATTTTTCATTTCCAGTATTGTATTCTTCATTTCTGATTGGTTCTTTTTTATATTTTCCAGTTCTTTGCTGATGAGCTCACTGTGTTCCTCCAGTCTTCTCCTAATATCTGTGAGCATCCTTATGATATTTTGTTTGAAATCTTTGTTGAGTAGGTCACTTATTTGTGTTTCATTTAGTCCTTTTTCAAGGGTTTTGTCCTGTTCCCTTGCTTGGAAATTATTCCTTTGTATCCTCATTATGCCTCTTTCTCTGTGCTATTTTCTTTGTATATTAGGTAAGTCAGCTATGTCTTCTGATCTTGGAGACGTGGCCTTATTTAAGAGATGCCTTATGAGGCCCAGCAGTGTGCTTCCCTCCCATCACCAGCCCAAATGATGCAGGAGTGTCCCCTTTGTGGGCTAATTGTGTTTTTCTGCTGTGTCAGGGTTGCTCTTACTGCAGGTACCCAGGGAGTCTAGTCTTTCCTTCCCTGGCCAGCTGTTTGTAAATCCGGTTTGGGGAGCCTCAGCAGTGTTGGCTACAAAGTCTATCAGCACACTCCTATTACAGTTTTCCTCTTAATTGGGTTGGTAGCCAGTGTGACTGGTTGCTAGGCTCAGGGGCTTACAGGTGCTATAGGCCTCAGGCCTACAAGGCTCTGTTGTCAGTTCTCTTAGGAGTGCAACTGAATGGGGCTGAACCTAGGCACAGGAGCACTCAATTGTTTCAGGCTTTGGAAGGTGGGGCTGATCCTTTTTACGGCTATTAGTGAAGCATAGGTCTTCTGCCACTGGTAAGCCTCACCCACCATGGGACCACACACTGTCAACACAGTCCTGGTCTGTACACACTTCTCAACCCCCTGGAGCATAGCCTGGTGCCCCAGTGAAGAGGTCTCCACCTCTCCACTAATGTCACCCACAGTTCACCTGGTCTTCACACAGGCCCTGCCCCACAGAGGCAGACACACTGGCCTGCCTGTAGAGGATCAAGGCACCCAGTCAATGCAGGCTGAAAAGTAGCCTGAGGGCTTGCTTTTGGTGGGGCCAGTGCCCAGGGGTGCTGCCTGCCCTGGCTGAACTAGATTAAGTCTGCGCTCTAGTGGATGTGGCAGACCCCTGGACTAACAGGCCAAGGAAAGAACCTCAATTGCTCCCACCAGGGTCTGTGTCAGCACGTCTGGACTAGGTCATAACAATGGCCCCCACCAATGTGTCAGTCTCCGGAGAGGTCCCTACTCTCAGCAACATGCCTCAAGAGCCCACCAGGTGAGTCTTGTTTCACCAAAGGACTCTCAGTCTTCTCTCTGGTGATTTTAGGTTGCTGCAATGAGTGAGTTTGTGTGTGGACCCTTTAAGACCTGGTCTTTTTGGCTTTCAGCTAATAGCTTTTCTGGGGTATCCTCATTGCAGTTAATAGCCAGTGCAATCAGATTGTAAGACCCTTGTCTCAGTTGGGCTGAGTCTGCAGTATGCTTATAGCAGTATCAGCCCCCACGCTGAACCTCACTCCTCCAGGGAGGGCTGCATACCTTAGGGTGGCTCCCGCCTGGCCAGCTGAGAAACTCCTCTCCTCCCAAAGGTGGATTTTTTCCTCTCCAGCAGGAATTTCTGCCTCTTCCACCTTCACCAGCACAGTCCCTTCTTGTGGGGGTTCTTTTTATCCAGTTTTCAGCTTTCTATCTAGGGTAATTTTTCCAAAAATAGTTGTACCCTGGTTGTGTTCATGGAAGGAGATGAATTCAGAGTTTGCTTATGCTGTCATCTTGAGGGAATCTCCCAAAATACGTTTTAAACCTGCTTTATCCCTAAATTTTACTTGAATAACTTTTCCTTTACCTGACCTTGCCACTTTCATTAGCTGTTCTTTCCATGGTTAAAAGAAATTACCAAATTATATTTCTGGTTTTGGATAATTGATCTAGCATCCCCACCTCTCTTAATACTCTTTTGGTGTCATTTCTACAGAAGACTTAGAAATGAGATAAATGAGAAGGTACATTAAAACCACACCTACTTCATTCATCTTTTATCTAGTAATTGTCTTTCTATATAAGACATGTGATTGTATGTGTGTCTATACTTAGAAAATATAATAGAAAGAAAAATTGCATTTAATCTTTGAAAATAATCAGTATAAATGCAAATTGTATTTCTAGCTTGATATATGTACTCTCAGAGTGATCTCCTGTCACCTAAGATCATAAAGTGATTGAGAATAGGAGCCGTGTATATGGGCAAATCACACAATGGACAATACTGTTTAGTAAATATTAAACAGCAGCACTTGTGAATTGCCTTAGAACAGATGTGCATGTGTGATAATAGTACATTTATGGCAGCAATATTCTAGGTAATGTTTTAATTAGTTACCTCTTTTAAGATATTCAAAGATACAAAGAACAATCCTGTGCTGAAAGACACCAGATAGCATGTAGTATTTCAGGAATTTCAGCAGGTACTCAATGTAAATCTTACTTCCTGAGGATTTCATTATTCCATTTCTCTCAAACAATCATAAATTGGATCAAGAGAATGGACATTTGTGGTTACTGAACTCCTTTACTTATTTATTTATTTATTTTTTTTTTTGCAGAATAGGAAATGAGAATGAAACCTGTATGTAACAGGTGGGAAAACAAGAAATTTATGATAATTATCAAGTCACCAAATGCTATTTATTAAAATAAATTATTAAACATAGTGAAAATAATAGGGAAACGAATTCTCTTGACATTAATTAGCACTTGACAATTCAATTAATGCTTTTGATGCCTACATAACTTTTAGATATTTTTAATATCCAGGAACTGGTTTAAATAATAAAAAATAAATAAATTTTCACTAACCAAATAAAACTGATTATTCATGAGACCTCCACACTTATAACAGGAACTCAGCTTTCACCATCAAAATTTGCACATAAAACTGCAACTGAAAGCAAAAATCCATAACCAATTGAGAGTATACAGTAGACTATCACATTTTTGAAAGACTGTTGTTTACTAGTTAACCAAGCTAATCTACTTAAATTAGCCGAGGCTAAAATGAAAATAGAGCAATTAAAAATATTTTAAAAATTTTCTCCTCAAACACTGAACATCGTCATGGAGCTCTTCCAGTTTCTGGAAGAAATATCAAACTATTTAGAGAACAAATAAGTAACATTGAATAACAATAGAAATAAAGGTAACTCTTTAGAACTAGACTGAATAGACAGAAAAATTCAATTTCACAGTGAAAATGACATGCATTGGTAACAATGCTTGATTATAAGTGTAACAAATACCTGGAAATCATATCTTGAAAAATTGAAATAATCAACTGAAAAAGTCTCCTTGTAAACCACTGTGAGGAAAAAAGGAAGGAAACGTCAGAGAAGCATCTTATATTCTTCTCTTCTTTCTTCCAGAGTGCAACAGTTACCAGTGGTTCTTAAAAAAAAGGAGGAGGTTTTTATTGGGCTGATGCTGAATGTCAGAAAATTTCAATACACAAACAATGAAAGAAAACATAAAAAAGCAAGTCAGTAAGAAAAGGTAGCTTCTGTGGAATTAAAACAAAAGATAGAAGACCCCTAAAACAGCAAGACAAAATGGACTTTGTGTGGCTAACTGAGAGCTAAAACAAAACAATCAAGTGGCCGGGGCTGGCCCCGTGGCCGAGTGGTTAAGTTCACGTGCTCCGCTGCAGGCGGCCCAGTGTTTCGTTGGTTCGAATCCTGGGCGCGGACATGGCACTGCTCATCAGACCACGCTGAGGCAGCGTCCCACATACCACAACTAGAAGAACCCACAACGAAGAATATACAACTATGTACCAGGGGGCTTTGGGGAGAAAAAGGAAATAATAAAATCTTAAAAAAAAAACCAAAAAAACAACAATCAAGTGGCCATGCCACAACCTAGGTGCAGTCATGTACTCTGTTTGTGGAAAAGATATATTTTGTACCTGAAACTGAGCATTCGTTCCTGATGGTTGGCCAAAAGCCTTATATAGCTGATTTTAGAACACCAGTATCTATAGGGGAACCAAGGAGTCATAGGGCCTTCAAAACAATCCCTGTTGTCTATGGTTTTTGCCTTTATAATCCCTGTCCCATGCCCTCTTTGGAGTGTACTTTTGTTCTGAAGGCTGCTTCTCCCCAGTTTGCAAACTCTATCAGCAACAAATTTTTCCTAACTAAATTCTTGCATTCCAGATATTTTTGTTGACATTCTTTGGTATCACAAGTGGGATCTGAAGCGACCCCCCAGACATTTCCCCACACCATCTGGGACTAACACATCTGCACCTTCAAGAATCCCTTCATCTCAGTTGTTCCTTGATGGTGTTGAGAGATGTTCAGGTAAGTCCCTTCAGATCCAAGACCTCCAATGTTTTCAAGTAGAGGTCTCAGCAAGCTTTTTGCCTGAGGAATCTCTCAGTAAAGGTTCAGGGAAGGGAGAGCAGGGAGTTTGAGCTTGTTGTCTGGACGCAAACCACCTGTTCCTATTTCTTGTCATGACAAGATAAAGGTTCTCAGTGGGAAGTTCCCATTTGGAAAGATAAAGTTTGCTTGAGCTCAAAATGGGTAATCCATGATCAAGGACAGACTTGGCTGATTAGCCACCCTATGATACCCCTGCTAGGTTTATTTTTAGGAATTATGGCCCTGGGCCATGTAAATATCTTGTTCTCTGGACTAAGATCACCAGGGATAATTTAAAATTACACTGACTATTAAAATAATGTTCCAATTAGATAAGATCGCTTAAGAAGTGCACTTAGATAAAAACGCATGCATACAGGTAGCTGGGAAAATGGGAGACTAGGAGGACGCTGACTCATCTCCCAGGGACACAACAGATTTACAACTACCTGTGGAAAAATTACCTCTGAGAGAGAACTGGAAAGTGGATAAAAAGAATGCTCACAAGAAGGGACAACACTGACAGAAGTGGGAGTGGCAGAAATACCTTTCTGCAGGGGAAAAAAGCCACATTGTAGCTGTAGTACCTCATGGCCAGGAGCAATCTGACAGTGCAAAGCTTTTCCTGGAGGAGCAGGGGATCTGAGTGGGAGAGCTACGATGTGATAAGCAGCCTTTGAATTCATCACACCTGAGATAAGTGTCATAATGTCTGGCTTTGTTGGCTATTAAAACCAATGGGGAATACCTCCAGAAAAGCTATCAAACATAACAGAAAGAAAAGCCTGCTCTTAAAGGACCTATGCATAGATTCACCCATTCCAGAAACCAACACAAAATAACCAGAAAGGTGCATAGTCCCTTAGTAACAAAGACCCATGTGATAGGCTCTGGGTGCATTTCAGACAATCAGGAGGTGGCTGGGTCCACCTTCCAGGGACTGAGACACCGATGGCAGCAATTATTGTGACCTAGCACAGGTGTGCTGACAGATAGTGGCAGATGCCATTGGATTTCTTCTTCTGGCCTGTTAGTGCAGGAGTTTGCCTTGCCCACTAGAGAATGGATTTAATCCAGCTCAACTGGGGCAGGTAGCCCACCCTAGGGACTAGCCTTGCCCACCAGAAAGCCCTTAGGGAACTTGTGGGCCCTTGTGGGTAGGGTGTGATGGAACCTCTGCAGTGGGACAAGTAGGTCTGCTTCAATGTGGCAGGGAATGTACACAGTGCAGGACTGCATTGGTAGGGTGCGTGAGCCCATGGGTGGTGGGGCTTTTCTGTGGCAGACTTGTACCACTGGCCTTCTCAAACAGACACACAGGGGAACTGCCCCACCTTCCAACACCTGAAATGACTGTGTGCTGCCATGTCTGAGGCTGGCCCCACCCATCTCTGCTCCTGAGAGAGCTGAAAACCACCTCACAGACTGAAGGCCTACAGCAATTGTGATCCTCTGAGCCTAGCAACTAGCCACACTGGGGGCCTGCCTTACTTAACAGAAAAACTGCAGCAGGTTTGTGCTATTAGACCTTGCAGCCAGCAGTGCTGGGGCTCGTCCTACCCCAAAAAGTAACTAAGGTGACTATAGCAGCCCCGTGAAGCTGAGCTTTCCAACCAGTTGCCCTGGGAACCTGCCGAGACTACCCATGCACATGCAGCAAGAGCAACCCCACCACAACAGAACAGCACATGTAGCCCACGTGGGGGACATGCCTGGAGCATTTAGAACTGATGACAAGAGGGAAACACACTGCTAGGCCCCATAAGGTATCTCTTACATAAGGCCACATCTCCAAGATCAGATGTAGCTTATCTACCTGATACATAGATACAAGCACAGAGAAGTAGGCAAAATGAGGAAATAATGGAATATGTTCCAAATAAGGGAACAGGACACATCCTCAGAAAAAGAACTAAATGAAATGGAGATAAACAATCTACTTGATAAAGAGTACAAACTAATAGTCATAAGGACTCTCACTGATCTTGGGAGAAGAATATATGAACAGAGAGAGAACTTCAACAAAGAATTGGAAAATATGAAAAAGAACAAATCATAACTGAAGAATACAATAATGGAAATGAAAAATTCACTAGAGGAAATCAATAGCAGAGTAGATGACACAGAAGACTGGATCAGTGAGCTGGATGAAAGAGTAGAGGAAATCACCCAAGCTGAACAGAAAAAGAAAAAAGAATCAAGAAGAACAAGTACAGTCTGAGGGACCGCTAGGAGAGCATCAAGCATATTAACATCTATATTATAGATGTTCCAGAAGGAGAGGAGAGAGATGAAGGGACAGAGGACCTATTTGAAGAAATAATATATGAAAATTTTCTTAGCCTGAGGAAGGAAACAGGCATCCAAGCAGAGGAAGCACAGAGATAGCCAAAAAAATGAACCCAAAGAGACCTGCACCAAGGTAGATTATAATTACAATGTCAAGAATTAAAGAAAGAGAGAAAATTCTAATAGCTTCAAGACAAAGGCAACAAATTACATATAAAGGAAATCAAATAAGACTATCAGCTAACTTCTCAGCAGAAACCTTACAGGCCAGAAGTGAGTGGCATGGTATGTTCAAAGTGCTAAACTGCTAAAACCTATAGCCAAGAATACTTTACCTGGCAAGGTGATCATTCAGAATGGAAGGAGAGATAAAGAGTTTTCCAGACAAGTGAAAACTATAGGAGATTACCATGACTAAACCAACCTTACAAGAAATGTTCAAGGAGCTTATTTAAATGTAAAAGAAATGACTACAGATAGGAAGAAGGAAATTGTCAAAGAAAAAAAAATCACTGGTAAAGACAAATACACAGTAAGGGAGCAAATCAACCACATATAAGGCTTGTATGAAAGTCCAAAGAAAAAAGTACTAAAAATGTCTATCTCAATGATAAGAGGTTAAGGGATACACACACCAAAAAAGAGGTTAAATATGATATCGAAAACATAAAATGTGGAGGGAGGAGACTAAAAGTCAAGGGCTTTTAGTAAAAGGTCAAAATTGAGACAATCAATTTAATATAGATGGCTATTTACATAGGTTGTTATGTATTAAATTCATGGTAATCATAAACCAGAGACCTATAATAAATATACAAAATATTAAGAGAAAGGAACCAAAACACAGTATTAAAGAAAGCCATCATATCACAAGGGAAGAGACCAAGAGAAGAACTACTAAAACACCCAGAAAAATAACAAAATGGCAATAAGTACATACTTATCAGTAGCTACTTTAAATGTCAATGGACTAACTGCTCCAATCAAAGTACATAGAGTGGCTGAATGGGTAAAGAAACAAGACCCATATATATGTTGCATAGAAGAGACACAGTTCAGACCTACAGACTCTCACAAACTGAAAGTGAAAGGATGGAAAAAGTACTCCATGCAAGTGGCAGTGGAAAAAAAGCTGGGATATCAATACTTTTATCAGATGAAATAAACATTAAAACAAAAACTGTACCAAGAGACTGATGCTGAGACCAGCTAGGCAGCCAGCTGAAGGGGTGGATGAAATTAATATAGAGAACACAACCTTTATTATTCAATGGGCCAGGGGACCATGAGCCTCAAGGACTGAGGTGAGGTCCCTCAGATCACCACATATTTATTTGTGGGTAAAGAATCACAAGCAATTACAATAGCAGAAACTCATGCCTGCAAGGACACGCAGACCAGAGTCCAAAGGTTCTATTCTTCATCCCCTGAAGCACACCAGCCCATCCCAGGTCATTCCCTTGGGGAGTATCTTAAGGAAACTCAGCAAGGTATACAGGCAGTGTTCTGTTCCTGCAAGGGCCCAGCATTCCTAAGTCCCTTGCCTTCATGCCCGATAACATATTTCCCTCTGGCCTGAGACTCCAAAGCACAAGCAACATGGTATAATGATTATGAGAATCAGCAGATCACATATCCCTCCAGTCACCCATTAGGAATTTATTTTTCCTTAGGCTTAAAGCCTAGCAAGAATGCTGCTATGATCTCCTTCAGCAAGAGACAAAGAAGGGAACTACATAATGTTAAGTGGAACAATCCAACAAGAGGATATGACACTTATAAATATCTGTGTACCCAAGATAAGAGCATCAAAATATATAAAGCAATTATTAACAAACAAAAAGAGAAACTGAAAGTAGCATAATAATAGTAGGGGACTTTGACATTCCACTTACATCAATGAATAAATCATCCAAACAGATGATCAATAAGAAAACATTGGCCTTAAATGACACATTAGATCAGATGGACTTAGAAGATATATACAGAACATTCCATTCACAAACCATCAGAATATACATTCTTTTCAAGTGCACATGGAACACTCTCCAGGATAGGTCACATATTAGGCCACAAAGCAAGTCTCAATAAATTTAAGAAGATTGAAATAATACCAAGCATATTTTGTGACCACAACGGTATGAAACTAGAAATCAACTACAAGAAGAAAACCGGAAAAACCACAAATAAGTGGAGATTGGAGACAATGCTACAGAACAACTATTAGGCCAATGAAGAAATCAAAGGAGGAATAAAATAATACTTTAGGACAAATGAAAATGAAAATCTGACATGTGAAAATTTATGGGGTACAGGAAAAGCAATGCTAAGGGGAATTTTATAGTAAAACAGGACTAGCTCAAAAACCAAGAAAAGTCACAAATAAACGATCTGACAGTGCACCTAAAAGAACTAGAATAAAGAATAAACAAAGCCCAAAATCAGTAGAATAAAGGAAATAATAAAAATCAGAGTGGAAATAAATGAAATAGAGACTACAGAAAAAAAGAAAGAATCAATGAAAATAAAAGATCGTTCTTTGAAAAGATAAACAAAATAGACAAACTGTTAGCTAGACTCACCAAGAAAAAAAAAGAGAAGGTTCAATTCAATAAAATCAGAAATGAAAGAGGAGAAATTACAATGAGCACCTCAGAAATACAAAGGATTATAAGAGAATACTAGAAAAAGCTATATGCCAGCAAATTGGATAATCTAGAAGAAATGGATAAATTCTTAGAATCATACAACCTTCTAGAACTGAATTAAGAAGAAAGAGAGAATTTGAATAGACTAATCACCAGTAAGGATATTGAAACAGTAATCAAAAACCTCCAGGACCAGAGGGCTTCCCAAGTGAATTCTTCCAAACATTCAATGAAGACTTACTATGTATCCTTCCAAAGCTCTTCTAAAAAACTGAAGAGGAGGGGAACCTTCCTAACTCATTTTACAAAGCCAACATTACCCTGACACTGAAACCAGACAAGGGCAACACAAAAAAAGAAAATTACAGGCTAACATCACTGATGAACACAGATGCAAAAGTTATCCACAAAATATTAGCAAATTAGATAGAATATATTAAAAAGATCATACACCATGATCAAGTGTGATTTATTCCAGGGATGCAGAGATGCTTCATCATCCACAAGTCAATCGATGTGACACATCACATTAGGAAAATGAAGAATAAAAATCACATGATCATAACAAAAGTTATAGAGAAAGCATTCAACAAAATACAACATTCAATTATGGTAAAAAATCTGAACAAAATGGGTATGAAAGGAAACTACCTCAACATAATAAAGGTCATATATGACAAACCCACAGCTAATATCATATTCAATGTTAAAAAAGTGAAAGATATTGAATTAAGAACAGAAATCAGACAAGGATACTCACTTTCACCACTTTTATTTAACATACTGTTGGAAGTTCTAGCCAGAGCAATCAAGCAATAAAAAGAGATAAAAAGGATCCAAATTGGAAAAGAAGAAGTAAAACTGTCACTATTTGCAGATGACATGATTTTATATACAGAAAACCATAAGGAATCCACAAGGAAACTATTCGAAACAATAAACGAATACAATAAAGTTGCAAGGTGAAAAATCAACCTTCAAAGATCAGTTGCATTTCTATACACTAAAAATGAACTAGCGTGAAGAGAAATCAATAATACAATTCCATGTACTATTTCAAAAAATGAATAAAATACCTAGGAATAAATATAACCGAGGAGGTGAAAGACTTATACACCAAAAAATATAAGACATTATTGAAAGAAACTGAAGAAAACATAAAGAAATGGAAAGATATTTCATACTCACGGATTGGAAGAATAAACATATTTAAGATGTCCATGCTTCCTAAAGCAATCTACAGATTCAATGTAGTCTCTATCAAAGTCTCAATGACATTTTTTGCAGAAATAGAACAAAGAATCCTAAAATTTACATGGAGCACCAAAAAACCCTGAATAGCCAAAACAACCCTGAGAAAAAAGGACAAACTTAGCAAAGTTAGCGATATAACAATTTCTCGTTTCAAAGTAAACTACAAAGCTCTGGTAATCAAAATAGCATAGTACTGTCGGAAAAACAGACACAGATCAATGGAAGAGAATGAAGAGCCAAGAAATAAAAACACACATCTATGGACAGGTAATCTTTGATAAAGGAACCAAGAACATATGATGGAGAAAGAAAAGTGTTTTCAATAAATTGTGTTGGGAAAACTGAACAGCCACATGCAAAAGAATGAAAGAAGACCATTATATTATCTTACACCATATACAAAAATTAACTCAAAATGGAGTAAAGACTTGATTGTAAGAGGAGAAATCATAAAAATTCTAGAAGAAAATATAGACAGTATGTTCTGCAACACCAGTCTTAGCTATATCTTTTTGAATACCATCTCTCACCAAGCAAAGGAAACAAAATAAAAAAGAAACAAATGGAACTACATCAAATTAAAAAGCTTCTGCATAGTAAATGAAACTATCAACAAAACAAAAAGGCAACTTAACAATTGGGACAAGATATTTGCAAACCATATATCAGATAAGGGGTTAATATCCAAAATATGTAAAGAACTCATACATCTCAACAACAAAGAAACAACCAAATTGAAAATGGGCAAAAGATCTGAACAGACATTTCTCTAAAGAACATATACAGATGGCCAATAATTACATGAAAAGATGTTCAACATCACTAATTATTACAGAAATGCGAATCAAAACTACAATGAGATATCAACTTATACCTATCAGAATGGCTATAACTAGCAAGACAAGAAATAAGAAGTATTGGAAAGGATGTGGAGAAGTGGAACCCTCATACCCTGCTGGTAGGAATGCAAACTAGTGCAGCCACTGTGGAAAACAGTATGGAGATTCCTTGAAAAATTAAGAATAGAACTACTGTATGATCTAGCTATACCACCCCTGGGTATTTATCCAAGGGACACAAAAGCACAAATGTGTAAAGACAGATGCACCCATATGTTCATTGTAGCACTATTCACAATAGCTAAGACTTGGAACCAATCTAAGTACCTATCAATGGATGAATGAATATAGAAGATGTGGTATATATACACAATGGAATGCTACTCAGCTATAAAAAAAAGATGAAACCTTGCTGTTTCCAACAACATGGGTGGAGCTTGAAGGTAGTACAGTAAGTGAAACAATTGAGGTGGAGAATGTCAAATATCATATGATTTCACTCATAAGTAGAAGATAGAAAAAATCAACAACAAACAAACACATAGATACATAGATTAGATTGGTGGTTATCAGAGGACAGTGGGGAGAGTGAAAGGGGTAATATGATAAATGTATATGGTGATGGATGGTAATTTGTCCTTGGATGGTGAACATGATGTAGCCTACATAGAAATTGAAATATAACAATGTACACTTGAAATTTATATAATGTCATAAACCACTGTTACCTCAATAAAAAAGATGCACAGTTAAAAGCAAAGGCTTCCAAATGCAAAAATAGCCTTATTGAAAGCTTCCTTTCAAAAATTAATGAAAAATTAAGATATAAGAGATATCTCAAAGAAAACACTATACAAAAGAATGTTAAGTTAATGGCTTTACAGAAACTCCCATATCTACCTTCAAAGGAGGGCCCCCTGTATGGGCTCCTTTGAGTGTAAATGAGACTCTAAGAGATTTTTTAGTAAACTATACTATAATCCATATACCAGAAACAAAATTTGTATTTGACTGTTGTTTTGTAACTAGTGAGCTTTATACTTGCTTGACTCATGGCAGTAATTTTAAAACACTTGTGGAGAGTGATGTCAGCATCATGGCAGAGTTGCCTGTTCCCTTAGGCTCTCCCCTTAAGATAAAATGAAAAGGACATTCACTAACCAACAGAAGACATCCATACAACTCAACATATGCCTGAGAAATCCACGCAGCCCTACATCTGAGGGTGGGGGTACTGGATCTCCTGGGAAACAGTAGAAGGAGGTAAGTGGATTTCCTCCCCCTCCCTAGTAACAGTAACCTAGGGCATGGGACCTCACACAGTAGCTGGTGTGCAACTCTAAGGAGAGATAGATGAAAAAGGAAAACCTCTACAGGAACGCTTTTGCTCTGAGTAGCTTCCCAGCCCAAATGAATGCTCACCAAGGCAGCTAAGTCACCATGGGGGCACTCTCACCAAGCCAAACAGCTCAGGTGGGCTGCTAGTGAGTGCAGAGTGGGAAAATTGGTGGGAAAGAAAGTGCTCCCTCCTCCCCATCCTGCCTGGTGCACCATCTTGGTCAGTCAGCCAGCACAAGGGATCCCCACCAGAGTGCATGCTCCAGCCTGTGTGAAGTAGCAGTGGCCAGATACAGAAGTCCCTATTGGCACAACTCCCAACAGATGGGCACAACTGCCACGGCCTGTGGTCAGCTCCGGAAACAGAGCTACCACCCCCCAAGTGGTGGCAGGAGGAATGTGTGACCTGATACTATGACTATGTGCCAGCAAAGGTTCACCCCACCAAACAGCATGAAGAAATACACCCAAGAACAGAAGGAAAACTATTGTCCAGATACCAACCCTGAAGTCTCAGACATTTACAATCAAAATGACAGAGAATTCAAAATAATTATCATAAATAACCTCAATAAGTTACAAGAAAACTCAGAAAGTTAAATGAACTCATGAATAAAATTAGTTAGCAGAGAGAATTCTTCACAAAAGATTAAAACTATTTTAAAAGACCCAAATGGAAATATTGGAGGTGAAGAAGACAATGGATGAGATAAAAAATATCTGGAATCCTTCAATAACAGAGCTCATATTATGGAGGACAGAATTAGTAATTTGGAGGATAGAAATATAGAAATGCTTCAAGTGGAGGAGAAAAGAAAACTAAGACTGAAAAACATGAACAAATTTCTAAGAAATATCCAACTCAATTAGGAAATGCAGCATAAGGATTATAGGTGTTCTAGAGGGAGAAGAGGGGAGAAAGGAGCAGAGAGCTTGTTCAAAGAAATAATAGCTGAGAAATTCCCACACCTGGTGAAGAAGCTGGAATTAGATGTACATGCAGCTAAGAGAACAACTAATTACAACAATGTAAAAAGACCTTCTCCAAGGCATATATAAGTAAAATTGACAAAAGACAATGACAAAGAAAAAATATTAAGTGCAGCAAAGCAGAAGAAAATAACCTACAAAGGATCCCCTACCAGGCCTTCAGCAGATTTCTCAGCAAAAACCTAACAGGCTAGGAGAGAGTGGAATGATATATTCAAAACACTGAAAGACAAAAACTTTCAGCCAAGAATACTCTATCCAGCGAAACTATCCTTCAGATATGATAGAGAAATAAAAACTTTCCCAGATAAACAAAAGCTGAGGGAGTTCATCTCCACAAGATCTCTCTACAAGAAATGATCAATCAATCAATCATGCCTGAAAAAAAAAATAGAAAGTGTTTACAAAGGGTTTACAATTATAACATTAAAGATAACAGGAATGAAATCATCAAAAAGAACTAAAATCACTTCATTATTATCACAAACTCACAATACAAAATGGAAAAAGTTATGACAACAATAACTCAGACAGGGAAGAGGTAGGGATAGACCCTGCTTAGACTCAGGAGATAGGACGTTCAGAAAATGGACTATCTCATCTATGAGATCTTTTATACAAACTTCACGGAAATCACTAAACAAAAAAAAGAACAGAAATGCAAATGATAAATAAAGAGTAACTGAGAATACCATCATAGGAAATCACCAAACTGAATTGGCAGTAAGAAACACACGGGACAAGAAACAAGAGAAATAAAGAACAACTAGAAAACAAGAGGTAAAATGGCAGTATTAAGTCCTCATGCATCACTGATCACTCTAAATGTAAATGAATTGAATTCTCCAATAAAAACATAGAGTGGCTGGATGGATTAAAAAGCAAGACACAACAATATACTGTCTCTGGGAAACGTATCTCACTCTAAAGACAAACAGAGTCTCAGAGTGAAGGGATGGAAGACAATACTCCAAGCTAATGGCAAACAAAGGAAAACAGTTGTTGCCATACTTATATCAGACAAAGTAGACTTCAAGGTAAAAAAAGCAAAGAGAGACAAATAGGTGCAGTATACAATGACAAATGGGACACTCCACTAAAAGGATATACACTTATAAATATATATGCACCTAACACAGGAGCACTAAAGTACATAAAGCAACTATTAACAGACATAAATGAGCAACTAAAAGCAGTAGAAAAATAGTAGGAGACCTCAACACCCCACTTACATGAATGGATAGATCATTGATACAGAAAGTCAACAAGGAAATAGTGTAATTAAACAAAAAACTAGACCAGATGGACTTAACAGATATATATAGAACACTCCATTCAAAAACATCAGGATACACATTCTTCTCAAGCACACATGGAACATTTTCAAAGATAGACCATATGTTGGAAAACAAGGCAAGCCTCAAAAATTTAAAGAAGATTGAAATCATATCAAACTTATTTTCCAACCATAATATATATGAAACTAGAAATCTATGCAGGAAAAAAGCTTGGAAAATGACAAATATGTGCAGACTAAACGAAGTGCTACTGAACAACCAATGGATCAAAAAGAAATTAAAGAAGAAATCAAAAAATATCTGGAGACAAATGAAAATGAAAATACATCATGCTAACTCATATGAAATGCAGCAAATGTGGTCTTAAGAAGGAAATTCACTGCCATACGGGCCCATCTTAACAAGCAAGAAAAATCTCAAATAAATAATCTTAAACTACACCTAACAGAACTAGAAAAAGAAGAACAAACAAAGCCCAAAGTCAGCAGAAGGAGAGAAATAATAAAAAATGGAGCATAAATAAATGAAATAGGAACTAAAAAGACATAGAAAGGATCAATGAAACTAAGAGTTGGTTCTTTGAGGAGATAAACAAAATTAACAAACCCTTAGCCAAACTCACTAAGAAAAAAGAGAGAAGGCTCAAATGAGTAAAATTATAAATGAAAGAGGAGAAATTATAACAGATACCACAGAAATACAAAGGATTGTAAGAGAATACTATGAAAAACTATAATGTCAACAAATTGGACAGTCTAGAAGAAATGGATAAATACTTAGATTCATACAACCTCCCAAGACTGAATCAAGAAGAAATAGACAATCTGAATAGACCAATCACAAGAGATTGAAACATAAACCTAAAACCTCCTAAAAAATGAAAGCCCAGGACCAGATAGCTTCACTGGAGAATTCTACAAAACAGTCAAAGAGGATTTAATACCTATCCTTCTCAAACTATTCCAAAAAGTTGAAGAAGTTGGAATACTTTTAAGACATTCTAGGAGGCCAATATCACCCTGATCCCAAAGCCAGCCAACAACAGCACAAAGAAGGAAACTTACAGGCCAATATTGCTGATGAGCATAGATGCAAAAATCAACAAAATTTTGGCAAACTGTATACAGTAATACATTAAAAGGATCATACACTGTGATCAAGTGAGACATACCAGGGACTCAGGAATGGTTCAGTTTTTGCAAATCAATCAATGTGATACACCACATTAACAAAATGAGGAATAAAGGTCACATAATTATCTCAATAGATGCAAAGAAGCATTCAACAAGATCAAACATCCATTTATGGTAAAAAATTCTCAACAAAATGCATATAGAATGAAAGTTCATCAAAATAATAAGTGACATCTATAACAAACCCACAGCCAACATCATACTCAATGGTGAAAAACTAAAAGCCATCCCTATGAGAACAGGAACAAGGCAAGTGAGTCCACTCTCACCACTTTTATTCAACATAGTACTGGAAATGTTAGCCAGAGGAATTAAGCAAGAAAAAGAAATAAAAGTTACCCAAATTGGAAAGGGAGAAGTGAAGCTCTTGCATTTTGCAGACAACATGATTCTATGTGTAGAAAAACTTAAATAATCCATCAGAAAACTATTAGAAATAACAACTACAGCAAAGTTGCAGGGTAGAAAATCAACTTACAAAAATCAGTTGGATTTCTATACTCTAACAACAAACTATCAGAAAGAGAACTCAAGAATACAATACCGTTTAGAATCACAAGAATCACAAGAAAAAGAATAAAATATCTAGGAATAAATTTAACAAAGGATGTAGAAGACCTATAAAATGAAACATATGACATTGTTGAAAGAAATTGATGATGACATAAAGAAATGAAAAGATATTCCATGCACATGGATTGGAGGAATAAACATCACTAAAATGTTCATATTACCTAAAGCAATCTACAGGTTTGATGCAACACCAACCGGGTTCCCAAAGAGATTCTTCATAGAAATAGAACAAAGAATCCTAAGATTCATGTGGAGTGACAAAGATCCTGAATAGCTAAAGCAATCCTGAGAAAAAAACACAAAGCTGGAGGCATTGCAATCCCTGACTTCAGAATATACTACAAGGTATAGTAACCAAAACAGCATGGTACTGGTACAAAAATAGAAACACAGATCGATGAAACAGAATTGAAGGGCCAGAAATAAAACCATACATTTACAGAGAGCTAATCTTTGACAAAGGAGCAAAGAACATTCAGTGGAGAAAGGAAATTCTGTTCAATAAATGGTGTTTTGGAAAAATGAACAGCTGTATGCAAAACAATGAAAGTAGGCCATTATCTTATGCCATACACAAAAAATTAATGCAGCGTGTATTAAAGACTTGAAGGTAATACGTGAAACCATAAAATTCCTAGAAGAAAATATAGGCAATACAATCTTTGACTTCAGTCTTAGAAGCATCTTTTCAAATACCATGTCTACTCAGGCAAGGGAAACAAAAGAAAAAGTAAACAAATGGGTCTATATCCGACTAAAGACCTTCTGAAAGGCAAAGGAAACCAGAAACAAAATGAAAACACAACCCACCAACTAGAAGAAAATGTTTGCAGATCGTATATCCAACCAGACGTTAATCTCTAAAATATATAAAGAACTCATACAACTCAACAACAAAAAACCAAAAAATCACATCAAAAAATGGGAAGAGGATATGAACCGACATTTTTTCGAAAGAAGATATACAGATGGCTAACAGGCACATGCAAAGGTGTTCAACATTATTAATCGTTAGGGAAACACAAAAATTACCAAGACAAAAATTAAGAAACGTTGGAGAAGATGTAGAGTAAAGGGAACCCTCATACACTGCTGTTGGGAATGCAAACTGGGTGCAGCCACTATGGAAAACACTATGGAGATTTCTCAAAAAATTAAAAATAGAAATACCATATAATCCAGCTATCCCAATACTGGGCATTTATCCAAAGAAGTTGAAATCAACAATTCAAAGAGACTTATGCACACCTTGTTCATTGTAGCCTTATTCACAGTAGGCAAGACAGGGAAGCAACACAAGTGCCCATCAGCTGATGAATGGATAAAGAAGATGTGGTATGTATACACAATGGAATACTACTGAGACACACACACAAAAAAAACAAACCATGCCATTTGCAACAACATGGATGGATCTTGTGGGCATTATGTTAGGTGAAATAAGCCAGATAAAGACAAACATCACATGATTTCACTTATATGTAGAAGATAAACACATGGACAAAGAGAACAGATTAGTGGCTACCAGAGGGGAAAAGAATTGCGGTGGGCATAAGTGTTAAAGGGGCACATGCATATGGTGACTGAAAAATAACATTGTACAGCCGACATTCACAATGTTATAATCTATTATGATCTCAAAAAAATAATAAAGAATAAACAAAAGAACTCCCCAAAAAGCACTAGCTATGTGGTCTCTATGTATGTGCGTCTATATAAGTATGCTACATATATGATATTTTTCTAGCCCCAGATGGTATAATTTCTTAAAGAATCCTATTTAATTGGTTTAAAGTAAGTGCTCATATAAATTATTTCAAAATATAATACAAATTAATGCAAATGAATATCAGGATCATGTGACATAGTAAAATATTCTATATAAAATCCAATTTGTTTGTTATCTTTAGAGTTATAAGCATTAAATATAAAACTTTTGTTCTACCCAGGCTTACCAAAGCCAAACAAATTCATGTTATCCCTTTTACAAAATTTTGGCAGGAAAAATTGATGGCTGACCTTGTCTTATGTCTAATTTTTGTAGGTAATCTAACTATAATTATTGGGAACAAGTAAACTAAATAGATATAATTAAGATTAAGGGGGTTTTAGGTGAAAATTTTAGTCCAATGTACTTAAATATAACTTCAAAAGTTTTTGGTAACATGAAACCATAGAGTTTTACTAAATTAAATTTAATGATAGAAGTCTATTGATTATCTAGAACATTTCCAAATAAGATAAAATATTACTTACTAAACACAAGTTTATCTAATTTTGGCTTCTTATCACAGAAAAATTTAAAATATTTGAGTTTAATAAACATGTTTTCTGCCATGCTGAGAATTTTCTATGAGAAAGCACGTTTTTAGAAAGTATTTTTTAAGTCTGACAAGTCACAGAATGCTAATATAAAGACAGCTCATAATTTCTTACTTCCTAGATTTCACTAAAGATTAAGATTTCTAGAGGTTGATAATTCTAATTATTATATATCACTAAAGCTCCTAAAATGAGGGAAATATCTCTCTATACAAGGAAAGTAAGATGTATGTTTTCCGTAAAAAAGGTATAAGAAATGGAGATATTTTTGTTTGTTTTATTAAGAAAGTAAATTTGTCCTAAGATACTAAGAAGGAAGGAAAGCATGGGACAAGTTCTGAATGTAATAAAGAAAGTTATAGAAGCTTTGTGGAAGATGAGATATGGGAAAAGAGTTTTATGCATGGTCAAATTGGCGGATTAAAATAAATTTAATTAAATAAATTTTAGTATCAAAAGTAAGCTGGCGCAAAATTAGAATTAGGTTTTCTCTCACTTAAAAGGATAATTTTCTTGAACTTTTAGTCTACTATTGATAAAGAGATTATGAAAAGATTTTTTTTACCTTTGAGTAAAAGAGGGAGGGACTTTATGTTTTATCAAAATAAATTTCCTGTATTGTTTTTATCAGGTCTTTAAGCACAAGGGCTAAGGTTCTTCTTAGAACTATTTAAATTTTTGTATTTCCTTGAAAATCTTTAATTGTCACCATGGTTAAATGGACAGCTAGGCATTGTTTCACAGTGACCTATGATCCTATTTGACCAAGTGTTCTAAAACCTTTTGATATTTTTGACAAACTTCCCCAAATTCAAATTCAAAATAAAGTCTTTCTTTTGATCTGAAAGCAACTTGGAGAATTTCTAACAGCCCCCTAGGACTTTTCAAATAATATTCTCTTTTCTTATATAAAGGAAAATCTTAAAATAATTAGATTTATTTGGTAAACTATATGGGGAAACTTTGTCAAATAAGCGATGCTAAGCCTCCTTTATAGATATCCTTTCATGCATATATGTTATTAATGTAAACGTTTCAAAAATTATATGAAATTTTTAATATGTACTGTATAATGTTATCACATAATTCTAGTTATTATTTTAAAATGTTATATGTCACCAAAATAACCAAGTTTCCATCTCAATTGCATTATTATGTTGTCTTTTGTCACCTATAGATAGTTATTTTGATGCTTTTGCAAATATATTTTATCTTCAGAGATTCTGGGAAAGGACTTTGACACTTACTCAAGAATACTGGTTTCTGATAAACTTTCAGATAAGAAAATTGAACTGGGTAAGAAATTACAGAATTCTAACAGAGACACAGATGAGTTTCAAAAAAAAAGAAACTAACAAAAGATTAGGAATAAATATTAGTTACATAGGACTACATGAACCAAGGATGATTCTCTAAAGTTTTGTTTTTCCAGATTTAAATAATCTTTTCTTTTAAGCTTTCAACAATTTGGTAGTATATATCTTTCCAAATAAGCGTGAAACATCTACTTTTTCTCCCTACCTGATCCCTCCAGAATTCAGAAACTCTGACTATTCTTTTTTTAAAAATTGTTTTATTGAGGTCCTACTGGTTTAAAACATTGTGTAATTTCAGTGGAACTTTATTATATGTCACTTTCTATATAGACTGCATCTTGCTCACCCCCAATAGTCTAGTTTTTATCAGTCACTATATATATGTGCCATTTACCCCTTTTGCCTTCCCTCCCACCCCATTCTCCCTTCGTAACCACTAATCTGTTCTCCTTATCCATGAGTTTGTTTTCTTCCAAATATAAGCAAAATCATACTGTGCTTGTCTTTGTTTCTTTGGCTTATTGGCTTAACATAATACCCTCGAGATCTACCCATGTTGTTGAAAATGGGAAGATTTAGTCTTTTTTTATGGCTCAAAAGCTTTCCGTTGTGTGTATATACCACATCTTCTTTATTCCTTCATCAATTGGTGGGTACTTGGGTTGCTTCCACATCTTGGCTATTGTGAATAATGCTGCAATTAACATAGGGGTGCATAAGTCTCTTCGAGTTGTTGATTTCAACTTCTTTGGATAAATAACCAGTAGTGGGATAGCTGGATTATATGGTATTTCTATTTTTAATCTTTTGAGAAATATCCATACTGTTTTCCCTATGGCTGCACCCAGTTTGCATTCCCACCAGTAGTGTATGAGGGTTACCTTACACCACATCCTTTTCAACTTTTATTTTTTGTCTCGTTAATTATAGCCATTCTGATGGGTGTAAGGTGATATCTCATTGTAGTTTTGATTTGCGTTTCCCTAATAATTAGTGATGCGTTCATTTTATCATGTGTCTGTAGGCCATCTGTCTATCTTCTTTGGAAAAATATCTGTTCATATCATCTGCCAACTTTTTGATGATAGTTTTTGGCTTTTTTGTTGTTGTTGAGTTGTATGAATCTTTATATATTTTGTACTTCAATCCCTTGTTGGATATATGATTTGCAAATATCTTCTCCCAGTTGGTGCTTTGTATTTTTGTTTTGTTCATGGTTTCCTTTGCCTTGCAGTAACTTTTTAGTCTGATGTAGCCCCATTTATTTGTTTCTTCTTTTGTTTCCCTTGCCTGAGTAGACATGATATTCGAAAATATATTGCTAACACTGATGTCAAAGGGTGTACTGCCTGTACTTTCTTCTAGGAGTTTCATAGTTTCAGGTCTTACATTCAAGTCTTTAAACCATTTAGAGTTAATTTTTGTATATGGTGTAAGTTAATGGTCTGCTTTCATTCTTTTGCATGTGGCTGTTCAGTTTTCCCAAGACCATTTATTGAAGAGACTTTCCTTTCTCCATTGTATGTTCTTGGCTCCTTTGTCAAAGGTTAGCTATCCATGGATGTGTGGTTTTATTTCTAGGCTCTCAATTCTGTTCCCTTGATCTGTGTGTCTGTTCTTGTGCCAGTACCATGCTGTTTTGCTTACTATAGCTTTGTAGTATATTTTGAAGTCAGGGATTGTCATGGACCCAATGCTGTTCTTTTTTCTCAGGATTACTTTGGCTATTTGGGGTCTTTTGTTGTCCTATATAAATTTTAGGTCCTTTGTTCTATTTCTCTGAAGAATGCTATTACGATTCTGATTGAGATTGCATTGAATATGTAGATTGCGATAGGTAGTATGGTCATTTTGACTATGTTTATTCTTCCAATCCATGAGCATGGAATACCTTTCTGTTTCTTCATGTCTTGTATTTCTTTCAATATTATTATGCTTTTCAGTGAATATGTCTGTCACCTCCTTGGTTAAATTTATTCCTAGATATTTTATCCTTTTTGTTGCGATTGTAAATGGGGTTATATTCTTGACATCTCTTTCTGCTAGTTTATTAGTTTATAGAAATGAAACTGATTTTTGTATGTTGATTTTGTACCCTTTAACTCTTCTGTAGTTATTGATTACTTCTAATAGTTTTATGGTGGATTCTTTAGAGTTTTCTATATGCAGAATCATGTCATCCACAAACAGTGAGAGTTTCACTTCTTCCTTTCTGTTTTGAATCACTTTCATTTCTTTTTCTTGCCTAATTGCTCTGGCAACAGCCTCCAGCACTATGTTGAATATGAGTGGTGAGAGTGGGCACCCTTGTCTTGTTACTATTCTCAGTGGGATGGCTTTCAATTTTTCCCCTTTAAGTATGATGTTTGCTGTGGTTTTGTCATATATAGCCTTTATTATTGAGGTCCTTTCCTTCTATACCCTTTTTTTTTAATCATAAATCGATGTTGGATCTTGTCAAATCCTTTCTCTGCATCTACTGAAAAGATCCTGTGATTTTTATTCTTCATTTTGTTAATGTGGTGTATCATGTTGATTGATTTGTAGATGTTGAACCTTTCCTGCATCCCTAGTATAAATCCCACTTGATCATAGTGTATGATTCTTTTAATGTACTGCTGTATTCGATTTGCTAATATTTTGTTAAGCATTTCTGCATCTATGTTCATCAGTGATATTGGCCTTTAATTTTCCTTTTTCTGTGTTGTCCTGGTGTGGGTTTAGTATCAGGTTAATGTTGGCCTTGTACAATGATTTGGGAACTGTCTCATCTTCTTCAATTTTTTGGAATAGTTTAAGAAATGTAGGTGTTAAATCTTTGATGGTTTGGTAGAATTCTCCAGAGAAGCCATCTGGTCCAGGACTTTTGTTTTTGGGGGATGCTTTTGAATACTGTTTCAACCTCTTTACTTGTGATTGGTCTATTCAGACTATCTATTTCATCTTGATTCAGTTTTGGGAGGTTGTATCATTCTAAGAATTTATCTATTTCTTCTAGGTTATCCAATTTGTTGATGTATAGTTTTTCATAGTATTTCCTTATAATCCTTCATGGTATCCATTGAAATTTCTCCTCTTTTATTTTTAATTTTTATTTATTTGAGCCTTCTCTCTCTTTTTCTTAGTGAGTCTAGGCAAGGATTTGTCAATTTTGTTTGTTTTCTCAAAGAACCAGCTCTTAGTTTCCTTGATCCTTTCTATTTTTTTTATTCTTGATTTCATTTATTTCTGCTGTAATTTTTATTATTTCTCTCCTTCTGACTTTGGGCTTTGTTTGTTCTTTTTCTAGTTCTGTTAGGTGTAGTTTAAGATTACTTATTTGAAATTTTCCTTTCTCATTGAGGTAGGTCTGTATTGGTATAATTTTCCCTCTTATTACTGCTTTGCTGCTCCCATAAGAGTTGGAATGTTTTGTTTTAATTTTCATTTGTCACCATGTATTTTTTTATTTCTCTTTTAATTTCTTATTGATCCAATGGTTGTTTAGTAGCATGTTGTTTTGTCTTCACATATTTGTGACTTTCCCAGCATTTTTTGTGTAGTTGATTTCTAGTTTTGTAGCATTGTGGTCAAAAAGATGCTTGATAAGATTTCAATAATTTTAAATTCATTGAGGGTTTCATTGTTTCCCAACATCTATTCTGTCTTTGAGAATGCTCCATTTGCACTTGAGAAGAATGGGTGCTCCACTGCTTTTGTATGGAATGTTCTCTATATATCTATTAAGTCCATCTGGTCCAATGTTTCATTTATGTTCACTGTTTCCTTTTTGACTGTCTGTCTGAATGATCAGTTGATGTTAATGGGGTGTTGAGTGCTTCTAGTGTTATTCTGTTGTTGACTATCTCCAACTAGGTCCGTTAATAGTCGCTTTGTATACTTTGGTGATCCTTTCTTAGGTGCATATATATTCAAATATGTTATATCTTCTTGGTGGAATGTCCCTTTTATCATTATATACTGCCCCTCTTTGTCTCTCATTATCTTTTTAATCTTGAAGTTTGCTTTGTCTGATACATGTATGGCTACACCTACTTTCTTTTGGCTGCCATTTGGAGTATCATCTTCCATCCCTTCATGCTGAGCGTTTGTTTGGCTTTAGAGTTGGGATGTGGTTCTTTGGGGCAGCAGATTGTTGGTTCTTTCTTTTGAATCCATCCAGTCACTCTGTTTTCTTTGATTTGAGAATTCAATCCATTTATATTTAGAGTGATTATTGATAAATGAGCGCTTAATGTGCTCATTTTCTCTCTTGTTTTCTGTTTATCCTTTATAGCCATTTTTTCTTTTCTCATGTATTTCTGATTGCCAATTCATTTTGGCAATTTTCTGTAATGGTTTTCTCTTTATTTATTATTCGTGGGTCTGGTCTTATTTTTTGTTCAGTGGTTACCATGAGGTTTGTATAAAAGTTCCCATAGATGAGATAGTCAATTTCTTTTTCAATGAAGTAACATTGGTTGATATCATTATATAAACTTCAGATGTACATCATTATATTTCAATTTATGTGTAGACTACACCATGTTCACCTCCCAAAGAGTAATTATAATACATCACCTTACACATGTGACTTATCACTACTTTTGCCCTCCTCCGTTCCCTCTTCCCCTCTGGTAAGCACCAATCCAAACTCTGTCTCTATGTGTTTGATTATCGTTGTCTTTATCTTCTATTTATGAGTGGGACCATACATATTTGACTTTCTTCCTATGAAATATTTTGCTTAGCATAATACCCTCAAGGTCCATCCATGTTGTCACAAATGGCAATATTTCATCCTTTTTTATGGCTGAGTAATATTCCATTGTGTATATATACCACATCTTCTTTATCCATTTGTCCTTTTATGGGCACCTAGGTTGCTTCCAAGCCTTGGCTATTGTGAATAATACTGCAATGAAAATAGGGGTGCGTGTATCTGTATGCATTTGTGTTTTCATGGTCTTTGGATAAATACCCAGCAGTGGAACAGCTGGATTGTATGGTAGATCGATTCTTAATTTTTTGAAGAATCTCCATACTGTTTCTCATAGTAGCTGCACCTGTTTGCACTCCCACCAACAGTGTATGAGACTTCCTTTTCTCCACATCTTCCCTAACACTTGATATTTCCTGTCTTGTTAATTGTAGCCATTCTGATGGGCATGAGTGATATCTCATTGTAGTTTTGATTTGCGTTTCCCTGATAGTTAATGATGTTGAACATCTTTTGATATGCCTATTGGCCATCTGCATATCTTCTTTGGAGAAATGTCTGTTCAGAACTTTTGTCCACTTATTAATTGGATTGTTAGCTTTTTTGTTGTTGAGATGTATGACTTTATGTATTTTGGATATTAATCCCTATCAGATATATGGTTTGTTAGGTTGTTTTTTGTTTTTATTGATAATTTCCTTTGCTGTGAGCATTATAACTTGATGTAGCCCCATTTGTTTATTTTTTCTGTTGTTTCCCTTGCCTGGTCAAACATGCTACTTGAAAATATGCTCCTAAGAGCAATGTTGAAGAGCATTCTACCTATATTTTCTTCTAGAATTTTCATGGTTTCAGGTCTTACATTCAAGTCTTTAGGCCATCTTGAATTAATTTTTGTGTATAGTGTAAGATAATGATCTACCTCATTCTTTTGCATGTGACTGTTCAGTTTTTCCAACATCATTTATTGAATAGACTTTACTTTCTCCATTGTATGTTATTGGCTCTCGTGTTGAAAATTAGGGGTCCATGGATGTGTGGGTTTATTTCTGGGCTCTTGGTTCTTTTCCATTTATCTATGTGTCTGTTTTTGTTCCAGTAACATGCTGTTTTGATTACTATAGTTTTGTCATATATTTAGAAATCAGGGAGTTGATACCTACAGCTTTGTTCTTTTTTCTTAGGATTCCTTTGGCTATTTGGGGTCTTTTGTTGTTCCATACAAATTTTAGGGTTCTTTGCTCTATTTCTGTGAAAAATGTCTTTGGAACTTTGATAAAGATTGCATTGAATGTGTAATTTGCTTTAGGAAATATAGATATTTTATCTATGTTAATTATTCCAGTCCAAGAGCAAGGAATATTTTTCCGTTTCTTTGTGTCTTCTTCAATTTCTTCCAACAATGTTTTATGGTTTCCAGTGTACAGGTCTTTCATCTTTTTGATTAAATTTGTTCCAAAGTATTTTATTCTTTTTGTTGTAATTGTAAATTGGATTGTATTCTTAATTTCTCTTTATGCTTCTTGTTTGATATTATATCTAAATGGAACTGATTTTTATATGTTGATTTTGTATCCTGTAACTTTTTTGTATTCATTTATTATTTCTAAAAGTTTTTTGGTGGATTCTTTAATATTTTCTATATATAAACTCATGTCATCTGCAAATAGTGACAGTTTCACTTCTTCTTTTCCAACCTAGATCCCTTTTATTTCTTCTTCTTGTGTGATTGTTCTGGCTAGAACTTCTAACACTATGTTAAATCAGAGTTGTGAATGTGGGCTTCCTTGTCTTGTTCTTGTTCTTAGAGGGACATATTTCAGTTTTTCCCCATTGAGAATGATATTAGCTGTGGGTTGGTCATATATGGACTTAATTATGTTGAGTTATTTTCCTTCTATACCCATTTTTTCAGAGTTTTTATCATAAATAGATGCTGTATCTTGTCAAATGCTTTCCTTGCATCTGTTGAGATGATCATGTGATTTTTATTCTTTTTTGTTAATGTGGTGTACCACATTGATTGATTTGCAGATGTTGAACCATCCTTGCCTTCCTGGAATAAATTCCACTTGATCATGGTGCATGATCATGTTAATGTATTATTGTATTCTATTTGCTAGTACTTTTTTGAGGATTCTTGCATCAATGTTCATCAGATATTGGCATGTAATTTTATTTATTTTGAATTGCCCTTGTTTGGTTTTGGTATCAGGGTAATTTTGGCTTCATAGAATGTATTAGGAAGCTTCCCCTCTCTTCAATTTTTTGGAAGAGTTTGCGTATAGGTATTAAGTCTTCTTTGAATGTTTGGAAGACTTCACCAAGGGAGCTGTCTGGTCCTAGGAGATAGTCCATTTTCTATTTGCCTCTTATCTCCATTAGCCTAAGCAGGTATCATCTCTTTCCCCTTCCCCTCTGCTTTATTTTTGTTACAAGTTATTCTTTTTTTGTGCTGTGAATTTGTAATTCAATTGAAGTGTTTATAGTTATTTTTCATTATTTCCTTCTCTGTAACTTTTATGTTACTATTTTTTGCTAACCTATACTGATAGAGATCTGCAATTTTTAAATTTTTTTCTCTATTGATCTCCTCTCAAAGCTTGGTAAACCTTTGCCTTTTTGTTTCCGGTAGGAAGCCTCCCCTCATCATTTGTTCTAAGGTAGATCTAGTGGAAATGAATTCCCTTAGATTTTATGTGGGAAATGCTTTTATCTGGGAAATATTTGTTTCTCCATCATATCTGAAGGATAGTTTCACTGGATGGAGTATTCTTGGCTGAAAAATTTTAGTGTTTCAGTATTTTGAGTGTATTATTCCATTCTTTCCTAGTCTGTAAGATTTCTGCTGAGAAATCCACTGAGAACCTGTTAAGGGTTCCTTTGTAGGCTATTTTCTTCTGCCTTGCTGCCCTTAATATTTTTTCTTTGTCATTGAATTTTGAAATTTTAAATATTATATGCTTTGGTGATGGCCTTTTGCACTGATGTAATTAGAAGTTCTATTGGCTTCACATACTTGTAAGTTCAGGTATTTCCCCAGGTTTGGGAAGTTCTCAGCTATTATATCTTTGAGCAAGCTCTCTGCTCCTTTCTCCTCATCTTCTCCCTCTGGAATACTTATAATATTCATGGTACTTTTCCTAATTGAGTTGGATATTTCTCCAAGAATTTCTTCATTTTTAAAATCGTAGATCTCTCTCCTCTTCCACCTGAAGCATTTCTATGTTTCTATCTTTTAATTAATTACTTCTGTCCTCCATAAGGTCTGCTCCATTTTTTGTGGTTTCTGCAGTATTTTTTTTGTCTCATTAATTGCATTCTTCACATCTAGAACTTCTGTATTGCTTTTTTAAGTGTTTCAATCTCTTTGGTGAAATTTTCCTTCTTTTCATTAGTTTTTTTCCTGAAACTCATTGAACTGTCTTTCTATGTTTTCTTGTAACTCATTGAGTTTTTTATGACAACTATTTTGAATTCTCTGTCACTTACATTGTAATCTTCTGTGACTTCAGTATTAGTTTTTGTCATTTTCCTTCTCTACTGCAGTTTTACTGTAGTTCTTCATGGTGTTTGATGAATTGATCCTCTGCTGGTGCATTTGTGGTAGTATCAAGTCACAGATTCCACCTGCCACCACTGGAGGAACGGGAGCTATTTTCTGATCCCGCCCCCTCTGCTGGTAGTTGAGGCAGTAAGGCCACTCTGTGTTCTCATGAGTGGCTTCAGCTACTTGGTGCATTGTACTCACTCAAGTGGGGTCTCTGTCCATGCAGGTGGTCACAGCCAGGCCACTGTGCTTGGCAGGTGGGTCCTGTTCACAAAGGTGGGGCCACTGCACTCTGATGGAGGCTTCGACTGATCTGCTGTGCTAGGTGGGAGGGGTGGTTTCATGTTGGTAGGCAATGCTCTTGTGGGTGTGTCCAGATGAGCTGCTGTGCTTGGTGGGTGGGGAACCTTTCTGCAGGCTTAGCCACTGCCACCCAGTGGGGTGCATTCATGTAGGTGTGTCCACCTTGGTAGGTGGGTGGTCCCATGGGCCAGGCTACCACTCCAAAAGTGTTGGCATGCAGGTGGGCTGTCCCTGACTCCACTCACAGTTATGCCAGCTCCTCTTTGAGGATCTGTGACCTGGATCACTGCCTCTGGGGAGGGGAAGGGGTCTGTTCACCTAGTTCTACTGCTTCCTGGGGATCCACTCCGTAAACCTTCAGATGTATAGCTGCATGGATCTCTCAGGCATTCCATTATGTTGTTTAGGGAATCCTCTGTTGGGTAATGAATGTTCATTTAGCTGTAACTTACAGAGGAGAGACAAAGGGAACTACTCACTCTGCCATGATACTGATGTCACCCGTATCTCAGTGAATATTCTTATTTTCACTTATATAAATAATCAGGCCAAGTTTTTAATATAAACAAATTAGTTTTACTGTGGTAATCTTCGGTAAAAAAAATGAGAGTAATTGTGGAGAGGAAAATTATGCTACACTTGTGTAAATGTTGGACTTTTGTCCTATTAATTGTCTTTGAGGCTTTGTTATATACCCATAGACTGGAATTCCCTGGCCTATAGTATTGCCTTTGGTCTTGTTCACTGTTCCCAATGCCCTCTTTGGGAAACATGAACTCACCCCACATGGGATGATCACTGGAAAATCAGTTTCTGTTGGTGTACAACCTTCTGCTGATCCCTTGTTTTCTTATGCTAGTATGATCAGTTACTGTAAGTCTCTAATGTCCTATGATTGAGCATATCATCAACAGGTTAAAGAAGCTTTCCCAGAATCCAGTTTAAAGGATCCTATTGATCACAGACTAGAGCCTGATGACTGGATATCTGGAAACATCAGAGGAAGGAAGCCCTTGAGCTCCATTGAAAAGGGCCATATCAACTCCTTCAGATATCAGGAAATCCACTCTGCTATCAGACACTAAAATAAAGCTGACTCATAATAACAACTTCCAGGAAGAGAAGTAGCTGACATCTGTTGTAGACAGCTGTCCCAGGACCCTGGACCAAGCCTGTATATCCACTTCCATGACTGTTTAATATTACCATTGTCATATTGTCCAAATGTCACTTAGGATTTTTCTGACACTGTGTTTGGTTTTCCAATCCACATTGGAATGGACCCCTGATAACAATATCTTTTTACAGTGGGCTAATTCATTTGCTACACATGAAAATCAATCTAACTGTTAGATACGTGGGCAACTCCTCCTTTCCAGTTTATGTGGGTTACCTTGGTGGATTTCTCCTCTCCAGGGCACAGACTTGAATACTTTGAAACAATTTATTATTATGTCTCAAATATGGTTCTGCCTAACGATAAATAAGATACTGCCTGTATAACCCCATTCCTATTCCCCTTGTTCATGCTTTCCAGATCTTTTTAGTTGGTTACCCTCAGGTCTGGGTTCACTTTTAAGATTGGGTCTCTGGGTCCTTATCATTATTTTTGGTTTTAAGACTAAGCATCTGGTTGTTCCTTAAAATAATTCTGGCTTGCTTCCACAAATGCTCCTGGAAAATCCTACCCAAATCTTGATGACTCAACATTGTCAGACTCTCCATGTGATCATCACTGAAACCTCCATGAACTTCCACTCTGAGACCTTCACTGATCTATAACAGGTACCTGGCTGGACCCCTTCCCTGCATGGCCCAAGTTATTCGATTGTATAATTGAGTCTCATTAAGCTCTTGAGTCCCGCTGTGGGGTTAGATGGACCTGAGACAGGCAGAGGCTACCTGGCATCGAAATGGGACAAACGCCAAATTAATCATCAATGCTGGCTGTGGCAGGTTTTGATCAAAAGAGGTAAACGTGGAATTAAAATAAAAGATAGAGGATCCCTAAAAGAGAAAGACAAGGTGCACTCTGTGTGGCTAACCAGGATCTAAAATAAAACAGAGTCAAGCGTCCATGCCAGGACGGAGGAAAAAGCAACAACTTGTATCAGTTTCAACTGAGCATTTCGTCTTGATGGATGGCCAAACACCTGATAGAGCTGATTTAGAAGACCAGTATCTGTAGGGGAACCAATGAATCAGAGGGCTTTCAAATCAATCCCTGTGGTCTATGGTCTTTGCTTTTATAAGCTCTACCCTCCCCCACCCTCTTTGGAGTGTACTTTTGATTTGTTTTAAAAACTGCATCTCCCCAGTTTGCAAATTATACGAGCAATAAAGCTTTCCTAACTAAATTCAGACATTTTTGCTGACACTTCCAAGAAATGGAAAAGCAAAACATCATGTTGATTGAACGTGTCACACTTGAACAGCATTAACTATCATTCGCTCAAATGAAATATCTTATACATATGTGAGATATATATCAAGGTGGTTAAGAGCATGCACTCTGGAGACAGATTGATTAGATTCAATCCCAGCTCTGCTACTTCCTCGCCAAGTGATCCTGAGAAAGTTATTTAACTTCTCTAGGCTTCATTCACCTGTAACACAGAGAAAGTAACAGTGCCTACCTCATAAAGCCAATCTGAGAATTAATTGAAATAAAACACTTAGACAATATTCTCATCACAAAATAAGCACTTAAGAAATGTTAGCTACACTTAAGTATATATATGTATATGCATATTTTAACTTCATCTGTAGGTCAAAAAAAGAACAAGGATTAAGCTTGTCAAATGGCATTTTTAAGTCATTAACTGTCTTAAATCAATGTGCCTCTAACTGAATTCCGTGGATTTAGTTTGACTGGAGCAATCCCAGAGGGCCTGAAGTAACTTTAAGGAAAACTGTCAATTAATTATTACTGATATTAAATGAGCTTAAGGTGAATCAAAAAGAGCCTTTTTTCAAGGCTCTTTTTGTGAGTCTGGGTTAACTAGACCTCAAATATTTTTTTCCAGTAATTTTATTGACATCATAATGGTTTATAACATTGTGTAATTTTGGGTGTACATTATTATTTATTAATTTCTGAATAGACTTCATTGTGCTCACCCCTGGTAGTCTAATTTTTGTCCATCACCATGCATATGTGCCACTTTACCCCTTTTGCCCACCCTCCAACCCCCTCTGCCTCTGGTAACCACTGATCTGTTCCCTTTATCCGTGTATTTATTATCTTCCACATATGAGTGAAATCATGCAGTATTTGTCTTTGTATGGTTTATTTCACTTAACATCATACCCTCAAAATCCGTCCATGTTGTTTCAAATGGGATGATTTTGTCTTTTTTATTGCTCAGTAGTATTCCGTTGTATATATATACATATATATGCCACATCTTCTTTATCTATTCATCCGTAGAAGGGCACTTGGGTTGCTTCCACATCTTAGCTATTGTAAATAATGCTGCCATGAACATCGGGGTGCATAAATCTTTTGGGATCATTGATTTCAAGTTCTCTGGATAAATATTCAGCAGTGGGATAGCTGGATTGTATGGTATTTCTATTTTTATCTTTTAAGAAATCTCCATACTGTTTTCCATACTAACCAAAGCTGAAATTTTAATCTAGTTCCTTTCAGATTACTGCTTTACCTCCTTTGGGTTTTACATGTGGTAATCCTCTGGCCATTTTCAGAGTAGAATTCCAGGGTAGATTAGTCTAAACTAAGGATTAGCAACCTATGGTTTTTATGCCCTGAGCGCCATCGTACAAGATTTAGAATTGTTTGTTTAGTCTGGGCTGTTTGGTCCTGAGAAAAACTGAGGATTTAACAAAGTTGACCCATATCCTCAGTCTGAACCCCAGATTTCTAGTTCAGAATTCTCACTCGTATGGCTTTTAATGTAAGTCATTTTTGGGGAGTTTTTCATTCTGAAAAGGTTACACTAGAGGTGGAAGAACTTCTGTCTTCTCTGAAATGAGTGCAGCTATGTGGATGGCAATCACCCTCCCCCACATCTCTAGTAGAGAATATTTTTAAAATAATTTAGTGTGAGTTGCCGACAGATTGTTGCTCATCTCATATACAATGTTCTCTCCCCTACCCTGCTCCCTCCTCCCAGTTGTGAGGAAAATATCTAAATATCTGACCCTTGAAAGAGTTAAGAATAGGAAGAAAGTCTTGCAGGTCAGAAACCATTTTGGTGGGTTGAAAGGTGCAATGAAATACCCTTGAGGAAGGCTTGGAAAGAATTATTAAACAAGACTATAAAAACATAATTTTGAAAGCATAGCGAATAGAATAAAACAGTAAAAACCTACCCAAGCATCAAAAAATGCTTTATTAATAACACTATTGTGCTTTAGAGGCTACAAGGATGTATTTCTGCCTCTTAGTGATTTGCTGCAAACTAATGATTGCAATCTGTCAGTGCAAACTTGTTTAAGGAGGACAGATTAGACAATGTTAAAGACGATAAAGAAGGCAGGTGGTTCTCAGCACACAACAGGACCTAGAAAATGGTGTTTATTTTGAAAGCTAAGTATTTGATTGTCTTAGAAATGTTATTGTATAAATTCTGGGGAAGTGGCGTGTTTTTCACATTCTGGAGCAGAGTAAGGCACCTTGAGTAACAGAAATCCTGATTTGGTCTTCAAGAACATTCATGTGATCACTTTTCCTTAAAGTCAAATGCAAGTATTACTCTTACACAGTTTTTCCTTCCTTAGAATTATTGCCTATGCTATGAGCATGAAATGCTATGTGGAAGCTAACATTTCTCAGAAATCCCATACCACTATCAATTACTTCACGAAGATGTGGAGTAGTGTTAGTGACACTCTTGTCTTCATCTTCTTGGTGTTTCTACGATTGGAACGAACCATGAGTGGTGTTGGCCTTACATTTGTTTCATTGCCACTTTTTTGTCTTATTTGGAGAGCATTAGGTATGATGAATATTTTTGTTTACGTAAAATATGTCAACTGAACTTGAGATTGCATTAGGAGCAAGCAATTTAAAATTCCAATATTTTAAATGCTATATTTGCTTTATTTCTCATAAGCTGACTGTTTTATATCTCCAGTTATATTGGAGGTGCATAATATCAAGGTTAAGAAACAGGCTCTGGAATCAGACTACCTGAATTCAAATCCTAGCTCCACTCCTTAGCCTTATGGCTTTGAGAAAGTTATATGATCATGCTAGGCCTTAGATTCCTAGTTGTAAAATGCAGGTGGTAATACTATCAACTTCTGCTAGCCTCTGTGAGAAGTGCATGACATAATGTAGACAAAAAGCTTGGCATAGATCTGGCACATCATAAACTTTCAGTAAATGTTAACTTTTACTGCTAATGATACTATTACTGCTGCTGCTACTATAAATACTAGTGCTATTACAATATGGTATAGTAAAACAAACATATGGATGCTCTTAGTACTACTACTCAGAATTAATACTCAATATTATTGCTATTGCTAGGATGAAACCTGAGAGATTTCTCTCATTCTTCTACTTCTGAATGTTTACATCTCCCTGCCTCACCCCAATTTACAAAGAAGGAGTAAAAATCACCACTGCCTTCAGCATTATTGTTCCAACTTCCCATCCTAAACCACACTTGTATATATCTTGCTAATGTCTGGACCAATTCTATTAAAGTATTGACTGTGTCTTGGGGAATGTTGACTCCAGTAGGAAAGGATATACCATTTGTGTCTTTTCCTCAAACACTGGTGAAGGCTGGGTGACATCTGGTGAGCCAAACCACACTTGCAAAATGACTTTACCATTGGCTGCAGCTAACCTTTCTTCTCAGTTCAACACTTACATTTAAAAACGTAGTCCATTGGTGATGAAGTGAAATATACATGTGCAGCATACTTTTCATCCTGAAAACATCACAGCTTTGTTGCTAGTTAAACTGAGCTGTCTCTTTAATCTTACATTTTATAGTCTGCTTAGAAATTCAGTTTACAGGTTTATCATATTTTCTGGACATTTATATCTCTACCTTCCTCCTCCTCCACAAATAAACAGACTCATTGTAGATTTTTCTTTGAAGACTATGAAACTTACTCTAGCAATACTGAGGGGCACATTGGGGAAATTGCTTAGGGCTTTAAGGATGAATAATAAAGCTGGCCAGGGTATGCTTTATTATCCATTAAAATGTACTTAAGTTGTACATTAACACTGAAACCACCAGCTAAATGTCATTCAAGTTCATAGAAGGCAATTTCTAGTTTATTCTAAGCCCACAGGAAAATCTCTCTAGGGTTGTAAAATGTTTTTCATCTAAACATCTTTTTTAAATAAAATTGGACCAAAAGTTTACTTTGAGCCCATGCACTATGAAAAATAGATGACAGAAAATAAAAGCAGGGATAAATGAAGAGGTTTTTCTATAAAACATTAAGACCCAACAAAAGCTAGCATTAGATACAAAGGCCAGGATTTCTATAGATTTATTTATTTATTTTTAAAGATTGGCACCTGAGTTAACATCTGTTGGGAATCTTCTTTTTTTCTTCTTCTTCTTTTTCTCCCAAAGCCCGCCGGTACATAGTTGTGGATCCTTCTAGTTGTGGCATGGGGGATGCTGCCTCAGCATGGCCTGATGAACGGTGCCATGTCCGTACCCAGGATCTGAACCAGAGAAACCCTGGGTGCTGAAACGGAGCACACGGACTTAACCACTCGGCCATGGGGCGGCCCCTATAGGTTTGCATATATAGTTTTGTGTGAAAACTCAGGAGATGAAACGAATCTTGTTTCCAATACTATTTTATTTCTAAACTATAACGTGTAGATAATCTTTAACTCTAGTATGAGGAGAGAAGAGGAAGAAATCTTTACCATAATATAGACAATGAGATATCTTTAACTCCATAATCCTGGCATCACAATTTAGCTTAATACTGTGCCTAGTTATGCAGAGGAAACATGAGCTGGTCATAGGAGACCATGGTATTTTTTTCCGTTTGGCTTTAGCCATATAAAATGATATTTTTTTCAATCTGTTAAATTAGAAGTTTTCAGTAGTTGATGTGTCAGTGTATTCTAATTCCTGTTGGTTTGGGGACCACATACGATCAGTGATAAACCTGAAAAGTCAGCATCCTGGCAACATGTCAACATTACTGAAGTAATACACATAAATTGACTAAATGCAGTTTGACTGAAAGTATACTGGATGACTTTTCCATTTAGCCAAAATGATGATTTGGCTCCAAAGAAATATACTATCACTAGCTTTGAGTTCTGGTAATTTTCATATAACGTAAGGATGATTAGAAATGTTATTATATATGTTAGGTATTGTTGGAACAGCTTAAATACTCAACACCAGAGTAGTAGTTAAACTATTAGAAAAATAATGACATAAACATAGTGATATGTGGCTTTAGTTTTATTCTGAAGCGTTAATAATAATTTTCTCTGGATGGGTGGGGTTACGGGTATAAAAGAGAATTAAAAGAGCTAAAGTTACCTAAAGAGTTTTTAAAAAGAAAATTGATAGAGCTGACATTTTCAGTGGATTTAGCTTTTATTTATTTTAAGTTAATTATGCCTGCTCTAATAATTTAACTATGTTTTCATTTTCTGAAACTGTGTAAAATATTTAAATTGAATTAAAATGTTTTTAAAAATAGAAAAATTGACCAAAATTCTTAATCATTTATAGAGGCTGCAAGATTACTCCCACGGCTCTCCAAATTGCCATATAGTCCAATGAAGACGATCTGGGATGTTTTTCCAAACGAATCAATTTTGGCTAAATTGTCTCTTGGCCAACTTATTTCAGCTCTAATTTTGTGTAAGGATTCCTACTTTCGGCCCATCTGTTAAGGAAAACTGTATTCTGTTTCTGGTCTTGAAGTAAATTATCTGATAAACTCATTCATAGTAAGATTCAGAATGTAATCACTAGGAGTGAGATCTGTGGGACAAAGATTTAACCAGTGTCCTTCAAATAGTACTGTTACATGACCGAGCACTTACTTCTCTCATGGTTAAGATTAGTTTTTGAGACTATAGACAAGTGTGAGTAATAAAAAGCTTTGGCTGAGACATGAGTTTCATAACTCTAGACTTTAGGTGGCAGGAGAAAAACCACTTTTCTTCAAAGCCTTAAACTATCTAGAGGCCTGGCTCATTAAAGATTAAAACCAGCACAGGTCACATTACTTAGGTTTTAGTTCGTTAGCTTGGGTCAGCTCTGTAGTATGTATAAGACTGAAGAGAAGTATTATATACTGATTGTAGAGACTGCATTTGCAGAATATCCCAGATAATACACATGGGCCTAAGGAAAGGAGCTGTACTGCTTTCATTCTAAAAAACTGAGAAGAATCAAAAGGAAAAACCAAAACAAAATCAACTGCTTAAAGACAAGTCTCTCAAAGTAATTTTAGGAAGTACCCATTTTAATAGTTTAGTTTAGGCTTTTAAATTATTCATCACAAATCCTTAGAATTCCAATGTAGTTTAACACTAATTTATTATAACGCATTTGTAACTTTTTCTTTCTGTTGATTAATTACTAAACTACTCTTCTTACTGGAAAATGTGGGAGTTCTTGTGCTGACTTTCCTTGTGAACAAATGTCATATGAATAGTCATGAGAAAAGACCAAGTTATTATAGCCTATGGAGGATTGAGGGGAACAATCTGTTTCTCCCTTGTTTTTCTGCTGCCAGAGTTTTCCAGAAAGAAGCTCTTTATTGCAGCAATCATAGTTGTTATTCTTGTTACTGTTATTGTGCAGGTAAAAATCTATTAAAGTAGTACAATTTGAAATCTTCTACTTAGATGCAAATAAATGGGCCAATATTCTTTTTCAGGATCTTGAACTGAGGTAGTTTATATTTAGGAGAGACAATTATAGCATGTGAAATAATTTCTACCATAACTCAAACAGGACATATACAAAAGCTGAGATGGGGTTTATTTTTAAATCAATACGGGAATAGGAGAATGCGTCATTTATTTAAGTGGTTGACACCAATAGCTTTACAACAAATACTGCATTTTAGTGACTTGGAGAGATAAGGTTGAGGTTCAGAGCAGAAGAGGAAAGAAAATGCTTTAAGAATTTCATTCTAATTTTTCTCTTGAATTATTTCTTTGGCCTGTACATATCACCGTTTCTCTCTAATTGCTAATTCACTACACTTCAGTTCTATAAAGCTGGCCAAAAGAATCTTGGAAAAAATGTCTAAAAACCTATTCAGTAACTAAATGAGATAGTTGTTCAAATTTTGGCCAAATTTTTTAAACTAGGATAATGATTTTGGATATTTGTGTGTGTGTGTGTGTGCGCGGTGGGATAATATAAGCAAGAATATATGAATTTGGCAGACTTCCCTTTAAACAAAATAATTATTTCTTTTAAATGGGTGAGATGATTTCTTAAGTTTTAAATATATTTTCTTTGTTTTGTAAATGACTGAGTCTACTTTATTGTCTTCTCATTTAAAAATTCATTAATTGTATTAAATCAGCCCAAAATCAAATTATGTTTTCATCTAAGCTGACCTTCACTTTAATATATGTGTCAGGTAGCAAAATTTTACTTCAAAATGCAAAGTAATTTTAAAGAATTAACTTCCAATTCCTATATCTTTTAGAATTCTTAATATCTCTGATAATTTATCAATAACACTCATATTGTCCTTTAATTTTACATTTCTCCCAAGTATTCAAATGCATATTACTCCTAGAGACTTCATCATTTGACATTTACATTTCCCATTGTTTCAAATAATGCTGTAATCTATTTAAGACTCTGACTGGAGAGTTTGGGTGAAGTTAGGTGTTTGGGGAGTTGTTGCAATTGAAGAGAGAGTGTGCAGTAGAGAACTTCTCATGTCATTCCAGCACCATCTAGTGGTTAGAATATTTGCAGCAATGTTCTTTTTGTATATGAATTAAAACCCATTGGGAAGAAAAGTATAAAATTACAATATTACATTCTACTTATCGGCGATTAGTAAAGTTGCTGTGATGTGCTTCAGGAAGATTAGTGCCTGGTCCACCATCAGTAGAACATGTCTTATAAATTTTTTTCTGTGATATAGTGGAAATGCTCTGTAGTCACTTGGCCATTTTCCCCTGTCTTCTTGAGGGGAAAAAAGGATTGGAGTTAAAATCACAATACCTGGGTGCTAATCACAACTTTATTCCTAATGAGATTTCTAATCTCGAACATGTTACTGATTACTCGGTATCCTTTTTTGTAGAACTAGGGTACAGGACCAATCTTTCAGGGTTGTTTTGTTATAAAGATCAAATAGAAATATAAGTTTAAAAGCACTTTATGTTTGTTACTATTATTATGACCAAGGGCACTTAAGAGACTTTTCACATACTGTCTCCACCTGTCAATTCCACTTAACTACAATTTGGATTCTGTCCTCACTGTCCCATCAAAATTGATCTTGCCAAAGGCTCTGCGGGCCTCCATATTGCCAAGTTAGGTTGAATTCTTTTGTCCTAATATTATGAAACTTGTCAGCAGAGTTTCATACAGTAGACTGCTCTCTCTTTCTAGCAATACTTTCTTTTCTGCTTTTCTTGACATCATACCCTCCTAGTACTTCTGCCTTTCTGGACATTTCATAGTCTTCTTTGCAAGCTGATCCTCCTTTATTAAGCCTCTAAATGTGAGAGTTCTCCAGAATTAGGTCCTGAATATTCTGTTCTCACTACATTTTTTTCATTAGGTGATTATATTTATTCTCATGGCTTCAAAGGCAATACAAATCTGATGACTTCCAAATGTTTACCTCTAGTCCAGATATCTACTCTGAAGTCTAGCTGTGTATATTCAACTATTACTTCATAATTCCACTTGTATGTCTCACAGGAACTTCACAGCCAATATGTTCACAAAGGACAAATCTTATCCTCATCTGTTCTTCTCCTTCCATCTTAGTCAATGGCACTGACATCTACCCAGTTACTAAAGCAAGAAATATAGGATACATCTTTGATTATTTCCTTTTTAAATCCCTCACATCAAACCTTGTGTTTCTAACTCCAAAATGTATCTTCAAACCATGTATTTGATTTTTAGAAAGACGTTACCAGATACAATGAATTGTATTAATATGTTTTGATTCACAACACACTAGAATCATTGGCCCATACATGTTATTGATTGATTGATTGATTTTACACTTCTAATAACTGTGAATCCAGCACTCAACCTGAGAAAGGGAAAGTTAACAATAACCTATGCAATGCACGCCCATCCTGTTTCCTTGCCTCTCCCTCTCTCAGGTAACTGATATCCTGAATGTATTTTTTACCATTCTCTTGCCTTTTAAAAAGTAGTTTTTGAAATAACATATTACCCACATAGACACATGCACATAAATAATATATTGATTTGTTTAAATTTTTTTTAACTTTATAAAAGTGGATGTGTGTGTGTGTATGTTTATATTTTGCATGCAGCCTTTTGGAATGTTGCCTGATAACATTATATTAGTAATATTTATTCATATAGTTGTGAGTAGTAGCCCCTTATTTTCACTGCTCTGCAATATTGTATTTTATGGTTATACACCAATTTATTTATGCACTGTCATTTCAATTGATTTTTTTTCTCTTTTCTTTTTTGCTTTTACAAATGTTGTTGCCATGAACTTTCTTGTATGTGTCTCCTTGTGGAATCTCTATGCTATTCTCTATTCCTATTGCCATCCTCTTAGTCTAAGGTACTATCATCTGTTTCTTGAACTGCCTTAAAATTTTCCCTATTTTCCTTTCCTCCTTCAATCTATTATTCCCACAGGACCAAAACCAATTTTTTAAAAGGACAAACTTTGCTACTTACCTTCCAAAAATACTTCTATTGCTTGTTTCTGAACTTTTAGTAAAATCCCAGAAACTTAGCATGGTTATAAGCTGCAACAAATATGGTTCACTTGTACTTTTGAAACCTCATGTTTTGGGGCCATTCTCTTTCTTGTCCACTGTGTTTTAACAGCCTGTTTAACTTCTTCAAATGTGACAAACTTTTTCTTATCTTGGGGCTTTCAAACATGTTATTTCCTCTCCCTAAAACACCATCTTCTAAGTTGCTTGCATGTCTGGCTTCCTCTTATCTTTTAATTCTCAGCAGATATACAACCTCCTCAGAGAAGCCTTCTGAGAGCGCTCTATTTACATGGATTCCCACTCCTTTGTTGTTCTGTATCATTTCACCGTGGATTTTTTCCTTTGTTAAAAAACAAAGCTCGACTGAGTCAATTTCAGATAGCTGATTGGTTTTATTTTACAACACAAAATTCAATTGAATAAATTTTAGAGATATTATTGGCTTTATTCAATGATTCATGAACCAGGCAGTATCCAATCTAGCAGATAGAAAGGGGCTCCAAGGAGCTATACAAAATGAAAGACTTTTACAGGCAGAGGGGAGCAAGAACAAAGAAGTGACTAGGCAAAAAAGCACACTGGTTATTGCAAGGTTTCCTACTGCACAGTTATTGCAAGAGGATGGCACGGGTCTATCTGACAGATTACCTAACTAGTGCTGATCAGGTGATTCTTTTTTTTTTCTTTTTTCTGCGGACGATTCACCCTGAGCTAACATCTGTCCCAATATTCCTCTAGTTTTTAGTATGTGGGCCAGCACAGCATGGCCACTAACAGAGTGATGTAGGTCTGTCCTGGGAACCAGGCTGGGCTGCCGATGTGGAATGTGCTGAACTTAACCACTAGGCCACGGGGGCGGGCCCTGATTAGGCTCTTCTTGATTGACCGGTTTAAGATTCCGTTTTTGGGAGAGCTGAAACTGTAATTAAGTCTCTGCTGATGTGGGGTGTAGCATAAGCATTCCCATTTGGGGTTTATTGTCTTGTTTTTAACACTTTCATAGAATGTATTACTATATCCATCTACCTATTATTTACCTGTCTTTCTATTTAACTTTCTATGGATCCATCTATTAATCATTTAGTTATTTTCTTTTCCACTTGTGTGATGTTTGTCTCCTCTACTATGTTATTAGTCCCATAAATGCAGGAAATATGTATGGTTTATTCACCACTATGTAATCAGAGTCTAGTATAATATTTGCTCCAATGAAATGTGCAATAAGCATCTGTGAAAAAAAGAAATAAATGAATAAATAGTAAATAAAAGTTAATTTGGAGTATGGATATGAATTATGAACATATATAAATCTTTGAAGTCAAGGCCATGTTTTTTTTTTTAAACCGCGGCCTTGATTTATTCAATACTTCATTTAACCAGATATGCTAGTTACTACAGAGATTCAGCCACACGGCATAAAATTTTGTCTCTTGACTGTATTTTACTTCTTCAAATTGACAGAGTATAATAGTACAAAATACATAAACTGAGCTAAATGGGGAGATGTCACCGAGTCTGGTTGGTTTGACATCTTTCTTTTAGAAGCATTAATTTTGATCTATCCCTAGTAGACTGAGTGGAATGAATTAAGGTAAGTGAGGATGGAGAGTAGTGTGGATGGGTTTAAAAATGCAAATATGGAGTCACCCTTTTAAAAAAGACCAGGTCATTAGGCAGACCCGCTCACACTGGGAAGCTTTTTGCTTGTGATAAGCACTGTTAAAAGGATGTAGTTCTATCCCATGAAAGCATTGTATCATAATTTTTCAAATGTCAGAATAAATTTAGTGGGAGCTCACAACTCAAATGTCGCCTAAAAAGCAAGAATTACACAAAATTACATATGGAAACCGTGTAAGTAGGATGATCCCCTGACTTTTGGTAATTCAGATGCATTTACAAAAAATTGCATAGTTCCAAATTGGTAAAGAATCTCTGTGGAAACATGCTCTTTTGGTGTGTTAAAGAAATCAGGGCCACAATAAGGCATTTCTGTCATTTAAAAGTGCCAAAGAGCTGATGAAGAGCTAGGACATCTCTGAATTTCTTTTAAGTTTCAACTTTAACGTTAATGGAAATTATTATCTGCTTCTTTCCACATTTATGAAATAAGGTGAAAATGGCAACTTTATGGGAATGCATTTTCGAAGTCTTTTGAAAATGACAAAGTAGTGTGAAAGCTCGCTTGAAAGCAGTAGGTTTTATTGTTTGTTTACAGCCATTTTTTTCCATATTCCACCTCAGGTTTTTGACTTTGGTTGATAGCTTTCTTTCTTAAAGCCCTTGTTCCCACATGTAAACTCTAGGACAAATCTCCACTCCTCTTTTAGTTTTCATTCAACCATAGTTTGGTTTAAAAAACCAAAAGAAAACTTAATATTTTGGACAATTTCTAACTATCCATCTTCTCTCCTCCTTACTTTACCATTTTAGTTTCACTCTTGCTTTCTCTTCTCTCTGTCTATAGAAGATGAACAAACAAACATCATTCAGCCTTGCTGTTAGATCATTTAATGGTATTTTTAAATATGCATGCATTCGAAGTCTACAAAACTAATATTCCAATTACTATATTTCCAATTTAGGGTACTGTTATGTCAGGTCCAGGCAGGTAGAATCAGGTGTTAAGTGAATTTAGACTATGTAGTCAATCTGTTTAATTAAGGATTTAAGAATAAATATAAATTCAGACTCTCAAAATGACATAACTAGGCAAATTTCTCTAATAGTGAATATGTGGAATTCGTTATCCCTATCATTCTCATTGCTTTAAATTCAGAGTGTCTACCCAAGGGAAAAATCCGAGCTTGTGGACCAGATCTGGTAGAAATAGCAATAATCTGCTAGATAAGAGCTGTTTATACAGGTTTTTTCCTATCCTCTGCTCTTATAAACATAACTGTAATTCAAACGATCCTATGTGACTGTGATCTAAAAGACAGATTGTAAGATTAATACTCAATCTTTATCAGACATAGTGGCAAATCAGTGCTCTCCATAGTCTAATTTTCAGTTTTAACTAGACCACGCATTTGCATAACACTGTGCAAAGTGCTTTCACATTTATTATTTCACTTTCTCACTCATATTACTTACATTAATGTTGTTGATGTAGCCAACAAATGTTTATTGAATGACTACTATATGCCAGGTAGCATTCAGAATGCTTGGAATACAGCAGTAAGCAAAGTACACACTGATTTTTGACTTCTTTAAGCTTATTACCTAATCAGCATAATTTATTTTAAAGGTTAAATATGAGACTTCTGACACATTTGATTTTATCTCATATTATTGCTAGTAGCACTGGCAATATGTTCATTTTTCCAGAAGATCAGGCAATGAGATAACCACATCAAAAAACATAGCGGGGCTACCTCTCAGCACAAAAATCTAAGAAGACGATTTAAACTGCTAACCTCTCTCATCCCACAGAGGACACTCAAAAATTTAAGACTTGTGCATATATGAAGATGTTTTATTTTAATCATTTTGACTTCTAACTAGTTTAACTACTTTACTCTACTTTAGGAAAATTTTTGGAACTTCAAATGTGATTTCTCATTCGTGAATTGATGTTGCAATATAATAGAAGAGCGATTTAGAATTATGCAATCTGAGCTAAAGAGTTATTCATCTTTAAAACTTACTTTATTGACATTAAGAGTCTTTTAACTTGTTTTCAGGTTTCTTATCTCTAAAATGAGGGGTTTCTTAATGTGATCACTATTAGCTTTTTGTTAGAACAATTCTTTATTCTTTGGCATCCCTGATCCCTGCCCACTAAATGCCAGTAGTAAGTGACAGTCATTGTGACAACCAAAAATTCCCCCTCCCCATATTTTAAGAATGACTGAGAACTACCTTATCATCTCAGATTCCATTCAGTCCTAAAATTCCTATAACCCAAAAAAAGGGAAATCTCCAAAGAGCAACTTGGCTTACAGTAGCCATCCACGGGAACTCCTTCAAATTTCCAACATACCCGCATCTGCTCCTATCCTTTCTTCTTCTTACAACAGAGCTAGGAGCTCCTATCTCAAGTTATGCTCTGCAACCTATTCTTTTCTTTTTTAAAAAATTTTTTATTGAGTTAATGATAAGTTACAATCTTGTGAAATTTCAGTTGTACATTATTGTTTGTCAGTCGTGTTGTAGGTGCACCCCTTCACCCTTTGTGCCCACCCCCCACCCCACCTTTCCCCTGGTAGCCACTAATCTGTTCTCTTTGTCTACATTTTAAAATTTCTCATATAAGTGGAGTCATACAGAGATTGTTCTTCTCTATCAGGCTTATTTCACTTGACATTTCCCTCAAGGTCCATCCATGTTGTTGAAAATAGGACGATTTTGTTCTTTTTAAATCTATTCTTTTCTTGTCTTGCATTATCAATCATTTGTTTTCTCTCACATATATTCACACTCTTCTTCTCAGCTAGATCCTTGATCTTTCCCATCAGCTTTAAACAGGCTTAAGTTACTCCTGTTTAAAACACAATACAATTAAACTAAAGTATACTTTCCCTTGACCTCATAGCCTTTGTTGTTCTCACCTCTCTTGTTAAGGTTACTAATGGGCATTTTCCATCCTCATTTCACTTGAGCTTTCAGCAGGATTTCACTTGAGTTAAACTCCCACCTTCTTGAAATATTCTGTTTCTTGTGTTTTGTGACAACTCACTTTCTGATTTTCCTCTTACCTCCTGATTCCTCTTTCTCTGTCTCTTTTGTAGGCTTACTCTCATTGTTACATCACTAAATATCTGACTTCCTCAAAGATTCCTCTGGGCCCCTTTCTCTTCTCATTCTTTACTCTTTCCCTGATGATCTCATCCATACCTACATACAGCTTCATTTACTGACTCTACACATATGACTTACAAATTTAGATCTCCAGTCTAAATATCTCCTTTGAATTCTAGAACATATAGTCAACTGTTTTCTTGATATCCTCACTTAGATATCTTACAGGAATCTTAAGCTTTTTATGTCTGAAATTTAACTTTTAATTTTTCCTGTTAATCTGATTTCTACTTTTAGCTGAGTATTAATATCCTCTACCGCTTTTGCTCAAGCATGAAATCTTATCATCATGTTTTATACCTCCCTCTCATCACACTGCTCTCCCTTCATGTCTACTTGTTCACCACATCCGTTTCTCTATATCTCCTCTGCCAACATCTTTGTCTAAGCTCTTACCAACTCTTACTTCGAATGCTAAAATGCTCTCCTAAACATTCTTCTCATATCCATTAAGGCTCATTTTCTACACTTCTTTCACACTACAGCTAAAGTGATCTTTGTAAAGCATGAATCTGGTCAGGCCATTTCATTAATCTTGGAAAAAAGTAAAAAAATAGTTAACCCAGCTTGAAAAGCTTTGCATTATCTAACTCCAGCCTATCTCTCTAGTCTTAACAATAATATGATTTCACTACAATCTACAGCCCAACCACACAGGGTTTTCAGTTTCTCTAATGTGCCAGGCCTTCTCCTACCTTAGGGACCTTATCAATGATATTTCTTCCTCAGCCTGGAATGCTTCTTTCCCCTTCATGTAGTTACTGTCTACTCATCTTTCAGATCTTAGCTTAGGTGTCACATCCTTGAAAAACTTCCTCACCCTTCAGTTTAAAATGTGTTACTTTGCGTCAGATGGAGAAAGACAAATACCGTATGATTTCACTCGTATGTGGAAGACAAATTAAAGAAACACATATATACAGAGAACAGATTGGTGGTTACTAGAAGGGAAGGGAATGGGCGAGGGCAAAAAGGGTAAAGGGAGTTATTTGTACCATGATGGATAAAAACTAGACTTTTGGTGGCGAACATGATGTAGTCTATACAGAAGTTGAAATACAATGATATACATCTGAAATTTATATAATGTTATAACCAATGTTACCTCAATAAATAAATAAAATTTTGTCATAAACCAGCTTCATTTCCTTCAGAACACTTATCTCAGGTTGTAACTGTTCATTCATTAGTTCAATTATTCGACTAACGGCTCTCTCCCTGAGATATTACATACACTGTAAGCTCTGTAGGGCTACAGGCCCTTTTGACTTTACCTCCCCATTGTAACTCCGGTGTCTAATACGGAATCTGGCACATAACGCATGCTCAATGAATATTGTGGCACAACTTAATGAATAATTATTAATATAGAATGTTTACTTCTTTTATTATGCCTCAAGACAATATTAAAGTAACATGACAAGAGGACTGTAATCTCATTCTTAATGGATAATGAATAAGGACAAAATGATGTGCCTGAGATAATTGGCAGAAATTGAAATGAAAGTCTCTTGCAGCATGTTGGCTCTGTGATTAGACTACTGCTTTCTATTTTTAAAATATGATGCTAAATATTTTTTATAGGTTTTATTAGATGACCTAGGTTTTTGTATACAGTATGTATCTTGATATTTGGGAGAGAAAATCCCAGCACTTCTCTATGGTGCTAGTCCAATGATCTTTCTGAATTTTAAGACCATGTTCTAAATTCCGATCATGGTCACATTTAGACAAGTGTGCATGCACACACAGAGACAGACACACATACCTGCACACACCAGAGAAATATTCAAGTGCTGACTTCATATGAGAGGAATGTGGTATTTTTGTTCCTCATTTTGTAGGGGATGAATATCTGTCCTCTTGTTAACTTATTAGATGTGACAAAAAGAAGAGAGATCTCTCCAACTGTGAGTGAACAAATTCTCACTTTGGGTGAGATGTCTATATATCATCTTGGTGATGTTGTTGACTGAAACTAACCCTTATATGTTAGGCCTTTACATGTTAGGTCTTTTATATTTGGATTTCTCTCCAAATAAAAGGAGACATTCATTTTATGACTTCTGAATACATATTTGTTATTTTGTGCCCATCTATAATTTGAAAATCAAGAAATCCGTTCTTTCAGTAAGGGGTAAGAGCAATGAAAATCTGGATCCTAGCCTTTGTTCTATTACTACCCAGCTTCCCACATTATGTTTTTTTTTAAAGGAATTTTTTTTTTGAGATTGTCACTTGAGCTAACATCTGTTGCCAATCTTCTTTTCTTCTTCTTCTTCTTCTCCCCCAAGCCCCCCCAGTACATAGTTGTATATTCTAGTTGTAAGTCCTTCTCTTTGTGGTATGTGGACGCCTCCTCAGCATGGCTTGATCAGTGGTGCCATGTCTGCATCCAGGATCCAAACTGGCGAAACCCCGGGTGGCTGAAGTGGAGCGCGCTACCTTAACCACTTGGCCATGAGGCCAGACCCTCTAAATTATCTTAGGAAAGTCTTTGTGGCCTTGGTTTCCTAATCAGTAAATTAAAAGGGCTGTTTATGTGATCTCTGAGGGACTATCCAGGTTGAATAATTTTGAATTATGAATGTTTTTAGTCCAAATTATGATTATGAGTGTTTTGGGTTTCTTTATCATACTAATTCTTAACACTAGAATGAATTTGTAAATGTGAACTCTATATCACTTGGTTTTATCTTGTTATGGAAATAGAATTTGAATTGTTGTTTATCCCAAGCAGGCTGCTATAAAATATAACAGAAATATGGAAATATAGAAAATATTAAAAGTAATTTAAGATACTCTTAGATTTATTAATATTGAAAAAATCTGGGAATTTTAATCAAAGAGAAGAAGAGCACTTAGTGTTCATTTTGCTTCTAATTTCAATGTGGCACAGTTCATGATTTTCTGGTATACATTTTCTACACATATAATGGCTTTCTTCATGTAAAACACATAAGTCATTAATATTATGATCTAAGGATGTGTACATACAAGCATGACTAATTCAACTTACAGTCTTTTCTTCAAATTTTAATACTTGATTACTCTAATTGTAAAAAGAAATATGTTGGGATTTTATTATAAATGAATGACATTTTTAGGTTATTTTAGGGGAAATTCATGTTTTTGCTGTCTTATTCCTACCATATGAATGACTTTTAATGACCACATAATATATATTATATTGATAAGAAATAATTTATTTAACCAATATATAGGACCAAATCAAGCTTTATATTCTTTTTTGATCTTTATATTTTAAAAATGCCAAGGATACAGAATTTCAAAGATAGTTCAATGAATACACATGTGCCCTTTACCTGGATTCATTATTACCTTTTCCACCTTTGCTTTACCACTCTCTGTCTACATATTCACATGTTATAATTATCATTTACTGAGTCATTTGAGACTAAGTTGCAAACATCCTGACTATTCACTGCTAAATACTTCAGCATGTATTAATATTTCCTAAGGAAAAGGACATTCTAGTACATAATCACAACTATTTATCAAATTCAGAAAGTTTAAAATTGATACAATAGTGTTATCTAATATAATTCCATATTCAAAATTTTGCCAAATGTCCCAGCAATGATTTTTATAGCATTTTTTCCTCCTGATCTAAGATCATACATTGCATTTAGTTGTCATATCTTTTTAATTGCCTTTAATCTAAAACTGTTTTTCAGCTTTTTGTTGTCTTTCATGGCACTGGCATTTTTAAAAATTTGTTTTGTTTTGTAGAATATCACTAAAATCGGATTTATTATTTCCTCATAGATATATTTAGGCTATGCATTTTTTGTGATGTTATGTCAAATTAAACATTTAATCTTAGTATTTAAAGCCCTTTGTCAACTACCCCCTCTTCCCCATCCTTGACCCAGATCTACCCAACTTGCTTTTTCCTAAATCTCTTACAGAGTTCCTTATTTTCTTCCATACATTTTATTCATGATGCTCCCATTACATAGAACGACATTTTTTTCACACATACCCCCATTTCTTCAGGACCAGCTCACGGTGCATATTTTCATATAAGCCTTCTCTAACTCCACTTTTTCCTATTTATTTCCTAAATTTGAATTTTCTTGTAGTATTTATACACATACTCATGCCAAATTTGAACTCTACTGTCAATGCACATGCTTTGATCTCTATCCACTTCTTTGTCTTGCCTCTCCAATTTGGTCCTAAGTCCTTTGAGGACAGGGGCCATGTCTTTTACATCTTTTGTTTCCTTCACTGTACAAAGTTCAGATCTTTGATAGATGAATGAATCTGTCATATGATACCAATTGATATGCGCATTTTCAATTTTAAATAGAATGTCTCTAGTGCTCACACTTTAGATTTATCCCACTAGAGTCAATCAAGCCAAGGGAAACAAAGACTATGAAGAAAAAACTCTTGCACCAAAGATAGAAATATTAGCTAAGCTGTAATAGATTAGGCATTGGATATAATTAGGAAGGATATCATCATGAGTATTTTCTTATTTATCAAGCCAGGTCTATGTAATTAAAACGCAATGGAGGGCTCAATATATATTTAATGTATTTGAGAAATATACAGAATAATTCTGATTAATTCAGGATCCTAAATGTGAATCCTCTTTTATCTAAATTATACAGATTGGCTCTCATTATTCTCTGAAATGATCATAGAAATATTTAAATTTCCCTTGGTCTAATAATATATATATATATGGCAATATTAAGATAAGAAGCATGCTAAATATTTAGGATTTTATATGTATTTATTAATGATAATATCTTTCAGAATTTGAATGGAGAATAAACTTTTAATTACAAGATTATCATAAAAATGCTGTAAGTTTGTGTATACAGGAAAAGTCAGTTCAATTATCATTAGATGATAGCATACTCAAGAAAATTCTCAAAGTCACTTCATATCCATTAGGGCGGCTATTAAAAAAAATAGAAAATAACAAGTATTGGCAAAGATGTGCTGAAATTGATACCTTTATAATTGTTGTTTAGGATGTAAAATGGTGCAGCCACTGTGGAAGATGATGCGATGATTCCTCCAAAAAGTTAAACATAGAATTACCATGTGATTCAGCAATTCCACTTCTGGGTATATGTCCAAAAGAAGTGAAAATAGAGACTGGAAGAGATATTTGAATACCCTTGTTCAAAGCATCATTGTTTACAGTAGACAAAGTGTGGAATGACCTAACTGGCCATTAGCAGATGAATAGATAAACAAAATGTAGTATACGCATACAACAAAATAGTAATCAGCCTTAAAAAGGAAAGAAATTCTAACACGTGCTACAACATGGATGAACCTCTAGGACATTGTGCTAAGTGAAATAGGCCAGTTACAACAAGACAAATACTGTATGATTCCGTTTATATGAGGTACCTAAAATAAGCAAATTCATAGAGACAGAAAGTAGAATTGTGGTTTCTGAGGTCTAGGGGAAGGTGAGAATCAGGAGTTATTGTTTAATGGGTACAGTTTCAGTCGGGGAAGGCAAAGCAGTTCTTGAGATAGATGGTGGTGATGGTTGCACAAAACTGTGAATATATTTAATACCACAGGATTGTACATTTAAAAATGGTTAAAAAGGGGGAAAAAAGAAAAATCTCAAAGCCCATTTGAAACGCTTGTATGAAACAGCATAATTCTGATGCCTGGTCTCAGTCATCAAAGTTAATTTGATTTGCCATTTTCCTTGCATAATGAGTAAGTAATTTAAGTTAAATTTCAATCTATTGAAATTCTATCTATATCTTTATTAAAGCCATTTTTGAGCATGTACTATCAACACTGTATATACACTTATTTGGTTGTATATAGAGTCTACAATGGTATGGATAAGAAAATGTTTTAGCACTCATGAACACAACTGTCCTTGGAAATATTTTTGCTTATATATCTACTAGTCTAGATATGCAAGTATATTTTTAAATACTGAGATAAATGGATTTAAGAGTAAAAATTCCCTGAATGCCTGGATTTGCTACCCTTAAAGCTGAGAGTTCTGCTTTTTAATGTGCCTTTCTACACTCCTCACTCACCACCCCACCCTCAATTAGCCTTTCAGAGCATCGTTATAATGCATCTATTTTTTGATACTTCAGCTTTCATGAATGTGTTTGTGGAATTCATATATTTACGTGTTGAATCCTTATAAGGAATCCAGATATATATGTATATATTTTTTGCAGGCACAACCATGAAACAACCATGTTAATCACATCCTCAGCACCTCTGGATCAAGACTGTATGGATAATACTCAAGAAATATTGACCACAAATCTTTATAAAATCAGGAGAGTGGTAAGATTTTTTTCAGTACATATTATTTTATTAGTCACACAAATAAAATAAATCTAGTTACTTTTCTTTTTATCATTCCAAATGAACCTTGCTCCCCATATATGTCACAGAAATATTGTCAGGGTAAATGAAATGACATCAGTGTTTCAGTCACATTCAGACTTCTTAGTCATAGAAAAGTACTTTAACATTTTCTATTTAATAGATAGTGCAGTGCATTACATGATGCCCAAGGGTCCTGAAAGATGATGACATTTTCTTAAATATACATTTTTTTTACAGTAAACTCTAAGCTACTTAGAAAATTACAAAAATTGGGTATTTCAGTTATTAATTTATTTTTGCTAGAAAACTGCCAAATTCTTAAAAGTTTAGATTATGATAAAATAGACCGAATACATCTAGATTGAAGAGTATGTAATATTTATTTGATAATTCAGAAATATGGACATTCCTAAGCTCATTAAAATCCTGTCTTTCTCTCTTCCTCACCGAAAAAAAAAATTTGCACATGAACAGGTACAATCTCATTTTGAAATTTAAAAGTTTACTTTCATGTTAGAAATGGTTTGATTTAAACTCGCATATTTTTAGGTCATTGCTTTTAAGACAATTTTTGCCTGTGTACATTTTGTAACCCTGGATAAATAAACGTAATGGAAATGCCAGTTAACATAAATGTCAAAAGCATTCTGTTTGGTAGCATGCTGGATGGCAGAGTTACTGTGTGATGGAGAGGCTTAGACAATAGAGCTCAATAGATATGAAAATTACTTTGAGCTCTTGAAAGAAAAGCTGGAAAGCAATTACAGCAATAAATATCTAATAATAATAGATAAATATTACTTTTTAGTGCCAATTTACATGTGATCCAAATTATTTTCTCAAAATGGTATAACAATACAATATCCTTGTTCCCTAGGTTTATCATTTATAAGTACTACTTCTTACATTAGAGTGTGAAGTAGTTATAACGTTCAAAGTCTTGTGAATGAATATGACTACATTCTGCATTGTCACTCTTTCTAAAGAATTGAATATAGTTTTGTTTTTTAAACTTAAATATCTGGCTAAAATAAAAGGCAGGGTCCTGGGGGAAGATGGAGAAACAATTATCTAAGTGAGGGAAAATAGGGCCTATGGCATCTTTATGGTCTCTGTTGCAGATGAATAAACACTTCTTTCTGGTGACTTAGATTTCAAACTCTCTGAAGGTGCAGATGATTTCTGTAGATCATATCCAACTTCAGAAATCTGTGATACTACAAATAGTGATTTGAACAGATTTATCATCTTTCAAAATAGAGCTTGAGGCTATAGATTAATAAAGGCAGTTAATTTTTTTATGTGCCATGCACTGCTAAAATATGCCATGCTAATACTTACATGGGTTATTTTAGTTATACCTCATAATACTCTATGAAGTTAGTAGCATTATTATTTCCATTAAAACGCTGAGAAAATTGTTTAGAGAGGTTATGCAACTTTCCCATGGTGGTACAGTTAGTAAGCAGGAAAACTAAAACTTATGCCTAAGTTGTCTGATTTCAGTCATTATTGCAAAGCAACCCTCAACCAAGTTGTTCTTTTACAGTTCAAATACTTCCATAGGACTTTCATAGGTAGTAGGCAAGGTTGCTTTCTAGTCTACTTGGGCAGATGAACGTATCTGTTTATTAAAATTTATTATTATTTTTTCAAACATAAAAAAGTGTAAAAAATATAATGAATCTTTACATATCTATCACCCAAGTTAAAAAGTTATCAGGATTTGCAATTTTAGCTCATCCATTCCTCACTCCCACTTACTTTTTATTCTGGAGTGATTTTAAGGCATATCTTGGACACATTATCATTTCACCCACAAATACTTCAATATGCTAACAGATAAAATGTAACCACGATATCATTATCACACCCCCAAATTAACAATAATTGCTGAATGTTATTTAAAAAACAGTATATTTCACTTTCCCTTATTGTCTCAAAAAATATGTTTACGTTTTGTTTGTTTGAAACAAGATCCAATCAAGGTCATGTGTTTGTGTTAGATTAATAGATCTCTTTTAATCTCTAACAGGTTCACTCTGCCCCTTTGACAAGCGACTCATTTGTTTAAGAAAGTGTGTAATTTGTCCTGTAGAACTTCTAAGTCTCTGGATTTGGTTGATTGTATCTTTGTGATATAGTTTAACATGTTCCTTCTAATCTCCCGATCTCCATTAAGTCAATAGATTTAGAGGTTGAGTTAGATTCACTCAATTATTTTAGCAAAAGTACTTCATAGGTGATGCTCTTTACTTCATATAGTATTAAAATAGAATGAATATAATTTCCTTAAATTGATCAGTGGGTTCAAGATTTGTCAGCCTGATCCATTCATTGAAAAATTCCCCAATCAACTTTGATGATTGTTGCCAAGGTTCTTAATTTCATTAGAAGTTGCAAAAAGATAAATTTCTAATGTATCAGTCCTTCTGTATTTATTACCTGAAATTCTTCTATAAAGAGAAATTAATTCATCAACTATTGGTAAACCTTGAAGTTTCTTTATAGGAAAAGCAGGATACATGCCTTATTTTTTCATTTTACTACTATATTGTTTATTTATTGTAATATATTTATTAATATATTTTACCATAAGGAGTTGGTGTGCTAGCAACCTCCAAATGTGACTAGTGAGGTTTATGTATCTTTATGAATAGATAGATTTGTATGTACTTGATGTATTTTATGTTTGATATATATTTGATGTGTTACAGTTTTTAATCTTATTGACGCTTAATATTTAAATAGCCCCATCATTGGCCAGTGGATACTGTTTAAAGTTGGCCTCTGTGTGTTTTTAACATGACTCCAGTCATCTTAGATAGCTTCCTGGCTGTCTGGTATGATAAGATATCTAAGGATCATCTGATATATTCCTGATTCAGACTTTGAAGCAGCTATTTCTCCAAGCTTCTAGTTCTTTGTAGTGATAATGGCATTTACAGATCACAATCTGAGCATTGTTGATACACGTATGGCATTACTTTTAGACTTTTTTGGTAGATAAAGCTAGGAAATTTTATATATATAGTTTTTAAATGGGAAAAAAGTCCCGATATCTTACAGATATTTCTACTTAAAATATTATAGGAATTCTATCTAACTCTGATTTTATATTTGTATCTATTTTCTCTTAGACTGAAATATATGCCTGTGTGTGTATGTAATGTTTTAAACTTATGGATCGATATTGTTACTGACAAGACTACTAAATGCAATATAACATTTCTTTACAATTTTTTAGTCTTTAGGACATATCCATTAGATAAGCACAATGAAAACACTGTTTTCAAGTCACTTGAAATTATTTTTCAGCTGGTTATGTCATGAACTTGATAAATAGCTGAGATTATTTTGCTCAGCTTGTTTTTCAAAACAGATTTATTAAGGTATGTATGACATACAGTAAACTGCACATATTTAAGGTATACAATTTAATAGGGTTTGACATATGGATACTTTCAAGTACATGCACCACAATCAAGATAAGGAACACATTCACCACTCCCAAGAGTTTCTTTGTTCCCTTTTGAAACCCTCCCTCCTGCTTCTCTCTGCAAACTCTATTCAAAGGCAACCAAATGATCTGCCTTCTGTCTCTATATATTAATTTGCATATCCTAGAATGTTATGTAAATGGAATTACATTTTATATACGTTTTTATTGCCTGGCTTCTTTCACTAAACATAATTATTTTGAGATTCTTCCACATTATAGAGGGTATTGATAGTTCATTCCTTCCTATTACAGGACTCTATTGTATCAATATACCACAATTTGTTTATTTATTCACATGTTGATGGATATTTGGGTTGTTTTCACTTATTGGCTGTTACAAATACGGCTACAATAAACATCTGTGTACAAGTGTTTGTATGGACATAAGCTTTTATTTATCTTTGATAAATATCTTGAAGTGGAATTGTGTGGTAGGTTTATGTTTACATTTTTAGGAAACTGCCAAACTATTTCCCAAAGTGGTTGGAACACTTAACATTTCCACCAGCAATACAGGCATACCTAGGAGATATTGCAGGTTTCAGTTCCAGACCACTGCAATAAAGCGAACATTGCAATAAAGTGAGTCACATAAATTTTTTAGTTTCTCAGTGCATGTAAAAGTTATATTTACACCATACTGTATTTTATTAAGTGTGCAATAGCACTATGTCTAAAAGATCTACATGCTTTAATTAAAAAATATTTTCTTGCTAAAAACTGCTAACCATCGTCTATCATCTGAGCCTTCAGTGAGTTGCAGTCTTTTTGCTGGTGGAGGGTCTTGCCTCTATGTTGATGGCTGCTGACTGAAAGGGTGATGGTTGCTGAAGGTTGGGGTGGCTGTGGCAGTTTCTTAAAACAAGACAACAGTAAAGTTTGCTGCATCAATTGACTCTTCCTTTCATGAATGATTTTTCTGTAGCATGCAATGCTGTTTGACAGCATTTTACCCACAGCAGGAGTTCTTTCAAATTGGAGTCAATCCTTTTAAACTCTCCTACTGCTTTATCAACTAAGGTTTTGTAATATTCTAAATCCTTTATTGTGTTTTCAACAATCTTCACAGCATCTTCACTAGGAGTAGATTCCATCTCAAGAAACCACTTTCTTTGCTCATCTATAGGAAACAAATCCTCATCCATTAAAGTTTTATCGTGAGATTGCAGCAATTCAGTCACATCTTCAGGCTTCACTTCTAATTCTAGTTCTCTTGTTATTTCCACCACATTTGCAGTTACTTCCTCCACCAAAGTCTTGAATCCCTCAAAATCATCCATGAGGGTTGGAATCAGTGTCTTCCAAACTCCTGTTAATATTGATATTTTGACCTCTTTCAATGAATCATGAATGTTCTTAATGTCATCTAGAGTGGTGAATCCTTTCCAGAAGGTTTTAAATTTACTTTGTCTACGTCCATCAGAGGAATCACTGTCTATGGCAGCTGTAGCCTTACAAAATGTATTTCTTAAATAAGAAGACTTAAAAGTCAAAATTACTCCTTGATCCATGGGCTGCAGAATGTATGTTATGTTAGCAGGCATGAAAACAGCATTAATCTCATTGTACATCTCCATCAGAGCTCTTGGGTGACCAGGTGCCTTGTCAATAGCAGTAATATTTTGAAAAGAACCTTTTTGTCCTGAGCAGTAGGTCTCAACAGTGCACTTAACCTATTCAGCAAAACCATGTCTTAAACAGATATGCTGTCCTCCAGGCTTTGTTGTTCCATTTATAGAGCACAGGCAGAGTAAATTTAACATGATTCTTGAAAGCCCTAGGATTTTTGGAATGGTAAATGAACATTAGCTTCAACTTAAAATCACCAGTTGCCTTAGCCTCTAACAAGAGAACCTGTCCTTTGAAGCTTTGAAGCTGGGCATTGACTTGTCCTCCCTGAAGAGCTATGAAAGTCCTAGATTGCATTTTCTTCCAATATGAGCCTGCTTTGTCTACTTTGAAAATTTGTTGTTTAGTGTAGCTACCTTCATTAATTATCTTAGCTAGATGTCCTGGATAACTTGCTGTAGCTTCTAAATCAGCACTTACTACTTCACCTTGTACTTTTATGTTACACAGATGGCTTCTTTCCTTAAACCTCATAAATCAACCTCTACTAGCTTCAAAATTTTCTTCTTCAGCTTCCTCATCTCTCTCAGCCTTAATAGACTTGAAGAGAGTTAGAGTCTAGTTCTGGATAAGGCTTTGGCTTAAGGAAATGTTGTGTCTGGTTTGATTTTCTATCCAGACCACTAAAATTTTCTCCATATCAGCAATAATGCTGTTTCATTTTCTTATTTGTGTGTTCACTGTAGTAGCACTTTTATATAGCTACTCTAGTAGGTGTGAAGTGGTATCTCATTGTGGTTTTAAATGTATTTCCCTAATGACAAGTGAGGTTGAGAAATCTTTTCACATGATTGCTGGTCATTTGTACATCTTCTTTGGGGAAATATCTATTCAAATATTTTGCCTATCTTTTAATTAGATTGTCTCTTTGTTGTTGAGTTATAAGTTCATGTATTCTGCATACTAGTCCCTTATCAGGTATGTAGTTTGCAAATATGTTATCCACTATATAGGCTGCCTTTTCACTATTTTGATAATGTTCTTTGATGCACAAACATTTTTAATTTTGATGAAATCCAATTTATGTATTTTTTAAATTGTTCATGGTTCTAGTTTCATATCTAAGAATCAATTGCCAAACCCAAGTTCATGAAAACTTACCCCTCTGTTTTTTTCTGAGTTTTATTCATTTAGCTTTTATATTTAGGTTGTTGATCCTTTTTGAGTTAATTTTTGTAAATGGTGTGAGGTAGGGGGCCAAATTCATTCTTTTTCATGTGGTTATACAGTTCTAGCAGCATAACTTGTTGAAGAGACTGTCCTTTCCCCAGTGAATGATCTTGGCACCCTTGTCGCAATTCAGTTGGCCGTAGATCTAAGGGTTTATTTCAGAGCATGAAATTCTATACCACTTTTCTAGTCATCTATCCTCATGCCAGTACCACACTTATTTGATTACATTCCATAAGTTTTGGTATTTTATGTTTTGCTTTTATTCACCTCAAATTATTTTCTAATTTCCCTTGTGATATCTTTTTTGACTCACCTGTTATTTTAAGAGTGTGTTGTTTAATTTCCATATTTTTGTGAATTTTCTGGCTTTCTTGCTGTTATTGATTGTTAACTTCATTCCATTGTCGTCAGAGAAGATACTTTGTGCGATTTTAATCTTTAAAACTTATTTAGACTTCTTTTGGACCTAAGATACAATCTATCCTGGGACACATTCCACATGCACTTGAGAAGAATTGTGTGGAGTGTTCTATAGATGTCTGTTATGTATAATGAGTTTGTAGTGTTCAAGTCCTATATTTACTTACCAATCTGTCCAGATGTTCCAGTCATTATTGAAAGCAGATACTGAAGTTTCCAACCATTATTGTAGGACTACTATTATCTCTCTTTTCAATTCCGTCAATATTTGTTTCATATATTTTGGGACTTTCTTGTTTATTGCATAAATATTTGTAATTTGATATCCTTTAGATGAATTGGCTTTTTTAATCAATAGAAACAATTTGACTTAAAGCTTATTTTGTCTGATATTAGTATAGTCACCCCAGCTTTCTTTTAGTTACCTTTTGCTTGGAATGATCTTTGTCTATACTTTCACTTTCAACCACTTTTGATTTTGCATCTAAAGGGAGTCACTTGTAGACAGCATATAGTTAAGCCGTATGTTTTTTTCCATTCTGCCTATATGTCTTTTAATTGTAGAGCTTAATCCGTTTACATTTAAATTAATTAATGATAAGGAAAGACTCACCTGCTATTTTACTATTTGTTTCTCTATATGTCCTATAACTTTTCTGTACTTCATTTCCTCCATTACCATCTATCTTCTTTTGTGTTTCAGTTTTCTGTAGTGTACCAGTTTGATTCTCTTCTTTTTCTATAAATTTTTAAGATATTTTCTTAGTGGCGAAATGAGAATTACCATTGGCGTCCTAAATTTATGTCTAGTTTGCACTGATACCAACTTAGCTTCAATGGCATACAAAATCTCTGCTCCCCTACATCTCTGCAACCTTTATGTCACACATTACATATTCATACATGTATGTCCATTAACAGTGAGTTTTAATTGTTGTTTTATGCATTTGTCTTTTAAATCATATAGGAAACAAAAATATGTTGCAAACAAAATGCATAATAATACTGAATTTTGTATTTGCCTATGCAATTATCATTATTGGAATCAATTATTTCTTTATATGGCTTCAAGTTACTGTCTAATGTCTTTTCATTTCAGCCTAGTGGACTTTCTTTAGCATTTCTTGTAGGTCTACTAGCAGTGAATTCCCTCAGCTTTTGTTTATCAGGGAATGTCTTAATTTTATCTTCATTTTTAAAGGATAGTTTGCTAGATGTAGAACACTTTCTTTTAAAACCAAAATTGAGGTGTGACTGACATACAAAAAGCTGTACATATTTAATGTATACAAGTTTGGAGATAAGTATACACCCTTGGAACAGTCACCTTAATCTGTGCCATAAACATATCCATCACATCCAAAAGTTTCCTCTTACCCTCTTTATTTATTATTATTATTATTATTTGATAAGAATACTTAACATAAGATCTACCCTCTTAACAAATTTTTAAATAGACAATACAGTATTGTTAACTATAGGCATTATGCTGTACAGTAGATCTCTGTGACTTATTCATCTTACATAACTGAAACTTTGTGCTCTTTGACTAATAACACCTATTTCCCTTTCCCCCAGACTCTGTCAACCACTGTTCTACTCTCTGCTTCTATGAGCTTGACTATTTTAGATTCTTCATGTGAGCAGAATCATGTAGTATTTGTCTTTCTGTGTCTAGTTTATTTTACTTAGTATAGTGTCCTCCAGGTTCATCGATGTTTTCGTAAATGGCAAGATTTCCTTCTTTTTGAAGCCTAAATAATATTCCATATTAATCATATTCTACATTTTCATTATCCATTTGTCTGTAAATGGGCATTTAGCTATTGTGAATAACGCTTCAATGAACATGAGAATGCAGATATCTATCTTCAAGATCCTGATTCCCATCTTTTTGGATATGTATCCCAACACGGGATTGCTTGATTATATGATAGTTTTGTTTTTAATTTTTTGAGGAACTTCCATACTGTTTTCCACAGTAGCTGCACCAATGTACATTCCCTCCAACAATGTACTAGAATTCCCTTTTCTAAACATCCTCACCAACACTTAGCATTTTTTAAAACTTTTTTTGAGGAAGATTAGCCCTGAGCTAACATCTGCTGCAAATCCTCCTCTTTTTGCTGAGGAAGATTGGCCCTGAGCTAAGATCCATGCCCATCTCCCTCTACTTTATATGTGGGATGGCTGCCACAGCATGGCTTGCCAAGCGGTGCCATGTCTGCCCCTGGGATCCAAATCAGCAACCCCCGGGCCGCCAAAGCAGAACATGCAAACTTAATCGCTGCGCCACTGGGCCAGCCCAACACTTAGCATTTTTTTAATTATAGACGTCCTAACAAGTATGAGGTGATATCATATTGTGGTTTTGATTTATTTTTTCCTTGATGATTAATAATGTTGAGCAACGTTATATATACTTGTTGGCCATTGTATGTCCTCTTTGGAGAAATGTTTATTCAGTTCCTTTGCCCATTGTTTAATCAGGTTATTATTATTATTTTTTCTGCTACTGAGTTGTAGGAGTTCCTTATATATTTTGTATATTAACCTTTTATCAGATAAATGATTTGAAAATTTTTTTTCCATTCTGTATGTTGCTTTTCATTTTGTTGTTTCTTTTGCTGTACAGAAGCTTTTTAGTTTGATATAGTCTCACTTGTCCATTTTTGCTTTGGCTACCTGTGTTTTTAATGTCATATCTAAGAAATCATTGCCAATACCAATGTCAACATGCTTTTCCTTTATGTTTTTTCTTAGGAGTTTTACTGTTTCAGGATTTATGCTTAAGTTTTTAATCTATTGTGAGTTGGTTTGTGTATATACTGCAAGATACGGTTCCACTTTCATTCTTTTGCAAGTTGATAACCTGTTTTCCTAACACCATTTGTAGAAGAGACTATTCTTTCCTCATTGTGTGTTCTTGGTATGTTTGTTGAAGATCAGTTGAATATATATTCATGGAGTTATTTTCGGCCTCTCTGTTCTGCTCTGTTGGTGTATATGTTTATTTTTAAATTTTTTTAACAATTTATTTATTTCATTTTTTACTGTGATAACATTGGTTTATAGCACTATATAAATTTCAGGTGTACATTGTTATATTTTTTGATTTCTGTGTAGATTACATCATGTTCACCACCAAAAGCATAATTACAATCCATCTCCACACACGTGCCTTAACCCCCATTCCCCTCTGGTAACCGCTAATCCGATCTCTGTTTCTATGTGTTTGTGTGTCGTTGTTTTTATCTTCCACTTATGAGTGAGATCATACGGTATTTGACTTTCTCCCTCTGACTGGTTTCACTGGCATAATACCCTCAAGGTCCATCCATGTTGTCACAAATGGCCGGATTTCATCATTTCTTATGGCTGGATATATGTCTATTTTTAAACCAGCACTGTACTGTTTTATTTACTGCACTATTATAATATGTTTTGAAATCAAGAGATATGATGCCTCCAGCTTTGTTTTTCTTGCTCAAAATTTCTTTGGGTCTTCGGGATCTTCTGTGGTTCCATATGCATTTTAGAAATTTTTTTTCCATTTCTGTAAAAAATTGTCTTTGGAATTTTGATAGGAATTGCTTGAATCTGTAGATCACTTGGAGTAGTATGGACATTAAAAAATATTAATTCTTCCAACTTATGAACACAGGTTTATTTCCATTTATTTGTGTATGCTATAATTTCTTTCATCAGTGACTTATAGGCTTCGGCATACAAGTCTTTCACCTACTTGGTTAGGTTTATAACTAGGAATTTTATTCTTTTTGGTGCTATTGTAAATGGAGTTGTTTTCTTTATTTCATTTTTGGATAGTTCATTTTTGGTATGCAGAAAAACAACTAATTTTTGTAGATCAATTTTTATCCTGAAATGTTACTCAATTTGCTTCTTAGTTGTAACAGTTGTTTGGTGGATTTGCTAGGATTTTCTATATAACCTCATGTTATCTGCAAACAGAGATCATTTTACTTCTTCCTTTCTAGTTTGGATGGCTTTTATTTCTTTTTCTTCCCTAATAGTTCTGGTTCAGAATTTTAGTACTCTGTTGAGTAGAAATGGTGAGAATATGCATCCTTGCCTTGTTCCAGATCTTAGAGGAAAAGCTTTCAGGTTTTCACCATTGAGTATGAGGTTAGCTGTGGACTTTTCCATATATGGCCTTCATTGTATTGAGGCATGGTCTTTATATACCTAATTTGTTGAAGGTTTATATCATGAAAGGGTGTTGAATTTTGTCAAATGCTTTTTCTGCATCTATTGAGATGATTATATAATTTTTGTCCTTCATTCTGTTAAGGTAGTGAATTACATTGTTTTATCAGGGATATAGACCTATAGTTTTCTTTTCTTATGGTGATTTTTCTGACTTTGATATCAGAGTGACACTAGCCTCATAAATGAGTTTGGGAGTGTTCCCTCCTCTTCAATTTTTGGGTAGATTTTTAAGAAAGATTGGTATTAATTTTTCATGAAATGTTTCTCAGCAATCATCTGGGAAGTCATCTCATCCTAAAATTACTTTTCTTGGGAGGTTTTTTTTTTTCCTTTTGAGGAAGATTGGCCCTGAGCTAATGTCTGTTGTCAATCTTCCTCTCTTTGCTTGAGGAAGATTGTCCCTCAGCTAACATCCATGCCAATCTTCCTATATTTTGTATGTGGGATGTTGCCACAGCATGGCTTGATGAGTGACATTCAGGTCCACTCTGGAATCCGAACCTGCAAATCCTGGGCCACCAAAGCAGAGTGTGTGAACTTAACCACTATGCAACTGGTCTGGCTCTCTTAGAAGGTTTTTTTTAATTATTATTATTACTGATTCTATCTCTTTAATTGTTTTTGATTTGTTCAGAATTTCTATTGCTTCTTGATTTAGTCTTGGTAGTTTGTATAATTTCAGGAATTTATCCATTTCTTCTTGGTTGTCCAGTTTGTTGACATATAATTGTTCATAATAGTCTCTTATGAACTTTTTTTATTTCTGTGGCATTGGTTGCAATGTTTCCTCTTTCATTTCTGATTTTATTTGAGTGTTCTCTCTTTCTGTCTTCACCTAGCTAGTATTGTCAATTTTGTCTGTCTTTTAAAAAAAAACCCAAATTTCAGCTTTGTTGATGTTTTCTGGTTTTTTTTATATTCTCTATCTCATTTATTTTTGTTCTATTTTTATTATTTTCTTCCTCCTGCTAATTGTGGGCTTTGTTGTTGTTCTTTTTCTAGTTCTCTGAAGTCTAGTTAGGTCATTTATTTTTGAGATCTTTCTTTTTTAATGTAGGCCTTCTCCACTATAACCTGCTTTCTTATTACTGCTTTTGCTATCTGCTGTAAATTTAAGCATGTCATGTTTTGGTTTTCATTTGTCTTAACATATTTTATACTTTCTCTTTTGATTTCTTTTTTTTACACAATGGTTGTTTAATAGTGTGTTGTTTAATTTCCATGCATTTTGAGTTTTTCCAATTTTCTTTTGTTACAGTTTTCTAGTTTTACTCCATTGTTTTCAGAAATGACACTTGAAATGAATTTCATGTTCTTAAATTTGTTAAGGCATGTTTTTTGACCTACCATGTCTATCCTAGAGAATGCTTCATGTGTGCTTGAAAAGAATTTGCATTTTGCTGTTGTTGTGTGAAATGATCTGCATATGTCTATTAGGTTCCATTTGGTCTACAGTGTTGTTTAAGTCTGCTGTTTCCTTATTGATTTTTTGTCTGGATGATCTATCCATTATTGTAAGTAGTGAACTGCAGGTTTCTACTGTTGTTGTATTACTATTTCTTCAGATCTGTCAATATTTGCTATATATAGGTGTTTTGATGTTGAGTACTTGTAAATTTATAATTGTTATATCTTCCTGTTGAATTGACCCTTTTGTCATTATGTAGTGGGCTTCTTTGTGTCTGTGACAGTTTTTGACTTAAAGTTTATATTGTCTGATATATGTAAAGCAACCTCATATCTCTTTTTGTTATTATTTGCATGGGATATATTTTTCCACTCCTTCACTTCCAGCCTATGTGTGTCATTAAATCTAAGGTGAATCTCTTGTAGACAACATGTTTGGGTCTTGTTTTCTTAATGCATTCAGTCTTTGGATTTGTGACTTTAACCCATTTACATTTAAAATAATTATTGATAGGTAAGGACTTACTATTGCCATTTTGTTGATTATCTTCCAATCTGCTTTGTAGTTCTCTTGTTTCTCTCTTCTTCTTCTGCTGTCTTTATGGTTTGACAATTTTTTATAGTGATATGCTTTGATTCTTTTTATTTTTTGTGTATCTAATATAGATTTTTCTTTGTTATTACCATAAAGTTTATATTAGATATCTTATAGTTATAATTATCTAATTTAAGCTGATAGAAACTCAACTTCAGACTCATAAAAAGCTCTAAGTTTTACTCTCCCCTCCGCACTTTATATTATTGATGTTAGAGTTTGCTTCTTTTTATATGGTGTATCCATTAGCAAATTTTTGTAGTTGTAGTTATTCCTGATACTTTTGCATTTTAATGTTATAGTAGTATTGAAAGTGATTTACACACCACCATGGCAGTGTTATGGTATCCTGTGCTTGTCTATACATTTACCTTTACCAGTGAGATTTATACTTTCATATGCTTTCATTTAGCTATTTAGTGTCTGTTCATTTCAACTTGAAGAATTCCCTTTAGCACTTCTCGTAGAGCAGGTCTGATAGTGACAAACTCTCTCAATTTTTGTTTATTTTGGAAAGGTCTTTATCTATCTCTTCCCTTTTACTTGGAGAACAGTTTTGCCAGTTATAGTGTTCTTATTTGGAAGTTTTTTCCTTTCATTACTTTTTCCTTTCATCCCACTCTCTCCTGCTTTGCAAGATTTCTGCTGAGAAAAACATATACACTCTTACCGTGATCCCCTTGTCTGTGATAAATCACTTTTATGTTGCTCTCAGCCTGTGATTGAGTCTTTCTTGAAGTGACTCTGATCAGTTTCAAAGGAAGGTATATTTTTGGTTAAAATTGTTTCTTCTTTTTTCTGGTTGTTCTGTTGTAATTAGCTTTTATTTGGCAACTTCCCTCTCTTGTATTGGAAATAGAGCTCTGGTGAAATGCAAATAGGATTGCCTGAATTTTTTTAACAGCTTCTTAGTAGGTATGCCTTAACAGGCAAAATGGAAGGTCTGATTGACACTTGTCACAAATTGTTATTGATATACCTCTGGAAGACCTCAATTTCAAACATTAGGATTAAATATTACCATATAGCAGGGCCTTGGGATCTGGATACCTAATAGATAACTCATTAGTACTCTTGGTATAGGGCTATATTTTCTCTCTCCTCATCTAAAACCACTATCTGTTAGCTACCATATTTACCATATTGATTTAGGATGGGCATAGAGGAGGAGGATAGGTAGAGAGGGAGACTGAATGTCTCTCAGGCAATGCTAGTGGAAAAACATGGAGGTAAATTTCAAGGTTTGCGTTTTCTAAGTAAAGATCAGGCTGCTTGTAGAAGGTGAGTATCAGGGGAAAAGTTAGGCAGTTTGTGATTGGCTTCAATGTGTAGTATATGTGGACTAGGTTTTAAATTCGATAAAGTAGTGGACTATGATTGTCTTGTTTACCACTCTATCTTCAGCACCTGGCAATAGTGCCTAGCACATAGCAATGAATAACAATGATGGTGCTATAATAATAAGTAACATTTATTGAATTTTTACAATCTATTCAGTAACCATTTTAAACATTTCACATTTTCTCATGTAATCCTCACAATTCTCTTTGATGCAGCTATTATTATGCCCATTTTATGGATGAAGAAACTAAGGAATAAGGAAAATTAAATAACTAGCCTCAAGAATCAGAATTCAAATACATTTAGTGTAGGTGCTGAAAAATTGTATGATGAAAACATGAATGTGTGAATGAATGGAGTGATTTACAAAGTTACATTCTATACCAGCATTGGAGTGAGTAACATGAGCTACTGGGCATGCTGAAGCTAGATTTGATTTATAAAACTACCTGATATCCCTGAATATACCATGGTATGGACTTATCACCCTGGAGACAAAGGTCAATTGTTCCTTTTGCCATGAAGTTGAAGCCTAGGGTGCAATGAGAGTACAGGAGATATTTATCCAGATTTTCTTTTATTAACAGATCAGGTGGTTTTAGAGCAGTAGGGATAATGTTGCCTAGATGGAGCAACTAATGTGGCCTGTCCTACAGAGAGAACTACCACAGTTGGTGGTGTGGTCACTTTGAGATTCTCAGCCATGAGCAGGTATAAACAGTAAACACCAAGCTCAATTATAACTTAGTTCCAAATGGAGGGGGAAGAGCATGAGTGAAGGTGGTATATGACTGCATAAAACTAATGGCAGCAGACGCCCGTTTTTGGGTCTGACCATGGAATATGTGGAAGAATCAGGCATCTTTTTAAACCAACTCCTGATCCAGTAAGCTCAGCTGCTGTCTTGACCCAACCCTAAGCTTGTGTATGTGGGTAATTTAAATGGGTGTCTCGTGCTGGTGTGCCCAACATTCTGGTGAAACAACCACTTATAAAACTGCTAACAAAGAGGTTGGTCAGGTGCTAGCCAATTGATTTAGAACATAGGAGTTGTGGGTGACACTAATTTGTGAGGTCCAAATCAAAAACGTGAACAAAGCTCACAGGTAAAATTAGAGGATCAGGATAGATCGAACGGATAGCTGTTGTGCCCATGGAGTAATCTCCTTTTGTACGTTAATCACTTTCAGGAGATAAAACCCAAACTAGTCACTAGAGGCTAAATACTAGTGACAGTACAATAACAATTTTTTACCCCCATCCTTGTCACCCCACCCATTCGCATAATTTTACTTCCAAAATGAGACAGAATTTACAGTCTGTAGACTAAGCCAGCCTAAAAGAAATATCCAAACAGAAGCTGGTAAAACACCTTTGTACTTGATTCAGTTAGTAACTCTTCATAGAGTTGTTTTTTTCTGTTTCATTAGACAAGTTGAGGTAGCTTGCCATGTTTCTTCACGGTACGCTGTGATGTTTGGGCTGGTTTTTCTTGTAAAGGTAGGATTTGGATTTTTGGTAAAGAAAAGCAGAATGCTGGGCATGTTAGAGCAGGATTATGAGAGAAATGGCCTGAACAAAGACATAGAGACGAGAAAGATGTGGCATGCGTGTGGGGCAGCAAGAAGTCTGATGTGATTTGGCCACAGGACTTTTCTCACACAATAGGAGCGAGAAGTGTATAAGTAGAGGGAGGGAAAGAGAGAGGGAGGAAAGAGAAAGAGAGAGGGAAAGATGATAGGAAAGTAGAAAAAATTTACTGAGGGCATTGAATACCAGGGTATAGATTTATCAACTTGATCCGATAAACAATAAAGGACCCTTTTACATTCTTAATCTAAGAGTGAAGCCTGGTGTTGGCCATGATGAGTATATGGTTTTAATATACTTAATATATACTTAAATTATACTTACATATACTTTATATATATATACTTATATATAAAATATACTTATACATACTTTAATATACTTAACATATACTTAAAATATACTTAAATATATATTTAAGAATATTAGGTATACTTAATATATTTTTATTCTTTTAAAAATATTGTTAAATACTTTTTAAACACAAAAGATAAAGAATCATAATAAAAGAAACAATATTTACCTACTATCTATTTAAGAAATGGAATATTAGCAGTTTCTAATAGTCTCTCATAGGCTTCTATCTAATTAAAACCGCTTCATTCCCTCCTAGATAGAATAAGCACTCTTAATTTTGTGTTGATATTTCTCTCCTGCTTTTCTATACAGCTATAGCCTCAATTTCCTTGAACAATACATTGTTTAGTTTTGCCTGCTTTTTTTGTTGTTGTTGTTGAGGAAGATTGGCCTTGAGCTAACATCTGTTGCCAATCTTCCTCTTTTTTTTTCCTTCCCAAAACCCCAGTACGCAGTTGTATGTCCTAGTTGTAAGTCATTCTAGTTCTTCTATGTGGGATGCCACCACAGCATGGCTTGATGAGTAGTGTGTAGGTCTGCGCCCAGGATCTGAACCCATGAACCCTGGGATGCTAAAGCAGAGTGCAGGAATTTAACCACTCAACCATGGGGCTGGCCCCAGTTTTGCCTGCTTTTGAGCTTCATATAAAGGGAATGATATCATACATATTTTTCCATCTTGCTTCATTTATTTAACATGATGTTTGTAAAATTCATCTATATTGTTGCACATAACTCTAGTTCATTTATTTTTTACGGCAGTATAATATTCCATTTAATAAATATAGCACCTGTAAATCCACCTGGAAGTACTATTTTTATTACAGGCAGACTTTAAATACCTGATTCAAGCTTTTCATGGTTATAGGATTATTTAGGTATTTCCTCTTGAGTCATTTTTAGAAGGTTTTATTTTTCTACCATCTAGGTTTTTAAAAATTTTAGGCATAAAATTGCTTATAATATTTGTTTACTTTTATTGGGATTTCTTGGGCTACTTTGATCTAAGGAATTGTTATCTTGAACAATTTTGAAAAGTTCTCAGCCATTATCTTTTTACATATTTCACTTTCCTGATTCTTACTTCAGTCTCCTAGAATTCAGATTAGATATAAATTAGACTCACTCTATTCTTCACGTCTTTTCACCTCTCCTTTATATTTTCCACTTCTTTGTATCTGTGGATTATATTTGAGATAATTTCTTAGGATCTATTTTACAGTTCACTAATTCTCCTGTAGATGTGCGTAACTTACTGTTTAACCCACTGACTGAATTTTAAATTTCAACGTTTATACTTTCTATGTCTACATATTTTATTTTGTTCCTTTTCAACTTCTCTTAGTCATTCATTGTTTATATCTTCAAGCTTTCCTTTCATCTATTTAAAGTTAGTAATCATAGTTTTTTATATTCTGATCTAATTGATCCAAAATCTAAAATCATTTTTGTTCTAAGTTTATTATTTTTTTCAGCTGGCTCTCAGCTGAAAAAGCTTATGGTGCCTCATTTATTTGTTTGTTTTGATATTTTAAAATATTAGCTGCACCTTTTCCTTGGAATTTCATTTTTGGAAATTTCGTCTGGGCTTGACTGAAAATGTGTTATTCCTGAAAGATTTGCATTTTGTTCTGACTGGTGGATGGGGGCTACAAATCTGAGACAACTTTGAATTAAATTCTACACTTGGGATTTTTCTGACCAGAAAGGTATTGTAAATTTGTACCAGAAACACATGTGAGGTATTGTTATATTTATGAATTGTCAAAGACAATTATTTTTGGTTATAAATATTTTATAATTTCCATTATGATATTATCTTAAATCTGAATTACTTAGGAACGAAGTTTTTTAGTATCCTAAGGAAATTAATTTTTGCTTCATAATTGATATTTACTATAGTTAGAGAATATTATCTGTATGATACAGCATATTTGTAACTCTTTTTAATGTTTAAAACACAATAAATTTCCACAAACTGAACATGCCTATGTAACAAGTGCCTAAATTAGGAAATAGAACACTACAAAGCACCTCAGAAACACTATTCTATTTTGCAACAAGACAACTACTATCTTGATTTAATTTATGATATGTTTGAAAATATTTGTTTTATTGAAGTATAACATGCTTACAGAAAATGTGCCAAAGCCATAATTGTTTAGTTTAATAAATTTTCACAAAGTAAATACTCCCATATGACAACCATCCACATCAAGAAATAAAACACTTTTGACACCCTAGCAGTTTTCCTCTTGCCCTTCCCCATTACTAATCTCCCGCTTCATCAAAGAAAACCACTTTCCTGATTTCTAGCATCATACTTTTTTGGATGTACTCTTTTGTATATGCTTTCTTCTGCTTAATATTATGTTTGCAAGATTCATCCACATTTTGGAAATAGCTTTAGTTCTTAATTTTTACTTCTGTAAAGCATTTCTTTTTATAAAGATTTCACAATGTATTAATCTATTTGAATGGCTCCCAATATTTGGTTATTATGAAAAATGCCATTATAAACATTCTTGTATGTATCTTTTGGTACACAAATGTACAAAATTCTGTACATTCTCTACACAATATCGTAAATGTGGAGTTATTTAAACAAAGGCATAAGCTAATTTATGAATTGTACACGAGTGAAGATTACTTGTCTCTCAGTATTCTCGACAACACCTAGTATCACCAATCATTTGAATTTTAGTATTTCTGGTGGGTTTGTTGTAGCATTTCATCGTAGTTTTAATTTACATCTCCCTGATTAATGAACTTGATTACTTTTTTGTATGCTTAATGGCTATGTTGATATCCTCTTTTCTGAAATATTTGTTCAAATCTCTTGCTCATTTTCCTTTGAGCCGTCTGTCTTTTTTTATTTACTTGTAAGAATTCTTTATTCTGAATATGGAGTCCTTGTCATATATATGTATTGAAAATATATCCTCTAGCTCTGTGACTTTCTTTTTGATCTCTTAATAGAGTCATTTGATGAATAAGGGTTTTAATTTTAATGAAGTCTAATTTATCAATCTTTTCCTTTATAGTTAGTACTTTTTGTGTCCAATTGAAGAATATTTGCCTCTCTCAAAGACTATGAAGACATTCTTTTGTATCTTTTAAAAACTCTATCATTTGCCTTTCAAATTTAGGTCTATGATTCATTTCAAACTACTTTTCCTACATAGTGACAATATTCAATTTTCCATATGAATTTCTATTTGTTACAGCACCATTTATTGTAAAGAGACATTTCCCCCACTGCATTATAAATTCAAGTGAAGAATTTAATTTAAAGTTATCCCAGATGGATAATTTCCCCCACTCAACTGTGAGAAGAAAATGTAAATCCTCTCAAGAGCAACACATTTTCATTCCAGGTACAAAGACTTTTTAAAAATGAAATTCCAAAAACATGATCAGCTTTTAGTCATAATTATCAAAACAAAAAGGGAAAGAAAATAAGGAACCATCAGTGGTGTAGTGTAGGGCACCTTTATGGTAAATCAGTGAACTATGTGTGTATGGGTGTCTTTCTGAACTCACTATTCTATTGGACTATTTTTCCTTACTTGTATTACAGCCAAACTATTTTATTTGGTTGAGCCTTGTAGTAAGTCTGGTATTCTGGTAATATGAGTCTCCCAATTTTGTTCTTATTTTTCAATGTTGCCTTGGTCTTTCCTGGCTCTTTGAATTTCCAAATAATTTTTAGAATCACTTACTCAATTTCCAGGAAAGAAAACATCTGGGATTTTAATTGAGATTCCCTTGAAACTAGTAATCTGATTGAATTTTTTATAATATGAGTCTTTTTCCATGAACATACTGTATGTTTCCATTTATTTATGTCCTCTTTAATTTCTTTCAGTAACATTTTGTAGTTTTCTATGCATAAGTCTTGTATATCTTTTGTTATGTTTGTTCTTAGTTATTCAATGTTTTGCAAAAGGTGCTGTGTTTAAAATCTAAAACATTATTTTCTTTTTTTTTAATTTTTATTTTTTTTGGATGTACATCATATTTCGAATTCTGCATGTTCACCACCCGAACACTAATTATAGTGCATCCCCTCACATGTGACCCTAATCACCCGTTTTGCCCTCCCCCCTCCCCCCTTCCCCAATGGTAACCACCAGTCCAATCTCCAATGCTATGTGGTTTTTTTTTTTGTCGTTTTTATGTTCTACTTATGACTGAGATCATATGGTATTTGACTTTCTCCCTCTGACTTATTTCACTCAGCATAATACCCTCAAGGTCCATCCATGTTGTCACAAATGTCCGGATTTCGTAATTTCTTATGGCTGAGTAGTAGTTCATCGTGTATAAATACCACATCTTCTTTATCCATTCATCCCTTGATGGGCACCTAGGTTGCTTCCAAGTCTTGGCTATTGTGTATAATGCCGCAATGAACATAGGGGTGCAAGTATCTTTATGCCTTTGTGTTTTCAAGTTCTTTGGATAAATACCCAGCAGTGGAATAGCTGGATCATATAAAACATTATTTTCTAATTGTTACTTTTATCCAGTGAACTTGCTAAATTCAGTTAATAATTCTAATTGTTTACCTGCAGATTCCTTTTGCTTTTCTATATACACAATCATGGTGTCTCTTCATAATAACAGTTTTGTTTCTTGTCTTCTAATCCTTTTATTGTTTATTTCTATTCTTTACTTTATTTTAAAACCTCCAGCATCGTGTTGAATAAAAATTTTGATCAGGTGTATCCTTGCCTTATTCCCACTCTCAAGGAGAATGCTTTGAATACACTGGTGAATATGATGTTGGCTAGAGGAATTTTTTAGATACTCTTTATAAGAGTAAGAAAAGCTTTCTTCTATTCCTAGTTTGCTAATAACTCTTATCAGGAATGAGTTTTAAACATTATTTCTTCAAATAAGTTTTCTGCCCTTTTCTCTCTCTGTTTTCCTTCTAGAACTCCTACAATGTGTTAGTCTGCTTGATGTGGCCCCATAAGTCCCTTAAGCTAACTTCATTTTTTTTCATTCTTTTTCCTTTTTGCTTCTCCAATTGGGTGAGTTCCACTGCCTTGTCTTCAAGTTGACTGATCCTTTCTTCTGCTTCATGTAGTCTGCTGTTTAACCCCTCTAGTGTATTTTTCAATTTATAGTATTCTTCAGCTCTATGACTTATAACTTGGTACTTTCTTATATTTTCTCTCTTTCGGTTGAAGATCTCACTTTGTTCATCCATTTTTCTCCTAAACTTGGTGAGCATCTTTATGACCATTACTTTGAACTCTTTATCAGGTCAATTATTTATCTCTGTTTCGTTAAGGTCATTTTCTGAGGTTTTATTTTTTTCTTTTGTTTGGAACATATTCCTTTGTTTCTTCATTTTTCTTGACACTCTGTGTTGATTTCTATGCAACAGATGAAACAGCCACCTCTCTCAGACTTAAAGGAGTGGCCTCATGTAAGAGATGAGACTTATCACTCAACCCTACCCTAACTCTTGGCTATCTTTCAAACCTTTATGATTGTCCAAGTAGCCTATTTTATTTTTAATAGGTCTCAATAGTTGAGGATGTGCCTAGACCTGTCAGTATCCCAAAGGTAAGGATCTCAGTCATCACCCAGATTCAGGCTGATTGGGAGCCAGATCCTCAGGCAGCAGCCTTTAAAGTATGCAAATACATACAGTCCTGTGGGACCTACAAATGTAAGCCCCATTGGCCACCAGAGCCAGGTGATGTAGAAGTGTCCTCTGGCTGGCAGCCACAAAAATCAGGGCTCTAGACAAGGGTAAAAACTCCTTTCTGGAGGAACACATTTTCATTCCAGTGAGCTGAAGCAAGGCAGAAGGAGAATGCAAAGATGACATCCACTGCACTCCATCCCCTGAGAGCACCTAAGTAGGACCCTAGATGTGTGCCATATTAGAAGCCTGCTCCTTGGCCCAAAGCTCCAGGACAAATAAATAAGTCTCTTTCACAGAAAGACTGGAAGTGGATTCAGTCTGCTGTCTGTGTAATGCCCTGGTGGTGGTAACCAGTCAAGAACCATCTCTCCAATTGTTACAGTCCCATGGGACCCAGAAATGCAAGCCCCAGTGGCCATCAGAGCCAGGCAATCAAGGGGTGCCCCTTGGGCAGCAGCCACAAACCTGGGGTACTAGACTTAAAAACGGATGCACAAGACACTTACACGAGCTCTCCTCCAGGAGATACTGTGCAGTAGAGGGAAAGCTTGAAGATAACATCACCCTCCTAAGTCTCTGGAGAGGATTATATTTGGTCCTTAGATGAGTGTTTAATTAGACACCAGCCTCTCAGGATGCAGCTATGAAGATAAGCTAATAGGCCTTTTTCACAGAAAGACTGAACACCTCAGACTGTTGCCTCTCTGCTTTGTTCTGGGGGCAGTAGCTGGTTAAGAACACTTTTCCTTTTGTTGTAGTCCCCTGGGACCTGGGAGCATATGCCCCACTGACCACCAGAACGAGGTGATCTAGAGGTGTTCCCTGGGTGGCAGGTGCAAAAATCAGGATGCTGGATAAAGACACAAGCTCCTTTCTGGGAGATATCAGGGAGCAGGGATGAGACAGAGGAAGAGTGCAAAGATGGCACCAGCTGGACCTCTATCCCTGGAGAATATCTCGTAAGGCCACTAGAAGTGTATTAATTTAGATGCCTGCCCCTCAGGCCAATGCTTTAAGATAAGCAAATAAACCTTTCACAGAAAGTCTGGGCCCTTCTCAGTCAGCTGCCTCTGTATTGGGCCCTGGGGCAGGTGAGTCTGCATGAGTCCATTAAGAATGTTTCTCATTTTTCTATTGCCTTGTGGGTCACATGGATACAATCCCCATTGGCATTCAAAGTTACATGTTTTAGAGGCTCATCTCTCATGTACAAGTCTTAAAAGTTGGAGTGCCCTATGTGGGGTTTAAAGCCTTTACTCCTCAGGGAGAAGCTCGGGATTTTGACTTCCTTCTTGACTGTGGATCACTGCTCCAAGAGCGGGGTTTGTGGTGAGGTTGTGTTTCACATCTGTGCTTCTGCTTGCTTTGATGTGAGTTTTTTCTTATTTACCTAATGTGTAGGAGTTGTCCAGCTAATATTGGGGCCTTTTTCCCCAGAGAAAATTTTTCCATATGTAGCTGTACATTCAATGTGTCTGTGGGAGAAGGTGAACTCAGGATCTTCCTATATTGTGACAAATAAAAATGGCAAGTAATAGGATATATTGGAGTATATGAGGAAGCCATTTTGTGTAAACCTAATTCGGCCTGAGCTTGTCTTTCCAAAAGGGACTGACCACAGCCGTTGAGCCTGCATTGTATATCTGCTTTAGATATTCCCTATGGCAAGAACAAAGGCCCTTGAGATAAAGGTGCAACTTCCTTCCCCCTCCCAACGTTGGCATTCCCTTAAGGATTAAGCATCTTTCCTTAGGCTAGGAACTGATTACTGCACTCACCTGTGACCACCCAGCTCCAGACAATAGACCTGCCTCCTGCTACGCCCTCTGAGATAGCAGACCCACTACCTGCTGTGTCCATCAAGTGCTGTGCCGACAGGGCAATCTTGTGACTATTGTGGGAGGGACATTTCAATCATATGTGAAACTTCCTGTTTGGGGGTATATAACCACTCTGTATATGTCACCTCTTTGGTGCCCTTTCTTCCCTCGGGAAGAAAGGCCCCAGGCCATGGTCCTCAGATTTCAGCTCAGAATAAACTCACCCAAATTTTCATTTATAGATTGATTATGGATTATTTTCGTCAACAATTGCCATCTTGACGTAGAATATCTGTTTTAGTTCTTTTATCCTAGAGATGACAATGCAAATTCTCAAATGAGTAAAATGTTGTGTAAATTAATGTGTTTCTAATATACATATAATCCAAGAACCCTGGAAAACTATCTTTATTTTCTCCAGCCTTTTGTTCCATTCCTATCTGTACTTTAATTCTTCAAATATTTTAAGCCTCAAAAGACATTATCATAATTACTTGTAAAGTCAATATTCATTTAGGTTTACTCATATGATTTCCCTCTTTGTTTTGTTCTTTAGTTTCCGTCTGACATATTTGTCTTCTGCCTGAAGAAATTCATTTATTATTTCTATTGGTTAGGTTCTTGTGTTGGCTGGTGATGAGTTCTCTCAGGTTTTCTTTGCCTGAAATGTCTTTATTTTGCTTTCATTTAAAAAGAATAAATTCATTGATTGCTGAAATTTTGGTCAGTTATTTCCTTTCAGTGTTTTGAAAACTTTATGTTATCATCTTCTGGCTTCCCTTGATTCCCTTCAAAGGTAATGTATTTTTTCTCTGACAATTTTTAAATTTTTGTCTTTGAATTTTATTTTCAGCACTTTACCATGAACATACCTAGATGTGGTTTTACTTGTATGCACCCTGTTTGAAATCCTTAATAGATCTTGAATCTGTGGCATGACATTTTTCCTTATTTTAGGGAAATTATAGTCTGTTATCTCTTGCATTATCTCTTAAAATATTGCTTCTGCCCCACTCTCTCTTTTCCATTTAGGACATCATTTAAAAATATATCTTTTCATGATATCCTATATATCTCCTATTCTCTCTTTCTCTTTGTTTGTATTTTTTATCTTTTTTCCTCCTTTGCTTTGGTCTGTATATTTTCTGTGACTTCCCTTCCATTTCACTAGTCGTCTTTTTCACTCACTACTGGTAAACACATCCACTAAATTCCTAATTCTTAATTCTTCCTCAGTTCTAAAATTTGCATTTGATTATTTTCTATTGATTCTAGTTCTCTGCTGTAATTATATACACATTATTCATAGTTATTTTAAAGTTTCTTTCTGATAACTCCATTATCTGGAACTCATGTGGATCTGTTCCTTCCAAATATTTTTCTCTTACCTTTTGATCATTGAAAAAATCCATTATATCTTACAATTTGTGTTTTTGAATCCTATATATTGTGTTAAAAAGTTGTGGAGAGGGGCCGGCCCCGTGGCACAGTGGTTAAGTTCGCACATTCCGCATCTCAGTGGCCCGGGGTTCACTGGTTCGGATCCTGGGTGCGGACATGGCACTGCTTGGCACGTCATGCTGTGGTAGGCGTCCCACATATAAAGTAGAGGAAGATGGGCATGGATGTTAGCTCAGGGCCAGGCTTCCTCAGCAAAAAAGAGGAGGGCTGGGGTGCTGGCCCCATGGCCGAGTGGTTAAGTTCACGCGCTCCGCTGCAGGTGGCCCAGTGTTTCGTTGGTTCGAATCCTGGGCACGGACATGGCACTGCTCATCAGACCACGCTGAGGCAGCGTCCCACATACCACAACTAGAAGAACCCACAACGAAGAATATACAACTATGTAACGGGGGCTTTGGGGAGAAAAAGGAAAAAAATTAAATCTTTAAAAAAAAAAAAAGAGGAGGGCTGGCAGTAGTTAGCTCAGGGCTAATCTTCCTCAAAAAAAAAGTTGTGGAGATAATCTGAGGCTGTTGATTATTATATCTTCTTTGGAGTAGATTAGCTTTTGCTTCTCCTGGTGGAAGCCTACCATCTTAATCCAATCAGTGATTGTGTTGAATGATGTCTGGCTTTTAATCTTTTTAAAGGCTTGTTTAGTACTACTTTTTGTTCCTAACCTTGGGTCTATTCATATGGAGCACCCAATTCAAACCTAGGGCGTTACTCTCCACATTACTTGGCTCCAAGCTGTAGTTTTTGCTTCACCAGTTCCTTGAGATATCTGAAATCTCTTTTCAGCTTCTCAACCTCTTAGCCATCACTTATGAGTTGAAAAATGTCTTGAGATGTCAAGTAGTGTGAATGGGAGGCTTACCTATCAGTGTTTACCTTATGTCCAGGATCATATTCCTGATAGGTCTTTGATTCCTTTCCAAAAAATTTTTAAACAGTATTAGTCCTTTCTATTTCTTAGCAGAAGGGTTAATCTGATAGAAATTTATTCTCCATAGATAGAAGAGTAATTTTCATGGCCTGTATGTCAGTTCTCATCTTCTGAGGAGCAGATGTCAAGAAAGTATTAGCTATGCAAGAAACTTATTTGTGAAACATCTACGAATATTGGGGAGGGAGCATGAGTAAGCAGAGAGAGTTTCAACTGTGATTTAAGTCTTACGAACCTGTAAAAGAAGAGAGGGAAGAAAGGATTAGGTAAGAAGATCTTCAGATCACAGAGAAGTTCCAATAAAGTTTTAGCAGGGCTATATGAAGGTCCCAAGGGAAGGAATGGGACAACACAGGTACCCCCACGGTACTTCTTCATTGACTGGGAGCAGCTGTGGGTAAATGTGGTCTTAGAATTCATGGGGTAAGCAGTGGAAACTATGATCTTTGCTTCAGGGTCTTTTGAAAGCAATCTGAGTAGCACATCTCCACCATATTATACCTCATGTGCTGCACATTTCTGTTTTTACACATATGTTCATGAAGCATCTCCCCCAAGGTTCCTGTGGGCTTTAGTTCCTGTGGAGGAGCTTAGAAGAGGGAAATTAGTAGGACAAACTACTGCTTTTATCACTGTATTTGGTGTCCGGTCACAACTGGTACTCATCTCCCACCTCAGATATAATCTCAGTAGGTCTTGATAGCTTGCTTGGTCATGTGACCCGAAACTTTATTCTTAAGGTGACTGAGCCCTTAATTCTCTCCTCAGGCTGTCACTGCTGCAGGTGTCTAATCGGGCATGGAACTATAAAAAGATGATCAAATGTATCACCTAAGTTCCATACATTTTATTGTCTGCCACCATTGTGTAAAAAGAGCCCAATCTCCTCCTGCTGATCAAGGTCAATAACCCTCGCCACACTGTTGACTTCTCATCTGCTGGTGCTTGGATTCAAGGAGCCCAAAGAATCCAGGTGGCAATTGTATCTTCTAGTTCAGCAGGACCATTTCTATAATCCCAGGAAAAATTCATTAGGGACAAGGACATCTAATCCTGCAGATCCCAGAGTTGTGGGAACATAAATACAAAGTCCTCTAGTGGGTGACTTGGAGTGACGGCAAGTGGGGCCACTTTTGCTTCCAGTCCTTTGTTCCTAGAACCATGTTTCATTCCTACTGGGGACATTGTACCAAATAGAGGTCTCTGGCGTAATGCTTATACTTCATCCTGAAGTATAGAATCTTATCTTTGTGGAGCATTGCCTTCAAACTGTCACTTCACCTGTACCTTAAGTTGGTCATTCTAATATTCTGCAGTACCGGCTGATTCTAGATTGTGTAATGTGTGATGTGACCAGTGGCTCCCATGGTCATGGACCCACTCCCATACCTCACATCAGATATTCTTTAAGCCCTCAAATAGTGTTGCTGGCTGAGGCCCTGTGGGTGGGAAAAGGTAAACCAATACCAAGAATAGGCATCTCTCCTTGTGAGGATGAATAACTGACCCTTCCAAGACAGAAGGGGTTCAATATAGTCAACTTACTACCAAGTGGCAGATTGGTCTCTTTGAATAATAGCATATTATTGGATACTGAGCATTGATTTTGTTTCCAGCAGGTTGGATATTGAAAGGCAGCAGTAGCAAAATGGATCTCAATACAGTGGAGTCCATGCTGTTGGGCCCACGCATAGTCTCTGTCTCTGCTACCTTACCATTCTATAAATGTGCCCATACTGCTAGGTTTGGGGTGGCCGAAAAGCTAAGTCTGACTAATGCCAACTGCCCAAGTTATTTTGTCTATGTTTGTTTGGTCTATCTTCCACGTGGATGCTTTCTGCTATGCATTGACATATGATCCAAAAATCTTTCCACTTAGTGCTTACTCCCATCCACCCATCCATATGCCTCTACTTCAGACTTACTTGTCTTCCATCTTCCAGTCCTTTTCTTTTCAGTCTCCTGATTAGCTGGGTAGGTTATTGGCCATTGCTTAGAAATATGTATATATTCTTACTTTGGGTCACTTCTGCTTCCACATAAATTAGATGAACAGGTACCACTTATTTTTATTAGGGTTTTTTGTTGCCTGGTGATGAATTTGCTTAGTATTTCTGTGTCTGAAAATATCTGCATCTAACAAGTAGAGAACATGCAATCTTTTAGAAGATACATGAAATGTTTATGCCATCTGCATGAATGCTGAAGGCATGTTTTCTTTGGGCTACTCCTAGCCAGTGATGGAGAAAGGTGAGGGACTAATGAAAATCCATTCTTGATCAAGAATGCAATGCAAGATCCATATAACAGGCAAATTTAAGTCAAGTACACAACCTTTATCTGGTCAAAATTTTCTCGCAATGTTCTGGAGTCTGAGGCTTTTCCAAGAAGATGATCCTTCATTGAATCCGGTTTGTTATTTTTTACATTCAAATCTTTTACATCCTAGTTAATTTTTGGTCTTCTTGACCTATTGATTTTTGGTGGAGGTACTTAAAAATATTCCACTGTGGTCATAGAGATGTCAATTTCAAATTTTTATTCGATTGGTTTTATCTTTTTATATTTTGAGGCTCTATTATTAGTTGTATAGGATATATTGATGGTTCAGGATTGCTGTCTCACAGTCATGTTGGACAAATTTCAGAGTCAGTCACTCAGCCTACAGGAGCTTTATTCAGTTTCTGTTCATGATTCTGTGGCTTATGTTCTTGAGCCTCTCAAAGTGTGTTGCTTCACATAAGCTGCCTTAAGCAGAGATTGTTAGCAGCTTATTTCAACCTTCTTTCATGAGTGGGAGGATTCAATTCCAAATCTGGGTTTTAATCAGTAAGCCTAATCCTAGTTGTCAAACTTACATGAAGCACTTTATTTTTTTTATTGTTTAAAATAATATTTTTTTCTGTATTTTCTTTTTTTAAGTTTTTTGTTAGGATGTACATCATAATATCTTTCGAATTATGTGTAGATTACATCATGTTCACCACCCTAAAACTAATTATAGACCATCCCCTCACATGTGAGCCTAATCACCCCTTTTGCTCCCCCCTCCCCCCTTTCCCTATGGTAACCACCAATCCAATCTCAAATGCTATGTGTCTGTTTGTCATTGTTTTTATCTTCTACTTATGAGTGAGATCATACAGTATTTGACTTTCTCCCTGTGATTTATTTCACTCAGCATGATACCCTCAAGGTCTATCCATGAAAACGCAAAGGCATAAAGATACTTGCACCCCTATGTTCATTGCAGCATTTTACACAATAGCCAAGAGTTGGAAGCAGCCTAGGTGCCCATCTAGGGATGAATTGATAAAGAAGATGTGGTATTTATACATGATGGAATACTACTCAGCCATAAGAAATTATGAAATCCAGCCATTTGTGACATGAAGCACTTTAAACTCCCAGGACTCTTTGGGAGACTCATTTCTAGATCCATTGGCTGATTTTAGGCTCAGAGAGCAGCAGATTGTGACTTTAGCTTACCCATTGCTGTATCTTTCTTTAAATTTAGGAATCATATAGCATGTTTTCTTTTTTTGGCCTGAGTGTGTCATTGATTTTCACTATTTATATATTACCTAACATTATTATATGTTTGGTCTAAAATGGTCTTTCAAAGAATTAACTTAAAATGTCATGTTAATTAGAAGTCTAAGGCCTCTGCTCTGCCTTCACACTCCTATTACACCAGCTCCTTATTATCTTTAGAAAATTTCCACACCACTTCCTTTTTTGCCTGTCTCTACCTATTACTCCTCTCTAGCATCATCTCTGGATATCTGATCCTTATTTAGATCTCAATTTTGATACCTGGTATTTGTCTCTGTCCCCTGCCTCTGACCTCAGTTTTAAGGGCTTGTCATTCTGCCCCCAAAAGAATTGACATTTGGCTTCTCTTCTCATTTAACCATAGTTTAATGTCCTGACCTAAGCTCTGAAGGATCAACCAAACAGGGCCATTTTCTACCTGACCTTCCCAAGAGGTGAAAAGAACCAGACACTTCCTTGTGCCACTACTGACCCTTGTGCAAATCTCTCTTTTAGTAACAATCATACTATAGTGAAATATCTTCCTATGAGACTTTCTTTTCTACTAGACTATGAACTTCTTGAGGGCAAAGAAGATGTATTCAAACACTTCTGAAATAAGTAAGTTTCTAAATTTTGATTTTTATAGGAGATTTTATTCAGACTTTTTACAGACAAAACAAAACAAAAACACAACTACGCAGAACATATTCTAATTTTCACCACAAGATGGAACCATCAGAATTCAAATCATAAAGAACAAGAACAATAAAATAACTTAAAGCCAAGGCTGTGAGAATTGATACAATTTTCAATTCTATTCAAACAAATATTGAATGAGAAATTATGCATTGCTTGGAACAGAAAAAAAGGGCTCATACTTTCCACATTTTAGGTCTATACTCCTTGCCCCAAAGCAAGAGCATAAATGTTTTTCAGGGAATATACTTTTACAAGAGATTAATGTGATTTTACATAAAGTGGTTAAAGTAAATATTGACTATGTTTCAAAAATTAGGACTCACTTATTGCCAGTCTCACAAGAGGGATCTTTGTAGTCGTGTTTTTTATTTTATATTTGATTGTCCTGATAGCTAAAAGAGAAAAGCCTTAAAACTTGCTCACAAAATAGAACCCAGTGATTTATCAACAATTTTATTAGGAGAATTCAGGAAAGCTTAAAAGCTGCCTCTTCCAAATGTTTGGGAAGTTAAAATCCTTTTTATGACTTTAGTGAAGGCACTATTAAATCTAACGGTCTAATAATATTATACTAATTGGTATTTTCTCCTTTTTTATGTTACTTCATCAAACAAATTCATGAGACAAATATTTATTGTTTATCAATTGCAAGGTGATATTTTTAAAAAGCACAAAGAATTAACTTACCACCCTATAATCCATTGACTCCTTGACCTGCTAATTCCCCCTTTCTATTCCTCATCCTTGGATAATGCTCACTTTCCACTTCTATACCTGGGTTCCTCAAAGTTGGTGGAAAAAGTCGCAAAGCTTCCATCTTTGGTCCATTAAAAATGCACGTAATTTAACATATGGTGGGATTTTCCTGCCATAATATAAGAATTGTGTTTATAATAATGTCCATAAGCTAGTGATGTGAAGGCAAGATTTAGTGTACAGACTTTTTAAATTTGGGAGATTTTGCCTGACAGTCCAAATGCCCAAGTTCTCTTTAAAAAGAGAATATCTGACAGCACTGGATTTCTAATTACTTAACGGCAGCAATTGGCTGGAGTTGAGAAGTCACTGCAACCTTTAGATAGAATGTTTTAACTCTAGATTTTCACAGTGCTCAGAAATATCTATTGAATAATATCTGAGTCACTGAACTGCTTTTCATTACTATTCTGGCTATTATAGATAATTTTCTACTCCTTGGTTTATCTGTGGCCAGTCCTCTCAAGTTGCTAACAGCACTCTTAACAAATGAGCAACATCTTACTGAGGAAATGAAGGGAAAATATCTAGAATAAGCAAGTTCATATAGACAGAAAGTTGCTTAGTAGTTACCAGGGGTTGAGGGTGAGGGGAGAGTTATTGCTTAATGGTTAAAAGTTTCTGTTTGGGATGATGAAAAAGTTTTGGAAGCAGATAGTGGTGACAGTTGCACAATGTTGTGAAAGAACTTAATGCCACTGAATTGTATGCATAAAAACATTAAAATATATAATTTGTATGGAATCACCAGAGCAATTTTGAGCAAGAAGAACAAAGCTGAATGCATCACACTTCCTGATTTCAAAATATATTATAAAGCCACATTAATTAAAACTGTATAGTCCTGGGATAAAGACAGATATATAGATTTATGGAATACAATAGAGAGCCAAAAAATAAATCCATATATTTATGGTCAACTGATCTTTCATTAGGGTGCTGAGAATACAGGATGGTGCTTCAACAAATGGTGCTGGTAAAACTGGATATCCACATACAAAATAATGAAATTGGACTCTTCATCATAAACAAAAATCAACTAGTAGTAGTAAACAGATTGAATCAGTAATAAAAATGACATAACAAAAAACAAAATTCCAGAACCAGATGGCTTCACTGGTAAAGTCTACCATACATTTAAAGAGTGAATATCAAGCCTTCAAGATTTTCCCAAAATAGAACAGGACAGAACATTTCCAAACTCATTTTATGAAGCCAGCATTACCCTGATACCAAAACCAGACAAGAATACCACAAAAAAAGAAAATTACAGGCCAATATCCCTGATGAACATAGATGCAAAAATCCTCAACAAAATATTAGGAAACTCACTTCAATGATACATTAAAAGGATCATACACCATGACCAAATGGGATTTATTCTAAGGATGGAGGGATGGTTCAGCATCTGCAAATCGATCGATGTAATACACTGCATTAACAAAATGAAGGATAAAAATCCTAAGATCATCTCAATAGATGCAGAAGAAGCATTTGACAAAATTCAACATCAATTTATGATAAAAGCTCTCAACAAAGTGGGTATAAAGGGAGCATACCTTAACATAATAAAGGCCATATATGGTGAGCTCATAGCTAACATCATACTCAATGGTGAAAAGCTGAAAACTTTTCCTATAAGATCAGGAACAAGACAAGAATGCCCACTCTCATCACTTTTAATCAATATATATTTGAATTACTAGCCAGAGCCATTAGGCAAGAAAAATAAATAAAAGGAATCCAAATCAGAAAAGAAGAAGTAAAATTGTCACCATTTGCAGATGACACGATATTACATATAGAAAACCCTGAAGACTCCAGCAAAACACCTTTAGAATTAATAAATGAATTCAGGAAAGTTGCAGAATACAAAATCAATACAAAAAAATATATTGTGTTTTTATACACTAATAACAACATATCAGAAAGATAAACTAAGAAAGCAATTCCATTTCCAATAGCATCAAAAAGAACAAACTACCTAGGAATAAAATTAACCAAGGAGGTGAATGACCTGTACACTGAAAACTATAAGACAATGAAAGGAATTGAAGAAGACACAAATAAATAGAAAGATATGCCATGCTCATGGATTGGAAGAATTAATATTGGTAAATTGTCCTTACTACCCAAAGTGATCTATGGATTCAATGCAATTCCTATCAAAAGTCCAAGGGCATTTTTCACAGAACTAGGACAAACAATCCTAATATTGATATGGAACCACAAAAGACCCCAAATAGCCAAAGCAATCCTGACAAAGAAGAACATAGCAGGAGGCATCACACTTCCTGATTTCAAACTGTATTGTGAAACTATAGAAATCAAAACTGTATGGTATTGGCACAAAAACAGACATATAGGACAACAGAACAGAATTAAGAACCTAAAAATAAACCCTCATTTTTATGGGCAATTAATTTACAACAAAGGAACCAAGAGTATGTAATAATATCTTCAATAATGGTGCTGGGAAAACTGGACAGCCACATGCAAAAGAATGAAACTGGACCATTATCTTACACCATACACAAAAATTAACTCAAAATGGATTAAAAACTTGAATGTAAGCCCTGAAACTATGAAACTCCTAGATGAAAACAGGTGGTAAGCTCCTAGAGATTGGTCTTGGTAATGGTTTTTTGAATTTGACACCAAAGCTAAGGCAACAAAAGTAAAAATTAAAAAGTGGAGCTACATCAAATTATAAAGCTTTTACACAGCAAAGGAAACTGGCAACAAAGTAGAAAGCAACCTACCAAATGAAAGAAAATATTTTCAAATCATAGACCTGCTAAAGGGTAATATCTAAAATATGTAAAGAACTCATAGAACTCAATAGCAAAAAACAAGCAACCTAATTAAAAAATGGACAAAGGGCCCAAATAGACATTTTTCCAAAGAAGACATATAGATGGCCAACAGGTACATGGAAAGATGCTCAACAACACTATTCATGAGGTAAATGCAGATCAACACCACCATGAGATGTCACCTCACACCTGTTAGAATGCCTATTATCAAAAGATAAGAAATAATGGGAAAAGAGGTGGAGAAAAGGGAACGTTTTTGCACTGTTGGTGGGAATGTAAATTGGTGGACCCATTGTGGGCAAACAGTATGGAGGTTCCTTAAAAATTTTAAAATAGAATTACTATATGATCCAGCAATTCCACTTCTGGATATTTATTATCCAAAGGAAATGAACACACTAACTTGATAGGATATATGCGGCCCCATGTTCATTGCAGTATTATTTACAATAACTAAGATGTGGAAACAATCTATGTGTCCACCAATGAATGAGTGGATAAAGAAAATGTGGTATATATATACACAATGGAGTATTGTTCAGCCATAAAAAAGAAGGAAATCTTGTCGTTTGCAACAACATGGATGGACCTTGAAGACGTTATACTAAGTAAATTAAATCAGACAGAGAAAAACAAATACTGTATAATCTCACTTATATTTGGAATTTAAAAAATCCCAAATTCACAAATACAAAGGACAGATTGATGGTTGCCAGAAGTAGAGGGTGGGAGATGGGCAAAATGGGTGAAAAGGGTCAAATGTGCAAGCTTCCTATTATAAAGTAAATAAGTCATGGGGATGTAATGTACAGCATGGTGACTATAGTTGATAATATTGTATTGTACGTTTGAAAGTTGCTAAGAGAGGAGATTGTAAAAGTTGTCATCACATGACTAGCACAGGAGGCAAAAAATCAACAAGTAAACAAAAGCATAATATTACAAATTGGGGTAACTACTATGAATGAGAGGAAAAGAATGAAGAACAGATAATAGCATGGAGTGAGACGACTTATTTTAAATCTAGTGGTCAGTGATGGCTTGTCTGAATAGGTAGCAATAAACCGAGACCTGAAGGAGGATAAGGAGATAGCTACACAAGAGTTGTGTAAGAGACGCCTAACAGAGGCAAGAGCATTTTCAACACCCTGAGTAGGTTCAGAACTTCTCTTGAAGAACTTAAATAAAGGCTGATGTAGCTGGCAGTAAAGTGGTGAGTGGTGTGAAATGAGTTAGGAGAAGTAGTCTTAGGCAAGATCATGTAGGATTTGTAAGTTTAAATTCTATTTCCAGGGCAACGGTAAGTGATTGAGGGCTTTAAGCAGGGTGGTGACATGGTCATATATCAGCTTTTAAAAGATTATTTTAATATTTTTTAAGACTGTATGGAAGCAAAAGTGACACCAGTGAGAGTGGTTACTCCTGAAGTACACATATTTTTCTAAATGGAAGCACAAAAATTCTTGACAATGATTGCCTTTGGGTGCTGGAATGGGGAAGAGGCAGATGAAGGGATGGAGATAGTTGCTTTTCATTTAATATCCTTATGTACTGTTTAGACTAATAAAAATGCAATTATAAAGTTTATATTAAAATACAATTGCATATACCTACAAACAACAAAAACAACTCAACAGAAAGAGGTCATTGCCACAATCCAGGAAAGAGGGTTTTGGCTTGGTTGGTGGTGAAAAGGATAGAGAGAAATGAATTGACTAAATATTTATTTTGGTGGTAGACCAAATAAGATTTGTGATGAATCTGTTATGGGAAGGTTGGGGGAGAGGTAATGAGTGTATTGTGGTTCCATTGGCTGTAATGCAGTGTTTCATTTATTGATTTGGGGCAGGGGAGCAAGTTTCATGTGTCTTTGTAAGGTAAGGGTGGGAATAAAGATTGTTTTAGATGTATTGAGATGCCCATGTGACATTCAAGTGGAGATAGCAAGCAGATAGTTAACTACATAAGTTCAGAGTTTGAGGAAGAAATTAAAGTTGTATGTATATATTGGGAATCATTGGCATATTGATGAAATTTAAATGTTTGGATGAGATTACCTAGAGTGAGAGTGTAGAAAGAGGTGAAAGAGGGTTTAAGACTGAGACCTAAATGAAACTAATATTTAGAAGTCAAGTAGAAGAGGAGCCAGCACAAGGGAATGAGAATGAGACACTAGAAATATAGAAAGCAAGCCATGTGGAAGTAATATCGCAGAAGTGAAGAGAGTATTTCAAGAAAGAGCATTGTCAAAAATTGTTACAAGTAAAACGAGAAATGAAAAGTCAAAGCATTCAAAGAAACTTGCCTTTACCTAGCACTGAAGTTCAGCATGTGTCTCATTTTCTCTAGGCTGTAATAATTAGACTGTATCATCACTGGGTCTTTGCCCTCTTTCATGTCTTGCCCTCATATTTCAAAGATGACTATGACCCCAATAGTAACATGTCCTGCAAACCATAGGTCACATCGCTCAGTAGCCACATTCTTAACAAATAGCACAGAGGGTAGAAATTGCTCATGCAGGGGTCATTTGTGACAAGTTGGCCCAATCATAGTTTATGGAGGCTTCTGTTACATTGAAAGTTGGATTTCTCTTGATAGACCAGAATTAAGATAAAAATGAATAATTTTTAAACTCCTGGAATGCTATAGGTATGGTGTGGATAGGACTCCCTTTTTTGAAAAGGTTAGTTATTGGAGCCAGTAGAGAAATGAGAGATGAGGTATTGGTACTACATTGTGAACTCTTGGAACTATTAAGACCTATTAATTAAGGGTCTCTCAATCCAAGTTCATGGATGCTTCATTTAGTGTCATATCAATGTCTTGGTCAGCTAGGATGTGGTCTAGGAACTCCACTTCAAGACTCTGCAATGCATATTTCTCAGGATCGGTGCAGAGGTGATGTGGCTGTTATTTGTGAAACTTCCCAAGGCTAGGGGTTTGTGGGATTCAAACTTCAGTGAATAAAAACGGAATTATGCAAGCAAATGATTGTATTACAGTCTTGAAAGCTGTACAAGATCTTGTTCATGAGCCGTTGGAAGACAGTGGGAGTATTGCAGATAACAAATAACATCAATCTATATTCAGTTTACGAAGCACGTTTGTAACTCTGGCTTTCCTCTGTCCTCTTTTATGATTCAGACAAAGTGCTATGCATCTCAGAGATTCAGCCTTATTAAAATTGGCTTGTGAAATTGATACAGAAAGCAAGATATTAGTAAAAGCCTCCAAACAAACCAGGTTTCCATATATCTAGCTATAGCTCTAATAACAGGACAAAGTCTAATATGTTGTTAAGATTTTCTTAATCTCTCATAAGGGGAAAAGCAAGGTTGGGTCAGGTAGCACCCTAGAATGTTGTCCTTAGTAGTATACATTTCCCAAAATCTCCAGTGAGAAGTGATTGTGATTTCATTGATTACATACCCAAGTGGAAGATGGGAATATGGTAGATTCTGGGAAAAGTGTCCAAATCTTCCTCCTCACCTTTCTCCTAGAGGCCAAGAGTTAGCCTGTGGGTGTGATTTCAGATTGAGAAGTTATCTGAAGCGCACAAAAAAGTGAGAAAAGTTAAATAGTATGAATGCTAAGGTCCAAGAAACAGGAGAACCAGAGACAGATATTGAAATTTAAATGGCTTAAACTTCTCTCTGTGTGCCGATGAATTCCAAATTTGCATTCCCTGACAAGATCCTGCCTGTGATTTTGTAACCTCATATACAACTGTTTGTCTGATATCTTCACTTAAATGCCTCACAAGCACCTCAAATAAAATTGTCCAAGATGGAATTCATGCTTTAATTTTCTCTCTGAATTAATTCTTCTCCTCGTGTCCCCTATCACATATATATTCAACTGGTTAAGCAAACCAGAAACTTAGACACATTTAAACCTTCCCTCTCTCTCACCCTTTGCCTACAAATCTCTGGAATTACTGGATTTCTCTCCGTCTCTGTTTCTACTAAGTCACCATTGTGTGTCACCTGGACTATGGCAATAGCCTATTGTAATGTGTTCTCCATACAACAGCCAGCGTGGACTTTTAAAAATACCTGACTGTTAAAACTCTTTAATGGCTTCCCATTGTGTTGAGGATAAAAGCCAAAAATCTTTAACCAAGATCAGCATGGTCTGACCCCTACCTTACCATACATCAATTTTTCTCTTGCTAAAGTCCAGCCACTGGACCTCAAACATTGGCCTGTTCTCAGTTTTTCAGAGGTACTTTGCTTTGTACTTTGTTTTGCCATATCTCAAACCCTTTGAACCTACCATTCCCCTGTCCTTGCAACTTCTTCCCCTTATTTTAGTTCAATCAATTATTTCATTCTTCCAATACCTACTACTTAGAATATGTAACGAAACCTTTTCTTACTCCCTGGACTAAGTTAGATCCCTCTATTATGTGCTAAATTATCCTATATTTCTCTTTTGCAGTACTTACCAGATTTGTGATTCAATAATTGTAGAAATGTTTGTTTTATATCTGGCTTTTCTAATTGAAAGCAATATGAAAGTGGAGATTGTGTTTGTGTCTGTCCAGTTTATCATCTTCATTTATTTATACAGTGCCTAACTCATACTAGATACTCAATGAATTAATGAATCTGAAAAATAGCTAAGAGTCGAAGATCAAGGTGATATTACATGTGAGTTGGGCATAGACCTGGAATGCGAGAGCCTCACATGACTACTGAGACTACTAGCTATGAGTGTTAGGGCTTGCTTTGATGAGCTGAGAGGGGTAAGATTTTCAGGTTAAGTCATAGTGGCTTAAGAACCCCAAATAAAGGAGACTCCTCTCTATACCAACATACACATATAAGGCCCAAAGTTCTTTCCAGCATCTTTCATGTTGACCTTCCATTTTATTATTGTCCACAAATGTCATCATTGTGCTCCTATGCATACCCAACATGTCCTTCACTATTTTCCTTTCTCCCTTTGCTCCCTATGTCATAATAGACACAAAAGAAACACTTCCTTTACATACTGACCTTTAAAATGTGTTTTCTTATCAGAAAAATAAAGCATACTAGAGAAATTTTAGAAAATATAGACAAAGTAGGAAGAAGCAGTCATCCAAATTTCACCAACTGAATATCACTGCTTTTAATAATTTGATATAGTTCCTATCAGCCTTTTTTATTTCTATGCATAGGCGTTATTTTTCCCTGATTGTTGTTATATCAAAAATATTTTTATAATGAAATATTGAGCAAACTTTTCTAGTAATCAAACAATCCACAACTGTAAGATAAAGCAATATCCTGAAAACTTAAAACCTTTATTTGCAAATGAAGCTTTAAATTCCAAGCTTTCAGATCATGATCCTAAACATAGTTTTATGTTCAGGTCTCAATAATGTTACATATACAGTCCTCAATAATAATATACCCATGCGTGCACACACACACACACATGCATGCATGAAATGTTTATTTCTACTATAGTAATAGAATTTTGGCTATCTTTTTTATTTTTTTATTTACTTTTTTTGAGGGAGATTAACCCTGAGTTAACTGCTGCCAATCCTCTTCTTTTTGCTGAGGAAGACTGGCCCTGAGCTAACATCCATGCCCATCTTCCTCTACTTTATATGTGGGAGGCCTACCACAGCATGACATGCCAGGCAGTGCCATGTCTGCACCCGGGATGTGAACCGGCAAACCCTGGGCCGCCAAAGCGGAATGTGCGAACTTAACCGCTGTGCCACGGGGCTGGCCCGAATTTTGGCTATCTTTAATACATCAGATTCCCACTAGTCTGGGAACAATCTCTGAGCCAACATTTCTTTGACTCAGAAATTATTCCTGACCTAATGTTTGCAACCTCTTCTCTGACACTGCTGGGGAAAAGCCAACACCAGCTGGATGTCGGAGAGGAAAGAGGAAATAACTAACTGTCTGAACTAAGTGATCAGAAGGGGGAAAGGGGATCGCATACTTAGGCAAGTGAATATAAAATACTAATTCTTTTACAATTAGCTTTCTCTTTCCTGGTTACTTCAAAAATTAGCTTCAAGATATTGATATTTTGTTTTCAAGTGTTTTCTTTTACCAGTTTTAGATCTATAACAATGAATACACTTTTATTTATTAATTATTTTTTATATTGACATCTCTCTGGGCAGAGTCTGATTTTAGATTCCTACATTTCTTATCTTCTTAAGCTACTTATTTATCCAAAACTCAGGTGAGCACTGATTTCAGCCCTTTTATCCAGGGGAGCCACATACTAGTAAGCGTTACAACTAACTACACAGTTACACTAATCTTCTACTTTGCTCTATCATCACAGCTGCTTTCTTTAATGTGCTACTCTAATTATCTAACCTAGATATTGTAGTGAAGCATACTAGAAGTTCCATCAACATTACCTTCATGCTCGTAATCTATTATTTTCCTCCTGCCTGCACACCCTGCATCTACATCTCTCCTCTTCTTAATTAGATTTAATAAAGACCATTTTTGTGAAGAAAAAATTGCAATGCTGATGGTTGCAGCATATGTAGTGAGCCCTGCTTTTAACCTCTGTTACGTCTTAGAGATGCAGTAATAATTTTAATATCTTCTTTCTAACTACCGGTTTGAGTATCCATGACTGGGTGGTTTCATTGGTTACAGAGAGAAGACCTAACAGAAATGACTTAACATGCAGCTGTCTTGGTAGTGAGAGAATGTTAATTATTTCAGATTCTGAAGTTCCAAATGGGTTGCCATTTTTAAATAACTAGTCAAGATAAGCATAAGGCATACACACTTTGCTCTTAGTAGATCATATATGATTATTTTGAACAATATTTTCACAGGAAACAGAACTATCTATTGCAATTTTATGTTGCACATTCTTTTGAGGATTGTGCAAAATGCTCCATATGGGTTCATTTCACTCTCTCTTCTTCTCACTCTCCATCTCTCTCTTTCTTTTTCTTTACTTTTTCCTCCCTCCCTCATCCCTTCTCATTTTTTCTCCTTCTCTCCTTTCCTTCCTTCTTCATTTTTTTCTAATTAAAAAAATATTTGCTTGCAAATCCTAAGAAAATATTTATTTTTGTGCATTTAGTTATGGTGTGTGCAATTTGTTCCTTATCACTATATTGGAATTCTTCTATTGTGTTTAAAGAAGTTCCTGTTCACCTGTGTCAAGCCTAAGTTTGAGTTAACCTGTAATGGGTAGAGTAAATTAATGGTTTATGAATATCAACTGAGAGTTACGGAGAATCTCATAGGCAATTATTTTTCAGGGATTATTGGATTCATAGGGTACTTTTTTGAGTAAAAATTCAAGTTTAAACAATCAGTCAAACAACAAAAAAAATTCTATGTGGCCAGAAGGCAACATAGTAGTGAGAACACAAAACCAGAAATAAGAAATTATGGGTCCAGTCTTAGTTTGTTTAATTACTATGTGATCTTGGGTAAGTAACTTTAATGGCCTGAGATCTACTTTCTTATTCTGTGAATTAATACAAAACCCACATTTGGCCTGTCCATAGGAAAAAAAATAGTAAAATTTGATGTAAATGTGCTTTCTGATCATAATATATGAGGAATAATTTTTATGATGTATATAAATTTTAGGAGAAACATTGAAATTAAAGGGCAGTTACAGCACAATTTAGAATAATCTCAAGGAATCAGGGGACCTATGGCAAGTTGTCTTACTCAGTTCAGGCTACCATAACAGAATATCATAGACTGGGTGTCATAAACAGCAATCCTTTATTTCTCATAGTTCTGGAAGCTGAAAATCCAAGATCAGGGTGTCAGTATGGCCGAGTCCTTGGTGAAGGCCCTTTTCCTGGTTTACAGATTGCCATCTTCTTGCTGTATCCTCACATGGCAGAAAGCAGAGAGAGAGAGGAAGCTAGCTTTCTCATGTCTCTTTTTACAAGGGCATTGATCCCTTTGTGAAGGATCCACCCTTATGACCTAATTACCTCCTGAAGGTCCTGTCTCCAAATACCATTCCACTGGGGATTAGTGTTTCAACATATGAATGATGGAGGAACACATGCATTCATTTTATAGCACAAGTGATAGATTTTGGGTTAGGAATGCAGAAAGACAAGATGTGGAACATGATGCTGTTTAGCAAGCAAACTGTGGGGTAATAAGAAAGTAATTATGAATAAAATGGAAAGCCCAGAAATAAACCCTTACATATATATGGTTTAATGATTTTTGACAAGGATGCCAAGACCATTCAGTGGGGGAAAGGACAGTCTCTTCAACAAATGGTGATGTGAAAACTGGATATGTACATGCAAAAGAAAGAAGATGGACCCTTACTTTACACCATATACAAAAATTAACTCAAAATGAATTAAGAACCTAAATGTAAGAGCTAAAACTGTAAAACTTTTGGAATAAAACACAGGGGAAAAGCTTCATGATATTGGATTTGGCAATGACTTCTTGGACATGACACCAAAGGCACAGGCAAAAAAAGTAAAAATAGATAAATCAGATTGAATCAAAATTAAAAATTTTGTGCATTAAAGGATGTAATCAACAGAGTGTAAAAGCAACCTATGAAATGGGAGAAAATATTTGTATATCATATATCTGGTAGGGGGTTAATATCCAGAATATATAAAGAACTCTTACAACTTAACAACAACAAAAACATAACCCAATTAAATAAATGGGCAAAGGACTTGAATAAACATTTCTCCAAAGAAGATATACAAATGACTAACAATCATGAAAAGATGCTCAATTGCACTAATCATTCAGTAAATGCAAATCAAAACCACAATGAGATACCACCTCACGTCCATTAGGATGGTTACCACCAAGAAAAAAAACAAGAAAATGATAAGTGTTTTGCAAGGATATACATAAATTGGAACTCTTGTGAACTGTTGGTAGGGATGTAAAATGGTGCATCCAGTATGGAAAACAGTATAGTTATTCATCAAAAATTGAAAATAAAATCACTATATGATCCAGCAATTCCAATTCTGGGTATACATCAAAAAGAATTGAAAGTAAGGTCTCAAAGAGATATTTGCACAATTATGTTCATAGTAGCATTATTCACAATAGCTAAAAGGTAGAAGCATCCCCGGTCTCCATCAATGGATGAATGGATAAACAAAATATGGTATATACACATCGTGGAATATCAGGCTTATAAAAGAAGGAAATTATGACACGTTACTACAGGAATGACAACTTGAGGACATGCTAGGTGAAATAAGCTAGTCACAAAAGACAAATGCTGTATACTCTACTTTTAAGAGATACTTAGAGTAGTCAAATTCATAGAAACAGAGACTAGAATGGTAGTTGTTGGGCTGGGAAGAGGGGGTAATTGGAAGTTTTTGTTTATGGTGTATAGAGTGCCAGTTTTGCAAGATAAAAAAGTTTTGGAGATTAGTTGCACAGTGATGTGAATATACTTAACACTACTGAACTGCACAATTAAAAATGGTAAAGATGGTATATTTTATGTTATATGTATTTTACCACAACATTTTTAAAAAGTAATTATGAATTATTGCACAAAATGTAGAGGGAGGCACAATAGAGTCTGCTAAAGTTCATTCAACTGTAAGAAGGTTAGAGAATTTTTGTAATATATGAATATTTTTTTCAGTTGTCCAAATCCTATTGTTGATTTCTTTCAGAAAGAATTATACAAGCAAAAGTGCCTCAAAGAATGGGGCCCAGGATGCTTCCAGTAACATAAATTTCACTTGGCCTATGATAGTTTTGAAGTATAGTGATTTGATAGATTTAGCATGTATTAGTTGACTGAAGTAATCTAAGTACTTTATCATATGGGTGAGCTGATTAAAGAAGTACCTCCCAAACGCTGAAATGATGGAATACATTAAGTCTTTTGTTATGCTGGGAATGCGGATACAGTAAACTTCATGTGATATCATTAAATAAAATGGTATGATTTTTTCAGAGGAAGAGCATATAAATATTTAAAAATGAAATTCAATGTGCATTCTGAATCTATTTTAAGTGAGCTTAGCTATATGCTCACATTGGGGTCTTTCTGCTCTTTGTGAGGCAAAATAAGGGGTCTTAAATTTTTTTCCAGATAAACTCCTTCTGAGAAGAGTTAAATCTAGCAAATAAAGGCAAATTTTGACTCATGAGTAGCTCTCAATTGCAAAATTCGGCAATTTTTTGTCATTTTATTTTTCTTCAATTGCCGAATTATTTTTCTTTGGGAATGGATAATGATGGGAAAAAAGAAAAACAAGATATAAAAATGTTAGTCTGATCAATTTTATATAACCTTCACTGAGAAAAAGAATTATTTCTTGCTATCTGGTCGCTTAAAGAGTTGAAATCTGTTCCTCTAATATTAGAAATCTCAGAAATCCTGGTGAATTGAAAATAAATGGCTTATGATATTTGCTATTCTTTTTCTCTTCAAACCATCCGTTAAACAAGAGGCAACAAAAAGGAAATCGTGACCCATAAACTTGTTCTCCTCACCCCCTATATGAGGAGACTCAGAAAATTCTACTTCTTTGTCAGCTGATTGTTTTTTATTTTTGCCTCTTGGCATATTATCTGAAGGGGATTCTCTTCTGATGACTAAGATTGGAAAGGACATCCATTAGTGCCAAAAATATGGAGCAAAATGTTCTAATACTTTTCAGGAGCCCTCCATTTCCAACATTTGAAAGACAATTTTTGGAAGTTTTGTGTATAGAATGACAAGATTTCCACTTGAGTTTCTGGGCTGTAAATAATATATAGTCCCTGGAGAAATCAATGAAGATGCAATGGGTGGCAGATCAAGGGAGTATTCTTTGTTCCTTTTATTTCATTTAAATGGGAGAAGTTATAATTTTATTCAGGCAGTCAGTACCTCCTCTATGTAATAGCTTGTTATCTACATCACATTATGTTGTCAGAGAAAGAATCAATGACTGTCCGTGGTATGGTGGATGATGGTTTTCTAATATGCAGTCTTCATTGGTTGCCAGGGAATATAAGCAAAACAATTACCACTTCCTGAAGAATAATGTATTTCAGTTTTTACAAATAGCACTGACATTAAAAAGCCCAGATAACCAATTTTCTTTTTCTGGATTGTTATTGCCTGGCTATTTAAAAAGCTTCTTTGAAAATTATTTGGAATTTCATTTCATTTCAAATGTGATTGTTGTCTTGGAACTCAAATTTCATTCTAAACATTACTTCATTAGCTATACCAGTACCATTCTAGAAGAAGGGAAGAGGAGTAGGTGGAAGTTTGAGAGGTGCACCTCTGAATGGAGGGGATAAACATATAGGCTTTCTTGACGTACAGGGTTGATATAGGCTTTTCTTTGAATTCAGAATTTGAAGTTTTACCTAGACTTATTTCCCCATTTTTTATCTCCCTGACCTGATTTATGTGTATATGGAGAAAATGAGATGACACTAGGTTATTGGGTAACTGTATATAACTCACAACTTTTCCTCCATTATTTTCTTTTCATTACAGTCTTTGCATAATTCTGATAATCTTGACTATTCTTCACTTTTCTCTCCTTTCCAGCAGGTGATTCCGCAGCTCATACTGGTGTGAAATACAGTCGCTCCAAGTCAGAATGCTCTATTACTTCTCTGAAGACTAGTAGTGTGGAAGGGGTAAATGAAGATGAAACAGACCAGGATCAAAGATTATGAAGGTCCGTGCTCAGGATCTGAACCTATGAACTCCACGCCAGCAAAGCGGAGCATGGGAACTTCACCACTCGGCCAGAGTGCCGGCCCCATTGGTGAGTTTTTCTATGTACTTGGCTATATAATACTGATAATTGAGAATTAAAATTTTCTGTATCTGTAGATACTTCTATCCAGGGACTTAACTGTGGTAGGGGTCCCACATATGAAGTAGAGGAAGATGGGCACGGATGTTAGCTCAGGGCCAGGCTTCTTCAGAAAAAAGAGGAAGACTGGCAGTAGTTAGCTCAGGGCTAATCTTCCTCAAAAAAAAAAAAAGACTGTATGCTAAATGATACTTCATTAATCATTCAGATAAACCCCCCCACTTACTGTGTTTTTAAGATTTTGAGACATCCTTTTTTTCCCCCATTGGAATGAATTGTTTCCCATCTCATACACTAATAGCTAACTTTGAAATGTTTCCACTTGTGAAGAAATGTGTTGAAGAAAAAGAAAATCTGACTGATTGAGTAGAAAGAGGTTGATCAATAGCCAAGCGAAAATAACACTTCAGTCATGCAAATTTATACTCCATTTATAAGAAAATCACAGAAAAAAATTGCAAGATAAAAAACTCGATCTTACCGTGCAGTACATCTCGTGGCCCACAATAGTTGCCAAGTGTATTTTCTGAGTTCCCATGGATGGCTTCTGTATGTTATGGAGATATATGGTAGAAGGTAAATGTCTTCTTTTCTCAAAAGACTTGTAAGGCCAAGAAGAAGGATATTCATCTAATGATAAAATATTTAAAATAAATATTTTTAAATGATCTTTGAGGGTAATAAGTCTGAGATTTTTAGAAAAGAAATACTTATTATTTTATTATATTATATGCAAGGGCTGTACTGATTGCTGGGGTTTATCTGAATGATTAATGAACTATCATTTAGCATACAGTCTTTTTTTTTTTTTTTTGAGGAAGATTAGCCCTGAGCTAACTACTGCCAGTCTTCCTCTTTTTTCTGAGGAAGCCTGGCCCTGAGCTAACATCCGTGCCCATCTCCCTCTACTTCATATGTGGGACCCCTACCACAGCATGGCGTGCCAAGGGGTGCCATGTCCGCACCCGGGATCCGGGCAGGCGAACCCTGGGCTGCTGAGAAGCGGAATGTGCAAACTTAATCGCTGCACCACCAGGCCGACCCCAAAGCATACAGTCTATTGAGAGAAATGTATATATGCAAATAACTCTAATCCAATGTAAAATATGAATACATAAAAGTGATATGGGTGCAGTGCCAGAGGTCTGAGAAATGACTGGTGTAAAAAAATCTTGCCATAAATAATGACTTACTTTAAGGGAATGAATATAATGTGGCAGAAAGTAGTTCATTTGATTTTGGGGGGGGGAGGCGTGTGACTTAAACAGAGGCTCAAAGGAGGGGAACAAGTCCAACTTCTGGCTCATGGAGATGCAAAGAAGCAAACTTGAATTGGATGGTGTGTATGTGAATGTTTCCTTTGGTGTATTACTTAATGATTGTTTTCTATACTCAAATAAGCAGCTGCCAATTTAAATCCTTGTGCATGGCATTTGCCATATAGTTCTCATGTGAGTGGGTAATATTGACTTAAATATAAATTATTGCACAAAAAATTTACTTAGGTGAGAGTCACCAGTGCTCTATTTCCTCATATTCATTAGAGGAAGCAGAGGAACAATAGAAAGAACATTGAACTAGAAGTCAAGAGAGTGGATCCTAGTTTAAGCTTTGCTTTTCTAACATTGGCTAAGTCATTTTATCTTACTAAGCCACGATTTTTACCTGTTTATCTCCTGAGAATTTGAAAAGAACATCAGACAATAAATGAAAATACATTGGAAAATCTAAAACAAAACGCACAAATTCATATAATATAAAATTTATACGTTATACTGTAGAACATTGAGGAACTCTTCCAGAATTTAAACTGAGTTAAATCTCCATAAAATGAACTCCAAGGAATGGCTTAGACGACTTCATTTTCCCAGAATTTTATTGAATATAATATAAAATAAGTGGGCCATTAACTAAGGCTTATAATCTTTCCTTACATTGGACTTTGGTATTATTTTGCCAAATTTTTAGGTTTTGAATATATTAATGGATCTATCAAATTTTTCTACTCTTTTTTATCAAAATATGTCATTGTTTTTTATAAATTTGTTACCTATTGCACACATATATACACAGAATATTGTATTCAGACTATTTCAAAGATATTAGTGTTGCCTGAATCCGCAAAACAGATATTTTTCTGGACATAGTTTCCCAATGCTTCATTTGGCCCTAAAATTAATCTTCCAAAAGTTATGTTTGATAGAAAAACAAAGAAATAATTTTTTTTTTGCAAAGTACTTCAGCCAAGCCAGCAACTTCATGAAGTATTTTCTACTTGCTCTATGGCTCTAAAACAATTCTAAATAGCAATTTCAACTATATTTCCTTGTTTATTTTTATAGAACCCATTGTTGGTGCCATTGAAACTCTATGGCTGAGTGGAAAACTGTTAAATACTTGAGTTTTAGCGTGGATAATGAATTCTTTGCAGAGGTTTAGTTTTTTAAAACTGCTTAAAATGTTGTTGTTTTATGCTGTCATCGTACACTGCAAGTTTTCATGGAAATATATTTTAATAGTTTTATTCTAATAAACAGTTCAAACAAATACCCTAAAGAGGTTTTTTCCTCTTCTTTTCTTTCACTCTTTGTTTCTTTTCAACATTTCTCCCTTTTCTTCTTTCTCTTTCTCTTCTTGCTCTTTTTCTCGCTTGACTTCTTTCTTTTTCTTTTGCATATTTAAGCATCCTTCTACCAAGACAAATCCAATCTTAGGAGAGGAGGAGTTTCGGTTGTGAATTGTAAAGACCTAAAAACTTCTGGCAAGATTCTGATACAGTTCCCACTACACGGAATTCAAAAGTCATTGCTTATGATAAGGGACCCAGTAAAATGACAGGGAAACTTTTTACCCAGTGGAATTCATGTAAATTTGCAAATTCAGTAGTCCTAACACTTTTCTTCCATTAGATGCCCCTTTAATGTTGATGTATTAGCAGTAATTGGAAGATATAACAATTAGAATTTGCAAGGAGGAGGAGTGAGAACACAAAAACATAAAAAACTGAATGAAAGAAAAACCTGAGCAATAGGAGAAATTATGGTTGAAGAATTCAAAATAAAAAATGTTATTGTTGGACAATTTGAATAAAAACATTTTTTCCAGCAGTCCTTTTTCAGGGAAGAAATTATTTTGAATATCTTTTTCTGTTTTGTCTCTTTAGTGATCTTCATTGGAAGGGTCATTTTATTTACAAAACCAAAAATTCCTGGGATGTAAGGCCATGTGAATTCCAGGAGGGGGACACCATGCCCTCATGTAATTCTGGAGAAGAATGAACAGCTGAGAAATTGAGTGAAGTTTTCAACAGCTGCTGTACTATATTCCACATGTGAATTATACTAGATTCCCCCAGTGTACATTTTACTCCATGAAAATATTCAATAGTTTGGAAGGAGCTTTGGGTCAGGGTGGTGTGGGGGAGTATTTAGTGAATTATTACCTGCATGGAATGTTTGCCTAATAACTAAAAAGAAAAGTACTTATCTCAGTTACAGTAGGAAGTAAATCATTGACAATTTGGTTGAGAAACTGATTGCATTATAATTGAACAGTCTGTGTGCTTATTTAAGAAAACAGCCTCCAGGAATTTGTCTAACCATTGGCTTTAGGATTCAAGTCAATAAAATATTGCATTTCCCCCTGCTTAACATAGACTAGCTTGCACATTGCTATGTTAATCAGCAAATTGGTGTAGATTCATTTAATTCTCAACAAAGACTCAACTTTCTTCCCTTTGTCAAAATTAAAATCATTTGATGAGTTCACATTTTAGTAAGAGAGGTAGAAATGTAAACATAATTACAAAAGGTAAATAGTAAATGCAATTTTAAGTGCACTGAGAAGTGTTTAGCTCTCCCTGGAGAACAATATAAACAAAGATGTGGTGGGAGGAAAATGTGGAGGGTGTTTGAGCAACAATGTATTTGAATGCAGGAATTGGGGGAAAGAAAGCAGAATGATCAGGGGAAGTGGAAAATTGTGAAAAATGATATAGAAATGACACTTTGATGATGGTTAAAAAATACTAAAATTACAAAAATGCTTCATGATCCCAATTTATCATAGTATTATTTATTCATTTTATGCTCCTTTAATTAAAAACCTTCAATGAAATACCAGAATCACCAGTGCCAGTCAGTACACGAGCTTTATCAGGCTTATATGTATGAGTAACTTTTCTCTTTTGATGTACAGTTACCTCATCAAAAGAAAAATAGGGTTCATTTTGACTTTTAGGTTTATAAAATATGCCATGCTGATGGAATCTACCTGACTGTTATTCATATTTATTTGACTGTCATAGAGGGCAATGTAGTTAAGGAAGATTTCCAGAGAATACATTTAAGTCATTTATTGTCCTTCAAGTTTTAGAAAAACTAATCATACTATTGCCATTAAACTCTGAATCTAACACTTCTCACTTACAGAGGAAAAAGAGCTTAATTTCCTTTGGATTTATTAAATTTCTATGGGAAGAGGGAAGAGACAAGGTGGACCAAAGTTTTCTTTTCATGATGAAATAATTTGATGATAGGATGACTCAAATTAGCACCAAAGGTACTTAATTTGCTTTAACCAGGGATAAGAATCAAGGTTATGTAAGAATACCATTAGTTGTCAATTTATTTGACTCGATTAAGCCTGAAGATGGAATGAAGGATGTGGACGCTTGTATGGGGAAAGTAGTATCACTTCATTGCTTTAAAAATCTTATTTTAAGCACTGGAGAAGTCACTTTTGATTGAAAATGGCAGCTGTCTAGCTGCTTTAATGCATCCTCTCAAAATTTCCCAATGAATTACTAATAGGATACAATAAAAGTTCACAACATCACCAAAAATTAACACTGACAAATAATATCAGAATGTGGATAAGATAAGGATGAAACAATATGTCACCTCATGACATATATAAGATTAGGATCATAAAATATAGGCTTCCGAAATAATAGTAAGGAAGAAAAACTGAACCTCTCCTACTGTCTTTCCAGTGATTCCAACACAGAGCATGTTGAGTCAGATGTTTAAAGAGACATAACTACTATTCACCTTTACCTTCCTCCATCACATTTCTACATCTATTAAAAGACAAAAAATCCCAGAAAGAGTAGAGAAGGAGATGATGGTGTAGGCAGACTCTGAACTCAGCTCCTCCCATGAACACAACCAAGTTGCAACTATTTTTGGAAAAATTACCCTGGATAGAAAACCCAAAACTGGATAAAAAGAACCCCCACAACGAGAGACAGTCCTGACTAAGGTGGAAGAGGCAGAAATTCCTTCTGGAGAGAAAAAGAAGCCACTTTCAGGAGCAGTGGAGTTTCTCAGCCAGCCAAAAGGATTCCTGAGAGAAAAGAACAAAGCTGGAGGTATCACACTCCCTGATTTCAAATTATACTGCAAAGCCATAGTAACCAAAACAGTATGGTACTGGCACAAAAACAGACACACAGATCAATGGAACAGAATCGAGAGCCCGTAAATAAACACACACATTTATGGACAGCTAATATTCAACAAGTGAGCCAAGAGCATACCATGGAGAAAGGAGAGTCTCTTCAATAAATGGTGTTGGAAAAACTGGACAGCCACATGCAAAAGAATGAAAGTAGACCATTCCCTTACACTATGCACAAAAATCAACTCAAAATGGATTCAAGACTTGAATGTAAGACCCAAAACCATGAAACTTCTAGAAAAAATCAGACAGTATGCTTTTTGACATCGGTCTGAGCAGTATATTTTCAAGTCCCCTGTCTGACCGGGCAAGGGAAACAAAAAGAAAAAATGAACAAATGGGACTACATCAAACTAAAAAGCTTCTGCACAGGAAAGGAAATCTTCAACAAAATGAAAAGACAACCTAACAATTGGGAGAAGATATTTGCAAACCATATATCAGATAAGGGGTTAATAACCAAAATATACAAAGAACACACACATGTCAACCACAGAAAAACCAACAACCCAATTAAAAAATGGGCAAAAGATCTGAACAGAGATCTCTCCAAAGAAGATATATGGAGGGCCAAGAGGCATATGAAAAGATGTTCAACATCATTAGCTATCAGGGAAATGCAAATCAAAACTACAGTGAGGTATCACTTCACCCGATCAGAATGGCTATAATTAACAAGACAGGAAACAACAAATGTTGGACAGGATGTGGAAAGAAGGGAACTCTTGTACACTGCTAGTGGGAGTGCAAACTGCTGCAGCCACTATGGAAAGCAGTAGGAAGTACCCTCAGAAAATTAAGAATAGATCTACTATATGATCCAGCTATTCCACTGCTGGATATTTTTCCAAAGAATTTGAAAACACAAATGCATAAAGATACATGCACCTCTATGTTCATTGCAGCATTATTAACAATAGCCAAGACTTGGAAGCAACTTCAGTGCCCATCAAGGGACGAATGGATAAAGAAGATGTGGTATATATACACAATGGAAACTACTCAGCCGTAAGAAATGATGAAATGCAGCCACTTGTGACAAAATGGATGGACCTTGAGGGTATTATGCTAAGTGAAATAAGTCAGAGGGAGAAAGTCAAATACCACATGATTTCACTCATAATTAGAAGATAAAAACAACGACAAGCAAACACATAGCAACAGAGATTGTATTTGTCCTTACCATAGGGGAAAGGGGGAGGGCGGAGGACAAAAGGGGTGATTAGGCTCACATGTGTGGTGATGGACTATAATTAGTTTTTGGGTGGTGAACATGATGTAATCTACATAGAATTGGAAATATATTATGATGTACATCTGAAAGCTATATAATGTTATAATCTAATTTTACTGCCATAAAAAAATAACAAAAACTGGACCAAAAGTGTGCTAGTGTGTGTGTGTGTGTGTGTGTGTGGTATATTGATATTCGTATTGTCCCTTTAGAAATACAGTACTCACAAGATAAGTGGTCTAGCCCAGGGTAAAGCCTGAGATATTTTTTTTAGTGGTGATTTCAAGGAATTGTGCTTTTGATATGCACCATCATTTCATAGTATCAGAAAACCAGGTTGTTGGGGTAGGAGAAATTAAGACCTTAATAGAGGTGATTTGCAAAGCTAAAAACTAGAAAATGAGCTGGGAGTTTTGTGCATGCACCTGCCCTCCACTTGTAGCTTTAAAAAGAGAATTAAACCATGACCCATATGACAGAAAGGAACCAGAAAAAATCAATATGCTCTATTTTTGGACAATCATCAAGTCTTGATAGATCTCACTTGATTAATGAATAAATAATAAAAATATACTTAAAAGATATCTATGATCAAATACTACAGGAAAGGTACAAGACATACCATAATGAGGAAGGTGTGACAAAATTTACCAAAGAATCAGATAAGATGTTAATTGACTAATTATAATATTCATGAAAATACAACTGGTTTTATAAATTGACCTTGTATCCAACAACCAGGCTAAATTGACACATTAATTTTAATAGTTCACAGAACATTTTGAATTTTTAAAGTATACAAACTTATCTGTGAATAATGAAATTTTATGTTTTAATTTTTAATCCTTTTTTCTTAGTTTCTTTTTCCTGCCTTTTTTCACTTGATATGAACTCTAATACAAAGTTCTAGAGAATTGGTACTAACGGATATCCTTCTTTATTTCTTTTTGCCCCCAATTTTATTGAGATATAATTGGCATACAACATTCTGTATGTTTAAGGTGTATAACATGGGGATTTGGTACACATATATATTGCAAAGTGATTACAACAATAGGGTTATTTATCACCTCTATCACTTCACATAATTACCATTTATTGTGGTAAGATCATTTAAGATTTACTCTCAGCAACTTTCAAGTATATAGTACAGTATTGTTAACTGTAGTCACAATGCTGTACATTAGATCCCAAGAACTTATTTATCTTATAACTAGAAGTTTGTACAATTTTACAACATAACATTTCCCTCATCACCCAGCCCCTGGCATCCACCCTTCTACTCTCTATTTGTATGTGTTTGGGTTTTTTAGATCCCACATATAAGAGTAATCATATAGAATTTGTCTTTCTCTGACTAATTTTACTTGGCATAATACCTTCAAGGTCACAATTGGCAGGATTTTCTTTTTTATGGCTGAATAATATTCCATTGTCTTTTTTCATTCATCCATTGATGGACACTTAGGTTGTTTCTGTGTTTTGGCTATTGTGAATGATGCTGCAATGAACATGGGAGTGTAGATATCTTTTTGAGACAGTGATTTTGTTTCTTTTAGTAATATACACAGAGGCAGGGTATCTGGGCCATATGGTAGTTACATTTTTAATTTTGTGAGGAATCTTCATACTGTTTTCCATAGGGCTATACCAATTTACATTCCTACCAACAGTGCACAAGGGTTCCTTTTTCTTCACATCTGCACCAACACTTGTAGTCTCTTGTCATTTTGATAATAGCCATTCTAACAGGTGTGAGATAATAACTTATGGTGGTTTTATTTGCATTTCCATGATGATTGGTGAAGTTGAGCATCTTTTCCTGTACCTGTTAGCCATTTGTATGTTTTCTTTTGAAAACAGTATATTCAGAACCTCTGCCCTTTTTTAATCAGATTTTTTGTTTCTGTCTATTGAGTTATATGAGTTACTTATATATTTTGAATGTTAACCCTTTATCAGATATATAGTTTGCAAATACTTACTCCCATTCTGTAGGTCACCTTTTCATTTTGTTGATTTCCTTTGCTGTGCAGAAGCTTTTTGGTTTGATGTAGTTTCACTTGTTCATTTCTGCCTTTGTTATTTGTGCAGTTTGTGTCAATCCAAAACATCATCACCAACATCAATGTCAAGGAGCTTTTTCCCTATATTTTCTTCAAAGACTTTCATGATTTCAGGTCTTATATTTAAGTCTTTAATACAGTTAGAATTAATTTTTCTAAATAGTGTAATATAGTTATAACCCAATTTTATTCTTTTCGTGTAGTTATCCACTTTCCCCAGCATCATTTATTATTCCCAGCATTACCTTTAACCTACTGAGTATTTTTGCCTCCCTTGTAAAATATTAGTTGATCATATATGTGAGGGTTTAGATTTTGTTCCATTTGTCTATGTGTCTGTTTTTATGCCAGTACCATACTGTTTGGATTTTACAGTTTTGTAATTTAGTTTGAAATCGAGAAGTGTGATGCCTCCAGCTTTGTTCTTTTTTTTTATAGGCCATTTGGGGCCTTCTGTGATTCCATACAAATTTTAAGACTTTTTTCTATTTTTGTAAAAAATGCCACTGGAATTTTGATAGGGATTGCATTGAATCTATAGATGGCTGTGGGCAGTATGAACATTTTAATAATACTAATTCTTCCAATTCATGGACACAGGATATCTTTCCCATTCTTTGTGTCTTCTTTGATTTGTTTTGCCTAAATCTTATAATTTTCAATGTACAAATCTTTCACCTCCTTGGTTAAATTTATTGCTAAGTATTTTATTGTTTTAGATACTATCATAATTGAGATTGTACGCTTTATTTATTTCTCAGATATTTCATTGTTAGTGTATAGAAACGCAGGTGATTTTATTTTATATCCTGCAACTTTACTGAATTTGTTAATTAGTTACAACAGTTTTTTGGTGGAGTCTTTAGGATTTTCTATATATAAAATTATATCATCTGCAAGCAGAGAAAATTTTCCTTCTTTCTAATTTGGAAACGTTTTGTTTCTTTTTCTTGCCTAATGACTGTGATTAGGACTTCCAATAGTGTGTTTCATAGGACTGGTAGAAGTAGGTACAGTTGTCTTATTCCTGAAATGAGAGGAAAGGTTTCTACCTTTCACTCTTTGGTATGATGTTAGCTGTGGACTTGTTTTATATGGCTTTTATTATGTTGAGTTACGTTCCTTCTATACCCAATTTGTCGAGTTTTATCCTGAAAGGATATTGTATTTTGTCAAATGCTTTTTCTGCATCTATTGGGATGATCATATGATTTTTATCTTTCATGCTATTAATGTGGTGTATCATATTTATTGATTTGCATATGTTGAACCATCCTTGCATCCTAGGGATAAATCCAAAAGATTATGGTGTAAGATCCTTTTAATGTGCTGTTGAATTAATTTTGCAAGGATTTTGTTGAGAATTTTTGCATCTATATTCATCAGAGATGATATGTGTGTAGTCTTTTTCTTGTAGTGTCCTTATCTGGCTTTGAAGTCAGGGTAATGCTGGCTTTCTAAAGAGTTTTGGAGTGTTCTCTGCAGTTTTTTGGAAGACTTTGAGGAGGACTAGCATTAGTTCTTCTTTAAATCGTTGGTAGACTTCAACAATTAAATCATCTTGTCCTGGAATTCTGTTTGTTGTGAGGTTTTTTTCATTACAAAATCAATCTTTTTACTAGTAATTAGTCCATTCAAATTTTCTATTTCTTAGTGATTTAGTCTTGGTAGGCTGTATGTTTCTAGGAATTTATCCATTTCCTATAGTTATTCAGTTTGTGTATAATTGTTCATAGTAGGCTCTCATGATCCTTCGTATTTCTGTTGTACTAGTTTAATATTTCCTCTCTCAGTTTTTATTTATTTGGGTCTTCTCTCTTTTTCCTTAGTCTAGCTAAAGATTTACAATTTTTAATTTTTTTTTTCAAAAATCCGACTCAGTTTCTCTGATTTTTTTCTTTGTTTTTGTGGTCTCAATATCATTTATTTCTGCTCTGATCTTTGCTATTTCCTCCCTTGTTCTAAAATTGGACATAACTCTTTTTCTAATTCTATTATGTGTAAAGTTAGGTTATTTTTCTTTTATTTTTTTCAATTAATTTGTTGAGGTCATAATGGTTTTTAACATTGTGCAATTTCAGTTGCAAATTATTATTTATCAGTTTATGTATAGACTGCTTTATGTTGACCACCAATAGTCTAATTTTTGTCTGTCACCATGTGTACGTGCCCCTTTACCACTTTCACCAACCCCAACCCCATTCCTCTCTGGTAACCACTAATCTGTTCTCTTTAACCATGTGTTTGTTTATCTCTCACATATGAGTGAAATCGTGCAGTGTTTGTCTTTGTCTAGCTTATTTTGCTTAACATGGTACCCTTAAGGCCCATCTGTGTTGTTGCAAATGGGAAGATTTTGTCTTTTTTATCACTGAGTAGTATTCCATTGTATATGTATACCACAGCTTCCTTATCCATTCATCAGTTGAAGGGCACTTGTGTTGCTTCCACATCTTGGCTATTGTGAATAATGCTGCAATAAACACAGGGGTGCATAAATCTCTTTGAATTGTTGATTTCAAATTCTTTGGATAAATACCCAGCAGCAGGATAACTGGATTATAGGATATTTCTATTTTTAATTTTTTTGAGAAATGTCTATACTGCTTTCCATAGTGGCTGCACCAGGTGGCACTTTCACCAGCAGTGCATGAAGTTTCCCTGTTCTCCACATCTTCTCCACCATTTGTTGTTTTTTGTCTTGTTAATTATAGCCATTCTGACAGGTGTAAGGTGATATCTCATTGTAGTTGTCATTTACATCTCCCTAGTAATTAGTGATGTTGAGTATCTTTTCATGTGCCTGATGGCCGCCTGTGTATCTTCTTTGGAAAAATGTTTGTTCATATCCTCTGCCCATTTTTTGATCTGGCTGTTTGTTTTTTTTATTGCTAAGTTGTATGAGTTCTTTATATATTTTGAAATTAACCCCTTTTCGGATATATGATTTGCAAATATCTTCTCCCAGTTGGTGGGTTGTTTTTTCATTTTGTTCATGATTTCCCTTGCCTAGTGGAAGTGTTTTAGCCTGATGAAGACCCATTTGTCTATTTTTTTCTTTTGTTTCCCTTGCCTGAATATACATGGTATTCAAACAGATGCTACTAAGATCAACATCAAAGAGCATACTGCTTATGTTTTCTTCTAGGAGTTTTATGGTTTCAGGTCTTACATTCATATTTAATCCATTCTGAGTTGATTTTTGTGTATAGTTTATAGTAATGTTCCACATTCATTCTTTTGCATGTGGCTGTCCAATTTTCCCAGCATCATTTATTGAATGGACTTTCCTTTCTCTGTTGTATCTTCTTGGCTCCTTTGTCAAAGATTACCTGTCCATAGATGTGTGTTTTTATTTCTGGGCTCTTTATTCTGTTCCATTCATCTATGCGTCTGTTTTTCTGCCAGTACCATGCTATATTGATTACTTTAGCTTTTTAGTTTATTTTGAATTCAGGAAGTGTGACTCCTCTGGCTTTGCTCTTTTTTTCTAAGGATTGCTTCATCTATTCAGGTCTTTTCTTGTTCCGCATAAATTTTGGGATTCTTTGTTCTATCCATGGAAAATGTCATTGGTATTCTTTTGGGGATTGCATTAAATCTGTAGATTGATTTAGGTAATATGAACATTTTAGCTATGTTGATTCTTCCAATCCATGAACCTGGAATATCTTTCTATTTTTTTATGTCTTCTTAATTTTCTATCAATAACGTCTTATAGTTTTAAGTGTACAGTCTTTCACCTCTTTGGTTAAATTTATTTCAAGGTATTTTATCATTTTTGTTGTGATTCTAAATAGGATTATATTCTTTTTGTGTGTGTGTGTGAGGAAGGTTGCCCCTGAGGTAACATCTGTGCCAATCTTCCTCTATTTTATGTGGGATGTCACTAGAGCATGGCTTGAGGAGCGGTACTAGTTCTGTGCCTGGGATCTGAACCTGCAAAGCCTGGGCCACCAAAGCAGAGTATGCAAACTTAGCCTCTACGCCACTGACTCGGAATTGTATTCCTGAGTTCTCTTTCTGTTAGTTTGTTATTAACGTATAGAAATGCAACTGATTTTTGTATGTTAATTTTGTACCCTGCAACTTTACTGTATTTGTTAGTTATTTCGAATAGTTTTTTGCTGAATTATGTAGGGTTTTCTATATATAGAATCATGTTCCACAAATAGTGACAGTGTTACTTCCTTTTCAATTTTAATGCCTTTTATTTCTTTTTCTTGCCTAATTTATAGGCTAAAACTTCCAATACTATAGTGAATAAGAGTGGCAAAAGTGGGCTTCCTTGTCTTGTCCTCTTTTTAGGGGGATAGCTTTCAGTTTTTCACCACTGAGTATGATGTTGGCTCTGGGTTTGTCATATATGGCCTTTATTATGTCAAGGTATTTTCATTACCATTTTATTGAGAGTTTTTATCATAAATGGATGTTGGATCTTGTCAAATGCTTTCTCTGCATCTGTGGAGATGATCCTGTAGTTTTTATTTTTCATTTTGTTAATGTAGTGCATCACATTGATTGATTTGTGGATGCTGAACCATCCCTGGATCCTTGGACTAAATCCCACTTGATTGAGTCATATTTAATGTATTGTTGCATTCAATTTGCTAATATTTTGTTGAGAACTTTTGCATCTATATTGATCAGTGACGTTGAATTATTATTTTATTTTTTTGTGCTGTCTTTGTCTGCTTTTGGTATCAGTGTAATATTGGCCATGTAAAATGAGTTTAAAAATGTCCTGTCCTCTAGAATATTTTGGAAGTGTCTGAGAAGGATGGATATTAAATCTTCTTTGAATATTTTGTAAAATTCACCAGAGAAGCCATCTGGTCTTGGACTTTTTTGTTTTGGGGGAGGTATTTGATTAGTGTTTCGATCTCTTTTCTTGTGATTGCTCTACTCAGATTCTCTATTTCTTCTTGTTTCAGTTTTAGAAATAGAATTTTCTCTATTTCTTCAGTTCAGTTTTAGGTTGTGTAATTCTAAGAATTTATCCATTTCTTCTAGGTTATCCAATTTGTTGGTGTATAGCCTTTAATACTGTTCTCTTATAATCCTTTGTGTTTCTGTGCTGTTTGCTGTAATTTTCCCTCTTTCATTTCTGATTTTATTTATTTGAGCCTTCTCTCTTTTTTCCTTGGTGAATCTGGCTAAGGGATTGTCAATTTTATCTTGTCAAAGAAACAGCACTTAATTTAGTTGATCCTTTCTATTGTTTTTTAGTCTCTATTGCATTTATTTCAGCTCTGATTTCTATTATATCCTTTCTTCTACAGACTTTGGGCTTTCTTTATTCTTCTTTTTTGAGTTCTTTTGGGGATGATTTTACATTGTTTGAGATTTTTCTTGTTTGTTGATGTAGGCTGTGTCGCTTTAAACATCGCTCTTAATACTGCTTTTGCTGCATCCATAAGATTTGTTATGTTATTGTAACAATATCCATAAGATATTGTTATATCCATAAGGTATGTTGTGGTTTGGTTCATTTTCATTTGTCTTAAGGTATTTTTGGATTTCTCTTTTGATTTCTTCATTGATCCAACAGTTATTCAGTAGTATACTGTTTAGTCTCCAATGTTTGTTACTTTTCCATCTTTCTCCTAGTAGTTGATTTCTAGTTTCTTATCGTTATGGTCAGAGAAGTTGTTTGATATGATTTCAATCTTCTTAAATTTATTGAGATTTTCTTTGTTTCCCGACATTTGGTCTGTCTTTGAGAATGTTCCATGTGGACTTGAGAAGAATGCATATTCTGCTGCTTTTGGATGCTATGTTCTCTGTTAAATCTATTAAGTCCATCTGGTCTAGTATTTCATTTAAGGCCACTGTTCCTTGTCAGCTTTCTGTCTGGACAATCTACCTATCACTGTAAGTGGGGTGTTAAAGTCCTCTACTATTGCTGTGTTGCTGCCAATTTCACCTTTACATCTGTTAATGGATGCTTTATATACTTTGGTACTTCTATGTTAGGTGCATATATATTAATAAGTGATATGTCTTCTTGGTGGAATATTCCTTTTGTCTTATATTATGTCCATCTTTGTCTCATTATAATTTTTGTCTTGAAGACTTCCTGTCTGATGTAAGTCTGGATATGTCTACTTTCTTTTGTTTGCCATTTGCATGGAGTATTATCTGTCCTCCTCTCACTCTGAGCCTTTGTCTGTCTTTAGAACTGTTTCATGGAGGCAGCATATTGTTGGGTCTTGTTTTTCCTTTTGACTGATTAATCCAATCCATTTACATTTATATAGATTATTGATATACTAACACTTAATGCTGCCATTTTATCTTTTGTTTTCTGGTTGTTCCATATGTCTGTTGTGTCTTTTTCCTTGAATATCTTGCTGCCATTTTAGTTTGGTGGTTTTCTGTGATGTTTTTCTCAGTTTTGTGTTTATTAATGATTTGTGACTCTGCTCTGATTTTTTTGTTTTGTAGCTACTATGAGGTTTGTGTAAAAGATCTCATAGAAAAGATAGTCTTTTTCTGCTGATAGCATCCTTTTTCCATTAGCCTATGCAGATTCCATCCTTTTCCTCTTTAATGTTTTTGTTGTCAAAAATTACTCTTTTTTGTGTTGTGAGTTTGTGACCAACTGAAGTGGTTATAGTTATTTTAGATGTTTTCTTTCTCTTTATCCTTTATGCTATAATTGTTTACTAACCTATTCTGATATAGAGTTGCGCTTTTCTGATTCCGTCTGTCTGTCACCTTTTTCAAAGCTTTGTAAACCTTTGCCTTTTTGTTTCAGATGGGAGGGCTTCATTCGACAGTTTTTGTAAGGCAGACCTAGTGGCAATGAACTCCTTCACCTTTTGTTTGTCTGGGAAAGCTTTTATTTTTCCTTCATATCTGAAGGATAACTTTACTGGAAAGAGCATTCTTGGTCATTAGCTTTTGTCTTTCAATATTTTTAATATATCATTCCACACTCTCCTAGCCTGTAGAGTTTCTGCTGAGAGATCTGCTGAAAGCCTGATGGAGGTACCTTTGTAAGTTATGTTCTTCTCTCTAGCTTCCCTTAATATTCTTTCTTTGTCATTGATTTTTGAGAATTCTAATATTATATGCCTTGTAGAAGGTCTTTTTCATTGAGATAATTAGGAATTCTGTTAGTTTCATGTACTTGTATATCTATTTCTTTCCCCAGGTTTGTATGTTCTCAGCTATATTTCTTTCAATAAGTTCTCTGCTTCTTTCTCCCACTCTTCTCCTTTTTGGATACCTATTATCCTTATATTACTTTTCCTAATTGAGTCATATATTTCTCATAGAATTTCTTCATTTAAAAAAATCTTATTTGAATCTCCTCTTCCACCTGAATCATTTCTAGATTTCCATCTTCAACTTAACTAATTCTCTCTTCCACATAGTCTGCTCTATTTTAATGCTTTCTACATTATTTTTCATCTCATTTAATTTTGCTCTTCATCTCCAGAATTTGTGGATTGTTTTTAGAGTTTCAATATCTTTGGGGAGGTACTCTTTCTCTTCATTAATTTTTTTCCTGAGCTCATTGAATTGTCTTTATGAGTTTTCTTGTAACTCATTGAGTTTCTTCACTACAGCTATTTCGAATTATCAGTCAGTTAGATTGTAATCTTTTGTGATTTCAAGCTCGGTGTATGAAGAGTTGTTCTTCTGTTTCTGTTTTACAGTGTTACTGTAGTTCTTAATGGTACTTGATGAGTTAGTCTTCTGCTGGTGCATTTTATGTTGTAACCACCTTTCTTATTTGGGTAAGGCTTTGGTTACTTTGTTTCTGAGCTGCTTCTTGTTGTATTTGAGAGCCTGCACTTTCCCCTTTTGCTAGAGGCACTTTCATTCTCTGTAAGAGGCATCATCGATGACTTTCCTGTGCTCCTTGTGACTCTGAGATTGCTGGTGCCTTTCTGCTTATGATGTTACTACAGTCTCAGGTATTTCCACCTGACTCACCAGGCTGCAAACACTTCTGCTGTTTCCTGGGTTACTTCGGGCTTGTGTTCCCCGCTGGCTCTCAATAGACTATCCATGGGCTTGGATGCTGCTGCCCTGTGCACCATCTGTGCTAGTGCTCCTGAGTTGTCTGGGGCTGATGGCAACACTGCTGCCAGGGGCACTGGTTTCATGGGTGTTGCTGTCACTGCCAGGGGCTTGAGGGTCCGGGGACTTTTATGCAGCCCTCAGTGCTGGTAAAAACCTGTGTAGGGGATGCTGCCACTGGAGGCTGGGTTATAGGTTCTGTTGTGGTTCCTGAAGCCACAGTTCACTGGTTCCACCTGCCACTGTTGTGGGGGGTAAGGGGTAAGCATGGAATGAGTGACATTGCTGCTAGCTCATGCAGCCCCTGGTCACTGGCATGAGTTGCTGTGTTTTGAAATCTCAGGTAGAGACACCCTGCTCTTGCTAGATGATCTATGCTTTGTATACTGTCATTACTCTTGGAAAAACCAGGCCACTGCCAGGGTAGATGGAGGGTGCTGGTTCACTAGTTCCACTCTTTATCTGGCATCCTCAGGATGTGTGTACCACCTGTCAGTGTTGGTGGGGCAGGGGCCAAGCCACAAGTGCCCTCTCTGCCCCTGTAGCCGCTGTTTGCAGGTATATGTGCTGACGTGAGGATCCATGTTTTGGATTGTTGTTGCTGGGGAATGAGAGGTTACCCCTAATTCCACTGCCTCCTAGAGGTCTAGCCCACTCACCCTCAAGTGTATAGATGCATGGATCTCTTAGACATTCTGTTGTGATGTGTAGGGAGTCCTTTGTTGGTCAATGGACATCCAATTGGTTGTAACTTAGAGGGGACAGACAAATGGAATAACTCACTCCACCATGAGGCTGACATCACTTCATTCCATTATGGTGTTTTTATATCTTGAAAATTCTTTCTGTCTGAGGAGAGACTGCCTCTCCCTAGGTTAGCTAATTCTTAGCAATAGCAAAGGACTCAGATGGGAGCATCCCTTTGTATGCAAACTAAACAAACCAGAGCTATATCCCTTTACTCTGGCCCATATACTCCAAGAAGCAATATTCCAACCATCATCATCTCAGGATCAGGTAACAGGCAACTGTAGACCAACCCAACTCAAAGACCTACTGAAATTATTCAAACGAACCAGTCTTAAACTGTTTACATTGCTCTGCCTTGCTTTTCCTGTGGAAACCTTAATAAAGGCTGTGTCTTAGTGTTTTCTTTTTGCTCTTGTATTCTGTCTCTTGAACACCCTGGTGTATGTGTCCTCTGTGGCTCTGTATGATATGCCATGCCTCTTGGCTCTAGGATCTGTGAGTACAATAAATTTTGTTTTCCTGAGCCTCTCCTCTGCCTCCTCTTGTGGCTATACCTCACTGACTATCTCATAAAATAATGCAAAATAATCCAAGAGTGAAATTTCTGGGTTATATGATAGTTTTATATTAAGTTTTGTAAGAAAATGTCAAATTATTTTCCAGAGTGGCTATATCATTTTACATTTCCACAAGCAATGCATGAGTGACTTAACTGCTTTGTATCCTCAGTATTTGATATTGTCACTTTTTTATTATTGACTTCTGATAGGTATGTAGTGATATCTCTTTGTTGTTTAAATTTGCATTTCCTTAATGACTAATGATGTTAAAAATCTTTCTATGTACTTATTTGCCATCCATATATCATCTTTGGTGAAATGTTTCTTCACGTGTTTTTACTATTTTTATTTGCATTGTTTACTTTTTTTACTGTAGAGTTTAACAGATCATTATATATTCTAGATACTAGTATCTTGTAAAATAGATGTATTACAAACATTTTATTCAAGTCTTTAACTTGTCTGCTTTTGTTTTGTAAGAGTTTATTTTTTGGAGATATTTTATATTAACAGGAAAATTGAGAGGAAGATACAGAGATTTCCCATAGACGCCTTGCTCCCACACATGCATAGCCTCCCCCATTATTTACATCCCTCAACAGGGTGGTACATTTTTACAATTAATGAACCTTAATTGACACATGACAATTACCCAAAGTCCATAGTACACTCTGGTTCACTTTTTGCATTGTACATTCTATGAGTTTGGACAAATGTTCAGTGACATGTATCCATAATTATAGTATCATACAGAATATTTTCCCTACCCTGAAAATCCTCTGTGCTTTGCCTATTCATCCCTCCCCACCTCAGCTTGTCTTTTTAACCTCTTAACAGAGTAAAAGTTTTAAATTTTGATGAAATATTATCAATTTTTCTTTTTATGGATCATGTTTTTGGTATCAAGTCCAAGAAGTCTTTTCCAAGACATAGGTCCTGAAGATTTTCTCATATGTTGTATTCTAAAAGTTTTATAATTTATAGTAAAATTAACCCAATCCATTTTGAGTTGATTTTTGCACAATATGTGACGGTTTGGTTGAGCCTCATTTTTCCTCCCATGTATATCCAATTGCTAAAGCACTATTCCTTGAAAAGACTGTCCTTTCTCCATTGAATTACCTTTGTCAAAAATTACTTGGGCGTATTTGTGTGGTTATTTTTCTGAATTTTATTTTTATTTACATTGATATATTTTTCTATCCTTCCAGCAATACCACACTCTCTTGTTTCCTCTAAGTGTATACTAGATCTTAATATTGGGTAGAGTGATTCCTTGCACTTTGTTCTTCCTTTTAAATTTTTTTAGTGATTCTATGTCCCATTACTTTCCAAACAATTTGTAAGACGAGTTTGTCTGTGTCTACAAAAAATCTGGCTGTGATTTTTAATAGGAATTTCATTAAACCTATTGATCAATTTGGGGAGAATTTCATCTTTACTATCTTGATTCTCCCAATCCATGAATGCGTCTCCATTTATTTGTCCTTTTTTAAAAATCTTTTTCATCAGAATTTGTACTTTTCAGTGTACAGATACTGTACACATTTTGTTAATTGTATACCAAAATATTCTATTTTTTTAAATTATTGTAATGGGTATTGCATTTTAAATTTTGGTTTCCACGTTTTCATTATTATTATATAGAAATATTATTGCCTTTGTGTTTTGATTTTGTATCCTGAAAACTTGCTGAACTCACTAAGTTGTGGAAGATCTTTCTTGTTTTGTTTTGGCACGTTGCTTAGGATTTTCTAGATAAACAGTCATGCATTTGCAAATAGGGACCATTTTACTCTTCCTTGCCAACCTGTCTGCTTTTTACTTATTTATTTATTTTTGAGGTGTTTTGCACCAGCTAGAGCTTTCATTACTATATTGAATACAAGTGTTGAGAGCAGACATTGTTGTCTTGTTCCTGAACTCAGGGGAAATCATTCAGTCTTTCACCATTAATATGTTATTAGTTGTCAATTTTTAAAGATGATTCTTGTTGAGTTGTGGTAATAAAACTCTGTTCATAACAGGCTGAAGTTTTTATTTATCTTGAAATGTATTTGGAGCTTTTCAAATGATTTTTCTTTGTAAATTGATATGGTGATATGATTTTTATTCTTTAGCCCTTTGATATTGTGGATTACACTGATTTTCAAATGCTAACCTGCTTTGCATACCTGGAATAAATGTCATTTTCTCATAATGTATACCACCTTTTTTACATTGTTGGATTCAATTTGCTAATTTTTCTTGAGGATATTTTTATTTAAATTCATGAGAGCTATTGGCCTTTAATATTCTATTTTTATACAGTCTTAGTCTGATGTTGGTATCAAGGTAGTGCTGGCTTCAGTAAATGACTTGAAAGTATCCCTCTTCTATTTTTTGGGAAAAGGTTGTGTGTAATTGGTGTTAATTCTTCCTTTTTATTTATTTATTTATTTATTTTAATTTTTTTTTGAGGAAGATTAGCCCTGAGCTAACATCTACCACAAATCCTCCTCATTTTTCTGAAGAAGGTTGGTCCTGAGCTAACATTGGTGCCCATCTTCCTCTATTTTATATGCGGGATGCCTCCCACAGCATGATTTGACAAGCAGTGCATAGTTTTGTATCCAGGATCCGAAGCAGTGACCCTCAGGCCACTGAATCGGAACGTGTGAACTTAACTGCTGCACCACTGAGAAGGCCCCCTTCTTTTAAACATTTTTATCTTTTATTAAGACTTTGTTTTTTAGAGCAATTTTATATTCACAGCAATATAGAGGGAAAGGTACAGAGATTTACCCTGTCCCTATAGATGCCTCTCACATTATCAACATTCCCCACCAGAGTGGTACATTGTTACAACTGATTAACATATTTTGAGATATCATAATAACCAAAAGTGCATGGTTTACGCTCTTGGTGTTATGTATTCTACAGGTGTTACAGTTCACTCTTTGTATTGTATAATCTATGGTTTTGGGAAAAGTATGATGAAATGTGTTTATCATTATGGTATCATACAGAGTATTTTCACTGCCCTAAAAATCTTCTGTGCTCTGCCTATTCATCCTTCTTCCTGTCAATCCCTGACAACTACTGATCTTTTTGCTGTCTCTATAGTTTCAACTTTTCAAGAATGTCATATAATTGGAATTTTACAGTATGTAGCAGCTTCAGATTGGCTTCTTTCACATAGTAATATGTATTTAGCTTTCCTACATGTCCTTTTATGGTTCAATATCTCATTTCTTTTTAGTGCTGAATAATATTTTATTGTTTGTATGTATGACAGTTATTTATCGATTCATTTACTGAAGGACATCTTAGTTACTTCCAAATTTTGGCAATTATGAGTAAAGCTGTTTTAAAGAGATGCATGTGAGTTTTGGGGTGAATGCAAGCTTTTAGTTCCTTTTGTAAATATCAAGTATTGTGATTGCTGAATCATATGTTAAGGTATGTTGAATTTTGTAAGAAATTGCCAAACTGTCTAGCAAAGATGCTATAGCATTTTAAATGCCCACCAGCAATGAATGAGAGATTCTGTTGCTTCACATCCTTGTCAGCATTTGGTGTTGTCAGTGTTTTGGATTTGGGCCATTCTAGTAAGTGTGTAATGGTATCACATTGTTGTCTTGATTTACATTATCTGACGACAGAAGATTTGATTAAGCAGAAGAATAATCAAGGGACCTAAAGACAAACAAGTTGAAATTAATTTTTCAGAGGAGTCAAAAGAAAAAAATAAAGAAAAGCTAAGAGAGCCTTAGAGACTTATAAGACACTTTCAAGAGGATGCTTATATGAACCATGGGAATATTAGCAGGAGAAAAGAGAGATAAAGGTGCAGAGAGCTTGTTTGAAGAAATAATGGCTAAAAAATACTCAAATTGAGGAAAAAATAAATGCAAAAATTTTTTAAAAAGCTAAAAGAACTCAAGCAAGGTTCAATCAAAGAGAGCTACATCCAAACACAGTATAATCAAACTGTGAAAAGTCAAAGACAAAGAAAGACTTAAAAGTAGCAAGAAAAAAGCTGCTTGTCAGATACAGAGGAGTTTCTATAAAAAGCAGATTTCTCAGCAGAAACTATGCAGGACAGAAGGCAGTAGGATGATAAATTAAAAGTTCTGAAAGAAAAATATTGCCAACCAAGAATGTTGTACCCAGAAAAGTTGTTATTCAAAAGTGAAAGTGAGATAAAACCTTTCCCAGGTAAACAAAACCTGAGAGAGTTTATCACTACTAGACCTACCCTACAAAAAATGCTAAAAAGAATAAAGTCAAAATGGCACTAGACAGCAACACAAAGCCATATGAAAGCATAAGTTTTCTGATAGGAGTAAATATATGGGCAAATATAGAATACTATATTATTGTCATTTTGATATGTAAGCCCACTTTTAGTTCTTGTATATAATTTAAAAGACAAAAGCATAAAATATCTGTAAAACTATGTTAATAGATGTATAATATATAAAGATAAAATATTAACTTCAATAACTTAAAGTGTTGGGGTGGAGCTATAAAGAAATAGGGTATTTGTATGCAGTTGAAGTTAAGTTGTTATCATTTTAAAAAAGAGTGTTATAACTTTCAGGTATCTTATAATTCTCATGATAACTGCAAAGGAAATATCTGCATAATATATATAAAAGGAAATGAGAAGGGAACAGAAGCATATTGCTACAAATAACAAAACACAAAGGAAAATTGTAAGGGGGAAATGAGGGACAAAAACGGTACAACATACATAGACAACAATTCATAGATGGCAATCTTATGTTCTTCCTTAATAACTACTTTAAATGTAAATGACCTAAATTCCCAATGAAAAGACATTGATTAGCAAAACGAATTAAAAACAGAGTCAAATGATACTATGTCTACAAGAAACTCAGATTTCATCCAAGGACACATGTAAGCTGAAAGTAAAAGGATGGAAAAATATGTTTCATGTAAATGCTAACCAAAAGAAAGCAGGAATGTCTGTATTCATATCAGAGAAAATACGTTTTAAGCCAAAACCTGTCAGAGACACAAAGAAAACCATTATATAACAATAAAAGGATCAATTTATGAATAAGATATAACAGTTATAAATATATATGCACCAAACATCAGATTTCTTAAATATAAGAAGTAAATATTGGCAGAAGTGAAGCGATAAATAGACCGCAATAATCAGACTTCAAAACTCCACTTTCAATAATGGGTAGAAAAGACAGAGAGAAGCTTAATAAGGAAATAGAAGACTTGAACAACACTATATACTAGTTGGACCAGGCATATACAAAACATTTCACTTAACGATGGCAGAAAACACATTCTTCTCTAGTGCACATAGAACATTGTCCAGAATATACCATATGTTAGGTAACAAAAGAAGCTTTAACAAGTTTTAAAATATTGAAGTCATACAAATTATCTTTTCCAATCACAGTGGTATAACACTAGAAATCAATAGCAGAAGAAAAACTGGAAAATCTACATGTATGAGGAAATTAAACACCACACTCTTAAACAACCAATAGGTCAAAGAAAAAATCACAAGGGGAATTAAAGGTCATATTCAGATGAAAATGTAATGTACCAAAACTTATAGGATAGGCAAATGAAATGCAAAAAGTGATGTTTATGGCTGTAAAAAGTTATCGTAAAAAAGAAGGAAGATTTCAAATAAACGACCTATATTGTATCTCAAAAAGCTAGAAAAAGAACAAATTAACCCCAAAAGTAGCAGAAGGAAGCAAACAATGAGGATTAACATAAAGATCATTGAAAGATGAATAGAAAAATATCAATGGAAAAGAGTTGGTTTTTTTAAAAGATGAACAAAATTGATGAAGTGTTAACTTGATTAAGAAAAAAGAGAGAAGGTTCAAATAACTAAAATCAGAAATGAAAATGGGAGCCATTACAACTCATGGCAAAAAAAATTAGGAGAAAATACTATGCATAATTACATGCCAATAAAATGGGTAACCTAAAAGAAATGGATAAATTTCTAGAAACACACTACCTACCAAGACTAAATCATGAGGAGAAGAAAAATCTCAACAAACATATAACTAGTAAGGAGATTGAATTGGTAATCAAAACCCTCCCAACAAAGAAAAGCCCAGGACCAAAAGGCTTCACTGGAGAACTTTACCAAACATTTAAAGAAGAATAAATACCGATACTCCTGGCACTCTTGCAAAAAATTAAAGTGGAAGGAACACTCCCAAACTCATTCTACGAAGCCAGTACTACACTAATACAAAAAGCAGAGAAAGACACCACTAGAAGGAAAACAACTACAGACCAATATCTCTGATGAATACTGTCATGATAGTCTCAACACAATGCTAGCAAACAAAATTCAATAGCACATTAAAGAGATTATGCACCATAACCAAGTGAGATTTACTTCTGGAAAGCAAAGATGGGTCAATATATGAAAATCAAATCGATATACTACTGTATCACATTAACAGAATGAAAGACAAAACCCACATAATTATCTCAGTTTATTCAGAAAAAGCATTTTAAATCAATTTAATATCCTTTTATGATAAAAATATTAAATTCTGAATAGGAGGAAACCACCTAATCATAATAAAGGTCATTTACGAAAAGTTCACAATTAACATCATACTCAACGGTGAAAGAATGAAAATTTTCCCCTGTGATCAGGAACAAAACAAAGATGCATGCTTTTGCCACTTTTATTTAATATAGAATTGGAAGTCCTAGCCAGAGCAATTAGGCAAGAAAAAGTAATTAAGAATCCAAATTGGAAATAAAGAAGAAAAATTACTGATTGTAGATGACATGATCTTATATGTAGAACATCTTATAGATTTCACAAAGAAGTGTTAAAACTAATAAATGAATTCAGCAAAGTTGTAGGATAGAAAATCATCACTCAAAAGTCATTAGCAGGGAATAGTGCTCCACTGCTTGTGAAGCACTATGTTCCTCCAATCCATGAATTGTTTTCCCTTAAATAATAGACCTCTAACTTCTAAAATAAATTGTTTTATTTTTGCTATTTGACAGTTTTTTTGATGAGATGGTACCTGAAGACAGCTGCTTAAATTTCTGGGGACGGCTCCCAGATGAAGATGAAGGTACCCACAGAGCCTTTTTGTTTTGTTGCCTCTTTGGGCTGCTATCTGGGATCTTTAGTAAGCTTGTCTCAGACTGAGCTCTTCTTATCTTGTATTCCTAACCCTTCAAGTTTGGTTGTCCTAGTCCTTCTGGGTGGAAAATTGGGATGTGAGAATCTCTAGATTTTCACAAGGTGGAAATTTGGGCTTGAGAGACTCCAGATTTTCAGTGAGACTTAGTGAGCCACAACATTGAGGTTTGTGGCCAACCTCATTTGCAAGGTAAGTACTTTCAGGAAGCCCTGATAGGTCTTAAGAACTGAGCATGGGCAGCCAGAAACAGTAAGTCTGGTTGAATTAGGGAGGATTTTTTTCAAGGGAAAATAATGGGTACTCCTCAATCTAAAGAAAGCAAGATGGCAGCCATTAGCGGACTCACAAAGCCTTGAGATAAGTCCAAAGCATAAACCACTGGGGAACTGGAGAAATAAAGACAAAAACCATGAACTTTTTTGACCAGCAGCACATCAAAATCTAAGTAGGCACAAAATGGACTATTAAAAGCTATTAGGGCATCTGCCACTATAAAGAATCTTCTCACGAAAGGAATAACCTATTGCTAGTAGGAATCTCAGAAGCCAAAGCCACAAAATTTATGGGCATGGGCTTAGCACTTAATAGCTATTAGAGTGCTTACCAACTAACTCTAAGATTCCCATGCTAGGATAAGTTGGTCATGAAGCAGGTTAGATTGGCACTAGGTAACATGTTAACCTCAAGAAAATTTCCATGCAATGAGGTACACTGCAAAACAACACAAAATCTCGAGCTCGTGGCACATCCTTCCTAGATATTAATTTGGCTTTGAAAGTCCCAAAGCTTAGCTAAAGAAATGAGATCCTCAAGTTTCAAAGAATCAAGCATGTCACGTTCTGGCATGCCTGCTTATCTTATGTCTAAGAACTGTGGTCCTGGAAGGTGTAGGTATGTACAAAAATGGCAAAATCTTACTAGATCAATTTAGAATTACAATGGCCTTTATAGAAAACATTCTAATTGGACAAGATCATTTATTTAAGAAGTGCAATTGAAAGTAAGTGTCCCCAAATCAAGCAAACAGAATGGGATACCTATTTTATTCAGCATGCAGAAGTCTCCAAAAGGCTTCAAGATTCCCAAATAGCTTCACTGAAGAATTAACTGCGAAAGACTAATGGAAAATTAAGGACACAAGAGGTACCTAAAAAAAAAAATATTATAAGACTGATGTGATTCCTTCTACTCCCCTCTATCCTCCTTTACATCAATACTCATAGTCTACTAATCTTCTATCTGAATTTTCTTTCCACTCTGAAGAGATTGTAAGACTGTAAACAAAATCCCACCAAGTTAGAGAGCTTACTGTTGCCCCCATATTTACCCTCAAAGGAGAGCCCTATATGGGCCCCTGTCAGGGTTAATGGAATTCCAAGGGATCCTCTGGTAAATTGCTACCAGTTATTCCTTTAAACAGACAAGGGAAAACAAAAATTAAAATTAACGGAAAACCTTGCCAAATTCTGGTAGATACCTGAGCTACAATATCTACTTTAAGCCCCACTCACTCTGGAGACTGCAGATGAGATTCTGAGAACACTGGCAGAAGCCTGTGAAGGGTGAGAATTCTTACCAGAGTCAGCTCTCCAGGGTGTCTGTACATAGTATCTAGTCAAGAGAAGAAGGTAAGTTTTCACGTCATTCCTTCCTTTCCAAACCCATACCCATTGGTTGTTGATTCTTTCTCTCCAGGGTACAGCTATTGCCTCTTATTTTTCTCATTTTGTGCCCTGAGAACTTGGCTTGGGAACCATCAGGCTAAGGGCTCCAAATTATGGCTGGACAGAAATGTGGGTTGCACCTCACTTACAGCTGGATATAGCTGGGCAGAAATGTGGGTTGCACTCCATTTGTGGCTGGGTCCCTACTGGCTGTTGCCAGCTCTTCGAGGAATTGTCTAAGTCTTTCTTTCTTTGGCCATCTTTGAGAGTGAGTGGCTCAGGATCTTGGGAGGATAGTGTCTACTCTCTTAGGGGACACCTCTTGGGTCCATGATTTTGTTCAATACTGCTAAGAATATTTACTATTTTTCCTGCTGAAAACTGACAAGATATCTGAAGGAATTTTTTAAATAGCTCTATGGTCAGAAGTTAGCCAAAGTTGGAAGATGGTATTCAGAACCTGATAAAACTTTTTTTTTTTAAAGATTGACACCTGAGCTGAAAACTGTTGCCAATCTTTTTTTTTCTCCCCAAAGACCCCAGTATATAGTTATGTATTCTAGTTGTGAGTGCCTCAGGGTGTGCCATGTGGGATGCCACCTCAGCATGGTCTGATGAGTGATGCCATGTCGGCACCCAGGATCTGAACCAGCAAAACCCTGGGCTGCGGAAGTGGAGTGTGAGAACTTAACCACTCAGCCACGGGGCCAGCCCCTGATGAAACATTCTTTTAGGCCTTCTACCCTAAGTTACATGCACCCAGACGTAAAGAAAAACATTGCAAAGACATACAGCTGCAAATCTAGAACACAGGAATCTTTTGATTTCCATCTAGTTGATAATCTTCTCCCTGAAATAAAAAAGCAAATTGAAGAAAACGTAGTTAGATTCACAGGTCAGGCCTTCAACGTCAATGAGATTTCAATCTAAATCTTTGAGGAATTAAAAACAACTGTATTTGTCTTACAAAGTGAGTTTTTATAGGAACAGAAAAAGCCCACCTATCCATTTTACCAATCCCTAAGCCTCTCCTATTCATCTCAAAAGGCTTGTAGGTATTATAAAATTCTAGATTTTGGAAACAAAAGTCCTTCTCAGAGGAACTGCATTCTTTCATTGTGCCTTTGGGGTGTAAACGTTTCACCAGGTCTCTTCCCTGAACTCTTACCTAGGCCATCTCTTTGAAATGCATACTTCAGGGAGGTAATTCTTATCAGAAGAAAAAAGGGAAAAGCTTATTTTGAATCTAGGCAAATGAAAAATCTTAAAAATCTTCACCACAAATATTAGTAAAAAGATCAAGTCATCTGAGCAGGTAACCTTAACTTATTCCATCTGCCAGAAACACGATTTGGATCTAGCTGTTCTTTTATAAACTAGTGAGTTTAGCATTATCAGACTGGTCTCATGGCTAAAATTTTTAAAAGAAGGCTGTAAGATCTCTCAAGAAAGATAAGTTAATAGTTAGCTGTTTAACATCTCATGAAATTTTCATGAGTAATCTAAACATAATTGTTAAGAGCAAGTAAATTAAATAGATGTATGTAAGATAAAAGTATTTAAATGGACATTTCAGTAATAATTATACTTTATAATATGTCTACTTAAAAAATTTCCAGACTTTTTTTGGTAACTTGAAACCTTAAATTTATGCTGAGAAAATTAAATGATAGATATTCACTGAATATCCAGATGACTTCCAAATAAGATAAAATACTAAAATATTAATTATTGAACTCAATTTTGTCTATCTTGACCTATTACAAGGAACTAAAGATATTTGGGTGTATCGGTAAACATGCTTTGCACCATATTGAAAAATTTAGTATGAGGAAGAATATACCTCCAGGAATTATGACATGTATTTATAAATTTGCCAATCCACAGAATGCTAGTGCAAACAATCCACAATTGCTTACTTAGTTTTCACCAGGAATTAAGGATTCTAAGGGTTAAAAATTCTAATCAATATATGTAATTAAAAACTACTTAGAAATAATAAGAATGAAAGGAAACAACTGTGTATGAAAACTAAGTAAGGAAAGTAAAGTGATTCCTCTGGAATGACAAAGAGAAAAAAAACACATAGGACAAACTCTGAATGGATAAAAAACAGTTGTAGGTTTGTGGAAAAGGAATCTTTGGAAAAGCATTTTATGTATTGTCAAACTGGCTAAGATGAAATAGATTTATTATTTTTAAATGAATTTTAATATCAAAAGTATACTGGTACAAAATTAGAATTTAGTTTTCTCTTTGTTAAAAGGAAAAAGTTTTCTTGGATGATTGGTCTGCTCTTAATAAGAAATTGTAAACAAAAGATATTCTTTACCTTTTAAGTAATCTGTCTGGACAGCAAAGATTTTATGTCTTAGCAAAATAACTTACTGTGTTTCATGTTGTCTTTATCAGGTGTTTGATTACATAAGAAAACCTAGTCTTCTCAATATTAAAAGAAGATGCCCGTAAGATCCTCTGTTATCACTTTGGTTAAACAGATAATAAAGTCTTATTTCATAATGATATGTGATCCTATTTAATCAAATGTTCGAACCTTTTGACATTTTCTCAAAATCAGATTCTAAATGGACTCTTTTTTACCATAAAATAATTTTGAGATCTCCCAGAGGGTCCCTGGAAATCTCAAAAGATTCATCTTTCACTTTGTAAAAGACAGTTGTTAAACTAATTAAGTTTAATTGATATGTCAAATTTTGTGGGAAACATTGTCAAATCAGGAGTGATAATAAACCTTGATGGGTTATATATGAATAGATATTATCTTACAAGTATAGATATTTTGGAAATTGTTTTAAAGTTTCTAGAAATTTGTCAATACTTTCATTGTCTAATTATGATGTTATATATATTATATATATAATATTACTATATTATATATAAATTACTGTATGCCACAGAAATAACTACATTTCCTTACCAAATTAACTCTCATCATATCTTTAACCATAGCCATTTGTCAGTCTTTTGTCATTTATAGACAGTTATTGTTTTACTCTGAGGCTTTTGAAAAAGTAAGATTCATGGAAAGGACTCTACCAAGTACACTAGACCACTAACACCACTGCCAAATACATGATGTCAAACTTTGGGTGCATTTTTCACAACTGAAGAAGGCTCCAAGTGACATCTCGTCCCGTGAAAATGCTAAAGACCTCAAAATCAAATTGACTAGGAAGAGAAGAAGCTGATATTGAGATAGACTGCTTCCTCTCAAGATGTCATATCAAGAATATTATTTTTTATTGAGGTCACATTGGCTTATAACATCTAAATTTCAAGTGTACATCATTATATTTTGACATCTATATATACTGCATTGTGTTCACCACTGAGTCTAGTTGCCATCCATCACCATAAACATGTATCCCTTTACCCTCCCTATACCCTCTTCTCCTCTGATAACCCCCAATCTGTTCTCCATATCTGTTTGTCTTCCCCATATGAGTGAAATCATATGGTAATTGCTTTTTTCTGTCTGACTTGTTTTGCCTAGCATAATACTCTCAAGATCCATCCATGTTATTGCGAATGGCAAGATTTCATTTTTTTATGCTTGAGTAGTATTCAATTGTATATATATATATATATACCACATGTTCTTATCCATTCATCTGTTGAAGGCCATTTAGGTTGCTTGTAAGTGTTGGCTATTGTAAATAATGTTTTAGTGAACATAGGAGTGCATATATCTTTTTGAATTAGTGTTTCATGCTCTTTGGATAAATAATCAGAAGTGGAATAGCTGGATCATATGGGATTTCTGTTTTTAATTTTTGAGAAACCTCTGTACTATTTTCCCTAGTGGCTGAACCAATTTACATTCTCACTAGCAGTGTATTAGGGTCCCTTTTTCTCCATATCCTTTCCAATATTTGTTGTTTCTTTTATTTTTAATAATAGCCATTCTGACAGGTGTGAGGTGATATTTCATTGTGGTTTTGACTTGCATTTCCCTAATAATTAATGATATTTAACAAATTTTCATGTGTCTGCTGTTCATCTGCATATCTTCTTTGGAAAAATATCTGTTTATATTCTCTGCTCTTTCTTTTTTTTGAGGAAGATTAGCCCTGAGCTAACATCCGTGCCCATCTTCCTCTACTTTATATGGGGGATGCCTGACACAGCATGGCTTAACAAGTGGTGCGTAGGTCTGCACCCAGGAGCCAAACCAGTGAACCCCAGGCTGCCAAAGTGGAATATGCGAAATTAACCACTGCACCACTGGGCCAGCCCCTTCTCTAGCCATTTTTTGATTACATCATTTTCTTGTTGTTGACTTGTATGAGTTCTTTATATATTTTTAATATTGTATATATGATTTGCAAATATTTTCTCTCAGTTGGTGGATTTTCTTTTCATTTTGTTGATGGTTTCTTTTGCCAGGCAGAAGCTTTTTAGTTGGGTGTAGTGCCCTTTGCATAGTTTTCTTTTGTTTCCCTTGCCTGAGGAGACATGATATTCAAAAACAACGCTAAGACCAATGTCAAAGAGTATGTTTTCTTCTAGAAGTTTTATGGTTTCAGGTCTTAGATTTAAGTCTTTAATCTATTTTGAGTTAACTTTTGCATATGGTCTAAGATAATGGTCTCCTTTCATTCCTTTGGATGTGGCTGTCCAGTTTTCCCAGCACCATTTATTGAAGAGACTTTCTTTTCTCCATTGTGGCTTCTTGGTTCCTTCATGAAAGATTAACTGTCCATAGATGTGTGGTTTTGTTTCTAGGTTCTCAATTCTGTTCCATTGACCTGTGTGTCTATTTTCCTGCGAGTACCATACTGTTTTGATTACTATAGCTTTGTAGTATATTTTGAAATCAAGAAGTGTGATACCTCCTACTTTGTTCTTTTTTCTCAAGATTGCTTTATCTATTCAGGGTCTTTTGTTGTTCTGTATAAATTATAGACAGTTCCATATAAATTGTTCCATATAAATAAGATTCTTTGTTATATTTCCATTAAAAATGTCATTGAAACTCTCATTGGGATTGTATTGAATCTATTGTTTGCTTTAGGTAACACAGATATTTTAGCTATGTTTATTCTTCCAGTCCATGAGCATGGAATATATTTCCATTTCTTTATGTCTTCAATTTCATTCAACAATGTCTTATAATTTTCAGTGTATAGGTCTATCATGTCCTTGGTTAAATTTATTCCTAGTTATTTTATTATTTTTAAATAGGATTGAATTCTTGATTTCACTTTCTGCTAACGTGTTGTTAATGCACAGAAATGCAATTTATTTTTGCATGTTGATTTTGGTACCCTGAAACTTTACTGTATTTGTTAATATTCCTAATAGTTTTTTGGTGGATTCTTAAGCTTTTATATATTGAGCATTATGTCATCTGCAAATAGTGACAGTTTTAATTCTTCCTATTCAGTGTAGATAAATTTTATTTATTTTTCTTATCTAATTGCTCTGGCTAGGACTCCCAATACTATGTTGAATAGAAGTGGTGAGAGTGGGCATCCTTGTCTTGTTCCTGTTCTCAGAGGAAGAGCTTTCAGTTTTTCACCATTGAGTATGATGTTGGCTGTGGGTTTGTCATATATGGCCTTTATTATATTGAAGTACTTTCCTTCTGTACTCATTTTATTAAGAGTTTTTATCATAAATGGATGTTGAATCTTATCAGATGCTTTCTCTGCATCTATTGAGATGATCTTACAAGCGTTACTCTTCATTTTGTTAATGTTTTATATCACACTGATTGACTTGCAAATGTTGAACCCTGCATCCCTGGAACAAATCCCACTTGATCATGGTTTATGATCCTTGTAACACATTGTTGTATTCGATTTGCTAATATTTTGTTGAGAATTTTTGTATTTATATTCATCAGTTATATTGGCCTGCAATTTTCCATTTTTGTGTTGTCCTTGTATGGTTTTGGTATTGGGGTAATGTTTGCCTGATAAAATGAGTTAGGAAGTATCCTACCCTCTTCAATTTTTTTGGAAGAGTTTGAGAAGGATAGGTATTAAATCTTCTTTGAATATTTGGTAGAATTCTCCAGAGAAGCCATCTGGTTCTGGACTTTTGTTTTTTGGGAGGTTTTCGATTAGTGCTTCAATCTCTTTACCTGTGATTGGTCTCTGCAGATTCTCTATTTCTTCTTGTTTTGGTTTGAGGAGGTTGTGCGATTCTAAGAATGTATCCATTTCTTCTATGCTATCCAATGTTGGCATATAGTTTTTCATAGTATTCTCTTATAATCTTTCATATTTCTGTGGTGTCTGTTTTAATTTCTCTTCTTTTGTTTTTTTATTTTATTTGTGCCTCTGTCTTTTTTTATTAGTGACTCTAGCTAAGGTGTGCCAATTTTATTTTTCTTTTCAAAGAACCATGTCTTAGATTCATTGATCCTTTCTATTGTCTTTTTAGTCTCTATTTCATTTTTTTCTGCTGTGATTTTTATTATTTCTTTCCTTCTACTAACTTTGGACTTGTCTTCTTCTTTTTAAAATTCTTCTGTAGTGTTAGATTGTTTATTTGAGATTTTGTTTTATTTGATATTTCTTGTTTCTTGAGGTAAGCCTGTATTGCTATATATTTCCCTCTAAATACTGCTTTTATTGTGACCCATAAGTTTTATGTTGTGTTTTTATTTCCACTTTTCTCGAGGTATTTTTTTTTAGTTTTCCTTTGATTTCTTCATTGATCCAATAGTTATTCAGTAGCATGTTATTTAGTCTCCACATATTTGTGTCTTTGCCACTTTTTTCTTGTTGTTGATTTTTAATTTCATACCATTTTGTTCAAAAAGATGTCTAATATGGTTTCAATATTCTTAAATGTATTGAGACTGGTTTTCTTTCCCAGCATATGATCTATCTTCGATGATGTTCCGTGTGCCTTTGAGAAGAATGTGTATTCTGTTGCTTTTGGATGGAATGTTCTATATTCTATATATTCTATAATATATATGTGTTCTATAATATATATTCTATATATAATCTACAATATATATACTATATATTCTATAATATATATGTTCTATAATATATATGTCTATAATATATATGTTCTATAATATAGTATATGTTATCTTGTATATATAACATATATGTCCAATTATATATATACACACATATATATACATATATATACACATATATATATATAAGCAGGGCAGGGTCACAGGTACTTTCATGGCTTTTGATGTGTGAAATTGTAGTTGCCACTCTCCACTGCTGGGGAAAGGGTATGGGCCGATCTGTGAGTGCTGCTGCTGCTCCTGCAACCTCTGGTCTCAGTCACTGATTTGTTTTTTGAAATCTCATGTCAGGGGCACCTGCCACCACTTCCAGAGGTATGCATGTCTTGAGTGCAGCCCCTGGTGCTGGGAGGGCAGATGTCAGACTTATCTAGGGGACAAAGCTAGGGGAGAGGAGAGTGCTGAGTCCCCAACACTGCTGCATTTCCTGAAGCCTCAGGTCTTATATACCACCTGCTTCTGCTGGGGGAGGGTTAAAGGCTGAACCAGAAGTGCTGTTGTTACTCCTGCAGCCTCTGGTCTCTGGTGTCAAAGTGCTTTTGGAAACCTCAGGTCAGGGGCACCCACCACCACTGCCAGGAGTATGAACATCTTGGGTGCTGCCCCTGCTGCTGGGAGGACCAGTGTCAGAGGCACTGCCACTGGAGGAGTGGGAGGGGGCTGTGTCACAGGTATCTTGTTGTTTACAGAGTCTCTAGTCATGGGCCCACATTGATTCCTGGTACCTTCAGAAGCTTGGGATGCCTAAATTCTTGGGGCCTCTGTTCATGGGCATTACCTCAGTTCCTTGGGCCTCTGTCTGCAGGTGTGGCCACAGATCATGGAATCTCTGGTCTTGTCAGCTGCCACAACTGCTCCCCTAGTTCCATTGCATCCAGGAGGTCCAGTCCACCCACCTTCAGATGTATAGATGTATGGGTCTCTCAGGTGTTGTGGTGTGTGGTGCAGAGAGTCCTTTGTTGGTCAGTGGATGTCCTTCATGTTGTAACTTAGAGGGGAGAGACAAATGGAGCAACTCACTCCACCATGATGCTGACATCACTCCCTCAAGAACATTTCTTTCTATTTCTTCTTTCCTCTCTGACCATCCTTTTCCTAATTCTTACACGATGAAGGTCTTTATGATTTTTTCATCCATCTATTACTTTACCTTAACCTAGAAAACTAATGCCACTGTTCATATCTCTCAAGCTATTACAAAAGAGGGTATTCCAACTTCCAAGTGGCTGTCTTATTTGTTATGATGCTAGTAATTCTATAGTTCTTTTCACTCACCATAAACTTCTTTCTGATTTCCAATGCTTCAGTTTCTCTTTAACAGGCTTGCTCGATAAACACTTCTGGGAACATGAAGACAGTTACATGAAATACATAAACAAGCCACCTGGCTTAAGAAAGTGACTCCTTCAATGGGGACCTTCTTTGATCTATGTTTGTTTGGGTCATGGGAACTGTAGCTTTAGCTTCAGAGCACCCTCTAAATGTTGGGTATCATTCTGCTTATAGTCATTCTAATGGTCTCCCTTGCATGCTTATTCTCTCAAAAGCTTTAAAAACATGTGTAGAATGACTGGTTACCAGGAAAATGCTATCTCTTTGCCTATAATGACATCAATGGAATGAATAAAACGGCCAACTAAAGGACAGACCTCAATATCCTAACTTATGAATTCCAGTCAGACATCCATCCTGACTCCAATATCTTTAAAAAGTGGTATCTCAGAGTGATGTCAATACCTTAATTTTTGATCAATTCTCTCAGTACAACTGAGAATTTGATCAAAAGGTGAAAATTGATAAAGTTAATTTGTATATCAGGACTCACAAAATGGAGGCCGACACCATGGCCTGGCTCATGTTACAAATGTAAATCAAAGTCAGCCTGAACTTACAGGAAACACCTGTCAAGGAAACCTAATATATACCAATCAGAATCCTCCAGGTCAGCTTTAGCTATCTTACCTTACACTAGAAAATAAGACCACCTAGCCTTCTAAAGAAATCCCAATCTCCTAGCCAATCATGCCCTATTTCTGCATCGTCCCTTCTAACACACTTTAAAATTTGTTCTTGTCCCAAATCCCTCAGAAACAGGCCTCTACTGCTTGTGAGGCACTGCACTCCCCCAATCCATGAATTGCTTTCCCTTGAATAAAACACATCAAACTCATTTTTTAAAAAGCCAGTTGCATTTCTTTATACTAACAAACAATCTGAAAAGGAAATTTTAAAAAATTCCATTTATGGTAGCACCAAAAATAATGAGAAAAACAGGAATAAACTTAGCCAGAGGGGGGAAAGACTTGTATACCAAAAAGAAAAAATAAAAATAAACACACTTCTGAAAGAAATTAAAGAGGACACAAGTAAATAAAAAGGCATCCTGTTTTCATATATTGGAAGACTTGATATTGTTAAGATGTCAATGCTATTCAAAGCAATCTACAGATTCTGTGCAAAAATAGAAAAATCTATCCAAGAATTCATTTGGGATCTCAAGGGACCCTGATTCACCAAACAATCTTGAAAAATAAGATCAAAGTTGGAATGTTCATATTTAATACTTCCTGATTTCAAAACATATTACAAAGCTACAATAATCCAAACAGTGTAGTATTGGCAGAAAGACCAACATAATAGACCAATGGAATAGAATACAGAGTCCATAAATTAACCCCCATGTATATGGTCAGATGATTTTCAATGAGGTTCTAAGACGAGTCAATGAGGAAAGGACAGTCTCTTCAGCAAATGTTGTTGGGACAAATAGATATCCTCATGCCAAAGAATGAAGTTCACATTATATACAAAAATTAATTCAAAATTTATTAAAGACCTAAACATAAGACCTAAAACTACAAAACTCCTAGAAGAAAGCACTGGGGGAAAGCTTCATGACATTGGGCTTGGCAATGATTTCTTGGATAGGGCACCAAAAGCACAGGCAACAAAAGGAAAAATAGAGAAATGAGACTACATTAAACTTCAAAATTTCTGTGCATCAAAAGACACAATCGACACAGTGACAAGGTAACCCATGGAATAAGAGAAAATATTTGCAAGTCCTTTATCTGATAAGGGGTTAATATCTAGAACATGTAATGGACATTTCAACTCAACAACAACCATAAAACAACAATCTGTTTAAAGAAATGAGCAGAGTACTTTAATAGACATTTCTCCAAAAATGATATATAAATGGCCAAAAGCATATGAAAAGATGCTCAACATCACTAATAATTAGAGAAGTGCAAATCAAAACCACATTCAATCTACCTCACACCCATTAGAGTGGCCGATATAATAAAAAATAAACTTAAACAACGAGTATTGATGTGATTGTGGAGAAACTGGAACCCCTGTGCACTGTTGGTGGGAATGCAAATAGTGTAGCCTCTATGGGATACAGTATGGCAGTTCCTCCAAAAATTAAAACTAGAATCATCACATGATCCAGCAATTCCACTTCTGGTTATATATCCCAAAGAATTGAAAGCAAGGTCTCAAAGAGATAGTCACACACTCATGTTCATAGTAGCACTATTCACAGTACCCAATAGGTGGAAACAACACAAATGTCCATCCACAATTCAATGGATAAACAAAATGTGGCGTACACATACAATGAAATATTATTTAGCTTTAAAAATAATGAAATCCTGTTACACACGTGGATGAATCTTGAGGACATTATGCTAAATGAAATTAGCCAGTCACAAAAAGACAAAACAAATACTCTATGATTCCACTTATATTAAGTATCTAATGCAATCAAATTCATAGAACAAATGTAGAGTGGTGGTTCCCAGGGGTTGGGAGAAGGGGGAAATGGGGAGTTGTTTAATGGATACAGAGTTTCTGTTTTGCAAGATAGAAAAGGTCTGGAGATCCATTACACAACAATGTGAATACCTTTAACACTACTGAGCTATACACTTTAAAATGGCTAGGATGGTAAATTTTTTGTGATTTTACCACAATTAAAAATAAAACATAAAAATAAATAAGAAAATCAACAATAAAGGGAAGTAAATACACATCTGAAAAGATGTAGATATACACTTTGAAATCAAGGGAAGTTATTCTCAACAAATATTGTATCAATCAGAAAGAAGATTCTGATAAAGATATTTAAAAATATGGAGTTACAACATTCATTTAGAAGAAGAAGGGTAGTTGACAAATAGGGAATAAAACATTAATGACATTTGTAATCAGTTGGACTTTTTAGAGTGTGTTATATAAAGTTCTGTTTATTATTGGGGAACTCATTTCCCTTTTTATTTTCCCGTCCATGGAGGAACAAATGCAGATATTTATGCTTAAATATTTACTTTGGTTTTAATTATAACTTCTGTAAGACTTTAAAAAATCTAAGTTTGAATTTAGAGAGTAGCTTTGGAAAGTAATATCTGCTCACTGAAAAAACGGAAGAAATTAAAACCATATAATTAACAATGTAAAATGTACATATTGCCATTAACTCCCTGAGTTTTAATAATCATCATATAGTGAGAATATAGAACAAGCCTCTAATTCACTGCAAGGAAGTTTAAATTTATTTTAAAAATATAATTTTATTTTACCTGTGTTTCATAGTTGCAAATCCAGCGAAACTGTTCACTTGAAATTAGGTGGAAAGACTCTATTCCTTTTCTACAGTTTACTCCTTGGTTCAGAAATAAAACTTTTGATTAATGCCAAAATGTGGGCAGAGTTGAAAGAGTGGTTAAAAGTCAAAAGAAAAGTTTTTTTTCTTTTTCTTAAATGTAAGGCAATAGTGGCAAAAGCAGTATCCCAACAGAAAAACCCACTTTTTGGATTTAGAATTATTTGTAACTGTTTTCTGATTTACCTTTCACGAATGGCATACATGTGTCTAAAGATAGACAACTTGTAAATCAATTTACATAGCAAATGCTATTAGCTGATATGCAGTGAGACACCCCAGGTTGTTAATCATAAGTGAATATTTATTGAATGAATATTCAATGTTAGTCACTTTTAGCTGTTCTTTGGAATTTAAAAGGAGACCCTACTTCTTACCGTCTGGAGTGTACAATGTACACCCTCTTTAGGTATCTTCAGCTTGAGAGTGGATTTTCTCATATCGACAACATGCTGTTAAAAGATATGCTAACATTTGTCAAAAGCTAATTTAAAAAGATAGTGCTTTGTTTGGGATATTTTCAGTCAAAGTCTGACTATTATGAAACCAAACATACAGCCAAACCCCAAAATAAAATATTCATTGGAGACATTTCCTAATTTATGCTTGTGATAGCAAGGAAATGTATCTGCCCATGTGAAAAATTTACACTCAGCTGTCACTATTCTGGAAAAAACAATTGTTTTGTAGGTGTTTATATATTTTACTTGCCATGTTGAAATATTAGTATTATTCATTGAAGGCGAAAAGAGCATTACTATGTCTATAGTTATAAAAGCCTCACCATTATTAATATGGTTTATGTCTGTTAAACATGCACTAATTGTGTGCAGAGCATGAAATTCTGTCAGTTTCATCCTGAAATCATTGTATTAGTACAGCTAATCTACAAGCAGTCTTAGCTGAATGAAAAAACTGTCCTTAGCATTGGCTGCTTTTGATTTTTTTAATTCATGTTTCATATTGGAGACTATACTGGAATGAAATAACCAGACTTGTCCTGATAACTATTTTGGTTTTAAATAATTTAATAAATGTAATCATGTTATCATTTTTCCCTTTTTCTTTTTTCATTGTAGTAAGAACACTTAACATGAGACCCACCCTCTTACATTTTTAAGTGTACAATATAGCATAGGCCCTATAACCATACGCACAGTGTTGTACAGTAGATCTCTAGAACACATTCATCATGCATAGCTGAAGCTTTATATCTGTTGAATAGTGAGTCCCCAATTTACCCCTCCCAGAGCCCCTGAAAACCATCATTCTACTCTTTATTTCTATAAGTTTGACTTGATACTTCACATAAATGGAATCATGTAGTATTAGTATTTGTCTTGTGACTGGCTTGTTTCACTTAGCATAATGTCTTCCAAGTTCATCCATGTTGTCTCATAAGGCTGGATTTCTTCTTTTTAAAAACCAAGCAATATAAAATGGTATGTATATACCACATTGTCTTTATCCATTCATCCATCAGTTGACATTTCTGTTGTTTTCATATCTTGGTGATTCTGAATATTGCTGCAATGAACATGAGAGTACAGATGCTTTCTTGAGATACTAATTTAATTTCCCTTCAATATATGTCCAGAAGTGGAATTGCTGGATCATATGGTAGTTCTGTTTTTAGTTTTTTTCTGAGGAACTTCCATACTGTTTTCCATAGTGGCTACATCATTTTGCATCCACACCAACAGTGTACAAGTGCTCCAATTTCTCCACATCTTTGCCAATACTTAGCTTTTTGGGTTTTTTGATAATAGCCACCCTAAAAGATGTGAGATGATATCTCATTGTGGTTTTGCTTTCTATTTTCCTGATGATTAGCGCTGTTGAACACTTTTTCATGTACCTGTCAGCCACTTGTATGCCTTCTTTGGAGAAATGTCTTTTTTCAATTCTTTGACCATTTTTAATTGGGTTATTTCTTTTTCTGCAATTGAATTGTAGCAGTTCTTATTATATATTCTGGATATTAACCCCTTATCAGATAGTATATGGTTTGCAAATATTTTTTCCCTCTCATAGAATGCCTTTTCACTCTGTTGTTTCCTTTGCTGTGCAGAAGCTTTTTAGTTTAACTTAGTCGCAATTATCTATTTTTGCTTTTGTTGCTTGTATTACTGGTACCATTTCCAAGAAACAATTGCCAAGACCAATGTCCTGAAGCTTTTCCATTATGTTCTTTTCTAAGAGTTTTACAGTTCCAGGTCTTATTTATAAATCTTAAACTTAAATCATTTTGAGTTGATTTTTGTGTATGGTGTAAGAGTTCAATTTCTTTCTTTTGCATGAGAATATCCACTTTTCCCAACACCATGTATTGAAGAGACTATCTTCCTCCATTGATTATTCTTGGCATCCTTGTTGAGGATCAGTACATGGGTGGATTTACGTAGAGTAAGCCCTGACAGTTGGTTTTCTTTTTTCTAACGCAAGTGCCTGACTTAACCTTTGATTGCTGAGTCATCCACTTCAAAGAGGCATTCACTTCAAAGATGGTTATCTCAAATAAACACATTGCCAGCCAAATGGCTGAACAATGAGCCAGCCCCACCCCCTCACCTGAGGCTCCTTTGTTTTAGAGATCCTGGTTGATTTAGATAAAGGACATTTTGGCACACTGTTTTTTTCTCTTACTGTGTTTTAGACTCCCACTCATTTTTTAAATCCCACAATAAAGAGTGAACTCCTGAAACCCTATAAAAGCAGAATCCTAGGCTTGCTTTCTGCCTCTCTAACCATGCCCACTCTGTGAGGCTGCAGGTGTTCCCTATAATTTCCAGGACTTATAAGTAGTAAACCTTGTCTTTTTCAATGTTTTCTGATGGTTATTGCTGAGAATGTTTGGAATCATAATAAAAATCACCAGGGCTGGTTCAGTCACAACACTGATTATTTATAGGCTGAAAGCAGCGCAAAACAGTTCATTTCCAGCCTCTTCATTCTGCTCCATTGGTTTATTTGCCTGTTTTTATGCAAGTACCATACTCATTTAATTATTATACCTTCACAATGTATTTTGAAATCAGGAATTGTGATGCCTCCAGCTTTGTTCTTCTTGCTCAAGATTGCTTTGGTTACTCAGGTTTTTTTTGTGGTTCTATATGAATTTCAGGATAGTTTTTTTCTGTAAAAAACATGGTATCAAGATTTGGATTCAGACTGTACTGAATCTGTAGATCACTTTGGGTAAGATGGACATTTTAGTAATATTAAGTTTTCCATTCCATCAACATAAGATGTCTTTCCACTGATTTCTGTATTCTTTAATTTTCTTCATCAAGGTTTTATAGTTTTCAGTGTACAAGTCTTTTGCCTCCTTGGTTAAGTTTATTCATAAATATTTAATTATTTTTGGTGCTATTGTAAATTGAATTGTTTTCTTAATTTCCTTTTCAAATTGGTTATTGTTAGTGTATAGAAATGCAGCTAATTTTTGTATGCTGATTTTGTATCCTGCAACTTTACTGAATTTGTTTATTCTAACAGTGTTTTTGTGGAATCTTTAGGGTATGTTACATATAGGATAATGCTATTGGCAAACAGAGAAAATTTTCTTTCTTTTTTTCTGGTTTGGATGCTTTTTGTTTCTTTTTCTTGTCTAATTGCTCTAGCTGGGACTTCCACTACCATGTTCAATAAAAGTTGTGAGACTGGGCATCCTTGCCTTGTTCCTGATTTAGAAGACAATCATTTAATTTAAATTACTTTTGTTTTTGGCGAGGAAGATTGGCCCTGAGCTAACATCTGTTGCCAAACTTCCTCTTTTATTTGTTCTCCCCAATGCCCCAGTGCATAGTTGTATATCTTAGTCATAAGTCATTCTAGTTCTTCTATGTGGGATGCTGTCACAGCATGGCTTGATGAGTGGTGTGTAGGTCTGCGCCCAGGATCCAAACCAGTGAACCCAGGGCCACCCAAGAGGAGTGCATGAACTTAACCACTCGGCCACAGGCCCAGCCTCAGGCATTTGATTTTTCACCATTGAATATGATGTTAACTGTGAGCTTTTCATATATGGCCATTATTATATTGAGACAAATTCCTTTTACACATAGTGTTTTAGAGTTTTTATCATGGAAGAATGTTGAATTTTGTCAAATGCTTCTTCTACATCTATTGAGAAAATCATGTTACTTTATCTTTCATTGTGTTAATGTGGTATATGACATTAGTTAATTTGCATATGTTGAATGATCCTTTGCTTCCCAGGGCTAAATCCCACTTGGTTGTGGTGTATAATCCTTTTTTAAATTTTTTTTTCAAATCTTATTGAGATATAATTGATATAAACATTGTGTAAATTTAAGGTATACAACATGTTGATTTGATGCATGTATGTATTGCAATATGATTACCACTATAGTGTTAGCTAACATCTCCATCAAATCAAATAATTACTTTTCTTTTACATGATAAAAACATTTAAGATCTAATATCTTAGAAAACTTGAAATATATAGTAATGTATTGTTATCTGTAATCACAAAACTGTGCACTAGATCTCTAGAACATATTCATCTTCTAACTGGAAGTCTGTACACTTTGACCAACATCTCCCCATTTCCCCTACCCTCAGCCCCTGGTAACTACTATTCTACTCTCTGAGAGTTCAGCTTTTTCAGATTCCACATATAAGTGATAGCCTACAGTATTTGTCTTTCTTTCTCATTTATATCACTTAGCATAGTGCCAACGACCAACCATATTGTTACAAATAGCAAGATTAACTTATTTCTCATGGCTGAATAATAATCCTATGTATATATATATATCTCACATCATTTTACCCATTCATCTGTTGTTGGAAACTCAGGTTGTTTCCATATCTTGACTATTGCAATAGACATGGGAGGGCTGAGATCTCTTTGACATACTGTTTTAATTTCCTCTGGATATTTACTGAGAAGTAGAATCATATGGTGGTTCTATTTTTAATTTTTTAAGGACTCTCCATATTTTTTTCCACAGTGGCTGTACCAATGTACATTCCCACTAACAGTGCACCAGGGTTCACTTTTATTCACATCCTTGCCAACACTTAGCTCTTGTGCTTTTGATAATAGCCATTTTAACAGGCGTCCATTTCCATGATGATATGATATATAATATTATATCATCTAAAAATAAAGAGAAGTTTGCTTCTTCCTTTTCTATGCAGATACCTTTTATTTCTTTATCTTGCCTGATTTCTCTAGTTAGAACTGCCATTACTATGTTGTGAAAGCAGACACTCTTGTCCTGTTCCTGATCATGGAAGAAAAGGTTTCAACTTTTTACCATTAAGTTATGATGTTGAAAAAAATCCCATCTCAACTGCATAAAAAATAATAAAATACCTAAGAGTAAATTTAACCAAGCAAGTGAAAGAATGGTACACTGAAAACTACAAGTCATTGATGAAAGAAATTGAAGAAGACACAAATAAATGGAAAGATCTTCCATGCTCATAGATTGGCAGAATTAGTATTGCTAAAATGTCCTTACTACCCAAAGCAAGTTACAGATTTAATGCAATCTTTATCAAAATTTGAATGGCATTTTTCACAGAAATAGAAAAAACAATATTAAAATTTGTACAAAATTATAAAAGACCCTGAATAGCCAAAGCCGTATTGAGAAAGAAGAACAAAGCTGGAGACATCATGCTTCCTGATTTCAAACTATATTACAAAGCTATAGTAATCAAAAGAACATGGTATTGTCATAAAACAGACACATAGATCAACGGAACAGAACAGAGAGCCCAGAAATAAACCAATGCATGTATGCTCAATTAATTTACAACAAAGGTGCCAAGAACATAGAATGGGGAAAGGATAGTCTCTTCAATAAATGACTTTGGGCAAACTGGACAGCCTCATGCATAAAAATGAAATTGGGTTACTGTCTTATACCATACAGAAAAATCAGCTCAAAATGGATTAAAGGCTTGAATAAACCATAAAACTCCTGGGAGAAATCATAGGTGGCAAGCTCCTTGGCATGGATCTGGGCAATTATTTTTGAGAGAGACACCAAAAGCACAGACAACAAAAGCAAAAACAAACAAGTGGGATTGCATCAAGCTAACAAGCTTTTGCACTGCAAAGAAAATGATTAACAAAATGAAATGTTTATTAGAATGTAAATTGGTGTAGCCACTATGGAAAACAATATGGAGATTCCTCAAAACATTAAAAATAGGGGGCCAGCTCCATGGCCTAATGGTTAAGTTTGGTGCACTCTGCTTCTGCAGCCTGGGTTCTGTTCCTGGGTGCAGACCTACACCACTTGTTGGCAGTCATGCTGTGGCGGCCATCCACATACAAAATAGAGGAAGACTGGCACAGATGTTAGTTCAAGGCAAATCTTCCTCAAGCAAAAAGCAGATTGGCAACAGATGTTAACTCAGGGTGAATCTTCCTCACCAAAAAAAATAATAATAATAATTAAAAAAAATTAAAAATAGAAATCCCCTAGATCCTGCAATTACATTTCTGTGTATTTATTTAAAGGAAACACAAACACTAACTCAAAAATGATATATACATCCCATGTCCATTGAAGCATTATTTACAATAGCCAAGACATGGGAGCAACCTAAATGTCCATTGATGGATAAATAAAGGAAAATGTAGTAAATGGTATATTACTCCACCATAAAAAATAAAGCAATCTTGCCATCTGTGACAACATGAATAGAGCTTGAGGGCATTATGCTCAGTGAAATAAGTCAGACATAAAAAGTCAAATATCGTATGATCTCACTTTTGTGAAATCTAAAAGAAAAATGAACTTACAGAGAACAGATTGGTAGTTTCCAGAGGTGAGAGGTGAGGGGTGGACAAAATGGATGAAGGATGTCAAAAGGTAAAACTTCCAGTTATAAAATAAGTGTCATGGGATATAATGTACAGCCTGGTAACTATAGTTAATAATACTGTATTTTTCATTTGAAAGTTGCTGAGAGAGTAGATCTTAAAAGTTTTCATTGCAAGAAAAATATTGTAACTGTGTGGTGATGGATATTAGCTAGATTTATTGTGGTGATGATTTCACAATACATTCAAGTGTTGAATCATTGTGTTGTATAACTGTAATTAATATAATGTTATGTATCAGTTATATCTCAATAATAAAGGATGATGTTGGCTATGGGTTTGTCACATATGACCTTTATTATGTTGAGGCATGTTTCTTTTATTTCCAATTATTTGAGAATTTTTATCATGAAGAGATATTGTTGCTTGTTCAATGCCTTTCTGCATCTATTGAGATAATCATATGATTCTTATCTTTTATTCTATTAATCTAGTGTATCACATTTATTGATTTGTGTATGTTGAACCATCTTTGCATCCCAGAGATAAACCTTACTTCATCATGGTGTATGATCTTTTTAATGTGTTATGGAATTTGGCCTGCTAATATTTTGTTGAGATTTTTTGGATCTATATTCATCAGGAATATTGATCTGTAGATTTCTTATAGTGTCACTGTCTGACTTTGGTATCAAGGTAATGCTGGCATCTAGAATAAGTTTGGAAGTGTTTCCTCCTCTTCAATGTTTTTGGAAGAGTTTGAGAAAGAGTGGCACTAACTCTTCTTTAAGTGTTTGGTAGAATTTACCTGTGAAGCCATCTGGTCCTGGTTTTTCTTTATTGGCAGGTTTTTGAATACTTATTCAATCTCTTTACCTATTGTTGGTCTGTTTATATTTTCTAGCTCTTCCTGATTCAGTCTTGTTGTCTGTTTCAAGGAATTTACTCATTTCTGTTAGGTTATCCTATTTGTTGGCATATAATTGTTAATAGTAGTTTCTGATGATCCTGTGTATTTCTGCAGTGTTAATTATAATGTGTACTTTTTCATTTATGATTTTACTTGAGTCCTTTCTCTTTTTTCCTACTATAGCTAAGTATTTGTAAATTTTGTTTATCTTTTCAAAACAGCTCTCAGTTTTGTTGAGCTTTTGTTTTGTTTTTATGGTCTCTATTTCATTACTTTCTGCAGTAGTTTGTGTTATTTCCTTCCTCCTGATTAATTTGGGCTTAGTTTGTTCTTTTCGTAGTTATTTGAGAAGTAAGGTTACTTACTTGAGATCTTTCTTTTTTCTTAATATAGGCATTTAGCCCTGTAAACTTCTCTCTTAGAATTGCTCTTATAGCATCCCTTATGTTTTGGTATGTTGTGTTTTTATTTTCATTTGTTTCAAGATATCTTTTTAATTTCCCCTCTGATTTGTTCTTTGATCCATTCATTGTTCAGAAGTATGTTGCTTAGTCTCCATACATTTGTAGATTTTCCAGTTTTCCTCTTGTTGATTTCTAGTTTCATACCATTGTGGTCAAAAAAGATACTTGCTATGATTTAAATCTTTTCAAATTTTCTAAGTCTTGTTCTGTATCCCATCATGTAATCTATCCTGGATAATGTTCTGTGTTTCCCTGTGAAGAATGTGTATTCTGTTGTCATGGATAGAATGCCCTATATAAATCAGTTAGGTCCATTTGGTCCAAAGTATGATTCAATCAAACGTTTCCTTGTTAACTTTCTTTCTGGATGATGTATACACTGCTGGAAGTGGAGTGTTGAATCTTCTACTATTATTGTATCATTGTCTGTTTCTCCCTGCAGATCTGTTTGTATTTGTTTCATATATTTAGGTTCTTTGATGTTGGGTATGTATATATTTACTACGGTTATGTCTTCTTGATGAGTTGACACCTTTATCATTATATAATAACCTTTGTCTCCTATTACCATCTTTTTGGCTTAAAGTCTGTTTTGTCTGCTATAAGTATAGATACCCCTTCTCTCTTTTGGTTTTTACTTGCATGGAATATCTTTGTCCATACCTTCACTTTTTTCCTATGTGTGTTTTTAAAGCTGAAGTTAGTCTCTTGTAGGCAGCATATAGTGGGTCTTGTTTTTTTATCCATCCATCCATTCTGTGCGTTTGATTGGAGAATTCAATCTATTTAGACTTAGATAAATTATTGATGTGTAAGGACTTATTATTGGCATCTTATTCTTTACTGTCTTTTTTTTAATTCCCTTGTTCCCGTTGTCTCTCTTGCAGTGTTTCTTTGTGAATTGATAATTTTCCATAGTGGCATGCTCTGATTCCCTTGTCTTTACCCTTTGTGAATCCACTATATGTTTTTGCTTTGTGGTTACCATGAGGCATAGGTAAAACATCTTATAGATATGTCTGTTTTATGCTGATAGCAACTTAAGTTCAAACACATGCAAAAATTCTAATTTTTTACTCCCCCCTTTTATTTTTTAATGTCACAATTTGTCTCCTTTTATATCATGTATTCATTAACAAATTTAGTAGCTATAGTTATTTTTGATACTCTTGTCCTTTAACCTTTATACTATAGTTTTACTCTGAAGGCGGTTAACACACCATCATATTACCCTATTGAAGTAGTATGTAAATTTGTATAATATTTTTATATTACTAGTAGTGTCCTTTTATTTCAGCTTGAAGAACTACTTGAAGCATTTCTTGTAAGCAAGGTTTAACGGTGATGAATTCCCTCAGCTGTTTTTGTCTAGGAATATCTTTATTTTCCCTTCATTTCTGAAAAATAACTTTTCCAGACAGAGTATTCTTGATTGGCATTTTTTTCATCACTTTGATTATATCATTCCACTCTCTCCTTGCCTTTTAATTTTTCTGCTAGGAAATCTGCTGATAGCCTAAAGGGGGTTCCTTTGTAGGATACAATCTTATTTTCTCTTGCTGCCTTTAGGATTCTTTGTCTTTGTTTTTTGATAATTTTATTTTATTGTATCTTAGAGAATGTCTTTTTGAATTTAAATAATGGGATGATCTATTAACTTCTTAAACTTGGATGTCCAAATCTCTTCCTAGGTTTGGGAAGTTCTCAGCCATTATATCTTTAAATAACCTTTTTGCCCACTTCTCCTTCTCTCCTTTTTTTGGAACTTCAATGATGCAAGTATTGTTTTTTTTTTAAATGGCATCCCATAGATCACATAGGTTTTCTTCACTCTTTGTCATCCATTTTTTAATTTTCTCCTCAAACTGGATTATTTCAAAGTTCTTTTCCTCTGTTTCACTGATTCTCCTATTTGGTCTACCCTGCTGTTGACGCCCTCTATTGCATTTTTTATTTCATTTATTGAATTCTTCAGCTCCAGAGTTTATGTTTAGTTCTTTTTAATGATTTCTACCTCTTTGCTAAATTTCTCATTTTGATTGTGTATTGTTTTTCTGATGTCATTGAATTGTATTTCTATGTTCTCTTGTAGCTCATTGAGTATCCTTAAAACAGCCATTTTGAATTCTTTGTTGGGTAAATCAAATATCTCCATGTCTTTGGGTTCAGTTACTGTAAGATTATTATGATCTTTTGGTGTTGTAATGCTCCCTTGATTTTTCGTGTTCTTTGGATTTTTGCATTGCTGTTTTTGAATTTGAAGTAGCAATCATCCCCAATTTTTATCAACAGACTTCATGGTAGAAATACCTTTCATCAGTTCTGCTATAGATCAGAGACTTTCTCAGACTTTGTATGGGTACACCAGCCTCATGCTTCTTGCTCCCTCTTGTGGCAGAATTTAGGCTTGCATGCCTTCTCTCCATCTACAATGCACCAAGCCACCTGCTGAGAGCCTCTCTTTAGTTTCCCCAAAGATGGCACTACAGCTCAAGTTTCTCATTTCTTCATTGTCCCAAGACTCTGGCCTGCTTTCTGTGCTCCCTGTTTACCAGGGTTTGCTCTCACCAGCACCCTCAGGAACTTGCACTGGGAGCAGTTTGAAGAATGGGGAGGTAGGTGGATTTGGCATACAATGCACTGGGGGTGCCTGTGGGTCAGTTGAGGGGATCCATGGGTGAAATTTTTCCCCATGGCTCATAAGCTGGCTTCCTGTTGGAGTTCAGAATGCAGTTAGCAAGAACTGCATCCCTTTAATGACCCTTGGGAATCTTATATGCTGCTCTTCCAATCTAATCTCTCTTCCCAGTTATGGAGCTCCCCACTTTAATGCTCTGAATGCTGCAAGAGAGAAATGAGTCTTTTGGGCAGCATCTTGCACAGCTGGGAAGCCAGGTGTTTACTCACCAGCTTTCCCTTTCCCTTGCCAGAGAAATCACAGACCATATAGTTTAACCTTTAGCTGTGCCACCTTGGGGGAAAGGTAATTTTGGCAATTCATGTTGTTCCTCTTACCTTCTCCAATGCATCTAGACTCATATATATATTTTTTTACCCATTGGAGTGCTGTAACTTCAACTCTGGAAACATGGACCTCCACAAAGGCTCTCTTATCTGTAGGTGACAGCCCAAGTCAGTGTTCTGCAGGGACTCCCAGACCAGGGCTGAGAGGGGCCAGGACTGGTTCACAGTCTCTTGTAGGTTCCATAGCTGGAATTGAAGTCGATCTGCCTATTACGTGATGCACTAGTGAGTGAGACTCCCCCAGGTCTCTTGGTGTATGGTGTTGGTTCCCACAATTCCCACAGGGGCAATTCTATTCGTGGATGGAGCCAGATTTTTGTTGTTGCTGGGAGGGACAAAAATGAAGGTTATCTTATGCTGCCATGATGCTTATGTCACTCCTATATTCCTTTTAATATACTATTGAATTTGGTATTTTGTTGCTAGTATTTTATTTATGACTTTTGCATTTATGTTCATTAGAGATACTGACCTATGGTTTTCTTTTCATATAGTATCTTTGTCTGTCTTTGGTATCAGGGTAATTTTTGCCTCATCAAATGAGTTTGGAGGTGTTCTTTTTTGTTTAATAGGTTGGAAGAGTTTAAGAAGGATTTGTGTTGATTTTTCTTTAGAAGTTTTGTACTATCCACCAGTGAGGCCATCTGATCATAGGCTGTTTATTGTTGTTAGGAGGCTTTTCATTGCTGATTCAATCTCTTTATTCCTTATAGGTCTGTTTAGATTTTCTGTTTCTTCATGATTCAGTCTTGGTAGGTTGTATATTTCTAGGAACTTATCCATTTCTTTTAGGTTATCAAATTTCTTGGCATATAATTTTTCACAATATTCTCTTGTGACCCTTCTTATTTCTGTGGCATCAGTTGCTATTTCTCCTTTTATTTCTGTTCTCATTTATTTAATTCTTCTCTCTTTTTTTCTTAGTAGACTAAGTAGATTGTAGGCATGCTCAAATCTTCTCCCTCCTTCCCTGTGGAGAAGCCTCACTTTCTGTACCTTCTTTCAATTTTGCAGAGCTGTGCCAGCCTTAGCAAGCCTCCCTCTCCTTTTCCTTTTTGCTTGATTTACCCCTAGCATATGAAGTATGCCAGTTTTCAGTGCTTCATGTGAGGCCAGACAATAATTAGCTACTTGGGCACACTAAAAATCTGGGACATTGGAAGCATGCTCCACTCTCTCCTTCTGAGGGAAAAGTCACAGGCCTAGGTGATCTCTCTTGATGCCAAGCTCTTTTGGCTTGAGGGAGGGGCTAAGTAAAAGTAAAACTCTTCTAACTGGTTTAAAGGCACTGTTCTCAGTTTTGTGCTCATCTGGATTACTTCAACTTCTTAGCTGGTTTCTGGACCACTCATAAGTGTAATTTGGCCCATATATCATTGTTAAACAGGTGCTTCTATGGGGGAATGAAGGCTGGGATTTTCTTTTCTACCATCTTGCTCCATGTCACTTTCATGTTATTCCTTATAATAAAAAAATATTGCTCTTAAAAGGTAATATATTCTCTGTCAGCTAGTACCTACCTTTTAAAAAGGAGTTTTACTTAAGTTAATTTTAGTTATGGTGTCGTGATTTAGATTCTCTATCCCATATTCCTTTGTCCAATTGGTTATGAACCAGGATATTAATTTTGTTGACCTCTCTAGCCGTTTTTGTTGTGTTACATGAATCAGATTTCCAGTTGGCCACTGACTGACCCAGCTCCTTTTGGTAAATGTCTTATGATAGCTGCTTTTGAAGAGAAAAACTCACTGTAAAGATAGGGACTTTATTTACAAAGGTATGATTTTTCTCTCTACCTACACTAAGAAATAATGTATCTATTTGGCACCAACATAACTGAAAATGGAATAATTTTTTTCCAGATATTTTTTAACAGAGAAATGCAAAACTCAGCAGTTCCTGGTGAGACGTATCAATAAAATATTCTTCAACTCTATCTAAAGCAAAAAAATTATTTTAGCAATAAGTGATATTTGAGTGTTTATAGTAAAATATAATAGACTATTTGATAACATTCAGGAAAATGTAGAATGTTAGTTATTAATGTTTTGACAGAGGACATTGTCAAGAATGGTAAGATAATGAATTGAAAAGAAAAGTTTGACAGTATAATTCCGTTTCTCATAGTACATACTGAAAGTGTGTTATTGTAGATTTATGCAAAAGAATCTAGCTGGTAGTAGTTGCTTGCACCTCCAATATTTCATCTCTACACATACCATTGTGTTTCCAGTCAGATAGTGAAACTGTATAGGAGAATCTCTGTTTAAAAATCTATATAACACATAGCAAAGATAATAAAAACAGTGCTGAATCTTGACTAAAATTATACACATTGCATCTAGAAAATGAAGCATACCGAACCTTTCCTCTCTTGTAAATTTAGGAAAACATTATCTTACATTTAATACTTAGAACTTAATAAGAAAATAATCAATTGTTAATCAATGTGAGTAGCACTCATTTTTACCAAGGGTGCATTATATATTGGGATTTAGCATCAATATTTAAAACTGATCTCTAGTAATTTTTCGAAAGTGAAGACAAAACAGACAAGTTAAACAGTTTCAAATTGATCTCAACGTTGTACTAAAGGAAAAAGGTCAATCAAGTTTCATTAACCACATATAATTCACGTGAATGTTAGCTTCACATTTGGATAACTGTATTAATTTATCACTTAGAAAATAATGTCAATAACAAAATAATATTTTGCTTTATATTTATCTTCTAATGATGTCAAAATGATAATAAATTTAGAAATGATTCTTTCTAAAAAGTATACCAGATATATTGATTGAGCTGAAGTAGTTAAAATGATGGTTTACAATATGGTTGCTTAGTAACCATGTATTACACATACAGCTAATGAAGAACAGCGTTCCATTTAATCTTAAGAAAGCGTTTACTTGCAATATGTTGGTGTCTAATTAGACAAGATACTCTCTCATGTTTCTTTAAAGATTGATTGACTCTCCTTTCACATGAGGAATCCTTATGCAACATTATCAATTTTGAAGATATGTAGCAACTGAGAGAGGTTATGGGTTGTAAAATGAATTTTGATAAGAGGTAGCCATCCCCTTTTCAGTAGTGTAAATGGGAACCAGAATGTATAATCCATAGTTTAGTTAGGTGCTTAACTTTCTAAATATTTAGTGGTCAAAATAACTGTTACTGTTTCAACTTTTAACAGCAAACACAGTCCTCGGCTTCTAAGAGAGGAGAGAAATCACATCACACTATATAATTCTTCACATACTGCCAGTTACTTACTCCCAATTCTTTTGTTTTATTTACCAGCTCTTTGTCACAGATACGACTTCTTTTTATAAAAACCGATGGATAACTTTCATGTGACAGCACGTGGTCACCTACAGAAGATTCTAGTCCACAGTTGATTTATGAACCTCTGTACCACTAAGTAAATTAGTCTTACCCAGGGGTACTGAAACTTAAAGCTTGAAGATATGCTTGAGAATTAAGATGATTATAATCTTCATTCAAGAAAAATGTTCATAGCAGTCTTTTCCTTTAATGCTGACAGTGATAACCTTCTTGAAAAATAAGTGCAAAATCTCATTCCAACTTGTTCTTTTGGCCTGGTACCAGCAGGAGTTTTGCCAAATGAAAGATATTTGGACTCTCTTTTTGTGTGAGTGGCTTTCCCAGCTGCCTTTCACTCAGTTAAAGAATAATGCCTTCAGCCAGCCAGCCTGAAGGTTTTGGAGAGATGTTGCATTCTTTTATTTATACGATGTGAGGGATCCAGGCTGTGTAGAAAGCCTTACAGGACAGTTGGACAAAGTCTATCTTCCTGGAACAGCATTTCCAAGTCCCTTCTGCCACTGCTATGTCTGCCACCTGTCCAAATTCTTCATGTTCCTTGTTTCTCTGAGAATGTATTACATTCTTTGAACTACATATCACATTTTGCTTGTGTGTGAGAGAGTAATAATCCCTGCTAAGACTAGCTTCCCTAATATTGAGAATGTCCAGAGGTTATATAACATGCTATTCTCCACAAAAATATCACGCAATACTTAGCAAATAGTGTATTCAAAGATCTATTCTCTCAACTAATAATTTTTAGCACTTGATTGTATTTCCTATATTATTTTTATTTGACCCATATGTGTATATCTTATGTTCCTAATCAATAACTAGTTCTTTAATGGCAATGCTTCTTTGTTATATGCAGAAGTCTCACATAAGACTGTTTACAAAGAGTGTATTCAAAAAAGATGGTTTGTTTGCTTACAATGTGCCAGGTATTATATGTTTTATGTGTGTTATATCTTAACAAACTTTTAAGTTAAGTACTATTATCATCGCTATTTTAATGGTGAAGAAATAGAAGTTTAGAGGCTTGTTCAAAGTTATAAGCTATTAAACAAAATAACTGAAATTCAAACCCAAGCTAACTGTAAAGATTTTTCAGTTAACGCAAAAATATACCACCACTCACTTTTCCATCCTCTTTAAAATCAGGCATCACTAAACCCATTGGCTTTCTATGAAGTCACCCTTCTCTACATGTGCCTAAAATAAATCGTAATTTCTGTCATATCTGTATTTCTTGATGCCCATCTAGCCCAATTCTTGCCACCAACCTGTAGTTAGAGCATGATATCTATGACAAGAGAAATGACAGTCTTTTTTTTCTAATTGTGAAATTTAAGGTTCTATATCCTTTGTAAAATGGAGTGCTTATAGCCTCTCTGCTGAGCCTTAAAAACTAGTTTGTAAAAGATGTATTCAATCTTATGTTTTGTGGAGGGTTTTGCACACACTCTTCTTACTTAATAATGTTTATTGTAAATGTTTTAATAATAATCACAATAATTTGTTATCTTCATTCTAGGTAGCCACTATATCCATTGTAGATATCACTAACTAAATTTACATGGAAGACAGAATCTACTGTTATATATTTTTCACTCTCCATTTTCTAGGTACTTTGTGAAATTGATGAAGGTGTGTGTGTGTGTGTGTGTGTGTGTGCAGATGGTGGAACAGGGGGCTTGTTTTTCTATGGGAAACTTTGGAGCATGTTTGTGGATAGTCCAATGGCTTAATTGAATCAAGTCATTTGCTTTTAATAGCTCTTCTCCCACAGCCCAGTGAAACCTAGACCCGTCACAAAAGATGTTAATCCTGGTCTTAAAATAGTGCCTTCTGTTGGGACCCACAGGCTGTGCCTTAGCAACTGGTCATTTCATTACTTCTTTTGCATACAATTTTAAGCGATAAATCTGCTAGTTCTATCATGAAGATTGGAATTGCTGCTCTCATAGCAGGAATTATTGGTGCTCTTGGCATTATCCTGTTTCTTGTAGCATTTGGAACAGAATATTGGTTACTTGCAACGGAGACCTGTGAAAGTTTTGACTCTAAGAATGGAACTTTAGACATTGAAGAAGAGGTAAACAGAAATCTAATGAATTTACTCTAAATAATTATGGAATTTCAAATAATTACACAGAAAGAAAACGTGTTTTAAAAATTAACATGCTAGCATTGTAAGATGATTCTTTGGATTTTAATTTTAATAGATGCTCTTTTTAAATTTTGTAAATAGTTTCTAGGATTGATTTGTAGATTGGAGATATGGAACACAGGATTATCCTTATAGGAAAGATTGGCATATTAAGTGGGATATATGACAGATAGCTTGAATACATTTTGTTGCATGTTTATAACGTCAAGAATATTATTCTCATAATAAAACCTAGCAATCTTGATTATTAGTTTGAAAAATGTTCTTATGGTTGTGATTTTATTTTTAGTTATTTTTTTGATTAAAACTAAGGACTGGATTTTCCAAAAATACAAATTTTTAACAGTTGGATCGACAAAGCTAAATTCAAGACTTGGGAGGGGAAATAAAAGCAAATATTTCTACCTAATCATTAAATTGATTCAAAATGTTTAAAAAACTTGCAATATTATGTTTGTCTAGATGAACTCTCTTGAGAAAAAAATATTTTCTCTTTCAAGACTTCTGCAATTTGCTGTTGTTTTGTTATACCTTTAGTCCAATAAGAAAGGCTATTTTATGGAAAAGTTTACTTATGAACCAAAACCTTTTTTCAAACATCAAAGTCGGGAAACTCAAATATAATCACATTACAATAATACACATCATTCATTGTTAAACAATTGTAATTGTTCTTGCAATGTTTTCTTCTGGAAAAATATAATCTCTGAAGTGATTCTCCAGTAAAGAAGAAAAGCCATTGCTCCTCTTAAAGAGTCAGTACCACAGTGCTACATCGCAGCCTGAACCAAACTTCTCTGGATTGCTCTGTGTGAGGAATGTGGAAATGCTGATGTCTTCGTTCTCAAAAAATTCAGAGGTTGACTAAAGTTTTCTCTCATGCCATTATTCTTTGTTTTGTATCCCATTTTTCCTTTCAGATGGGCTTCCATTTCTGCAGTTCCTAAAGTACTCCATGCTCTTCACCCAGCATTAATGAAAACCTGCTGCCAACTAAAGCTCTGATTTACTTATTTATCCATAGATGATGGGTTAATGTTAAAGTACTACCACTCCCAAGAGTATTTGTATTCTAAAGAGATGAAATGAATGCATTTCTAATAGTAGATTCAGGGAAACTTAATCTTGGCAGCAGGGAGATTTTCTAAGGGGATATCTTTTGACATCTGTGATACCATATTACTTAGGCTGCCATGTACTCCATGTGCATCCGTGATTAGTTAGAAGTCTTAGATAGGAACTGTCAGTTCTCCCCAGGGAATAGTACTAGATGTCTATGAACAGCACTTTCAGACAACAAATAGAATCCTAGAATGTTAGAACTGGAAGTGATCTTACAAATCATCTGGTCAAAGCTGTAATAAGCACCAGTCACCTCATTCTGCAACCAGTGCTATTTTCATTACACTAAGTTGATGGCATTGCTTACAAAAATAGAATCTAAAGCAACCAGTACATTGACTAACACACATTTGACTCTCAGTTCACATTTACTGAATGAATTATACAGACAAGGAAATTAATGTTCAAAAAGGAGAAGTGACTTACTCAAGTTTGCTGATAATTTTATTACTTCAGGATATATTTCATATTTCCTGCATGTATGTAAGAAGCAAATATCATATCTGGAGCTGATGTCTTATAAATAGGAAATAATTAACAAGTCAATTAATTATTTAACATTTCTGTTGTCGCTATAATAATTAATATGTTTGAATAAAGATGTCTCCAAGTCATCAAGAGTATATGGTGCTTAGCAGTAGCAGAGAAAATGAGTTTGTATTTGTAAATTTCATAGACATGTACTTCCTAACAATCACTTACACTCATAGAAAACTTTTTCCATAATGATAATTGTCAGCAAGGCATAAAAATATTATTTAAGCTAGCAAATGTTCTAATTATGGAAGTGTAAAAAGAAACCTTATTGATGATGGTAGTAATTATTATTCTGGACTATCTCTATACTGTTTCTACATTAAGAATACTATTTAAAATGGCACTTGCTGGAAATAAAAAATTGATAAAAATAGTGAATCAGAAGATCTCAAATAGTGTTTATTTAATGCATTTATTTCTGTTTTCTAATAAAGAATTGCATAGTATGAGAAGCTAGTATTACACTTACATGGAGAAAGCAGAGAATAATATGAAAACATAATGTACATATTAGCTTTTCTTTTGTGTGAGGAAGACTGGCCCTGAGCTAAGATCTGTCGCCAATCTTCCTCTGTTCGCTTGAAGAAGATTGTCGCTGAGCTAACATCTGTGCTGATCTCCCTGTATTTTATGTGGGATGCCACCACAGCATGGCTTAACGAGTGGTGTTAATTCTCAACCTGCAAGTCTTGGGCCCCTGAAGTGGAGCACTAGAGCTTAACCACTATGCCACCAGTCCAGCCCCTGTACATATTAGCTTTTGCTTGTCAGCAGCATATAACATAGTCTTGTTGAGCAATAATAATAGAGGAACAGAGAGAGAAAAAGAAAAAGATCCACAGCTAATCTCTTATCTTATGTTGGTTGTCAATTCCCACCCACATTCTTCTCATAATACACACCTAATCATTGCTGCTAGCAAATGGAACAATTGAAAAATTACACCTGTAGCTTCTTTCCTAGTCAGCCACTGTTGAACTTAAGAATTCTCAAACTACTGTGTGCTAGAATTACCTGGGGAGATTTCTTTTTAATGTGATTTCCTGGCCTTCACTGCTCAGAGAGTTTGAGTCAATAAGTCTAAGTCTAATAATCCACAGTTTTAACATTTGGATCTTAACCATGCTCTTCTATACTATATGGCAAGAATAATTATGTGGAAACTGAAGGTTAGAGAACATACCCAATATATAGTCTAGAGATTGAGAGAAGTATTGAAAGCTGTCTTTACATTAACCAAATACATTAATCATATGAAATAGTCACATTCCTTTGGTTTTCACTAATATAGCTCACTTGGAAGCGTACTGCATTTTCCATGTTTTTAAATATAATTTTCTTTACAGCTATTTAAAATTAAAAGATTACACAAGTATTCAGAAATTATATTTAGATGGCTTAAGAGAATAAACTGTTGAATCCTCCTCAAACATTTAGAAACACAAATTTACGTTAGAAAAGATACCTATTAGTTAAGTTGAGCTCCCTAAGGACTGCTAGTAAACAATGCACTTTTAAAGTCTAGTTTAAATAACTATGTACTTGGAAGTAATAAAACTAGATTTATTAAAATACATCTTTTAGTCTAGACTTTCTACTAGTCAATAAGAGTACCTTGTACTCTTCGGCATATTCCTAGTCACAACACTTTGAAAATTTTTAACACTGGAGATACCATGGTTACAATATTTTTCAATGCATCTTTTTTCCTTAGAGACATTTTGCCCAGTCAGATTAGTGCAAATTAGCAACACAAATGGTGCCACTTCAGGATCTCAACTCATTGGCTGTGACCATGGAAAGAGGGCCTGCTATGATTGTTAAGTCAAAGTTATAGTGTAATGGTTCTCTAAGTTATTATTTAGGGGGATGCATAGGAAAAATATATAATCTTTAAGGAAAACAAAAATTTTAGAGTATATTTATGTGTATCTTAGTGAGGCAAATGTTTGATATTTTTTTATGAGAGTGCTAAACTCTCAATCGCACTGCACAGAATCAACGGACTCTTTCTCAAGTCCTTCTATAATTAAGGAGTTTGTGAAACCTATGCTCTCCATTTAAATTGCTGTTAATTAGGCAGTCAGTCAACCAAAGACATGAATTGAGCCCATTCTAGGCCCGATACGTGCATCTAATACCCTTATTCTTAATTTTTAAATTTTTGACATTTAAAACTTTTCATTGCAAAAAAATTTAAAAACACAATAATAGAGGGAATAGTATAATGATCATTTATCTACCTACACCAGACTTCAAAACTATTTTTTTTGAGCAATATAAAGCCTCCCTATTCAGATTAAATTACACTAACAGCAGCAATGGCATCACTTGGGAGCTTCTTGGAAATGTGGAATTTTAGGCCTCTTTCAGATGAAATAAATCAGAATGTACATCTTAACAAGATCTCTAGTCTATTTTCATACAAATTAAAATTTGAGAAGCACATGTACAAAGCAAATGCCAGATGGCACTTCCTATAATGCACTTCCTACCCTGCAAATAAATAGTATGTTATAGAATTCCATGCAAAATGAGATTTCATTTGTGGAGCCAAATTTTCAAAAGGTTGAATATTTGTTTTTATAGAATGATGAAGATGTGAGAGACCATGAGGAAATGTCTTTTATATACCATCATGAAGGCTTCTTCTGGAGGTGCTGGTTCTTTGGAGATGATCCACAAACTTCAGTCTGGAGATACTGGTTTAGTGAGTATGAGATATTACCATGTGATATTTTAAATGTATGGCCTCAGCTTCAAAAATAATATCTTATACAGGAATTGAAGGGGATATATATCGAGATGTATATTCAATATTAAAAGCCCAAGATTGGAGGGGAACACCTTCTGTTTTCATTAGTTGGCGGCCTAGAAGGCAACTGGTTATTTTGAAGCCATCTGAGTAAGATCCTACTTGCCATAGAGTCAGACACAAAATCGTCGATGTTTTCTTCCAAGATTAGATAGTTGTCTTAGCTGGTTACTTATGCCTTTCTATATAATTGTAAGTTGCTAAGATGTAATTAAAGTTAAAAATGTGGCAACATAAAGCTTCAAAATATAGGGGCTTCATTTAATTTATGCTTAATTATTTTAAAAATTACATTCTTTTTAACAACTGACCAGGGTTTCACCTACCTGCTGAAATAATTTTATGCACTAGAGACAGGTCTTCTAATCCTTGCTTTATCACTTTCTAATTGTGTGACCGTTGGCAAATTGCTTAACCTCTCTTTGCTTATTTTTAAAACATGGCTATTTCCAACATGTTTATCAATGTTAATATGTAGCACTAATGAGGTTAATAAAAAAATTCAGCCCTGTCTTTTTCTGGATATTCTGTCTCTCCATCAAGCTGCAAATCAAATTAATGGCAATCAATGAATTTAGGTTTGAGTAAAATTAAAAAGTTAAAACATGGTCACGGATCATATCTATTTAACTAGCTGATTTTAGCACATAATGGTTCTTAAAATAATATATTAAATTAATAAGAAGAATCTAAATACAAATAAAGAATATGATTAAGAACTCTAACACACTACTCCTTCAAGTACTCCTGGTCACTGTTGTAATACTAGAATGTGTGTATCAAAGAGCAAATGCTGTTTGTTTTTTAATAATCCAATAATTTAGGGATCTTATTTGCAAGTGTGCTTAAGAGGCTTTTGTTTCTATCAATCAGTAAAGTAATTATAATGTCGATACAAGTAGAGTCCTCTTTCAGAACTCATCAGCATACAGATTTACTCAAAGAAATATTTATCAAGAACATCATATATTTACAGTACTGTGCTAAGCTAGGACGTCATTGGATGCAATCCATCTCCTTCAAGAGTTTGTTCACTAATTGATGTCAGACATAAACACATCCACAAATACCACAAAAAAGACAAGGATGTAGTTGATGTCACAAGGCAGTATAAGCTATATACCATAAGTATAGGCATTAAATATTTAAAAGGTCAAAGGAAAGAGAGGGATTTAAGAACTATGGTTGTCAGGGATGGTTTATTGTTGGAGACAGAAGTTAAATTAAGTCCTGAATGGTAGGAAATATTTGGGCAGAGACTTAGAAAGGTAGAGTATACTGACGAGTATGAATAAAGATAAAGAGATAGGAAAAAAGCTTCACACTTTTAAGACAGTGGGTAGATCACTCTGTCACTGAGAGTTCATGGAGGGGTGTGGTTGGATATCAGATCTGAAAGTATATTTGGGCCAGACTGTGAAGAAGAATAAATAAACAACAGTGGCAAACCACAAATCTGGTTATATAATGACTCAATTAAAATACTTTCCATTAATATGCTGTGTAAACCCTACCACATTTTTAAAAAATCCATTGTATTTGAATAATCTTACAATAAAAATGAAGATATTTGAAAATATCAGAAAACTTATATCCAAAAATGTTAGTAGTCCTTATGGTCTCTGTGCAAATTTGCTCATTGGGTATAGAGAGTCCACATTGGAGAGAGCAAGCTGAAATGACTAGAGGCTGCCACCTGACCCCCATCATGCATTCATAGCATGAAGGCATCATTTGGGTCTCTTGTCCCCAATTTTGCTGAAAAAGTGCAGGGTTCTGCACAGGGGGAAAGTTAGGCAAGAGATACAGGCCATAAGATCAAATAGCCCTGCAACTCTGCCTGAAGAACTGACTAATTTGGAACAGAGATTGGAGAACTCCTTGTCCAAGAGTGTTATCAAAAACATGGAGATCTTTCTGGAGAGAAATTAAGAAGAGGCTGTTAGCAATGTGGTGCAAACAAAACAATAAAGCAGACAGCAGATTAATAGGTAGACCTAAGAAAGACAACCAAAAAGAGTACTCTTGGGAGTACTGTCAATTCCAGGGGTTGGGAAAACTGTACACATGTGCTAAGCTGTACCCACTCATAAGGAATCAGAGCAAGATGTGTAGGGCAGATGTGGTAGCATTTCCCAATACATACATCAACACAGAACTGAAGCCTGACTGGCATAAGGGGTTTAAACACAATCTATGATCAAACGCTGACTAGACAATAAGCTACTCTGACCCAGGGTCAACTCTTAGGAATCTAGGCTTAAAAATAATATCACATACATCCTAGAAATCATAGAAGTCTGTGTACATGCCCAAGCCTGCACTCTCTTAGGAGTTATCAGAGAAGGAATCTCCAAACTACTAGTGCTTGGATGGACGTGGGACAAAAATACATTAAGTAAATCATGATTAAAAGATTAAAGGGATGCATTATGACAATGTCTCATCAAATTGTGAACATCAATAAAAAGAAATTATTTTAATAAATCATGATTTTGGAGTTGAAAGTTGGATAATCACACTGAAAAATTTACTACAGGGGCTCAATAGTACACTTGAGATAGCAGAAGAAAAAAATCAAAATTTAAGAAAGTTCTATAGAGATGATAAAATATGAAGAACAGAGAGCAGGAAGAATGAAGAAAAAGAAACCAAGTGTCAGAGAAATGTGGACATTATGAAGCGCAGCAACATATATGTAATAGGAGTGCCAGAAGACAAAGAGAGAAAGGGACTAAAAAAATATTTGAAGAAATAAAGGCAGAAAATTTCCAAAATTTGATGAGAAACTTTAACTTACATATCAGGCAGTTCAACAAATTCCAAGAAGGATAAACACAAAGAGATCTGCACCCAGACACATCGTAGTCAAAATGTTTAAAGTGAAAGATGAAATCTTTGAAGAAGCAAGAGAAAATCAACTCACCATGTACAAAGCAACACCAAATAAGATTAATAGCTAACTTCTGTTCAGAAACAATGGAGGCCAGAATATAATTGAATGATATGTCAAAATGTTGACAGTTAAGAAAAAAAAAAGAAAAAGGAAAAGAGCAACTGTCAACAAAGAGTTTTATATTCATCAAAATCATCTTTCAAAAATAAAGGCAAAATGACATTCCCAGGTTAATGAAATGGAGAGAATTCATTACTACTAGGCCTGCATTACAATAAATACTAGAGGAAGATTTTCAGGCTGAAAGGAAGTGACCTTACACAGTAATTTACATCCACACGAAAAAACGAAGTGCATTCAGTAAAGGCAACTATGTAGGTAATTACAAAACATAGTATAATCTTACTGTTGGGGCTATAATAGAAATTTAGTATATTTGATAATAATAGCACAAAGAAGGGTAGAAACATAGTTGTATTGGAGTAAGGAAATGACACCAGATGGCAACTCAAACCTGAAGGAAAAAATGAAGAGAGAACCAGAAATGTTAATAAAAGATTAATACAACACATTTTATAAAAATACATATGTACCAGCTCTTTATTTTTCTATCAGCTTTTCAAAAACATAAAACTATACGAGGTAATAATTATAACTATGAATTTATAGTTTTTAACATACTTAGATGCAATAAATGTATGTGACTTATAGCCAAAAAATTTAGGGAGAGGAGAAGGGGCGGAGCAAAATGGCAGGGTGAGCTGACCTGGGATTCTCTCCCCTTCAAAATACAACAAAAGATTGGAAGAACTGAATTTCAGAGAATAAACATAATGCCAGCTCGTTAGAGACCTACAATACCAAGAAGGCGGAGATCATAAACTTTGCTCACACCCTCGGAGGCGCTGGAATGGTAGGAGAGAACATCGCTCCCTCCCCTAGAGTCTGTGATTGCTGCGGCGGGGGTCGGGAAGGAGCGGGGGAGGGGCCGTGCGACTGGGGGATCATCCAGGACTCCTGCTGCTGATTCAGTGGAGACCCACTGACGGGGGGAAAGCTTCCATCCGCAGGGACCCTATAAATCAAGGGCCTTGGGAGACCAGAGAACAGAACTGATCTGAACCCAGACCAGCGTGTGTGAGTAACAGCCCCTCCCCCCACGGCAAAGCCAGTGGGCGCAGCCATCTTGCCCCAAGGCGGAGAGCTCATAACTCGCGGCTCTTGACCCCCCATCTAGTGGCGAAAGGCTGTAACTGCAACTGAATTCTACCACCATGTGAAAAAACCACTCCTCTACCATCCAGCAATTTATAAAAGCCCCAGACCAGAAGGAAAACAATAAAAACATAGAATTAAGTCCAGAGGACTTGGAATTAGGTAAACTAAGTGATAATGAGTTCAGAGCAGCTATAATCAAAAAACTCAATGAGGTAGAGAGAAAGATAGAGAAACAAGCCGAGTTCTGGAGTTACTTCACAAAAGAGATTGAAATCATAAAGAAAAATCAAACAGAATTACTTGAGATGAAAAACACAATGGACCAGCTAAAACAGAATACGGATTACCTGAATGCCCGTGTAGACAACATAGAGGAGAAAATTAGCATAATCGAAGATAGACAGGCTGAATGGCGCCAGACAGAGGAAGAAAGAGAACTAAGAATTAAAAAAAATGAGGAAAATCTCTGAGAGATAATGGATTCAATGAGGAGTAAGAACATAAGGATCATAGGAATTCCCGAGAATATGGAAAAGGAAAATGGAGCAGAAAGTGTGCTTAAGGAAATTATTGAAGAGAACTTCCCAAATCTAGGGATCGATGGAGAAATGTGTGTAGAGGAGGGTTTTAGATCTCCTAGATTTGTCAATGTAAAAAGAGCTACCCCAAGGCACATAGTAGTAAAGTTGGCAAAAAGGAATGATAAGGAAAGAATACTCAGGGAAGTAAGGAAAAAAAAGAGAATACCCTATAAAGGAGCCCCTATCAGACTGTCAGCGGATTTCTCTACAGAAACCCTACAAGCTAGGAGAGAATGGAGTGACATATTCAAAGCTTTAAAGGATAAAAATCTTCAGCCAAGAATACTCTATCCAGCAAGAATTTCCTTCAGATATGAGGGAGAAATTAAATCTTTTCCAGAAAAACAAAAGTTAAGGGAATTTGTAACTAAAAGCCCTCCACTACAAGAAATCCTCAAGAAGGCTCTCATACCTGAAAAAAGAAAAAAGGGAGAAAGGGGACACAATCCACAGACTAGGGAGACCGATGGATAGAACCAGAACAGGATAGCAAATATTCAATTATAGCATTAGGGTAAAGGTAAGCAAACTACCAAAACAAGGACAATCTTAGCACTCTAAGTACCAATTAATAAGATGCGTTGGAATAAAAAAATGAAAATAATTATTTAGGAGGGGAAGAGCAAAGGGTCTAAATCAGTATTGGTCAAGTAAGTAAGAGACCACCGGAGAATAGACTATATTATACACAAGATTCTAAATACAAACTTCAAGGTAGACACTAAAATAAAGTACAGAACAGAGTCACAAATCATAAATGAGGAAAAATCTAAGAAACCCAGAATAAGAAATTGCAGTATTAAATGGGTAGTCTAAAGCAAACAGGAAAAGAAATGCAGGAAAACAAGATAATGAGTGACAGATTAACAGCACTAAGTCCACATGCATCAATAATCACTCTCAATGTGAACGGATTGAACTCTCCAATAAAAAGACACAGAGTGGCAAAATGGATTGAAGAACATGATCCAACAATTTGTTGCCTCCAGGAAACACACCTCAGCCCCAAGGACAAACACAGACTTAGGGTGAAGGGGTGGAGGACAATACTTCAAGCAAATAGCAAGGAAAAAAAGGCAGGTGTTGCAATTCTCATATCAGACCAAGTGGATTTCAAAATAAGACAGGTAAAGAGAGACACAGAGGGACAATATATAATGATCAAAGGGACACTTCATCAAGAAGAAATAATGCTTATAAATATCTATGCACCCAACACAGGAGCACCAAGATTCATAAAGCAACTATTAACAGACCTAAAGGAAGATGTTAAAAACAACACAATAATAGTAGGGGACCTCAACACCCCACTCACATCAATGGAAAGATCATCCAGACAGAAAATCAACAAGGAAATAGTGGAGCTAAATGAAAAACTAAAACAATTGGACTTAATAGACATATATAGATCACTTCACCCTGAAAGAGCTGAATACACATTCTTCTCAAGTGCACATGGAGCATTCTCTAGGATAGACCATATGTTGGGAAACAAGGCAAGCCTCTACAAATTTAAAAAAATTGAAATAATAACAAGCATCTTCTCAGATCATAGTGCTATAAGGCTAGAAATTAATTACAAGAAAAAAGCTGAGAAAGGCACAAAGATGTGGAGACTAAAGAACACACTACTGAACAAGCAATGGATCATTGAAGAAATTAAAGAAGAAATAAAAAAATACCTTGAAACAAATGAAAATGATAGCATGCCATACCAACTCATATGGGATACAGCAAAAGCTGTATTAAGAGGAAAATTCATCGCAATACAGGCACATCTTAACAAACAAGAAAAATCCCAAATAAGCAACCTTAAAGCACACCTAACTGAACTAGAGAAAAAAGAACAAATGAAGCCCAAAGTCAGCAGAAGGAGAGAAATAATAAAAATCAGAGCAGAAATAAATACTATTGAAATGAAAAAGGCAGTAAAAAGGATCAATGAGACAAAGAGCTGGTTTTTTGAGAAGATAAATAAAATTGACAAACCGCTAGCCAGACTTACAAAGAAAAAAAGGGAGAAAGCTCAAATAAACAAAATCAGAAATGAGCGAGGGGAAATAACAACAGACTCTGCAGAAATACAACAGATTATAAGAGAATACTACAAAAAACTATATGCCAACAGAATGGGTAACCTAGAGGAAATGGATAAATTCTTGGACTCCTACAATCTCCCAAAGCTCATTCAAGAAAAGGCAGACAATTTGAACAGACCAATCACAAGGAAAGAGATTGAAACAGCAATCAAAAACATCCCAAAGAATAAAACCCCGGGACCAGATGGCTTTCCTGGGGAATTCTACCAAACCTTCAGAGAGGATTTAATACCTATCGTTTTCAAGCTATTCCAAAAAATTAGGGAAGATGGAACACTTCCTAACACATTCTATGAAGCCAACATCATGCTGATACCAAAACCTGACAAGGACACCACGAAAAAAGAGAACTACAGGCCAATATCACTGATGAACATAGATGCAAAAATTCTAAACAAAATTTTGGCAACCAGAATTCAGCAATTCATCAAAAGAATCATACATCAGGATCAGGTGGGATTCATACCAGGGACACGGGGATGGTTCAACATCCGCAAATCAATCAACGTGATACACCACATCAACAAACTGAGGAATAAAAACCACATGATCATCTCAATAGATGCAGAGAAGGCATTTGACAAGATCCAACAGCCATTTATGATAAAAACTCTGAAAAAAATGGGCATAGAAGGAAACTACCTCAACATAATAAAGGCCATATATGACAAACCCATAGCCAACATCATATTCAATGGCAAAAACTGAACGCCATCCCCCTGAAAACAGGAATGAGACAAGGATGCCCTCTATCACCACTCTTATTTAACATAGTACTGGAGGTCCTGGCCAGAGCGACAGGCAAGAAAAAGGAATAAAAGGAATCCAAATAGGGAGGGAAGGAGTGAAATTCTCGCTATTTGCAGATGACATGATCTTATATATAGAAAACCCCAAAGAATCCATTGGAAAACTGTTAGAAGTAATCAACAACTACAGCAAAGTTTCAGGGTATAAAATCAATTTGCATAAATCAGTAGCATTTCTATACTCCAGTAATGAACCAACAGAAAAAGAACTCAAGAATACAATACCATTCACAATCACAACAAAAAGAATAAAATACCTTGGGAAAAATTTAACCAAGGAAGTGAAGGACCTATATAATGAAAATTACAAGGCCTTTCTGAGAGAATTGGATGACGACATAAGGAGATGGAAAGACATTCCATGTACATGGATTGGAAGAATAAACATAGTTAAAATGTCCGTTCTACCTAAAGCAATCTACAGATTCAACGCCATCCCAATCAGAATCCCAATGACATTCTTTACAGAATTAGAACAAAGAATCCTAAAATTCATATGGGGCAACAAAAGACCCCGAATTTCTAAAGCAATCCTGAGAAAAAAGAACAAAACGGGAGGCATCACAATCCCTGACTTCAAAACATACTACAAAGCTACAGTAATCAAAACAGCATGGTACTGGTACAAAAACAGGTGCACAGATCAATGGACAAAATTGAAAGCCCAGAAATAAAACCACACATCTATGGACAGCTTATCTTTGACAAAGGAGCTGAGGGCATACAATGGAGAAAAGAAAGTCTTTTCAACAAATGGTGCTGGGAAAACTGGAAAGCCACATGTAAATGAATGAAAATTGACCATTCTTTTTCACCATTCACCAAAATAAACTCAAAATGGATCAAAGACCTAAAGGTGAGACCTGAAACCATAAGGCTTCTGGAAGAAAACGTAGGCAGTACACTCTTTGACATCAGTATTAAAAGGATCTTTTCGGACACCATGCCTTCTCAGAGAAGGGAAACAATAGAAAGAATAAACAAATGGGACTTCATCAGATTAAAGAGCTTCTTCAAGGCAAATGAAAACAGGATTGAAACAAAAAAACAACCCACTAACTTGGAAAAAATATTTGCAAGTCATATATCTGACAAAGGCTTAATATCCATAATATATAAAGAACTCTCGCAACTCAACCACAAAACATCAAACAACCCAATCAAAAAATGGGCTGGAGACATGAACAGACATTTCTCCAAAGAAGATATACTGATGGCCAATAGGCACATGAAAAGATGCTCATCATCGCTGATCATCAGGGAAATGCAAATCAAAACTACACTAAGATATCACCTTACACCCGTTAGAATGACAAAAATATCTAAAACTAATAGCAACAAATGTTGGAGAGGTTGCAGAGAAAAAGGAACCCTCATACACTGCTGGTGGGAATGCAAACTGGTGCAGCCACTATGGAAAACAGTATGGAGATTCCTCAAAAGATTAAAAATAGAACTACCATACGATCCAGCCATCCCACTACTGAGTATTTATTTAAAGAGCTTGAAGTCAGCAATCCCAAAAGTCCTATGCACCCCAATGTTTATTGCAGCACTGTTTACAATAGCCAAGACGTGGAAGCAACCTAAGTGTCCAGCAACAGACGAATGGATAAAGAAGATGTGGCACATATATACAATGGAATACTACTCAGCTGCAAAACAGAACAAAATCATTCCATTTGCAACAACATGGATGGACCTTGAGAGAATTATGTTAAGTGAAATAAGCCAGCGAGAGAAGGATAATCTGTGTATGACTCCACTCATATGAGGAATTTAAATTATGGACTAAGAACAGTTCAGTGGATACCAGGGGAAAGGTGGGGTGGGGGATGGGCACAAAGGGTGAAATGGTGCACCTACAACATGACTGACAAACATTAATGTACAACTGAAATTTCACAAGATTGTAACCTATCAATAACTCAATAAAAAAATTTAGGGAGAAAATAGAGATGTATAGAAAAAAATTTCTATATATTACTCAAATTGTCAGTATAAGTATGAAGTATATTCTGATAAGTAAAGATGTAAATTGTATGCCCCCAAGCAAGCACTAAAAAATAACTTAAAAATTAAGATTAAGAAAACTATTAGAAGGATAAAAATGTTACACAAATAATATCCACTTAATACAAAATAAGTTAATAAAGGAGAAATAGAAGGATAGAGAAGACATAAAAATGTAAAAAGTTAAACATAAAATGACAGATATAAACCCAACAATATCAATAATGATATTTAATTTTGGAAACTCACAAATAAGGGAAATTAAACAGCACACATCTTAATGACCAATTGGTTAAAGAAGAAATCACAAGGAAAATTAGATATTACTTTGAGAGAAATGAAAATGAAGACACTATATACCACAGTTTATGGAATATGGCTAGAACAGTGCTGAAGGTAAATTTATAGCTGTAAATGCCTCTTTTTTAAAGGGGAAAATCTTAAGTAAACAAAACAATTTCCCACCTTAATAAACTGGAAGAATAAGAGGAAACTAATACCAAATCAAGCAAAGCAAAATAAATAAATAAATAAAATAAGGAAATTTAAATGGAAACAAACAAAATAGAAAACAGAAAAATAATACAAAAATTGATGAAATTAAAGTTGGTGTTTTGAAAAGTCAGCAAAATTGATGAAGTTTTAGCAGGACTGACCAAAAAAAAATAAAGATTCAAATTGCTAAATTCAGGAAAGAAAAAGGAGACATCACTACTGACAGTACAGAAATAAAAAGAATTATAGGGAGAGTGAGGGATGTCAGCACATGGCAGAGTGAGGAGTTCCCTTCATCTCTCCCTCTTTTGAACTGCAACTTAATGGGCGTTCACTGACCAACAGAGGAAGCCCAAACAGCACAACAGGATGCCTGATAGACACATGCAGCTGTACATCCGAGGGTGGATGGACTGGCACCCCAGGAAGTTGCAGAGACAGGTGAGCATGACCTGCTTTACCCCCATAGCCCTGTGCACACAAACACTTTCTAACCTGGTGCAAGCACACGGGAAGTGGGAACACACACCTGTGTGACCATAGGAGGAGGCAGTGTTAAATCTTAGCCCATGTTTGTGGTCACTTTCCTGGTGGGGAAGGAGCCCACTGTGCCCCTGTGCCACCAGGGAGCAGCCACAGCTCAAGTCCCAGCAAGGAAGCCCCACCCACCAAGCAGAGTGGCCCCACAGGCTTTGAACTCTAAACAGAGACCTCAGCAGCTCTCCGTGCTGGGGCAAACACTTTCCAGGCACACACATGAGTGCTCACAGTGCTGCCCAGCCTCCAAGGAGGGAAGGGTCTTGGGAGCCTGCAGGAATAGGCACAGCAGCTTTGAGCCCACTTGGGTTCACTTTCCTGGTGGGGAAGGGGAGCTCACAGTGTCCCTGAGGCAGCAAAGAGTGGCCCTAGACCAGTGAGGAAGCCCTGGCCAACAAGGACAGTCCACATAAGTGCTGCCTGAATGCACCCCAGGCTGGGGCAACCACACATAAAACCCCCACAGCTCCCAGCAGATGGGGTGGGGCAAGAATCTCTGCTCCTGCTTCCTCTTAGTGTTAACAGGGGGAATCTGTGTCCTAAGAATACCACAAATGCCCTGACAAAATATTAGTTCATCAAACACCATGAGAAACTGAAGCAACAACTCAGACCAGAAGGAAAATGACAATCCCCAGAAACCAATGCTGAAGACACAGAAATATAAAACCTAAATGACAGAGAATTCAAAATAGCCATCACAAGGAAACTCAACGACTTACAAGAAAACACAGAAAGACAACTCAAGGAGCTCAGCAATAAGATGAATCTCTTCACCAAAGAGATTGAAACTATAAAAAACTCAAGCTGAAATTTTGGATATGAAAAACAATTAATGAAATAAAAAGTAATCTAGAATCATTAAGAAATAGAATTGATCTTATGGAGGAAAGAATTAGTCTTCTTGAGGATAAAAATGTAGAAACTCTACAGGTGGAGGAGGAGACAGAACTAAGATTTTTTTAAAAATGAAGGAATTCTTTGAAAAATGTCTGACTTAATTAGGAAAAGCAACATAAGGATAATAGATATTTCAGAGGGAGAAGGGATGGAGCAAGTAGCAGAAAACTTGTTCAAAGAAATAATTGCTGAGAACTTCCCAAACCTGGGGATGATTTCAGATTTATAGATAAATGAAACTAATCAAATGCCCAACTTCAGCAAAGCTAAAAGACTTTATTCAAGGCATATAATAGTAAAAATGGCAAAAGTTTGTGATAAAGAGAACATGTTAGGAGCAGCAAGGCAGAAGAAAATAATCTACGTAGGAAATCCTCTCAGGCTTTCAGTGGATTTCTTGGCAGAAACTGTACAGGCTAGGAGAGGATGGAATGATATATTCAAAATACTGAAAGACAAAAACTTTCAGCCAAGAATACACTATCCAGTGAAACTTTACTTCACATATGATGGAGAAATAAAAGCTTTCCCAGATAAATAAAAGCTGAGGGAGTTCATTGCCATTAGACCTCACCTACAAGAAATAATTAAAGATGCCTTCATACTGGCAACAAAAAAGCAAAGGTCTACCAAGTTCTGAGGAAGGAGATAAACAGACAGACAAGATCAGAAACCTGCAGCTCTCTCCCAGAACAGGAAGGCAAAGACTCAATTACAACATAAAAGAGAAAGGGAAAGAAAGCATCACAAATAAAGGTAAACACGTCAACTTAGCCACAAATCCACAAAGTTAAAAACAGAACAATGTGTAACAGCAATTACTCAGAAGGGGAGAGGAAAGGAAAGGAACCCACTTAGGTTAAGGGAGATAAGAGCTTATAAGAAAATGGAATATCTCATCTCCAGTATCTTTCATACAATCCTCACAGTAACCACTAAACAAAACATCAGAGCAGAGCTTGAATTCACAAAAATGGAGAAAACTGAGAAATCCCTCTCAGAAAACCAAGAAAATGAAATGGCGGTCTGAAACACAAAGATAGAGAAACAGTGGAAACATAGGACAACCAGAGAACAAGAGATAAAATGGCAGCATTAAGCCCTCCTACAACAATAATCTCTCTAAATGTAAATGGATTGAATTCTCCAATCAAAAGACACAGAGTAACTGGATGGATTAAAAAACAAGACCCAACAGTATACTGCCTCCAGGAACCACATTTAGGCAAACATAGGCTTAGAGTGAAGGGATGGAAGATGATACTCCAAGCTAATGGCCAAGAAAAGAAAGCAGATGTTGCCATACTTTTATCAGACAAAGCAGACTTCAAGTTAAAAAAGACAATGAGAGACAAAGAGGGGCAGTATTTAATGACAAAAGGGACATTCCACCAAGAGGACATAACACTGAATAATATATATGCACCTGCCACAGGGGCACCAAAGTACATAAAGCAATTATTAACAGACCTAAAGGGAGAAATTAACAGCAACACAATAATAGTAGGGGACCTCAACACCCAACTTACCTCAATGGACAGATCATCCAGACAAAAATTCAACAAGGAAAGAGTAGATGTAACTGAAACACTTGACCAGATGGACTTAATAGATATATATAGATATATAGAGAGCATTCCATCCCAAAATATCAGAATATGCGTTCTTCTCAAGTGCCCATGGAACCTTCTCAAAGATAAACCATATGTTGGGTAACAAGGTAAGCCTTAATAAATTCAAGAAGATTGAAATCATCCCAACCATATTTTCTGACCACAAGACTGTGAAGCTAGAAATCAACCACAAGAACAAAACTGGGAAAGCCAGATATATGTGGAAACTAAACAACTATTGAACAACCATTGAGTCAATGAAGAAATCAAAGAGGAAGTAAAAAATACCTGGAGACAAACAAAAATGAAAATACAACATACCAACTCTTATGAGAGGCAGCAAAAGTCATCACAAGAGGGAAATTCATAGCAATATATGCCCATCTCAACAAGCAGGAAAACTCTCAAATAAGTAATCTTAAAATGCACCTAACAGAACTAGAAAAAGAAGAACAGATAAAGTCCAAAGTCAGTATAAGGATGGAAATAATAAAACTCAAAGCAGAAATAAATGAAACAGAAACTAAAAAAACGGTAGAAAGGATTAATGAAACTAAGAGCTGGTTCTTTGAGAAGATAAACAAAATTGACAAACCTTTAGCCAGACTCACCAAGATAAAAAGAGAGAAGTCTCCAATAAATAAAATTAGAAATGAAAGAGGAGAAAGTATAACAGATACTGCAGAAATACAAAGTATTATAAGAGAATATTATGAAAAATTATATGCTCACAAAAACCTAGAAGAAATGGATGAATTCTTAGACTCACACCACCTCCCAAAACTGAATAAAGAAGAAATAGAGAATCTGAATAGACAAATAACAAGTACAGAGATTGAAACAGTCATAAAAAACCTCTGAAAAAACAAAATTCCGGGACCAGATGACTTCTCTGGAGAATTCTACCAAACGTTCAAAAATTGAGTACCTGTCCTTCTCAAACTATTTCAAAAAATCAAAGATGAAACCCTGCCTAACACAGTCTATGAGGCCAACATTACCCTGATACCAAAACCAGACAAGGACAACACGAAGAAGGAAAAATATAGGCCAATATTACTGATGATCTTTGATGGAAAAACCCTCAGCAAAATATTGGCAAACCAAATACAGCAATAGATTAAAAGAATCATACCACGATCAAGTGGGATTCATTCCAGGGATGCAGGGATGGTTCAACATTGCTAATCAATAAATGTGATACACTGCATTAATAAAATGAGGAATAAAAATCACATGATAATCTCAATAGCTGCATAGAAAGCATTTGACAAGATCCAACATCCATTTATGATAAAAACTCTCAATAACATGGGTATTGAAGGAAAGTCCCTCAACATAATAAAAGCCATATACAACAAACCCAAAGCCAACATGAAAAATGGAAAGCCATCCTTCTCATACCAGGAACAAGACAAGCATGCCCAATCCTGCCACTCCTATTCAACATAGTACTGGAGGTATTGGCCAGAGCAATTAGGCAAGAAAAAGAAATAAAAGGAATCCCACTTGGAAAGGAAGAAATGAAACTTTCACTATTTGAAGATGATATGATTCTGTATATAGAAAACCCTAAAGAATCCACCAGAAAACTATTAGAAATAAGCAACAACTACAGCAAAATTTCAGGGTACAAAAGCAATTTAAAAAAAATCAGTTGCATTCCTATACACTAAAATGAACTAGCAGAAAAAGAAATCAAGACTAAAATCCCATTTACAGTTGCCACAACAAAAATAAAATACCTAGGAATAAATTTAACCAAAGAGGTGAAAGATCTGTACACTGAAAGCTATAAGACATTATTGAAAGAAACTGAAGACATAAAGAAATGGAAAGCTATTCCATTTTCATGGGTTGGAAGAATAAACATAGTGAAATGACCATACTACTTAAAGCAATCTACAGATTCAATGCAATCTCAATCAAAATCCCAATGAAATTCTTCACAGAAATTGAACAAAGAATCCAAAAATTTATATGGAACAACAAAAGACCCCAAATAGCCAAAGCAATCCTGTGAAGAAACAACATACTGGTGGCATCACAATCCCTGACTTCAAAACATACTATAAAGCTATAGTAATCAAAACAGCATGGTACTGGCATAAAAACAGACAGATAGATCAATGGATCAGAATTGAAAGCCCAGAAATAAAACCACACATCTATGGACAGTTAATCTTTGATGAAGGAGCAAAGAACATACAATGGAGAAAGGAAAGTCTCTTCAATAAATGGTGTTGGGAAAACTGGACAGCTACATGCAAAAGAATGAAAGTAGACCATTATCATGCACCATACACAAAAATTAACTCTAAATGGATTAAGGATTTGTATGTAAGAACTGAAACCATAAAAATTCTAAAACAAAATATAGCCAGTACCCAATTTGACATTGGTCTTAGCCACATCTTTTCTAACACCATGTCTACTTAGGTAAGCAAAACGAAAGAAAAAGTTAACAAAGGATACTACATCAGACTAAAAATTTTCTGCAAAGCAAAGGAAACCATCAGCAAAATGGAAAGACAACCCACCAACTGGGAGAAAATATTTGCAAATCACTTATCAGACAAGGGATCTCCAAGGTATATAAAGAACTCACACAACTCAACAACAACAACAACAAAACCCCAAAAAACCTGATAAAAAATGGGCAGAAGATATGAACAGACATTTGTCCAAGGAATATATACAGTGGGCCAACAGACACACGAAAAGATGCTCTACATCTCTAATCATTAAGGAAATGAAAATCAAAACTACAATGAGATATCATCTTACACTGGTCAGAATGACTATAACTACCAAGACAAAAAACAACAAATGTTGGAGAGGATGTGGAGAAAAGGGAACACTCATACACTGCTGGTGGAAGCACAAACTGGTGCAGCCACTATGGAAAGGAGTAATAAACATAGAAATATCATATGACCCAGCTATCCCACAACTGGGTGTCTACCCAAACAACTTGAAATCAACAATTCAAAGTAACATATGTACCCCTATGTTCATTGCAGCACTATTCACAATAGCCAAGACATGGAAACACCCCAAATGCCCATCAAGTGATGATTGAATAAAGAAGATGTGGTATATATGTATATATACAATGGTATACTACTCAGCCATAAAAATGACAAAATCATCCCATTTGCAACAACATGGATAGAGCTGGAGGGTATTATGCTCAGTGAAATAAGTCAGACTGAGAAAAACAAACACCAGATGATTTCACTCATATGTGAAATATAAACAAACACATGGACAAGGAAAACAGTTCAGTGGTTACCAGGGGAAGGGGGGTAAGGGGGGGGCATAGGGGGTGAAGGGGAGCACTTGTGTCATGACAGACAAGAAATAATTTATGACTGAAATTTCACAATGATGTAATTTATGAATCTAAATAGAAAAATTTTAATTTTTTTAAAAAAAGAATTATAGGGAAACACTATGAACACCTGTATGCTAACAAATTAGATAAGCTAGATGAAGTGAATAAATTCCCCAAAATACACAAACTACAGAAAGTGACTCAAGAATAAAATAGAGAATCTTAATAGATCCATAAGTAAAGAGATTGAATTATTAATAAAATATTTCCCTCAAAGAAAAAATTGGAAATTAAAAAGTAAAATTATCTCTATTTGAAAATGATATGATCTTATATATAGAAAATCCTAAGGAATCCACTAAGAAATCTTTTAAAACTAATAAAAATGTTCAGCAAAGTTTCAGGACAGAAGATTTATATACAAAAGTCAATGGGATTTCAATGGCAATAAACATTACAAAATGAAGTTTATAAAACCATTCCATTTACAACAGTATAAATATAAAATATTTAGGAATAAATTAAGCAAAAGAAGTGTAAGACTTGTACACTGAAATATACAAAATATTGTTGAAAGAAATTAACAGAGATCTGAATAAATGGAAAGACATCTCATGTTCCTGGATTGGAAACAAGATTATTAAGATGGTAATACTCCTTAAATCTGTCTACAAATTCAGTGTTATCTCTATCATAGTTATAGCTCTTTTTTTTCCTCAGAAATTGCTACCCTGATTCTAAAATCCTTATGGAAATACAAGATACCCAGAACAGCAAATACAATACTGAAAAAGAACAAAGTTAGAGAACTCACACATTTTAAAATTTACTGCAAAACTACAGTCATCAAATCAGTGTGGTACTGTCACAAGGATAAACATATAGATCAATGGAAGAATTAGAGTCTAATAACAGACCCTTACATTAAGGGTTAATTGACCTTAGACAAGGGTGCAAGCAGAATTCAAAAATGGAAAGAATAATCTTTCAACAAATAGTTCTGAGACACTGAGTTATCCACATACAAAAAAATGGATTGAACTCCTATCTCATATCATACACAAAAATTCACTCAAAATGAGTCATAGGCCTAAGTATAAGAGCTAAATCCATAACATTCTTACAATAAAGAATAGAAGCAATCTTCAGGACTTTTGACATAGGTGATAGTGTCTTAGATATAACATTAAAAATATGAGTCAAAAATACATAAATTGAACTTCATTAAAATTTAAAATTTTTTGTGCTGCTTATAATTCCATCAAGGAAACGAACAATTAACATAATGATAATGAGAGAAAATATTTGCAAATCATGTATCTCTTGAGGGATTTTTATCCAGAATAAATAAATAGCTCTTAAAACTCAATAATGAAAAGACAACCCAATTAAAAATTGTAGGGACCGACCCGGTGGCACTGTGGTTAAGTGCACATGTTCCACTTTGATGGCCAGGGATTTGCCGGTTGGGATCCCAGTTGCAGACATGGCACCGCTTGTCATACCATGCTATGGTAGGCGTCCCACGTATAAAGTAGAGGAAGATGGGTATGGATGTTAGCTCAGGGCCAGTCTTCCTCAGCAAAACAAATTGTAAAAAAAAATTTGAATAGACATTTCTCCAAAGAAGATATGCAAATGACCAATAAGGACATAAAAGAAGCACAACATCATTAGCAATCTGGAAAATGAAAATCAAAACCACAATGTGATACCACTTTACACCCACAAAGATGGCTATAAACAAAAGACAGATGATAAGTTTGGGGAAGATGTGGAGAAATTGGAACTTTTAGACACTACTGGTGGCAAGGTAAAATGTTGCAGCCACTCTGGAAAACAGTATGACAGTTCCTCAAGAGGTTAAATAGAGTTACCAATTGCCGCAGCAATTCTACTCTAGGAATATGCTTAATGAAAAAGTGTTCATACAAAAACTTGTACATTAATATGCAAAGCAGTATTATTCATAATATCCAAAATGTAGAACAATTCAAATGTTCATCCACTTATGAACAGATAAAAAATATGATATACCTGTACAATGGAATATTATCTGACAATTAAAAAATGAAATTTTGAAGCAGCTACAACATGGTTGAAACTTGAAAACATTATGCTAAATGAAAAATGCCGTTTACAAAAGACCACATATTGTATGCTTCCATTTATATGAAATGTCCTGAAAAGCAAATCTATAGGGACAAAAAGCAGATTAGTGATTACTTTACATTGAGGTGGGGTGGGTGAAGAATGACTGCTAACAGGTGAGGAATTTGATTTAAGGGTGATGAAAATGTTCAAAAATGAGATTATGGTGATGGTTTCACAACTTTGTTCATACTTGAAATACCATTGAATTGAGCACTTAATAGGTGAGTTATATAGTAAGTGAATTATATTTGAATAAGGTAATCCAAAATGCTAGTAGTCCAGGTTATAGAATTTACATTACTGAATTTTTAAAAAACTTATCTATTTTTCCTATTATTTTACAATGCTTATTGAATTTTTGTGTGAGAAAGAAAATTTCCACCCACATCACCGTACACATGTATGGGTTTTATCTAGTTGTAGGTAGCCTCTGCTATTTGAGGTGCAATTTTTCTGCCTATCACTACTTCATATCCAGGTGTCAAATTGGTATAGTCCATAACACTGTCATTTTCTAACAACCCAACGTACCTTCATAGTTTTTATCATTGTTTGATTTTCATCTATTGTCAGCCATTTTGATTGTTCTGTTTCCTCATCACGTATGTGCTAATGCTTATAAACATATTTGTATATATAACTGTTTCTTTCCCACTGATTTTTTTTCCTTTAGATATTTATTCCTCGTAGTAGACTATACCTCATCAATGTTTGTGAACCACTTTATAGCACTTAGATACATAATCCAAATTGATAGCCTTGACATGTCAGACTGAATTAAATGAATTAAACCTGGTGAAGATAAAGTATGTTAAATGGAGTTGGAATAGACATGTGAAGGAATAAATATCAAAGTTACTTGTCATTAATAACCCGCATTTTTAGAGCATAGGCAAATCTTAATGCTTTGACATTATTGGTTAAAGTATTTATTATAGTAAATTAATTTGGTATTCATACAGCTGTAATAATCCATTCAATGGGAATTCTTTAGTAATTTAAGTGGAGACAAATGTGCACTTATCTTGAAGTGTTACTGCTAAATAGAAAACATTTTAAAGTAAGCGTCACTCCATTAATGCATTTAACATTCTTGGTCTATCATTAATCACGACAAGACACTGGTATTAATATTGATATAATAGTACTTCCATTGTGATGACACGCTTTTGCATAGACTTATAGAATCAGAGAACATTACTAATAAAGGAAACATTAGAGGATATCTAGTCCAATTCCCTACCTGATTAACGTATGAATCCCCTCTAAAAAAGTTGACAAGTAGCTATCAGTCTATTCTTAAAAACCTCCATTGAAGGAGGCTTAAATTCCTTCATCAGGCACCCTCTTGTAATATCTGACAGCTGTAATTGTTACACATTTCTTTTTTTTTTACTGGAAAAATAATTAGTCTTTCTGAAACTTCTGACCACGGGCTCTGATTCTGTCCTCTGGAGCCACACAGAACAAACCGAGGACCTCTATCTGTGATAGCTCCTCAAGTGACTAATGAGCATTATCATTTGTGCCTTCTCATCCTCACCCCTACCACACATTTTTATGCTTAAATATCCTAATTTCATTCTATTGTTTCTAACAGGATATATTTTCTTGTTCTGTCACCAATTTAATAACTCTTCATTGAGTGTGCTCCAATTTTCTCATAGCCCTCTTAAAATGAGGCACTCACTATTCACGAATTACTCCAGATGTGGCATATTACTTATTTCTTTGAATACTCTACTTCTATTCATACAGCCTAAAGTAGCATTTCCTTTTTGGAAAGCCTAATGCACAATAACTTATATTTAGTTTATAGCAAATCCCACTGGCCTATATTATCTTTTGCATTATTTTCTGCTTATCCATATGTTTCCATCTGTATGCTACAAATGGAATTTGAGATTAAGTACAATACTTTACATTTATCCATGTTAAATTCAATTATGCTAAGTTCAACCCACTGTTGAGATCTTTTTGCACCTTGATTCTGTCTTCCAGTATGTTGGCTACCATGACTATAGGCTCCTGACATGTAAACAGTTAATTTACTTCCAGATGTTTTGTCCTATGTCATATTGTTGCGTATTATAATTTGTAAGGTGGTAACTTATGTTGTTTCTTAGTTGGAAAATAAAATGTAACCAGTAACACTGTGCTGTAGTGCCAAATATGTAGCTATGTTTTGTCCCTATAAATCTCTAAGATCTTTTAGGAAGTGGAAATCTTTTTACTTCTCTTCCATTGCTGAAATCTGGGTCCTTGCCCCAAATATGCTTTGTACTTTCCTATGTCACTGCCTCTTCCTGTGCCCTATTCTCTATCTAGTATGACCTTCAAACCACTTTCACTTGTTAAAATAACACTCATCCTTCAAGGCCAAAGTCAAATTCTATAACTGTTAGAATAACTCCTTGGTACTTCCCAGTTAGAATTAATTTATTACTTCCCTTAGTCACCTAGAGCAATATCCTTAGTACGTTTTATATCCATTGAAACAGACTACAATTAATAAAGGTTTCTTGGATGTATATTTATTTCTGCCACTTGGTTGCAATCTCTTTGAAGCTGAAGACTTAATCTCCACAGCACCTGTCAGTTCTTTTTATTACAAAGTAGATGCTGAGTAAGTTGAATGTGCAAAAAATATAAGAGGAGATAGGGCTTTTGGAAAATGATGTTGAATTACAGTTAGCACACAAAGATTCTCGTCCCCATTTTTCTGTGCCAGACCTTGGGTGAGTCATTTCCCCTTCTCTGTGCCCCAACAGCCTTATTCACAAGATGAGATATTTTCATCTCGTTATTTATTCAGTCTTTGATTATAATATTTTATTGACCTATCTGTTGCATAAACGGTCAGAGTTTAGTTTCCAAGGTCTTCAAATTCAAAATAAATTATACTTGTTCTTTTGCAGTGAATCAGCCTCATCCAAAGCGCTGTATTCCTGGGTATCTCTTTCCCATGCCAATTGCTGTTGGACCTTTTCCACATCCTTCCTTTGATGCAACTACAGGTGAGTTTTGAAACATATCCCCAGGATTCTTGATATATATTGCCAAGATATATACTTAACAAAAGCTTACTTAGTATTAATGACATCAATATTTTGTGCTAGATTTTGGTCTAAGATGGTTTTCTCTGCATATATTCTCCAGCCACAAAATATATTTAACCAAGCCACCATATCAATGGGTGACACTTGATGCAAGTGAAGTGAAAAAAGCAAGGAATCAAAATTTGAAAATCTGCTAGGTGCTAAGCATAAAAACAAGTCTAATTTCTTCTTAGCACGAGCCTATAAGTTAGATATTACTAATCCCATTTTATAAATGAGGAAACTGATGCTCAGGGAGGTTAGAAGTTGTAGAACTAAAATTAAGAATCAAGTATTTTTTTATTGCAAAACCTATAATCTTGATCCTTAAACTACACTGATCCAAGATGGAAGTGAACAAGAGATTCAAAGATTTCCATGCAAATTTTTCCATACAAAATTCAGAAACATATTCCATTTCCATTAGCTAGCATTGGAGGTTAGGTAGAATCATCTTCCTATTTGGAATAGAGTAAATTTAATTTTTTTAAACTCTTAATTTGGAATATTTGAACATGCACCAGAATAAATAGAATGGTATATTACATAGCATTATAAGTCCACATGGAACCAGCACCCAGATTTAAAAATTATCAGCCTTTTAACACTGTTTTCGTCTATTGTTTCAATTATTCCTCTCCCCCTTTTTTTGTGGGGGAAGTATTTTAAATCAAATCCAAGACATCACATTATTTCATCCACAATTACTGTACTTAGATTGGGTTGCAAACAAATAAAGAGCATTCAAAAAACATAAGTTCATTCATGGCACCAACAGATGAGGAGGGCAAGCAGCCTAGCCTCTTGGTCCCATGACACTTGCATGTGGCACTGACAGATGTGGAGGGTAAGCAGCCCTGCCCACACATGTTGCTCTTTAGGCCCTGACAGACATGATGAACAAGGAGCTCTGCTCCCACATGCCATCTGCAAGACACTGTCAGAGCCAATGGGCAATTGGGGCCCACCCAGGGGATGCCCTTTGAGCTCCTAGCTTTGGTAGTCAGAGGGAATTGTGCTTCTGGACCCCAAGTGATATCTCTTACACAGTCCACTCTTTCAAGACTGGGAGAAGTAGTTGACATGCCTGATACATGGAAACAAGCACAGAGAGTCAGGCAAAATGAGACAAAAGAAAATGTTCCAATAAAGCAAGTATGAAGGTTGAAAGATAAAAAGAATAAAATTAACTAGAACTACAATAATTAGTTAAAGGATGTATAAAATAAAAAGATAAAAAATGTGGGAAGTAAGGGGGAGAAAAAAACGTAAAATTTTGAAATATGTTCTAATTTAAGTTGCTCTCAACTAAAAAAGGACTATTATATACACAGGAACTTATAGAGGAATTGCACAGTAACCGTAAAGCAAAAACATAGTAAATGCATGAAAGAAAGTGAGAAAGCAATCTAAACATAACACTAAAGAAAGCCATTATACTATACAGGAAGAGAGAAAGAGAAGAAGGGAACAGAGAGGAACTACAAAAACAGCTAGACAACAATTAACAAAATGGCAATAAGTACATACTATCAACACTTACTTTAAATGTAAATCGACTAAACTCAAATCAAAAGACAAAGAGTGGCTGAATGGATAAAAAAACAAGACCCATCTGTATGCTGCCTATGAAAGACTCACTTCAGAAGTAAGGACACACAAAGACAGAAAAGTAAGGGATTAAGAAAGATATTCCATGCAGATGGAACTAAAAAGAAAACTGCTGTAGCTATACTCAAAACAGATGAAATAGACTTTAGAACAAAGACTATAATAATAGGCAAAGATGGGAATTGCTTAATGAGAAAGGGATCAATCCAGTAGGAAAGCATAACATTTATAAATATACATGTTCCCAACACAGGAGCAATTAGATACATAAAACAAATATTAATGAACCTAAAGAGAGAATTTGACAGCAATTCAATAGTAGGGGACTTTAACACCCCACTTACATCAATGGATAGATCATCGAAACGAAGAATTAAAAGGGAAATATCAGCATTAAATGAGACCCTAGACCAGAAAAACTTAACAGATATATACAGAACATTCCATCTGAAAGCAACAGAATTTCCATTTTTCTCAGGTGCACTTGGAATATTCTCCAAGATAGATCACACGTTAGGCACAAAACAAGTCTCAGTAAGTTCAAGAAGACTGAAATAATAGCAAGTATCTTCTGCAACCACAAGGGTATGTAACTAGAAATCGATAACAAGAAGAAAACTAGAAAAATCACAAAACATGAAAATTAAACGTGCTACAGGACAACCAATGAGTCATTGAAGAAATCAAAGAAGAAATCAGAAAATACATAGAAACAAATGAAAACAGGAAATACAACATACCAAAATCTTTGGGATGCAGCAAAAGCAGTCCTAAGAAGCAAGTTCAGAGCAATACAGATCTACATCAAGAAACAAGAATAATCTCAAATAAACAAACTTTCTACCTAAAGGAGCTAGAGAAGAACAAATGAAGCCCGAAGTCAGTAAAAGAAAAAAAAATAATAAAGATCAGAGCAGAAATAAACAAAATAGAGACTAAAAAGACAATAGAAAAGATCAATGAAACTAAGAGCTGGTTCTTGAAAAGATAAACAAAATTGACAAAACTTCAGCTAGATTAATCAAAAAAAATAAAGGGAGAGGTCTCTAAAAAGCAAAATTGGAAATGAAAGAGGAAAATTACAACTGATACCACAGAAATGCAAAGAATCCTAAGAGACTACTATGAACAATTATACTCCAACAAATTGGACAATCTAGAAGAAATGGGTAAATTTTTAGAAACATACAATCTTCCAAGACTGAATCATGAAGAAATAGAAAACCTGAATAGAGTGATTACTAGTAAGGAGATTGAATCAATAATCAAAAACCTCCCCAAATCCAAAAGTCCAGGACCAAATGGCCTCACTGGTGAATTGTACCAAATATTCAAAGAAGATTTAATACTTATCCTCCCCAAATTCTTCTAAAAAGTTGAAGTGCAGGGAGTGCTTCCAAACTCATTTTCGAGGACAGCATTACCCTGATACCAAAACCTGACAAGAACACCACAATAAAATAAAATTACAGGCCAATATTTCTGATGAACATAGATGAAAAAATCCTCAATGAAATACTAGCAAATTGGATGCAAGCAACAGTACATTAAAAGTATCATACATATGATCAAGCGGGATTTATTCCAGGGATGTAAGGATGGCCCAATAAGTGCAAATCAATCAATGTGATACACTACATTAACAAAATTAATATTAAAAATCATAGGATCATTTCAGTAGATGGAGAAAACATTTGACAAAATTCAACATTCATTTATGATAAAAAGTTTCAACAAAGTGGGTATAAAAGGAATGTAACTCAACATAATAAAGACTGCATATGACAGGCCCATAGTTAACATCATACTCAATGGTGAAAAGCTGAAAGTGTTTCCTCTGAGATCAGGAACAAGATAAGGTAGCCCACTCTTGCCACTTTTATTCAACATAGTATTGAAATTCCTAGCCACAACAATTAGGCAAGAAAAAGAAATAAAATACATCCAAATTGGAAAGGAAGAGGTAAAACTGTCAACATTTGCAGATGACATACTATATACAGAAAACCCAAAACACTCCACTAGAAAACTGTTAGAACTAATAAATGAATTTGGTAAAGCTGCAGGAAACAGCATCAATATACAGAAATCTGTGGAATTTTTATACACTAAAAGCAAACCATCAAAAAGAGAAAATAAGAAAATAATCCCATTTATAATTTCATAAAAATTAAAATGCTTAGGGATAAATTTAACCAAGGAAGTCAAAAACCTGTACTCTGTTAATTATAGGACACTAATGAAAGAAACTGAAGAAGATACAAATAAATGGAAAGATTTTCTGTGCTCATGGATTGGAAAAATTCATATTGTTAAAATGTCCATTCAAGCCAAAGCAGTCTACACATTCAGTGAAATCCTTATCAAAATTCCAATGGCATTTTTCCCAGACTAGAATACATAATTCTAAAATTTGTATGGAACCACAAAACAACCCAAATAGCCAAAGCAATCCTGAGAAAGAAAAACAAAACTGGAGGTATTATGCTCCCTGATTTCAAACTATACTACAAAGCTATAGTAATTAAACAGCATGATATTGGCATAAAAACAGACACAGATCAATGGAGCAGAATTGAGAGCCCCGAACTAAATCCACACATAAGTGGACAATTAATTTATGACAAAGGAGGCACAGCATACAAAGGAGAAAGGACAGTTTCTTCAATAAACAGTGTTTGGAAAACTGGACAACCACATCTAAAAGAATGAAATTAGACAACTTATATTATACCATACACAAAAAGTAGCTCAAAATGGATTAAAGACTTGAATATAAGACCTGAAACCATAAAATTTCTAGAAGAAAATATAGGCAGTAAACTCCTTGATGTTGGTCTTAGCGATACCTTTGTGGATCTGACTCCAAAGGCAATGGAAATAAAAGCAAAAATAAACAAATAAAAATACAGAAAACTAAAAAGCTTCTGCACAGTGAAGGAATCCATCATTAAAACAAAAAGTAAACCTACTTAATGGGAGAGGGTATTTGCAAATTATATATCCAATAAGGGGTTAATATCGAAAATATATAAAGGACTCACATAACTCAACAATAACAATAAAACAGCCTGAATAAAAAATTGGCAGAGGAACTTAATATACATTTTTCCAAAGGAGACATGCAAATCACCAATAGGTACATAAGATGTTCAACTTCACTAATTATTAGGTAAACGCAAATCAAAACTACAATGAGATATCACCTCACACCTGTTAAAATGGCTATTAACAAAAAGACAAGAAATAACAAGTGTTGGAGAGGGCATGGAGAAAAGGGAACATCATACACTGTTGGTGGGAATGGAAATTGATGCAGCCCCTATAAAATACAGTCTTGAGATTCCACAAAAAGTTAAGACTAGAACTACGATATGATCCAGCTATTCCACTTCTGAGTATTTATCCAAAGAACACAAAAACAGTAATTTGAAAAGATATATGCACCACTATGTTCACTGCAGCAGTATTTACAATAGCCAAGATGTGGAAACAACCTAAGTGCCCATCAAAGGATGAATGGATAAAGAAGATGTAGTATATATACACAATTGAATATTATTCAGCCAGAAAAAATGAAATCTTTCCATTTGCAACAACTTGGTTGGACCTTGAAGGTATTGTGCTACGTGAAGTAAATCAGATGGAGAAAGACAAATATGGTATGACTTCACTCAAATGTAGAATCTAAAAAAACAAAATAAACAAGCAAACAAAACAAAACAAAAATTAATAGAAATGGATTCGTGGTTTCCAGAGGGGAAGGAGGTTGGGCGGTGAGCGAAATGGGTAAAGGGGTTCTATTGCATGTTACTTGATGGTAACTAGACTTTTGGTGATGATCACTTTGTAGTGTATGCAGATGTTGAATTATAATGTTGTACACCTGAAACTTATATAATGTTATATACTAATTTTACCTCAATGAAAAAAGAAGCACATAAGATATCTACTCCATCACTAATAATAATCTAGCAAAGCACTTTCACATCCATTATTTAATTTGGCCATCAGAAGAGACCCTAAAGGAGCTCTGTGGGTATATTAAATTTTGATATGATCATTTTAATATGGACATTTTGGAGTAGTTGTTTATATACTCTTTTGACATAGGGCATTGTTACATGGACTAAAATACAAACACCACATTTTGTTTTTATATAGGGCATTATTACATGGGCTAAAATGCAAGCAACCCAAGTTACTTAAAACTTTTTCTGAGTAATATTCAAAATGTATGTTTTTACTGTTTGAATACCTCCCCATTCCTGAGTCTTACCCCATCACCTTTCTCCTAATTCCATATTCTATATAAGGGTTGGGAGGAGATGGTGAGGCAAGTCTATGGATGAATTATTTCACACATTATTTAGTAATAAAAACAAAAATGTGAAATTTTGCATTTTGGCATGGCAGTTTTATGACTGCATCTAAAATGTCTACATTCCAAGTAAAACTTCAATGTCCAACCAAAGATGATCATGGCAGCTAATACATATTGAGCACTTTCTTTGTGCCAGGCATCAACTTAAATGATATACATATATAAATGCATTTAATCCTCATGCTGAAAAAATGACCATAAAACCACCTGCTACAAAATGTCCTGCTTTACCTTGTGTGGTAAGGATAAGAAAGATTTATTATCTATATTTGACCAGGGATGGAAAATGAGGCACACTGGTATGAAGAGATTAGCTCAGGGCCACAGGCAAGTATAAGTTAGAGCCAGCACTAACATACAGGTCTATTTATCCTAACAAAATACTCTTTCCACTTTTCCATTTTTTTAACAGCCTAAGCTAGAGAAAAATGAAAGGGACAATTTGATTCCACTGGGGGTTTTTTTTGAAACTTTGTGGATTTATGCCCCAAAGAAAATGACATAAGATGGTATTATGATTGAAATAATAATGATAATAACAATAATTAGCTATCCTTTATTAAATACTCTATGTTCTAACATAAAACTTATTCCATCATCACAATTACCCTGAGTTATTATTGTCTCTTTTTACTTCTGGGAAAACTGAGACTCAGAAAGACTAAGTAAATTATCACAGGCCTCTTAGCTTGGAGAATATTGCATTTTCAGATGCATATCAGAAAATTCACAAAAGACATCGTGGCCACAAATAAAAGCAACACATGTAAATAATTTTTCTGAGAATTATATCCTCACATATAAGAAATTTTACATAGTGTTTGCTCTTCTATAGTGTTCTCTTATTTGGATTAATGTTTGAATTGTTTGGATGTTTGTTTCATATTAATTGATGAATTTAAATAGTTTGTCTTTCATTTTGGGAACCTTAAGAAGGTGAATAAGCAAACATGTTGACCTTTTCCCTAGGCTTTATCAATGCCTCTTAACGGAAAATTAAAAGAAATACTTACTTCTTAGTTAGAATGTTTGAAGGAGAGTGCTGCTCCTTTCTGTTGCTGATGATATTTCTGTCTCCAGGATAGCTTCATACTTCAAAATGGAGACACTGCTGTCACTTACATTCAAGCAAATAGCTGAGTGCAGCCTTTAATATGGACCCAGGTTCCATAATATCAAACACCTCAAAGTACTTCTTTCAAAAAGAGTGGAGGCTGGACTGTGCAAATTCCTTCAAAGAGGTTAAAGGTTCAAACAGGTGCGAGGAAGAGTGATTATTCTCAGTTTTCACGTGCCAGTTCCACTCCCTGATCTACCTGAAGGTAGCTTTCTCAGGCTGGCATCTTTTGATTTAAAACACACTTCTAACCTTCCAGTTACTAGGATTTGTAAAAATAAAAGAGAGCATCTGAAAGTTATTTCAGCTCTACAGTGAAAAACCAAAAACAAAGCGACAGAATATATTTAAAAAAATTTAAATATGGTGTAAACAAAGAATTGAAAGACTTTCTGGAGAATTTAGGTACCACATTTTACTTTTTTGTTGAATGACCCAGACCCTTCAAAAAAGTTGTTACTTGATTTATTTCACAATTCAGATAATTGCTTTCAATACTCCACTTTACTGTGTATATATTAGGAATAACCATATAGTATTTTTCTCTCAGACGATCCATAAGAGCCTCTATAGCAAGGGTAAAACAGATGCAATGCTGAACTCCATGGTCTTTTGCTTTAGAGTTTCTGGAAATTAAAGGATAGCTCATCTCGCATTTTTAGAATACGCTTACTTATAAGAAATACTTGTGAGGGAAATTCAGTCTGCTCACTCACCCCTCCTGCACAGGAATACAACCACTCACAAAGACTAGTGGAAGGAAAAAGAACAGTTGCATGTCAGGAGAAGGATGGGTTGTTAGGAAGCACACGTTTAAGTTAAACAGACACTGGCAGATTCTGATAAATTTTGTGTGGGAAGGAAGGGAGGTACAAGGCATGGGTAATGGATTAGGAGTCAGGAATATTGCTTTTTAATCACAACTTGGAGTCCTACTTTATGATTTTTTGCACATGTGGGAAATCATAGTCACGAGTTTTATTGAGTGCTCATAGTCAGAGAACTTAGAGCCAAGAAGTCCCCTACAAATGGAAAAACATCCTGTGTTTATCCTTTCAGGACTTAGTGAATGTAAATGATTCAGTGTAACAAATACCTTTTGAGGCCTACTATGTGCCAAACATTTGTCGGTACTGGGGATGAATATAAAAGAATTTTTGCCATCAAGGAGTTCTCAGCCTATTGAAAGATATAGACAAGAAAACAAACAACAGTTTGTTTGAAGAATGGTAGATTTCCTTATAAAGATAAGCAAAGGGCACTGCGATAGCATATTGAAGGAGCCTCTAACCCAGACTACAGTAGTAAGAAAATACTTCTAGTAAGAGATATTATCTGAGTTGTGTTTTGAAAGATGTATAGAAGAGAGTTAGGCAAAGAAATGGAAAAAAGTGTTTCAGACACTTATTCATTAACTATAAAGCTGGAAAACCAAAAGAAAAAAAAACAGTATCCATTGCTAATGATACACTGATTTTAAGGTTTAGTACTAATTTTATAGACTACTTTTTAACATATGTATTTTCCTTCTCACTCTAGTGTACAGAAGCTTCTGGACAATATTTATTGTATTAAGTGTTGGTTCTGGTCTGGCTGGGGGATTTCTGCTGGTGTGTGGCATGCCCTTTGCCAGTGCTGGATGTTATAAAGTTGGAGGTGGCTTCTTGATGATATCGGGTAAGTTGTCATATCACCTTATGAAGACATATTAGTAATTAGAAAGCTCTCTGTGTATGTGTGTGTCTGCACACATGCATGTGCACAAGTAAGTGTGTGCATATTTGTGTTTATATACTTTTTACAAGAAAAGAAACTGTACTCAAAGGGAATAAAATGTAAATGAATGAATACTGGTGAATTGGGCATGTGCCTTTGATGCGAACTGCATAAACACTTTCTTATCATATATATGTGAACGTTTCCCTAAACTGAGCTGTAAAAGACAATATTTAACAATTTTTGTATTTATTTCTAAAATCTTAGTTGTTGATTTTTTCCTCTAAATGGTTAGGTGACAGATATAAACATTTATAGCTTCCCTCATTCTTTTATTGACAAGACGGCTCAGTGTGTGAGTGTTGTATTTTATGCTGACGTTATTCTGGGTAAAAATAGAATGTATAGATCAGAAAAAGTGTTATATATATATAAAACAAAATTTACAGTGCATATTGACTCTTGAATAGCTGGATATACTCTCCTATATGCTTCTTACCATAATATAAAAGTAAGCCAGCCTATACTTTAATTATACAGTTAGAGAACATATGATTAGTTTATATATAAACCAATTTGACTCGATCTTAAATTCAACCCACTTTATAGCCCAAAATCTCAAAATGTTAAACAGCCTTTGCATCTTAATGAAATTCCCTTCTGCTTACGTTTGGTTGGTGAATCCCTGGCATTTTAATTTTAAACAATTATTATTTTTTACTTGTAAAATAGAGAAAATTATCAAGATAGGAAAATAAATGTCACCCATAAACTCAACACAAAAAGATATAATCAATGTTATTATCTCGGTCTCTATCTGTTGAGCATTTTCCCTATATGTATACTTATTTTATAAAAAAAGTTTGGATATCATGCCATGTATTAATAGTTTTGTGTCTTTTTGAAAACTTAAATCTCATGTCATGATTTGTGCCCGATATTATTATTAATCTTTGCCACATAATGTTTAATAGCTGCATATAGTCTACCATATATTTATACCATAATTCATTAAACTGTTCCCTTATTGCTAGGAATTTAGTTTGCTTCCATTTTCTTTTGCTATGCTAAATGTTACAATAAATGTTCTTGTATATTATTTCATGCGACAAGTGCTTATTAAGTGCTTACTTTGCATAAGGAACTGTGCAAGCCATAGGTACATACTGATAAACAAATCAAGCAAGGTCACTGCTGCAGTGAATGAATAATTTAGTGAAAGGATAGACAATAAATAAGTAAATAAATAAGTGGATAACTGAAAATTGTAATGAGTCTTATAAAAAAAATGAACAGAAAGATACAGACCAAGACTGGTAGTAGAGACTACTTTAGATAAGGTGGTTGGGGAAGGCATTTTTGAGGAGATAATATTTACATCTAGATTTGAACGATGAGAAGGAGCCAGACATAGGAACAATGTGTGTGTGTGTGTGTTTTTGAAGGAGGAGTGGGGACACAGTGGTTGGTGTGTGGACAAAAGTGTTGCAAGGAGAAAGTAGCATATGTAAAGACCTTAAGGTGGTAAAGAGCCTGTATGTTTGAAAGACTCAAAGACATACTGTATGATTAGAGCTTAAGTATCTGTGGGGAGAGCAACATGAAATAACATTCACGAGGTATGCAAAAGCTAGATCAAGAGGACTTTTTTATAGGTTGTGGTGAGGGGTTTGCATTTTTTTCCTAGTGCAATGAAAAACCATTGGAGAGTTTTAATAAGAAGAAGAACATCATCTGATTTAGATTGTAAAAAGATTTCTCCTGCTACTGTGTAGTGAATTGACGGAAGATAGAGAAAAAGCAGAAAAAACTGCTAGGAAACTATTAGAGTGGTCTAGGGGAAAGGTTATGGTGGCTCAGACTAGAGAGTGGCAATGGAGAAAGAAAATAAATAGTTTTAAGATATGATGTGTAAACTATATGTGCAAATTACATTCATACACACACATACATATACGTCTTGTGAGATGTGGGGGAGGCAGAATCATGAGAGTACAAGATTTTGTGCATCTTGCTGATTATTTTGTTTTAAAAGATTTCTAGATGAAAATGTATATGTTAAAGCTCTTGACACATATCATCGAATTTGTCTCACCTAACATACGTACTAATTTATTTTCCCACAAGAAGTGAATGACATTTCCTGAAATCTTAGCATTTAAAAACATTAGTTTATGACTGTCCAAAGTTACCAAAATAATAGCAGATAGTTTATACATATATATGAATTAATTTTCATCTCTCTTCACGCTTAGTACATGATAGTTACTCTGCCTAAAACAGTGTTCGCTCATCTCTCTGCCTTCACAAAATCTCTATATTTCTCAAGATTTATGGTAAATCTTGTCTCCTTTCATGGAACATTATTTCCCCAATGAAATTTTAAGTTCCTTTGGGTAGATGCCTGGTGTTATGCTTATATATCTGCTGTACAATCTAATACAATGCCGAGTTCAAATAATACTTGTTAATTAATTATTGGTTGCCTTGCTGAAATTTGGCTTCTCTGAATTCACAGTTATATTTTATATTAGAATATTGGTTTTATGAAGAGATGAAATAAGACCTTGCAATTTATTAATGCATGTTCTTAAAGTACGTACCTAGAGTAGTCCCCTATTCAACAATTATATTTTTGAGGAGCTGATATATATTGTATATTACAGAAAGCATAAAACAGTAAATAATTGAGGAGTTATGGGTAGAAACAGAAATACCACCAGATGTTGTTGGAGTGAAGGATCAGTGTAAGTTAGCATGGGCAGGGAAGGCATTATGGTGGAGGTTAAATTTTGGATGAGGATTTAGAGACATGACAAGAAAAGAGAGTAAATTATAGACAAGGAGGCCAGCAAAGCCCAGGTGGGAATGCAGAAAGGTAGAAAGAAAACTAGAAAGGCTTTCATGATTTTTTCTCAATATTTATAGTGCAAGAGAGTAATGGAGAAATTAAATAATGGAACTTGCCATATTTTTGGGATTGAAAGACAGTTTCAGTTGAAGATGAAAGGTTTGAGGGATTTTAAGTTGCAACTAAGGACCTTCCAAAATTAGCTGTGTGTTTAGATAAGGGATGTAAGGGAAGGTAGCCTTTGAAGAATATTGGTGATAATAACTAACGTTTATTGAGCACCTGCTTTGTACCAGGCATTTTTCTAAGTGTTTTACAAGTATTATTGCATAGAAACTTTACAGCATAAAGTTATCTCCACTTTATAGATGAAGAAACTGAGGCATAGAGAGGATATGTAACTTGTCCAAAGTTATACAGCTGGCATATGGTGAAGCCAAACTTCAAAACCAAGCAGTTTGATTCCTGAACCTGCCCTGGAAACAATATACAATAGCCCTCTCATGAATACGGAGGGGATAGAAGCACAAAAGGTAATAAAGTTGGCAAAGAAAAAATTTAGAAGTAAGGAAAAGAGTAAGATGTATAAATAGAGATAATACTTATAGTATAGTTTGTGGTATAGTTACATGTGTTTGTATGTGTTTAAGACATAGTAATTATGATAATATTAAAGAGGAAAGGAATTATTTACTAATTACTTTTAAAAATCCTCATATTAGTACATATTAATAGGTAATAAAAACTTGATAGATTAAGTTTAGATGAAAACCAGAGAAGGAATTTCAGAGTTTAAAATATTGGTCACGGAGCAAGTAGACGTGATGTCAACATTTAAACTTGTGACTGGGTATGTGGCTGACTAAATTGGAATGGAAAGGGTAATTGGAATTGAGGGTGGCTCTGAAGTGAGAGCGACTGAAAAGAGACTTGGAAGAAACTTGACTTCTTTTTTACTTACAAATAAACTGAGCTGATCCTACTGTATTTATTTCTTGGACATTTAGTTTCAGACACCTAATCTGACCCTGCCAAAATATCTATTTAGTGTCTAGTCTACGATTACTTTGCTTGGTTAAGCATCCTAATTGTTTTTAACTTTTTATTGACATTATGATATTTTACAACCTTGTGAAATTTCAGTTGTACACTATTATTTGTCAGTCGTGTTGTAGGTGCATCACTTCACCCTTTTTGCCCACCCCCACCCCCTTTCCCCTGGTAGCCAATAATCTGTTCTCTTTGTCTACATGTTTAACTTCCACATATGAGTGGAATCATACAGAGATTGCCTTTCTCTATCTGTCTTATTTCACTTAACATAAAACCCTCAAAGTCCATCCATGTTGTTGTGAATGGGACAATTTTATCCTTTTTTATGACTGAGTAGTATTCCATGGTATATTTATGTACCATATCTTCTTTATCCAATCATCAGTTGATGGGCACTTAGGTTGCTTCCACGTCTTGGCTATTGTAAATAATGCTGCAATGAACATAGGGGTGCATGGGACTTTTGGAATTGCCGATTTCAAGTTCTTTGGATAGATACCCAGTAGTGGGATGGCTGAGTCATATGGTATTTCTATTTTTAAATTTTTGAGAAATCTCCATACTGTTTTCCATAGTGGCTGCACCAGTTTGCATTCCCACCAGCAGTGTATGAGGGTTCCTTTTTCTCCACAACCTTTCCTACATTTGTTAAGTTTTGTTTTGGTTATTTTTGCCATTCTAATGGGTGAGCATCCTAATTTTTGAAGAAATAAAAGGTCTTTTTCTTACTCTTATGACTGCTACTTCCTACCTCTTTGTGGTTTACTCTAAGCAGAAAATAGTTGGAAAGTACAACTTTATAATGGCTGTTGTTTTGAGTGCAGGTCTAAGTTTTCAACTTTCAGTCTTCTTAACTTGCAATGATTTCATTTCCTGGTGTTGTCATGATTTGGTTTTAGCTTACTATTGACAGTTTGAGGGGGTCTCCTGAAGGGTTAGCCAGAATAACAACCTCTATTGACTCCATGCATGAAGTTTCCTTTCCCTAAGAAATACATTCTTAAGCATTTTTTAGTTATAGTGAAAAGAAGACAGTCTACTATTTCTTTCCAAAAGGACTCATCAAATACTTTGAGCAAACATTTGGAGGTGTTCCAAAAAATTTATTTTTGTGCTTTACATGAAAGATTATGGTGGTATTGAGACTGAGGTTTCCACCTCTATACTATTCACTTTGGCACACATCAGCGCATTTAAAATCAAAATGGATAATTACAATGTATTCCAGGGGAAATATTTTTTGTCATTTTCATTCCTCTGATGCCACTTCCAAAAGCCCAGGACCATAAGTTCTGAAGTAAAATCCCTGTTTAATTTGAATCAAAATTCCTATAAGAAATCAATTTACAGAGGGGCTGGGACTGGGATACTATGGCACTATTATTATAAGTTGGAAGTATGGTGGACAATTTATCTAAACAGTCAGCTGATTTGGCTCAAATGATCAAGATTGTAGCTCCACTAAATGTTCAGCATTTTCTGCTATTTCAATTTGAGGTTTTTGCCTTTAGGACAGCTGTTGTGTTGAACAACTAGCCTCCCTTTCTTCATTTCATAGGTTCTCAAAACCTCTGGGATGCTAACTCATCTGGTAGTTTCCTTTGAAGTGATATTGGCATTGAGGGTGAGAATTACTAACAAGTCCAACTGTCTTAACTTTTATTTCAATGTTAATCATGCCTTCAATCTGACTAGCATATGAACAATATTACTAAGGCAAGAATATATATATATAGATAGTGGGATGGTTTGCTAAGTCTACAATTCTTCAGAGAAAGGAACAATGTTATAAAAGGAATAACTGACGTGCAGTTACATCTTTTTTGAAAAAAAAATTGTGAATGGGATAGGAGAAAATGAGAGTAAAATACACCATGAGTCTAAACCAAAGGAATCACAATTATGGACCTTTTGATTTTTGACCAAAATAAGAAGTCACTAGATAATTATAGTGTCTATAGAATAATTTTATTTCCTTTGATGTAAATTGTCCAGAGGAACCACATATGAGAGGGTGCTGAAAGTCAGTATTTCATTTCTTTATTGTTTATGTCTATAATAGGCAACAAGTTGCAAGGGAGAATGAGTATCTAGTAGTCACTCATTTGCATTCCCATCATTAAAAAATTATGTGAAATGAATTTAGTTTCCAAGGAGAGTTTCAATTGTGTTCTTCTACAATTATGCACTTTTCTCTCTTCAGAAGGTAAAGGACTATATCACTTGAACCAAGACTAAGTTGAATTTATAGTAAAATCTCATTAATTTAAACTAATTTGGGAAAAATGCAAGCCTGAGTGGCAGGATGTGTTTTTTAAAGAGGTAGTGTTATTTATACACAATACATTAGTGGGGCGATGCAGCATTGCCAAGCAGGAAAGCTACTTCAATGAATAGATAAACATGTAATTGCAATGCCAGTTATTTGTCAGAAAATGTGGGCTTAACTAATTTTGTTCTCTCAAGGAAGCTAAAGATACCTTAGTATACTGTGAGATTTACTTAATAAAGCCATTTCTACACATACGGCATAGGAAAAGAGAAATCTCTATGTTGAATTTTCACCTGCCTGACCAACATTGCTTATCCGTTGTTTTGCATTCAGTTCTTGCTCTCCACTGTACTTTTGGCCTTGATATTTTTAAAGCAGCTTGCTTTCTGAGTCTGTTTTCAATTAGACACCTGATTTCAGACCCATATTGTTCTGTGCTTACAGTTTTATCTCAGACTGGCCATTCTTGCTACTGATTCTGGCTCCTGGGGTCATAACATAGGCAAAGCCTACATAAAACTAATTTTTTACCTTTGTTAACTAACTTAGGGGCTTTATCATAAATTCTAAATTAGCTGAGTCTAAATGAATATTTTACTCTATTTCCAAATAAGATGAAATCATCTAGACTGGACCTTTTGCTTATGGGGAGTAGTTAACCATTTAAGAAAACTTTCTGGACCAAAAATATGCTTTCCCACATTGGTTTACTGCTATTCACCTAAAGGGATTTTACTCCTTTAGTATATCATGTTGTAGCCCATTAAAAGTGACAACTGGAGTGATGTCAGCGGCATGGCAGAGTGAGTTGTTCCCTTTGTCTCTCCCCCTAAGTTACAACTAGTCAGACATCCATTCACCAACAAAGGAGTCCCAGCACAGCACACCAGAATGCCTGAGTGATCCATGCATCTATACATCTGAAGGTGGGTGGACTGGATCTCGCGAGGCATTGAAATTAGGGGAGCAGCTCTCTCCCCCTCTTCCAGAGGTGGTGATCTAAAATGTGGATTCTCATACCAGCGTGCATGCCAGTGACCACAGGCTGCGAGGGCAAACATGGCACTTGTGGTTTGGCCTCTGTCCCCCATGGAGTGGTGGGTGACACACACATCCTGAAGCTTCAGGACACAGCATGAAGCCGGTGACCCAGCTCTCTCCCCCTCCCATAGTAGTGGTGCTAGTTTTTCCAGCAATGGGGACAGCATCCAAACTGTGAATTTCCCTGGTAGGGGGAGGTGCCCTGACCTGAGGTTTCAGAGCACAACTGCACACACCAGCAACCAGAGGCTTTACAAGCAGCAATGACACTCACTCATGGCTTAGCCCCTGCCCTCACAGTAGTGGCAGATAGTGACTACATCTGGAAGCTTCAAGACACAGAGTGGTGCTGGCAACTCAGCCCCTCTTTCTTCCCCTGGCAGTGGCACTGGTCTTTCCACCAGTGGGGAGAGCAACCAAAATGCAAATTTCTCCAGCAGTAGCAGGGTGTCCTGACCCGAGGTCTCAAAAAACACACTGGCATGTGCCAGTGACCAGAGGCTGCAGGACTAGCAACAACACTTGTGACTTAGCCCCTGCCCCTCCCAAGCAGTGGCAGGTGGTGCTTGTGACCTGAGTCTTCAGGAACCACAACAGAACCCATGATCAAGCCCCTGTGATGGCACCCCTGACACCAGCTCAACCAACAGTGGGGGCTGTATACAAGAACCCAGGCCCCTGGCAGCAACAGTGACATCCATGAACCAGGACCTCTACCAGTGGTACTGCCATTGCCCCCACATTACCCAGGAGCATCAACACTGGTTGTCCTTGGGGCAGTGGTACCCAAGGCTATGGAGAGCCTGCAGAGAGCCAGTGGAGGAAGACTAGATCCAGGTGACACAAGAAGCAGCAGAAGTGCTCACAGCATGGTGACCCCAGTAGTGACACCTGAGACTGTAGCAATATTGTAAGTAGCAAGTCATCAGCAACCTCAGAGGCACAAGCAGCACAAGGAGGGCCCTCATGATGCATCTAGCAGAGGCAGTGGAGGGAGGAAAGGGTATGCTCTCAAATAAAACCAGAAGCAGCTCAGAACCAAAGTAAACAAAGCCATACACAAATAAGAAAGCTGGTTACTACCACAAATGTGCTGGCACAAGATCAATTCATCAGGCACTCTGAAGAACCACAGTAACCTGGCAGAACAGGAAGAGAATGCCAACTCTACAAAAACAAACTCGAAGTCACAAAAGATTACATTCTAACTGACAGAAAATTCAAAATAGCTGCCATGAAGAAACTCAACGAGTTACAAGTAAACTCAGAAAACAGTTCAATGAGCTCAGGAATAAAATTAATGAACAGAAGGAGTACTTCACCAAAGAGATTGAAACACTAAACAACAAAAAAAAAACCCTAGAAATTCTTGAGACAAAGAACACAATTAATGACATGGAAAATAAAGTAGAATGAATTAAAAATAAAGCAGACCATATGGAAGAGAGAATTAGTGAGCTTGAAGATAGAAGTCTAGAAAAGATTCAGGTGGAAAGGAGAGAAAACTAAGATTTTTAAAAAATGAAGAAATTCTACAAGAAATAGCCAACTCAATTAGGAAAAGTAACATAAGGGCAATAGGTGTCCCAGAAGGAGAAGAGAGGGAGAAAGGAGCAGAGCAGTTATTCAAAGAAATCATAGCTGAGAACCTCCCAGACCTAGGGAAAGAACTGCAAGTACATGAAGTTAATAGAACTCCTAATCACCTCTATGTAAAAAGACCTACTCCAAAGCATATAATATTAAAACTATCTAAAGTCAATGACAAAGAAAGAATATTACAGGCAGCAAGACAGAGGAAAATAACCTACAAAGGAACCTTTATCACTCTTTCAGCAGATTTCTCAGCAGAAACCTGACAGGCTAGGAGAAAGTGGAATGATATGTTCAAAATACTGAAAGACAAAAACTATCAGTGAAGAATACTCTATCCAGAAAAATTATCCTTCAGATAAGATAGAGAAATAAAAGCTTTCCCAGACAAACAAAAGCTTATGGAGTTCATCACCACTAGGCCTCCTTTACAAGAAATGTTCAAAGGAGCCCTTGTACCTGAAACAAAGAGGTAAAGATTTACAAAGCTTTGAGCAAGGTGATAAGCAGACAGAATCAGAAAATTGTAACTCTCTATCAGAATAAGTTAGCAAACAATTATAACAAAGGATAAAGGGAAAGAAATCATCAAAAATAACTAGAAAACACTTCAATTTAGTCACAATCTTACAACACAAGAAAGAATAGTTTGTGATAGCAAAAACATAGAAGGGGAAGAGGAAAAGGACAGAACCTACATAGGCTAATGGAGATAGGAGACTGTCAGAAAAAACAATATGTCAGGGGCCGTCCTGGTGGCACAATGGTTAAATGTGCACATTCCACTTCGGTGGCCCGGGGTTCACTGGCTCATATCCCGGGTGCGGACATGACACCACTTTGCAAGCCATGCTGTGGTAGGCGCCCCATATATAAAGTAGAGGAAGATGGGCACAGGTGATAGCTCAGGGCCAGTCTTCTTCAGCAAAAAGAGGAGGATTGGCAGCAGTTAGCTCAGGGCTAATCTTCCTCAAAAAAGGAAATACTATCTCATTTATGAGATATTTTATACAAAACTCATGTTAACCACAAATAAAATATCAGAGCAGACTCACAAATCATAAATAAAGAAAAAAACTGAGAAAAACATCACAGAAAACCACCACACTGAAATGTCAGACAGAAATACAAGGGAAAAGAAATAATGGAAATGTACAACAACCAGAAAAAGCAATAACATGGTAGTGTTAAGCATCCATATATCAAAAATTACTCTAAATGGGCATGGACTGAATTCACAGTCAAAAGTCAGAGAGTGGCTGGATGGATTAAACAACAAGATCAAACAATATGCTGCCTCCAGGAGACTTATCTCAGCTCTAAAGACAAACAAAGGCTCACAGTGAAGGGATAGAATATGATACTCTAAGCAAATGGCAACTAAAATAAAGCAAGTGTAGCTATATTATATCACACAAAATAGATCATAATTCAAAAAAAGATAACAAAGGACCAAGATGGACATTATATAATGATAAAATGGACATTCTACCAAGAAGACATTGCAGTTATTAGTATATATGCACCTAACACAGATGCAAAAAAAATATATAATGCAACTATTACAGACCTGAAGGGAGAAATTGTCAGTAACATAATAACAGCAGGGGACTTTAAAACCACAATTACGGGGGGCCGACCCTGTGGCTGAGTGGTTAAGTTCGTAAGCTCTGCTACAGCGGCTCAGGGTTTCTCTGGTTTGGATCCTGGGTGCAGACATGGCACCATTTGTCAGGCCACGTTGAGGTGGTGTCCCACGTATTATAGCTGGCCTTCCACCACTATAATATACAACCATATACTGGGGGGATTTGGGGAGAAAAAGGAGAAAGAAAAAAGAAAAAAGATTGGCAACAGTTGTTAGTTCAGGTGCCAATCTTTAAAATAATAAAATAAAATAAAATAAAACCACACTTACATCATGGATAAATCATTCAAACAGAATGTCAACAAGGAAACAGTAGCCTTAAATGAAACACTAGACTAGATGGACTTAATAGATACATATTGAATATTCCATCCAAAAGCAGCATAATACACATTCTTCTCAAGTGCATATATGGAACATTATCAAAAGAAGATCATATATTGGCAAACAAAATAAGCCTCAATAAATTTAAGATTGAAATCATATCAAGCGTATTTTCTAACCATGGTTGTGTGAAACTAGAAATCAACTACAAGAAGAAAGCTGGAAAAGTCACAAGTATGTGGAGACTAAACAACATGCCACTGAACAACTATTAGATGAATAAAGAAATCGAAGGAGAAATCAAAAGATACCTGGAGACAAGTGAAAATGAAAGCACTACATACGAAAATTTATGGGATGCAGTGAAAGCAGTAGTAAGAAGGAAGTGTATAGTAACAAAGGCATATCTCAAAAAGCAAGAAAAATCTCAAATAAACAATCTAAAATTACACTCAAAATAACTAGAAAAAGAAGGACAAACAAAGGCAAAAGTCAGTAGAAGGAAGGAAATAATAAATATCAGAGCAGAAATAAACAAAATAGAGAATAAAAAACTGTAGAAAGGATCAGTGAAACTAATAGCTGGTTCTTTGAGAAGACAGAAAAAAATGACAAACCCTTAGCCAGAATCATTAAGAAAAAAAGAGAGAAGACTTAAATAAATAAAATCAGAAATTAAAGAGGAGAAATTACAACAAACACCACAGAAATATAAAATATTATAACAGAATACTACCAAGGCCGTATATCAACAAATAGGATAACCTAGGAGAAGTGGATAAATTCCTAGAATCACACAACATCCCAAAACTGAAACAAGAAAAAATGGAGAATCTGGATAGACCAATCACAGGTAAAGAGATTGAAATGCTAATCAAAAGCCTCCCAAAAGAGAAAAGCCCAGGACCAGATGGCTTCTCTGGTGAATTCTACCAAACATTCAAAGAAGATTTAATACCTATCCTTCTCAAACCCTTCCAGAAAATTGAAGAGGAGAGAATGCTAACTCATTTTATGAGGCAAACATTACCCTGATACCAAAACCAGACAAGGACAACACAAAAAGGAAAATTAACAGGCCAATATTACTGTTGAACATCAATCTAAAAATCCTCAACAGAATACTAGCAAATTAAATATGACAATGCATTAAAAGTACCATAAACCATGACCAAGTGAGATTTACTCCATTGATGCAGGGATGGTTCAACATTCACAAATCAATCAATATGATATACCACATTGACAAAATGAAGAATAAAAATCACATGATTAACCTAATAGATACAGCGAAAGCAATTGACAAGATTCAACATCAATTTATGATAAAAAACTCTCAACAAAATGGATATAGAAGAAAATTACCTTAACATAATAAAGGCCGTATATGACAAACTCACATCCAACATCGTACTCAATGGTGAAAAACTGAAAGCTATTCCTCTGAGAACAGGAACATGACAAGGATGCCCACTTTCTCCACTCTTATTCCACATAGTACTGGAAGTTTCAACCAGATCAATTAAGCAAGAAAATGAAATAAAAGGGATCCTAATTGGAAAGGAAGAAGTAAAACTCTCACTATTTGCAGATGACATGATTCTATGTATATAAAACTCTAAAGAATGCACCAGAAAAATACTACAAATAATTAACAGATAGAGTAAAATTACAGGGTAAAAAATCAACATACAAATATTAGTTGGATTTCTATACATTAATAATGAACTAGCAGAAAGAGAAATCGAGAATACAATCCCATTTACAATCACAACAAAAAGATTTGAATGTCTAGGAATAAATTTTACCAAGGAGGTGAAAGACCTATACATTGAAAACTATAAGACATTATTAAAAGAAATTGAAGAAGACACAAGGAAATGGAAGGATATTCTGTGCTCATGGATTAGAAGAATAAACATAATTAAAAAGTCCCATATTACCCAAATCAATCTACATATTCAATGCAATCCATATCAGAATCCCAATGATATTCCTCATGGAAATAGAACAGAGTCTTGAAATTTATATGCAACAACAAGAGACCCTGAATAGCCAAAGCAGTTATGAGAAAAAAGAACAAAGCTGGAAGTATCACACTAGCAGACTCTAAAATATACTACAAGCCTACAGTAATCAAAACAGCATGTCACTGGCACAAAAACAGACAAATGGATCAATGGAACTGAACTCAGAGCCCATAAATAAAATAATGCATCTATGGACAGCTAATCTTTGATGAAGTAGTCTGGAACATACAATGGAGAAAGGAGTCTCTTCAACTAATAGTGTTATGGAAAGTGGACAGCCACATGCACAAGAATAAAAGTAGACTATTATCTTACACCATACACAAGTTAACTCAAAATGGATTAAATACTTGAATGTAAGACCTGAAACCATAAAACTTCTAGAAGAAAACATAGACAGTACGTTCTTTAACATTAGTCTTAACAGTATCTTTTTGAATACCACGTCTATTCAAGCAAGGGAGACAAAAGAAAAGAATAAACAAATAGGACTACATTAGACTAAAAACCTTCTGCACAGCAAAGGAAACTGTCAACAAAAAGAAAAGACAACCCACCAACTGGGAGAAAGTATTCGCAATTAGTAGATCCAACAAAGGCTTAATTTCCAAAACATATAAAGAACTCATGCATGTCAACAACAAAAATTCAACAATTGGATCAAAAAATGGGCAGAGGATATGAACATTTTTCCAAAAAAGGTGTACTGATGGACAACAGGCACATGAAATTTTTGATATTCAGCATCAGTAATTATTTGGGAAATGCAAATCAAAACTACATTGAGATATCAACTTATGCATATCTGAATGGCTATAATTAACAAGACAATAAATAACAAGTGTTATTTTATGGTTAAGTAGTATTCCATTGTGTATACCACGTCTTCTTTATCCATTCATTTGTTTATGGACCTTGAGGCTATTATGCTAAGCAAAATAAGCCAGAGAAAGAGAAATACTGTATGATTCCACTCATATGTGGAAGACAAACAAACAAACGCACAGATAAGAAAAATAGATTGATGGTTACCAGAGCAGAAGGAGAGGGGGGTTGAGTAAATGGAGTAAAGGAGCCTATATGTATGGTGACAGACAAAATCTGGACTATTGGGAGTGAACACGATGCAGTCTACAGAGAATGTGAAATGTAATAATATAGGCCAATATGACCTCAATAAAATAAATAAAGCAAAAAAATGTGCAAGTTATGTGTGATACATGTATTTGTGTATGTGGAAAAAATAAAAAAATAAAAGTGACAACCTACCATGAAAAGTCGTATTTTAGATTATCATTTATATTTATGTTTATCCCAAAAAAACTGGAGAGCAGGTTTTGATAAGGGTAAGAGAATATTAATTCAATGTCAGTATCACAAATGACATATAAGTAATATTTTTACCATTTTTTGGAACAGCAGACTGAGTCCATGTTTTTCATTCAGGTTTTTACCCTATATATCTATCATTAAAATGTAATAGAGGAAATATAGAAGATTCCTCTCGGTTTTATTTGTTTCTCCTTTTCTAGACCACTAAATTTCATCATGCCCAAGAGTTCATCCTTAGATAGGCCTCTTTTCTAGGTAGACTCACCACTCACTTCCTTCATGATCTCATTCTGTCTCATGAATTTAAAGATCATCTCTATGCTGAAGACTCAGAGATTTATACATCTTGGTAGGATCACCCTCTTGATCTGCAGACTCATATATTCAGCTGCCTGTTTGTTTGACACTTTTACACAATAACCTACTGAAATCACATCACTCCTCTTTTCAAACATTTAAATGGCTTCCAATTTTACTCAGAGAAAAGGAGCTAATATCCTTAGAATAAACTACAAGACCCTGCATAATCTGCCACCCTCATGCCTTTCCCCTCATTACCTTTTTAACCTTGTTTCGTACAACTACCCCTTGCTCACTCAGCTCCAGCTATAGTGGCCTCCTTGTTGTTGCTTGAACACAACAGACAGGCTCCTACTTTAGGGTCTTTGCACTGGCTGTATCCTCTGCCTAGAATACTCTTCCCAGTACTCTGAGGAAATACTTCATCATCTCTAAATCTTTTTCTCAAATGTAGCCTTCAAACCTGACCAACTTTTTAAAATTGCAGTGTTCCCCATCACCACCCATGACTACCAATAACTTATATTCTACCCTACTTTTTCTTTATTACATAGCACTTGTCATCTTCTAGTATACTATATAAATGATTTATTTTGTTTATTTTTTATTGTTTGCCTCCTCCTGCTAGAACATTGGCTCTATGAAGGCAAGGATATTAGTTCATTTTTTTCCACTGTTATATTCCAAGCACCTGGATTAGTGCCTGGCACAATAAATATTTGTGAATGAATAAATGTATTGACCAAATTAGCAGATCTACTGGGATTTAAGATAAGAGTTTACCCCAAATCCTATCAATGAACGGAAGTATAAACAAAGAACTTAGTTGAATTTCAACATAATTTACCTTTCAAGATGTTACAGGCTACTGTGGGCACCTTCTAAATTTAAGAACTAGGTAGGTAAACTGGAGTACATCCAGAAAGGAACAACTGGGATGGTAAAGTTGGCTCAAAACCATGTTACTAAAAGAATACTAGATCTATATTCTATAATAGAGGAGGAAAACGTCTAGACAAAATGTTAATTGACTTGCCAAGGTTATGATTCTTGTTTTAAAGCCATCACAAGGACAAAGGAATGGATTTGTTCTATTTTTTGTGAAGTGGTATTCCCCAAAATGTGTTCCAAGGAACCATAGTTCCAAAATATGCTAATATGTATCTCTGGAATAAAAGGATCCCATAGTCAATTAAGTTTGAGAAATGCTAGCTTAAACAAAGTTAAGTTGGTATCTTTACCATATGATTTCACAGAGGCTTTAATATACTGATTATTTTCAATTACCAAAGTTGGGGTGAAGAATATAGCACAGTATAAATATATTAAACTGCAAGACTTCTCATTTTTTTCCCCAAAGCATCTCATAAGCCTACTATTCTGCAGAATACCCGTTAGATGTAGAGGTCAAACATAAGACACATATGTGGGAATTATAAGGAGGCTGATTTCACACAAGTTAAGGAAGAATATCCTAACTGTTAAAAATGTAAAACAGCAGACTGTTCTCTTTTTTGAGATAGTGAACTCTGCCAATGAAAGTGTTTAAACAGATTAAATGGCAGCTTGTTAGGGATAATGTGGAGGGGGTTGTTGCATCAAACAGAAGATTGGGTACTCAGAGGTGATTTTTAACTGTGAATTTTTATTATTATATAATTATAAGACTGGATGGGATTGCCACTAAGACCCTATTGGCCATATCTAAAAAGAGCAGCACTCACATTATCAGCTACAGCGAGAGTCAATTTATTCATTCTCATTGATTGTCTCCTTCTAATGGAAAGGAGAATAATAAAAAAAATATGGAAATGAAAAATGGTATTAAGGACCTGTTTTCTTTAACCTGCATGATAGGGTGCTTCAGAAAATTCTTAAACAGGACAACATTAATTAACTAGAACCTCACTACCTGTTAAATCCTAGCTAACAGAAGTGTTTTCTTTTTACCTTTTCTTTCTTTTCCTTTCCTCTCTTTTCCTTTTTCCTTCCTTGCCTCCCTCTTTCCTTCCCTTTCTTCATTCTTTCCTTCATTTTTATTTTTTCTATACTTCACTTTCAGCAAAAAGTGAAAACAAACTCAAACAATATCAGGACAATAATGCTGATTGACATAAAGCAACTTCTAATGTACTAGAACTGATATCCTATAGCTTCTATACCTCAGTATCTGGGGCTAAATGTTGAAAATTTGTAAGTTTAAAGATAACTTCAGTTTCCACAAGATGCTTACTTAAATAGAGCAAAATTCAATTAATCTACTTACTAAAGCAGGGTGAAAACAATTAATTTCTTATAATGATAAAAGAATAAATAGGCCTTGTGGAAAAGGTAGGTACATTTTTTACTGAGTAATGCTTGTCAATTTTTTTTCCACTAAAGTACACCTAAAGGCAGAGGGAAGTAAATAATTTTTCTGGAAGTTCTGAGAGCTTAACTTGAAGCAGACTGCTATTAGCATAAATGTCTTTGAATTCCAGTATCTTTTCTTTAAAATTTATGGAAATTTTCATTCTAATCCATATTACTGAAAAAATTAAATTTTCAAATAAGGAAGATTTTTCATATTTATATCACTGTTTCAGAGATCTCTAGCATAGCACTGCATAGCCAGGTTTCTTTAAAGAAAAAATACAATTTCTTCCATTTGAGGTGCACAACACTTTTGCTTTCAACAGGGTTAATGAATCACTTGTCCAGGATGTAATAAAAAAGGACTCTGTTATGGGTAGGAAATTAGATTCTATCAGCTTTAAAAACTACAGATTCTCAGATTCCACCCCAGCCTACCAAATTAATATTTCTATAAACTATGATCTGGAGATCTCTATTTTAAACAAGATTCCCAGGTGATTCTGATGTTTGTCCAGGTTTTAGAACCACCGTACTAGATAACTTCTAAGCTTCCTTCCAAATCTATCATGGTATGATTTTATACAGATTCTCAATAACAAATCTGAAATAGATAAGTGATCAGAATTTCCAGCCCCCATGGGTTATGATTAATTGAAGTTTCAACATACAAAATGGTCTTTATGAAGTCATTTTATAGTTTTAAAGACTTTTAAACTTTAATAATAGGATGCAGGCATAACAGAAACAATCTGAAAATGACATTTAAAGGCAAATTGAATTTTCTTTTTGCAGCTGATACAGATCTCAGTTGTGTGACTACAGAACATTGTTTATTACCACTTATCAGCAGATAGGAAATAAAAATTTTATTTGGTAAATTGTCTAATGTGGTTTACCTAACACTTTAATCAATTAGATTTTTTAATTATTTACTTTTTTATCATAGCTATAACAAACATTACTTGTTACTGATGTTTAAAGTGTACAAGAACTTCTTAAGTTTCTTAACTATGATTTTGTCTATGTTCTCTCAGATCTTTATTTTGGATTCTAATGTAGATAGTTTTTTCTATGGGAGATTCTACTGGCATTAAAGGAAACAGTACATTAGAGAGAGCTGAATTTTAAAGATTTTGTTTTTCCTTTTTCTCCCCAAAGCCCACCGGTACATATTGTATATTTTTAGTTGTGAGTCCTTCTAGTTGTGGCATGTGGGATGCCACCTCAACATGGCCTGATGAGCAGTGCCATGTCCGCGCTCAGGATTCGAACCAGTGAAACCCTGGGCCACCGAGGATGGAGCATGTGAACTTAACCACTTGGCCACGGAGCCAGCCCCCAGGGAGCTGAATTTTAGAGATCTGAGTATAGAATTTTGAATGTGGATAGCACATGGATGCAAAATCTGTCGTTAGTCTTTTACATTAAGTGTCTTTGAAATAACTGGTTTGGTTATTTCTTGGTCTAATATCAAGTATCAAAGGGTCACAATCATTTTGATTTCTGATTTTTATGATTTTTGGACTATAATTTTTAAAATACTGAGCTGAATTTGACTTTTCTTTCTTTCTCTTAGGAAACCCCTTAAGAAAACAATACTTGACCTCTGCTTCAGTTATCTGGATTACTGTTGTAGCAGATGTTTTGTTGATTATTTCTTAGCATGGCTCATTACAACTGATTGGTTCTGCCCGAGATTAAACTGACCGTGGTACAAAGTTATTTCCTCATGTTAATAAATTACTAATTATAGGCTACTTTGTTCCTTAGCTGTTGCATGGGCATGCCTTAACTTTCAAGGGTGATAATACAAAGTGGTTTTGTAGTAGCGAAGAGACATCAGGCTCAACTCCAAAGACCACAAGGATAAGTGGAAATTTATAGCCAAGGAGCATGTTGGGGGACAGTGAATGAAAAATTATACATAGGAAACATCTGATGTATGGGGGGATTCTGGCTACTCTGACCTAACAGGATTCTTGCTGAAAGCAAGTCAGGGTGATCAGACACCCTGGGGGGTGGTGGAGGAAGAGGAACCTCATCAGATATCAAGAATGATCAGATATCGATGGTGGGGGATTTTGACTACACTGACTTAGCAAGGTTCTTGCTGAAATTGGACAATGTAGAGATAAACAAAGAATGCCCCCAAATCAGGGCCTCATTAAGAAGATAGTTTGGAGAAACTTGTCTAAAGTTTGTTCAAGGAGACACTTTTTGTCAGTCTCCTGTCTTGTTCAAGGAAAGAAGAGACATTCCTTTTTCCTTTGAACAATATACATCTATTTCTTGTTTGGTTGCCTTTTGTTCGTTAAGGATCACTCGAACCATCTTTTGGGACTTGGTAGTAGAGGATACTTGCTGGATGATGTGAGCAGTCAAGCATTTACTACATGGAATTACTATGAAAATAAAATAAAAACAAACACTAACGGTGGGAAACGCAATTTCTCAGTCCAGAGGGTAGCCAACTGAGAAGATTTCTAGACTTCAGCTCAAAGCATACATAGATGGTGGACTGAGGATAGTGAAATAAGGATTGTGGCAATCTGAAAAATTTCCTGGCTTGGAGTGTGACTGTCTTTGGTGATAGCATTAGGTTTTCTGGTGAACTTTCTCAATGGAAAACACAGTAGCAGGCACAAAGTTTGCCCATGCATGATCTTTGTGATTTCTTTGAAATGTATGTCATGTTATCCAGCTTTGATTTGCAGGGCTTTGAGAAAAAGGTAATTTTAGTTCTCAGTGATGCCAAGTCAGGTGGGTGGGTGAAAAATTGAAAACATTAATTTGAAGATTTGTAGCCAGATACTCAAGGAAAGTAGACTTGAAAATCTATATGGGTACTATTGTTTTACACTGAAATAAAATTCCTCTTTTACAGTCAGTCCCCTTGATTCTTGTTTATGAAAAAGTCTGGCCTCATTAGATGTGGCCTGATTATTTGCATAAGTGCAACAAAAATGGTAATTGACCACATAGGCATTTTTGAGTTGCTTTGCTGGGATTTTTTTTAAGCAATCTCAGATCAAACTTTTAATAGCCTTTTGAGGCTAGGAAGTCAAACAAGGAACTCACTGTCATGTTTTGCCTGCAATACCTATAGATTTGGATGAATTCCTGTCTTCTCAATGTTCCCAAAGTATCCCAAGGTTCTTGGGCCTGCCAGGAAGTGACCTTTGTCACTCATTTGTAAGGCTAGGAACTCTATAAACCAGTTTCTCAAATGGGGCTTTGTAAGCACTGGCTCCATAAAGTCAACCTTAGTTCCTTAAAACTGCCTAGTCATATTTGAAAATAAGACATTTCAGTTAAAGCCTCAATTATGCAACCAATGGGTTATGCAATTGTGTCCTGCTATAAGGAGAACAGATTCTTTTTGAACTTATGCAAATAATGATGTTTCCATGAAAACAAGAATACTCAATAAGAGTTTCCAAATTCTAGAGGGATCAGGCAAGAAGAAAAGATAAATGTTTCACTTTTGTTTATAAGCATTTTTAGGAAAGCATTGGAGTAAAATGAAAAGTATCTGTGGATGACAAAATAAAGAACTTAAAATGGTCATGGTCAAAGATATGAGCATTCATTTGACAAGGGACTTTTATTATTTCTCTGACATACAGCAAGAAAAAATAACAAAATTATGACTGATAGCATGACACCAGGGAATATGGACAGCAAGGGGATTGATAAATTTCTACGAACTTCATACAATTTACAAAATATCTATATTAATAATATTTATCCATACAAATGTAACATAAGGAAATTTAAGTTCCTCTTCTTATTTAACAATATTTTTTATCCAATTTATTATTTCACATAAACTTAATTATTTTTGAAATTTCTCTTTATGAGGTAAAGAAAAAATCTTCTGATTTTCCAGGGGCACTCTGGGAAGTTTCAAGGTCAGTTTGAGCACAAGAATATTTCATTTTGCATTTGAATTTATAAGGCAAATTGTCAAAAATGTAAAGAAACTTCATCTCTTTTAAAAGCAAGAAGTCTCAGTTCTCTTAAACGATTAAGGACATGATATAAAACACAGAAATTATCATGATAAGAGAAAGAATCTTGGTTTCCTAGGCAGATTTCTCAAAAGGTAAAGGAAAACCTTTTACAGTCTCTCATTAAAAGCTGGCCAATAATCCAAGAAAACTGTTGTTTTAACAAAGAGCAAACCAAATTCTAATTTTGCATCAGTGTACTTTCCATATTAAGGCTCATATTTTTTAAACTTATAAATCTGCTGAAATCTTAGCTTGACTGCATGAGATAGGATCTCTTTTCTGCAAACTTTTTTATAACTTTCTCATATCCATTCAATCTTTTGTCTTATGCTTTTCTTCTTTCTCATTCTGGAGTGAGTCAGGTTACTATAGGACAAAGTCACTCTCTTTTTCCCTTAAAAACATATCCCTCATACCATGTATATTTTTACTTATCAAAAACATATCCTACTTTCCTTGCATACTTTGCATACAAAGTTGTTTCTTATCACCCTCACTATTTCTAGTATTTTTAGTTACATATATGGATTACAGGTATTTTAGCAGTAATAACCTTTCTTTCACAAAGAAACCTAGGAAGTAGACAATTGTGACTTGTCTGTCACATACCAGGATTCCTTATGAGCAGAGTAAGAAATTTATGAATATACCATTTCACAATTTCTAGAGGCATACACTTCCTTACTGAATAATTTTCATATTTATTAACAAACCCAAATATATTTAGCTTCTCTATATCATATAAAGAAAAGATTCAAAAAGTATATAAATTTAAAGTTAGGTTCAGTAATTAGTGTTTCAGTAGTCTATATTGCTTGGAAATGGTCTGGACATTTAGTGAATACTTATTACTTAATTTAATTTAGCATAACTCAAAGGTTTCAAGTTACCAGAAAAATTTTGGATACTATTTTTAGGCAGACATATTATAACACCAAAAAAGGTGAGCCATCATCTCGATTTATTTTCCTGTTAAGTATTTTTAACCTTATTTCACTAGTAAACCCAGGTATGATAAAAATGTACACTTACACATACTTGAAGCTGGTAACTCAGAAGACATAGCTGTTTTTGTTAATCCAACAATATTAAACTGTTCTTAAAATATTTACTCAAATTGCATAAATGTGGAAAACATTTGGGGTAGTTTGTGTATTTTGGGGGCTTTTAGTAAGATTTAATTTATATAAGTGCCTGTTTATCTCTAATCCACTTTGAATACAACTCCTTTTAGGGATTTTCTAAATTAATTTGGTAATACTATCCCGAGGGAGAATAATATCACATATACATAACACACATACATAAATATACATGCATAAATATACAAACACATGTAGAGATTGTATAGATTACATTGTAAAATTTTAAGACACTCTCATCTTTGATATTTTTATTCAAATTGTGCTTCTGAAAAAATGGGACAGATTAAAGTTAACTACTCAATAGTGTAGCTTTTTTAGAATTAATATTTGTGGAGAAGACTTTTAAGATTTTTCTTTTGCCCTGATGTGTAATCTTATGGAAGCTATGGACTACATATTTTTTGGCTAAGGATACCTCTGGTGGCTATTTGGATGTCTCCAAGACCCATAAAGATTCAGTCCATTTCCATTAGACTTTTTCAGCCTTAGGTAGTTGATTTGGGGGGACCCTGTCTCCCTTGAGAACCTCCAATGGTGGAAAGAGGCCTGAAGTTCAAGTGATTGTTCTAAGCTGCACTGGGAAGGTAAAAGCCTGGCAGAGGTGGACATACAAACAGAGAGATGTAAGAGGTAGGGGTTTGAAGGTCGACATATCAAAGGATTCAAGGGAAAAGAGAGAAGATCAGGGTGGTAAAAGGAGGAAAGAAGAGTGGAAGCAACAGGAAAGGAGATCTTAAGTTTCCCTTTTCTCCGCATCCTCTCCAACATTTGTTATTTTTGTCTTGGTGGTTATAGCCATTCTAACGGGTGTAAGCTGATATCTTAGTGTAGTTTTGATTTGCATTTCCCTGATATTTGATGATGTTGAACATCTTTTCATGTGCCTATTGGTTATCTGTATATCTCCTTTGGGGAAATGTCTGTTCATATCCTCTGCCCATGTTAGATCCAGTTGCTTCTTTTTGTTGTTGTTCAGTTGTGTGAGTTCTTTGTATTATTATGGAGATTAACCCCTTGTTGGATATATGCTTTGCAAATATTTCCTCCAGATTGGTAGGTTGTCTTTTCATTTTGATCCTGGTTTCCTTCGCCTTGCAGAAGCTCTTCAGTCTGATGGCGTCCCACTGTTTATTTTTCCTTTTGTTTCCCTTGTCCGTGTAGACATGCTATTTGAAAAAAATCTTTTTAAGACTAATGTAAAAGAGTGTACTGCCTATATTTTCTTCTGGAAGTTTAATGGTTTCACATCTTACCTTCAAGTCTTTGATCCATTCGAGTTTATTTTTCTGTATGACAAAAGACAATGGTTGACTTTCATTCTTTCGCATGTGGCTGTCCAGTTTTTCCAACACCATTTCTTGAAGAGACTTTCTTTTCTCCATTGTATGTTCTTAGCACCTTTGTTAAAGATTAGCTCTCCTTAGATGTGTGGTTTTATTTCTGGGCTTTCAATTCTGTTCCATTGTTCTGTGTGTCTGTTTTTGTGCCAGTACCATGCTGCTTTTATTACTATAGCTTTGTAGTATATTTTGAATTTAAGGATTGTGATGCCTCCAGCTTTGTTTTTTCTCAGGATTGCTTTAGCTATTCAGGGTCTTTTGTTGCCCCATATGAATTTTAGGATCCTTTGTTTTATTTCCGTGAAGAATGCCATTGGGATTCTGATTGAGATTGCATTGAATCTGTAGATTGCTTTAGGTAGTACGGACATTTTAAGTATGTTTATTCTTCCAATCCACGTGCATGGAATATCTTTCCATTTCTTTATGTCATCATCTATTTCTTTCGGTAATGTCTTATAGTTTTCATTATATAGGTCTTTCACCTCCTTGGCTAAATTTATCCCTAGATATTTTACTCTTTTTGTTGCAATTGTAAATGGGATTGTATTTTTGAGTTCTCCTTCTGTTAGTTCGTTATTAGACTCTATAAGTGCAACTGATTTTTGTAGAGTTGATTTTGTACCCTGTAACTTTGCTGTAGTTGTTGATTATTTCCAGTAGTTTTCAGATGGATTCTTTAGGGTTTTCTATATTTAGAATAATGTCATCTGCAAAGAGTGAGTTTCACTTCTTCATTACCCATTTAGCTTCCTTTTATTTCTTTTTCTTGCTTAAGTGCTCCAGCCAAAACTTCCAATACTATGTTGAATAAGAGTGGTGAGAGTAAGCGTGCTCGTCTTGTTCATGTTCTCAGGTGGATGGATTTCAGGTTTTCCCCATTGAGTATGATGTTGGCTGTGGGTTTGTCATATATGGCCTTTATTATGTTGAGGTATTTTCCTTCTATACCTATTTTATTGAGAGTTTTTATCATGAATGGATGTTCGATCTTGTCAAAGGCTTTCTCTGGGTCTATTGAGATGATTATCTGGGTTTTATTCCTCATTCTGTTAATGTGGTGTATCATATTGATTTGTTTTTAGATGTTGAACTATTCCTATGTCCCTGGTGTAAATCCCACTTGATCATGGTGTGTGATCTTTTTAATGTATTTGGTTTGCCAATAATTTGTTGAGGACATTTGCATCTATGTTCATCAGTGATGTTGGCCTGTAATTTTCTTCCTTTGTGCTGTCCTTGTCTGGCTTTGGTATCAGAGTGATGTTGGCATCATAGAATCCACTAGGACGTGTTCTTTCTTCCTCTATTTTTTGGAATAGATTGAGAAAGAGTAGGTAGTAAATCTTCTTTGAATGTGTGGCAGAAGTCTTCAGACAAGCTGTCTGGTCCTGGACTTTTATTTTTTTTCAAGGTTTTTGATTACTGTTTCAACCTCTTTGCTTGTGATTGTTCTATTCAGACTCTCTATTTCTTCTTGATTCACTTTTGGGAAATTGGAAGAGTCTAAGAATTTATCCATTTCTTCTAGATTGTCCAGTTTTTTGGCATATAGTTTTGCATAGTATTCTCTTATAATCTTCTGTATTTCTGTGGTATCCATAGTAATTTCTCCTTTTTCATTTCTAATTCTATTTGTTTGATCCTCCTCTCTTTTTTTCTTAGTGAGTGTGGCTAAGAGCTTGTCAATTTTATCTTCTCAAAGAACCAGCTCTTTGTTGCATTGATCCTTTCTAAGGTCTTTCTTGTTTCAATTTCTTTTATTTCTGCCCTAATTTTTATTATTTCTCTCTTTCTACTGACTTTGAGCTTTCTTTGTTCCTGTTTTTCTAATTCTGTTAGGTGTAGTTTGAGATTGCTTATTTGAGATTTCTCTTGTTTGTGAAGGTAGTCCTGTATTGCAATGAATTTCCCTCTTAGGACCACTTTTGCTGCATCTCATATGAATTGCTATAGTGTGTTTTCATTTTCATTTGTCTCCTGACATTTTTTATTTCTCCTTTAATTTCTTCAATGATTCATTGGTTGTTCAGTAGCACATTGTTTATTCTCCACATCTTTGTCTCTTTCGCAGCTTTTATCTTATAGTTGATTTCTAGCTTCATTGCATTATGGTCAGAAAGATGCTTGATGTTATTTCAATCTTCTTAAGTTTATTGATGCTTGCCCTCTTTCCCAATGTATGGTCTGTCCTTGAGAATGTTCCACTTGCACTTGAGAAGAATGTGTATTCTGCTGGTTTTGGATGGACTGTTCTATATATATCTGTTATGTCCATCTGGTCTAGTTTATTTTTAATTCCACTATTTCTCTGTTGACTTTCTGTCTACATGATCTATCCCTTGATGTAAGCACAGTGTACAGGTCCCCTACTATTATTGTGTTGTTGTTAATATCTCCTTTAAGGTATGTTAATAGTTGTTTTATGTACTTTGGTGCTGCTGAGTTGGGTGCATATGTATTTCTGTGTGATGTCTTCTTGTTGGAGTGTCCCTTCCATCATTATATACTGCCCTTCTTTGTCATTCTTTACCTGTTTTATCTTGAAGTCTACTTTGTCTGATATAAGTATGGCAACACCTGCTTTCTTTTGTTTGCCATTCGCTTGGAGTATCATTTTCCACCCATGCACTCTGAGTCTGTGTTTGTCTTTGGAGCTGTGTTTCCTGGAGGCAGCATATTGTTGGATCTTGTTTTTTAATCTATCCCACCATTCGGTGTCTTTTGATTCGAGAATTCAATCTATTTACATTTAGAGTGGTTATTGATATATGAGGGCTTAATGCTGCCATTTTATCACTCATTTTCTGGCTCTCCTGCATTTCCTTTGTTTCTCGTCTTGTGTATTTTGGACTACCCATTCTGTTAGGTACTTTTTGGTGATTGTTTTCATAGTCTTCTCCTTATTTATCATTTGCATTTCTGTTCTATTTATTTAGTGGTTACCATGAGATTTGTAAAAAAATTCTTGTAGATGAGATAGTCCATTTTATGATAGCCTATTATTTTCTCAGACTAAGCCGATTCCAGCCCTTTCCTCTACCCCTTCTTAGTTTATAATGTCACATCTTATTCCATCTTATGTTGTGAGTTTCTAGTTAAAATGACAAGACTTTTTTTGGTGTTTTCCTTCTCTTTATCTTTAATGTTATAATCAAATTTTTGCTAACCTCTTCTGATGGAGAGCTGCAACTTTCAAATTTTGTCTACCTATTTATCTCTTTGCTCAGGGCTTTGTAACTGCTTTCTTTTTTTTCAGGTATTAGGCCCTTCTTGAAGATTTCGTTTTTGTGGGGGTCTTGTGGTGATGAACTCCCTTACCTTTTGTTTATCTGGGAAAGTTTTTATTTCTCCATAATATCTGAAGGATATTTTCACTGGATAGAGTATTCTTGGTTGTACATTTTTGTCTTTCAGAATTTTCAGTGTTTCATTCCACTGTCTCCTAGCCTGTAAGGTGTCTGCTGAGAAATCCACTGAAAACCTGATAGGCATTCATTTGTAAGTTATTTTCTTCTTCCTTGCTGCCCTTAATTTTTTTCTTTGTCATTGACTTTTACCAGCTTTACTACTATATTCCTTGGAAAAGGTCTTTGTATATTGATATCGTTAGGAGACATATTGGCTTCTTTCACTTTTATTTCCAGTTTCTTCCCAAGGTTTGGGCAGTTCTCAGCTTTTATTCCTTTGAACAAGCTTTCTGCTCCATTCTTATTCTCTTCTCACTCTTTAATACCTATAATCCTTATGGTGCATTTCCTCATTGAGTCAGACATTTCTCAGAGAATTTCTTCATTTCTTTTTAATCTTAGTTTTCTCTCCTCTTCCATCTGAAGCATTTCTATATTTCTGTCCTCAAAATTGCTGAGGTATTCCTCCATAACATCAGCTCTATTGTTCAGGGAGTCCTTATTTTTCTTAATCACATCTACTGTGGTTCATCTCCAATATTCTGATTGGTTCTTCCTTATAGCTTCAATCTCTTTTGTGAAGAAGTTCCTGATTTCATTGAACTATCTGTATTTTCTTGTAAATCATTGAAATTTTTTATGATAGCTCTTTTGAATTATAAGTTATTTAGATTATAGGTTTCTGTGTCTTTGGAATTAATTTTTGCATACTTGTTTTCATTCTGGTCTGAAGATTTAATATATTTTTTCATATTACTGGATGGCATGTATTTATGCCTCAACATAGTGGTAATATGTAGTTGCAGCTTCAACCTGCTGCCACTGGGAAGCAGTCAAGAGCTGCGTATTCTGAGCCTGGAGTAGTCTGTGGCTTGGCTCACAGCTGCTGCTTTTCTGGATCAGCTCATCTGGGGCACAGGATGGGTGGAGGGGTGCTTTCTTTTGCCTGCATGATCTCTGGGACTTCTCACTCTGCCCTTTTTGTGTGCTCTCCTGGGGCACTAGCTTGCTGACACCTCCATGATAGCTAGTTACCTATGTATGGGTCTTTCCCTAAGTCTATGAGGGACCTCAGAGAATGATAGTGTTCCCACTAAGGGCCTCCCCTTCCCCACTTTCCTCTCTGAGCTGTGCGCAGTCCCAACGTCAAATTCAGGCCATAGAGGAGATTTCGTTACCTCTTTTCACTTCATCCTTGAGTCCCGCACCTCTGCTTTCAGAAATGGGTCTCTCAGATGTCTTTTGTGTTGTGTGGATATCCTCTATTTGTATATAAATGTCTTTTTCATTGTATCTTACAGGGGAGAGTTTAAGGGGAGAGTAGTCTCTGCTGTGATGGTCAGTAATTAGCACCTTTTATTCCTCAGATATGATTAATGTTTCTCCATGCTCCAGGCCACCTTTCAAAGTAAAACCCCACAGAGCTCCTCCCTGTAGGAACTTTTCCAGATAAATGTGTCTATTTTTAATTTTTTGAGGAACCTCCATAGTGTTTTCCATAGTGGCTTTATCAGTTTATATTTCCACTAACAGCATGCAAATGTTCCTTTTTCTCCATATCCTCACTAATACTTGTTATCTCTTAACTTTTTGGTGATAGTCATTCTAACAGATGTGAGATAATATTTTATTGTTATTTTGAGTTTCATTTCCCAGTTTATTAATGATGTTGAGCATCTTCTTATGTACCTCTTGGTCATTGTACATTTCTTTAGAAAAATGTCTATTCATGACCTCTGCCCATTTTATAATTAGATTATTATTATTTTGCTATTGAGTTGTATGAGTACTTTATATCTTTTTGGATTTTAACAAAATATTTTCAGTTATATAGTTTGAAAATATTTTCTCCCATTCTCTAGGTTACCTTTTCACTTTCTTGATTTGTTCATTGTGTCTGAAATTATGTACAAAGGAAATGAAAACACTAACTTGAAAACATATATGCATGCCTATGTTTAGTGCTGCATTATTTAGAATAGTCAAGATGTGGAAACAACATAAATGTCAATCAATGGATGAATGGATAATTTGATATGTATATACCATGGAATATTATTCAATCATAAAAAATTAAATCTTGAGCCTGGCCCTGTGGCCGAGTGGTAAAGTTCTGCATGCTCTCCTTCTGTGGCCTGGGTTCATGGGTTCAGATCCTGCATGCAGACCTACTCAACTCACCAGCAATGCTACGGCAGTAGCCCACATTCAAAAGAGTAAAACTTGGCACAGATGTTAGCTCAGGGCTAATCTTCCTCAAGCTAAAAAAGAGGAGGGTTGGCAGTGAATGTTAGCCTAGGACAGATCTTCCTCTGCAAAAAAAATCGAGAAATCTTGTTTTTGCAACAACATTGATGGATCTTGAGGACATTATGCTAACTAAAATGAGCTAGAGGATCTTGGGTTTTTTTTTTTCTTTTATCCATACAGCTACTCTATGTCTTTTGATTGGATAATTTAATCCATTTACATTTAGAGTAATTATTGGCAGTTAAGAACTTACTTATGCCATCTTCTTCATTGTTTTATGGCTGTTTTGTGTTTTCCTTGATCCTTTCTTCCCCGTTTGTTGCCTTCCTTTGTGAATTGATGATTTTCTGTGTTGGTAAGCTTTGATTCCTCCCTCTTTATATTTTTTTAATCTACTCTAGGATTTTGCTTTGTGGTTATTATGAGGCTTACGTAAACATCTCATAGATATAATGATCTATTTTACACTAATTACCATTTAACTTCACTGACATACCAAAACTTTACCCTTTAACCTTCTTTTTATTTTTTTTTTTTTTGAAGACTTTATTTTTTCCTTTTTCTCCCCAAAGCCCCGCGGTACATAGTTGTGTATTCTTCGTTGTGGGTTCCTCTAGTTGTGGCATGTGGGACGCTGCCTCAGCGTGGTCTGACGAGCAGTGCCATGTCCGCGCCCAGGATTCGAACCGTCGAAACACTGGGCCGCCTGCAGCAGAGCGCGCGAACTTAACCACTCGGCCACGGGGCCAGCCCCACTTCTTTTTATGTTTTTGATGTCACAATGTACATCTTTTTATAGTGTTTCCATTAACAAATCATTATAATTATAGCTATTTTTAATACTTTTGCCTTTTAATCTTTATATTAGACTTAAGGAAGTTAACACTCCATCATATTACAGAATTTGTGTATTCTGAATCTGAATATATGCTTACATTTACCTGTGTGTTTTATATTTTCAAGTGTTTTCATGTCACTAATATGTGTTCTTTCATTTCAGCTTGAAGAACTCCTTTGAAGTTTCCTTGTGAGGCAGGCTTAGTGGTGATGAATTCTGTCAGCTTTTGTTCATTAAGGAAAATCTTTATCTCACCTTCATTTGTGAAGGACAACTTTCCTGGGTGTAGTATTCTTTGTTGGCAATTTCTTTCTTTCAGAACTTTGAATATATATTCCATGCTTTCTTATCCTAAAAGGACTCTGCTGAGAAATCCTCTGCCAGCTTTATCGGGGTTTCTTTGAATGAGATAATACTTTTCTTGCAGATTTTAAAATTCTCTCTGTCTTTGATTTTAGAAAGTTTTATTATAATGTGTCTTGGAAAACATTGTTTTGGATTGAAATTTTGTTTTGACCTAATAGCTTCGTGTACTTGTGTTTCCAAGTCTTTCCCCAGTTTTGAGAAGTTGTCAACAATTATTTCTTTAAATAATATTTTGACACTTTTCCTCTCTCTTCCTTCTGTGACTCTGATGATGAGTATATGTTTTCTTTTGATGGACTTCCCATGCATCTCATAGGTTTTCTTTGTTCCTTTCCTTTTCTTCTTTTTCCTGGTCTTCTGATTGGATAACTTCAATTGATGTCTTCTAGCTTACTGATTCGGTCTTCTGCTTGTTCAAGTCTGCTGTTGAAGGTTTTTATTGAATTCTTCAGTTCGACATTGTATTCTTTAGCTCCAACATTTTTTAGTTTTTTTTTATGTTTTCTTTTTGTTGAACTTCTCATTTTGTTCTTTTATTGTTTTCCTGATACCTTTATGTTGTTTATGTGTGCTCTCTTATGGCTTTCTGAGCATCTTTAAAACAGTTATTTTGAATTCCTTGTCAGGCAATTCCTGGATTTCCATTTCTTTGGGGCCTGTTTACTGGAGGTTTACTGTATTAGTAGAGTCATGTTTCCCTGATTCTTTGTGATCCCTGTGACCCTGCATAGGTATCTGTGCCTTTCAACAAGCAGTCACCTCTTCCAGACTTTATGAACTGGTTTCAGCAAGGGAATACTTTTGCCTGTGGGTAGGGGCACTCTGGAGAGTGCTGTGACCCTGCATCTAGTAGTGCAGCATGTCAAGTGTAAAGGTATGTTTTGGCACCAGTTCTGGGTGTGTGTGATGTCTTTCAGATCAGGCTGCTGGGGTCCACAGCACTGACATCTGTGTAGTCCTTGGTGAGCAGTTCAACGGGTCTCCAGTGTCTTCAAGGGCTGTTGGGATCCTCGGAGGGTGCTTCTTGGCCCAGTGGCTAGAGACCATGGCAGACAGCATTGGTGGCCAGAGCTAACAATGTGCACACACCTGGTTGTGGGGGACAGCTGCAGGTGCCTATGTTGTCTCTGCATCAGAGGCCAGTTGCAGACATACACATATTTGTGAGGCTCAAGACAGGCAGCAAGGGCTGGGGCCAACTATAGACTCACTGGTAGCTGTGGGTGCCCTGGCTTTGTTGTACTCTCTCATGCTACCCAGACTCCCTCTGGTTGTGTGCACTGAAATGGGGCCAGTGATAGGGGTTGTGCTGAGGATACACAAGGTGCACAGATGGAGGGGCTAGCTGCAAGTGAGCATAATGGTGCAGGCAGTGACAGAAGACAGGGCCTGACCTGGGACCTTAAGCAGCTTCAGCGTCCCTTGCTGTTGATGTACTCATCTGTGTCTGCACAGTCTCCCTCCAGGCATGCACACTGCAGTGGAAGCTGGGGATAGATGTCAGACCTGGGGTGTGCAAGTGCATAGCTAGAGGGGCTAGTCCCAAGTGTGTGCAAAGTAGCGGGGGTCAGCTGCAAATTCTAGGCTGGCATCTTGTATTCCCACAGCTGAAGAGGTCTGAGTCAGTTGTCATTTCAATTCCTTGGCTCCAGTGGGGGCAGAAGGGTGGAGGAAGCAAGAAGGGCCTTGGGTGACTGGCATCAGTTAATGTGAATATCCCTGGGGGAAAATCTGGTGTAATATGCAGGGGGTCTGCAGAAGCTGAGTTGGAGGTTTCTTTCAGCAGGGGTAAAATGTGCTGGGTTTGTTTGCATAGCAGGTCACTGTGAACCATGATTTCTCTCCCTGCATGGCTGCTATTGATATCCTCTGCTTTTCTTCCTTGTTCCTAGCCATCTTTGTGTGTCTCTGCTTTGCTGTTCTGGGTGGAGTGAACCCAAAGTGGGGCCTTCATGTGGTGCCCTACAAGGCCAGGGAAGCTGATCATTCACCTCACTCTTACTTTCCTGGAGAGGGGAACTCTTTCTATCTGGGAAGTTCCCTCTTGATACTGAGCAGTGCTGGCTTAAGGGGTGGAATGATGCAGGTAAAATTAAGCTGTCTTCCTTTACTTCTTGTGTGGTTGTTCACAGAATTTTTGTTTCACAGTTTTGATAAAGAAAATCTTAAGTGGACGCTAGAGTTCTCCCAGAGCTTTTTTTGTTTGCAGATAGCTGTTTAATTGTTGAATTTTGTTGGGGGTGGAGGTTGGGTTCCTCTAGTTTGCCACTTTGGTCTCATTTATTGTGTTAATGTGGTGTATTACATGGTTTGATTTTTATAAGTTGAACCATCCTTGTATTTCAGGAATAAATCCCACTTGGTCACAGTGTATAATCTTTTTAATGTGCTGTGGAGTTCACTGTGCTAGTATTTTGTGGAGGATTTTTACATTATCCATCAGGGACATGAATCTGTAGTTTTCTTTTCCAGTATCTTTGCCTGGCTTTGGTATTAGGGTTATGTTGGCTTCATAGAATGAGTTTGGAAGTGTTCTCTCCTCTTTTTTGGGAAGAGTTTGAGGAGGATTGATATTATTTTTTTTCTTTAAATGTTTGGTTAAATTCTCCAGTGAAGCCGTCTGGTCCTGGGTTTTTCCTTGTTGGAAGGTTTTTGGTTATTGATTCAATGTATTTTGCAGTTATATGTCTGTTCAGATTTTTTATTTCTTCATGATTCAACCTTGGTAGGTGTGTATTTCTAGGAATATGTCCATTTCATCTAAGTTATTTAGTTTGTTGGTATACAATTGTTCATAATACTCTCTTATATTCCTTTTATTTTTGTAAAATTGGTAGAAATGTCCCCTCTTCATTTGTGATTCCAGTTATTTGAGTCTTTTCTTTTTTTTCTTAGTCAGTATAGCTAAAATTTTCTTTTTACTAATCAGCCTGGCCTCATAGCTTAAAGTCTCCTCAGGCATTTTCTTGGCATGCATATTCCTTGAGCCTGTTCATGGGCTTTTTTTTCCCAATTCCCTTGTATACACAGTTGTTTTTAAACGCTTTAATTTCCCTAAGAGTCTAGACCCTGCTTCTTCTCAAGGCATTCTCTGCAGGTATAAAGTTCTCCCATAGTTTTCACATGCCAGTGTACCCTCCACTTCCTGTAGTGTCCTCCATCCTCCTATCCAAAGTATGCCACCATTCCCATCAACACTCCAAGTCAGATTAGACAAAATCCAATCCCTCATGAATCCTCAAGGAAAGACAGAATATTGTAAGCAAGTCTCTTTCCATTCTCTCCTAAGAGAGGGACAAAGAATTGAGTGGCTCCTTCTCTCCATGCCATGGCATGCTTTAGAGAGTGTGGGGCAAAGGCAAGCAAAAATACTCAAAGTTTCCTGCAACTTTGAGTATGCCTTTTTCTTCATTGGTCTTTCACTTTGTTGCTATAGATTCTTGACTGATTTCCAGAGCTCTCAGAAAGCTATTTTGATCAGTCTGCTGTTGTATAGTTGATATTTTTATGGAGATACAAGGGTCTGGAGCTTCTTAATCTGCCATCTTGCTCACTTTGTACTTTTTGATTAGATGCGAGATACTGTGATTTTTATCCTTTTGGATGCTCAATATTTTGTGTTCTTGTATTACTGAGCTTTCTTTAAGATATATTTAAACAACTTTTAAACTGTTTCATGTTTTTGTTTCTTGTTTTTTCAAAATTTATTAGGTGGAAACAAAGCCATCTTTTTTTTCTAGTACTAAGCATTTTCCACTACAGAGACAAAACTCTCCTGAATACTACATCAAATGCTCCCAAATAATGAAGTTTTTTACTCTGCCTGGTGAGAATGCGTAGTATTTCTGACCCTGTTTGAATGCTAGGCATTGCTACCTGCAATACTTTAATTTAGTTCTGTCCTCAGTCTTGTGTAGTTTCTTCACATTCATGTGTTGATTATTGTTCTCCTGAATATTTGATCAGGACCCTCTGTAGATCTCTTAAATTTCTCTCTTTGTGTGGTTATCTCCTCTTTAGTACTTTGTTCTGTGCTTACTCATCACTTTGGTCTTGCCTGATTTTCAGCTCTATGTCTTTAACTCAATGAGTTCATCAAACTCCTTCTCAGTTTTCATTCTTGCATCATGACCTGGAAACTCAAGGAAGTAAACTGCGACAATTTTTAAATTTATTTTATTTGTTTCAAGTTTATCAGAGGTCACTATCCTTTGTTGCCTGATGCCCAATGTCTTGGAAAGCATTGTTTCATATATTTCTGTCTTTTATCTTTTATGTGTTTCTCACTGGGACAGACATGTGTTGCCTAGTACTAAGTCACTGCTAGAAGTAGAAGTTCTCATTTAGATTTTACTTAATCTTAGGTAGTACATTTTCAAATTTATGTTTACACAAATATATTAAAGAGATCAGCTATGGTATATGTACTGAGAATCTAACAAGTGCCCATATGTATGCTAGGATCGACTGGAGATGGAGTGGTGGGAAGAGAAAATATGTGCTGCAAATGTCATGCTTTTAGTGAAACTTCCCTCTAGTAAGAGCAAATGGAGAAAACATTTAAAGAACCATATAAAATAATTTGCATCAGGTTATAAATGAACAACGTGAATTCTAAATGCTATAGAAATTAAGAGGTGGGAAAGATCAATGTGAACTCTTGTGGTCAAGGGGTGGTTTCAGTGGAATGAGGGGGCTTTTCTTGGCCCTTGAACAATACACATACCTTGGAATAGTAAGGAGAATAGAAAATTAGGGCTGAATTTTGTTAATTGCCAATATTTAATGTGTAGTAGAAGAAATGTAGACTTTTAAGTTAGACAAATCTTGATTCAAATCTAAGCATCAGTATGTTTGTGTCATATTAAGAATATTATTTAACTTCTTTGTGTTTTAGTTTTCTAATATTTAAAATGATACAATTAAAGCTATCTTACAAGTGTTTTCTGAAGATTAAATGAGATAACTTTTGAAATAAAAGGCCTTACACATAGTAGACATTCATCAAACTTAGTTTCTGTTTTTCCATGAATACAAAATGTTAGTTCCATGAGCCCATGATTCATCTACAGAGAGTGTGACTTGGAATTTCCCTATAATATAGTAACTGATTCTAGTCATGCCCTGATTTTCTCAAATTATAGTTACTTTATTTACTCATATAAAGAGTAAGTCTTTGATGAATGTGTACAAACTCAGTTTCTTGATTCTTTTTATAAAATATATTGGGCATCTCTGAATATCTTGTTCAGTGCAGTGATATGTACCATCATTTTACAATTTTAATTAGGCTCTTTTCAAATCTGAATTTGTTATGGTCTGCCTTTGGTATGTCAGTATTTCCCCCATAGATAGGCAAAATTACGCAGTGTAATTACAAGAATGCAATAAAAGTATTCCCCACCCCCCCAATTGCTGTCTTATATATCTGTTGCTAGTCTTATTTAATTTAAAGTGTTGCTCTCAACCAAAGAAACTTCTGGATGATATAAGCAGATTCCTCTGCTACAGAAACACCCTTTCCTATCCTCCAGAGCCAGACCAAGTCCTATACGTCCTTCAATTCTCACCATCTATTCCCAAATATTTGGCCCAAATTTAGCTCTCTCTTATCTTCATTTGACGTCTCCATTAAATCAATTAGTTCTCGATTATACCATCTATTTTCTGACGGAAGTTATCCAATGTGTATAAATTCAGTCTCTTCAATTACAGTGTTAGTTTCTCTCCTCTTTTCTTCCATGGCACATTTGTTCCAAATGCAGGGTCAGGAGATGAAGATGGAGTTTTCTTTCCCATATGAGACCAAACAAAATATTACATATACATAAACACACATATATGCACATGCACATAACAAATAAATCTATAAATACATTTATATGTACATACATGTGTGAATATATATTTAATGTTTCTTCCCAACATCAACAAGACAAGGATGCATGAAGTTTTCCACTTTTTTAGCAAAATCTTTCTTCAGGCTAACTTATGAATTATTTTCCAGTTAAATATACAATGAATGACCATTTTTACTGCATTAATACCACATTTATTCTTTAATAAATAATGACCTAGTAAAATGGGAGATGTGGAGAGAGGGTAGCCATAAGTTTCTAGATAAGATTTCCTGAAGCAGATTTGTTGAAAAACCATTCACTGAAGAAATAATTTATCCAAGGAGTAATCCAGGTAATTTAATAAATTTTCTTATATATATTTTAGAAATTGTTTCTTTTTTATTATTTAAGACATGTATAGAATTTACAAAGGTTGGTTTGAAAAAGGCCTGTGGGACACCAAAAATCCAGAATTCTGAGGCCTTCAGACTTTCTGCTTCTTTATTTCTGTTCTCCCTGCCATTGGTCAATTAAAACTTTGAAGACTTATTCAAACACTGTTAAAACTATTTCATCTAGTATGAATTGTTGTACTATTGTAAATGATTAAGAGGAAATTTTTTAAATGAATAAATTTAGTAAATTAGTTCTTGGTGATTATATTTCTTTTTCTAAACATTTTTTCCAGTTTTATTGAAGTATAATTGACATACAGCACTGTTATATCTAATGTGTAAAGCATAATGATTTTACATATATGTATATATATTGTGAAAGGATTACCATGATAATTTTAACATCTATCTTCTCATATGGATACAAAAAAATTTTAAAAAAATTTTTCTCCTTTTGATGAAAACTCTTTGGATCTACCCTCTTAATAACTTTCAAATATACCATACAGCAGTGCTAATTATGGTCATCAGGTTGTATATTATGTCCTCAGTACTTATTTATCTTATAACTGAAAGTTTGTATCTTTTGACCACTTTCGTTAAATTCCCCAAGCAGCCATGCCGTACCTCTTAACCACACATTTGATCTCTTTTTCAAGAAGTGTGACTTCTTTTTTAGATTCCACATATAAGTAATATCATACAGCATTTCTCTTTCTCTGTCTGACTTATTTCACTTAGTGGAATGCCTTCAAGGTCCATCCCTGTTAAAATGGCAGAATTTCCTTCTTTTCATGGCTGAATAATATTCCACCATTTATTTATCCATTCTTTTGTTGATGGACACATAACTTGTTCCATGTCTTAGCTATTATAGATAATGATGCTATGAAAATGGGCGTGCAGATATCTCTTTGACATAGTGTTTGCATTTCCTTCAGATACATTCCCAGAAGTATAATTTTAGGATCCTATGGTAGTTCTACTTTTAATATTTTGAAGAAACTCTGTACTGTTTTTTGTAGTAGATGTATCAATTTACAATCCCACAAATTGTGCACGAGGGTTCTCTTTCTCCACATCCTCACCAGCATTTATCTCCTGGGTTTTTTTTTTTTTATGATAGCCATTCTAACAGGCATGAGGCGATATCTCATTGTGGTTTTGATTTGCATTTCCTTAATGATTAGTGATTTTAAGCACCTTTTTGTGTACTTGTTGCCCATTTCTATCTTTTCTTTAGAAGAATGTCTCTTTAGGTCCTTTGCCCATTTTTAAATTGGATTATTTGTGGTTTTTTTTTTTGTTATTGAGTTGTATAAATTATTTATGCATTTTGGATATTTACCCCTTATCAGATATCTGATTTGCAAATATTATCTCCGATTCTGTAGGTTGTCTTTTCATTTTGTTGATCATTTTTTTTTGCTATGTAGAAACTCTTTAGTTTGGTATAGTTGCACTTGTTTATTTTTTATTTTGTTACCTGTGTTTTAGGCATCATACCTAAAATTTATTGCCAAGACCCATGTCAAGGAGCTTTTATCCTATATTTTCTTCTAGTTTTATGGTTTCTTGTCTTACATTTAAGTGTTTAACCCATTTCAAGTTAACTTTTGCGAATGGTGTAAAATAGGGATTTAGTTTTATTCTTTTACATATGAATATCCAATTTTGCCAATACCATTTATTGAAGAGACTGTCTTTTCTCCATTGAGTAGTCTTGGTTCCTTGTCAAATATTAGTTGATTTTATATGCATGGATTTTCTTCCGGGCTTTCAATATTGTTCCATTGGCCTATGTATCTGTTTTTATGCTAGTATCATACTTTTTTGATTACTAAAGCTTTAAAATATAGCTTGAACTTAGGAAGTGTGGTACTTTCTGCTTTGTTCTTCTTTCTCAAGATTGCTTTGGCCATTTGGGGTCTTTTGTGTTCCATGTGAATTGTAGGATTGTTTTTTCTACTTCTGCAAAAATGCCATTGGAATCTTGATAGAGATTGCATTGAATCTATAGATGTTTTGGGGTAGTATGGACATTTTAACAATATTAATTCTTCCAATCTGTGACAGGGAATACCTTTCCATTTATTTGTGTCTTCTTTGATTTATTTCATCAATGTCTAATAGTTTTCAGTGTAGTTTTCACATCCTTGGTTAAATTTATTCCTGAATATTTTATTGTTTTTGATGCTATTGTAAATAAAATCATTTTAAATTTCTTTTTCAGATAATTCATTGTTAGTGTATAGAAGCACTACTGATTTTGTATGTTAATTTTGTATCCTGCTACTTTATTGAATGCATTGGTTAGATCTAACAGTTTTTTTGAGGAGTCGTTAGGATTTTCTCTATGTAAGTCATGTCATTTGCAAATAGAGGCAATTTTACTTCTTCCTTTCCAATTCTGATGCCTTTATTACCTTTCCTGGCTGATTTCTCTAGCTAGGACTTCCAATATTGCGTTGAAAAGGAGTGGTGAGAGTGAGGACTCTTGTCTTGTTCCTGATCTTAGTGGAAAAGATTTTAACTTTTCACCATTGAGTATAATGTTAGCTGTGGGCTTGTCATATATGCCTTTAATTATGGTAAGGTACATTTCTTATATACCTAATTTAAGAGTTTTTACCATGAACAAATGTTGAATTTTGTCAAATGCTTTTTTGCATCTATTGGGATGATCATACTATTTTTATCTTTCACTCTATTAATGTGGAGTATCACATTTATGGATTTGCATATGTTGAACTATCCTTGCATCTCAGGGATAAATCCTACTTGATCATGTTGCATGATTCTGTTAATGTGCTGCTGAATCTGGGTTTCTAGTATTTTATTGAGAATTTTTGCCTCCATATTTATTAAGAATATTGGCCTATAGTTTTTTTCTCTTGTAGTACCTTTTTATGGCTTTGTTATCAAGGTAATGCTGGCTTTGTAAAATGAGTTGAGGAGTGTTCCTCTCTTTTTGATTTTTTGGAAAAGTTTGGGAAGGATTGACATTTATTCTTCTTTAAATGTTTGGTACAATTCACAAATGTTTGGTAAAGCCATCTAGTTCAGGGCTTTTCTTCACTGGGAAATATTTGATTACTGATTCAATGTCCTTACTAGTAATTGGTCTATTTTGTCCTGATTCAATCTTGGTAGATTGCATGTTTATAAGAATTTTTCAACTCTTCTAGGTTGTACAGTTTATTAGTATGTAATTGTTCAGAGCTTTTCATGATCCTCTGCATTTCTATAATATTATTTGTAATATCTCCTCTTTAATTTCTTTTTTTGTATATTTTTCTTATTGCATTAACATTGGATTATAACATTATATAGCTTTCAGATGTACATCATATTTTGAATTCTGTGTAGATTACATCATGTTCACCACCCAAAAACTAATTATAGTCCATCACCACACATGTGAGCCTAATCACCCCTTTTGTCCTCCGCTCTCCCCAGTTGTGCTATGGTAAGGACCAATCCAATCTCTGTTGCTATGTGTTTGTTTGTCATTGTTTTTATCTTCTACATATGAGTGATATTTGACTTTCTCCCTCTGACTTCTTTCACTTCACATAATACCCTCAACGCCCGCCCAAGTTGTCACAAGTGACCGGATTTCATCATTTCTTACGGCTGAGTAGTATTCCATTGTGTATATATACCACATATTCTTTATCCATTCATCCCTTGCTGGGCACCTAGGTTGCTTCCAAGTCTTGGCTGTTGTGAATAATGCTGCAATGAACATAGGGGTGCATATAACTTTATGAATTTGTGTTTTCAAGTTCTTTGAATAAATACCCAGCAGTGGAATAGCTGGATCATATGGTAGATCTATTTTTAATTTTCAGAGGATACTCAATAATGCTTTCTATAGTGGCTGCACCAGTCTGCACTCCCACCAGCAGTGTACGAGGGTTCCCTTCTCTCCACAGCCTTTCCAATACTTGTTGTTCCCTGTCTTGTCAGTTATAGCCATCTGACTGGAGTGAGGTGACATCTCATTGTAGTTTTGATTTGCATTTCCATGATAGATGATGATGTTGAACATCTTTTCATGTGCCTGTTGGCCATCCATATATCTTCTTTGGAGAAATCTCTGTTCAGATATTTTGCCCATTTTTTAATTGGGTTGTTGGTTTTCCTGTGGTTGAGATGTATGAGTTCTTTGTATATTTTGAATATTAACCCCTTATCTGATATATGGTTTGCAAATATCTTCTCCCAATTGTTAGGTTGCCTTTTCATTTTGTTGAATGGTTTTCTTTGCTGTGAAGAAGCTTTTTAGTTTGATGTAGTCCCATTTGTTCATTTTTTCTTTTGTTGCCCTTTCCCAGTCAGACATAGTACTTGAAAGTATGCTGCTCAGAGCGATGTCAAAGAGTGTACTGCCTATGTTTTATTCTAGAAGTTTCATGGTTTCAGGTCTGACATTCAATTCTTTGATCCATTATGAGTTGATTTTTGTGCATGGTGTAAGGTAATCATCTACTTTCATTCTTTTACATGTGGTTGTTCAGTTTTCCAAACACTATTTATTGAAGAGACTTTCCTTTCTCCATTGTATGCTCTTGGCTCACTTGTTGAATATTAGCTCTCCCTAAATCTTTGGGTTTATTTCTGGGCTCCCTCTCCCATTCCATTGATCTGTGTCTGTGTTTTTGTGTTAGTACCATGCTGTTTTGGTTACTATGGCTTTGTAGTGTATTGTGAAACCAGGGAGTGTGATACCTCCAGCTTTGTTCTTTTTTCTCAGGAATCCTCTGGCTATTCGGGGTCTTTTGTTGTTCCATCTAAATTTTAGGATTCTTTGTTCTATTTCTGTGAAAAATGTTGTTGGATCTTTGATAGGGATTGCATTGAATCTATAGACTGCTTTAGGAAGTATGGGCATTTTAACGACGTCAATTCTTCCAATCCAAGAGCATGGAATATCTTTCCATTTTTTTGTGTCTTCTTAATTTCCTTCAACAATGTTTTATAGTTTTCAGTGTACAGATCTCTCACCTCTTTGGTTAAATTTATTCCCGGGTATTTTATTCTTTTTGTTGCAATTGTAAATGGGATTGTATTCTTAATTTCTCTTTGCGCTACTTTGTTGTTAGTGTATAGAAATGCAACTGATTTTTGTATGTTGATTTTGTATCCTGCGACTTAACTGTATTCATTTACTATTTCTAAAAGTTTTTTAGCAGGTTCTTTAGAGTTTCTATATAAAATCATGTCACCTGGAAAGAGTGACAGTTTCACGTCTTCTTTTCCAATATGGATCACTTTTATTTCTTTTCCTTGACTGATTTCTCTGGCTAGGACTTCCAATACTATGTTAAATAAGAGTGGTGACAGTGGGTATCCTTGTCTGGTTCTTGTTCTTAGAGGGATAGCTGTCAATTTTTCTCCATTGACAATGATATTTGCTGTGGGTTTGTCATATATGGCCTTTATTATCTTGAGGTATTTTCCTTCTATACCCATTTTATTTAGAGTTTTTATTATAAATGGATGCTGTATCTTGTGAAATGCTTTCTCTGCATCTATTGAGATGATCATGCGATTTTAATTCTTCGTTTTGTTAATGTGGTGTATCACATTGACGTATTTTCAGATGTTGAACCATCCCTACATCCCTGGAATGAAATCCACTTGATCATGATGTATGGCTTTTTTAATATGTTGTTGGATTCGATTTGCTAGTATTTTGTTGAGGATATTTGCATCAATATTCATCAGTGACATTGTCCTGTAATTTTCTTGTTTTGTATTGTCCTTGTCTGTTTTTGGTATCAGGATAATATTGTCTTCGTAGAAGGAGTTAGGAAGCCTACTCTCTTCTTCAACTTTTTGAAAGATTTTGGGAAGGCTAGGTAATAAGGCTTCTTTGAATGTTTGGTAGAATTCACCAGGGAGGCCATCTGGTCCTGGACTTTTATTTTTCGGAGATTTTTGATTGCTGTTTTGATCTCCTTACTGGTGCTTGGTCTATTCAAATTCTCTACTTCTTCTTGGTCCAGTTTTGATAGGTTGATGGTTCTAAGAATTTATCCATTTCTTCTAGATTATCCAATTTGTTGGCGTATAGCTTTTCATAGTATTTGCTTATCTTTTGTGTTTATGGGTTGTCTGTTTTATTTTCCCTGCTTTCATTTCTGATTTTATTTACTTGAGCCTTCTCTCTTTTTTTCTTGGTGGGTCTCGCTAAAGGTTTGTCAATTTTGTTTATCTTTTCAAAGAACCAGCTCTTGGGTTCATCATTTTTTTCTGTTTTTTTTTAGTCTCTATTTCGTTTATTTCTGCTCTGATTTTTATTATTTCCTTCCTTCTGCTGATTTGGGGCTTTGTTCTTCTTTTTCCAGTTCCTTTTGACTCACTGTTAGACTGTTTATTTGGGATTTTTCTTCTTTGTTGATGTAGGCCTGAATTGCTGTAAACTTCCCTCTTAGCACCACTTTTGCTGTATCCCACAGATTTTGGCATGAAGTATTTTCATTTTCATTTGCATCCAGGAATTTTTGATTTTTACTTTGATTTCCTCAATGACTCAATCGTTGTTCAGTAGCATTTTGTTTAATTTCCACATTTTTGTGGCTTTTCTGATTTTCTTCCTGTAGTTGATTTCTAGTTTCATAACTGTGGTCAGAAAAGATACATGGTATTATTTTGATCTTTTTAAATTTATTGAGAATTGTTTTGTGGCCTAATATGTGATCAATCCTGGGAATGTTTCATGTGCATTTGAAAAGAAGGTGTATTCTGTGGTTTTTGGATGGAATGTTCTATATGTATCTACTAAGTCCATCTGGTCAAATGAGTTGTTTAAAGCCAGTGTTTCCTTATTGGTCTTCTGTTTGGATTATCTATCCATTGGTGTAAGGGGAGTGTTAAAGTTCCCTACTATTATTGTGTTACTGCGTAGTTCTCCTTTTATGTCTGTTAATAATTGCTTTATATGTTTAGATGCTCCTATGTTGGGTGCATAGATATTTACAAGTGTTACATCTTCTTGTTGGATTTTTCCCATTATCATTATGTAGTGCTCTTCTTTGTCTCTTGTTACAATTTTTCTTTTAAAGTCTGTTTTGTCTGATATAAATATTGATATCCCCACTTTCTTTTTTTCTCACATTTTATGGAATATCTTTTTCCATCCTTTCACTTTCAATTTGTGAGTGTCTTTAGGTCTGAAGTGTGGTCTCCAGTATGAAGCATATATAAGGGTCTTGTTTTTTTATCCAGTTGGCCACCCTATGTCTTTTGATTGGAGCATTTATTCCATTGACATTTAAAGTAGCTGTTGGTAAACATGTTTTTATTGCCATTTTGTTACTTTTTGTTCTGGATGTTTTAGTAGTTATTCTCTGTTCCTTTCTTTTCTCTTGCTCTTTCCTTTGTGGTTTGGTGATTTTCTTTAGTAACATGTTTGATTTCTTTTTTTTTTTTTATTAATGTTATGATAGATTACAACCTTGTGAGATTTCAGTTGTACATGTTTGTTAGTCATGTTGTGGGTACACCACTTCCCCCTTTGTGCCCTCCCCCCACCCCCCCTTTTCCCAGGTAACCACCTATCAGATCTCCTTATCAATATACTAACTTCCACCTATGAGTGGAGTCATATAGAGTTCGTCTTTCTCTGACTGGCTTATTTCGCTTAACATAATACCCTCGAGGTCCGTCCACGTTGTTGTGAATGGGCCAATTTTGTCTTTTTTTATGGCTGAGTAGTATTCCATTGTGTATATATACCACATCTTCTTTATCCAATCATCAGTTTCTGGGCATGTAGGTTGGTTCCACGTCTTGGCTATTGTAAATAATGCTGTGATGAACATAGGGGTGCAACGGACTCTTGAAATTTCTGATTTCAGGTTCTTAGGATAGATACCCAGTAATGGGATGGCTGGGTCATAGGGTATTTCTATTTTTAACTTTTTGAGGAATCTCCATACTGTTTTCCATAGTGGCTGTACCAGTTTGCATTCCCACCAACAGTGTATGAGGGTTCCTTTTTCTCCACAACCTCTCCAACATTTGTCGCTCTTGGTTTTGGATGTTTTTGCCAATCTAACGGGTGTAAGGTGATATCTTAGTGTAGTTTTGATTTGCATTTCCCTGATGATTAGCGATGATGAACATCTTTTCATGTGTCTCTTGGCCATATTCATATCTTCTTTTGAGAAATGTCTGTTCATGTCCTCTGCCCATTTTTTGATCGGGTTGTTTGTTTTTTTGTTGTTAAGCAGTGTGAGTTCTTTGTATATTATGGAGATTAACCCTTTGTCGGATAAGTGGCTTGTAAATATTTTTTCCCAATTAGTGAGCTGTTTTTTTGTTTCAATCCTGTTTTCCCTTGCCTTGATGAAGCTCTTTAGGCTGATGAAGTCCCATTTGTTTATTCTTTCTATTGTTTCCCTTAACTGAGGAGTTATAGTGTCCGAAAAGATTCTTTTGAAACTGATGTCAAAGAGTGTACTGCCTATATTCTCTTCCAAAAGACTTATTGTCTCAGGTCTAATATTTAGGTCTTTGATCCATTTTGAGTTTATTTTGGTGTGTGGTGAAAAAGAATGGTCAATTTTCAATCTTTTGCATGTGGCTGTCCAGTTTTCCCAGCACGATTTGTTGAAGAGACTTTCTTTTCTCCATTGTAGGCCCTCAGCTCCTTTGTCGAAGATTAGCTGTCCATAGATGTGTGGTTTTATCTCTGGGCTTTCAATTCTGTTCCATTGATCTGTGGTCCTGTTTTTGTACCAGTACCATGCTGTTTTGATCACTGTAGGTTTGTAGTATGTTTTGAAATTGGGGATTGTGATTCCACCGGCTTTGTTTTTCTTGCTCAGGATTGCTTTAGCAATTCGCGGTCTTTTGTTGCCCCATATGAATTTTAGGATTGTTTGTTCAGTTTCTGTGAAGAATGTTCTTGGGATTCTGATTGGGATAGCATTGAATCTGTAGATTGCTTTAGGTAGTATGGACATTTTAACTATGTTTATTCTTCCAATCCATGTGCATGGAATGTCTTTCCATCTCTTTATGTCATCATCAATTTCTTTCAAGAACGTCTTGTAGTTTTCATTGTATAGATCCTTCACTTCCTTGGTTAAGTTTATCCCAAGGTATTTTATTCTTTTCGTTGCGATTGTGAATGGGATAGAGTTCTTGAGTTCTTTTTCTGTTAGTTCATTGTTAGTGTATAGAAATGCTACTGATTTATGCACGTTAATTTTATACCCTGCTACTTTGCTGTAGTTGTTGATTATTTCTAATAGTTTTTCTATGGATTCTTTGGGGTTTTCTATATATAAGATCATGTCGTCTGCAAACAGCGAGAGTTTTACTTCTTCGTTACCTATTTGGATTCCTTTTATTTCTTTTTCCTGCCGAATTGCTCTGGCCAGCACCTCCAGTACTATGTTGAATAGGAGTGGTGAAAGTGGGCACCCTTGTCTTGTTCCTGTCCTCAGAGGGATGGCTTTCAGTTTTTGTCCATTGAGTATGATGTTGGCTGTGGGTCTGTCATATATGGCCTTTATTATGTTGAGGTACTTTCCTTCTATACCCATTTTATTGAAGGTTTTTATCATAAATGGGTGTTGGATCTTGTCGAATGCTTTCTCTGCATCTATTGAGATGATCACGTGGTTTTTGTTTTTCATTTTGTTGATGTAGTGTATCACGTTGATTGACTTGCGGATGTTGAACCATCCCTGTGTCTCTGGTATAAATCCCACTTGATCATGGTGTATAATCTTTTTGATGTATTGCTGTATTCGGTTTGCCAAAATTTTGTTGAGGATTTTTGCATCTATGTTCATCAGTGATATCGGCCTGTAGTTCTCCTTCTTTGTATTGTCCTTGTCAGGTTTGGGGATCAGAGTGATGTTGGCTTCATAGAATGTGTTAGGGAGTACTCCATCTTTCTCAATTTTCTGGAACAGTTTGAGAAGAATAGGTATTAAGTCTTCTTTGAATGTTTGGTAGAATTCTCCAGAGAAGCTGTCTGGTCCTGGACTCTTATTTTGGGGGAGGTTTTTGATTACCGTTTCTATTTCCTTACTTGTGATTGGCCTATTCAGATTCTCCATTTCTTCCTGATTCAGTTTGGGGAGATTGTAGGAGTCTAGGAATTTGTCCATTTCTTCCAGGTTGTTCAATTTGTTGGCATATAGTTTTTCATAGTATTCTCTTATGATCTCTTGTATTTCATTGGTATCTGTTGTGATTTCTCCTCTGTCATTCCTAATTTTATTAATTTGAGATTTCTCTCTTCTTTTCTTGGTGAGTCTGGCTAAGGGTTTGTCAATTTTGTTAATTCTTTCGAACAACCAACTCTTTGTTTCATTGATCCTTTCTACTGTCTTTTTTGTTTCAATATCATTTATTTCTGCTCTTATTTTTATTATTTCCCTCCTTCTACTGACTCTGGGCTTTGTTTGTTCTTCTTTTTCTAGTTCTGTTAGGTTTCGTTTGAGGTTGCTTATCTGAGCTTTTTCTTGTTTAGTGAGGTGAGCCTGTATTGCGATGAATTTCCCTCTTAGGACTGCTTTTGCTGCATCCCACATGATTTGGTATGTCGTGTTCTCATTTTCATTTGTCTCCAGATAAAATTTGATTTCTTTTTTAATTTCTTCAATGATCCATTGTTTGTTCAGAAGCGTGTTGTTTAGTCTCCACATTTTTGCACCTTTCTCTGCTTTTTTCTTGTAGTTGATTTCTAGTTTAATCGCATTATGATCAGAAAAGATGCTTGATATTATTTGAACTCTCTTGTATTTATTGATGTTTGCTTTGTTTCCCAAAATATGGTCAATCCTTGAGAATGTTCCATGTGCACTTGAGAAGAATGTGTAACCTGCTGTTTTTGGATGAAGTGTTCTATATATATCTATTAAGTCCATCTGGTCTAATTTTTCATTTAATTCTATTATTTCCTTGTTGATTTTCTGTCTGGATGTTCTGTCCATTGGTGTTAATGGTGTGTTGAGGTCCCCTACTATTATTGTATTGTTGTTGATGTCTTCTTTTAGTTCTATTAAGAGTTGCTTTACAAATTTTGGTGCTCCTGTGTTGGGTGCGTATATATTTATAAGTGTTATGTCTTCTTGGTGGAGAGTCCCTTTTATCATTATACACTGTCCCTCTTTGTCTTTCTTTATCTGTTTTGCTTTGAAATCTACCGTGTCTGATATTAGTATAGTGACACCTGCTTTCTTTTGTTCATTATTAGCTTGGAGTATTGTTCTCCATCCCTTCACTCTGAGTCTGTGTTTGTCTTTGGGGCTGAGGTGTGTTTCCTGGAGGCAGCATATTGTTGGATCTTGTTCTTTGATCCATCCTGCCGCTCTGTGTCTTTTGATTGGGGAGTTCAATCCATTTACATTTAGAGTGATTATTGAGATGTGGGGGCCTACCACTACCATTTTGTGTCTTGTTTTCCGGTTTTCTTCAATTTCCTTTGTTTCTCGTCCCATGATTTAATCTGTTCTGATGAAGAGCTGCTACTCTCTGTTGTTGTCCTTCTACTTATCTGCTCTGCTCTTGGTTTTGTAACCCCTTTCCTTTTTTGAATTTTTCAGGAATGAGGGTTTTCCTGAGGATTTCCTGAAGAGGAGGTTTTGTGGCAATGAACTCCCTTAATTTTTGTTTATCTGGGAATGTTTTTATTTCTCCATCGTATTTGAAGGATATTTTCGCTGGGTAGAGAATTCTCGGCTGTATATTTTTGTCCTTCAGATTTTTGAATATATCATTCCACTCTCTTCTAGCCTGTAAAGTTTCTGCTGAGAAATCTGCTGATAGCCTGAGGGGGGTTCCTTTGTAGGTTAGTTTCTTTTGCCTGGCTGTCCTTAGTATTATCTCCTTGTCGTTGACTTTTGCTAGCTTCACTACTATATGCCGTGGAGTTGGTCTTCTTGCATTGATAAAGTTTGGAGAGCTATTGGCTTCTGTCACCTGAAGATCCATCTCTCTCACCAGATTTGGGAAGTTTTCAGCCATTATTTCTTTGAATAGGCTTTCTGCCCCTTTCTCCTTCTCTTCTCCCTCTGGTATACCTATAATCCTTACGTTGCATCTCCTAATTGTGTCTGATAATTCTCGGAGAGTTTCTTCATTTCTTTTTAGTCTTGCTTCTCTCTCCTCCTCTGCCTGCAGCAATTCTATATTGCCATCTTCCAAATTGCTAATTCTTTCCTCCATATTATCGGCCCTACTGTTTAGAGCATCTAGATTTTTCTTAATCTCCTCTATTGTGTTCTTCATTTCCAATATTTCTGTTTGGTTCTTCTTTATTGTATCAAACTCTTTTGTGACATAGCTCCTGAACTCGTTGAGTTGTCGGTCAGAATTCTCTCTTAACTCATTGAGTATTTTAATGATGGCTGTTTTGAAGTCATCATCATTTAGGTTATATATCTCATTTTCTTTGGGATTGTTTTCTGTGTCTTCTTTATTTTCTTTCTGTTCTGGAGATTTAATGTATTTTTTCATATTGCTTGATGTTGTTGATTTGTGCCTCCGCATGGAGATAGAGTTTAGTTGCTCCTTTCACTTGTTTCAGCTGCTGCGGTGGGGGAGCAGCTGTTTATACTGCACCAACCAGGAACCCTGTCCGCAGTTGCTAACTGGGCCTGGGTCCCTCCTCGTAGTCCCAGTGGTCCTTTGGATTCCCTCCTCTGCCATGGGGGCCGTCACAGGGAGGCTTCAGGCTGCTGGTGCCTACTGTTGCAGCCCACCTAGATGTGCTCCCTCCTTGGGGTCTGCAACGGTGTTATGGACTTTTCCAGCAGCCAGGGGTGGGATCACTTATATTTGTCGCTCTGTTGCTGTTGACACCCACAAAATCTCACTTGTCCACTGTGGGTCGCAGGAGAGCTATTGGCATCTTCTACAGTCCGTGGTTAGTTCACCTAGCTATGCTGCTTTTATCCCGGGGTCTTCCAGCCTTGTGGCTGCCGGCTGGGTGCTTTCTACTAGTGCTGTGCAGAGGCTTTCCCTGAGGCTGCTGTGAGCCTGTAGGGTTTCCCCCTAGGCTATGGAGCTGGGTCGCTGGAACTCCCCCCAGCCCCAGTCCTGTTCCCCAGGAACTAGGGGGGCCCTTTGCCCTGTCTTGGGGGGATAGCCAGAGATCCTGATTTCAGTGGTAGCTGGTCAGCTGCTACCCTGCCTAATATTCTCCTCTCCGGGACCCTCCCGGTATTGTGGATGCTGAGCGTGGCCCCTCCGCTAATAGTAGACAGAGAGTTTTGTCTGCTGCCCAGGCAGAACTCTGGATCTTCCCCTATGGGGCGTGGAGCGGGCCTCTGGAGCTTCACCCAGCCCCAGTCCTCTCCAAGATCTCCGGCAATCCCTAGCCCCACGGGGTGGGCAACGGCAGCTGGAGGTCACTTCGCCCTCTGGGATTCTCTCCGGGACTTTCCCGGAGTTGAATGCTGGGTGTGGCCCCTCCGCTAATGGCAGACAGAGAGTTTTGTCTGCTGTCTGGGCAGAACTCTGGAGCTTCCCCTCTGGAGTGCAGAGCCGGCCTCTGGAGCTTTCCCCGGCCCCAGTCCTCTCCGAGATCTCCAGCAATCCCTAGCCCCACGGGGCGGGCAATGGCAGCTGGGGGTTGCCCGCCCTCTGGGATTCTCTCCGGGACTTTCCCGAAGCCGTGAATGCTGGGCGTGGCCCCTCTGCTAATGGCAGACAGAGAGTTTTGTCTGCTGCCCAGGCGGAACTCCGGAGCTTCCCCTCCGGGGCGTGGAGTCGGCCTTTGGAGCTTCACCCAGCCCCAGTCCACTCGGAGATCTCCGGCAATCCCTAGCCCCACCGTGCCGGCAGTGGCAGCCGGGAGACCTCCGTACCCTCAGCGACTCTCTCTGGGACCCTCTGGGCACCGCGTACACCAGGCGGGATCTCCCCACCAATGGCGGGGAGAGACTCTCCCCGCGGGCCCAGGTGTGCAACTCCAAAGTTTCCCTCTGCGTTTAGGAGTAATTGCGGGGGGTTTAGGTAGGGTTCTGGTCACCTGTTTCCACCGTCGCTCCTCTGTTGTGTGCTCGCTCCTGCCCTAGATGTGTGTTGATCTTCTGGGGGTGTCCGTTGGAAGACAGCCGCTTGCGGGTACTAGGCTGTTCGGTCAGGGTCAGAGAGTTTTCACCTATTTCCACATCCTCCCGGAGGAAAGTCCATCCACCTTCCGATGTATAGTCGCGTGGGTATCTCAGACGTCCTGAGATGCTGTCTGGATATCCTTTGTTAAGCGATAAGTGTCGAAATAATTGTAGATTCGAAGGGGGAGAGACAAAGAGGACTACTCATGGCGCCATCTTGGATCCCCTCACATGTTTGATTTCTTTTGTCTTATTTCTTTGCTTACTTATAGGTTTTTGGTTTGTGATTATATTGAGGATCCTATATAATATTCTATGTATATTGCAGTCTATATTGAGTTGATAGAGTCTTTAACTTGACCTCTTAACAAAGGCTCTAATTTTTCACTTCCCTCCTCCCATACTTTGTTTTTGAAATCATATTTAATCTCTTGTTTTTTGTGTTCCTCTGCATTACCCGTTTATCATTGAAATAGGTAATTTTAGTAGTTTTGTCTTTTAAGCTTCATATTGTCTTCATAGGTGGTTGATATGCTACCTTTCCTATATTTTTACCTTTACCAGTGATTTTATTGCCTGGTTTTTTTTTCTTGGTGTTTGATAATATTTTTAGCCCTAATTGGGGTCTTTTTCCCACTTAAATAAGTCCCTTTCAGAATCTCTTGTAGAACCAGTTTCTTGGTGATAAACTCCTTTAATTTTTGCTTGTCTGGGAAGCTCTTTATCTCTCCTTCCATTCTGAATGTTAGCCTTGCTGGATAGAGTCTTCTTGGCTGTAGATTTTTTCCTTTTAGCACTTTAAATATGTCATGCTATTCTCTTCTCACCTGTAGGGTTTCAGCTGAGAAGCCTGCTGATAATGTTATGGGATAGTCTTCGTATCTCACTTGTTGCCTTTCTCTTGCCACTTTCAGGATTCTCTATTTATCTTTAATTTTGGACATTTTAATTATAATGTGTCTTGGTGTGGGCCTCTTTGGGCTTACCTTTTTTGGAGCTCTCTGTGTTTCCTGTATGTGGACGTCTCTTTCCTTCCTTAGATTAGGAAAATTTTCAGCTATTATTTCTTCAAATAGGTTTTCTGCCCCTTTATCTCTCTCTTCTTCTGGGACACCTATAATACAAATGTTAGTGTGCTTGATATTGTCCCAGAGTTCCCTTAGACTGTTCTTATGCTGTCTAATTCTTTTTTCTTTTACCTGTTCAGCTTGTGTGGTTTCCTCTAGTCTTTCATCTAGCTCGCTGATCAGTTCTTCTGTATCAACTACTCTGGTATTGAGTCCCTCTAGTGAATTTTTCATTTCCAGTACAGTATTCTTCATTTCTGATTGCTTCTTTTTTATATTTTCCAGTTCTTTGTTGATGAGATCACTGTGTTCATCCTGTCTTCTCCCAATATCTGTGAGCATCCTTATGAGTTTTTGTTTGAACTCTTTGTCAGGTAGGTCGCTTGTTTCTGTTTCATTTAGTCCTTTTTTGGGCGTTTTGCCCTGTTCCGTTGTTTGGAATGTATTCTTTTGTCTCGTCATTGTGCTTCTTTCTCTGTGCTTATTTCTATGTAGTAGGTGAGTTGGCTACATCTCCTGATCTTGGAGAAGTAGCCTCATGTAACAGATGCCTTTTGATGCCCAGCAGTATGCTTCCCTCTTGTCACTAGTCCAAATGATCCAGGAGTGACCGCTTTGTGGGCTACTTGTGTCCTTCTGCTGTGTCAGGGTTGCTCTTAATGCAGGTACCCAGGAAGTCTAGTCTTTCCTTGCCTGGCCAGCTCTTTGTAAATCTGGTTTGGGGAGCCTCAGCACCATTGGCTACAAGGTCTAACAGTACACTCCTAATGCAGCTTTTCCAGTAATTGGGTAGGTACCCAGTGTGGCTTACACTTGCTATAGGCTTCAGGCCTACAAGGCTGTTTTCAGTTCTCTTAGGGGTGCAGCTGTGTGGTTCTGGCCCTAAGTATGGGAGTACTCATTTGTTTCAAACTTTGGAAGGTGGTGCTGATTCTTTTTATGGCTACTTGTGAAGCACAGGTCTTCTGTCACTGATAAGCTTCACCCCCCACAGGACCACACACACTGTCAACACAATCCTGGTCCACGCACCCTTCCCAAGCCCCTGAAGAATACCCCAATGCCCCACTGCAGAGGCCCCCACCTCTCCACCAATGCCCCTGACAGTTCACCTGGTCCTCACACAGGCCCTGACCCACAGAGGTGGACACACTTGCCTGCCTGTAGATGATCAAGGCACCCAGTCAATGCAGGCCAAACAGTAGCCTGAGGGCTTGCTGTTGAACATTTCCAGTCCCTAAAGTGGGCTGCCTGCCCTGGCTGAAGTAGATTAAATCTGCACTCTAGTGGATGTGACAGACTCCTGGGTTAACAGGCCAGGGGAAGAACTTCAATGGCGTCTGCTGGGGTCTATCTCAGCCTGCCTGGACTAGTTGACAACAATGGCTACAACCAATGTCTCAGTCTCTGGAGAGGTCTCTCCTCTCACTGAGATGCACCCAGAGCCTACCAGGTGAGTCTCTTTTCACCAAAGGACTGTCACCCTTCTTTCTGGTGATTTTAGGTTGCTCTCTGATTCGGATGAGTTTGTGCATGGACCCTTTAAGACCAAGATTTTTCTGACTTTGATCTGATGGCTTTTCTGGCTGTATTCCCTCTTGCAGTTAATAGCCAGCAAAGCCAGATAGTAAGACCCTCTTCTCAGTTGTGCCGAGTCTGAAGGATGTTTACAGCACTATCAGGCCCCTACTCAGCACCTCACTCCTCCAGGAAGGTCTGCATACCTTATGGTGGCTCCTGCTTGGCAAGCTGAGAAATTCTGCTGCTCTTGAAGGTGGCCTTTTTTCTCTCCAGAAGGAATTTCTACCTCTTCTGCCTTAGTCATGACTGTCCCTTGTTGTGGGGGTTATTTTTATCCTGTTTTCATTTGCCTATCCAGGGTAATTTTTCCAAAAATAATTGTAACCTGGTTGTGTTCATGGGAGGAGATGAATTCAGAGCCTGCCTACACCACCATCTTGATGATATCTCTCCTCTTTCATTTCTAATTTTGTGGATCTGGGTCCTCTCTCTTTTTCCCTTGGTTAGAGTAGCTAAAGGTTTGTCAATTTTGTTTATCTTTTCAAATAAAAATATTTTTCAAATAATAACTTTATAGCTAATGGATTTTGCCCACAAAGTGAATTTTTTCTTTTTCCCCCAGCTTTATTTTGTTAAAATTAGCAAATGGTATTGTAAGATATTTAAAGTGTACAGCATGATAATTTGATATACATATACATTGTGATAGGATTCCTCCATGAAGTTAATTAACACATTCATCATCTCACATATTTACCTTTTTTGTGATCAGAACATTTAAGTTTTACTCTATTAGCAAATTTCAATTTTATGATACAATGTCATCAACTATAGTCATCATGTTATATAGTAGATTCTCAGACTTTGTTGCTCTTACAACTGAAAGTTTGTACCCTTTTATTAGCCTCTCCCTCTTCCTTCATCATCCAGGACCCTGGAAACTAATTTTCTACACTCTGTTTTATCAATTTGACCTTTTTTCTCTGTTTAGATTCCACATATAAGTGAAACCATGCAGTATTTGACTTTGTCTGGCTTATTTTATTCAGCAAAATGCCCTCCATGTTGCTGCAAATGACAGATTTTCTTTCTTTTAGGCTAATATAACGTGTGTGTGTGTGTGTGTGTGTGTGTGTGTGTGTGTGTATATGGCCCAACTCAATTCATTGGGCTGCAATATGCAAATGTAATTATGATGCTGGTGATAGCTACCATGAGTTGAATGACTACTACATGCCTAGAACTTCTAAGTAGTTTAAATATATTTAGGATCTCTGAACATTTTATTTAATTTTACATACCCTTCTAAACTCTTCTGATTTTAGATAAATAATGATTTTTGAATTCTATTATTAATAATACAAGCCTTGTGATTTTGTACAATACTTAATATTTTTCAGTCTTTTACGTATACTATCTCAGTCTTGATATTAAAAGCAACTTAATGAAGCAGATAGGATAGGGATTCATTAAATACAAAAGGAAAAAATCAAAACAAAATTCCCTTTGAATGGTATGCTACTTAATATGTAACTATATCTAATAAAGTAATGGATAAGTAAAAAATGAGTTCTGAAAGTGCCAGGCCTGAAATGGTAGTGATCTATTTAATGAGATTGATATTGTTTACCTGAAGTTGTAGATGTCCTTATGGATGTGGCTTCTCAATAGACGTTCAGAAATCTTTGTCCTAGAGCCAATATCTCAATAAAATTTGAGAGAAATTTCTGTCTGGTATTCTTTTTTTTTTTTTTTTTTTACTTTTTATTGAGACTATGATAGTTTACAACCTTCTGAAATTTCAGGTGTACATTACTGTTTGTCAGTCATGTTGTAGGTGATGTTGTAGGCGAGGTGCACCACTTCACCCTTTGTGCCCACTCCCCACCACCCTTTTCCTCTGGTAACCACTCATCTGTTCTCTTTGTCTACATGTTTAACTTCCACATATGAGTGAAGTCATACAGAGATTGTCTTTCTCTATCTGGCTTATTTCACTTAATACCCTCAAGGTTCATCCATGTTGTTATGAATGGGACGATTTTATCCTTTTTTATGGCTGAGTAGTATTCCATTGTCTATCTATATATGTGTCTGTGTGTGTGTGTGTGTGTGTGTGTATATATATATATATACATATATATATGTATACACACATATATATACCATATCTTATTTATCCAATCATCAGTTTATGGGCATTTAGGTTGCTTCCAAGCCCTGGCTATTATAAATAATGCTGCAATGAACATAGGGGTGCATGAGACTTTTGCAATTGCTGATTTCAAGTTCTTTGGATAGATACCCAGTAGTGGGATGGCTGGGTCATATGGTATTTCTATTTTTAATTTTTTGAGAAATCTCCATAATGTTTTCCATAGTGGCTGTACAAGTTTGCATTCCCATGTCTGGTATTCTTTTATATCCCAAAAGAATACTCCATAAGTGTCTAGGATTCTGTTGTTAAGGGTACAGGCTTTTGGCTTGTGTCAGCTATATGGGATTCTTTTTTAACTTCACTTAAAATGGTGTGAAAGGGTACATATCAACCTGATAACAATGGTACAGTACAAAGTTTGGGGCTTTTAATCAGTGGGGATTCTCTACCTTTCTTTAATGGTTGTAATGTTTATAAGGATAATCTACATTAATAGATCAATTAAAATTAATAAAAACTCATTTGAAGTCATTGAATATTTTTAGCACCTATGTAGTATAGAATATTGTTAGGCTATGCTGGAAGTCTGTGCTATCACATTGTATTCTGAGTTACCTTAACAGCATATAGCAGTGAACAAGGGTCTGTGGCAGCTATAGCTGCACATGACATCTTTCCTTTGAATTCACTTTTTTGAAGATTTTTTGGAAGCATTAATTTAACTGGTGAGCTATTTTTAGTCATATTAAAATGCGCATGGATATATGGAGTAAGCATTTGATAACTGTAAGTATTGATTGAATAAATTATGAACATTTGGGCTGCTGGGAAAGAGAGTGAGTACAAAAGAAAGAGATTATCTAACCATTTTACTGGTTCTGGCTTTGATGGGGCCTAAGTCTAGTTCAATTTGGGATGATAATGGACATTAAAATGCTGCTCTATAGGGAGAAGGCAAACCTTTCTATTTCAAAGTAAAAGTTGACCTTGTCCATGCAGACAACATTAGACATTTGATACTATTGAGTTTGTTGATTTCAGAGGTGTTTATAAGAGGTGTTTTCTATATTTATGAAATAAATGGCCAGGTTAATATTCTGTCAAAATTTTTTCTGTGTTTGTGGAAATGAGTTTAAGATTCTACCTTTGTATAGGAATTAAAAGTTATTTGCCTTTATTTTGCAGGGGCCCTGTTTAGCCTGATCCTCAGCCTATTTGTACTATGGAAGGAATATGCTGTTGACTTCCCAAAATACATATCTATAGAAAGGAGCAACAGGTGTGTCCCAGAGAACGTCTTCATTGATGTGCAGTATGGATGGTCATTCATGTTTGCTGCTTTTGGTACTCCCTTTGTATGCATGTCAGGGATTATGTTTCATTTCATTGGTCGGGAGCTTGATGAATTTCATAAGTGAACAAAATAAAATGCCAAAAGACCATAGTGAAATTCTCTGGGCATATCACTGATGGACACTTGAATAAAGGTGAAGAAAATCTCAGGTTTCAACCTTTGTCAAGTGCTCAGAGCATTACTTATTTACTGATGAGTAAATATTGATTACATGTTATTGCCAAATGAATGAAATTTGAAGAGTGGTGCTATAACAGTAAAAGAACACTTAAGAAAAGTCATTTCAAAGGTGACTAGAATGGGTTAATTTGGTCTCAGTTTACAGAGACAAAAAGACTAGCTCTGGTTTCCTTCATGCATTTATAAATAGTCAGCAAGAGAGTGATTTCAAACTTTGGTACCATGATTTCATTTTCAGTCTTTCCAAAGCTGATCTAATTCGCAGTAAGGTGTTTCTTTTCTGCAATTGGTCGAGTCCATTTTTTTTTAAATAACTGATTAACCATAACTAACATACCTGACCAGAAACTATTCTCAATTTAAAGCTCATGAATCTGCCAGGAGACATACAGATCATTTTTTGCGTCATTTCCCTCAGCTGACAGACTTTAAACTGTGGACACTGAGTTATACATGCATATTTTAATAGGCTGAACAGGAAACAGCTACATCTGAAAGGAAAAGTGTTTCTATATCTTCATGTCCCTTATTTGTATCCTTCCAACACAAAGAGATCTGTACTTGAGCAGGAGATTTATAAAAATATTAAAAACTTAGAATGCTCCATTTGAATAAATGCAATTAAAGATCATAGTTTCAAAATGAAAAACAGTTCTATCATAGCAAGAGGATGACTTGCATCCAGAGAAAGTTAGTTCTAGCCTGGAGGATAGGAAAGTATGAATCTATTTCTGTGAATAATTTTGTTCACCTTTGTTAAAAAGTCAACTGTGTTAAACTGTAGTAATGAGGAAAAATAGTTAACATATTCATTAATTGGATCCTGTTTTCACCTGTATTGTTAACTCAAAATACTTCACAATTTAAACCACATCCACGTGCTCTTTAACCATTGCTATTTATTATTTAAAAAAATCTGAACAGAGTTAATGAAAAATCTGGAGATAATTTAAGGGGACATCCATGGGGGCAAAATTCTCCTAGATTAATTATTAATTTGTACCAAAATCTAAAATAAAAATATAGACTCACACATTGAAATCATTAATAGGGTAAAAGCTGGCCTATAGGTCTTTTTGAGGATTCTTACGGGCTCTGGTCAGGCTGTGAACTTCATAAGGGGAACTACTTGAGTGGTCACTATTAATGAAAATGTATCACTGATATGTTTTAATTTCCTAAGGTTTGAGCGCATTTGTAGTGACCCTGACTCAGTCAATATTCTGAGATAGTTGTAATACTTATGCTACCATAATAAAAGCTCCAGTAACTGCTAATTTTCCTTCCATGCTGTGGTTACTGGTACCTATTCAATCATTATTATGTAAGATTTACATGAATTTTATTTAGTATGATCCAAATTACTATGGATATTACTTTAGAATTGTCCAATTATCTGTACCAAATGATACCTTTTGTTTATTTTATTGGATTTGTACACTTTAAAATTTTACTAATAAAATGCATGTTAAACTATGAACACTTGGTGTATCAGTTGGTATATTTGTTGCACATATATGATCTCTTTCACAGGTAAGGCAGAAATTCTGAAAGGGAGTAAAAAGTGTAACATATCTTCAAAGTGAATGGATCTTAAAGATCATCTAGTCATGACCCCTCAGTATTACACATGAAAAAAACTGAGGCCCTGAGAGATGAAGTGTCTTGCGTAGACATGTGTATATGACTATCAGACCTGGAAACCCAAATTTGTTTTGTTCCAGTCTCAGCCTATCAATAAGCAATCTCGTGGTTTGACTGGTCCTTGTGGCTCTTATGATGATTGCAAGACACACTGCAACAGTAGCTATCAGGAAACTTTGAAAAAGTAAGGGTTTATTATTTACAAGACCTGGAAATTGCACAGTGCACCTGGGGCCACATAGTGAGTTCGCAGGTATATGTATATATAGAGAGAGGGTGCACAAGCCTGAAGTTCTCCTTTTATTGAAATTGAGGGTAGGGGCCTAGGGTTTTGCAGGCTCACTCTTTATTGCTGAATTTAAAACATAAGAGTGGGAATTTAAAGCATGGAAAGAGAAAAAATAAGAGGCCCAAGTGGTCAGTTATTAAAATTAACCAAGATCTCTAAAACAAAGGAGACTCAGTGGGGAGGAGTTGGCCTGGCTCTTTATCTAATTGTGTCCCTGGCCATGTGTTCCTTTGAGATAGCCCTCTTTGAAGTGGATGCCTCTTTGAAGTAGATGCCTTGGCAATCAAAGCTTAAGTCAGGCACTTGCATTACAAAAAAGAAAAAAAAAAACAGCAACAATTGTCAGGGCTTATACTACAAAATTCTATTCTCTTTTGAAGTTTAGAATGTCAATTGATTTCCATGTGAATCAAGCCAGTGGCAACTAAATAGTGTGTAGGACAACAAGCCTAAATTTCACAATTTGCAGGGAAGTTTTCACTTTTCAGTGGATCAACAGGCTCTTGTTAAGATATATCGGTTGTATAGAGGGAGAATGAGGATGCCCATGACTTGAGCTAAGCCATTCCTCATAAGTGGGATAGCTACATCTTAGAGGAACTCAGAGAGGGCATAATTCATTCTTAGCTGACAAGATTTTTAGGGTAAACAGACTTAATAATGTCTCCAAATTATCCATAGTTAATCTTCCTACTCTATAATTTATAAAATACTCAAGAAATACTGAATGAGCTTACCAAACGATTCTTCTCACCTGATCTGCCCATAGCTTTGGGACTATTTTAAGGTTCAGAAGTAGATGGTGCTGTGTGTTTGTACCATGGAAGGTAGTAGGAAGAAGGAGCAGAGTTTGGGAATAAGGGAGAATAGCACACCTCCTCCTAAATACATTAATCTCCTATTATCTTGTGAATGTGTATCCTTGGCACTATTCCTCTTATCTTGAGAATGTGGAGAAGAAAAGGAGAAAGGCAAGTTTTAAAGTCAGATCATGTTTCTTTTCTCTTTACACAACTGTCTCTCTTTCCTTCTACATCTTTCATCCTGGAGGAATTCCAGCATGTGCTGCTGCTGCTGGTCTTCTCCTTGAATTAATGTTGTATGTAGCTTTTGAACTTTGGATTGGTAAGATCTCCAGTGCCACATTTTGGTCATGAACATAGAGTGAAAGGGCCGATAAAGTGACTCCCTTTATTTTTGATTGAGACCACTTATTTTTGCCAAGTCTGGACAAAGTGCATCTTTGCTGTTGTTTGTAGATAAATGTGGTTTTCTGGGGAAAGGAAATGTGCATAAATGTTTGGAACTGAAAGAGAGTTAGTAGTAAACATTTTACATTCATTGACATTTCACTGATACACATTTTAAATTCAGTGATTTAGCAGGAGTAGCTTTGACTATAAAAATTGAGAGGATGAGATTTGAAGATCCTATTACGGATGAATTTTATCAAAATTAATATCTACACTTTTGCCGCATTGTATATTGGAATTTCAAAGCATTCGATTTTTCATTATTAATGTTTAAAACAGACTGGTGATTGGGGTAGAGACATAGGGATAAATATAGAAGAGAGAAGTGGGGAATTAAATAGGGTAGGTGATGCTCTATGTAGAATGAGGATTTGGAGCTTAGAATTACTTCTCTTTTAGTGAAGATCATCTGTGAAATTTTTAAATGACAAATCAGTGATTGTTGCAATGAAGCATACACTTTATTTTTGTATTACATTCTTGGTAGTGGGTTTTAAAATGACAGCCACTACTGTTTATTTATCCTCCTACAGAAAGACTAAGTACACTTTAGACTTACCAATTGCACACAGTGGAGGGCCCACCAAGACTGTACATATAACAATAGAATCCCCTCTCTCTCAAAAACACTGAAAACTAAGTCATTTGACACTTTGAAATACACTCATATTCAAAGGTTTTATTTAAGCCCAGTTTTACATGTTTTTAAATGACACCTCTTAGATTATACTTATGTTCCATTGGCACCCCAAATTGTAATTCTTTCCCATAAATTGTCTCTTTGGATAATATTTTTGTCATTTAATTAGCTGTTAAATATAGAGATGAAATTGTATGATTAAATAGAATAAAAGTATATAATTTAGAAGCAGAAGAGGTCAAGATTTAGTCCCTTACCTCTCATTCTTCCCATAAAACAACTTGAGCATGTAGAAACGGTATCTCCAAAAGGAAAACAGGGCCCAGAAGCAACAGAAAGCAACCTGAAGTCTATGGCTTATTGATATCCAAAACAATTAGTAACTAGGGCCTGAAATTGTAACTATGAAAGTGAATTCTCTCTTAGACAATATGTTGATTATTTTTCCCCATCATTTCTTTTTAAAAAGTTACACTAACTATCAAAACATTTATGGAATTTTTAACTCAATCAGGTATTCATGGCATGAGAAAGAGCCATCATTAGAGATTTAGTCATTCTATACCTGATTTAAGACTAGTAATAGTTTAAAACATTTGCTTTTTTTAGAAAACTCATTACTTGACATATATTTCTATTAAAATATACAGTAAAATGTAATATATTCTAGTTGAAACCAGTCTGGTACTAACATGTTAATCCTATACTGTGCCTTATTTCTCTTGGGCCATACAGCGTATACTAGCTAAAAAACAAATTATGAGCTAAATTGTTTTTTATTCAGACTCAGTTTTCCAAAGTGGCAGAACTATCAGGTGATATAGCTAGAAAATGAGAGAGTAGTAATTCAGTTTTGTCGGACTATTGCTGGGCTTCAAGGGGTTTTGAGGTGGATTAGGAATGTAGATGAAAGGTTAACTAGAGCCTAGACAAATCAAACCCTTGCTTAATATAAATTTGAGCTGTATCTGTTTTTAGTATAAAATAATTTTATAAAAAGGAGCTCATATCTGTGATTTAGTTAAAAATACAGCTATCCAGATTCAGGACACAGTCAACCTAACTGCCTAATAATCTCAATCTCCATACACAAATCTAATGTAGAGAATAATGACCCTGGGTACCTGTGAATGATTCAGTTATCAAAGAAAAAATATGATAATGATTTGTAGACCAAAATTACTGAGGCAGGGAAGTAGATTGAGTGTATTTTGAGATTTAAAAAATTGGGTTGCAACATAAAGATATTTCCATTTGACTGTCATTTAATAAACAATTTATAATTTCCTTTTGTCTCTTCAACTTTGGTGATACTGTATACTATTCTTTTAATTTACCTGTTTGTAGGAAAGACTGACCAGAAGCAGCTAAAGTTATACATATATATTTTAAAGACATCAATTCCTAAGTGAGTTAAAACTTTACAATTATTTCCTGAATTTGCCTTGAAGGAAAGATCTCAAAACATAATGAGAACCCATTCATTACAATCCAATGCTGGTGGTGGATCCAAACAAGTGATGAACCTAGAAGAATACCTACTGTGAGACAGATCAACAAATGAAAATGAAAGCTTTTTCCCTCTTTCTTTCCTTCACTACCTCTTTCCAAAGAGATACTTAGCAACTTAAAAAGTTACAAGAAATTCTACAAAATGAAAATTAAGAATAGCACGTTCAACGTCAAACAAAGATGGACAAACCTGTAAGTTCTCTGGGAAGGAAGAGCCAACAATTTGAGAAAGTGAACTGGGTCTTCTAAGTGGTCTTTGTATACTCTCTGTAGCTTAAGGAACAAGCAGTTGGCCTCTTATGTTACTATAGTCATACTTGGCCCTATAAGGAGTTCACAAATCCCTAAGGCTTAAATTTAATCTCCCTCTTAATGTTCATGAAATGAAGTATTACTCAGGGAACATATTCGTTTCCCAATTCATGTTCTTTTTGTCTTAGCCAACTTGAAAGTATTAGACTAGGAAGATGTCCAATAATAAGGAAATATTCATCAAGAACTAACATTCATGCTGCCTGTCTTCATCACAGTAGGCTAACTACTGTAACAAACAATTCTCAGTCTCACTGGCTTAATACAATAAATGTTCAGTTTTCATGTTATATGCTCATGTGGTTCAGTGGGTTTGGTGGGGCATATTCCCAGCACAGTCATCCAGGGAACAATCATTTTTCCAACTTGTGATTCCATTCTTTTCTAGATTCCAAGAGTACTCTCCATTCACCTGGCTTAGTAAAGAGAGAGAACATGGGGTATTGTGTGAGAGGCCTTTATTAGTTAGGTCTAGAAGTGGTATATATTACTTTCATCCATATTTTATTGCCACAAACTCAGTGATAAAGATTGTATCTGATGTCAAGGGAAGCTAGGAAATGTAGTTCAGCTGTTGGTTCAGGAACAGAAGAGAAACATCTGGTAAACAACTAGTGAAGCTCTGCTTCACTCTCTTCCTTGGGGGAAATAAATTCTCCACTTGGGACTCTTGCAATATTGACTACCATACCTTGTTATACAGAAATATGTGTTTCCTCTGTATTGTTTTTCATACAAGTAAGGTGATTGTATAATTTGTTGTCCAAAATAGGATACTTTTCTTAAAAGGGATGCTATTAATTATGCTGAGACAGTTGGCAGTTACTTATTTAAGGTACTGTCTTGGGCAAACATGGACATGTATCCAACCCCACATATAGGCCATAGTTGCCTTTAGAGCTAGGACAATGAATGTTTGTATATCCCAATGGTATCTTGCACAGTGTTGAGCACTCAAGTGATCAGTAAACACCTGGAAGTTGGAAAACATTGTGGAATGAGGTCTTCTAAAAAAATTTTGTTTCCTTTGAGGATGAGTTTCTATCATTTTTTCTTTCTGACTTTCCCATGGTCACCTGCAAAGAAACAGTTTCAAGAGCTATCATCATATAGTCATTTAATACCGGCTAGGATCTGTTTGCCATAATGTATTGAGTATAGTTAGTGGCCATTTAAAAGTAGTAGGTTGTTCATATCACTATGCTGTCCACCAGTTGGCAACAAAAAAGGGGTGACATCAACCCCTACATTTTCAAAAAATTATCTTCTCTGCTTTAATATTGTCATGACATAAGTGAGGTATGAATTGCTGTACTATCTTCAGATTTTGAGATTAAGAGGGCCAAGTAGGAGCATACTCACAGGAGAATGATTAAGACTGAGTAAGGATTTGAAACTTTACAATATGAAAAATTAGTTGGACAAACTAGGGATCTGTGGACTGGAAAAGGTAAAGCTAATAATGTTCATGATAACTTTATTCAAAAGTTCAGGGGGATGAAAGATTAGGTTTCTAGGATGGGTAGAATGAGGGCTAGTGGGTGGAAGATAAAGGGAGGGAGATTCGTGGCTGTAAATTAAGGAAGAAAGAGGCACAGCTGACAGGAGACTGAACTGTCTCAGGTGGGAGAAACTTTATAGGCTAGACAACTAATCAGTGGGGATGTTAAGCAAGGATTCAATCATCTTATTGGTAGGGCAAGTTGAAATAGGAAATATTCAGTATTTATTCCAAACTGACATGCAATTCATTGATTCTCTTTAATGATAAAGAGACCATACAAATGCTACATCTAATTTCTCATACTTTTATTAAGACTGTATTAACTCTTAGAGATTCTTTTTAGTCAAACAAGCCACTGACACCCCATTACATGCTTCCAAAGCCCCCAAGGCCTGTTTGCTGTACTTTGACTACTTTTTCATGCAACCCTTCATATTCTTCTTCAGGTTAGGTATAATTTTGAATAATATTCATATAAGTTAGATGAATATGAACGCTGGGGGAATACTACATACTCAGATGAATGCCTTCTCTTCTATAACATGTATCTGTGGGAAAACTTGCTTGTTCTTTCATGCCACAAACCAAAAGCTGCCGCATACAGTAAGTATGATTTAGCTGATGTGGAAATAGAGCCATTGTTTGGAAGCTGGTATTTCTATGTATGGAAAGGGTAGAAAACCTTTCAAACTGTATAAAAGACCTGCTAAATTAGCAGTATTAATCATCAGAATGGGTTCCACTGTACAATTATTTAGATAAGGAAAATCGTGTTTTATAAGTTAGAGATGATGCCTATCACATTAAAATGTACAATTCTCACAGTAAAGATCATTATTTCATGAGGTAATGAAAAGTCATCTATTCAGTCTTATCAATAATGAAATTTCTCTTTAGCTCAGTGCACAACCTTCTTATTCCAGGGCTTGATTGAAAAAGATATGCTACAATTTCAGCAACTAAAATGAGTGCCTATTGGTACATTGGACACTCCCATTTCAAGGGCCATTTCCCAAAGTCCTAGGATCTCAGAAAGTAACTGAAGATGGGCATGAGCAGTCTGACTAAGCTGTGCCTTTCCAGAAAGCTCTGCCAAATGGTCTTGATAATAATTCCACTTTAAAACATCAGTTCCTGGCAAAATTGTAATGGAAGACAAGTTGTCTTTAGTCTCTAATTTCTCCTTTCAGCTACTCCTTCCCACAAAGACTACTCTCTCATTCTGGCTATTTAGTCTTGAGGCAATGTTCCATTCTCAGGAGATGTCTTTTTCTGCTATTTCCCTTCCCTTCTTTATTACCCATTGAAACGGTTCTTTATGCGTTCCATCCCCAGAGATCTTTCATCTGTGCTGGGAAACAAATAATTTTGAGGTCGACTTGCTCATCGTGTATTACTTTTCCTGGCATTTTATTATTTTTTCTTCTTTGAAATAAATGGTCTTTGATGGTGGGACCATCTAACAGCAGGTAGGCCCATGGTGGTGATGGTAGCGCTACATGGAGTCTGTTGGAGGTACTTTTGGAATGAAGGCCAGCTTGGTACACTGATTTGAATATCCTAATTTAGTAGGACTTCTACGTGTCCCAGGAATTCATATTTTCATAATGTATCCAGGTGGTTGTCACATGCACTGAGGTTTGTGAAGCACTGCTTTGTGTTAGTGCTTCTTAAATGTTAATGTGACATAAATTGTCATAGAATCTTCTTAAAATGCAGATTCTCATACAGAAGGTCCAGGGTAGGATTCTGCATTTCCAACAAACTTCCAGGTGATGCTGATGCTGCTGGTCCAGGGAACATACCTTGAGCAGAAAGGATCTAGAGGATTAATATTTTAATGACATCAATATTTAATAATGATCACTTAATAATATCAATATTGATATCACACATAATTTTAAGAGACCAAGAGACTGGATTATTGATTTTTTTAAGTTCCCCAGGTGATATTAATGTGAAGCTAAGATTGAGCGCTATGTGTTTATATAGTTATTGCCTCTTTCACCTGTTTGTAGGGGCAGATGTTGCTATGTCAGTGAATGACACCTGAATATTTACAAGGTAATACAAGTTAAAGTTGTATAGGATAGTGATTAAGAATATGGGTTGATTAAGAATAATGATGTACACCTGAAACTTATATAATGTTGTAAACTAATGTTACTTCAATAAAAATTTAATTAAATAAAAACAGACTATGAGTTCCAAAGTCCTACTGAATTGGTTTGCATACTGTTTCCACCCCTTAATAATTGTGTAACTTTGTGCAGACTAGTTTACATTATTAAGCATCAGTGTCCTCACCTGTAAACAGGACCAAACGAAATAATGCATATAAAGTATATTAAGCTCTCAGTACATGAGAACTATTATTTTTAGTTATTGTTATATTTAGTGAATTCTCCCACTGAAGTGCTTCAAATGTCAGAGGGAAGTGAATATATATTCCTTGAGAGTGGGGGCTACTCATCTAAGAGAGTTATTTTTCTTTGGAAACTCTTGTTTCACTTTTTAAAAAATCATGCCAATTTTAAATTATGCTCCACTGTGTATCTGTGTATTTATTGTAAACCTATAAATTAATTATCCATAGTGTCACAAAATGTGAGAAAAACTGCTGTACCAGGGAGCTATTTCATGTTTTCCTTATAGTTTTGCAAATTCCCTTTTGCATTATTGAATACTCTTTTTAGTACCCTGATAGTATCATGGGGACATTGAGCAAAGACTTCTGCTTTTTTATTATGTGACTCCTCTATCACAAGGGGAGGGTGTGGATAAGTTTGATCTCCACCTCAGCTTCCAGACACAGCTGGTTTAACCAGATGTGTGCAACTTATCCAAAGCTCACCAATCTATATGAAACATGTTATCAAAAACTTCACTCACATGGGGATAATATGGATTTTTTTTAAGAATCAGATTTTTCTCAGTCACACATTTGAGCTTGGAAATACCTTATCAATCAATAATTCGATAGTAGGAGAGCACATGAAAAGACTCACAAGGAGATGCTGAGACTGAGAAAATTAAAAATGTGATTTTAACCAGAAGAAGAAGCTATCTCACAGATTCAGGCTAATTTCGTGGGCAAAGTAGAGTTTCTGAGATCTAACAGCATTGGAGGCCAATTCCTGGTTGCCATCAAAGAAGCCTGTGGTAAAATTGTGAAATTATCAAACATTACATTTGGAGTCGCAGACTCTGTTTTTATCTCCTTTCCTTGATTCAAATGAGGATCCCCCTATTCTTTGTAGAATTCTAGTCATTTTAAGTTGATAAACATTTATTTACTATGCACCAGTCACTGGACTAAGTGCTGTGGAGTAAATATGACACAATCCTTGTCTTTAATGAGATACAAATGTCTATTTTGCAGTGTTGTTGTGAGGATTAAATGAGATAACCAATGTTAAAGCACCAGGAATAGCTCAAAATAGTACTTAACATTCTTCACAGACTGTTGCATTCATATTCTATCATAGAAGCTTGCATTAGTCCCCTGAAAAGTTATCCACTCATCCACAACTTTTGGGGGGCTATATAGCACATGTGTTTAGATACTGTAATAATCTATATTTTAAAGGATGCTTTCCTATTTCAGCCTTTCTCTAATTATTATTGCTGCATCTTTCCAGGTACTTCTGCTCCCACAGGACCACACCAATGCTTCTGCTGGGTACTGCCAGTGTTGATAGCTAAAGATACCAAGGATTGAAAGTAACATTGTGTTCTTTGGAGCCCCGGGTAGATCAAAAAGCACCATATTCCACTCAAAAGCCTGGGGAGGGGTATTTGTCATTTATCTGTCTCTGCCTTCTTCAGTGTTATATTTTTCCAAATGGTTAGCAAGGCAGTGTTTATTCCTAAGTGTTTCCAGAGTTTGAAGTTGACAGCTCTTTCAGTTTTTAGTCATAACGCTTTCTTCCCTTTCATTATGGGACTCAGACTTGAGTCCATGGAATAATGAATGAATTAATTAAAGAATTTTTTATCAGGCACTGCAGATATAGCAGTGGTCAAGACAGACACACTTATTGACTCTCAGAATCTTATAGATTAGTGGGATGGCAGATATTTTATAAATAATAACACTATTGACCATATACACAAAATTGTGATAAGTTCTATGAAGAGAAAATAGAAATTTACAAGGGATACTTGGGGAGACAAACATAGATGGAATTTTGAAAGCATTACATGATTTGAGAGACAATGAATGCACATGTCGATCCCTAAATATTGTCACAACTAATCTCTCTTTTATGATTAAGGCCGTGTCTCCAGAAGATCACTAACATGCAAATCTGTTTTATGAATGACATTACAAAATTAGTTTTAAAAATTCTTTAGGACCTCATACCTGTTAGAATGGCTATTGTTAAAAAGACAAGAAATAACAAATGTTGGTGAGGATCTGGATAATAGGGAACCCTTGTGCACTGTTGGTGGGAATGTAAACTGATGCAGACCCTATGTAAAACAGTATGGAGGTTCCTCTAAAAATTAAAATTAAAACCACCATATAATCAAGCAATTTTACTTCTAGGTAGTTATCTTAAGCAAATGAAAGAACTAACTCAAAAAGGTATATGCACCTTTATGTTCATTGGAGCATTATTTACAATAGCCAAGATATGGAAACAACCTAAGTTTCCATCAATGGATGAACGGATAAAGAAAATATGGTGTATATATACAATGGAATGTTATTTGGCCATAAAAAAGAATTAAATTCTGCCATTTGCCACAATGTGGATGGACCTTGAGGGCATTATGCTGAGTGAAATATTTCAGACAGAGAAAGACAAATACCTTATGATCTCACTTATATGTGGACTCTAAAAAAAAAAAAGCTCATAGATATAGAGAACAGATAGATGTTTGCCAGAGACAGAGAGTGGAGGGTGGGCAAAATGGGTGAAGTGAGTCAAAAGCTACAGACTTCCAGTTATAAAATAAATTAAGTCATAGGATTAAAAAAAAAAGATTCTTTAGGAAAAAAAAAAACAAACAGTAAATGGATTTTAGGACCGGTCAGTTTTGATAGTGGATAAAGAATAAGTGAAGAGTATGCAGAAAGAGTTGTAGAATAGACTCCAGTGAGTTGCTTAGTCCGGGGCTCTGGACATCTGAGGGGAAACACAAAAACATCATTTCTTTGAAATGACAAATATTAATTCACGATTTTGCATAAGATGAGTTCCATCCATAAGTCACCTGATAACATGTTTCAATGTATTTAATGTGAATCCCACATTGGGAGGTCTGAACCTTAAAAGAATTAATTAATTCATTCATCAAATAATTATTGACAGCCTACTGTACTTGAGACCTTGTTCATCAGTGAACAAAATAGACAAAGATCCCTGACTTCATGGATCTAATATTCTAATGGGGGAGATAGGAAATAAACATAGTAAATCTGTAAAACATATATCATGTTAGATAGCAGTAAGTGCTAAAGAACGAAAAGCAGGGAAAAGGAATATGAAATGTTGGGGGACTTACAATATTTGAGTAGTTTAGGGAATCCTCACTGAGCACGACATTTGAATGAAAGAAATGAAGAAAGTGAAGAAACTAGCAATCTGGGAAAAGAGCATTCTAAACAGGGGGTACAATGATTGCAAAGGCCTGCAGCAGCTTGCCCTCTCTTTTAGGCTCATTGTTTTCCATTGGTTAATTTAACCTTCTTTCCCTGTCCCAATACCATTCTATTTTAAAGTCACTGTAGAACACTTGATATCCATTCTTCAAGTTTGTCTTGGCTAGTCTTGGACCTTTGAATTTCATGCAAAGTTAGGATTAAATTTGTTAATTATTACAAAAGATATTCTCGGATATTGATTGAGATTATGAGAATCTGCAGACTAATTTATGAATAATTGACATCTTTCCAATACTGAAACTACCAATTCATGAGCATATTTTCCTCCATTTATTTCAATCTCCTTTACTGCAATAATGAAGTATAATTTTGTATATATGTGAATTTCACATCTTTTATTACATCTCAGTTTTTTTTCTGTTTAAAAAGATAATGTTATGGAATAGCATTTTCTAGTTATTATTGGTCAATAAATAAACAAAGTCAAGGCCAGCCCAGTGGCGCAGTGGGTCAGTGCACACGTTCCACTTCGGCGGCCCGGGGTTTGCCGGTTCAGATCCTGGGTGCGGACATGGTACCGCTTGGCACGCCATGCTGCGGTAGGCGTCCCACATATAAAGTAGAGGAAGATGGGCATGGATGTTAGCACAGGGCCAGTCTTCTTCAGCAAAAAGAGGAGGATTGGCAGCAGTTAGCTCAGGGCTAATCTTCCTCAGAAAAAAAAAAAAACCCAACGTCATACACATTACTTTCCATGTAGAAGTGCATCAGAGTTATCCTACAACTATTACTATAGATAAACTAAGTTATATAATTTCAAAAATAACCTAGAAACAATTTGATTGAATTTCCTTCTTTCCATATAGTTTTAAAATGATATAAACAACAATAACAGTGAGAACAGAAAATAGAACTTATAGATATTAAATTTTTAAATATTTTGGGAACTGAGTTGTAGTCTAAGCAATTAAAATGTAGCTATACTTGATGTTTTATAATGTAATTACAAATATTATTTTTTGAAATATCATTTTATAATTATTTATTTCTAAGATATAGAAGTTTATTTGATTTTAAAATATGGCCCCTATATCTAACAACCTTTCTAAATTAATTTATTAATTCTAATAACTGTTCTGTAGAACCTCTTGGATTTTCTATGTACACAAACATATCGTCTGTGGTTAATGATGATTTTACTTATACTTTTACAATTTTTATGACTTCTATTTATATTTACTTCCTTTATAACACTGTCTGGTACTTTCAGTATAATGATGAATAGAAGTGGTGATAGTGGACATCTTTGTATTTTTTCCTACTCAGCATGAAAGTTTTCTATAATTTACTATTAATTATGATCTGTTCTTTAGGTTTTCTAAGATATTCTCTGTGAGATCGAGAAATAAATAGAAGAAGGTGTTATTATGTTCCTGGTATCCTCAGAATTTTGTCATGAAAAGGTGCTGAGTTTTTATTTAAAAAAGTTTACCATATGTCAAGAACATCATTACTATTTTCCTTTATTCTGTTAATGCGAAATGTTTTCAGGTATAAAACCTACATTGCATTCATAGAATAAACTTGGTCATGATATATTATGCTTTACATATATCAGTGAATTTAATTTGCAAATATTTTCTTTACGGTTTTTTATCTATGTCCATGTAAGAGATTACAATGTCATTGTATTCATGTTAACCTGCGCTCATAAGATAAATTGAGAACTGTTCCTCTATTTCATATTCGATACAAGATTTTGCCTATGATTGATATTATTTTTTCCTTAAGCATTTGGAAGAATTCACCAACAAAGCCAACTAGGCCTAGACGTTTCTTTGAGTGAACATTTCAAATTACAGAGGCAATCCCTTTAATACACGTTTATTCAGATTTTAAACAATTCTTTGTCTCTGTTCTGATAAGGTGTATATGTCTAGGAAGTTCTCCATTTTACCTAAAGTTTCAAATTTTTTGGCCTAGAGTTGTTTATCATATCCTCTTATCTTTCCAATGTTGTGGATTTTTAGTGAGGTCTCCTTTTTTTCATTTCTGATACTGCTATATTCATTCTTTTTTCTTTTGTATTTTTCATTGTCCTGTTAATAGTGATAGATTTTAATAATATTTTAAAATAACCACATTTTGGCATGGATTTCCACTAATTTTTATTTTCCATTACATTAATTTTTGCTTATGCTAATAATCAAAATTTTAATTTCTTTTACAATTTTTTTAACTTCAGCTTGCTGTTCTTTACTCCTTCAGAAGGATGATTTTCAACCTTTATCATTCCATTTATTTATTTATTTATTTATTTATTTATTTATTTTATTGTGGTAAAATTTGTTTGTAACATTATGTAAATTTCAAGTGTACATCATTACCTATTTTGATTTCTAATCAATTTCTTTTTCATTAAATTTTCATTTTTTTAATTGCAGTAACATTGGATTATAACATTATATAGCTTTCAGATGTACATCGTAATATATTTTGAATTCTGTGTAGATTACATCATGTTCACTACCCAAAAACTAATTATAGTGCATCCTCTCACATGTGAGCCTAATCACCCCTTTTGCCCTCAGCCCTTCTCCTATGGTAACCACCAGTCCAATCTCCATTGCTATGTGTTTGTCATTGTTTTTATCTTCTACTTATGAGTGAGGTCATATGGTATTTGAATTTCTCCCTCTGACTAATTTCACTCAGCATAATACCCTCAAGGACCATTCATGTTGTCACAAATTGCCAGATTTCATCATTTCTTATGGCTGAGTAGTATTTCATTGTGTATGTATACCACATCTTCTTTATCCATTCGTTCCTTGATGGGCACCTAGGTTGCTTCCGAGTCTTGGCTATTGTGGATAATGCAGAGATGAACATAGGGATACATGTATCTTTATGCCTCTGCGTTTTCAAGTTCTTTGGATAAATCCCCAGCAGTGGAATAGCTGGATCATATGGTAGATCTATTCTTAATTTTCAGAGGATAATCCATACTGCTTTCCATAGTGGTTGCACCAGTTTGCACTCCCAACAGCAGTGTATGAGGGTTCCCTTCCCTCCACATCCTGTCCAATACTTGTTGTTTCCTGTCTTGTTAATTACGGACATTCTGACAGGAGTGAGGTGATATCTCATTGTAATTTTGATTTGCATTTCCTTGATAGGTGATGATGTTGAACATCTTTTCATGTGCCTATTGGCCATCTGTATATCTTCTTTGGAAAAGTGTCTGTTTAGATCTTTTGCCCATGTTTTAATTGGGTTGTTATATTTTTTCTTGTTGAGATGTATGAGTTCTTTGTATAATTTGGATATTAACCCCTTATCAGATATGTGGTTTCAAAATATCTTCTCCCAGTTGTTAGGTTGTATTTTCATCTTGTTGTTGGTTTCTTTTGCTGTGCAGAAGCTTTTTAGATTGATGTAGTCCCATTTGTTTATTTTTTCTATTGTTTCCCTTTCCCAGTCAGACATGATACTTGAAAATACGCTACTAAGACCAATGCCAAAGAATGTACAGCCTATATTTTCTTCTAGAAGTTTAATGGTTCCAGGTCTTGCATTAAAGTCTTTAATCCATTTTGAGTTAATTTTTGTGCATGGTGTAAGATAATGGTCTACTTTCATTGTTTTGCGTGTGGCCGTCCAGTTTTCCCAACACCATTTATTGAAGAGATTTGTCCTTCCTCCATTGCATGTTTTTGGCTCCCTTGTCGAATATTTGCTTTTCGTAGTTGTGTGATTTCATTTCTGGGCTTTCACTTCTGTTCCGTTGATCTGTGTGTCTTTTTTTGTGACAGTACCAAGCTGTTTTTGTTACTATAGCTTTGCAGTATATTTTGAAATCAGGGAGTGTGACACTAGCTTCGTTCTTTTGTCTCAGGATTCTTTTGTCTATTTGGGGTCTTTTTTATTACTCCATATACATTTTAAGATTCTTTGTTCTATTTCTATGACAAATGCCATTTGAGTTCTGCTTTTGATTGCATTGAACCTGTAGATTGCTTTGGGAAGTATGGACATTTTAACTATGTTCATTCTTCCAATCTAAGAGCATGGAATATCTTTCCATTTCTTTGTATCTTCTTCAATTTATTTCAACAAAGTTTTTTAGTTTTCAGTGTACAGATATTTCACGTTTTGGCTAAGTTTATTCTTAGATGTTTTATTCTTTTTGTTGCAATTGTAAATGGGATTGTATTCTTAATTTCTCTTTCTGCTACTTCGTTCTTAGTGTACAGAAATGCAACTGAGTTTTGTAGGTTGATTTTGTATCTTGCAACTTTACCATATTCATTTATTATTTCTAAAAGTTTTTAGTGGATTCTTTATGGTTTTATATATGTAAAATCTTGGCATCTGCAAATAGTGACAGTTTCACTTCTTCCTTTCCAATTTGAATCCCTTTTATTTCTTTTGCTTGTCTGATTGCTCTGGCTAGAACTTTCAACACTATTTTAAATAATAGTGGTGAAAGTGGGCGTATTTGTCTGCTTCCTGTTCTTAGAGGGATAGATTTCAGTTTTTCTCCATTAAGAATGATTTTAACTGTGGATCTGTCATCTATGGCCTTTATTATGTTGAAGTACTTTCCTTCTACACCCATTTTATTCAGTTTTTATCATAAATGGATGCTGTATCCTGTCAAATGCTGTCTCTTCATCCATTGAGATGATCATGTGATTTTTATTCTTCATTTTGTTAATGTGGTGTATCATGTTGATTGATTTGTGGTTGGTGAATCATCCTGCATCCCTGGAATAAATCCCACTTTCTCATGGTGTATGATCTTTTTAATGTATTGTTGTACTCTATTTTCTAGTTTTTCTTGAGGACTTTTGCACTGATGTTCATCACTGACATTGGCCTATAATTTTCTTTTTTTGTGATGTCCTTGACTGGTTTTGATATCAGAGCACTGTTGGCTTGGTATAATTAATTAGGAAGCTTCCTCTCCTCTTCAACTTTTTGGAAGAGTGTGAGAAGGATAGGTATTAAGACTTTGAATTTTTGGTAGAATTTGTCAGGGAAGCCCTCTGGTCCTGGATTATTTTTTTGGGAAGTTTTTGATTACTGTTTCGATCTCCTTACAGGTGACTTGTCTATTTATATTCTCTATTTCTTCTTGATTCAAATTTGGAAGGTTGCTTGATTATAAGAATTTATCTATTTCTTCTAGATTATCCAATTTGTTGGCATATAGCTTTTCATAATATTTTTTATAATCTTTTGCATTTCTGAGGTGTCCTTTGTAATTTCTCCTCTTTCATTTCTGATTTTGTTGATTTGAGCCTTCTCTCCTTTTTCTTGGGGAGTCTAACTAAATGTCAATTTTGTTTAACTTTTCAATGAATGAGCTCTTGGTTTCATTGATTTTTTCTTTTGTATTTTTTAGTCTCAATTTCATTTAGTTCTGCTCTGATTATTATTTCCTTCCTTTTACTGATTTTGGGATTTGTTTGTTCTTCTTTTTTCCAATTCCTTTATTTGTATTGTTAGTTTTTTGGGGGATTATTCTTGTTTGTTGAGGCAGGCCTGAATTGCTTTAAACTTTGCTCTTAGGACCACTTTTGCTGTATCTCATAGATTTTGGAATGTTGTATTTTCATTTTCATTTGTCTCCACATTTTTTTGATTTCTCCTTTGACTTCTCCACTGACCCAACTGTTGCTCAGCTTGGTATTATTTCAATCTTAAATTTATTGAGACATATTTTGTGATCACTCCTGGAGAATGTTCCATGTGCATTCAAAAAGAATACGTATTCTGTGGATTTTGGATGGAATGTTCTATGCATATCTACTAAGTCCATCTGGTCTAATGTATCATTTAAGGCCAAGGTTTCCCTAATGATCTTCTGTTTGGATGATCTATTCACTGGTGTAAGTGGAGTGTTAAAATCCCCTACTATTATTTTGTTACTGTCTATTTCTCCTTTTATGTCTGCTAATAATTGCTTTGTATATTTAGATGCTCCCATGTTGGGTTCATATATATTTACAGGTGTTAAATTCTCTTGTTGGATTGTTCCCTTTACCATTCTGTACTGCCCTTCTTTGTCTCTTGTTACAGTTTTTGTTTTAAAGTCTATTTTGTCTGATACAAGTATTACTCTGCCAGCTTTCTTTTCTTTGCCATTTACATGTAGTATCTCTTTCCATCCTTTCACTTTCAGTTTGTGAATGTCTCATATGCAGCACATATATGGTAAGTCAGCTGATAGCCTATGGAGTTTCCTTTATATGTCACTTGTTGCCTTTCTCTTGAAGCTTTTAGGATTCTCTATCTTTAATTCTTGTCATTTTAATTATAATGTGTCTTGGTGTTGGCCTCTGCATTTATCTTGTTTGGTGCTCTCTTTGTTTCCTGTACTTGGACGTCTGTTTCCTTCTTAGGTTAGGAAAGTTTTCAGCTATTATTTCTTCAAATAGATTCTCTACCCCTTTGTTTCACTCTTCTCCTTCTGGAACACCTATAATATGAACCTTAGTGTATTTGATGTTGTCCCAGTGGTCCATTAGACTATTTTCATTCTTTTTAATTCTTTTTTTATTTTATTTGCTCATCTTGGATAATTTCCTCTAGTCTTTCATCAAGCTTGCTGATCTATTCTACTGTATCATCTATTCTGCTATTGAGTCACTCTAGAGAATTTTTCATTTCCAGTATTGTATTCTTCATTTCTGATTGGTTCTTTTGTATATTTTCCCATTCTTTGTTGATGTTTTCTCTGTGTTCATCCCTTCTTCTCCCAAGTTTAGTGACTATCCTTATGAGTTTTTGTTTCAACTCTTTGTCAAGTAGATTATTTATTTCTGTTTCGTTTAGTTCTTTTTCTGGGGTTTTGTCCTGTTCCCTTGCTTGGAACATATTCCTTTGCCTCTTTCTCTGTGCTTATATCTATGTATTAGATGGGTCAGCTATGTCTCCTGATCTTGGAGAAGTAACCTTATGTAAGAGATGCATTTTGAGGCCCAGCAATGTGCTTCCCTCTTGTCACCAGTTCCAAATGTTCAAGGAATGACCCCTGTGTGGTCTATACATGTTTTTCTGTTGTGGCAGGGTTGCTGTTGCTGCAGGTTCCTAGGGAGTCTAGGCTGTTCCCCTGACTAGCTGGCTGTAATGCTCAGCTGCGTGTGCCTACTATGGATCTTTCAGTCACTTTATTGTGTTTGGGGAGCCCCAGCATAGTTGGCTGCAAAGTCTAACAGTACATTCCTGTTGTAGTTTTTCTCTTAAGTGAGTAAGACCCCACTGTGGCTGTTTGCTAGGCTCAAGGGCTTACAATCACTATAGGCCTCAGGAATGAAAGACTATTGTCAGCTCTCTCAGGATTTCAGCTGAGTGGGGCTGACTCCAGGCATGGGAACACCCAATTGTTTCAGGCTTTGTAACGTGGGACCAATCCCCCGTGTGGCTTTTGAGAAGCACAGGTCTTCTGTCACTGAGAAGTTCCATGGCCCACAGGTCTACACACACCTTCAACACAGTCCTGGCCCATGCACATGTCCCAACCCCCTGGAGCATACCCAGTTGTTCACTGCAGAGGCCCCCACACACTCCACCAACATCCCAATGCCCCACCCACTCCACCTGCTTCTCATGCATGCCCTGCCCTGCAAAAGTGGAGAGCTCATCTGCCTGCAGAGGATCTAGGCACCCAGTCTATGCTATCCAAAAATTTGCCTGAGGGCTTGCTAATGGGTGGGCCTAGTCCCTAGGGCAACCCACCTGCCCTAGCTGAGCTGTATTAAATCAGTGCTCTACTGGGTGGGGCAGACCCTGGGCTAACAGCCTATGAGAAGTACTCCAATATCATCTGCCAGTGTCTGTGTCAGCATGCCTGTACTAGGTCACAATATTGGCTGCTGCCAATGTCTTAGTCCCTGGAGAGGTCTCATTTCTCACTGAGATGAACTCATAGCTTATCAAGTGAGTCTCTTTTCACCAAAGGATCACCTACATTTCTTTCTGGTGATTTTAGGTTGCTTTTCAAAATGGCTGAACCTGTGCATGGGCTCTTTATTTTTTTTTTATTTTTTATTTATTTATTTTTTATTAAAGATTTTTTTATTTTTTCCTTTTTCTCCCCAAAGCCCCCCGGTACATAGTTGTGTATTCTTCATTGTGGGTTCCTCTAGTTGTGGCATGTCGGACACTGCCTCAGCGTGGTCTGATGAGCAGTGCCATGTCTGTGCCCAGGATTCGAACCGACGAAACACTGGGCCGCCTGCAGCGGAGTGCGTGAACTTAATCACTCAGCCACGGGGCCAGCCCTGTGCATGGGCTCTTTAAGAGTTGTTTTTTTCTGCTTATGTTTGATAAATTTTCTAGGGGTATTCTCTGTTGTAGTTAATAGCCAGCAAAGTCACATATTATGACACTCATCTCAGTTGTGCTGAGTCTGAAGGATCTTTATAGTGGTAACATTCCCCCACTCAGATCCCCCACTCCTCCAGGGAAGGCTGCATACCTTACAATTCTTTCTGGCTGGCTGTGAAGTACAGTGGTTTGTGAAGGTGACTTTTTTCTCTCCAGAAAGGAATTTAAGCCTCTTCCACCACAGTCAGGGATGTCTATTTTTGCCAGGGTTCTTTTTACCAAGTTTTCAGTTCTTTCTCAGGGGTAATTGTTCCAAGGATAGCTGTAACTTGGTTGTGTTCGTGGGATGAGGTGAGTTTAGATTCTGCCTACACTGCCATCTTGACACCAACCTCCTAATTTTTTTTTTCACTTCCAGAATTTCTATTTGATTCTTTTTAAAACTGCTTTATTGAGATAGTTTTACCCATTTAAAGGGTACAATTCAGTGCCTTTTATGTATATTTGTAGACTTATGCAACAACCACTACAAGATTTTGATTTTTTAACAAAATATTTCAAATCTCTGGTGAAATTTTCCATCTGTTCCTCTATTTTATCTAACATATTAATCACAATTATCCTAAAATCCTTGTCTTTTAACGTCAAGATCTGCATAACTTTGGGTCTTTTTCATTTAACTATTTTGTATTTTAGTCATTTGGACCTTTGTTTGGCATGCCAATTTACTTGTGAGAATGCTAAGCATAACAGATAAAGACTGTAAATGGCTTGTATGACATTATATTCCTCTAGAGAAGAATGTTCCTTTTCTCTGCTAAGTAGACAGAGTGGGGGCTCTTCCTCAAACCAGGCAGAAACTGAGCTGCTTTGAGGCTGGAACTTGGTAAACCGATTCCTTGTAAATTTTCTCCTACTATCACTCTCTATTTCTAAAGAAAAATCCTCCAGGGCTTTTTAGCTGTGAGTTAGAGGTGTTAATTGTGGATTTTATCTCTACTGATTCTTGGACTCTAATATTTCTCCTCTCTGGGTACAAGTCTATATAAAACATTTTCCCTTTTACTGGCTTTATTCTCACTTTTTTAGCTTCATTCCCCATGAAGCTTCAAAATTTGGCAAATGTATTGTATAGAAAGTAACCATGTGTTTGAAGCCTCTCTAGTATCCAATTTTGTAATTTCACCCATGTGAGAGTTCCAAAATCTCTGCTTGTTTCTATGTCTCCCAGAATTGGCTTTGTAACTTGGCAAATCCTGGATTATTGGCTGCTTGGAATTCCCAGAATTGACAAATAACTCCAGGGAGAGAAATATGCTCCAGAAATTGGCTCACTTTTCTAAGGTTATCCATTCTCCAGGATATTAACACTTTGTTTCTTATAGTTGCAGCATCTTTATGATTCTATTAAGAAGAAGGTTTTTAAATTTTAAAACCTTTCTTGTTCTCATAAAATATATTGTTCTTACACAAACTGCTTCCTCGTATTCAGTATATGATGTATTAATTTCTAATGTGATCTTCCATTCTTTTTGCTTATATTTTTAATTTATTTGCAAATGATTATGATTTGTAGTTTTCAATTTTGGTACAAATTTTGTCATCTTTTGGGATGAATGTTATATGCATTGTATAAAATGGCTTTATAAATTTTCCCTTTTTTCCTATTCTCTAAAATAGTTTAGATAGGACTAAGATTGTCTGATCTTGAAAGGTTTGGAATAATTCCTCTGTAAAACTATGTGTACCTTATACTTTTTTATGTTGAATCTCCTAAATTACTTAATTTTTTTCTATAATCTTTTGTCTGTTTAAATATTCTGTCTGTATTGTGGTCAATTTTGGTAAGCTGTATAATGCAGAAATTTATATTTTAATATCAATCTTAAAATTTATTTGCATGCATTTCTCCAAATAATCTCTTCTGATTTTAAATTTCTATTTCAATACTTTTTCTCATCATAATTTTTAACGTTCTGTTCTTCTTCTTGGTTTCATTTTTTAAAAATAAAGATGGCTAATAATTTATCTAATATGTTGTTTTTAAAAGAGTGTTGGTATTCATTTATTAGTTTTTTCTGCATGAGTGAGTAAATACTATTAAGAAAAAGAGTAAATGCAGATCAAAATTACATATTTTGTTGATAAAAATGATAAATGAGTGTGCAACTTATCACATAGATGAAATCAAAGATTACTACACCACTTTTGAAATAGTCTTCCAAAGAGTTTGAATCTAAATCAAATTAAGCCCCCTGATACAACTACCAATTTAATGTAAATAAAAAGGATATATATATGGTAAATATATCATAAGAATGCAATGAGCAAGAAAGAACCATTAGATAAGTCTACAGGACAATTTAATGTCTGCATTTATCTTAATTTGATTTGTCCTTTTTCTTTCTTTTGGTTTACTGTGTGTTGATTTACTTAGTTTCATACATGTATTTTTATTTGTTATTTAAACTCTATAATTTTCTCTGAAAACTCTTTATTCAGTATTCTACACTTCCTTTAAAGATATTTTGTTATACAAAGATTTATATTCATAATCATAATAGTACTGTATTTCTATGATAAGCAATATAATAACAGAACCAGATAATATGGTATCCATACTTAAATAAAAAATGAATGATAAAAATATTAAATTGATCCAAAAGGCAGTACAAAAGAAGAGAAGAAAGATATATATGAAAAGGGAGATTAATAGAAAACAGAGATGGAGTTTGATAGATTTAATACAAAATATATCAGTATTGACACTAAAATATTAACCAAAGAATGTCATATTTAATTAGAATATAGTAGACTATCACTATTACTGTTTAACATTATAGTGGAGGTATTAGTTAATGTAATTAGAAGTGTAAGAATTGAAAAATGAAGATAAAGCCATTTCTACTTAGAGACTATATCATTATATATTGAGGAAACCGTAAGTTTAGGTAGAAAAAGTGCCTGAAATGTTAAGAAAATGTTGTGAACTAGCAGGATAAAAAATTCTTACAGGGAAATAAGATTTTATGTATAAAAATGAAAACCAATTAAAAGATATAGCAAAATAGAAAACCCAATTATAATAACAAAAATAAACAAAAAACATAGGCATGAATACAAAAGAAAAATGTTAAAGACCTAATGAGGAAAATTATAAAACATTTCTGAAAGGACCAAAATTAGATGGCATTTTTTCCTAAGGACATATCTCTTATCTCAGTTTACATTGTAATATAATCTCAATAAAAATAAAAACTTTATTTCTGGAATCAGATAAATTAATTAAAAAGTTCATGTGGAAAAACTGATAATCCAGTAAAAGACAAGAGCAGTGTGTGTGTGTGTGTGTCTACCATAGACACAAAATGTACAGCTTCAATAACTAAGATTGTACAAATCTGTGCCAGTAATCAATGTATTTCTTCGTAGCTCCAAATTTGCCCTGCAATACCTGCTCTGTTAGAATGGATGAAATTCTTTTAAGTAGTTTTCCTTTACAGTGCGGAAAATGTTAAGCTGTCTCAGTGGACAGCACTAGAGGGACATTACAGGATGAAGAACCTCTCTTTCTGGTTCTGGTTGCTGCACTGTGAGTCAGCAGTATAGGCAAGAGGATATCCAGTGGTACTCTACCCAACCTCATGTCCAGAAGCGGTGGTCTCTTGGTTGCCATTGATCTCTGGCCAGGGAAGATGATCACCTTCTTGTGAACTACATGGACATTACACACTCTAGGCATCCTGCTGGCGCTGGCACATTGACACATTCTGATCACCTGTCTTCTGGAGGTAGTTTCAAAAGGCCCTTCCAAGGCAGTAGTCCCCCCAACATGGACACTGAATGCTCTGAGACTCCCTCCCATACTGGCACCCTCACTCCCTCTACATGCCTCCCTGCCTGGCCACCCACTTCAGCTCACCTGCACCACAGAGAGTTGTTTCAGCTCAGTGATTGTAGAACAACTCTTGCCTGGAAAAATTAGCAAACTTCTCTGCTATCCAGTGGGGTGAAACTACACTTTATGCAGTGAAATCTGAACAACACCCTTGGGGAATGGGTCTCCTATTGAAATTTCTCCATCCTTGGACATTGTTCCTCAGCTGTAATGTATCCTATAGAGTCCTGTCACATCTCCTAGTTACTATTTTATTATAGCTTAATAATTCTCTATAAGAAATTTCTGCATGTTTGGATAACAGAGAAATTCTTGTATCCTGATAGGAACTAAAGCAATACAGAATTAGTACCTGAAGTTGTCTCAAGAGATATTCCACTTAAGATGAGAGTTGGGGGTTGTTTTGTTGGACTTAAGTGCCATGCTGAGTTCTTTGACAACAGGAAGTACAATGTTAGCAACCTATGATATGCAGCATCATCACAAAATCAGTTGTCATCTGTAGCTGGTAACATTTCTCAATCTTGACACTATTGCCATTATGGGGCAGATAATTGTTTGTTGTGGGGGGCTATTGTGTGCCTTGAAGTATGTTTAGGAGCATCCCTGATCTTTGCCCACTAGATACCAGTAGCACCCCCACCAAATTTTGACAACTAAAAATGTCTTCAGGCCTTGCCTGATGTCCTTTGGGTGAATGAGTCAAAATTGCTCTTGTACGAGAACAGCTGGCTTGAATATGATGGAATTCCAACCTTGTGGGTTCAACTGGCTGATGCACTTAACAATTATGGTAGTATTGATGACTATAAGGATTAGGTTGTACAATGGATTCTTTGGATGCACTTAAATACCTATAGAGAAAAAAAATGTCAGGCTCAAACCTGATAATTCACAGCTCAATTAATTTTCTGAAAACTAGAGACCTTCTATGACAGCACTAAAAGAATGTCTTATTTCTTGTTACTGCTGAAAACCAAACAGATCTAATTTTGCAGGTTGTTATTTTACAATGACAGTTGGATTCACAGTCTTGTCAAGTTATTCATGTGAGTATTAAGGTATAGACTGGGAAAGAATGAGATCGTGAAAATTGGAATGGTTGGATGCAGATGAAATTGACAACTTTGAATGCACAATCCATTCTGAGCCTGAAAGTAGCTTGTATAAACCCTTCATATCAGGAAATTTTCAGGACATTCAGTGGTATGGAGCATGGCAAGATATCCCCTCCAATGTGAAAGACAAGTTGCTGCATCTCACATCACCTAAATAGAACCACAACACTTCATAAGCTTTTTTGTATTGTAGAAGAAACATATTTATTTGAATGTGTTACTTGAATTCATTTGCAAAGTCACCTATAAGACTTCCAGTTTTGAGTGGGGGCCAGAGCAAGAGAAGGCTCTCTATCAAGTTCAGGCTGCACTATAAACCACTCTATCACTTTGGTCCTTATGATCCATCAAATCCAATGATAACTTGAAGTGCCCCTGGTAAATAAAGGTGCTATATGGAGCCTCTGGCAAGCACCAATTGGGGAATTAGTGGAGAGTTTTGGAATTTTGGAGCAAATATAAAGCCTTTTCTGCAGATATATATCTATATACCTCATCTCCTGAAAATAGCTGGCTTAATGGAAAAGTGAGACAGCTTACTGAAGACTCAGTTATGGGGCCAACTGACAGATAGTGCTGTGAAAGAATAGAGTTCTCTCACACGATGCAGTTTATGCTTTGAATCAGAGACAATTATAAGGTGCTCTGTTCTCCATAGCCTGAATACGTGGGTCCAGGAATCCATAGGTGGAAGCGCTAGTGGCTGTTCTCACTAGCTAACAACCCATTCAAAGATTTATTTCTTCCTTTCTAAGCAACTTTCATCTCCACCGGCTTGGGGAACTTGGTCCAAAATGAGGATAAACGTCCACCAACGGACATAATGGTTTTATTGAATGGGAAAATGAGACTATCACCTGGCCATTATGGGCTATTTATGCCATTGAATCAATTAACAGAAAAAGGAATTAAACTACTAGTAGGTGTAATTGATCATGATCACTAAGAGGAAATTTGTTTGCTGCTACACAATGGAGGCAAGAAAGTCTAGGAATGGAACCCGGAGGATTCTTCAGGGTCTCTTTATGTACTTTGACCAATACTAAAGATTAATGGAAAGTTACAGGAAACAAAATAAAGCTGGCAAATGAGAACTCAGATCCTTTGGGAAGGAAGGTTTGAGTCACTCTACCAGGTAAAGAAACCACATCAACTGAGGTTCTTGCTGATGAGAAAGGAAATAGGAAATGAGTATTTGAAAAAGAAAGCCATAGATACCAATGATAACTTCATTGTCAATTTAAGAAATGGTGATCATAAAAGTGTATTAGTTTGCTAGGGCTGTCGCAACAAAATACCACAGACTACCACAGACTGGATGGCTTATCAATAGAAATTTATTTTCTCTCAGTTCTGGAGGCAGAAGTTCCAGGATCAAGAAGTCAGCTTGTTTGATTTCTCCTGAAGTCTCTCTCATTGGCTTGCAAATAGCCACTTTCTCCCTGTGTTTTCACATGGCCTTTCCTCTGTGTATGTATATCATTTGCATTTCTCTCTATGTGCCTGAATTTTCTCCTCTTATAAGGACACCAGTCAGATTGAATTAGAGCCCACCTTAAAGACCTCATTTATTTACTTCCTTAAAGGCTCTATCTCCAAACCCTATCTCCAAACATTTTGAGGTACCAGGGGTTAGGGGTTTGATATATGAATTTTGGGGGAGCACAATTTAGCCCATAACAAAAATTTTGTATGATTTCTCTGTGCTTGGTATATGCATACGTATATTTGAATATATTAACCTTTTGCTTCTTTTCTCTCTTTCTTTCCATTTTTATTTTATAACAAAGTTATTGGAGGTTAAATATCCAAATTAATCTATAACTAAGAAAATATTAAGTAGAAATGTGACAAAATTTGTGGAAAAGTTAATGTAGCTAGTGATGGGCACAATGACTCTTAAGATTTTGCATCTTCTTCTTTTGGGGAATAGTGGGAACTTCACTTGTAAGAAGGGTAGCTGCAATTTTTAGGTAGAACTATAAACTTGTTTTGATGTAAAGCAGTTCAAACGTGTGTAAAAAGTGCATATGGAAACTGAGCAACCAAAGACATGTACTGTGCCAGTTACCAACTTATTGCCTCTCCACTCCAATTTACTTTTCAATATCTTCTTGATAATAATGTATGCAATTCCTTTAAGCATATCTACTTTACAGTAAGCATAATGTTAAGCTTTCTCAGTAAACACCAGTAGAGGAAGATTGAAAATGGTGGGAGTCTTCTACCTGTTTTGGTGGCTGCACATCAGTCAGTGTTGTGGATGTGAGGACATCTGGCGGCGCTTTCCCCCTGCTGTGCACTCAGACTATATGATCCCTTGACCTTGCAGCCCTGGCCTGGCCTGATGATCACCTTCTTATGGCTTTCTGAAAAGAATACTTTATGCACTAGATATCCCACCTCCACTAGGTCTCAACAACCTTTTATCAACTTCCTCCCTTGAGATTTCTTTCCATTGACCCTCTTTATGCCATGAGGGCATTCTCCTGACAGGAATACTATGCGCTTCAGGCCTTTTTCTCACACTGGCAGCCTCATTCTCTGTGCATGTCCTTATGCCAGCCATGGATTGTGGTTGCTTGCATCCTAGAAATTTGTTCTCTGCTTTCTCGGAAACTGCAGAGATATAGCCTGGATATCTCTGGCCTGGATAATCCAGTGAACCTTGTTATCCAGTGGGCTACTACTACACTTTCTTGAACAAGATCTGAACCTGCCTCGGGAAAGGAGTCCACTTCCAAGTTTGTCTTTTCTTGAGTATTCTCCCTCAGCTCTAGGGAACCTGGTAGGGTTCTTTTATATCTTATACTTAGTATTTTATCATAGTTGAATAATTGTTTATATTGTTTCCACTGTTTAGATAGTTGAACAGTTCCTATTTTCTTATTAGACTCAGATGGATACAAAGTCTTATGGAGAATTGGTAAAGAATAGAAAGTCCAGAGATAGGTCTGTACATATTTGGAGATGGAGTATATCATAAAAGTGGGTTTTCAAATCATGAGGTAAAAATGTACTTTTTTATTGAGGTATAATTGACATGCAACTATAGTAGTTGCAGGTGTACGAAAATAATGATTTACTATTTGCACATATTGCAAAATGATCACCACAATAAGTCTATTAACATCCATTATCACATATAGATACATAATTTTTTCTTGTAGTGAGAACTTTTAAGATTTATTTGCTTAGCAACTTTCAAATATGCAATATATGTTATTATTAACTACAGTGGCCATGCTGTACATAACATCAACATGACATTTATTTTATAACTAGAATTTTGTACCTTTTGACTCCCTTCAGCCACTTTGCCCACTCCCCACCCCCACCTCTGGCAACCACCAGTCTGTTCTCTGTATCTATGAACTTGGTTTTTTTTTAGGTTCCACGTATAAGTGAGATCATGCAGTGTCTTTCTTTCTCTGTCTGACTTATTGCGCCTAGCACAGTGCCCTCAAGTTTCATGCATGTTGTCACAAATGGAAAGATTTCATATTTTTTCTGGCTCACTAGTACTCCCATATACACACACACACACACACACACACACACACACACACATACATCTCACATTTTCCTTATCCATCCATTGATGGACACTTAGGTTTTCATATCTTGGCTGTTGTAAATAACGCTGCAATGAACATAGAGGTACATATATCTTTTCGAGTTAGTGTTTTCATATTCTTTGACTAAATACCCAGAAGTAGAATTACCGGATCATATCATCATCCTATTTTTTTTTTTTTTTGAGGAAGATTTGCCCTGAGCTAACATCTGTGCCAATCTTCCTCTACCTTATATGTGGGATGCCTCCACAGTATAGCTGACGTGTGGAGCAAGTCCGCACCCGGAATCTGAACCCACGAACCCCCTGTCACTGAAGCGGAGCACCCAGAACTTCAACCACTCGGCCATGGGGCTGGCCCCTCATCATTCTAATTTTAAATTTTTGAGTAATCTCCATATTGTTTTCCCTAGTGGCTTCACCAGTTTACATTCCCAATAACAGTGCAGAAGTGTTCTCTTTTCTCCACATCCTCTCCGACGCTTGTCATTTCTTATCTTTTTGATAAAAGCTATTGTAAAGATGTGCTTTTAAGCACATATTGTTAGATAATCAATATAGCCACCTGCAAAAGGAGATTTTGAATTTATCTTCACACTGTGCATTAGGGTAAATATCAAATGGGTCAATAGTTTAAATGTAAAAATGTCTTCATAATAGTGTGAAAAGAAAACATGGGTAAATAATTTAAAGTCTCATAAGGGAGAAAGTACTTCTAATTAGAATGTGCTTTGATATTATACTGGGATTTCATTCTGGGATTAAAAATTAAGGTAACTTTTAGTACTCTTACAACTTCTATTCACCATTTTAATGAAGTTCCGGGGTAGAGCAATGAGACAAGGAAAGGGAAAAATATATATATAAAGCTTAAAAAGAAAGAAAGAAATATTCACTGACAACAAAATTATGTGCATAGAGAATTTAAAAATGTCTAGAGATAAATACTGACAGTTAATAAGTTAATTTATAAAAATTACTGCATAAAAATTCAAAACAAAAATATATTTTTTACACTAGGAGGAAACATTTATTAAATATAATTTGAAAGATGATCTTACTTATAGTAGCATCAAGACAAATACTAATGACTAAATCTAACAAAGACACTATTTAAATGAAGCAAAGATGAGCTCTATATATTGGCCCCTAGGTTGTTTATTTATTCACTGCAGTCTGAGACATGTTAGCTCAAAAACCTACCAGCATCAAACTCAAATTTTATTTTCAGACTAGTTTTAGATTCAGAGTAAAATTGAACAGACAGTATAGAGAGTTCCTAAATACCCCCTGCACTCACACATGCACAGACTCCCCCATTATAAGTATCCCACACTAGAGTGGTACATTTGTCAAAATGGATCAACCTGAATGAACAAAAAATTACCACTCAAAGTTCACAGTTTACATGAAGGTTCACAATTGATCTTGTATATTCTATGGGTGTATACAAAAGTATAATGATATGTATCCACCATTACAGTATCATACAGAATAGTTTCACTGCCCCCAAAATCCTCTGTGCTCTGCCTATTTATCCCTCCTTCCCCTCTAGCCTCTGACAGCCACTGATCTTGCTTCCATAGTTTTGTCTTTTACAAAATGAAATATAGTTGGAATCAGAGTGTGTAGCCTTTTCATATTGGCTTCTTTCATTTAATAATATGCATTTAAGTTTCTCCCTCAAGAGAATGGGCTTAAGAGCGCATTTCTTTTTAGTGCTGAATGTTATTCCATTGTCTGGTTGTACCACAATTGATTTTTCCATTCACCTCCTGAAGGACACCTTCTTTCCTTCAAAGTTTTGGCATCAATGAATAAAGTTGCGATAAAGTCCAAGTACAGGTTTTTGTGTGGACATCAGTTTTCAATTTATTTGATTAAATACCAAGGAGAATGACTGCTGCATCATATGGTAAAAGTATTTTCAGTTCTAAGAAACTGGAACACTGTCTTCCAAAGTGCCTGTACTATTTTCCATTCCTACCAGCAATTAGAGTTCCTCTTGCTTCATATCCTCTCCACTATTTGTTGTCGTCAGCATTTTGGGTTTTCTCCATTCTAATAGATGTATATGGCATGTTTTTGTTTTAATTTGCACTTCCCTAATAGCAGGTGATATTGGGCATGTTTTCATATGCTTCTTTTCCATCTGTACATCTTTGGTGAGGTTTGGTGTTCATATATTTTGCCAATTTGTTAATTGAGTTGTTTATCTTCTTATAGTGGAATTTTAAGTGTTCCTTTACATTTTGGATAACAGTCCTTTATTAGATATGTCTTTTGCAAATATATTCTCCCTGTCTTGGGTTTGTCTTCTCATTCTCTTGACAGTGTCTTTCACAAGGCAGACATTTTTAATATTGTTGAAGTTCACCTCATCAATTATTTTTTTCATAGATCATGCCTTTCGTGTTGCATCTAAAAAGTTATCATCATAGACAAAGTCAACCAGATTTTCTCTTATATTATCTTCTAGGAGTTTTATAGTTTTGCATTTTGTATTAAGATCTTTGATCAATTTTGAAATAATTTATGTGAAGTTTGTAAAGTCTGTATCTAGATTCACTTTTTTTTCTATGTGGATGTCCAGTTATTCCAGCATCATTTGTTGAAAGACTATCTTTGCTCTATTTTATTTCCTTTGTTTCTTTGATAAAGATCGGTTGACTATATTTATGTGAGTCTACTTTTGGGCTTTCTATTCTTTTCCATTGATCCATTTGTTTATTCTTTCACCGATATCACACTGTCTTGATTGCGGTAGTAATTCTTGAGGTTTGGTCATGTCAATCCTGACTTTGTTCTTCTCCTTCAATATTGAGTTGACTATTCTGGGTCTTTTGCCTTTCCATATAAGTTTCAGAAACAATTTGTTGATAGCCACAAAATAACTTGCTGGGATTTTGATTGTGGTTGCATTAAATCTACATATCAAGTTGGTAAAAACTCACATCTTGAAAATATTGAGATTTCCTATCCAGGAACATGGAATATCTCTTGATTTATTTGTTTCTTCTTTGATTTCTTTCATCAGAGTTTTGGAGTGTTCCTCATATAAATCTTGTACATATTTTGTTAAATATATACCTAAGTATTTCATTTTTGAGGTTCTAATTTAAGTGGTATTGTATTTTTAATTTAAAAATTATTTTTCTATTTGTTGGTATATAGGAAAGTGATTAACTTTTGTATATAACCTTGCATCTGGAACCTTGATGAAATTGCCTACTAATTCCAGGAATAATTTGTAATTTTTTCAGATAGTCTATATAGAGAATCATGTCATATGTGAACAAAGGCAATTTTACTTCTTCCTTCTCAATCTGTATTACTTTTCTTTTCTTTTTTTTCTCTTATTGTCTTAGCTAGGACTTCCAGTACAATTCTGAAAAGAACTGGTGACAAGGGACATCCTTGCCTTATTCCTGATCTTAGTGGCAAAGCTTCTACTTTCTCACTATTAAGTATGATGTTAATTAGTTTTTTAATATGCTCTTTATTGAGTTGAGGAAGTTCTTCCATTCCTAATTTTTAAGAGTTTTTGTCTTGAATGGGTGTTGGATTTTGTGAAATAGATTTTATGCATAAGATATAATGATATTTTTTCCTTTAGCCTGCTGATGTGATGGATTACAGTAATTGATTTTCAAGTGTTAAATCAGCTTTGTATAGCTGGGATAAATCCCACTTAGTTCTGGTGTATAATTATTTTTATACAATGTTGGATTCAATTTGCTAATATTTTGTCGGAGATTTTTGTACCTATCTTCATAAGGGATGTTGCTGTATAATTTTTTTTCTTGTAATATCTTTTTCTGGTTTTGGTATTAAAGTGATGTTGGCCTCAAGGAATAAGTTAAGAATTATTCCCTCTGCTTATATCTTCTGGAGGAGATTGTAGAGAATTGGTATAATTTTTTAATTAAATGTTTGGTAGAATTCAGCAGTAAATCAATCTTGCCTGATGTTTCTCTTTTGGAATGCTATTATTGATTCAATTTTTAATATATATATATATATATATTTCATATATATGCTTATTCAGATTGTCTATTTATTCTGGTGTGAGTTTTGGCAGATTGTGTCTTTCAAGAGATTGGTCAATTCATCTATATTCTTACTGGTTTCCCGCCTAGTGGGTCTGTCCATTTCTGAAAGAGGAGAGTTTATGTTTCAAACTATAACAGTAAATTCATCTATTTCTCCTATCAGTTTTTGAGTCATGTATTTTGATGCTCTGCTATAAGGTGTATACACATTAAATACCGCTGTGTCTTCTGGGGAACTGAACTTTTTATCATTATGCATTACCCTTCTTTATCCCTGAAAATATTCCTTCTTATGAATTCTACTCTGTCAGAAGTTAATATAGTTACTACAATTTTCTTTTTGTTAGTGTTAGCATGATATATCTTTTTTCATCCCTTTACTTTTAATCTATATGTATCTTTATATTTAAATTGGATTTAGTAAAAACAACACATAATGGGTCTTATTTTTGAGCCACTTTGAATGTCTCTGTGTTTAATCAGTGCATTTAGACCATTGAGGTTTAAAGTGATTATTAATATAGTTGAATTAATATTTACTATCTTTGCAACTGTTTTTGTTGACTTAATACTTTTTCCTTATTTTTACCCTCCACTATAATTCTATTTTTATTTTAAGATTTTTAAATTTTTTTCCTTTTATACCCCAAAGGCCCCCCGTACATAGTTGTGTATTTTTTTAGTTGTGGGTCCTTCTAGTTGTGACATGTGGGATGCCGCCTCAGCATGGCTTGATGAGCAGTGCCATGTCCACGCCCCCAATTCAAACTGGCAAAACCCTGGGCCGCCTGCAGTGGAGCGTGCGAACTTAACCACTCGGCCACAGGGCTGGCCCTAATTCTCTTTTTTTGTGGTTTTAGTTGAGCATTTTATATAACTCCATTTTCTCTCTATTCTTAGCATATCAGTATTATATTTTTCTTTTTTCTTTTTGAGGAAGATTAGCCCTGAGCTAACTACTGCCAGTCCTCCTCTTTTTGCTGAGGAGGCCTGGCCCTGAGCTAACATCTGTGCCCATCTTCCTCTACTTTATATGTGGGATGCCTACTACAGCTTGGCTTGACAAGCAGTGCCATGTCCGCACCCAGGATCCGAACCGGCCAACCCCGGGCCACTGAAAAGCGGAACATGTAAACGTAACTGCTGTGCCACTGGGCCAGCCCCCTTTTTACTTATTTTTTAGTTATTGCCTTAGAGTTTGCAATGTACTTTTGCAACTCATCCATGTCAATTTTCAAATATCACTATATTATTCCATGGGTAGTGTAAGTTGCTTATAATAACAAAATATTCATATTTCTTCTCTCTTTTAACATTTTTGTAAGGCAACAATTTCCCTGAATTTTTGTCTGTCTGAGAAAGTTTATTTCCCATTCACTTTTGAAGGATAATTTTGCAGGGTACAGAATTCCTGGTTGGTGGTGTTTTTTCCTCTCAACATAATGATTCAATATTTGTATACACTGTGAAATAATCTGCACAATAAGTCTAGTTGACACCTTTCACCGTACATACTTAAAAATGTTTTCTTTAGATGAAGACTTTTAAGACCTACACTCTTAACAACTTTCTAATATGCAGTACAGTATTAATTTTTTAATGCTTATTTTTACATTTTGTTCACCTTAATTTTTGCTGTAGTATTTTTATAAAGGTATAGTTGCTATACAAGATCATATTAGTTTCAGGTGTAGAACTTAATGATTCAGTATTTGTATATATTTTGAAATGATCATGACAATAAGTTGATGTCCATCACTATGTGTAGTTACAAAACATTTTTTCCTGTAATGAAAACTTTTAAGATCTACTTGCTAGCAAGTTTCAAATATGCAATATAGTATTATTAACTGTAGTCACCCTGCTGTACATTATATAAGCATGACATTTATTTTGTAAATGGAAGTTTGTAACTTTTGATCCTCTTCACTCATTTCTCCCACCCCTTAATCCGTGCCTCTGGCAACCACCAATATGTTTTCTGTATTTATGAGCTTGGTAGGTTTTTTTTTTTTTAGATTCCACATGTAAGTAAAATTATATGGTATTTGTCTTTCTCTACCTGGCTTAATTTTATTGTTAAATAATATTCTACTGCATATATATATACCACATATTCCTTATCCATTCATCCATTGATGGATGCTTAGGTAGTTTCAATATCTTGGCTATTGTAAACAATGCTGCAAAGAACATGGGAGAACTTAGATCTTTTTGAATTAGTGTTTTCATTCTCTTCAGATAAATATTCAGAAGTGGAACTTCTGAATCATACAAAACTTTTATTTTTAATTGTTGAGGGAACCTCCATACTGTTTTCCATAGTTGCTGCACCAGTTTACATTTGCACCAACAGTGCACAAGGGTTCCTCTTTCTCTAAATCCTCGCCAACACTTACTATCACTTGTCTTTTTGATAATAGTCGTTTTAACAGATGTGAGGTGATATCTCATTATGCTTTTGATTTATATTTTCCTGATGATTAGTGATGTTGAACATCTTTTCATATACCTGTTGGTTATGTATGTGTCTTCTTTGGAGAAATGTCTGTTCAGATTCTCTGCACATTTTGAAACTGGGTTGTTTGTTTTTTTGGTATTGAGTTGTATCAGTTCTTTATATAATTTGGGTATTAAACTCTTATCAGATATATAATTTGAAAATATTTTCTCCCTTTCAGTAAGTTATTTTTTCATTCTGCTGGTGATTACTTTTGCTGTGCAGAATCTTTTAAATTTAATGTATTCCCACCTGTTTAATTTTGCTTTTGTTGCTTTGGCTTATGGTGTTAGATTCAAAAAGTCGTTTCTGAGACCTGTGACATGGAGCTTACCAGCTAGGTTTTCTTCTAGGAATTTTATGGTTTCAGGTCTTACATTCAAGTCCTTAATCCATCTTGAGTTAATTTTTGTGTATGGTGTAAGACAGTGGTCCAGTTTCACTCTTCTGCAAGCGGCTGTCCAGTTTTCCCAACACCATTTACGGAAGAAACTATCCTTTCTCCATTGTGTATTCTTGGCTCCTTTGTCATAAATTAATTGACCATATAACTGTGGATTTATTTCTGGGCTCTCTATTCTGTTCTATTGATCTATATGTCCGTTTTTATGTGAATACCATACTGTTTTCATTACTATAGCTTTTTAATGCAATTTGAAATCAAGGAGCATAATGCCTTCAGCTTTGTTTTACTTTCTCAAGATTTCTTTAGGTATTTGGGGTCTTTTGTGTTTCCATACAAATTTTAGGATTATTTCCTCTATTTTGTGAAAAAAAAATGTCACTGGAATTTTGATAGTGATTGCATTGAATCTGTACATTGCTCTGGGTAGTATGGATATTTTAAGAATATTAATTCTTCTTATTCATGAGCACAGAATAGCTTCCCATTTATTTATATTTTATTCAGTTTCTTTTATTAATGTCTTGCAATTTTAAGCGTACAGGTCTTTTACCTCCTTGATTAAATTTATTCCTAGTTATTTTTTTCTTTTTTATGAAATTCTAAACGGGATTGTTTTCTAAATCTCTCCTTCTAATAGTTTGTTATTAGTGTGTAGAAACACAACACATTTTTGTGTATTGAATTTGTATCCTACAACTTTATTGAACTTATTTATTAGTCCTAACAGATTTTGGTGAAGTCTTTATGGTTTTCTACACATAATATTATGTCAACTACAAATAGTAGCAGTTTTACTTATTTCTTTCCAATTTAGATGACTTTCTTTCTTTGTCTTGCCTAATTTCTCTGGCTAGGACTTCCAATACTATATTGAATTAAAGTGAAGAGAGTAGGTATCTTTGCCTTATTCCTGATCTTAAATAAACTGCTTTTAGCTTTTCACCATTGAGTATGATGTTAGCTTTGGGTTTGTCATATATGGTTTCTATTTTGTTAAGGTGCGTTCCCTCTATATCCACTTTGTTGAGATTTTCTATCATAAATGGATGTTAAACTCTGTCAAATGCATTTTCTGCATCAATTGAGATTATCATATGATTTTATCCTTCATGTTGTTAATGTGGTGCATCTAATTGATTGATTTGTAGATGTTGAACTATCTTTGCATCCCTGGAATAGATCCCTCTTGATTGTGATGTATGATCCTTTCAATATATATTTGAATTCAGTTTGCTAACGTTTTGTTGAGGACTTTTGTACCAATGTTCATCAGGGATATTGGCCTGTAATTTTTTTTCCTTGTGGCATCCTTGTCTGGTTTGGGTATGAGGGTAATGCTGGCCTCATAAAATGAGCTTGGAAGCATGTATAATTTTTAGAAATTTCTCTTCTTCTCTTTTTTGAGATTGGATTTATTGCTTATCAGTTTTGGTTTGGTTTATTGTTAAGAGTTTATGGGTTATGAGTCTTGGATTGGTATTAACTCTTCTTTGAAAGCTTGGTACAATTAACCAGTGAATCCACCTGGTCCTGAACTTTTGTTCCATGGGAGGTTTTTTGATTACTAATTAAATCTGCTTATTAGTAATCAATCTGTCCAGATTTTCTACTACTTCATGACTCGGTCTTGACAGGTTGTATGTTTCAGGAATTTATCTATTTCTTCCAGGTTGTCAAATTTTTTGGAATATCATTGTTCATAGTAGTCTCTTATGATCTTTTCTATTTCTGTGATATCTGTGGTAACATGTCCTCTTTTATTTCTGATTTTATTTGAGTCCTCTATCTTTTTTCTTTGTGAGTCTGTCTAAATATTTCTCAATTTTGTTCATCTTTTCAAAGAACCAGCTCTAAGTTTTGTTGCCCTATTCTATTTTTTTGTTTCTATTTCATTTATTTCTGCTCTGATCTGTGTTGTTTCCTTTCTTCTACTAAATTTTGGCTTTGTTTCTTCTTTTTTTAGTTCCTTGAGGTGTAAAGTTAGGTTGTTTATTTGAGATTTTTCATGTTGCTTGATTTAGGCATTTATCATTGTAAACTTTCCTCTTAGAAAGGCTTTTGCTACATTCTATAACTTTTGGTATGCTGTATTTCCATTTTTGTTTGTCTCAAGGTATTTTTGGATTTTAAAAATTTATTCTTTGACCCACTGGTTGTTTAGTAACATGATAATTTCCACATATATGTGAATTTTTCAATTTTCCTCTTATAATCGGTTTCTAGTTTTGTATCATTACTGTCAGAAAAGATACGTGACATGATTTCAATCCTCTTAAATTTATTAAGACTCACATTGTGGCCTAACATATGATCTATCCTGGAGAATGTTCCATGTGCACTTACAGGAATGTGTGTTCTGTTGCTTTGGATGGAATTTTCCATAAATATCTGTTAAATCCATCTGGCCTAACATTTCATTTAAGACAAATGTTTCTGTATTGATTTTCTGTCTAGATGATATCCATTGATGTAACTAGGATATTAAAGCCCCCTACTATTATTGTACTGCTATTTCTCCCTTTGGGTCTGTTAATATTTGATCTACATATTTAAGTACATTCCTTCTTGAGATCTTTTATAAGGGAAGAAAGTTCAATTTTGTCAAATTCTTTCTTTGCATCTACTGAGGGGATCATGTGATTTTTATCTTTAATTCTATTAATGTGATTTATCATGTTTATAGATTTGCATATCTTGAAAGATCCTTGCATCCCAGTGATAAATCTGAACTCATCATGGTTTATGTTCCTTTTCATATGCTGTTGAAATTAGTTTGCTAGTATTTTGATGAGAAATTTTACTTTTATATTTATCAGGGATATTGTTTTTTAGTTTTATTTTCTGGTAGTGTACTTATCTGGCTTTGATATAAGGGTACCGCTGGTCTCATAAAATAAGTTTGTGAGTGTTCATTACTCTTTGATTATCTGGAATAGCTTAAGAGAATTCACATTAATTCTTCTTTAAAAGTTTGGTATAATTTACCTGTGAAACCATCCAGTCATATGCTTTTCTTTGGTGGGAGGTTTTTGATGAGTGATTCAATTTTCTTTACTTGTTATTGATCTGTTCAGATTTTCTATCTTGATAATTCAGTCTTGGTAGGTTGTATAGTTTTAAGAATTTATCCATTTCTTCTAGGTTATCCAGTTTGTTGGTGTATAATTGCTCCTAGTAGTTTCTCATGATTCTTTGTATTACTGTGTGTTCTTTCATTTTTTATTTTTATTTTAATTTGAGACTGTCTTCTGTTTGTCTCACTAAAATTTTGTGTATTTTGTTTATGTTTTCAAAAAACTATCTTTTGGTGTCTTTGATCTTCTCTATTGATTTTCTGGTCTCCATATCATTTATTTTCTCTTCTCTTTGTTATTTCTTTCCTTCTGGTGACCTTGGGCTTAGATTTTTTCCCCTAGTTCATTGTGATATAAAGTTAGATTGTTTATTTGTCATCTTTCTTTTACTTAATGTAGGTGTTTATCACTATAGGCTTTGATCTCAGTACCGCTTTTGCTGTATCCCATAAGTTTGGGTATGTTTTGCTTCCATTTTCACTTGTGTGGGTGAGGATATAGAGTATTGGGAGTACCAGTGGGCCACTTGGGAGTATTTGTAGGCAAGGTGTCCCCAGCATCTCGTGGATGGGCTTCCAGATGGAGTTTGTTTATCAGATAATAAGACTTGAGCCCCTTTGATGGCTTTCAATAGCTCTACTGTTGTTTTTCCAGCTGCTCCCTGCCTGCTAGTCATGGAACACACCTCAATTTTCTGGATGGGTGAGAAAGAAGTGGGACTCTTTGGCAGCATTCTGTACAGCTGGGGAAATTGGATGCTCACTCATATGTTCTGACTTTTCCCTGTGGGAAAAATCACAAGCTAAAAATGTCTCTTGGCGCTGAGCTGTGCCACTTTGGGAGAGGGGTGACATAGCTAAAGTGAAAATATTCCCCTTACTCTCTTGAATGCATCAAATCTCAGGTATGCTTTGTTCTCCAACAGTGTCCTGGGACCTCGCTGATGGATTTCCAGACTTCCACAAAAACACTTTCATCTGTGGGGAATTGTCAAAATTTTTGTTCTTTATGGAGAAGATGGTAGAAAACTCCTATATCACTGTTACGATGATGTCCCTCCTGGCCTCTAATATTTCTGATGAAATCAACTGCAATCTTATTCATTGTCTTCTACACATGGTGAGTTGTTTTGCTTTTGCTGCTTTCAAGATTTTCTCGTTGTCTTTAACTTTCACCATTTTAACTATGATATTTCTGGGTTCGAATCTCTTTGAGCTTATCCTAATTGGAGTTTTTTGAATTCTTGAGTATGTAGATTAATATTTTTCATCAAATTTGAGAAGTTTTTAGCCATTTTATTTCAAATATGTTTTCAGATCTTTTCGTTCTCCTCTTCTGGTCTTTGTGTTAGTCATACATTTGTGCAATTAGTAGTGTCCCACATTTTCCTGGGGACTTTTTTATTCTTCTTCATTCTTTTTTCTCCCTATTCTTCAGAATGAATAGTCTGTATTTGTATATCATCAAATTTGTTGATTATTTCTTCTGTCAGCTTAAATCTACTACTGTTAAGCCCCTCTAGCAATTTTTTTAAATTTCACTAGGCACATTTCAAGTCCAAATTTTCTATTTTTTCTGTTTTATAATTTATTCCACTTTATTGATAATCTCTATTTGTTGAGATATTTTCATAATACTGTCCTTTAATTTTTTGACAGTGCTTCCTTTGATTCTTTGAACATATTTACAGCAGGTACTTTGTCTTCTTAGTCCAGCATTTGGTCTCTTTCAAAGGCAGTCTCTATTGCTTGCTTTTTTCCTTTTTTGGGTTACATGTTTCTATTTCTTTGCATATCTCATAATTGTTGAAACCTGGATATTTTAAATAATATATTGTAGCAAATTTGGGTGCTAATCTAACCCTCTTCCAGGATATGTTGTTGTTTTCTTGATTAATGATTTATTTGTTTAGTAACTTGGGTGAATTGTACCTATGCAGTTTCCAGTGCACTCACTCTGGTATTTTTCATTTTTTAATTCCTCAATCCTGGATGCTTTGCTTTTGCCCATGGTTCAACCTATCCACTTATTGGCCAAAATGTTTGCCAAAGCTTCCTTAGCTAGCTAGAATTTTACTTTTTTGCCATTAAATGTGTGTGCACTTGTAGGCTTCTTCACAGTTCTAAAAGTTTATGACTTTTCCCCATGTTAAGCCATGACTATTACCTTGGAGTCTCCCTTTGTGATCATTCCTGAGAGGGCATTGTGTTGGGTAAGCATACCATTGTCAAGAAAAAGAGGGTTGAGTGTAATTTCATTTTTGATCTTGACTTTCTAAAAATCATCTCCAGGTCAAAATAGTTTATTGTTCAGGCAGTGTTTGGTCAGAATTTGTAATAAAGCCCTTTGTGGTGGTAAGGCTTATATCCTTTGTTGATGGTACTGTGTATAACTTGAAAGATTTATAAAAGATTTTCTTAAGTACTGCTCTAATTGCTCCTGAGTGGGTACTACCTAATACCTGCACACCGACTTTCTAACCTGCAAGACTGAGTGTGATTCTTGAAGTATGTTTCAGATTATATCCCTCCCAAGTACTCTCTGATAAATTTCTAGCTGATCTATCATTTTTCTTATTGTTCCAAGTATCATGGAGCTACCAGATGCTCTGACTTAATTATTGTATACCAAGATCTCCACTGTTTTAACGATGCTTTGGTCACAAAAGTTTTCACATTCTATACCAAATAAATCAGTTCCTTCAGACAAAACTCCAGAGCTCTTCATCCTTAAAGCCTAGCTCTACCCCTAGGCTGAATTTTTATGCCACTTCACAGGAGCTTGGAACAGAGACACCGAACTACTTATTTTAGATTGATAAATATGCTTTGCTAGTGGAAACATAAGAGAATATCTCCTGGTCTTGGCTTGCCCCTTCTGGCATGAATAGCCAGCCTACAATCAAGGTAAGGCTACAGCATTTGGAATCCCAGTATATTTGGCTTGCCATGCCTAGGGTAGAACTTCTACCATATGTATTAGGACTGTGTGGAAGAAAGGACCTCCAGTGCTCTCAGGAGCACTGTCCAGAATAGAGCTTCTTCAGCCTGGAGCTGAGAAAAATGAGAAATGCCAACAACCTCTGCTGCATTGAAAACATAGCCCTGAGATGGGCTCTGAGGGTAAAGGAAGCTCCTGATTTGTAGTCATCACCCCTCTCATAGCCAGTTTCTATTGCATGCTTTTTCAGCAGTGTAGTTTCACATTCCTGTTTCTTTATATTTCTCTTAATGTCTTTTTGAAAACTGAAAATTTTATATAATGTATCATAGCAACTCTAGATTCTGATTTCCCTCCCTCTGGGGCTTATCTTTATAGCTGTTTTTGTTTTTGTTGTTTTCTGTTCACCTGTTCATTCATTTAGTGACTTACCTGGACTAATTCTGTTGATTCCGTTTCTCCCACTGTGAGTCTCTGATGTCATTGCTCAGTTTTTCTTTGTATTTAACTTTAGATTGGCTTCTTAGGGAGCACCCCTGGTTTAGCATCTCATAGTGGTTAGTCACTGGTTGTTCAGAGATAATTCTTAAACACGTTGAACCAGTCAAGTTTTTCACCTTTGCTGTCAGATCTGTTTGTTACTTGGGGAATTATTTCAAAGTTCAAGGAGTTTACAAGTCCACTCTGTATTCATCTAGGAACTAGTAGCTTGCAAGGGTCCTTTCCAGTATCTCTGGAGCAGAAAGAGCCTTGCACATTGGCACAGCCTTCTAGATGACCAGAGGTAAGCGTGATCTTATCAGACCCATCTTTGACTCTCACTTTTCTTGGATCCCTCTGTTAAATTTCTATCTGGTCTGCTGTTCTATTGATTGTCTCAAATATTGCTGTTATGATATTACCATTTTATGATTCTGTGCATGTGAGATCTTGATTTTTTTCAACAATGTTCCTAAGCTTAGATTCTTTCCTGATTTGCTTCCAATAAAGTTTGTCCCCTGTGTTTCAGCAGTAATACTTGCCCTGGCTCAGGGTCATACTTTCACATCACAGAAACTGAAGGATGTGTTGGAACATCTCCTTGAAAAAAATGCTACAGACTTTTGCTGTTCTTACTGACATTCAACAGGTATCTTGAATAAATACTTCTCAATTTGTCATATGTCCTTTGGTCAATATCTAGAGACTTTAAATTGTTATTTTCTACTATTTTGTCCAGCTTCATTATTGTCTGTTAAAAGAAGACTTACTAAGCTCCTCACACAGCCATTCTGGATGTCCTTATCCCCAGGTATATATTTGTTATGAATATTTTATAATACCATTTGACACACCCAAGAAACTTCAACATGTTAACAGTGTATATGTGTTATTTTTGTTATTTTAAAAATACATATTTAATATTTTTGCTGACCAATTAAGTTCATTGAAACAACATTGATAATTGCCATGGTAGTTTCCAGGACAGATACACATATTGATAACTAATTTTTAGCTTTTAAGGAGCTTAACACCTAGTAGGAGTTATAACTATTAATAGATTTGATATAGTAATTTCTCAAGAGAAAATATATCACTATTAAAGCACAAACGAAGAAATCAAAAGGCGAGACATAATATTTGCACTGGAATATGAGGAGTTTGAACTCAGGTTCATTAAGAGTTCTGGTTAGATGAGGTAATCTGAATCATTACCTAGATCCTAAGATACTAATAATATGGGTTTATTTTATTTAGTTCTGTTTTGTATTCAAAGAGACATGCAAGTGAAGTTGCTTTGAAATGAAAGTCCCATAGAAATACAAAGTGTCATTTTCCTAGAAAGTACTAAAAGAATCTAGATGATGTAAGCATAACTTCATTGGCATTGTATACATAATAGTTGAAAAACTCAAGACTACTCTTTCTCCTATAACAAAATCCTTTACTCCAGTCACTTTAAAGTTCATATTCCACAAATTCATGTGTCCTTGAAATTTTATTTTACAGGCCTTGGCAAAAATCATCATTTCTAATTTGTTTTGCCAATTTTGTCATTGCTTACCCTACAAAAAACAACTTAGACTTAGCCTACTTTTGGCTAAGATAATTTTTAAAATAATTTTGTCTTATTTGTTTTCTCTGTGTTACAGTAATCATATCAAATGTATGGCTTTGATATACTACCATTACCACTTTCAGAGTACGGGCTGTGCGTAAAGGAAGACTTTGATTACAATCATAGGCTGTAAAAATAAAAGATACACTGTGACAAAACAAAGGTCAGTATATATCAGTTTTAAGATAGAGCAAGTTTCATACTTTTTTTTCTGAAACCACTGGAAGCAAGCTCTGTTTTTGTTTTTACCACTTTTAAATAAATGAAGATATAATTCATGTATAACACCATGTAAGTTTAAGGTGTACAACATGTTGATTTGATACATTTATATATTGCAATATAATTACCACTATAGCCTCAGCTAACACCTCTGTTACATAACATAATTATTATTTCTTTTTCTGCGGTAAGAACATTTAAGATCTAGTCTCTTAGCAACTTTGAAGTATATAATACCATACTGTTAGCTACAATCACAATGCTATGCATTAGATCTCCAAACATTTACTTTCCAGTTTTGTTTGTACACTTTGACCAACATCTCCTCAATTTCACCGTCTGTCAGCTCCTAGTAACTACCATTTTACTCTCCATTTCTAGAAGTTCATTTTTTTAGATTCCACATACGATATCACACAGTATTTGTTTTCCTATCTGACATATCTCAGCATAATGCCCTTAAGGCCCATCCATTTTTTCCCCAATGACAGCATTTCCTTCTTTTTCATGGTTGATTAATATTCCATTCTAATACACACACACACACACACACACACACACACCACATTTTCTTTCTTTATTTATCTATTGATGGACACAAACTGTTTCCATATCTTGATTATTGTGAATAATCCTGCAAGAAACATGGGTGTGTAGACATCTTTTCAATATTCTGTTTCATTTTCTTTGGATATATACTCAGTAGTAGGATTGCTGGATCATATGGTAGTTCTATTTAAACATTTTTGAGGACTTCCATACTGTTTTCAATAGTGGCAAAACCAATTTACATTCCCTTCAACAGTGCACAAGGGTTCCTTCTTCTCCACATCCTTGTCAACACTTATCTCTTGTCTTTTTGATGATAGCCAGTCTAACAGATGTGATACGATATCACATTGTGGTTTTGATTTGTGTTTCCCTGATGATTACTGATGTTAAGCAACTTTTTAGTACTTGCTGGCCATTTGGATGTCTTCTTCGGAAAAATTTCAATTCCTCTGCCCATTTTTTAATCAGATTGTTTGCTTGTTTTGTTATTGAGTTATATGAGTTCTTTGTATATTCTGGATATTAACCCTTTATCTGACATATGGTGTGAAAATATTTTCTCCCATTCTGTAGGTTGCTTTTTTGTTTTCCTGTTTCTGTAGCTGTGCAGAAACTTTTTAAGTCAAATGTAGTCTCATTGATGATTTTTGCATTTGTTGCCTGTACTTTTAGTATCATATCCAAAAAATCATTGGTAAGACTATTGTCAATAAGCTTTTCCCCTGTTTCTTTCTGAGTTTTACAGTTTTAGGTAATATGCTTAGGTCTTTAATGCAATTTGAGTTAATTTTTTGAGTAGTGTGAGATAGGAGTCCAATTTTATTTTTTCTGCATGTGGTTATCCAGTTTTCCCAAGACCATTTATTAAAGAGACTATTCTTTCTCCATTGAGTATTCTTGACTCCCTTGTGAAATATTAGTTGATTGTCTATGCTTCAGTTTATTTCTATGCTTCCTATTCTGTTTCATTTGTTTAAGTGTCTGTTTTTATGCCAGTACTGTACTGTTTTGATTACTATGGCTTTGTAATATTGTTTGAAATCAACAAGTATGATGCCTCTAGCTTTGTTCATCTTTCTTAGGATTGTTTTGGCTATTCAGGGTATTTTGAGATTCCATAAAAATTTTAAAATATTTTTTTCTATTTCTTTGAAAAATGTCATTGGAATTTTCACAGGGATTTTATTGAATCTATAGACAGCTTTGGGTAGTATGGACATTTTGACCATATTAATTATTCTGATCCATGAACACAGGATTTTTTTATTTGTTTGTATTTTCTTCAGTTTTGTTTATCAAAATCTTGTTTACCATTGTATAGATCTTTCACTTCCTTGGTTAAATTTCTTCCTAAGTTTTTATTGTTTTTGATGTTATTGTTAATGGGATTGTTTTCTTCATTTATTTTTCAGATATTTCATTGTTATTTATAGAAACGCAATTAGTTTCTTTATGTTGATTTATATCCTGAAACTTTAATGAATTTGTTTATTAGTTCTATCTTTTTTTGATCGAGTCTTTAGGATTTTATATATAAAAGATCACATCATACACAAATAAAGACAATTTTATTTCTTTTTTCTCATTTGGATGATGTTTATTTCTTTATCTATATTATTGCTCTAACTAGGGATTTCAGAAGATTAAAATCATACCAAATATCTTTTCTGGCCACAATGATATGAAACTAGAAATGAACAACAAGAAGAAAGCTGGAACATATACAAACATGTCACAACTAAACAACACACTCCTGAACAACACATGAGTCAAAGAAGAAATCAAGAGGAAAATCAAAAAAATATCTTGAAGTAAATAAAAATGGAAACATAACATATCGATATTTATGGGATGCTGCAAAATCAATTCTTATATGGAATATTATAGCAATAAATGTATATTAATAAAGAAAGATCTGGGGCCGGCCCTGTGGCCGAGTGGTTGAGCTTGCACACTCCGCTGCGGCGGCCCAGGATTTTGCTGGTTCAGATCCTGGTCACGGACATGGCACTGCTCGTCAGGCCATGTTGAGGCAGCGTCCCACGTGCCGCAACTAGAAGGACCTGCAACAAAGATATACAACTATGTACCAGGGGGATTTGGGGAGATAGAGCATAAAAAAAAAAAAGATTGGCAACAATTGTTAGCTCAGGTGCCAATCTTTAAAAACAAAAAGATTGGCCACAACTGTTAGCTCAGGTGACACTCTTAAAAAAAAAAAAAAAAGATCTTAAATAAACAACCTAACTTTATACCTCAAGATGCTAGAAAAAGAAGAAAGTAACTCAAAGGTTAGCAAAATGAAGTAAATAACAAAGCCAAGAGCAGACATAAATAAAATGGAGACCAAAAATACAATAGAACATATCAATGAATCTAAGAGATGGTTTGTTGAAAACATAAAATTAACAAACCTCTGGCTAGAGTAACTAACGAACAAAAGAAAGAAGACTGAAAAATTAACTCAAAAATGGAAGAGGAGCATTACAACTGACATCAGAGAATACAAAGAATCATAAGAAACTATTTGAACCATTATGTGCCAACAAATTGGATAATTTAGAAGAAATCGATAAAAGCTTGAAACATATCACTTACCAAGACTGAGTCATGAAGAAATAGAAATCAGAACGGACCAATAATAAGGAGATTGAATCAGTAATCAAAAACCTCCCAACAGAACAGCCCAACATCGAACGTTTCACTAGTGAATTCTACCAACCACTTAAAGAAGAATTAATGACAATTCTCACACTCCTCCAAAAAATTGAAGAGGAGAGAATGCTCCTAAAATCACTTTTGAAGTCAGCATTACCTTGATACCAAAACCAGATAAAGTCACTACAAAGAAAGAAATCTATAGACCAATATCCTGATGAATATGGTAAAATTCTCAACAAAATATTTTCAGATTGAAATCAATAGTACTTTAAAGGATCATCCCTGGAATGAGCCCTAGGATTCATCCGTGGTATGCAAGGATGGATCAACATATACAAACCAATAAATGTGAAAAACCACATTAATAGAATAAAAGATAAAAATCATATTCTCATCTCAATAGGTGCAAAAAAGCATTTGACAAAATACAACATCCTTTCATGATAAAAACACTCTGTAAAAGGGACATACCTCAATATGTAAAGGCCACATACAACCAACCCACAGCTAACCTCGTATTCATTGGTGAAAAAAATGAAAGCTTTTCCTCTAAGATCAGGAACAAGACAAGTGTACTCACTATCACCAATATTATTTAACGTGGTATTAGAAATCCTAGGAAGTTTCATCTTTTTATATCCACAAAATTATGTGATTTTGCTTTGCATATGCACTTCCTAAACCCATTGAGATCCAAGAAAGTCACTGACATCAACTTAAGAAACTGAATTTGCTATCAAAATCCATATGAATCTCACTGGAAATAAAAAGCCTTCAGATTCCAAAGCAGAATGACTATGCATTACTGTTTGTTCCACCTCTCTCTCTCCCTCCCTTCCTCCTGACCTCCACCTTTAAGTCTCCTTCTCCCCGTTTCCTCCTTCTCCTTCTCTCTCTCAGCCTCTAGATCTCTCAATATCTCTCTCTCTTTCTCTCTCTCTCCTGTTGTAGTCGGTTTCACAGCATTGCTACTTTTGTCATAAAATCCTTTCTTTTTTTATCTGTTTGCTCTATTCAATCACTTGCAACTCAACAATCCTATTTATATTCTGCAGTCTCAGTTCAGGAATTTGACACATTTAATATAATTGGCTTAAATGCCATTACTCTAATTTGTCGAATCTCCCTTTGTCAGATTACTTCATGGTTTACCAGATAGTTTATGTTCTCTCGGTTCACGTAACCACTTCTGGCTCCATCTGTGGTCATCCTTGTACAACCAAGCACAATACAAAAACAGCAGCCTAGCATTGCCTCCTTTGGAAGAAAATCTGAGTAGGGCAATTGCAGGTAGATGTAATTTTCAGGCATGTCAAATACTATAACTGACATGCTCCGGACATCATTCCTCTTTAAGCCACTGATGACCTGTGCTGTTTTGCCTATATTGAATTCACTTACCTCATCTGTAAAAGTTTAAACGAACTGGAGTTGATAATTATTATCCTTTCAACTCAAATATTTCGGGAGGGCCAAATGTACCATAAAAATGGAGAGAGTTTTGGGCAGGAAGGGAGATCCTCAAATACTACTCCATTAGGGAGGGACCGTATGTGTAGCTGACTTTAGTTTATCCTGACGCTTAATTCTTTGGTTTCTCCCCCTAGAAACATTTGAGATATCCTTAGAGCTGGTGATATTTGAGGAAACGAGGGAGAAGAAACAAAAATTACATCGATTTTTGTGGCAATATCTTGTCCTGGCAGAGCAAACTGCGAAACTATTACATAAGTGTTTTCAACTGAAGACAAACGTTTGTATATTAAGGGTTACCTCCTAGGAGGGGCAATGCAGAAGAGTTCAGTTTGCTCAGTTTTTTTTCTTTTATTCTGTTTTTTTTTTTGTGTGAGAAAGATTAGCCCTGAGCTAACATCTATTGCCAACATTCCTCTTTTTGCTTGAGAAAGATTGTTGCTGAGCTAACATCTATGCCAATCTTCCTCTATTTTCTATCTGGGATGCCACCTGGCATGGCTTGATGTGCTGGGCATAGGTTCGTACCCCAGATCCTAACCTGTGAACCCCAAGCCACTGAAGCACAGCATGTGAACTTAACCACTACACCACCAGGCAGGCCCACAATATCTTTTTTATGGAAAATATAAATTCAAAACATTTATCTTGGGAAACAGATATATTTTCAGTAAATATGTGTACTCTACATACAAGAGTTGGGAATGCCATGTGGCAACCTATGTGGACAGGATTCAAGAGGAGAGACGTCAAGGGTCATCTCAAGTTTGAGGTTTTATCTGGAAGGCTGACCATAGAATCATTTTGCTGAGGAGAGATCCAGAACTGTGAGATAGAGTTAAGGCTGGGAGTAGAGAGTAAACAAATGTGGTAGTCAAATGGAGAACAAGCAGAGGTAGAAATAAGGGACTTCTGGAGAGTGGTAAGTGATAGGGATTGTCATCATTTATTTATTCATTCAACCAATAATCATTGTAGAAATATCATCTAATGATTAAGAGAATAGACCTCAGAAACAAAACAGACCTAAAATCTAAACTCTGATTTGTTATCTGCAAGGTGTGTTCTTGGACGAGTTAATGAGCTTTTCTGAGTCTCTTTCTTCATCTGTAAATTTGGGAGAATAAACATCTCACAGGGTTGTTTTGAGGATGGAATGAGTTAATATCTTGGCTTTTAATAAACAATATATGATAGTTGTAAATAATAATATTACTATTTTTATTCTACATATTATTGATATTACTTGTTAGGCTCTTTCTGTATATAAGAAAATTTGCCAACCCTTTGGCACTGGTAAGAGACCAGAGCAAGTATGAAGTCAATCAAGCCAGGGTTCTGGATAAGTCAGATTTATCGAGCCTGTTATGGGGCCCTGGGAAATCTCTATGGGCCAGGAGAGGTTCTGTAAAGAAGACAAACTTCGGTGTACACTAAAGAAGTCCCCCAAATCCTTCATGGTTTACCCATGGGATACGTGGTTTGATTATCTATAGGGTCCTGATAAGTTTCACATTCATAGTGTGATCAAACTCATACGTATATATTGACTAGAAAGTCTCTAATCGTTATGCCATGCTGGAAAATTAAATGAAACTTTTACTGTTTAATGTGACAGGCTTGTCATCAAAATGCTGTTTTTCAGAAAACAATTTCTAAATAAGGGACAACCACCAGCCTTTTAAGCAACCTTTTTGCCACATTTTCTTAGTGACTGGTAGAAGCTAATGTGCAGGACCCATGATAAGGAGCTGCTCTGTAGCAGACCATCACAGTTACCTAAAAGCAAACTGAACTGGCATAAATAATTGTGCTGTAGAAAGCCTTTCTATTTCACCTTGCCGATCACTGACAATTTACATATCTTAGGAAAACCTTTGTTGGCTTCTGTCATTTCTGCACTATTATGTGCCTTTCTGGATAATTACCAGTTAATGTGAAAAAGCAGATGAAAAAAACCTTGAAATTTCTGATAGAGAATCCTCAAACCTCTCCTCTTATCTGTGCATAGCAGCTTCCTGATTTCAAAAGAAGTTTCAAAACCTTTGTTAAAAATGTCCCTGGTTCCCAGTTTGAATGAACCAAATGACATTCAGCTGAAATTATTCTGCTTTTCTACAATTAAATTCCACTATCATGAACTGTCAAAGTAAAATGGAAGGCCTCTTAACTAATGTGTCAGTTGTTTGCTTGGTATGTTTTGTGGCATGGACTCTATAAAGCTGTGTGAAGTGTTTGTGTGTGTGGAGGGGAAACAATAACTGTAATTTTGCAGCAATGTGTGGACAGTATCAGGCAGTCTCATTCTCCCTATTTCCCTCCCCTGTTCCAAAAAGTATCCCTTTAGAGTAGGGCTGAGTGACAAGTTCACTAAATTTAAGAGATGATGGGCAGCTTGAATATGTAAGCCCTCTAAGTGACTTATTTTCCTTGACTGTGTCTATCATTTGTGTTAGACACTAAGCAACCTCAAATGTCACTCCTCATATTAATGAAACTATGATTACAGCATAATTCATGAAAGTTATTACAAGATTATATTGCAATTTCTATCAAGAGCTGGATGTCAGAATGTGTTTATACCTGACGTAAGACGCAAATAAGTTACTACACACTTGCAGTGATAAAATTCATCTCATGACATTATCGTCTGTGAGCTTGTAGTTCATTCAAATAGCTGCACCTCTCCTATCGCTGCATCTTTGGGCAATATGGAATATTCGGTACTTTGAAAGATTTAGAGCTTTTTTTTTCTTACTTTTTTAGGAAATTTGATCTTAATACTGTAGTTAGCTCGTGAATTCTCCGACAAGTAATTATTGACTTTATGGAATCTCCATGGACAAATTTAGGGTCTCATTTTAGCTTTCCTCCTGGTTTCTTTTGTACTTTTCCCGGCTTTATGGATACTCAGAGAATGTAAACATAGAAAATCTTATATAAAGGCTTCATTCAAGTATTGCCTATGCTAGATTTGTGTCCCTTCCATATAAATGACTTCCACAAATCCTGGGATGCCATTTTAAAAGAGTAGTAGTAATAACAATAACAGTAATCACCATCATCATCATCATCATGGCTAACATTTATTGTGTTTATTCTGTACAAGGTTCTGTCTAAATTATTTGTATTCACTATCTAATTTAATCCTCACAATAATCTAATGCTGTGGGTACTATTATTTATGATATCTCACAGATGAGAAAATTGGATTTGGAGAAATAAAGTAATTTCCCCAAAGTCATTTAACTAAAAAGTAACAAACCAAAGATTACAACTGAGTCTACATGATTCCAAAGTACTTGTACTTAAATACTATATTATCTTCCAGGAGCTCCCATTCCTCTTTTGTTTTCAGAAGTTGAAGTTTGTGTCTCCTAGTCCTCTTTCCCTCTTTTTCCTTTTTGTCTGAACCTGCAACCTTATGCTCCAGTCCTAAATCTTAGACATATTTTTCCATGGCAGGGTAGCTCCTGGAAATTAAAATCTGGGGGGAACCCAAAAGACTCTCTCCTCTTCTTCTACCATTGTTACTAGCTTGTTTTATATCAAGCCTTTGCCCCAGAAACTTACCACATGTCTCTACTTAGAGAATCCTTATCCTCATACCTCAGCTTATGCCCTATTCCTTGGTATAAAATGTCAAGAATAGGTAGCTAACTATGAGTATGGATTTTGTTTTTAAAGTGTAAATTAATCTTTATTTATTTAGGCATATAATGATTATTGCCCATGAATATGTCAATGGATGTAGTGGAAAGATCATGAAGCTTCACAATCTAATAAACTTAGTTTAAACCTAGATTCTGCCACAAACAATCTCTCTGACATCGGGAAATTTTATAATTGCTTTCATAATCTATTCTCTTTTCTGTAAAATGGAGTTAATGCCATCTCTCTTGTAAGAGTTTTAGTGTAGATTAAATGATATAATGGGTGCAAAGTGCTTTGCACTATACTGACACATGGTAGTCACTCCATAAATAGTAGCTGTTATTATTCCCTTGTTTTGTTGTAGATTTTATATGAAAAGAAGAAAGGGCTGGATAGCTAAAGGAGTGTTCTCTCCCACAGAGATGTATTTCAAAAATCATCTTTTGATATGACATATAGTCCATAGAGATTCAGCTTTCTTACCTCCATAATAATAGCTAATACTTATTGAGTGTTCACTGTGTTAAGTGTATTTGTGTGTTTATGGGGAGATGCTTATAGTATAAAGCTTCATGTAATTTTCAAACTAACCATGACACTGTAATTCCAGTTCACAAATATGTGACTTAAAGATATTTACTAACTTCCTGAAGTCTCACAGTCATTAAGTATAAAAGCTGGAACTCCATTCAGAGGACGTTTATAATTACTTCTTTCAACATCTTTAGTTTTATAAAGTAAGAACTAGTATGAAACATAAGTGAATTTCCCAACCATCAGTCCAACAAGATAGTGAAATAATGAGCTTTCCTTTTCTGAAGGTTTTGAAGCACAAGCTTGACTTCTATAAAGAGAATTGTTAAATTGAGAGGAGATTTGGAGTAGATAACCCCTGTAGTCCCTTTCAAATCTAAGATACACATCTCTATCCATCCATCCACACTTAGCTTCACATAACAGACTTTTTTTCACATTTAGATTTCAGTTTTGGCAAGATATTACCCAAGTGCTAATTTGCTACCCCTTCTACTTGATTCCTCTACTTCTTCATCAGACATGACACAATGTCTATTTTGCTAATAGGACATATAGAGTTTACACTGTGCCTGATGCATATAAAACACTCTGTCAATATGTATTGAATAAATAAATATATACTATATATAAAAGAATCAATCAATGAATAAAGCCCTGAATAAACTTGTCTTCTTAATTATCAAAAAGTAAATTATACTTATAGAGGTGATGAACTTTGAGTCCCAGATCTGGCACTAATGAGCCAAATGGCTTTTTTGGGCAAACCATTTACTCTCTCTGAGCCTCAAATTTCTCACCAAAAAATGGGGGAAATAGTAAGTGAGATGGTTGCTCACAAAGTGCAGTATAAATTTCAGAGTGACTTTTAAAGTTATAGAATTTTCTATTTCAATTAGATTCACATTTAAAATTTATAATTTTTTTAAAATTTAGAATTTATGACTCTATTTAAGTAGAGATGGTCTAGAATACAAATATTGATTAGCCAAACTCTCCAATTCCCTAAGCATGCTGGAGAAATTGATGCTTGCTTTTGAATGGTGATGAATGTAAATAGTAGTATCACCACATAAAAAACACCTGTATGCAAAATTTATGCTTTCATTATTAGAAGAGGAGGAGATTTCAGAAATGACATCACAAACGCTAAGATGTCATGTATAAGCTAATGACCCTTCCTTGCTCTTAGCCTTGAAAACATCCAGTTCTATTGTGAAGTGGAAGAGAAGTATCTTTTGTCTAATCACATTTTCACAATTATTTATTTCTTCTCAATAACCTCATGGAACAATATTATGGCTACTGATTAAAGTGGATGGTTTTTGCCACATTAAAAATACACACTTCAAACAGAAGTCAATTTGTATAAAGATACACTGAAAACATTGATTAAATAAATGCATGTTGATGTAAAGTGGGGGGAATTAATTTAATTACAGTATAAATTATTATCACTTTTCTAGTTCCTGTGCTGAGTAGTGAATTCTCAGGCATTCACTGCATGAATAAAAAACAAACAAATAAAAGAGGGCCACACATGGACCAATAATAAGGATGTATTACAAAGCAGCGCTTATGAATTCAAATTGGCACCAGAGGTCAAAAGGAGGAAAACACATTGCCTATTTTTAACAAAGGCTTAATGTTGATTTAAGATCATTATTGTTGCAGATAATATTATGTGTTCACAACTTGATAGTATTTAATCATCCACCAAACATCTATTGAGTAATTATCACATTCTATATATACTGCAAGTACATTCCGGGAAATAAACTAACTTATATAATACAGCTGGAGAAAAAAGTATGCAAAGGTGGTGAGGGATGAGACTGGGAAAATAATCATGATCCAGGAAATGAGAGACTTTAATAAACCAAGCTAAAGATAGTGGACTTTAACCTTTTTATGTTAGGGATCCATTGTATGGTCTAAAGCTGAGGTATAATACAATTAGATTTAACTTTTTAGAACATCAACTATGGAAATAGTATAGAAAATGAATTGTAGAGGAGCTAAGTCTAAGGATAAGTGTCCAGTTAAAAAACTATTGCAATAATTTCAGTTGAGAGATAGTGAGGGTCTGACTAAAATGGAATTAGAAATAACATTGAAACAAAGTGTGTGTAACAGTCCCTATATGCATTATTGCTAGCAATGATGATGTAGTACAGAAGGTAGATTCAAGAAATTACAGTAGAACCTAATGGAACTAGTAAGAAACTGAATGTGGATGTTTAAGGAACATGATGTTTCATTTTCAGATTTCTGGTATGAGGACTCAGTGGTTGTTGATAGTGTTATGTGCTTTGAGGAAAATATGACACACAGGAGGAGTGAACTTGATGGAAAATGTAAATTTTGACACGTTGCATTTGAGATTCCTGTAGGAGCCCAGGTAGATATGCCGAGTATGCAACTGAACATAGGTCAAGAGCTCAAGAAGCAATTTTATGCTAGAGACATTTAAAAATCATCAAAATGTAAAGTATGATTGAAATCATTAAAGTGAATGAGATCCCCTAGAGAAGCATATGGAATGAAGAGACAATAGGATCAAATATAGAACTTGGGGAAATCTCAGAATTTAATAAATGGACAAAAGAAGATAGATGAGGAAACAAGGAATGGGGAGAGAGGAGGAGAACCAGTAGTGATTTTTCTCATTGAAGTAAATGAAGAAGAGGGCTTTATACAAAATGCACATCAAATAGAAGGAGATCAAGAATACTAGAACTAAATAATTACATGTATCAACTTGGAGGGCACTTATATTTGCGGGAATGGTCTCAGTGGAGTAGTTGGCAAGTAAACCGAAGTCGTATTTCAGTAAGTGAGGTAGGAGCTAAAGAAGAACGCAGGGTAATAGAAGTTTTTTTTTTTTCATTATATTTTGTTTTCTTTTAATGAAAGAGATTAGAACATACTTGACTAGACTAATTTGTTAGGGGGAAAGTACTGATAGAGAGGGAGAGGTTGAAGATATAAAAAAATCTTTTGATGGATTCAAGGATAAGAATCATATCAAGATTATTGACAAAAGATATGACCCTAATGGAGAAAAAGTGTCACATTTTTCTCTGAGAATGAAAGAACGGACATGAAAATAAGCCAGTCTTCCTTAAGCTCACCAACTTGTAAACTAATGTTAATAATAACTCAAATTCTACTGGCTTTTGTTCTTACCAATTCACATAGTACCTAAGTCAATGTAAAACACCTTCTTAGGATCTTTGGTATTCTCAGAGAACGTCTTCATAATTAAGCTTTTTATGTGATTTTGAATATTTTCTTTGCATTGTGACGATTCCTACATCTCTCTCTTCTTTTGGTCATGAACTGGGTTTCTTCAGCATCTTTTATAAAAACCATATCCTTCAACTACAGCACAGGCCCTGGAGCCCTTAAGATGCCAAATTGAATGCTATTCTGTTAGAAATTTTGGAAGAAGCCTTGATCCAATTTTTTGGATAAAGTCTATCATAGAGGTACTCAAAAGTATACATGTTTCCAATATTTGCATGATTTTAGTGATATGGATAATATTTTGAGCATTGTTGTATGATTTTCTCCAGCAATACTTACAGGTTTAAGTCTATGACTGGAAAATATGGGTGGATTGAAAGATTCAATGTCGGGATTCTGAAGCCTGGATGAGACAAAGGGAGATACTTGTTGAAAACACTACCGGAAGCTTCCCATGAAAGATAGTCTGGTTAATTAAAACACCATATACATGTAAATAGCCTGTCAGGAAAAACAACATTTGGTATGTGGTATTTTTATTAACACTGAAAATACAATCAGATAGATGTGAGAGCTTATGGAAATCCAAAATGAGTGCTCAGTTTGTGTACATGATAAGCCAACAAAGTTATAACATCATTTTTATTTAATTAATAAATCTCAAAGTATCAGAAAGGCTTTCGTGTTATAAAAACTGACATGAGTTTGAAACAATTAGACTGCACATCTTGTAGTGGACAATTGCTTGATTTTTGCCACCCAGATATCCTGCTTTCTTGAGATACCATGATTTTACTCTCAAACCATAGAATTCAGGTGAAACTTACTCCAATACAGCTCTAAGGATGCAACTTATGACCTAGGCTTATAATAATCATTACCTTCCATCATCTTGTCTAGGGTCCTTGGTTCAGGACTGAGTCCATGACCTATGTTAGGCCAATTAGAAACAATGAAACTCAATTAACGGACTTTTGTTAGCACAATCAGGAAATCAGACATTTTCTTTACACTGGAATTCATCTAGAGTTAACATACTCGTCTTATCATTATGAATAAAAAACCTGTATGAGATAGAAACTAGCCCAGAGAAAGTGGAGCGAAGAGACATATACAAACTGGATTTGGAGTGACATCAGTATCTTGGTGGCATAAGTCATTCTTTTTTTCTCTCTCTCTTTTGATTTACAACAAATTGGACATCCACAACCAAACAAAAGCACCTCTATATAACACACCAGGATGCCCAAGATGTCTATCAATCTGTGCATCTGAAAGTGGCTGGATTTGATCTTGGAGAAGACTATGAAGCCAAGGGAGTCACAGCAGCGTAGCAGTGTCACCTGTGACATGGTGACAACAGCACCAAAGTCGGTGCTGACCTCTCTAGCAGAGGAGGTGAAAAGTGAAAGGAGTGAGTGAAAGTCTTCCTGGCTACTGGTGGAGGGTCCCATTGTTCTTCAGCAAAACCTGAATTTCTGAGGAGAAACCTCCATGACTGAGGTGAAGGGAAGGAAAGGGAAGAAGGCAGACAAAGAGAACTAAAGAAACATGTTTCCTACTATCTGCTCTGGGATTCCTGCAAGAGATCTGCCCACAGATCTCTGAAGCTGCCTCAATCGAGGATTCCCCTACCAGGATGTGGGAACACCCAAAGCCCCAAGTGCTAAGTACACACCTTCTTCCACTCTGCTGCCAGCTATTTTTTTTTCACCAGCTTTTCTATATACACGTTTTCAAATTTAGCAGCAACTCAACTCTGGTTAGAGAAAGGAAAAATTGTACTATAGTGCAACCTTCTGGAAAGCAGAAGAAAAGGGTCTAACTGTCAACCTGTTGAATTGTTAAAATCAAAGTAAACAAAGTCTTACCAAAATAAGAAAGGTGTTTACTACTTCATATGTGGCAGCAGAGACACATTTCATCAAACACTATGAAAAACATGGCAATATGGTATCACAAAAAGAAAATGACAATTCTTCAGCAATCACACACAAAGACATGGAATATTGCAATCTAACTGATAAAGAATTCAAAATAGCTGTTATGAAGAAATTCAACAAACTACAAGAAAACTCAGAAAAGCAAATCAATGAACTCAGGAAGGAAACTAAAGAATAAAAGGAGTATTTTATCAAAGAGATTGAAATTCTAAAAAAAACCAAAAACACCAAAATCTGGAGCTGAAGAACTCAACAAATGAGATGAAAAATGCTTTAGAAAGCATTGGAAATAGAGCAGATCAAACGGAAGGGAGAACAAGAGAGCTTGAGAATAAGAATTTAGAAATGATTCAGGTGGAAGAGGAAAGAAAAATGAGATTTTAAAAAGGTAAAGAAATCTTGTGAGAATTACCTGACTCCATTAGAAAAGCCAAGAGAAGATTGAAGAGAATAAGAGAAGGAGAAGAGGGGAGAAGGGAATAGAACATTTATTTAAAGAAATAATAGCAGAGAACTTCCTAAATCTTGGGAAGGAACTGGATATACAAGTCCACAAAGCTAATATAACACTTTATTATCTCAATCAAAAGATCATCTCCAAGACACAGTCTAATAAAACTATCAATAGTCAATGATAAAGAAAGAATTCTAAAGGCAGCCAGGGGAAAAGACAATTGCCTACAAAAGAACTCCCACTGCTATTAGCAGATTTCTCAGCTAAATCTCTGCAGATCAGGAGCGAGTGGAATGACACATTCAAAGGCAAAAATTGCCAGCCAAGAGTACTCTATCTGGCAAAGTTATCCTTCAGACAAATAAAAGTTGAGGGAGTTCATCACTGCTAGACATGCCTTACAAGAAATGCTGAAAGAAGATCCCCAAGCTGAAAAGACAAAAGTACACAAAACTCTGATTAATGTGATAGTCAGAAAACTGTAACTCTATTTTAGAACAGTAACTAAACACTTAATTATATCATAAAGGTGAAAGCAAAAAAGCATTAAAAATAACTATAGCTACTACAATTTGATAATGAAATCGCAACATGAAAGATAAGTTGTGATATCAAAAATATAAAAGGGGAGGAGGAAAAGCATGTAATCTTTAAAAACAAATGAAGATAAACTTCTATCAGCAGAAAATGGACTGTTTTGTCTATGAGATGCTCTACGTAAACCTCATGTTAACTGCAAAGTAATATAGAACAGAGATACAAAATATAAAAAAGGGAGGACTGAGCAGTTCACCATGGAAAACCAACAACTTACAAAGGTAAACAGAAACTAATGAATAAAGAAACATGGGGAAGACAAAAATAACCAGAAGGCAAAAGATAAAATGACAATAGTAAGTCCTTACATATCAACAACCGCCCTATATGCAAATGGATTTAACTCACCAATTAAAAGGCAAAGAGTAGCTGGATAGATTGAGAAAAAAAAAGCAATACCCAATTATATACTGCTTACAGGAGACTTGTTTCAACTCCAAAGGCACACAGGTTCAAAGTGAAGGTATGGAAGATGATACTGCAAGGAAGTAGAAATCAAAAGAAAGTAGGCAAAGCCATAGTTATGTCAGATAAAATGGACTGAGTGACAAAATTATAACGAGGCAAAGAAGGGCAATATATAATGATAAAGGGGTAAATACATCCAGAAGACAAAACAATCATAAATATATACACTTCCAACAACCTAGCACAAGAATGTGTTAAGCAGATACTAACAAATCTTAAGGGAGAAATAGACAATACAATAACAGTAGAGGACTTCAACACCTGACTATCAGCAATGGCTAGATCGTCCAGACAGAAAATCAACAAGGAAATTTGGAATTGAACCATACTTTAGATCAAATGGACTTAACAGACGTATACAGGACATTCCATTTAACAGCAGCTGAATACATATTCTTCTCAAATGCACGTGGAACATTCCCCAGGACAGAGCATATAAAAGAACACAAAGCAAATCTTATTCAGTTTAAGAAGATTAAAATCATAGTATCTTTTCTGACCTCAATAATTTGAAACAAAAAATCAACAAGAGGAAAGTGAGAAGGTCTACAGATATGTAAAACCTAAACAACATAGTTTTAAACAACCAATGATCAAAGAAGAAACCAAGGTAGAAATAAAAATGATCTAAATAAAATGGAAATGGCTACAACATATAAAACCTTGTGACATGCAACCAAAGCAGCTCTAAGAAGAAAGTTTATAGCAATGAAGGTTTATATTAAGAAATTTTTAAAAGATTTCAAATAAACAACCTAAGTATACACCTCAAGAAACTAGAAAAACAAGAACAGATTAAGTCCAAAGTTAGCATAAGGAAGGAAATAATAAAGATCAGGGAGGAAATAAATCAAAGGGAGACCAGAAAATAAATAGAAAAGACCAGCAAAACTAAGAACATATTCTTTAAAAATATTTTTAAAAATTGGCAAACCTTTGCTAGACTAACTAGGGAAAAAAGAGAGAAGACTCAAATAAATAAAATTAAAAATGAAAGAGGAGACATTACAACTGGTACTACAGAAATACACAGGATCATAAGAGACTACTATAAACAATTATATGCCAATAAATTACATAACTTAGAATATATGGGTACATTTCTAGAAGCATACAACCTACCAAGACTGAATCAGGAAGAAATAGAAAATCTGAGCAGACCAATAATGAGTAAAGAGATTGAAACTGTAATTAACAAATTCTCAACACATAAAACTCCAGAAGCAGACGAATTCACTCGTGATTTCTACCAAACATTTAAAGAAGAATTAATACTGTCATCTTCAAACTCTTCCAAAATATTGAGAAAGAGGGAACAATTCCAAGTTCATTCTACAAAGCAAATATTACCTTGATACCAAAGCCAGATAAGGATACCACAAGAAAACAAATCTATAGACAAATACCCCTGATGAATATAGATGCAAAAATTCTCACCAAACTATTAATAAACTAAATTCAAGAACACATTAGAAGTATTATACACCAGGATCAAATGGAATTTATCCTTGGAATGCAAGGATGTTTCAATAGATGTGAAACAGTAAATGTAATACATCACATAAGAAAATGAAAGATAAAAAATCACATGATCATCTTAATAGGCACAGAAAAAGTATTTGATAAAATATAACATCCTTTCATGATAAAAACCCTTAAAAGATTGAAGGAGCATAACTCAACATAATAAAGTCCATATAAGACAATCCTACAGCTAACATTATACTCAATGGAGAAAAATTAAAAGCTTTTCCTCTAAGATCAGGAACAAGACAAGGATGCTCACTCTCACTGCTCTTATTCAAAATAGTATTGGAAGTCCCGGCTAGAGTAATTAGGCTAAACAAAGAAATAAAAGGCATCTGCATTGGTAAGGAAGAAGTAAAATTGTAATTGTTTTTTGATATGATCTTATATATGTAAAACTCTGAAAAGTCAATCAAAAAACAGAATTAATCAACAATTTCAGTAAAGCGGCAGGATACAAAATCAACACACAGAAATCAGTTACATTCCTTTACACTAATGTTGAAGCATCTGAAAAAGATATAAAGAAAACTATCTCATTTACAATTGTATCAAAAACAATAAAATACTTAGATATTAATTTAACCAAAAAAGTGAAAGATTTTTACAATAAAAATTACAAGACTTTGCTGAAAATAATCGAAGAGGACACACACAAATGGAAAGACATCCAGTGTTCATTGATCAGAAGAATTAATATTGTTAAAATGGGCATACAACCCAAAGCCAACTGCAGAGTCAATAAAATTCCCATCAAAATACTAAAGGCATTCTTCACAGAAATAGAAAATCAATCTCAAAATTTGTGTGGAACCCAAACAACCCCAATTAGCCAAAGCAGTCCAGAAAAGTAAGGAAGCCAGTGGTAACACAATTCCTGATTTCAAACTACATGGCAAAGTCATAGTAATAAATACACTATGACACTGGCACAAAAATGGACACATAGACCAATAGAATGGGATAGAGAGCCTGGAAATAAATCTCAGCATATATGATCAAATAATATTAAACAAGGAAGCGAAGAACACCCAATAGGGAAAGGAGAGTCTCTTGAACAAATGGTGCTTGGAAAACTGCAGAAACACATGCAGAACAATGAAATTGGATCCCTATCTCACAATACTCACAAAAATTAACTTGAATTGGATCAAAGACTTAAAAGAACTGATACCATAAAACTATTAGAAGAAAATGTGGAGAAGCAGCTAATGAATATGGGTCTTGGCAATGTTTATTAGGACATGAAACCAAAAGCACAAACAATAAAAATAAAAATTAACAAATGAGACTACATCAAACTCAAAAGCATCTGCAAAGCAAAAGAAACAACAAAATGAAAAGGAAGCCTACAGAATGGGGGAAAATTTTTGCAAACCATATATCAGATAAAGGATTAATATCTAAAATATGTAAAGAACATGTACAAGTTAATAACAAAAAAACCCAAACAATTCAGTTAAAAAGTGGGCAGAAGAACTAAGATATTTTTTCCAAAGAAGACATAAAAATGGACAACAGACATATGAAAAGATGCTAAACATCACTAGTGATCAGGGAAATGCCAATTAAAACCACAATGAGATATCACTTTACACATATTAGAATGGCTATAATCAAGAAGACAAAAGACAACAAGTGTTGGCATGGGTGTGGTGAAAAGGGAACCCCTATACACTGTTGGTGGGAATGTAAATTTTTCCAACCACTGTGGGAAACAATATGGAAGTTTCTCAGAATTAATTATTATTAAATTATTATTAAAATAAACTATTAAATATAGAACTACCATAAAACTCAGAAATTCTACCTCTAGCTATATACTCAAAGGAAAAGAAAGGATTTCAATGAGATATATGCACTCCTATATTTAGTGCAGCATTATTCACATTAGCCGAAATATGGAAACAATCCAAATACCCATCAAGGCTGAGTGGATAAAAACGATGTGGCATATATACACAATGGAATGTTACTCAGCCATGAGAAAGAATATCCTGCTATTTGCAACAACATGGATGGATCTTGAACACGTTATGCTAAGCAAGATAAGTCAGATAGGAAGGCAAGTACTGTATGGTATCACTTGCATGTGAAATCTAAAAAAATCAAACCTGTAAAAAACAGAGAATAAGATGGAGGTTATCAGGAGATGAGAGGTTGGAGATGAGATCTACTATGTGATCCAGCAATTCCACTTCTGAGTATATACCCAAAGAAAAGGAAAACAGAATTTCAAAGAGATATCAGCACTCCCATGTTTATTGCAGCATGAGTCATGGCAGCCAAGATATGGAAATAACCTAAATGTGCATCAATGGATTTAAAAATGTGATATATATGTATATCACATATACATGTATATACGTATATATTGATACATTTATACATATATATCAATACAAAATGGAATATTATTCAGCCAGGAGAAAGGAAGGTATCTGTCATTTGCGATAACATGGATGGACCTTGAGCACATTATGCTAAGTGAGGCAAGTCAGATAGAGAAAGACAAGTACTGTATGATATCACTTATATGTGAAAGCTAAAAAAGTCAGACTTGTAAAAAAAGGTTGAAATCGTGGTTATTAGGTTATGAGGGATGGGGGATAAGATTGATGTTATTTAAGGGCACAAACTTGCAACAAGTAGTAGATAAGTCATAGAGATCTAATGCACGGTATAATGATTATAGAAACAATATTTTGCTATAATCATGTAATGTGATAAATATTGCTGCAATGGCAATCATACTATGATATATAAACTTATCAAAGTAAAAACAAAAGAAACTGGATTCTTTGACATTTATTTGATGCTCTATATCAAGCCGTACCTGAAACTAACACTGACTCCCAGATTTTTTAGTTACATGGGCCAATAAATTTCCTTTAACTTAAGTCTTTTTAGATTGGGCATCTGTTCACTTGTTACCAAATTGTTGTAACTTATTTAGCAATTTACTTTATGAATTCTATATATTAGGAACTTCTGGATATTTGGTTAACACACATCAAACATTCATTTATTGTCAAAGTCGGAGGTGGAAGACACTGATAAAAGTTTACTTGATATCAAGATTTGAAAATGTCTACAAAGTAAACCAATGATATTTCTTGTTACCAAACAATATATTTGCATTTTAACAAGATTATTTTATAGGCACAGTACCTTAAATTGAATCATAGGATAGTAGCAAATAAGGAAAATGTTTTAAGCAAAGGGAGGGGAGAAGCCCTTCACCACCATTTTTCACCATATTTGTAGGTTTTTTAAGCCATAAATTGCTGGTCAAAAAGGGGATTTGGTACTCATGTGACACTTGCCTACGTCTAGCCAATTTGATTGTGGTTAGGTGATTTGTGTGGTACAGGAGGACACTTCTCTCCCTGTTCAAGGAGCGGTATAGGGTCATATACCACTGCAGAATGTTATGAACAAGATATTTTTTCTTACAAGGAATCTATAACTGTTGCACCTGATCAGTACAATAATTTTTCTCAATTTATAGATTAGGGGATTAAATCCCAGAGGGATGAATGTACTCACCTAAAGTTACACAGTAAATAACATAGCTGTTTTTTTAAAACTGAAACAATAATTCATGCCCACAGAAAAATATGAACTGTAAAAGATGTAATAACATATGAAGTGAGCTGCCATAGTACCTCAGACTTTTAGTCCCTTTCCTTTGAAGAAACTTGGGTTAAGATTTTGTTCGGTATCATTTCAGAAATACTCTATATCTATGCAGATCATAGATAAATTAAACCAGAAATCAAACTATAACCCTCTTCACCCACATACTATACCACTTGACATTATATTTGGAGAAATATTTTATATCAGCATCTATATAGCTATTTACATACATGCAGTATTCCTTTTAAAGGCTGCCACGTTTTTTTTCTATGAAATAAAATGTATATATTATAACTAATTTATTTAATTAGCTCCGTAATAATGGACATATAGTTTCCAAACTTTTAGAGCTGGAATTTGGAGCTTGAATCCTCTGACTTGAAAGCTCCAGCGCTTTCTATTGCACAGCACTATATCTAACTGTTAACTTTTGTACATGAACAAATAGACATTCAATAAGTGAAAGAGTTTTGCCTACAATGCCAGGCGGTGTTACTCTCTCTGGCAGTTTCTCATTCAGTCTATCACTTAAAGAGATTTTTAAAAACGCCTTAGCAAAGTTTTTAGGATTACAAAATGTATCACTTGAAAACAGCATCTGTTTGCTAGCATTCTTCATTTTAAATCAGGTGAATATAAGTGATCCCTTACCTGAAGAGCTTGGATGCAGGTAGAATATGCAACATGGGCCTCTGACCATACATCGCCTGGCTCTTTCCTTGATGGCTTATTCAGTACTATAAAAGAATAGAGAAAACTAAGCCATCCCCTTGTTTATTACTCATGGTGTCTTGCCAACATGCAGAGTGTAGGAAGAGGGCACCTGCTTAAGCCTTTCTTTTCATAAAGTTATATCCGGAGGAGTTGAAATGCTTCTATACTCAAGGATTATTAGCAACGCCGGTAGCACACTTTCCAAATTACTAGTTGGGTCTTTGCCAAAAACCAACCATAGTGCAATCTCACTCAAAAAAAATCCAAATTGAGAACACAGGTCTATTTACTCTCTCCCAAACTGGTTTTGTTATGTTTCAGGAAGTGGTTTGCTATTACAGATAAGGGATCATTTCAATACCAGAATCATACACTGTTAGTAAGAATAGCAATATTTAGTAGGGAAATTATTGCAGTCGAGATACGCTCCCAGCATTACCTAATGCTTCTTTCTCCCCTTTCCCCAAGTCTCCTCAATTTCCTTATCATGGAATAGGACACTGCTGTTTTTCTGCTACTCAAATGAAAAGTGGGAACAAAAAGCATTCCAGTGGGTGGAGAAGACATTTGCCGAGACACAAAGATATGGAAAATAATTATACGTTATAAAGAATATTTTAGTGGGGCTCATAAACAAATCATATGAAAGGATATGGGGGAAATCATCACAAGCAAAAAATCTAGAACCCAAGAAATGATGGAAACTTATTCTGTAGCCAGTAAGATCATATCACAAAGTGAGTTTGCATCCTACATTTTTCTTACTTAAAACTAAGGCTTTTATATATGCCAGGATTTCAAACTCTGATACTTTCACCCCAAATACTTTAGGTTTAGTCATTAAGTATTTTCCTTGATTTTTGGCCTGCAGACAGTTCTTATAAGCCCCAAATTTTAATTTTCTTTTAAGACTAATTATTACATTACAAAGAGTATGAACCTTATAATTTTACCCATATCCAAAGATAAAATAGTACACATTGCAGCAAAAGATTCAGTCACAAATATTCCACATATCTACTTGTAAATACCTTGTTTCCTATCAAACATTACATTATTTTCTTTGTTTTCCTCAATGCCTTTTGATAAACTAAGAGTTTTAGTTTAAAGTCAAACAATTCCTCTGTCCTCCAGATTTTTATGGTCTAGGTTGACTATGAGGTTCAAGTAATCCATTTGATTATTTCCTATTTGTTCAAATACTTTGCCTTTAAAATCAGGTTAATTTTGGTCCTTCTTTTGTCAGTCCATTATTTCCAGACATGTCATCCTACAGAGCTTTAGTGCTTCAGTAATATCCTCTTGAGGGTTTAATCATATATCCAAGCAATCTTAAAAAGTGATTCCTGACATCTCAAGAGTACAGACTCATCAAGTTTGTGGTGATTCATTAATCTGATGGATTTAGGTGATTTCAGTGGCCAAATATGAGGAGAAATCTAATCATCTAAAAGATCTTAGAGTGCTATTCAGATGAGGACACTGTAGTATTCTCTTGGGGGTCATATTCAGGCAGGACATTGGGGAGTACACATTGCAGAAGGCTTTTTAAAGGTACTTGAGAAGACTTCTCTCTGAATTTTCCTCTGAGGTCTTTAACATGTTTCTGCAGTCTCTTCTGGGTTTTGTGTGGTAAACTTCATATTCCAACACATAATGAATCTATCTGTCCAAGATAAGAGTCTTCCATATCTTACCTTAGTTCCTTTGAGAAATCATAGTCCACGGATCCATTGAATGAAAATTAAAACTTTGGGCCATCTCTGGTATATCTATTCTACTTTTTTATGTACCTTAGGGAGACCATCTATGCCTACACCAGATCTCCTTATTAGTTCTGTGAACCCATTCTCTAGTTCTATGTACTTTGGATCCAATGACTTGCATCTACGAGAACTCTCTTTAGAAGACCACCTTTGGGCATCTGCAGTTGTTTCGTCAGCATACAGCAAAGAGCCAGAAGTGAGTGGCTAGAAATTCTCACCCATCTGGAGCAGCGCATTTCAAACAATTGATTGGAGTAAGACTGTGAAATCCTAGTTGATACAGGGGCACAAATTTTGATGTGTAATTTATGCTTGAGTGAGCCTACAGAGTGAGGCTAAGACTGAGTTTGAGACTTTGCCTGAAATCATAACTTTGCTTGCCTTCTCTTTCTTTCCTCTCCTGGTTTCCTCTACTCTGTTATCAATTTATCTTGAGAGTGCTTTCTTACTAAATCACTTGCACAGGCATAAGTTTCTTGGGGTCTTAATGGGAAACTGGTCTAAGTCACTGTAGTTTACAAACTAGGAAGCATAATGGTCCAACACACACTGAACAGGTGTAAGGCTCTCTTTTAGATTCTTAGACTGAGGAGAACACATAGAAGATTGTTCCCCATTAGGGGTAAAGAGAATATATCCAATCTTACAAGGTTTTATGGGAAATATATAAGTGGAGATAAGAAATGATACAGAAGACAGAAATACAAACAAGATCAATTTATGATACATAAAAAAGACAAAGCTTTCTGAATCCCACGCATCAATTTATGGTACCTAAAAAAGACAAAGCTTTCTGAATCCCATGCATCAAAGGGAAGTACAAAAGGAGAAACTAAAGGTAATATATGAGCCATATCTTGTAAACATCTATTTTCTCTACTTCAGATTGCTCTTGCTCAAAATCCTACCAAGACTAAATTGTTGTGGAAACAAATACCATGAACTCAAAATAATTCTAGAAAATCTGATTTTTGCTGTTAATCTTCATGCAGGAAGAGTAGATGGGAGAAGGAAATAGATATGTCTGACCTCCCCAGTCTTTTTGATATATTGGAGTTACAAAAGTTCTTTCATACACTCACATGGAATTAGTTTAGTAAATTGAGCAAGAGGATAGAGTATTTTTACAAGAAATATCTTTATCTGTGGTGGGCTCGAGATTTATTTTACTGAGAACTGCCTGTTTTCTGTGGTCAGCGTTTCCTTGGATATAGAGGTGGTACATGGCAAGGATACCTTTTGACACAAGCTAGCTTGTGCATGGGGTATTTTGTAACACAAGGGAGCTTCAAAAAAAGTTTCTTGGGATAAATGGAAGTTTTGCACAATAGTATCTTAGGACACAAGGAAGTAAGAGAGACAGGAAATCACACAGGTACTTATGAACCTCATTAAAAAAGAGGAACACTAATATAGCCAGTATTCCAAGAGACTAGACCAGGAAGGTCTTTCAAGAGTAAAGTCAGTGCTAGGCATCAGATTATTGTATGGTACTACTGATTTCCACTTTAGCCATCTGTCATAAACATGATCCACTATTCCTTGGTTTAAGGTTCTCTTTTTTTTTGTTACAGTCAAATGATTGGCTTTATCTCTGTACTTCCAGTTCTGAATACAGGCATACCTTGGAGATATTGCCGGTTCAGTTCTAGACCACTGCAATGAAGCAAAGATTGCAATAAAGTGAGTCACATGAATTTTGGTTTCCAAGTGCATATACAAGTTAGGTTTACAGTAGTTTATTAAGTGTGCAATAGCATTATGTCTTAAAAATACATATATCTTAGGGCCTGCCCAGTGGTGCAGCAGCTAAGTTCACTTGCTCCCCTTTGGTGGCCTAAGGTTCACCAGTTTGGATCCTGGGCATGGACGAACGCACTACTTATCAAGGCATGCTGTCACAGGCGTCCTACATATGAAACAGAGGAAGATGGATACAGATTTTAGCTCAGGGCAAATCTTCCTCAGCAAAAAGAGGAGGATTGGCAGTGGCTGTTAGCTTAGGGCTGGTCTTACTCAGGAAAAAAGGTATTAAAAAATACACATATCTTAATAAAAATACTTCACTGATAAAAAATGTTAACCATCATCTGAGCCTTCAGTGAATCATAATCTTTTTGCTGGTGGAGGGTCTTGTAATAACCATGATATCTGCTAAACACAATAAAGTGAAGTGCAATAAAACAAGGCATGGCTGTAGTAGAGATAAAAAACAAGTGGGCTCAGTTACTGACTATCGTCTCTAATTAGTCGTAGTTTTTTCACCATGCCAATTCATAGATTACTTGGACTTCTTATGTAATCACTAACTACCCTTGGTCCAATTATGTGTAACTAGGGTTTTATTCCATACAGAACATAGTTATCTAGGGCCAGCATACTTGATTAATGAATAAGTGTAATTACTACCCCTATAGTTTCATTATAAATTAACGTCACTATCCAAAATTCCATGAAAAGACATAAGTTCTAAATGACTAAAGATGGTCACCAGTATTCAGGGGCTCAAAGGCAACTACTGCCAAAATACAGTTTTGTTCTTTGATACTGTCTGTAATGTGTAAACTTGGTGTCCTTACCTGAATTCCAGCCATATTCTACTTGACAGTGTCTATGCTCTCTCTATTAATACAATTTCACTGAAAATCATATGTATGATTTTTTTGTGATTCTTAATGATTATATATATAATCAGTAGAAAAGAAAATATCTGGAGTAAAACTGTTAGATACAAAACTTCTTGATGTCCTACAGGACAATAAAGCCATAAGCTTTGGAAATTTTAATTAATGAAAATATTTGACAAATAATATTGTGTAACTTTAAAGTGTACACCATATTGATTTGATACATTTATATATTATAATATGATTACCATTGTAGCAATAATTAACACCTCTATCATGTCACATAATCATTTCTTTATAGTGGTTGCAATAATTAAGGTATAGTCACTTAGCAAGTTTGATGATTATCATACAATATTGTCTATATTCACTATGCTATGCATTAAATTTCCAAGACTTATTTAACTACTTGCTGCAAATTTGTACCCTTAAACAACATCTCTCCTATCCCTCAAACCCCAGCCCCTGGTAACCACGTTGTACTCTGTGTTTTCACAAGTTTGACTTTTTTAGATTCCATATATGATACCTTACAGTATTTTTTCTCTCTGTCTGACATATCACTTAGCATAATGCCCTCAAGTTTCATCCATGTTGTCACAAATGGCAGGATGTCCTTCTTTCTCATGGCTGAATAATAGTCTATATACATATATATATATATCACGTTTTCTTTCTCTGTTCATCCATTGATAGGCACTTAGATTGTTTCCGTATCTTGGCTTTTGTGAATAATGCTGCAATAAACATAAGAGTGCAGACATATCTTTGATAACCTCTTTTCATTTCCTTTAGGTATATACTGAGAAGTGGCAATGTTGGATCATATAATAGATCTATTTTTAATTTTTTGAGAAACCTTTCTATTTTTTTTCACACTGGCTGAATCAATTAACATTTTCACCAACACTTTACAAGTGTTCATTTTCTCCACTTCATTGCCGACATTTGTTACCTCTTTTCTTCTTAATGATAGCTGTTCTAACAGGTGTGAGGTGATATCTCATTGGGGTTTTGATTTTCATTTCCCTGGTGATTAGCGATGCTGAGCATCCTTTCATGTACCTGTTGGCCATGTGGATACCTTCTTTGGAAAAATATCTATTTAGTTTACCTGCACATTTTTTAATTGGATTTTTTGTTGTCATTATTGAGTTGTATGAGTTCTATATATATTTTGGATGTTAACCTCTTATCCAATATACAGTTTGTAAAATTTTTCTTTTGTTCTGTAGATTGCCTTCTCATTTTGTCGATTGTTCATTTTGCTGTGCAGGAGCTTTTGAGTTTGATGTAGTCCCATTTGTTATTTTTTGCTTTTATTGTTTGTGCTTTTGCTGTTATATCTAAAAAAATCTTTGCCAAGAGCAATGTAGAGGAGTTTCTTCCCTACATAATTTCCTAGCAATTTTATGGTATCAGGTCTCACGTATGTCTTTGATCCTTTTCAAGTTGACTATTGTAAGTGCTGTAAGATCGGGGTCCAATTTCATTTTTCTGCGTGTGTTTACCCAGTTCTCAAAACACCATTTGTTAAAGACACTATCCTATCCTCATTGGGTGTTCTTGGCTTCCTTATTGAATATTAGTTGACAGTATACGACAAGATTTAATTTTAGGCTCTCTATTCTATTCCATTGGTCTATGTACCTATTTATAAGCCAGTAAAATTCTGTTTTAATTATTATAGCTTTGTAGTACAGTTTGAAATAAGGAAGTGTAATGCTTCTGGTTTTTTTCTTTTTCAGTGTTGCTTTGGCTATTCAGAGTCTTTTGTGGTTATGTATAAAGCTTGGGATTGTTTTTTCTGTATCTGTGAGGAATGCCATGGAATTTTGATAGGGATTTCATTGAATCTATAGATGGCTTCAGGTAGTGTGGATATTTTAACAATATTGATTCTTCTGACCCATGAACATGGGATGTTTTCCATTTGTGTCTTTTTCAATTCTTTCAACAAAGCCTTATCGTTTTTCTTGTACAGATATTTCAATTTCTTGGTTAAATTTATTTCTATTTTATTGTTTTTAATGTTAATATGAATGGTATAGTTCATTTCTTGTTTGAATGTTTATTACTATAGAAATACAACTTATTTGTGTAAGTTGACTTTATATCCCATAGCTTTACTGAATGTGTTGATTAGTTCCAACAGTTTTTTTTCTTTTTGGATGATTCTTTGGAACTTTCTATATACAAAATTCTATCATCTGCAAATAATGGCAATTTTCATTTTTTTCTTTCCCATTGGATGTCTTTTATTTCTTTGTCATGCTTAGTTACTTCCTAAGACTTCTAGTACTAAACTGAATAAGAGTGGTGAGAGTGGGCAACCTTTTCTTATTTCTGATCTTAAAAGAAAAGATTTCAATTTTTCGCCACTGAGTTTAATGCTAGCTGTGTATTTGTCAAATATGGTGTTTATTATGCTGAGGTATGAATCTTCTCTACTCAATCTGCTGAGGATTTTTATCTTGAAAGGTTGTTGTATTGTCAAATACTTTTTCTTCATCTATTGCAATAATCGTGTGATTTTTATCTTTCATTCTATTAATGTGATATATTACATTTATTGGTTTGCATATATTGAACCACCCTTGCATCCTAACAATTAATCCCCCTTTATCATGGTGCATAATCCTTTTAATGTGCTGTTGAATTTGGTTTGCTAATATTTTGTTGATAATTTTTACGTCTATATTCATCAGAAATATTGGTCTTTTTTTTTACTGTAGTGTTATTATGTGGCTTTGTTATCAGAGTCATGCTGTCCTCATAAAATAACTTTGGAAGTCTTCCCCCTCCCCAATTTTTTGGAAGAATTTGAGAAATATTGGTGTTAATTCATCCTCTAGTGTTCAGGAGAATTTCCCAGTGAAGCTGTCTGGTTCTGGGGTTTTCTCTGTTGGCAGGTTTTTGATTACTGTTTTGACCTCTTTATTCATTATTGGTCTGTACAGATTTTCTATTTCTTCCTGATTCAGTACTGGTTGGTTGAGTGTTTCTAAAAAATTATCCATTCCTTCTCTGTTAGCTAATGCGTTAGGTTATGCAGTTGTCTCTTTTTGATTTCTGATTTCATACCTTTATGGTCAGAATAGATAGTTGGTATGATTTAATCTTCTTAAACTTACTACGATTTGTTTTGTGTCCTATCATATGAACTATTCTGGAGAATATTCTGTGTGCACTTGAAGAGAATGTGGATTTTGCTGCTGTTAGATGGAGTGTTCTATATGTCTGTTAAGTCCATTTGATCTAAAGTATGGTTCAATTCCATTGTTTTCTTGTTGATTTTCTGTCTGGATGGTCTAGCCATTGATGAAAGTGGGTTATTGAAGTCTTCTACTATTATTGTATGGTTTTCTATTGCTCCCCTCATATCTGTTAGTTATTGCTTAATATGCTTAGGTGATCCAATATTGGGTACATATCTATGTATGATTGTTATATCTTCTTGACATATTGATCCCTTTATCATTATATAATGACTTTGTCTCTTGTTGTCATTTTTGGCTTAAAGTCTATTTTGTCTATGTAAGTATGGCTATGCTCACTTTCTTTTGGTTCCACTTGCATGGAATATCTTCTTCTATCCCTTAACTGTGAGCCTGTGTTTCTTTAGAGCTAAAATGAGTCTTCTGCAGGCAGCATATAGTGGGGCCTTGTTTTTTTTAATCCATCCAGCCAGTCTGTGCCTTTAGATTGGTGAATTGACTTCATTTCCGTATAGAGTAATTATTGTTGTATAAGGATTTACTACTGCCATCTTCTTGTTTGCCTTCTGGTTGTTTTGCATCTTTATTGTTTCTTTTTCCCTGTTTCTGCCTACCTTTGTAAAGAGATGGTTTTCCAAAGTGGTATGCTCTGAATCCTCTTTTTTTTCTATTTTGTGAATCTACTTTATATTTTTACTTTGTGGTAACCATGAGGCTTACATAAAACATCCCATAGATGAAACAGCCCATTTTGTACTCATAGAAAGTTTCTTTGTTCACCTATAAAGACTCTACTCTTTTACTCCTCCTGTTTTGTATTTGTGATGTCACCATTTACCTCTTTTTATGAAACATACTCATTAATAAATTATAGTAACTATAGTTATTTTTAGTACTCATTTCCTTTAACATTTATACTATAGGTAAGCTAACACACCATTCTAATATAGAAATATACTGTTTTAATTCTGACTATTTTTCACCTTTACCAGAGTGTTGTGTACTTTTATGTGTTTTCATGTCACTAGTTAGTATCTTTTCATTTCAGATTGAAAAACTTTTCAGCATTTTTTTCAAGGCATATCAAATTATGGTGAACTCCTGTAGCTTTTATTTGTCTGGGAAAGCCTTTATTTATCCTTCATATTTGAAGGATAACTTTTACAAATAAAGTATTCTTGGTAATTTTTATCTTTCAACATTTTGAATATGTCATTCCACTCTCTTATGGACTGTAGAGTTTCTGCTGAGAAATCTGCTGATAGTCAAATGGGGGTTTCTGTGTTAGTTACTGATTTTTTTTTTCTTTCTTCCCTGGATGCCTATAAGATTCTTTCTTTATCATTGGTTTTTGACAATTTTCTTATAATGTGTTTTGGAGAAGGTATTTTTGCATTGAGATTAAAAAATGTTGTATCAGCTTCATAGCTTTGTATGTCAAAGTCCTCCCACTAGTTGGGGAAGTTCTTGGCAATTATTTCTTTAAATAAACTCTCTGCCTCATTCTCTTTCTCTTCTCCTTCTGGTACACCAATTATTCTTATATTTTCCTTTCTGATCAAATTCAGCAAATCTCGTAGGGTTTTTTCACTCTTTTAAAATCTTAGTTCTCTCTCCTCTTTTAATTGTATTATTTTTATATTTCTATGCTCTAAGTCATTTATTATTTCTTCCATCTGATTTATCATGCTACAGATGCTCTCTATTGCATTCTTTATCTCAATCATTGAATTCTTCAGCTCCAGAATTTATGTTTGGCTCTTGTTTAAAATTTCAATCTCTTTTATGAAGAACTCCTTCTTTTCATTAATTTTGTTCCTGAGTTCATTCAATTGCCTTTCTCAGTTTTCTTGTGGCTCATTGAATTTCTTATTAACAGCTGTTTTGAATTCTTTATCAATTGGATTGTAATATCCATGCATTTGAGTTTGGTTGCTAAGAATTTCTTTATATGATACCATAGTTCCTTGATTTTTCATAGTGTTTTTATGTATGCACTTCTGCTTTCACATTTGAAGTATCATATACCTCTTTAAGTAAGATTTTATGTGTTCTTTGGTTCTTACAATTCAATGGCTCACTATTAGAAATTTTGCTTTTGTATTTCAGAATATGGCACTATTGTTCAAATTTTTGATTTTTCCTTTGCCCACTGACCTTGGCCTACTATCTGAGTACTCTCTGTGTCTACTGGAGCTCAATTTTTCAGATGGACTCAGGAGCATGCACAAGGAGCCAGCAATAGAGTAGGGGAATGTGTGGGTTTAGCCCTTGGGGCTTTGGAGGTACCCAAAAGCCTGGTGGGGAGATGCTCATCCTCATGTGAGGTACTCCTAGAGGCTTATGGGCAGATTTCTTCCTGAAGTCCTGAAGTAGATAACAGGAACAACATTCCTTTAATACCGTTTGATATTCTTATCTGCTTCCTTACTTTTCCCCTCCTTTCCCCCAGTCATGGAGGTCCCTTTACAGAAATCTGGGTGCTTCTGGAGAGAAACAAATTTATTTAGAAGCAATCCACACAATTGGATTAACCTCGCAGTCACTCACCACTTTTGCTTTCCACCTTCTCTGTGGGAGAGGTTGCTGCTGCTGCCGCCAAACAATTTAACCACTTACAGTGTTTTCCTGGGAGGGTGATAGCTCTAGTGAGTCCCTCTCCTCTGTGTCCAGATTCACGTATACCTTGCTCTAAGGGCATGCTGGAATCTCCCTTCAGTGAGGCTAGACTTCTGCAAATTTTATCACACCTGTGGGTATCTGCCCAGGTTTACAGTAGCCAGGTTATTTCCTCTGATCCCAGTGAGTTAGGGTAGGGCAGGTTGACCAACTCTCTTGAATCTTCAGCCCTTAACAAGGTCTTGTTTGTTTATTTTTGGATGCACAGATGGGAAAGAATCTTCCCAGGTCCCTTATTTTAAGGTGCACAGGTAGTTTTTTCCAGTTATGGATGTCTAATTAATTGTTTAAAAAGGGGGAGAGAAAAGAAGAATGACTTATGCCACCATGATGGTGATGTAACAAAGCACTGCGGATTTAAAAAAAAAGGTTGTACAGAAATAAATTTCATTTCTACCACAAAACGTAATTTCCAAATATCAATCTTCTATAAGTTAACGTTACAATCTAGGCTTTACTCAATAGGCCAGAGTAAGTCGAAGAAAGTTGCAGGCCTTAAGAATTAACAGAAGTCCTTTGGCTAAGTTGTTAGACAGTGATCTAGTACAGCACTGCATGAAGTGTGGTATGTGAATTAGCTGCGAATCCATGAACTGTTTGTTACTGTCTGCAAGAGAATGAGAAGCTTTTGCCAGTATGTAAATTAATTATGCTACTAAGTACATTATTTAGTTGGGCTGGCGTTTTATTTTTTAGCAAGACTCTCAGTGAAGGAACGATATGCAAGTTTGCATTCTAGTGAAGATCCTTATTTTATTATAGACCTGCACTTTGAGTAGCACTGGTCAAGTATGTTATTGAAAGAGCACACACTTATCTTTTGGCTTTACTTTTAACGTTTTGAATAGCTCTTCTTAACAGTAGAAATGATATCTTAGTCAATTTGCAGTCTCTTTTATTTCCCAAGGTTTGCATCTAAATTCTGGGATTGAATCGTTGGCTGCGATTACATGAAACAATACATCCTTGGGTCTGGTTCTCTTTTAACCTTTCCCATAATCAACAGATGTGTGTGTGTGTGTGTGTGTGTAACATTCTGCTATTAGTTTGCCCTGTTGGGCAATGGCAAACTCTATGAATCTTGTTTACAATCCTTTCTGCCTAGATATAACCTACAGACAATTTTTCTCTGAGGGTTTAAAACCTCCCTGAGGCTTCACCCAGAAATAGAAGAATTGGTCTTCTCTGTTTTTAGATTTCCGAAATTTATCAGAGTAATGTGTTATCAATACTACCACCAGCATCCCTAACAGGGTTTATCTAGGGCATGTATCATGGCATGACTTATAAATCCCCTTTCTCAGGGACTTTCAATGTCTATGCTTTTTTTTTCTTTCATTTGGCTCTCTCTCTCTTTCAGCGGGACCTTTAAGTAGCTTGAAATCAGGCAGTTAGGGTCTTATTAATCCACAGGAAGTCTCAAAATTCACCATTCATTTGTTCAAGGTCTGAATTCTTTCAGTTTTCCCACTGAAGATTTTGAAAATAATAAGACAAAAAATTGTTCGTTTGTTCTGTTATGCTGCTATCCCATTATTTGGCAATTAAATAAGATTCTAGCTGAATAGATGAAAGATGAAGCAAAGTGTACAAGATCATATTATAGGGGGAAATAGTTGCTATTTCAAATTATTATTCTGCCTGATTTCTAACTATTAAATCGTGCATTGACATTCAAAAAGTAATTTTTAAATTTCTTTGTCAGATAATAAAACTCTTTAAATTTTACTTTATGTTCTGCTTCAGATCATGTTAAACTATGAGATAATATATACAGTGTTTATGGAAAAACACACTTAAATTTGGTCAAAAGTTGCTAATTCTTACTATTTAAATTCATCAAAGTGCCTCACAATTACATGAACATTGTAAAGTTTCTTTGCAAAAAGAATTTGTGATAATAGTAGACTTACTTGTGTGATCTCTATTGAGGTGGAAGCATAATTAGACTCTAGATAAACAAATATTGAAAAAATTAAATTTTTGGTGATGAATCAGATATGTATCGCATATTGAAGGAGAAACTTCTTTTGCTTTACTGAATAGATAAGATAAATGTAGAGCATTTATTTAAGGGTTTTGGTTTGAGGGAATAAATTGAGAAGTGACCTTTGATTTCATGCAGATTGCCTCTAATACTTATCAAAAATAATTGCTCCTATGCCTCTATAAAGTATTTCATAATTGGGATATTGAGATACTGACTAAATGAATTTGAATTTGTATTTGTCTAACTTGGAGAAATAGCCTTTGAGGATTTCTTGTGCTGTTCTTTCCATTCCATGAAGAGAGGTGTATAAGTCCTCTAGCAATTTTCTCACTCAAAATAAGGATTGAAGAGGCAAAAAGTGTTATTACATACTCATTCTTTCAAGTAATATTGACTGCAAGGATGAAAAGACACAATACTTCTCTCCTAAGGGCTCACAATCTAGTAAGAGAAAGGCATGAGCAAAATGAGCTTTTATGTAATATATTGATAAACATTTAAATAAAATTGAGAAAATGAAAACATGTATATTTTTTTCACCTCAATTCTTGATTGTTAATAATAGTTTCCAAACTTTAATTCACCTCCAGGATCTTCATTTTCACAAGTGCCATCCTGACTAAATACATTAAGATTAATAATTCCAAAAATTAAACTTATCATGTTGTTCTTTCTCAAATTTGGTCAGAAGCAACCAAGTAGCTTCTAGAAAAAATTCCATAACACAGTTAGTGGGTTTTCCAGTGGATACAGTAGCTCTTTCTACTTGGTTTTTCCCAAGACTATATTTTGTTTCAAAGAATGTCAATCTTAAGGAAAACATACCCAAAATGTCTCTGGAGATTCATAACTTTAACTTTTCTATGAATAAGATATGCTTTAAAATCAAGAATTATATTATTCTTACACAATTATTTTACCCAGCTTTATTGAGATATAATTGATTTATATAGCATATGTAAGCTTAAGGTGTACAAAATGATGATTTGATACATGTGTATATTGCAAAATAATGACTATAATAGGTTAGTTACCATCTCCATAACCACATGTAATTACCTTCTTTTTGTGTTGATAGCATTTAAGATCTACTTTATTAGTAACTTTCAAGCATATAATACAAAAAATGTAAACTATAGTCAACACACTGTACATTAGATCACCAGAACTTATCTTATAGCTGGAAGTTTATACACTTTGACCAACATCTCCCTATTTCCACCACCCCTTAGTCCCTGGAAACCATCATTCTACCTTCTGTATGAGTTCTTTTTGAGATTGCTCATATAAGTGATATAATGCACAATTTATCTTTCTCTGTCTGACTTATTTCACTTAGTATAATGCCATCAAGATCCATCTATGTTGTTGCAAATGGCAGAATTTACTTCTTTTATTATATATCAATAATATTACATTATACATCATATATATATATTTATATTTATATTTTATCCATTCATCAATTGATGGATACTTAGGTTGTTTCCATGTCTTGTCCGTTGTGAATAATGTTGCAATAAACATAGAGGTACAGATATCTCTTCGAGATAGTGATTTCATTTCCTTCTGATATGTCGCCAGAAGTGGGATTGCTGGATCATATAGTAGTTCTAATTTTAATTTTTTGAGTAACCTCCATACTATTTTCCATAGTGGCTGCACCATTTTACATTCCCCCCAAAAATGCAAAAGCTTTTCAATTTCTCTATATCCTTGCTAACACTTGCTATCATTGTTTTTCCTATAATAGACATCCTAAAAGTTGTGAGGTGTTATGTCATTGTGGTTTTGATTTGCAATTCCATGATTAGTGGTGTTTAACATCTCTTCATGTAACTGTTGGCCATTTGCATGTCTTCTCTGGAAAAATGTCTATTCAGGTCCTCTGCTCATTTTTTAATCAGACTATTTGGGATTAAATTTTGCTATTGAATTGCATGAGTTCCTTATACACTTTGAATATTGACTCATTAGATAATTGTTTAAATATTTTCTTCCATTTTGTAGATTGACTTTTCAATTTGTTGATAGTTTCTTTTCAGTGCAGAAGCTTTTTACTTTTGATGTAGTCCCACCTGTTTATTTTTGCTTTTCTTGGCTGTGCTATTTGTATCATACACAAAAATATCATTGCCAAAAGCAACGTCAAGGAGTTTTTTTTCCTATGTTTTCTCCTAGTTTTATAGTTTTGGATCTTAGATTTAAGTCTTATATTTCAAGTTAATTTCTGTGAGTGGTGTAAAATAAGAGTTTAATTTCATATTTTCTACATTGGTTATGCAGTTTTTCCAGTATTGTTTATTAAAGGGATTATCCCTTTCCCATTGAATATTCTTGGTTCCCTTGTCAAATATTAGATGATGATCTATGTTTGGATTTATTTCTGAGCTCTCTATTGTGAAATAATTTTAATCTAAAATAGAATAGCAAGATATAAAATAGAAAATCTCATGCATTTGTCCTCAGGAAAACAAGACATAGGGACTGAAAGGCTAATTTCCCAAATATGCCTTACTTACAGAAAAACTGCTAATATTGAAATTTTTTTAAATGATAAGAGAGTTGGTCAGGGGTTGCCTCACATCAACGTTGGAAAATTGTCCTTATGGTTTCCAGACACATGAACAAAAAATGACCCAGGTCAGGGCCAGCCCAGTGGCACAATGGTTGAGTTTGCACATTCTGCTTCAGCAGCCCGGGATTCGCTGTTTCCGATCCTGGATGGGGACCTACACACCACTTGTCAAGCCATGCTGTGGCAGGCGTCCCACAAATAAAGTAGAGGAAGATGGGCACAAATGTTAGCTCAGAGCCAGTCTTCTTTAGCAAAAAGAGGAGGATTGGCAGCAGATGTTGGCTCAGGGCTAATCTTCCTCAAAAAAAAAAAAAATGACACAGGTCAAGTTGGTCTCACAAAATAAGCTGACTTGAGCTTTGCTTCTATGACTAGACTATTTGTCTGCTCAGGGAATTTTCAAAGCTGGCCTCTGTTTGTTATTGATATTAACAGAATCTAACTAAACTCTCCCCTCTTTACATTCTCTGCCCATAAATACAGCCTACACCAAAAATCACAATGGATTTGCCTGTTGCTTGCTAAGTTTGTGTGTCCCAAATTGCAATTCCACTGCTATTCCTGAATAAACTCATCTGTTTGGCAATTTTAAACTTGCCTCACTTCACCTTTTTATTTATGTTGATATTCCTTGGTGTCAGAAGTGGGATCTGAAGAGGGCAACTCCTGAAGGACAACAACCCTCAGAATCAAGGGAGGTACCTGCCTAAGACATTTGCACTCATCGCTTCTGTGAGTCTCCATCTACTTTTGGTTTGGCGAGTCTCCTCTCAGATTCCAAGATCCCTCACTTTGGTTGAGCTCTTCAAATTTGTTTGGGATTTGTTTAAAGACATTATCCTTTTTGGTGAGTACTCATTTGTTTTCTTATAGGAAGAGCACTAGAATTTTGGTAAAATTCCTTTGGAATTCTTGAGAGCAAAAATTAAAAATAATATCAATGGGCACAGGTTGAGAAAATAAATATCACTAGAATACTTGCCCTCTCCTTGTGAGAGACTTTGGTCTCCAGTAACAAAAGACTCCTGTGAGAGGATAAGTTGGTTGTGGACAGGGCAATTTGACATTAGGCCACCTGCCAACTGAAAGCTGATTTTTGTGTAACTAGGAACACCTGATCATGGGTCAGATCAGTAGGGCAAAGGCTGTCTGCCAGGAAGAAAAGGTGTCCTGTGAAATTCACACTGTAAAACAAAACACAACTCCCAAACCCTGAAAGGACAACCATCAGGTTATTTAGGATTTTTTCTTTTGCTCTCTAGAAAACCTCTGATATATGGAATCTCAGCCATGTAAATGCTCTAAGGGTGGCCCTCCTTCAGGGACCCCAGCTGGTTTTATGTTCAAAATTTATGGTCTCTCCTCATGTGAATTTTCCACTAAAGATAATTTAGAACTTCAGTGGTCATTATGGGAAATTTTTGATCTCCCCAAACTTATTTTCTCCAGATTAAATTAGAAGGCCACGACAATAGAACTAAATAGAACTATTCTGAGTAGAATAACTATTTGAATTGGGACCTAGAGCTTCTCAATGTATTTAGTATTTTAAAATTGCTTCTTTACAAAATACCATTTCTAAATTGACTGAAGCAAATAAGCAACTGAAAGGAGATATAAAAGCATCGAAGCCTCTTCCTCAGCAGCACTAACCAAAGTTTCCCCTAACTCTATGCTCTACCTTCTCTATGTCCACCTTTGCCCTCTTTTAACCTTGTTTTTAATCTGAACACATCTTTTCTAGAGCTGAAACTTTACCAATTGAACCTGTTAAAATTCTCCTTATTAAAATTAGGACTTCTGAGATTCTGCTAAACCGTTAATTTTATACATCCCATTGACCAAACCTGAACTTATAGCTACAGTAAAAGATTTTATGAAGGTAACTGAGGATCCTCATAGATTTGCTGAAGAATTCATTTTTATTTTATTTTAATTTTTTGAGGAAGATTAGCTCTGAGCTAACATCTGCTGCCAATCTTCCTCTTTCTGCTGAGGAAGACTGGCCCTGAGCTAACATCCATGCTCATCTTCCTCTATTTTATGTGTGGGATGCCTACCACAGCATGACTTGCTAAGCAGTGCCATGTCTGCACCTGGGATCCGAACCAGTGAACCCTGGGCCACTGAAGCGGAACATGCACTCTTAACTGCTGTGCCCCTGAAGAATTCAATATTGTAATTAAAACTTATCAACCTGGCTTCTCTGATCTTTATCAGTTAGCCCACATGCTTGATGAAGAAGGTCAAGTCCAATATTGAATGAAAATTGCTAATTGAGAAAGCCGCAAACAATCTTTAGAATTCCAAGTAAGTCAACCACCAGCTCTTTTATATGATCAAGCTCATGCCATAGGCAAAAGGCTCCATTTTACCACCCCAAGGGCCTTCCCTAAAGCAGAAGACTGAAACTAAATTTAAGCTTGCACCCCAAAGCTTGCCAAATCTTGCACCCCAAAGCTTGCCAAATCTGTTCATGATTACTAGAGTAGACTCCAAATTGTTTTTTTTCTAAAACTCTGGTCTCCCTATAAATGTTGAATCCACCAGGGTGGTCTTTAATTTAATGTTTATAAATGTTTTAAACAGAGATCTATCTCTGTTAGTCAAGAGAACCCATATAGAATAGGAAATAATGTCCACCCCTGATCTTGCCGATCTAGCTAATCGGTTAGCTTGCACCCTAGAGGATGATTCCAAAAGAAGGGCAACTAAAATTTTAAATCTGCAACTTCAACAGATGAAATCTCCCAAGCAAACTCACCCTACTGGACTTTGTCATCATTGTAAAAAACCTGGCTATTGGAAAAAGGACTGCTAGAAATGAAAAAATGTCTAGAGAATTACAGCTTTCCAGGAGCCAAGAGTCAAACTCATCCCAATGATGTGGTTCTTAGGATACACAGAGAATTTTTCCCATTCTACCATTAAATAAGCTGGAGGAACTACTCTCCAGACAGGGGACAAATCCCTTACAATATTAATTGACACAAGAGCTATTCTATTGGTGATCAACCTTACTGCAATTAAACAGTCCTTTCCTTGGAGCAATACATTTATTTAAATCATAGGAGTTGAAATAGATCTCAATGTGTCCCTATTTCTAAACATATACCCTTTTGCTTGGGACCTTTTAAGATAAACATCTATTTCTCCTCAGTGAATGAGCTCCTGTCCACTTATTAAGACAAGAAAAATATTATGCTGCTATTTCTTTGTCTTGAAAGGGAAAGATAACTTGAGTTCAGATCTTCTGAATTTAAATCCCTTGAATCTAATCCTGAAGAAAATCTAAAATCTTTTTCTTTCACATATACTTTACAAACCAGGGAAGATCAAACTTCAGATTCATCCTCACTATTAGATTCAGTGTCTCCTACTCTATGGGCAAAATCTCCCATGGACACAGGCAGAATTCATAGTACCTCCCCCATTAAGCTCCAAATCGATCCCTCCAAACCTCTGCCCAGAATTAATCAATGCATATAGACAAAGAAGATTTACAGGGCTTACGACCTATCATAGAAGACTTTAAAGCACAGAGACTTATTACCCCTTGTGCCAATCCTTGTAATATCCTTTTTTTACCCATAAGAAAATCTAACGGTCAAGGATTGAGATTTTTCCAAGATCTTCAAGCAATAAATAGCATTGTTATTCCCCTCCATCCTGTTGTTCCTAATCCCCATACATTATTAACACCCATTCCTACCAAAACAAATCATTCACTGTGATTGATCTGTGCAGGGCATTCTTTAGCATTTTAGTTGATAAGGCTAGTCAACATCTTTTTATCTTTTCCTGGAAAGGACAACAATATAACTGGATAGTAATTGTCCCAGGGTTTTACTGAAAGTCCTTCTTTTTTCTCACAAATTTTAAAACACGACCTAGATGATATAAAATTTTCTGGAGGCTTCACCTTACTACAATATGTACATGATTTACTTCTCTGCCCACCTACCCAAGTCTCCTCACAAGAAGACAGCAGTCACCTATTAAAACAGTTAGCTGCTAAAGGGACACGAGATCTCAAAGAAAAAATTAGAATTTTCTCAAACTCAAGTCCAATATGTAGGATATTTAGTCTCAGAACCAGAATTACACCTAGATCCTGATAGGTTTCATGGCATCTTGAGCTTCTCAAAACCTAAAACCAAATGACAATTACAGGATCCTCTTGGGTTAGCTGGTTATTGTTACAATTGGATTCCAAACTTCTCCTTAATGACCCAGACCTTATTTATCTTACTAAAAACTGCTTAATCTGACCCCATTATCTGGGGAAATCAAGATTATTTGGCCTTTAAAACTTTGAAGGGAAGATTAATAAATCCACCTGTCCTTGGATATCTGAACTATCAACTACCCTTTTTGTATGTGAAAAAGAGGGAAATGCCATCAGGATACTTACCCCAAAACATGGGAGCTACCAACAGCCTTTAGCTTACTACAGCCAACAATTAGATCTCACGGCTCTAGATTACTTCCTATACATTATGGCTATCGTTGAGACTTCCCTTCTGGCAAAGGTCACTCAAGAAATAGTCACGGGATCCTCTTTGACCATCTTTGTACCTCATGCTGTCTAAGCTCTCTTGAACTCACACCATACCTAATACCTTTCAGCAAGCCATCTTACCCCTTATGAAATTCTCTAGCTAATCACCCCTGATTTTACTCTCATTCATTGTGATAATCTCAACCCTGCTACCCTTTTTCCTCCTCCATGGACAACAACCCCCGACTGTTTGAATTTGATGAATCACCTATAAACTCCTCATGATGACCTACAGGAAACTCCCTCGACAAATGTTTATTTCTCATGGTTTACTGATGGCTCTCGTATGAAAATGGTAAATATTGTGCTGGATATCCAATATCAACTCCTTTTGAATTCATTAAGGCTTCATCCTTATCTTTGGCCACTTCAGCCCACTCTTCCTTGAGTATATATTCTAGCGAAAGATAAAACTGAAAACATCTACACTGATAGTTGATATGCTTTTTGAGTAGCCCATAGTTTTGGAATGCTGTGGAAACAGCAGGGTTTCCTTACTTCCAGTGGAGATAAAGTTTTAAATGGTCTTTATGTCCAATATTATTAGATGTTATACTCCTGCCAGAAGTTCTGGCTATTATTAAGATCTCAGGGCATTCTAAGTTTGACACTCTGGAGCTAAGGAACCCACCTTACTGATTTCTCTACAAAAGATGTTGCTTTTATGGGATGCATACTCCAAACTTCTGTCACGGTCCAAAAAACTGCTTCCCCTGGTGATAACCTAAGAGAACTAATCAGGGAAATACAACAATTGGCCCTTGGAAAGAAAAAACAAAATTGTAGATCTAAAGGTTATTGGTATTATGAAGACAAGAAATTCTGTTTCAGATGCAGTAACAAACCAGGCCTGCCATAAAATCTAAAATTTTCATTATTAACTACCATATATGACTTAAATCATTGGTCAACTGATAAAATGATAACAATAATGAATCAATATTGGTTGGGAAACATTATAAAGGCTTCAAACTTAGCTTGTTTTTTCCATCTGTCCTAAATTTAACACAAGGAAGCTTATCTGTACCACCCTTGGACAGATTTACCCAAAGGACCATTCAAGGTTTGGCAAATGGATTTCATACAATTGTTCTCATCTCATGGATATAAGTATGTTCTAGTAATGGTTTTCATATTTTCATATTGGACAGAACTTTCCCATATAGACAGGCGACTGACTCTTCTGTAGCTAAAATCTTATTAGAAAAGATTATTCCCACTTGGATAACCACCCTTGAACTTCATAATGATCAGAGAACCCACTTTATTGGTCAGATACTTTTACATGTCTGTGCTGTCTGGCCAGTTCTGCAACACTTTTATTGTGTTTATCATCCTCGGTCTTCAGGACTGGTCTGACATACAAGTGGAATTATTAAGACTTAATTAGCTAAGTTAGTCGAAACCCTCCAAATATCCTGGCCCAAAGCATTACCATTGGTTCTTCTAAACATTAGATCTGCTCCCTTTGAGATACATAAACTTTTGCCTTTTGAAATAATTACAGGATGACCAATGCACTTTGCCCCGACTTCTTTTGACTCACAACTAATAAAGAGGGATGTACTTCAATTTCACAAAAGCCTCATCAAGTCCATAGAAAACAATGATGCTCTGATAAAACACTCTTTCCACAGAGTGCTCCTGGGAGATAAAAGCATTGAACATCATACCTTACGGCCTGGAGATTTTGCCTATTGGAAGATACATCTCCAAAAAGACTCTTCAATCTTGCTGGAAAAATCTCTACTAGGTGCTGTTAACTAACTCCTGTGCAGCCAAATTTCAAGGAATAGATTCCTGGATTCATGTGTCAAAAAGAAAGCCCAAAAATCTGAATGGACCTGGACACTAACTGGTGACCTGAAACTGAAAATTTCTAGGAGGGGAAGTAGACAACATCTGAAGTGATCAGTTTACCCAAGATATTCAGACAAGGCCTGTTTAATTTTTCCTTTTTCTCTTCTCATTCTATGTTTAGTTAAATCGTGCCATTCAGGCCTTCAATTCTTATTTTCCTATGATCGTTTATTTAGCTTTAACATATCGTTTCCTACCCACCTTACAAACACTCTCTGATCCTGCTAAACTGGTTGTTGGGTTTGTGCCAGAGCAAATAATACTCATGGTGAACCTGAATTGGTGGCCTGGCAACTATCTTTAGAAGGATGGTAAAACCTATCTCATAAAGATGTAGGATTTTGCTTTGGTAGCTTTGAAACCACACGTGTCACCCCTTCCACAAGATTGGCACCAAATATTATTGCTCTCCATCGGGTACACCCACTCATAAGGGGATACTCCTAACCCAGGTCTGGACTCATATTCAAAATCTTTATTTATATTTCAAAAACAATGATGGGAATAGCATAGCTCTAGGATATCTCTCATTAAATATTTGTAACTGTGCTATTTTACATGACCCAGATGAACATGAATTCACTCCCCATTGGAATCCAGAAGAGTATACTCTCTCCTCCATTAATGTTTCTCTATGGTGAGGCAAGGAAAACCATAACACTGGAAAGTGGGAAGCTGATGTGCTCCCACTTAATGGTACTTCATTGAAAATTGACCAAAAATGGTTAATGGTGGAAAATAACTTCAACTTACTTTTTCCCTAGAGATATTCCAGACCTACATCAAAATCTAACATACTGGATCAGCTCATTTGTTATATCAGATCTATAGAAATTTGTGGTGCTCATATAACCATTCCCAGAATGCTAGTAAATCAGATTACCAAGTGTTCTGTATAAATGATTATATTTCTGGTCGTTATATCCCCTCTTTCATTCCAGGGAGAAAAATCTGGACAAGGAGACTCAACTATGCGTTATCCTTAAAAGATGTTGGGTATTTCTTTTATGTGGGAGAAACATATATTCTACACTTTACCTTAATTGGAAGGGATATTGTGAGATTGTTGGCCTCACCTCTAATGGCAAAATTAGAAAAACTCTTCCCTCTACTATTATAAGCTATATAATGCCTAATCTGGAATCTTTCTCCTATCACCTTAAAAGGACACGTTGAAAGTGGGAAGGTTATAAATTTGGATGGATGACTACCCCAGAGTAGATAGAAAGGGTTTTGAACATGCTTTTGCCAAAGATTTTTTTTCCTTGGGTTTGAGTAGCAAACCTTAAAAAAGCAGTCCACAAATATCTATAGTTGTGTGCACCACTTTCAATGGTTTTGTCCAAGATTTTAAATATTAACAAATCTGAATAGATAGCCTTGCAGAAGCAGTCCTAAAAAAAAAAAAACCACAGAGCCCTAAATCTCCTCACTACTCAGCAGGTGAGAACCTGTGCCCTACTTGGAAAAGAATGTTGGTGTTATGTTAATAAGTCAGAAAAAATAACACAAGAACTAAAAATAATGAAGGACAAGATAAAACTGTTAGCAGAAGTAGGCCAAGTTCCAAACTTGGGACATTTTTGATCTATTGAACATAGTTGAGGAAACTGGTTGAGAAGTGTATTTGAATCAATAGCTATCATTGTGCTTTAAGTCCTCAGTTTAATTTTTTAATTAAATTTATATGATTTTATATTAGTAATCAAATGCCTTCTTTCCAAACGTATGAAGAAAATAAAATTATTTTTCTTTCAAAGGCTTTCCTGAAATTCAACTGACCATTGAAACTGAAACATTCACCTTAGAGGAACATAACTGGGATTCTTCATTTTTCTATGTTTTTAAGTTGTTCCTTTATTTATTTGTTTTACTGCAGTAACATTGGATTATAACATTAAATAACTTTCAGATGTACATCATAATATATTTTGAATTCTATGCAGATTACATCATGTTCACCACCCAAAGACAAATTATAATCCATCACCACATATGTGTGCCTAATCACCCCTTTTGCTCTCTCCCTTCCTTCCTTCCCCTCTGGTAACCACAAATACAGTCTCTGTTGCTATGTGTTTGTTTGTCGTTGTTTTCATCTTCTGCTTATGAGTGAGAATCATATGGTATTTGACTTTGTCCCTCTGACTTATTTCACTCAGCATAACACCTCGAGTTCCATCCATGTTGTCACAAATGGCCAGATTTCATCATTTCTTATGGCTGAGTAGTATTCCATTGTATATATATACACCACATCTTCTTTATCCATTCGTCCCTTGATGGGCACCTAGGTTGCTTCCAAGTGTTGGCTATTGCGAATAATACTGCAATGGACATAGGGGTGCAGGTATCTTTATGCATTCGTGTTTTCATGTTCTTTGGATAAATACCCAGGAGTGGGATAGCTGGATATACTCCATACTGCTTTCCATAGTGGCTGCACTAGTTTGTGCTCCCACCAGCAGTGAACAAGGGTTCCCTTCTCTCCACATCCTCTCTAACATTTGTTGTTTCCTCTCTTGTTAATTATCACCATTCTGACGGGAGTGAGGTGATATCTCATTGTAGTTTTGATTTGCATTTCCCTGATAGATGATGATGTTGAACATCTTTTCATGTGTCTGTTGGCCACCCATATATCTTCTTTGGAGAAACCTCTGTTCAGGTCTTTTGTCTATTTTAATTCGGTTGTTGGTTTTTTTGTTGTTTAGACCTATGAGTTCTTTGTATATTTTGGATATTAACCCCTTGTCAGATATATGGTTTGCAAATATCGTCTCCCAATTGTTAAATTGTCTTTTCATTTTGTTGGTGGTTTCCTCTGGTGTGCAGAAGCTTTTTAGTTTGATGTGGTCCCAATTGTCTATTTTTTCTTTTTTTCTCTTGCCAGGTCAGACATGGTACTTGCAAATAATACTGCTAAGGTCGATGTCAAAGAGCATCTGTCTATGTTTTCTCCTAGAAGTTTAATGGTTTCAGGTCATAAATTCAAGTCTTTAATACATTTTGAGTTGATTTTTGTTCATGGTGTAAGATAATGGGCTACTTTCCTTCTTTTGCATGTGGCTGTCCAGTTTTCCCAAGACATTTATTGAAGAGCCTCTCCTTGTCCATTGTATGCACTTGGTTCCCTTGTCAAAACCTAACTGCCCATAAATGTGTGGGTTTATTTCTGGGCTCCCTCTTCTATTTCATTGATCTGTGTGTCTGTTTTTGTGTCAGTACCATGCTGTTTGAGTTACTATGGCTTTGTAGTATATTTTGAAATCAGGAAGTGTGATACCTCCAGCTTTGTTTTTTCTTCTCAGGAATCCTTTGGCTATTTGGGCTCTTTTGTTGTTCCATCTAAATTTTAGGATTTTTTGTTCTATTTCTGTGAAAATTGTTGATGGAACTTCCATAGGGATTGTACTGAATCTATAGATTGCTTTAGGAAGTATGGATATTCTGTGTTAATTCTTCTAATCCAAGAGCACTGAATATCTCCATTTCTTTGTGTCTTCTTCGATTTCTTTCAACAATGTTTTATAGTTTTTGGTGTACAGATCTTTCACCTCTTTGGTTAAGTTTATTCCAAGATATTTTACTCTTTTTGTTGCAATTATAAATGGGATTGTATTATTAATTTCCTGCTAGTTCATTGATAGTGTATAGAAACGCAACTGATTTTTGTTTGTTGATTTGTTATCCTGTGAGTTGACTGCTTTCATTTATTATTTCTGAAAGTTTTTTAGTGGATTCTTTAGGGGTCTCAGTATATAAAATCATGTCATTTGCAAATGGTGACAGTTTCAATTCTTCTTTTCCAAATTTGATATCTTTTATTTGTTCTTTGCCTTGTTGCTCTGGATAAGACTGCCAACACTATGTTAAATAAGACTGGTGAAAGTGGGCATCCTTTTCTGGTTCCTCTTCTTCGAGGGATAGTTTTATGTTTTTCTCCATTAAGAATGATATTACCTGTGGGTTTGTCATATATGGGCTTTATTATGTTGAAGTATTTTCCTTCTACACCCATTTTGAGTTTTTATAAAAAAACAGATGCTGTATCTTGTCAAATGCTTTCTCTGCATCTATTGAGATGATCATGCAATTTTTATTCTTCATTTTGTTAATGTGATGCTTCACATTCAGTGATTTGCAGATGTTGAACCAACCCTATATCCCTGGAATAAATCCCCTTGATTGTGGTGTATGATCCTTTTACTTTATTTTTGCATTTGGTTTGCCAATATTTTGTTGACGACTTTTGTGTCTATAATTTATCAGTGATATTAGCTTGGAAATTTCTTTTTTTGTGTTGTCTTTGTCTAATTTTGGTATCAGGTTAATTTTGGCATGGTAAAATGATTTATCAAGTGTTCCTTCTTCTTCAATATTTTGGAAGAGTTTGAGAAAGACAGATATTAAATATTCTTTAAATGTTTTGTAGAGTTCAGCAGGGAATCTATCTGGTCCTAGACTTTCAATTATTGGGAGGTTTTTGAATACTGTTTCAAACTCCTTATGGGTGATTAGTCTATTCAGATTCTTGTCTCTTCTTGATTGAGTTTTGGATAGTTATGTGATTCTAAATATTTGGCCTTTCTTCTAGGTTATTCAATTAGCTGGCATACAATTGTTCATAGCATTCTTTTATAACCGTTTGTACTTCTGTGGTATCTGTTGTAATTTCTCCTTTTTCCTTTCTGATTTTATTTATATGAGTCTTCCTTCTTTTGTGTCTTCTTTTCTTGTTTGTCTTTTTTGTCTTTTCTTTTTTATCTTTTTCAGTCTTAGCCTAGGTAAAGGTTTTCAATTTTGTCTGTCTTTTCAAAGAACCAGCTCTTAGTTTCATTGATCCTTTCTGTTGTCTTTTTAGTTTCTATTTCATTTATCTCTACATCAATTTCTTTACTTTTATTGACTTTGGGCTTCATTTGTTCTGCTTTTTCTAGTTCCTTTAGGTGTAGTGTCAGATTTTTTATTTGAGACTTTTCTCATTTCTTGACATAGGCCTGTATTGCTATAAAGTTCCCTCTTAGTTCTGCTTTTGCTGCATCCCATAAGTTTTTGTATTTTATGTTTTCATTTTCATTTGTCTCCAGGTATATTTTGAACTTTTGATTGATTTCTTCATTGATCCAATACTTGTTCAGTAGCATAGCATGTTGTTTATTTTTAACATATTTGTGACTTTCCAAGCTTTCTTCTTATAGTTGATTTCAAGTTTCATATCACTCTGGTCAGAAATGTTGCTTGATATAATTTCAATCTTCTTAAATTGATTATGAGTTGTTTTGTTTTCCAACAGGTGATTTTTCCTTGAGAATATTCCATGTGCATTTGAGAAGAATGTGTATTCTGCTTCTTTTGGATGGAATGTTCAGTATATATCTATTAAGTCCACCTGGTCTAGTTTTTCATTTATGGCCACTGTTTCCTTGTTGACTTTCTATCTGGAAGATCTATTCAATGGCATAAGTGAAATATTAAGGTCCTCATACTTTTATTGTATTGCTTTTAATATCTCCTTTTAGGTCTGTTAATAACTACCTTATATATTTTTGTGCTCCTATGTTAGGTGCATATAGGTTAACAAATGTCATGTCTTCTTAAGTGCTTATCCCCTTTATCATTATATACTGTCTTTTGTTGTCTCATAATTTTTGTCGTGAAGTCTATTTTGTCTGATATAAGTATAATTACATCTGCTTTCTTTTCCTTGACATTTAAATGGTTGGGGTATCATCTTTCATCCCTTGATGTTGAGCCTGTGTTTGACTTTAGAGCTGACAGATCTTCTGGAAGCAGCATATTGTTTGGTCTTGTTTTTCAATCCATCCAGCCATTCTGTGTCTTTTGATTGGAGAATTCAATCCATTTTTATTGAGGGTGATTATTGATATTGGAAGACTTAATACTGCTATGTTATCTTTTGTTTTCTGATTACTGTATATTTCCATTCATTTTTTCCCATGTGTTTCTGTCTGCCATTTAAGTTTGGTGGTTTTCTGTGATGTATTTCTCAGTTTTCTCTTTTTTTATGTTTCCTGACTCTGCTCTGAACTTTTGTTTTGTAGTTACAATGAGCTTTGTATAAGACTTCATTTGAAAGATAGTAATTTTTCTTATATAATAGCATCTTATCCTCATTTCTGTATAGTTTCCATCCTTTCCCATTTCCACTTCTATATTTTTATTGTCATAAGTTATCCTTTTTGATATTGTGAGTTCCTTACCAAATTACAGTGATTATAGTTACTTTTAATGCTTCCCTTCCCTTTAACTTTTATAGTTGTCTACTAACTTATTCTGAAATATAGTTGGAATTCTCTGATTCCTGTCTATTTATCACCTTGCTCAAAGTTTTGTATAGCTTTGCCTTTTTGTTTCAGATAGGAGAACTACTTTCAACATTTTTTATAAGGTAGGTCTAGTGGTGGTGAACTCTTTCAGCTTTTTTTTTGGAAATCATTTATTTTCTTCCATATCTGAAAGATAACTTTGTTGAATAGAGCATTCTTGACTGGCTATTTTTATCTTTCAATACACTCATGTACTGAGTAATAATGTTTCAGTCAACTATGAACCACATATGCAATGGTGGTCCCATAACATTAGTAACACATAGTCTAGGTATGTAGTCGGCTATACCATCAAGTTTGTGTAAATATACTCTACAATGTTCACACAAAGACAAAATTTCTTGATGACATATTTCTCAGAACGTAACCTAATTTTTAAGCAGTGCCATACTGTATTTTGAATAAAACATTCGACTGTTTCTTAGTCTGTAAAATTTTTGCTGAGACATTTACTGATAACCACATGGGGGTCCCCTTGTATGTTATCTTTTTTCCCCCTAGCTGCCTGAATATTATTTCTTTCTCATTGACTTTTGACAGTTTTATTCCCATATGTCTTGGAGAAGGTCTTTTTGCATTGAGATAATTTGGTGTTCTATTAGCTTCATGGATTGTATATCCAGTTTCTTCCCCAGGTTTGGGACATTCTCAGGTATTATTTCTTTAAATAACCTCTCTAGTCCCTTCTCTGTCTTCTCCTTGTAGGATACCCATTATATTGTATTTTCTAATAGAGTTAGATAATTCTTGTAGAATTTCTGTATTTAAAAAAATTCTTGGTTATCTCTCATCCTCTACCTGTACCATTTCTAGGTCTCTATCTTCAAGTTCACTAATTCTCTCTTCCATATTGTCTGCTCTATGTCTAATGCTTTCTAATGCATTCTTCCTCTCATTTATTAAGTTCTTCAGCTCCAAAATTTCATTTTGGTTCTTTTTTAAAGTTTCAGTCTCTGTAGTAGAGTATTCCTTCTGTTCATTAATTTTATTCCTGAGCTCATTAAATCGCCTTTCTAAGTTTGGTTGTAGCATACTGAGTTCCATGACTTTATGTTTGGTTTCTGGAGAACTGTCATTTTCCTTTTGTGATGCCCTGTTTCCATGGCTTCTCTTTGTAATTAGTGAATTATTCCTTTACCAGCACATTTATCACAGCATGCTTTTTTTTTCTTATTAAGGTATATATTTGTTTATTTTGAATCTAACTATTCAATCAGTTGGAGATTGGAGACCATTCTTTTGTTTTCCATGAGGTGGTGCTGTGGCACCAATTTATGGCTTCTCTTACCTGTGCTACCTCTGGTTGTATCTAGTGATCAACACTTTCCACCTTCCATTGTCTCTTTTAGGGCTATTGTAGGTACGCTTGTCATTGCTGCCTGTTCCTCCTGGGGTCACTGATGCCTTGTTGTTGCTGGTGTCACTGTGGTCACTAGTTTTGCCACCAGGGATACAGGGATGGCGGATGCCTTTGGCATATTCAGGATCACCTGGCTTGCAAGTAACTCTGCCATGGTAGGGGGATCAGAAAGGTGGGGGAGGGAGCTGGGTTCACAGGAAACAGCATCTCTTTTCTTATGGCCATAGACCCCAGTGCAATTGGGAGTCCTGAGTTGTTTGCATGCCTCTTCTGCTGCTACCAGGTTCTGAGCCATGGCCAAGAGTTTGGGGTCATGGTGCTCCACCTTCACTATTGCTTCATTCCCTGTGGCCACACATCCCACTGAAGCCAGGAGACCAGTGTTGTATGCATGCTTCCAGTGCTGCTTACCAGGTTCTCTGGGACTGAGGGCAGCTGGATTAGCTGCCACAGCCAAGGGGTCAGGCTCTTAGGGACTGTCTCTGATCTTCCTCCAGTTCATCTCCTCTATATGCTCCAATCCACCCACCATCATAGGTACTGATATGTGTACCTGTTTGTGTCCTGGTGTGTCAGGTGGTGTAGCCTTTTGTTTAGTTATGGATGTTTTACTCATTGGAGATTGAAGGGGAGAGACACAGGGAGCATCTTATGGTGCCATGATATCTCATTTAATCTCTTTAACAAATCTGTGAGGCTGATAATATTATCAATTTTTACTTTATAAACAAGGAAACACACTTAGAAAATGAATTATCCATTTAATTAGAACTTCAGGAAATTCTAGAATGCAGGAATCTACTATCACTGATTTAAAATAATTTAAATACAACAAAATATGTTTACCTACTGCAGTGTAATGAGATTAGAAATAAATAACAAAAAGAAATGTACAAACTACACAAATTTTGGAATTTAAGCAACATAGTCCTAAATAACCAATGGATCCAGAAGTAAATCACAAAGGAATTTTGATAGTACTTTGAGATGAATGAAAATGAAAGGCAACATACTAATACTAAAAATATGCTGCTAAATCAGTGCTTAGAGTAAAATTTATAGTTATAAATGCCTATATTAAGAAAGATGCAGATTTCAAATCAATAACTTAACCTTCCACCTTCCAACACTGGAAAAAGTAAACTAAACCTAATCAATCAGATGGAAGGAAATAGTAAATATTAGAGAAAAATGAAATGAAATAGAAAATAAGAAACAAATAAGAACATTAACAAATGAAACATTGGTTATCATAATTTTTCAACAAAATTGACAAATCTTTCATTGGATTGGCCAAGAAAAAAGATGAAAGAGTGATTTTACAAAATAAAACTAGGAATAAAAAAGTAGATATCACGACCAACCTTACAGAAATAAAATGGTGTTATATGGGAATAATATGAACAATTCTTGTAAACAAATTAGATAACCTAGGTTAACTTCATAAATTTCTAAAGAGATATGAACTACCAAAATTGATTCAAGAAAAAATAGAAAATATGGACAAATCTATGAAAATGAATAGATTGAACTAGTAAATTTACAAACTTCCCACAGAGAAAAATCCAGGTCTGCATGGCTTCACTGATATATTCTACCATATATTTAAGAAAAAAGTAACACCAATAGTATTAATTTTTTTTCTGAAATCAGAAGAGTTGAGAACTGGTATCAAGAATGGGATGAATACATTGCAAAAAGAAAAGCATTGGAATTTTGATAGGGGTTGCATTTAATCTGTATCTTGCTTTGGGTTGTATGGATGTTTAATAATATTAGTACTTAAAATCCATGATCAGGAAATATCTTTCCATTTATTTGTGTGTTCTTCAATTTCTTTCATTAATTTCTTGTAGTTTTTAATATACAGGTCTTTTACCTCCTTGGCTAAATTTATTCCTTGGTACTGATTCTTCTTTTAAAATGTATTTTATTGAAGTCATAATAGTTTATAATATTGTGAAATTTCAGGTGTACATTATTTTTTCTCAGACACCTCATACATATGCCCCTTTACATCTTATGCCCAACCCCCAACACCCTGCTCCTCTGGTAACCACTATTCTGTTCTCTTTGTCCATGTGTTTGTTTATCTTCCACATATGAGTGAAATCACATGGTATTTGTCTTTGTCTGGCTTATTTTGTTTAACATAATACCTTCAAGGTCCATCCATGTTTCTGCAAAGAGACAATTTTGTCCTTTTTATGGCTAAGTAGTATTACATTGTATATATATAATACATCTTCTTTATCCATTCAACAAGTGATAGGCACTTGGGTTGCTTCCACACCTTGGCTATTGTGAATAATGCTGCAATTAACATAAGGATACATAAGTCTCTCTGAATTGATTTCAAATTCTTTGGATAAATAACCAGTAGTGGGATAGCTGGGTCATATGGTATTTCTGTTTTTAATTTTTTGAGAAATCCCCATACTGTTTTCCATAGTGGCTGCACCAGTTTGCATTCCCACTAGTAATGTGTGAGGGTTCCCTTTTCTCCACATCCTCTCCAACATTTGTTATTTTTTTTCTGGTAATGATAGCCATTCTAACAGGTGTAATGTGATAGCTCATCATAGTTTTGATTTGCATTTCTCTAATGATTAGTGATGAACATCTTTTCATGTGTCTGTTGACCATCTGTATATCTTCTTTGGAAAAATGTCTGATCATATCCTTTACCCACTTTTTGATCAGGTTGTATTTTATTGTTGAGTTGTATGCATTCTTTATATATTAGGGAGATTAATCCCTTGCTAGATATATGACTTGAAAACATATTCTCCCAGTGAGAGTGCTGTCTTTTTTGTTTTGATACTGGCTTCCTTTGCCTTGCAGAAGCTCTCTAGTCTCATGTAGCCCTATTTATTTTTTCTTTTGTTTCCCTTGCCTAAGTAGACATGATATTCGAAAAGATGTTTCTAAGAACAATGCCAAAGAGTGCACTGCTTATATTTTCTTCTACAAGTCTTATGGTTTCAGGTCTTACCTTCAAGTCGTTGATCAATTTTGAGTTAAATTTTGTGTATGGCATAGGATAATGGTCTACTTTCATTCTTGTGCATGGGATGCCAGTTTTCCCAACATCATTTGTTGAAGAGACATTCTTTTCTCCATTGTAAGTTCTTGGCTCCTTTCTTGAAGATCAGCTGTCTATAGATGTGTGGTTTTATTTCTTGGCTTTCAATTCTGTTCCATTTATGTGTGTGTCTGTTTTTGTACCAGTGCCATGCTGTTTTTACTACTATAGCTTTGTAGTATATTTTGAATTCAGGGATTCTAATGCCTTCAGCTTTCTTCTTTTTTATCAGGATTGCTTTAGCTATTCAAGGTCTTTTGTTAGCCCATATGAATTTTAGGATTCTTTGTTCCACTTCCATGAAGAATGTCATTGGGGTTCTGATTGAGATTATATTGAATCTGTAGATTGCTTTAGGCAACATGGGCATCTTAACTATGCTTATTCTTCCAATCCATGTGCATGGAATATCTTTCCATTTCTTTGTCATCATCAATTTCATTAAATTATGTCTTATAGATTTCATTGTATAAGTTTTTCACCTCGTTGGTCAAATTTATTCTAGATATTTTATTCTTTTTCTTACTATTGTAAATGGATTGTATTTTTTAGTTCTCTGTTAGTTTGTTATTAGAGTATAGAAATGTAACTGAATTTTATAAGTTGATGTTGCACCCTACAACTTTGCTGTAGTTGTGCATTATTTATAATAGTTTTTTGATGGATTCTTTAGGGTTTCCTACACATAAAATCACGTTGTCTGTAAACTATAAGAGTTTCATTTCCTCCTTTCCAATTTGGATACTTTTTATTGCTTTTTCTTGCCTAATTTCTCTGACTAGGACTTCCAACACCATGTTGAATAAATGTGGGAAAAGCAGGCATCCTTGTCTTGTTTCTGTTCTTAGAGGGATACCTTCCAATTTTTCATCATTGAGTATGATTTTAGCTGTGGCTTGATCATATATGGCCTTTATTATGTTGAGGTACTTTCCTTCTATACTCATTTTGTTGAGGGTTTTTACCATAAATGGATGTTGGATCTTTTCAAATGCTTCTCTGCATCTATTGAGATGGTCATGTGATATTTATTCCTCATTTGGTAAATGTGGTGTATCAGATTGACTGATTTGAGGATATTGAACCATCACTGCATCCCTGGTATAAATCCCACTTGATAATGATGTATGATCCTTTTAATGTGTTGCTGTATTTTGTTTGCCAATATTTTGTTGAAGATTTTTGCATCTATGTTCATCAGTGATATTGGCCTGTAATTTTCCTTCTTTGCATTGTCCTTTGCTGGTTTTCATATCTGGGTGATGTTGGCCTCCTAGAATATGTTAGGAAGCATTCCATCTTCTTAAATTTTTTGGAATGGTTTGAGAAGGATAAATATTAAATCCTCTTTGAAGATTTTGTAGATATATATAGAACACTCCATCCAAAAACAGCAGGTTACACATTCTCCTCAAGTACACATGGAACATTCTCAAACATAGACCATATGCTGGGAAAACAAGACAAGCCTTAATAAATTTAAGAAGATTGAGACCATATCAAGTATCTTTTCCAGCCATAATATATGTGAAACTAGATATCAACCCTAGAAAAAAGCTAGGAGAGTGACCAATATCATCTGGTCTAGTTTTTTGTTTAATTCCACTATTTCCTTTCGGCTTTCTGTCTGTATGATCTACCCATTGATGTAAGTGGGGTGTTGAAATCTCCTACTATTATTGGGTTGCTGTTTCTCCTTTTAGTTCTGTTAATAGTTGCTTTATGTACTTTGGTGCTCCTGTGTTAGGTGCTTATATATTTATAAGTGCTATGTCCTTTTGGTGAAGTGTCCCTTTTATCATTTCATACTGCCCCTCTTTGTCTGTCTTTGTTTTTTTAATCTTAAAGTCTACTTTATGTGACATAATTATGGAAACACTTGCTTTCTTTTGTTTGTCATTAGATTGGAGTATCATCTTCCATCCCTTCAGTCTCAGCCTCTGTTTGTCTTTAGAGCTGAGATGTGTTTCCTGAAGACAGCATGTTGTTGGGTCTTGTTTTTTAACCCATCCAGTTATTCTATCTTTTTATTGGAGAATCCAAACCATTTACTTTTAGAGTGATTATTGATACACAAGGCCTTAATAATGCCATTTTATCTCTTGTTTTCTGGTTGTTCTGTATTTCTCTTGTTTCTCATCCCATGTATTTCTAACTGTCAACTCAATCTGTTGATTTTCTATGATGACATTCTCAGTTTTCTCTTATTAATCATTTGCGTGTCTGTTCTATTTTTTCATTTAGTGATTACTATGAAGTTTGTATAAAAGATCTCGTAGATGAGATAGTCCATTTTCTGATAGTCTCTTATCTCCTGATCCTAAGAAGATTCCTTCCTTTCCTCTCCCCTGTCTCAGTGATTGTTGTCACAACTTGTCACATTTTGTTTTGTGAGTTTGTGATTAAAAATAAACTGATTATAGCTATTTTTCATGCTTTCATTCCCTTTATCTTCAATATTATAATTGTTTGCTAACCTGTTCTGGTAGAGAGCTGCAATTTTCTGATATTTCTGTCTGCTTACCTCTTTTTTCAAGGCTCAGTAAAGTCTTTCTTTTCTTTTCAGGTGTGAGGGCCTTCTTGATCATTTCTTCTAGAGGAGTCTCGTGGCAATGAACTCCTTTGACTTTTGATTACCTGAGTAATTTTTATTTCTCCATTGTACCTGAACAATAGTTTTGCCTGATAGAGTATTCTTGTCTGAAAAGTTTTGTTTTTCAGCATTTTGAATATGTTATTCCACTTTCTCTTAGCCTGTAAACTTTCTTCTGAGGAACCAGCAGAAGGCACGATAGTGGCTCCTTTATAGGTTATTTTCTTCTGCCTTGATGCCCTCAATATTTTTTCTTTGTCATTGACTTTTGTCATTTTACTTATATATGCCTTCGGGAAGGTCTTTTTCATTGATGTAATTAGCTTTTCTATTAGTTTCACTTACATGCAATTCCAGCTCCTTCAGCATATCATCCATGAAAGATGACAGTTTTACTTCTTCTTTTCCAATTTAGATGCCTTTATTTCTTTTTCTTGCTTCATTGCTCCCTGTAAGATTTCCAATACTATCTTGGAATTACTGTATGATCCATCGATTCCACTTCTGGGTATTTATCTGAAGAAAACAAAACCACTAATTTCTAAAGATATATGAAACCCATGTTCACTGCAGCAATATTTATAATAGTCAAGATATGGAAGAAACCTAGGTGTCTGTCAATGTATGGATAGATAAAGAAATTGTGATATAAATGTATGCAGCAGAATATTATTCAGCCATAAAAAAGAATAAAGGTTTGCCATTTGCAACAACATGAATGGACCTCAAGGGAATTATGCTAAGTCAAATAAATCATATAAGGAAAAACAAATACCATATGATCTCTCTTATACGTGGAATCTCAATGTGTATGTATATACACACACATATATTAAGCTCATAAATACAGAAAACAGATTGACAGTTGCTAGAGGCAGGAGATAGGGGATGGCAGAACTGGGTAACCTGTTTTTCTTTTTTATTTTTAACAAATTAAATTATAAATGAAGACCATATACTGACAAGCCTTATGAATATAGTTGGAAAAATGTTTAACAAAATATTAGCAAAATTATCTCAATAAGACATTAAAAAAGAATTTTACCCCATAATGAAGAGCTATTTACTCATGGAATGCAAGCCTGTTTTAACAGCTGAAAATCAATTAATGTACTATATCTTATTAGTAGAATAAAAGACAACACTGCGTGATCATCACAACAAAGAAAAAGGAGTTTACAAAATCCAATAACTTTCATAATAAAAATACTCAGTGAACTAGTACTAGAAGAGAATTCCCTCAATCTGATAAAGAACATCTATTAAAAACTAATAGCTAATGTCATAATCAAGGTTGAAAGACTCCTATGATGAGGAGCCAGAGCAGAATTTCTGCTTTCACCTTCTATTCAGCATTGTACTAGAAGTAAGAAAAATAAATAAAAGGCATCAGTTAAAGAAAGAAGTAAAGCTTTTAAGCTATTTCTATTTGCAGATAACATGATCTTGTATACAGAAAAACCTGAGAAATACACACACACAAAAGTATAATAAATAAGCTCAGAAAATGTTCAGAGTACAACATCAGTATACAAAAATCTATTGTGTTTCTAAACAATGGCAATGAACAATGTAAAACTGAATGTAAAAACAATTCTGTTTACAATAGCATCAAAGAGACATAAATTGTAAAACAAAGAAATGTGGAGGCCGGCCCCATGGCCAAGTAGTTAATTTCTTATACTCCACTTTGGCAGCCCAGGGTTCACTGGTTTGGTTCCTGGGTGCAGACCTTTGCACTACTCAACAAGCCATGCTGTGGCAGCATCCAACATTGAAGAACTAAAATGACTTACAACTAGGATATACAGCAACATACTGGGGCTTTGGGGGAAAAAAAGGGGGTAAGAATTGCAACAGATGTTAGCTCAGGTACAATCTTCCTCACCAAAATAAATAAATTAATTAAAAAAGCATACTTCAAATGAAAAAAAGACATTTGGTATTTATACTTTGAAAACTAAAAAAAAATTGGGTAAAGAAGTTAAAAAGGCCTGTAAGTGAAAATTTTATCCCATTTTTTAAAATTTTTACCAATTTTTATAGATCTGAAGGTTTAGTGAAGTTAAATGGCAATACTCTCCCAATTTACTTCTGCATTCAATATAATTCCTGTCAAAATCACACCTGTCTTATTTGTAGAACTTGATAAGGTAATCTTAAAATTCATATAGAAATGCAAGGGACCCAGGATAGATGAAAAAATCTTGAACAGGAAGAACAAATTGGAAGGATTTGTGCTTCTTGTTCTCAAAATTTACTACAAAGCTCCAGACATCCAGACAGTGTGGTACCAGCATAATTACAGACATGTGGAGCAATGGATTAGAATTGAGAGTGCAGAAATAAACCCTCACATTTATGGTCAACTGATTTTTAACAAAGTTGTCAAGTCAATTCAATGAGGGGAATTAGTTTTTTCAGCAAATTGTGCTGAAACAACTGTATATCTATATGCATAAGAATGAAATTGAACTTCTTCCATACATCATATACAAAAATTAAATCAAAATAGTTATAGACCTCAATATAGGAGCTAACACTTTAAAAATTTTAGAAGAATATATAGGTGTTAATCATTGTAACTTTGGATAATGCCATGGTTCTTAGATGTGACTCAAAAAGCACAAATATATAAAAAACACACTTCATCACAATTAAAACTTTTTGTTCTCCAAAGGACACCATCAAAAGTGAAAAGGAACCCACAGAATGGGAGAAAGTATTTGCAAATTATTTATCTGATAAGTATCTAGTATCTAGAATATATAAAGAACTTTTACAATTCAAAAATAAAAAGAGAAATTATCCAATTAAAAATGAACAAATAGGGGACTGGCCCATGGCTGAGTGGTTAAGTTTGCATGTTCTGCTTCGGCTGCACAAGGTTTCACTTATTTGCAACCTGGGTGTGGATATGGCACGGCTCATTAGGTCATGTTGAGCTGGCGTCCCATGTAACACAATCACAGGCACTCACAACTACAATATACAACTATGTACTGGGGGACTTTGGGGAGAATAAAAAAGAAAAGATTGGCAATAGATGCTAGTACAGATGCCAATTTTTTTTTAAAAAAAAGGAACCTAGAAAAAAAATGAACAAATAAAAAGATGCTCACTATCACTAGTTATTAGGGAAAGGCAAATCAAAACCATAAGATACTACTCCACACTAAGCTATAATAGCTATATATTTTACTATATTTTATATATCTATATATCTAAAGATATAACAAATGTTGACAAGGATGTGGAGAAATTGGAATCTTTATACACTGGTGGTGGGAATATAAAATGTTGTAGCCCTTTTGAAAAACAATTTGGTGGTTCCTTAAAATGTTTAACATAGAGTTACCATATGACAAAGCAATTCTCCTCTATATGTACACTCAACAGAAATGAAAATATATGCCCATAAAAAAAAACTTGTACATGAGTTTTCATAGCATAGCTATTATTCATAATAGACAAAAAGTCCATGAACAGATGAATGGATTAAAAACTGTGGTATGTCCATACAATGGAATATTATTTGATACTAAAAAGACATGAAGTAATGATGCATGCTATAACATAGATGAACATTGAAAACATTATTCTAAGCAAAGGAAGCCATATGAAAAGCCTAGATATTGTGTAATTACATTTATATGAAATGTACATAACAGTTAAATTCATAGAGCCAGGAAGTAGATCAGTGGTTGCCAGGTGCTGGGGGAAGAGGCCTGTTTAGAGTGACTGCTAATGGGTATGGAATTTATTTTTGGGATGAGGAAAATGTTCTGGAATTATTGGTGATAGTTGCACAACTATATGAATATACTAATATCCACTAAATTGTACAGTTTATGAGTGAATTTTAATATATGTGAATTATAGGGTAATATACTTTAAATTTTTTAAAAATATGGGATTTTGGAAATAATGTATATGAAATCCAATTTTTGTAACTTTAATGAATTATAAATATGCAAGTGCTTGCTATTATTATAGTCATATAAAACACTCAAAAAGAAGTGGTTAATTTGAGCATAAGCACTTTAGCATGTGTGTCGCTATTGCCTTAAGTTTGAGATGAGGGGTTAAGGTGAAAAACTGTTGTGGCTAAGATTTTAACTTCAAGCCAACCATTCGGTAATGAATAGGGTAACAAAAGACATAAAATACTCTATAATACTCACAATAGTGCAGTAAATTTTCATAGAAATTGCAGATCTCTGAGATTGGTAAAATTCTGTGGTATGTCCATACAATGGAATATTATTTGATACTAAAAAGACACAGAAAAGTATCATTTATTTTCCAGGGTATAGATTAGGTGGCTACTGTAGTGTTAACAAAGGGTATCCATTAGTAACACTATAAATTGTGGCACTTGTTTATCATTTACCAAGCCTCGTTGTCTTCATGACCTCCAATTTTACAGTTCATTACCCAACGTACAGGTGTGTTTACATAAACTATGAAAATCATCAATCAAATTTAAACTTAAAATGCTTGTTTTCCAGGCTAGAAAGACATGCTGCCTTAATATATGAAAATGAGCACATATCATTCAAGAGTTTGCCCAGGGGACTGTGGAATTGTGTTAGCATATTAGAGGTCACCTTTACAAATTGTCTTAGAACCAGGGCTACATTTACCAAAAATACCTTAAAACGTAAGGAGTTGGGCTGTTGGACTAAAGGGTAGCATAGTCCATTACCACGAAGAACCTTGAGAATGGGAATAACAGTTAATAAATTGCAACTGACATCTTTGAAGTTTCAATCAGAGAGAAATTACATAGACCAGTAAGAAAGCAAAATAGATTAGGATTGAAGACGTCTTGGTTCTGCCAATTATAAGTTGTATGATTTAAATATTTCCCTTTATTCCTAGAACAGTTTATTCATCTGAAAAAGGAAAGTGTTCGACTAAATGGTTTCTGAATTAGTTTTCTTTTCAGTATATAAAACATTTATAAAAAATATCCTGTCACTTTCTGCAAAGGACTGGAAGCAGCAATACTCTGATTCTTGATGCCATTTCCTGAGAACGTCGGAGAAGAAACTGAGGAAGAGAAACGTTCCTCATTGCCTTCCTTGAAACACTGTAATATGTCCGAAGAGGACTCCTCAAAGAGTGACTTTTCAGGGAGTATTATGCTTACATCACCAACTCCTTTCATCTCCCTTTCTTATTTGTAAGCTCTAGGGGCTTTCGAACTCATGACGAGGAGGAAAGAAATGAACAAGATCTGCTTCTGGAAAAACTGTAATTGAGATAACATATTTGTCTTTGCTCTTTACATCTTCCCTTTCTGGGCGTTTTTTTTTTTTTTTTAATTATATCTAATGCTGTTTTTTTTTTCCCTCTAGTACCTCATCCCTTCCAAAAACTTCTCCCAGGAAAAGCTCTAAGTTCATTTCTCCCCTCAATGTCAAAGTCACTCTTGTTGACATTCTAAGCCTACGTACTCAACGTGAAGGTCCTGACTTGTGCATAGCCAGTGATGATATTCGTCCAGTACATGTCAGTACAGCTATATCAATTGCTAAAAAAATTTGAAATATTTCTGTACTAATTGTAAAAACCCAGTTCTCTGAGTTCCCCAGTGCTGTCCAGGTCAACTTAGGCCCTTCTCCTGGGCCACTGGAACTTCCCAGGATCCAGCAGAAAAAGGGTAAATGTGTTACAAGTTGAGAGTTTTCCAGGATCCATTTCCAGTTCTATAGCCAATGTCAGACCCTTTATTTTTGTTAAATATCTGCTTATTACCTGTTGATAATATTTTTAATATCACATCTGAGGATAGACTTAAAGAATGAGAGAGGAGAGTGAAATTTTTTAGCAATTAACTTTAACTCCGAATTACACTATATGTAACTGTTACTTCACCTTGTGTATATGTTTGGCCCTATGGAGGATGCAGAATAGGGATATACTCCTGCTGATTCTCAATTATATAGGAAGAAGAGAAAACTCTGCTTCATCTCTCCTCTCTGAGTCCATTAATAACTGAAGTCTATCCCACAATCAACAGTATAAAAATTTATGGATGTTTATTAAAGACAGCAACTATAGGTACACTTTCTGTGCATCCACCCACTCACCCATCCGTCCATCCTTCTGCCAATCCATGTATCCATCCACACATTCACCCATCTATCCACTTGATTGATATTATTAAGTCTTTAATAAGAAAGACTTTGAATCCTCTACTTTTTTATAGGTTCTTAGGTAAGTTATTTAATATCTATGAGTCCCAATTTCCCTTTCTATTTAATTGGGATAAAAATAGTATCTGCATCATTGTGATTTTGTGAGAATTAAATGAGGTCTTTCATTAAAAAGAGTTGCATAGTGCCTAGGGCAAAAATGCTCAATAAGTAGTTTATTATTAGCAGTAGTAGTAATAACGGCTTTATACAGTTTATAAAATACTTTCACATACCTCTTCTTGTCTTGAGGTGATATCACTGTCAAATTATCCAAAAACATGATTTTCCAGGAAAGACAACAATCAGCAGAGCATTTTTCCAGTCTTGGAATAAACCAAGATAGCAGACATGTTTTCCTTTCTAGAGGTAAAGGTCCTAGAATAAGGCAATTTTAATACACTGAGCAGATCTTATTGCATTGAAGGAGCTTCTGAAAGGACATCAAGGGATATGCATTTTGATCCCAGCTCTAAGAGAAAATTCAGCCTTGAGAAAGCCATTTAACCTGTCTAGAGCCCAGATTTTCTATCTTGAAAATAAGTGATAAATAACATGATATATAAAGTCTAGTTTAGCATTGAAACAACTTGAAGAACATATAGAGTACATCTGCCTATCATAGAGTGAAAATTGAGAAATCTATTTTCTAATGAACGTATGGTGTATCAGGCACAGAAGTATCTGCATGGTGTTCTGAGGTGTAGGGAAGATTTTTAATGCTATGAAGTATTAGATGCTTTGGATCTGACCCCATATTCTCATTACCATCTTGTTTAGGTTCAGAACTATTATTTCATAATTGGAATTCTGGAATGAATCGCTCCTAGGTCTGGGTTTTGGGTATGAAGAAAATAACTGCCTCTTTAGAGGGCTTGCTTAAAAAAAACAACAACATTAGGATAGGAAAGACCCTGTGTAGGGACAGTCTGCTCACACAGTGATATTTGTTTACAAAAAAATATTTTCATATTTTCCAATCTTTACAACAATTCAGCGAGATTAGTTTACACAGGAGGAAATTAATGCTCATGCGGTAAAACACATGCCCAAGATTACCCAGAAAAGAGGTAGTGGAACTAAGATTGAAACAATTTTTTTACTTCAATTTTACTTTTGTTTATATTGTCATTTTTAATGATTATAATGTGATATTTTTAGGGAGCTGAGGAAGGCTTTCTGAGGTCAGGCACATTTGACACAAGGCATTTCGTATATCTTGTGACTGGAGCTTCTGTACATTCAAGTTTCTTGAAGTCTCCTTAAAGACATTTGTTGTATTTGGGGAATGGCAGCTGGTGAATCAATCACGTTCTTTCTAAGCAGTGTGTAGAATCAAGACGGCCCATTTGAAGGCTCTGTTCTCCAATGCAAAAGAGATTAGAGTGAAGGCAAGGGCCCATTTGAAGGCTCCATTTTCCAATGCAAAGGAGATTAGAGTGAAGGCATTGAAGCTTTAACTGAGCTCAATTTTTCTCTCTTTTTATGCCCTCAATTAGTTTGAAGGCAGTTAATTGCACCTTTAAAATAAGGTACAAGTGGGCAATTTTGCTCTCAAAGCCCCTAGCAGATGCTGTTAACCACTCATGGGTGCAATTAGTCCTATACACCAATAATTATAGCCATAAACATGACATGCTTTAAAAAAATTTTCCTGGTCCAAAATTTTAAAGTGAAATGGGCTTCTTTATGACTAAATTGGAGCAAACTGCAGATTGACAAGAATGATAGGCAGAATTTACGAAAAACATCACTACAGAGTGCTTTTAAACACATTGACTTATTTGATTTTTATAAAAAATTTGTGAGGTGAGTTGTTTTATCATCACCATTTTTGAAATAAGGATACAGAAGATTATAGATTTGATACAGTTTGCCCAACTAACACAGAGATAAATGGATATAAAATGCAAAACTCTAGTGTCTTGCTCTAAATCCTGACAATTTTTACTATAAAATGTTGCTTCTCTTAGTTTTCTTTAAGAACCTCTCGGTTAAGCCTTTGAAATTTTATTCATCCACTTATTAATTTGTTTATTTAGTCAAGACATTTTATTAAATTTGGAAACCCAGACTAAAGTTCTGGACTGAAAACAGAGATTTGGGTTTCATCAGCACATAAATGATATTTAAAATCATTGTATTGAACGATATTGCCCAAGTAGAACATGAAGAATGATAACAGCTGTAGGTAGAAGATAAAACATTGGAGAATAATTACTCCTTCTTTGTTTTGTTTGTTAAATCTTACATAACGATGATACATTTATCAAAACTAAGAAATTAATATTGGTAAAATACTAGTAACAAAGCTACTGACGTGATTTGAATTTCAATTGTTTTTTATACTATTTTTTTTGTTCCAGGATATAATCCAAGATATTTCCCACATTAATTTATTATTCATATCTACTTAGTCTCCTTTGATCTGTGATAATTTCTCTGTCTTTCCTTATTTATCATGTTCTTGACAACTTTGAAAAGTACTTTGTACAGTATTCCTCAGTTTCACTTTGCTTGATGTTCTTTCATGATTATATTGGGGTTAGAGATTTTTGGGAAAAATACCACATATGTTACTGTTTTCTTAACGTGTAATATCAAGAATTACATGATATTAACATGACTTATGACGGATGATATTAACATTGTTCATTTTTTAAGGTAACATTTCTCAAGTTTCCCCACTGTAAGATTATTTTCCTTTTCTATATTTTATTCTCTGGAAACAATTAACTAAATTTATTCTACACTCAAGGGGAGAGTAACTAAGCTCTACCTCCTAGAGGGAGGAGAATCAAATAATTCACGGACATATGTTAAAACCATCCAGTAATTAGTAAATATTTTGAGGGAAGTACTTTGAGGCTATGAAAATTTATTAAAATTTTACTTACAAGTTTTAGCATCCATCAATGGATCTTGCCTGCAGTAACAATTATTGCCATGTCCTAATGGCATTTTTCTAATTCATTCATTTTACATTTATTATTTAGAATTTTTCTATATTTTCTTATTTATTATTCATTTATTCAATCACTTATTTACACTATATACTTGAAAACATTTTATTCTTTGGATTATAATCTCATACTATTGTTATTTTTTAGCTCAAATTGCTCTATTTTTGGCCATTGGGAAATGTTTCAATTTGATTTATGTCCTTTTTAGGAACAATTCCATTTAAAGTATAATATTTATGCAAGTCTTTCCTATGAAAGAGGCTGAAGAGTAGTTGTCAGAAAGAATTGGAGATCCAGGAGAGTCTGATGTCATGAAAATCAGGAAAAGAGAGTTTCAGTATTTAGTGCTTTATTTACAGAGCCAAATGCTGGAAAACATCCAGAAAGATAACATGCAAAAAGTAACTATTTCATTGACAAGTATTCATTAGTGACTTTGGTGAATGGAGTGATGGGGATGGAAGCAAATTGGAATTAACTATGATGATGCAAAAGTGGTAATAACAAGAATCAAATATATTAAGATGAGAAGAAAGGGATAGCTAAACGTAGTCTTTAGAAGTACTTACCAGAAAAAGACATAGTGTCAACAGACGAGGATTATAAGATGGGAGATAGATAAATTTATAGCTGAAGAAACAGTAGAAGAGGAGAGGTTGAATATGTGAGGGGAAAAGGAGTTACCTGATAGAGCAATGTCTAGACATTTGGGAGGATATACAATCAGAGATAGGTATGGAAGGATTAGCTTTAGGCAGGAGGAAGGAAAGTTTATCTTCTGAAACTAGAAGATCACATTGGGCATGGAGATTTAGCAACTGCAGATGAACAGATTGAGGAAGGTCACATCTGATGACATTTGTTTTCAGTGAAATAGTAGTTAAGGGCATATGCTGAAAGGGAGAAGGACACATGTCAAGAGGAGGACCTCAAAAAGTTTTAAACTATTCATTGACAGGAACTTATGTAATAAGCTAGAAAAGCAAATCCTTTCCAGTGGAACCTGACCAAAATCTTGATTGATGCCTTGTGAGAGACTGAAGCAGAGGACCCAACTAAGCAGTGTCTAGACTCCTGGATCACAGATAGAAAATGCGTATTATTTTTAACCATAAATAGATGACTACGGACTTGGATAAGACGGCTCTCTTTGGCCTGAGAGAAATTTCTGGGGAGCAATACAGCTGAGAGCTGTCAGAGGTTAGCAGACCTGGCAGTGGATGGAATCAATGCCATGTTCTTAAGGAGGCATCTTGGTAGAACACCACAGCCAACTTTATACCATGATATTGAAATTTATGATTTACAGGATACGGTAGGAATATAAAGGTCCAGGATGTAATTTGGGTAAGTGAAGTGAACAGGAAGTGAGGTTCACTGGAATTAGAGAATGCAGTAAATTGTGATATTTTGGTATTGGATATGCCTTTATTCAATGATTTTATTGTCTAGGAATAGGGCAATAACTGACTGGAGACAAAGGCTGTTAACCAGGCCATGCAAATTTCAATGCATGGGTGGGCGTAGCCAGGAATAAAGAAGGAGTTGAGGAGAAAAAGTAGATCATATAGGTAGTTAGTATATCTCAAAAGAGGATAAGCCTTTTAAAATAGTGGAAAATTAATAGATTCATAACTTATAAGCAGCCCTGAGACAATAAGAAAATGTCAATGCCCTTCCTGGCCTCATGATGCAGAAGAATTAGTAGACTCATTCAAGAAGCTTAAAGAAAAAACACTTTCCAGAGGAAAATTGTTCAGATTTTCGGTGGAGGCAAGGAAATAAAGAGTTCTGCATAAAGAATGAGGTATAGAAAATCTTTACAATAACTTGAATGTGTAAGTGTGTGTGTCTTCTAATGGGAGTGTAAATGGTAGCAGTGGCCTATAATTAGTGGGAGGAACCAGAAGTAAGGAAGTTCAAAATTGGGAGGTGATGAGAATTTGAAAAGGTCTAGGAAATTTGAGAGTGCTTTCCATGGAATTACAGAGATCGAAGATATAGATGAAATAGACTGATCTCAAAGAATCTCAACTTTGGCTTAAGTGATTTAGTATTTTTGTACACTCTTTTAACCAGCAATATCTAAAACATACAGAGAAATTTCTCAGGAGACTGGCTCTGGAGTTGATGTCTATGGAGTCCCACATTCTGAATCATAGTCATATTCCAGTAACTTGATTCTTCTCCAAGGGCATAATAGCATCAACAGAAAAAGAATAGTACCAAAGACCTCTTATCCTCTTCACTTCATATTTTTATTCTCCAAACACACACACACACACACACACACACACACGTGCATATTTGATAAAATTGACAAGATGGATATTTTTTCATAAAGGCCCACCCACATCACTTTGAAACAGAGTCGAAATTGTGTAGCTCATCATTCCTAATGTTAACATTTCCGGGAAAATACTATTATATGGAAACACATTTCCTAATTCTTCATGTTTCCACGTAACAGGGCTCCTCCCTTAAAACTCCAATTATCTCTCAGCTTTCTCTCTCGCTCTCTTTTCACTGAGTTAATTATGTAATTGTTTAGTTCAAGGAAACTTAGGAACATGAATAGTTCAAGTTCTTTTTCTGTTACGTCTTTGAGGTACCAGATGCCCGCAAGAAGCATATATGCTTATCTGTTCTTTATCATGGGGCAAGTTTATTGAGGTAAGCTCTTTCCATGAGGGAGGAGGCCTACAGTTTAAAGGAGCAAAGTTCAATTCAGGGAAAGGTTAAAGTGAAATTTGGCCAGATCTAAGCCATACCTGCAATAGATTTGTATAGGTAGTTTTTTCATGTGTCTGCCTCCTATGTCTATCTCTCAGTTTGTTCTTAACTCAGATGAGGAGAAAAAGAGTGTTGGTTACTGATCTCCTTCATATATCTACAAATATTTCAGGACGTATTCATTAGATGATTTGAAGCAGAAATACATTAAAATATCTCCATTGAGTTGTTTTGCATATCGCCTTTCTATCATGTTTTAAGCTAACAGTGTTAACAAGTTTTAGAATCTACTGTCTTAATATTTTGCAAGAGTGAATGGCAAGCAGATTGGTATCAAATATGGGATTCATGAGGTCGTGAGTATTGAATCTGAAAGAGTCTGATAATTTACAACTTTCTCCTTGAATGTATCTCCATTTATATTCCAACCATTGAAAGGCAACATGGAACCACAAAGAACTGGTAGAAGCACAGTCCAAGTGTGTCATTTTCAAAACTGAAATGCTATTTTGGATGCAGGTAGCCGGGAAGAAACCTCACTATGGACTTTAAACCTGAACACTTCTGAGATCCCTAGTCAACCAGCAAGCATGATACTGAAAACACACACACACACACACACACACACCACATTCACACATGTTCGAGTCAAGTCAATATGGAATCAATTTCTTACTTAGTAGCTTCGTGATTTTAGACAAGCTTTTGCCTTATCTTTGAGCCTCAGTTACCTCATCCATAAAACTTTGAATATCATACTTACCTTACATTGTTGTTTAGAGCACTAAATAAGAAGACTCTTCAAGACTATGCAACAGTGTCTGGCAGCTACTTAACAAATAGTTTCCCCTTTATCCCACATAAATGCTTTGACAAAATACACTCAGAAGCAAAATATCTTTCATTGAGCCAGATGGAGGATCTTTGAGGAGAAATGTCTGTCTAACACAAAGGCATTCCTGCTTCTACCTCCACTCCCCTTTAGTGCCTCACTGTTTTATTACACATATGTTATTTTTCATATTGGAGGTACTCCTCTCCCCCCAAAATTATTAAATGAATGAGTCCTATTTAGTACAATTTTATTAAACCTGAACTCTTGCTAAAAAAATTATGTCATGAGTGAGTTTTGCCTTGTTTGTTTTTTGTTTTGTTTTGCCTAAAGTCTTAAATCTCATCAAAATTTATAACATATGTGCTATTTTCGTAGAATCCAAGAAAGGCAATTGTTGTGTGATTAGCAGTGGAAAGATAACATGGCAAATCTTTACTAAACTATTTCAGTTGTAAGTCACATAATGGGTCACTCTTTACCTTTCAAAAGTTTAATTTTTCTTTCTCATTCAAACCTCACTCTTACAAGCAAATTTCTATGAACTAAGGTATTTTAAATGGGGGAGAGATATTTAAAGGAAGTAATCATTTCACTCTAACTCCTAATTCACTAGGCAATGCCATTTGTCACTTTGGGCGACAGGAATAGTAAAGGGGAAGTTCTTCTCATGTTGAGAAGAGAGTATCAGATGGAGGATGCAGTGGTATGTGATAACTGACTTTTGAATTCACTGAGCTGTTTAGGAAGGGAAAGAGAAAAGAAACCACCAACGCTGTTAGAAGGATTTTCTGATGTTTGACTATGATGGTTAACTTTATGTGGCCCAATTATTTGTGGCTCAGACATTTGGTTAAACGTTATATCTGGGTGTGTCTGTGAGGATGTTTCTAGATGAGATTAACATTTGAATGAGTAGATTGAGTAAAGCACATTACCCTCCCCAGTGTGAGTGGGCCTCATCCAATCCATCGAAGGCCTGAATACAACAAAAAGACTAAGAAAGAATTCTCACTCTGCTCAACTGTCTTTGAGCTGAGACATCAATCTTCCTCTGCCTTCAGACTCTGACTCAGACTGGAAATTAGACAACTAGCTGTTCTGGTTCTCAGGCCTTTAGACTCAGACTGGAACTATAGGCATCAGCCCCCCTGGGTTTCCAGTTGCACATCTTGGGACTTCTCAGCCTCCATAATTGCATAAACCAATTCCCTAAAATAAGTAAATCTCTTTAAAAAAAACATATATATATTTCTTATTGTTTCTGTTTCTCTGGAGAACTCTGACTAATATAGATTTTGGTGCCAGAAGTGGGGTCCATAGCATTTGAGTCACCTCAAATAACTTATTTGTGCCTTCTGAACCTGATTGGGCCTGATCATGAATATGTACTCACTTTCATTTGATGATGGATTGCTGCTGTGCACAAGCGAGTTTATATCTTGGTGGGTCAGATAAAATCCAGTTCATGGTAAGCAGTTCAGGTCACATGGTAAGTAGGTGGCCCATGGTTAGGCATTCAGTCTCTAGTAAGGTTCAGTACCTGGCCGAGAGCTGTTTCTCAAAAAGAATGTAATTATCCACTGAGGATGGTAGAGCTTTGATCCAAAAACATATGAATGTGCACTGCAATTCACCTATGGGGCTTGCCAAACACTCCAAACAGCATCCCTATCTGCCTCTGACACTTCAAGCAACATTGGATCTGCTGGATCATGTGGCCCATGTGATAGAGCAGCTTCAAAGCAGCATGGACCCGTTGCAGAACCTTCTCTTCTTCTGGGCCCCACACAAAAGTAGCAGCTTTTTGGGTCACTTGGAAAATGGACTAGAGTTTATTATCATCATAGTTATAGCCAAACACCTCTGCCGTGAAAAGTGGCTGCCCAAACCTCTGAAGTATAGAGCACTTCCTGGTCTCTGAAATTCAAGCAAATTGATCACAATAGCCTCCTGACATTGAGAAGACTTATGGTATCTTTCCCACATCTATTCCTGGAGAGGAGATGTTCTACCAGGGAATGTGAAATGAGCTCTTCAGTTATGTTTTTAAATTAATTTTTAATACCTTCTGTTCTTACTTTTATAAGTAGTAAAATAGTGGAAGTGCATTGGGATAAGACTATTAGGAAGCAGAGATTTACCATTTAAGCACATGTTCAAAGGTAATTGCAGGCCTTCACAACTTTTTTCTCTGGCCTAATAGAGTTTTGGGTATCCATGCACTAAAATATATATATCTTATTCTATATATTTCAATTCCAAAAGAAATCAATGTTTCTTATTTAAAATAAAGAAAATTGGAAAGGCAGAAAAAGGAAAAAGTTCCTATATTTTCATTATCCAGTTTCTAGCTTAAATTTTCATTTTTTCTATCTATCTACTGTCTTTAGTTTTGATGGGGCTAAACTCAAAGATACAGTTTCTGAATTTATTCTCTGAAAAAAAATCACTGAGCCAAGTGTAGCTGTTAGTCTTATCTATCCAAAGTCTTTAAAATTAAACAAAGTGCATGTGTTAATATTTCAAATATTTTGCATCTAGTGACACTGTAACTGCCACAGGGGGTCTTCTACTTCACTCAAGACAAGCAACAATCAAGAGGTAAGGTGGTAGGAAAGAAAGGATTTTTTATTGCAGCTTGCCAGCAAGGGGGAAGATGGCAGAATAACGTCCTAAAGAACCATCTTAAAACTAAAACATTTTGAAGCAGTTTTATAGAGCAAATGGTCTGAAGAGGGTGTCTAAGAATGTTGACCATCTGATGTTGTAGTCCTTGAGACTCCAGATCATCCCTTCCTCTTGTCACCAGTGATGGATACCAGCAGAAGGCTTTTTCCCGGAGGTCATTATATCCCTGGGAAAACTTAGAGAACAAAGTTATTGCTTTATCCAAGTAGGGAGGTGTACGTATAAGCCAAGGCTATCAAAATAGGAGAGCATGCATATTTCTCACAAACAGGTATGTACTTGTCTAGGCTACATGCAAACTAAAGCATCGCTAACAAGGAAAAAGGGAGGGGTGTCTTGTTATAGTCCTAACATAGTTCCCCTCTATAAGATTGTTTCCCTTATGCTAACCTATGTTAACAATTGGCTGTATTTATCTTAGTTATTTAGATGATGCTAACAATTTCTCCCTTGTCAGTTGTACCCCGCTCACCGGCACAATCATGTGCTGGTTCAGGGAATATAGCTGTCCTGTCCAGTCTGGCCACTTCCTGCTGAAGTTAGGTGGCATGAGGGAACCATGGCATGGAAGAGATTTACTTTCTTTTTAAAATGAGCCGGGAGTTGCCTAAGGGGGAACTGTTGCACTAGTGACTTGGAAGCCTTGGTGGTTAAGGTGGCTATACATATTATTCCAATTTTAATGGCTAAATATATTAGTGAACCTGTTAATATTAATGTTATGCCACCTTTTATGATACCCACAAGAATGGATTGAATTCCTGTAGATATCCCGGAGAACAGTTTAGTAACCAATCACCTATTCCTGACAGGAAGGGGACTTGATGACTGAAGGTTGCTTGTATCCAGGCTGCTTGTTCTCTTATTCTATTAATGCTGGTTTCTACTTGGGAAGAAGTATTGATATAAAAGCAGCAGGTGGAGTCAGCCACCATGCACACACCCCCTTGTTCTGCAAGGATGTCATCCAGTGCATTCTGTTTTCCAAAACTACTTTGGCTGGAGAGTCAAGAGAGGTTTGTAAATTAGCGAGAGAGTTAGTAGTTTCATTAGCTATGATTTCAAGGGTGAGAGATAAATTTTGAAGAACATGTAGGCAGGCTGCAACTCCCTACCAAGGTAACAGACTCTACCCAAAGAAATAAGCGTGCCCATCAGGAATTCTACTGAGCAGATCTTGGCTGACTTTAGTGAGTAGTTAAAACTCACTGTGTGTTCAATGTTTAGTTTCTTCATTAGAATATAAGTTTAAAGGTATTATTAGGGTGCCCAACAGGGTCTCATTGGCCTGCATCCACTGGACTCCACAGACAGTTGTGTCCAGGGTATTCTATTATGACTATATATGAACATATCCTTTAGGGGGACAATGCACATGATCAGTGTCTATGCTGATAGCAATGCAGCCTTTCCACTCAATTGTGACATGGAAAATTTTAGTCTATAGGTTCTCTAGGGGCAATTTGGATTACAAACGAGGATGGTTTGATGTTTATAATAAGTTGTGTACCTATGTCAGATTTAATCATAATATCTCGGTTGCCTTTTTGAAACTTCCTGCAGAAATAAAATCCCATATCCAGGAAGGTGTCATTGCTAATATGGATTGAAAAGTCCAAGATATTTCCTTTAGTGGTATCTGCAACTGTTGTGACCTGAGGGAAATGGTGCCTGTTAAAATGGAAGAACAGTTCTTGGTCCGCTTCAGTTTCTCTAAACCAGATACCGGGGCCCACAGGGGAAGCAGAAGTTAAGGCACAATGTAGGGTAAAATTGTTGCCAGGTGTTACATTCAGCACCCTTTCCTGTTGAATTCTGTGGGGGGACTTAGCCTCTGATAATTGAGCCCATGGGTGAGAGCACTTGTTTGAAAGTAACAGCAAGGAATTTCTTAATTCTTCCTCACCAAATCCATATGAGGGGATTTCAGTTGGGGAAGTTGCACATAACGGCAATGTATTGCTTTTTGGAGAAGACATAACATAGTTGTGTTTTCTTTGTAAGGGTGTAGTGAGGCAGGGAAGAGTTCCCTGTCTTTCAGTTGAGAACTGGTCTATTCTAACCAGGTATATAACTCTTTTAGTTGTGGGCCTCTTGGTTCAATCTGGAAGTACCTGGGAAAAATCATATATGGGGCGGACCAATGGATCCCCATTTTCAAAAGCGGAAGAGGGCTTGGGATGGCAAATCCAACAGTTAGTGACATTAGCAGAAGATGCAGTAGCCTGAGTGATATGGACCAAGACATTGTTTTTCCAGGCTACGGTAATAGTTAGAAGAGGAAACAAATATAAATAGCTAAGTTTTTTTCTTGAATACATATTTTAACTCTTAAGGGGCTCGACTTGTCAAGTATCCCTTTTACTACGAGGTGTACTTTCCTGTGAGGTTGGATCTGCATTTATCTGAGAGTGATGCACCCATAGTTTTACTCCAGCTTGCTTGACAGATGAGTGTGTGGTCAGCAATATATCAAAAAGCCCTGTCCATCTGGCAGCTAGCTGATTTTTAGCTCCTTGTTGCCTCCAAGTCTTCAGCAGTACTTGGTCACCAGGACAGAAAGGATAGAGGGGCACATCAGACGTGTAAGCTGACCTGTTAGAGGCAAACTCATGAATAGAAGCTAGTATAGCACTTAAAGATTTGACATAAGCTGCGAGTGTGAATTCCTTTAGTGCCTCAGATGATTCACCTGAAAAAGAAGAAACCTGAAAAGGACAGCCATATAAAATTTCAAAAGGGCTCAGTTTAAGTCTACTTTGGGGAGTGTCGATGCAAATAATCCATAACCAATCTATAAATCAAAATTGGGGTGAGTTTATTCTGAGCCAAATTGTGAGGACCATATAGCTCGGGGCCTTCCTTCCCCAAGGAAGGAAGGGCACCAAAGAAGGGAGGTGTATAGAGTGGTTATATACCCTCAAACAGCATGTTTCACATATGATTGAAATGTCCCTTTTATAATAGTTATGAGACTGCTCTGTCAGCACAGCGATTGACGGACACATTAGTGGTAGGCCTGCTGTCTGGATGGAAACAGCAAGGTGGTAGGTCTGTTGTCTCAAGCTGGGTGGTCACAAGTGAGCACAGGAATCAGTTCCTAGCCTAAGGAGAGATGCTTATCCTTCAGGAAATGTCACTATGGGTGATGTTGCACCTTTATCTTAAGGTCGTTTGTTCTTGTCTGTCGGACATAGCAAATACTTAAAGCAGATATACAATGCGTGCTGAATGACAATGTCAGGCCGTTTTGGAAAAACAAAGTCAGGCTGAATTAGGTTTGCACCAAATGGCTTCCTCATATATTCCAATATCCTGTTGTTTGTCATTTTTATTTGTCAGGAGCCACCCTAATCCACAGTAGGGCAATAGGCAATGCTTTATCCCAGGTCAGATGAGTTTCTTGACAGATTTTGGCAATGTTCTTTGTTAGAGTATGATTCATCTTTTCTGTTTTTCCAGAGGACTGGGGTCTCCAAGCTGAATGTAGTGTCCATTTAATATTTAATGCCTTGGAAACCTGCTGAGTGACTTGAGAAAGGAAAGCAGATCCATTGTCACTCTGTAAGGTATTAGGCAGGCCAAATCTGGACATGATCTCCTTTAATAGAACTCTGACAACTTCAGCAGCCTTCTCCGACCAGGTGGGGAAAGCCTCCGCCCCCCGAGAAAAGGTATCCACAAACACCAGTAAATATCAATAATTTCCAGCAGCGTGTGGAATTTGGGTTAAGTCCATGTGCCAGTCTTCCATCAGCTATTCCCCTGTGGGTTAGACTCCTAATTGTGGAGGCTCCGGAGCAGTTTTAGGGATTATTTTTTGCACAAATCATGCAACTCTTAGTTACTTGTTGCACAGTCTTTTAAAAATTAAGCCCCACAATATATTTTTGAACTCAATGTAAAGTATTGTCTCTCCCATAATGGGTGATCTCATATACCTGTTTTAGGAGTGAGCAGAGGAGTGCCTCAGGCAAGGGAATTATTCCTTGGTCATTAATCTTGCAGCCTGTCTGTGGGTCTGAGATCAAACCCCAGTCTTTTGCATGCTCCACATCCCTTTCTGAGTAAGTTGGCTGATATTCAGACAAGTTCATTTGAGGAAGCAAAGGGCCAGTTAGGGCAGAGGCTTTTGTTCTCACTGCTTCCTTGGCTGCTTGATCGGCCAGCTGGTTTCCTTTAGCGATAAAGGCTTAGCCCTTTTGGCAACCAGGGAAGTATATTACAGCCACTTGTGAGGGCTCATTAATTGTCTCTAATAACTGTAATATTTCTATAATATGTTTAATTTCTTTTCGTCAGTGGCTAAGAGTCTCCTTTCTTTCCATATCATCCCATGGGTATGAATCACTGAAAATACATACTGAAAATCTATATAAACATTCACCTTTCTTCCCCGAGATAGGTGTAAGGCTCAGATTAGGACTATGACTTCTGCCTTTTGAGCTAAGGTTCCAGAAGGTAGGGCTTTAGCTTCTAAAGTCTCATGTAAAGTCACAACTGCATATTTGGCACATGTCTTACCTAGATCCATTAATCTGCTGCCATCTGTGAACAGTTCCAGTTCAGGGTCCTCAAATGGTTGATCTTTTAGGTCTGGTTGGCTGGAATAAACTTTTTCTATAACTTGTAAACAGTTGTGATCTGTTGCTTTTGAAGTTTCATTGCGGAGTAAGGTGGCTGGATTCAGGTTTGAAGAGACTTGCAGATTGACATTTAGATTATGTAGAAGGATGGTCTGATATTTGCCCATTCTTCCTGATGTGAGCCAGTATCTTCCCTTCTGTTCCAGTAAGGTGAGGACATCGTGGGGTATATAGACAGTGGTGGGTTGGCCTAGAGTGAATTTCTCAGCCTCTTGCAGAGGCCTTTTCCTGTTTGATCTAAGTGTTTGGAAAAATAGGCCACAGGTCTCAGAAGTGTCCCTAGCTGTTGGGTTAGCACCCCTAGGCTTATGCCCAGCCTCTCATGCACGTAAAGATTAAAAAGTTTTTCTAGGTCTGGCAGACCTAAAGTCAGGGCTGTTACCAGTTTAGTTTTGATGATGTCAAATGCCAATTGACATTCTTTAGTCCAGTCCAGAGTTTGCGAGTTTAAGCCTTTCAAGGCCTCATATAGAGGTTTTACATTAAGTCCATAATTAGGGATTCATATCTGACAGAAGCTGGCCGTTCCCAGAAACCCTCGCAATTGTCGGTGGGTTTTTGGAGGGCCTAGGCAGGTGAGTGCCTTTTTCAGATGGGGCAATAATTCCCTTTGCCCCTTAGAAAATAATGAACCCCAGAAGTGACATTTTGTTTGCAGATTTGAGCTTTCTTTTGAGAGACTTTATATCCACATTTGGCCAGATGATTTAAGGTTTTGATTGTACTTGTTAAACATAGTTTACAAGAGCAAGTCACTACTAGCAGGTCATCCACATATTGTAACAGTAGTCCATCCTTCAGTTTTAAAGGACTTAAATCTTTAGCCAGGGTTTCCCCAAATAAAGTGAGGGAATTGTTGAAGCCCTGGGGAAGGCCAGTCCAACAATATTGCTGTATTGTCTTTGCGTCTGGATCATGCCATTCAAAAGCAAACAGCTGTTGGGCCTCCTCAGCTGATGGTACACAGAAGAATGCATCCCTTAAGTCTAAAACTGAAAACCAACCGTATTCTCCTGGTATATTTGTTAATATAGTATAAGGGCTAGGTATCAAAGTGTGTAAGTCCTGAGCCATTTCATTTACAGCATGCAGGTCTTGGGCGAAGTGGTACTCGTTGGATAGGTGTTTTCACTGGGAGAATAGGTGTATTGTATTGAGTCTGACAGGGCCTAATCAGCCCTGCCTCCAGGAATTTCTTAAAAATGGGTTGTATGCCTCTTTGTGCTTCTTGTTTGAGCAGATACTGTTTTAAATTAGGCTTGGCTGTCTTTTCCTTTAATAGTATTTGTATTGGCTGGGCATTCTTTGCTTTACCTGGGGTCTCATTTTCCCATACATTGGGCCTTACCTCCTTGCAGATTTAAGGTGGTGATAGTTCTGGCTCTGGTTCTGAGATTCCCAGCACAGCCATCTGTAATCTTAGAGATCGTTTTGGAGGTACTTGTATATCTAGCTGTCCTGGAGGAAAAGTTACTTGTACATTTAGTTTGGAAAGAAGATCCCAGCCCAAAAGTGGAATGGGGCATTCTGGCATGTAGAGGAAACTGTTTTAGAATTTGGTCTCCCACTTCGCATTCTAACGTCTGTAAAAATTACCAACCTCAGTCTTCACCAGAACCCAGTTATTGGAGTTGACCTGGTTGATCTTTTGTCAGTTTTGTATTTAAAACAGAACAGGTGGTGCCAGTGTCTTCCAGAAAATCAATCAGGTTGTCCCTCACTGACAATTTTACCAGGGGCTCCTGGGGGCAAATATGAATAGGTTGTTTTAGGTTCAAAGGAGCCCCAGGGCCCCTTCAGTCTTCCTCAGAACAAAAATCCCTTCCCACCATCAAGGAGGTTTTTCCCTTAGTTTTCTCACCTGGGAGGAAGCTTTGTTTTTCTTAGGACACTCTCTTTTCCAGTGTCCCTCTTTGTTACAATAGGTACCTTGGCTTCTCTTCAGGGGGCACTTACCATCTTCCTGGTGGCCAGGGTTCTTCTTCCCGTAGTTTATATTCCTGCTTGTTAAGACAGTGGCCAGGAGCATGGCACTTTGTCTGGCATTCTCTTGTTTAATTCAGTGTTCTCGGCTACTATAGACCTTGAAAGCAATATCTGCAAGCTAAGAAGTGTTCATTCTTAAAACCTCATCCAATTTTTGTGGTTTTCTTTTAATGTCTGTGGCACTTTGCCCTATGAAAGTCATGTTGACCATCTGAGCTTTTCAGGGGCCTCAGGATCTGCATCAGTGTAAGGCCTGCAGGCTTGGTAAACTCTTTCCAGAAATTCAGAGGGGTCTTCATCAGGTTTCTGTTGGAGTCCCTGAGTCTTATTTAAACTATTTTGTTTGGGAACCCTATTTTTGAGGCCGACCAGAATACGCTGCCTATAATGTTCCAGCTGGGCTTGACCCCAGCTTCATTTGAGTCCCAATCTGGTTCTAAAAATGGGACAATCACATTAGATTCAAACGTGTTATTGGGGTCTTCCATATGGAGCCTTCTCTAGTGTCTTCTTCTCTAGCTTTATCTAATACCAATCTCCTTTCATCCCCAGTTAACAGCATGTTTATCAGAATATGAATGTGCATGATGGGTGATAGGTGGCAAAAATGGAAGAGAACAAGTCAGTCATCTGCTTGAGGTCCTCCCAGTAGGGTGGGTTATTTTTCCAGTTAAACAACTCAGATGTGGGGAAGGGGTTATGCATCCATATGAAACTGACAGGTTGTCCTTTAGCATTAACTCCTATGATATGGCCATAAGGGCAATTGCCCAGTTCCAGGGGTAGTCCCCTGGCCAAATTGTGTTCCCTGTCTGGTTCAGGAGGGTGAAACCCAGCCGGTTGGCCCTGTGTCCTTTTCAGCATTTCCCTCATAAGATGTTGGGGCCTCCGCTCCCATGGCTGAGGTTCAGGAGTGGCAGTGGCAGCTGCTTGTGTTTGTGTTTAGGCAATGTGGCAATAAAAAAGCATCTTTTTCTTACTCATTGGCTCATACCTATAATCAGATCAATTATTCAAAACCTGCCCAAAGGGGCTTTTTTGAGGAACTGATGGTGAACTTCCCACTGTTATTACACAAAGTTGACATGTCCCACACGTTCACACAGATGCAGAAACACAAATGAGCACCAGATAAAACAGACACTAGTGGACTAGTTCCCAGATTTCTGGTAAAGTCCTACAACTATTCCCACTCCAAAAGCATGCCCAGATGGCCCTACCATAAATGGCAAGACCTCAGGTGGAGGGGAAGGGAGTTCTTGGGCATCCCTGAGGTGACTTACCCTATTCTTGATGGAGACTGTGGACTCGCCAGATGTAGCCGTTTTTCTCTTTACCACAGTCAGCGCAGGGAGGTAGCCGACGTCAGTATGGGAAAGCAGGAAAGGCAAGTCCCTGACACAAAATGGCTTCTGCAACTGCTAGGGACTTACCCATCAGGCTACCTGTCCGAGGTTGACTAGCCACAAGCAAGACTTACAGTCTCATCTAGGTCACCAAATTTGTAACTGCCAAAGGGGGTCTTCTACTTGACTCAAGACAAGCCAACAGTCAAGAGGCAAGGTTGTAGGAGAGAAAGGGTTTTTTTATTACAGCTTTCCAGCAAGGGGGGTGATGGTGAACTAGTGTCCCAAAGAACTGTCTTAAAACTACAAAATTTTGAAGCATTAAGCAAGTAGGCTGAAGGGAGGGGGTCTCAGAATGTTGACCATCTGGTGTTTTGGTCCTTGAGACTCCAGTTCATCCTTCTCTTTTGTCACTAGTGATGGATACCAGCAGGAGGCTTTTTCCCAGAGGTCATTGTATGCCTGGGAAAACTTATAGAACAAAGTTATTGCCTTATCGAAAGAGAGAGGTACGTATAAGCCAAGGCTATGAGAATAGCAGGGCATGCTTATTTCTTCCAAGCAGGTGTATACTTATCTAGGCTACATTCAAACTAAATCATTGCTAACAATAAACAAGGGAGGGATGTCTTGTTATAGTCCTAACATTCCCTTTTATAAGATGGCTTCCCTTATGCTAACCTATGTTAACCATTGGCTGTATCTATCTTAGCTATTTAGGCAGCACTAAAATACTTCATGGTAGGTTGCATGTTTATGTTCTACTCAGACTCACTTTGGAATATGATGAATTATTTATTTTTGAAGGATAATTTAATTTTTTTAAGCTTTAAAGGGAAAATAATTTTTAATCCTTGGCCCACAAAAACTATCAGAGTACTTTATTTAAACCCGTAAATCTCTATTGTGTCCCTAACCACTCTATAATTTAGAGACTGCCACTTGCCTATTGAAACTGTAGGAACAAGCAAATGAAGTGATAATTTTTTATTTTAAATGGGCTGCTCAGATATAACTCTAAAGGAGCATACATTTTACAGCTGCAGTTTTTGGCTTAAATTTTAGCACAGTCAAACTCAGGTGGGTGAAATTTGGTGAGATAATTTGGCAAAAGTAATTAAGCTGTAAAGAAGGGGGATGAATTAAATAACCTAATGTGTGCCTCTGAACTAGGACTCCCTCAGGTAAGGGATAGAGAGTAGTTACTAGTGTGAACTCCAGACTTCTCCAGGTTGGCTCCAACATATGACTGCACAAAGATCGAGAACTTTTCAAATAATTTCAGACTAACTAACAGGAAATCCTGGTTTACAGACTGGTGAGTTTTTTCAAGCAATGCCTGGGCTTCTGACTGCCTTGAGAATTCAGTGCTCTGAGTTGTTGGCTAGCCTCAGGAGGAAAAAAATTGCCTGATCTGTAACTTTTTAAAATTGTCTAACATTTTTGGGAAAGGAGCCTTATGTATCAGGGCAGTAAACAAGGCAATATCTGAAAATAATGTGCCCTGTGAGATGAATAGTGAGAGATGACTTTTAGTTGTAAACATCTTAAATCTTGGATTTGAAGCTTAGAATAATTTCTGAAGCCGGTCCTTGTCCATCCCATATTTCAAGATTTTAGGCATATGATGTTTTCTTCCTTTCTTTAATATTCTTTGGATTTATTTGTTTGCACTATACTATGTATTTATGTCATCAACGGAGGTGGTTTGCAAAAGTACAAAATAATGAGAATTTTTTCTTTCCAGAACACATTAAAAACCTCACTGTCCAACCTCCTTTTACAGTATGTAAAGGAATGTCTTGTTAGAGTGGCCTCTTCTTTATGGAATGTCATCCTTCCAGGCCCCATCTGTTGAAATTCTATCCATATTTAAAGACTCAGATCAAATCCCAATTATACCATGAAATGCTATCTGATCATTCTTACTAGATGTGGCCTTTGCTTTCTCTGAATCCTTTTTCCAATGTGTCTTTTAACCAACTCTAAAACAATTACTAAAGATTCTATGTAGTAGACTAACCCCCTAGCAGATATTTCTAATTGCTACCTTTAATGAACTTGTACTGTATACTATTTCACTTTAAATACACTAGGCATGTATTTAAATACATTATACACAAGTGCAATATTATTCACATTTCAAAAATGAAAAAAACAGCAATCCATAGAGATTAAGAAAGCTTATGCAATGTCACAGAGCTTGTAAGCCATGGCTACTGAATTTAAATCTATGGTTTATGAACCATAGCACCTGGATTGAAATATATGAGTGCTCATGTTCTTCCCATTACTCCATATTTATCAAATTATATCCTGACAGGCTCTGTGTGTACAGAAGAGGAATATCTAACCTGATAAAGTGAAGAAGAAGTTGATCAGTCAACTCTTCCTGGAAGGAGAAAAATGTATAGACTTCTCAAGAGGCTGGAATTGTTTCGTAGCCATCCTTGAATTTTCTGCAGTGACCAACCCCAGTATCTTGTGGATAGCAAGTGCTTAAAAATACTTTTCTGAGTTAGATAAAATGGTGAGATTTTTCTTCCCCTGGGTTTTTTATTGTGGTGTTTGAACTTTGATTTTCATTTTAGCAATGTTACTCTACATACATGGATTAGTATCAGTACCAGCCTTGTAGAAAATGTAAACTGAGGTAAGTGGCTTTCCTGCTTGTTCTCTTTGTAGCCTCAATCAACTTAAAAGACATGCTGTAGATATAGTGGATTGGTACTCAGAGTCTATTTCAACCTCTTTCTAGTGTGCATTCATATATTCTAGAGATTGGAAAGGTAGAAATAAACTAAAAACAGCAATGAGATATCACTACATACCAATTAGCTCCGCTAAACTAAAAAACAATGACAATACCAATTGCTGATAAGGATGTGGACCTACAGGAAATCTAATTTATTGCTGATGGGAATGTAAATGATACAGCTACTTTGTAAGACAATTTGGCAATTTCTTATGGGGCTAAAATTCATCTTACCATATGACCCAATAATTCCACTCCTAGGTATTTACCCAATTGAATTGAAATCTTATGTTCACACAAAAACCTGAACACAAAAATCCACTATAATAGCAGCTTTATTGTCACTTAAACTAGAAGTAACCAGGATGTCCTTCAATAGGTGAATGGATGAACAAATTATGATACATGTATGCAATGAAATACTATTCAATCATAAAAATGTAAACTACCAATCCACAAAAAATATAGATGAATCTTAAATAAATATTTATAAGTGAAAGAAAATAGTCTGAAATGATACGTACTCTATGATTTTATTTGTACGACATTCTGGAAAAGGTAAAAGTATGGGGAGAGAAAACAGATCAGTATTGCCAGGGGTTCAAGGAGGGGCTAATGTATGGCAAGGGGAAGTACAGGGAATTTGTTTTAGGGCTGGAGACCTAATATTAGCAGTACAGTGATGGTGTATACATGATACTATGAATTTGTCCAAACCTATGTACCTTTATTCCACAACATTGTGAAGCTTAATGTAAGTAAATTTTTAAAAAAATCAATTGGGAGGTCAGGGGATTCCAGGATGGAATGTGCATTGTGACAAAATTATCTACATATATTACAAATGTATGAAATAAACTCACCGAATGAATGGAAGAGATGATGATCCAAGTAACTTTGGAAATGAATGAAGACTGTAAGACTAAAGATAAAAAGAACCATACACAAGTATTGTATTCTAGATGGTAAAGGTGTTTCTCAAAGAGGTATGGATTAGCAATTCTGAAACCACTATATGTATATAATATGAATTAAATAAGTAAATAGATGGCAGATAGTGAAAGCCTGGTTTCTCACTATTGGACTGGGAAGTTACATATAAACAAGGATAGGTGGCTAGAACGATCCAAGTGGTAATAGATTAGAGTTGGAGACATCAGTATATTTAGCTTAATATAGATCAGGATTGTTACACATATCAATATTTATACATATGTTTATATACACAGATATGCTTATATTCACACATATATTTCCCTGCTCTGTCAGCTGAGTGGGCCTAGAAGTAACTACATACCAGTAGCAGCTAGCACACATAGATCTTGGTTTCTAATACCATTCTTCAATAAAAGGAACTGGAACTCTTTGGAGAAATGGCTGATTCTAGACTGAGGCAGGAAATATATAAGATGAGCCTGCAGCATATTGTAGAACCAGAAAGTTAGGAAGTGCCACAAAAAATCCACAAAGATGGGAGTACATAAAAAGGACACAGGAACCAACTGAAAGAGTGCTAAAGAGCCAAATCTGAAAATATTTGGGCAACAAAATAAAATATTATTTGTTTACAATCCAAAGTATTATTGTGAAATAAATACTAAAAAATAAATATCCATGATTTTGTACCAATATAAATAAACACGTGATTAATTTTTCAAGTGCCCATCATTTGATGAATGGCTAAAGAAGATGCACTATATATAGACAATGGAATACTACTCAGTCATAAAAAAAAGACAAAATTGTCCCATTTTCAACAACATGGATGGACCTTGAAGGTATTATGTTAAGTAAAATAAGCCAGACAGAGAAAGACAAACACCATATGATTTCATTCATATGCGGAAGATAAACAAACACATGGATAAAGAGAACAGATTACTGGTTACCAGAGGGGAAGGGGGTTGGGGGTGGGCAAAAGGGGAAAAGGTGTACATATGTATGGTGACAGATAAAAATTAGAATATTGGTGGTGATAAAGATGCAGCCAGTACAGAAACTGATAAATAATAATGTACACCTGAAATTACACAATGGTATAAACCATTATGACCTCAATAAACTAACTGAAATAAAAATAATAACCATAAAACAGACCATAAATGTAATGCCTAGCCTCTGAGGAATATTGATTTGTAATTAATTGATAATTGCAAAGAGATTTGAACTCTTTCAGTGGAAATGAACATGGAAAGGCAAAGTGCTGTTATTCCTCAGACTGGTCATTGTGAAGAGTTTTATTTGTATATTTATGTATTGATTAGGTTCAAATTGCAATGAAATATTGCTTTAAAAAAACATATTGAACTTTGATACTTCTAAAAAAATAAATAAAAATATGGGAGAAGAAACAAATCCCCTATGCAGAAGATTCCAAATAATTTCTGTACATACTTCACTCTCAAGGAGTTGTAGAATAACTTCCTACTTATTAAGTGTGGATCATGCATGGTGACTTCTTTCCAAAGAGTACAGCATGGAAAATGAGAAAAAAGTGGACAACCCTGACAAACATTGCCTGAGCCAAGTGATCAATGTAAACATCAACAGTTATGTTAATGTTGATAACATTTACACTTGATATGATGTGTTGAGAATGGCACTTCACCTCTGAGATCTTTCTCCAAAAAACTTATACCCCCTGTGGAACCACAAGAAAAACCTAAGACAAACTTGCATTGAAAGACAATCTATGAAACAGTTGACCAGTACTTCTTAAAACTCTTAACATCATCAAAAACAAGGAAAGAAAGTTTGAGAATCTGTCACAGACCAGAGGAACCTAAGGAAACGTGATGACTAAATGCAATGTGGTGTTCCACTAAACCTAATGTGGAATTCCAGGATAGCAAAAAGACATTAGGTAAGAACTAAGGGAATTCAAATAAAGTATGGATTCTGGATAATAATAATGTATCAATATTGATACATTAGTTGTGGCATATGTACCATATTACTACAAAAGCCTAAAAATAGGGAAAATTGGGTGCAAGGCATATAAGAATCCTTTACACTATATTTGCAACATTTCTATAAATCTAAAAATATTCTAAAATTTTATTAAAAATAATAGATAATATTGTCCACACTCCTTTCCACCTAGAGTTCTGGATAGAAACTCATTTCTGCCAATTATATATATTCATGTGAGATTTGGAAGGCGGAAGGCAGAAGCCATCTTTTCATTTCTGTTGGCAAGCACAGTTGTGGAAGTATTATGTTTTCCACTGAAACAGGGTTGCACTGTCAGTTCATTAGCTTTATGTTTGTCAGGAGGCAGTCATAATACTAATTCTGGTGGTAATGGTTTCCTAATCCTGGCTCCCTATTCCCTGGATTATAGAAACAGCAATGTATCCATGAATTCAACAAATTCATTGGAGGCTAGCTGGATCCACATCTTTCTGATAATGACAGAAGTAGTACCTCCTCTAGTAATTCAGTTTTGTTACATTGTTCTGAGTCCTGGAGTTCTAGTGAAAGCCCAAGCATCAAGCCTTTCTCAAAATGTATACAGCATCTAGCTTCTTGCATTAAATCCCTTTCTGCTTAAAATATCTAAAGTTGTTTCTTTTGTCTGTACTTGAAACTTGAATGATGAAGAGTGTATTATAGTTGACACAGCACTTGGTAACTTCCTCTGCTGCACAAGGCTTCCCTGGAGAATAGCTAGCTTCTTTAGCTGATAGAATGTAAAGAATGCTTGGAAGAATCCTCTTTTTGACTAAAGGATGCCATATGCATAATACAGTGCCTTAAGTTCTATCATAAGTGTTCCACATTGTTTTTAGGTCAATTGTGAGCATTCATTAAGAAATTTTTACCTGTAATGTACTAACATGTTATCCAGGATTAGTTAACAGTTTTTTGAGAAGAGTGGCATTGAAAAGCATGTTCAGAAATAAAAGGTAAGATGGATAATGAAGGGAGAAGCCAAATGCTGGAAGGACCAATTCCCTTTCGCTTGCAATTTCATGAGGAGTAGTACAGCTGCTAGTGTTTGAAATGCAAATCAAGAATCAAGTGTATTCCCCATATATCTATATGATTCAGTATTCTGGGCGCCCTGCACATGGCATTACAATGAAGGAGTGGAAGGGAAATGTGGGATGTATTTGCATAGGATATGTGCCCAATATAACTTAGCGCTAATCTTAGGAAAATGCATTTTTCAGACCTATTTTCTTCTTAGGCATATTATGATGACTAAGTAGGATAAATTAATCTTTAAGCTGAATTAATTAATGAAATATAACTCTTATGGTTAGGTTCCTTCTTCAAAATATTTTTCATGGCTTGTTCAATTCAGTATACATTTATTGGGTGTCTACTAAATACCAGTGTTAAGTGTTAGGGATACAAAGATAAATTAGACATGACTCTTGCCCTTGGGCAAGCATTCTAGTAGAGCAGACATTCATATGAGCCACTAACTTTAAAAGACTGACAAGCAAACAAGCAGTTTGTGAACTACTCATTCTCATAACTACAAAGACCTGTATAACCTAGCTTTTTTATATTTCTCTTATTTATTCTATGATCATGTTCCCTCTGTTCTCCAAGATATAGCTTTACTGTATCCCTTGAAGCTCTTTGAACATGCCAAGTTTATTCCCACTGTAAAACTTTGAATTTGTGTTACTGGATGCCTGGAGTGGTCTTATTTCTGTGGCTTACTTGCCAAATTCCACTTCCTCAGAGAATCTTTCCCTGATCACTCACTCAAAAATAACTCTTCTCACTCTAGTCAAACATTTTCCAAGTCCTATCTTATTTTTGCTTGATAACACTTATCACTAACTGAAATTATATATTTTTAAATTTTATTTCTGTGTCCTTCACTGAAATTTAAGTTATATTAAGGCAGTATATATGTTTTTTTTTAAAAATTACAAATAAAGTCTCAATATCTATAATATTCCCAGATAAATATTAGGAACTTAAATACTATAATTGTAATGTGTCTTAGGTGCAATGAGATCACAAAGCAGGGAAAAATTAATTATGGTTTGTAGGAATCAAACGTTTTATAAAGGGTATGTGATATAAACTGGATATTGAAGGATGGCTAAAATTGTCAAAGTGGAGAGTTAAGGAAAAGTGGAAGAGGACTGCAAACACGGGCAGCATGGCAATACATTTATAGACATGGGTTTTCAAGTGAGGCAAACATGAACTTGAAGTCTTGCTTTATCACTTGCCAAATCTGAAATCTTGCACAAGTGATTCTATCCCTCTGAACTTTGGTTTCTTAACCTGTAAAATGGAGCTGATAATACCTCCCAACTAATAGGTTGTGAGGATGAAATTAGACAGTGTTTATAAAAGTGATTAGCATGCCTGATTGCTCTAGCTATGACTTCCAGTACCATGTTGAATAAGAGTAATGAGAGTTGGCATCCTTGTCTTCTTGCTGATCTTAGAGAAAAAGCTTTCAATCTTTCACCTTTGAGTATGATGCTAGCTGTGGAAATTCTAGCTAGAGTAATCAGGCAAGATAAATAAAAGACAGCCAAATCAGAAAGAAAGTAAATTTGACTTTATCGTAATTGGTATGATCTTAAACACAGAAAATCCTAAAGACTCAACCAAAAAACTATTGGAACTAGTTAACAAATTCAGTAAAGTTGCAGGATATAAAATCAACATGAAGAAATAAGTAGCATTTTTATAACTAACAATAAAACATTATAAAAAGAAATAAACAAAACAGTCTCATACAGGTGTACTGGTTCAAGATGGTGATGTGGGAAGACCTTGACCTCACCTTTTTTCCCATGGATGCACCAAATTACAGCTACATATGGAACAATTTCCTCTGAAAAGACCTAAAAACTAGCTGTGTGACTCCTTCACATTGAGAAAACAAGAAAAAAATCCATATTGAAGCAGATAAGAGAGGTGAGACACAATCTCACCATAAAAGCCACCCATAGCATGGCAACCTACATTTGGAAGGGAACACGTAACCCAGATCTTCTTCCTGAGTAAGAAAGGATTTGAACCCCACATCAAGCACCCCAAAGTTTAAGACCTGAAACTTAAAAACAAGCCGCTAAATCATATGGCTTTGAAAAACAATGGGGCTCACATCCATGAGACACACAGGTTATAGCAAAATGAGAAATTGTGCTTAAGAGGCTCACTTTAAGTCATGTACTCACTTACCCTAGGGCTCAGCACAGAAGCGATTGAGAGGCTCTCAAGCTTTATGTGAAAGAGACTTATTGGCTTACCTTAAAGCATTGGCCTGAAGAGAAGGCATCTATTTTAGCACACATCTAAGGGCCTGCTGGAGTACTCTCCAGGGACAGAGGCTGGCAGGTGTCATCTTTGTGCTCTTTCTCTGACTTGATTCTGGAAAGGAGCTTGCACTCTCCTCTGGCACCATAATTTTTGCAGCTGCCACTCAGGGGAAACCTCTATATCACCTGGCTCTGGTGGCTAGTGAAGCTTACACTAAAGGTTCCACAAGACTATAGCCAATGGAAAAATAACTCTTAAACAGCTACCACCCCCAGGGCAAAGCATGAGGCAACAGCCCAAGAATCTCAGTCTTTCTGTGAAAGAGGCCTATGAGCTTATCTTCCTAGCTTCACATTGAGGGATAGGCTTCTAATTAAACGTACATCTAAAGACCTACTGTAATACTTTCCAGAGACCTTGGAGGGCAGGTGATATCTTCCCCCTCTCCCTCTATCATGCTTCAGAGTACCAGGATCTCACAGAGAGGAACATTTACACATCTGGCACCCCAATTTTTACATCAGGTGTGAGAGTTTTTGTGGCTGCTTCCCAGGGGATGCTGCTTGATTGCTTGGCTCCCTTGGCCAGGGGTGCTTTTGTTCCTGAGTCCCATGGGTCTATAACAATTAGAAACAGTCTTTGGGAGGATACCACCCACAGAGCACTGCAGACAACAGGCTGAAAGACACCTCAGTCTTTCTGGGAAAGAGGCCTATTTGCTTCTACAAGAGCCTGGGGCTGAGAGGCAGTCTTATGGTTTACCTAACATTTAAGGGCCTAAGAACGTGCTCTGGGGGAACAGAGACTCGTGGACCTCATCTTCACACCCTCCCTCTGCCTTACACCAGCTCACAGGTGTCTTCCAGAAAGGAGCTTCTACCCTCTTCTTGTGGCCCAATTATTGTAGCTGACACTTGGGAGACATCTCTTGATCAGCTGGCTCTGGTGGCCAAAGGGGCTTATGCTCACTAGTCCCACAAGACTGTAACCAAATAAGAAAGAGTTCTTAAGTGGCTACTGCCTCCAGGGAACAAGAGGCAACAGACTGAGATCCCCAGTTTTTCTGTGAAAGATGTATACCAGTTTATCTTCATAGCTGAAGCCTGAGGAGCAGCCTTCTAATTAAACTCACATGTAAGGGTCAACTTGAATCTTATCCAGAGACCTCAGAGGGCAAGTGATATCTTTGTGCTCTTTCTCTGTTGTGCTCTTTCTCTGTCATTCTCCAGATAGTCAGTATCCCTTGGAGAAGAGAGAAGATTATACACATGTCTAGTGCCCTGATTTTTGTGGCTACTGCATAGAGGATGCCCCTTGACTGCCTAGCTCTAGGGCCTATCAGGACTTTCATTCTTGGGTGAATGGGACTATAACAAATGGAGACGGCTCTTGTCTGGCTACCAACCCCAGGGCACCTTGCAGACAACAGACTGAAACACACAGTCAGTCTTACTGTGAAAGAGGCCTATTTGCTTGTCCTGGAGCTTTGGCCTAAGGGGCAGACTTCTGGTTTGGCACACATCTAGAGGACTAATAAAGCAAACTCTGGAGCCAGAGGCTGGTTGATGCCATCTTTTCATTCTTTCTCTGTCTTACTTCAGGTTGCTGGTATCTCCTGAAAAATAACTTGTGCAATCATCTGGTACCCTAATTTTTGTGACTGCCACCCACTGGACACTTCAAGATCACATAGCTCTGGTGGTAAATGAGACTTACACTTGCAGTCCCACAGGACTCTATATATTTGCATACTTTAAAAGCTGGTGTTTGAGGGTCTCATTTCCAATCAGCCTGACTCTAGGTGCTAACTAAAATCCTCCCCTTTGGGACATAGACGAGTCTTGGCATGTGCTCGACTACTAGGATCTACTAAAAATAAAATAGTCTGCTTGGACTATGAGGAAAGCTTGAGTGACAACCAAGAGCAAAAGTAGGGTTGAAAGATAAGGTTCATCTCCTGCACAAGGCCACTCCTTCAAGATTTGGGGACATGACTGTTTTATCTAATGCATAGAATCCAACACAGAGAATAAAAGAAAATAAAGCAACAAAGACATATGTTCCAAATGAAAAAACAAGGTAAAACCTCAGAAAAAGTCCTTAATAAATGAAATGGATGAAATGGAGATAAGTGATTTACCTGATAAAGAGTTCAAAATGAAAGTCATAAAAATACTCACTGAACATGGGAGAAGAATGCATGAACAGGGTAAGAACTTCAACAAAGAGACAAAATGTAAGAGAGCATCAAATAGAAGTCACAGAACTGAAGAATACAATAAATGAACCAAAAATTACACTAGAGAGGGTCAACAGCAGAGTAGATGAAGAGAAATAAAAGGTCAATGAACTTGAAGACAGGGCAGTGGAAATCACCCAATCAGAGAAGCAAAAAGAAAAAAGAATTTATAAAAGTGAATGTAGCTTAAGGAACTTATGGGAGAATATCAAGCACGCCAACATTTGCATTATAGAGGTTTCAAGATAAGAAGAAAGAAAGGGAAAGAAGAATTATTTGAAGAAATAATGGCTAAAAACTTCCCAAACTTAGAATACAAAACAAATATAGAGATCCAGGAAGCTCAAATAATTTGAAATAATAGAAAGCCAAAGAGACCTACACTAAGAGAAATTATAATTAAAATGCCAAAAGTTAAGACAAGGAGAGAATCCTAAGTCAACAAGAAAAAAAACAACTTACAACATAAAAGGGGAACCTCAAAAGACTATGAGCAGATTCTTTAGCAGACACTCTGCAGTCCAGAAAGCAGTGGCATGACATATTCAAACTCCTGAAGAAAAAACTTCCAATCAAAAATACTCTACCTAGGGGCCAGCCAGATGGCATAGCAATTAGGTTTGTGCACTGTGCTTCTGTGGCCTGGGGTTTGCTGATTCAGATCCCAGATGTGGACATACACACAGCTTATCAAGCCATGCTGTGGCAGACCTCCCACATATAAAGAAGAGGAAGATGAGCACAGATGTTAGCTCAGGGCCAATCTTCCTCAGCAAAAAGAGGAGGATTGGCAGCAGATGTTAGGTCTGGGCTAATCTTCCTAAAAACAGGAAAAAAAGAATACCCAACCCAAAAAGCTGTCATTCAGAATTTAGGGAGAGATAAAGGGTTTTTCAGAAAAGTGAAAGCTAAAGGAGTTCATCATCACTAGACCAGCCTTACAAAAAATGTTAAAGAGACTTTTTAATTTGAAAAAAGGGCACTAATTAGTAACAGGAAGATATATGAAAGAATAAATGCCACTGATAAAGGTAAATATATAGTAAAATTCAGAATAATCTAATGTTGTAAATGTGGTGGATTAATCACTAATAAAGTTAATATGAAGATTAAAAGACAGAAGTAATAAAAACAACTATTACTACAATTCCTTAAGGGATACACAAGATAAAAAATGCAAATTGTGTCACAAAAGAAAACATAAAACCTTGTGGGCATGGTTAGAGTAAAAATGCAGAGCTTTAGAAAATACTCAAACCTAAGTTGTTATTAATTTAAATCAACTGTTTTAAATATAAGTCATTATATATAAGTCTCATGATAGCCAGAACACAAAATCTTATTCTGAATACACACAAGATAAAGGGAAAAGAATTTTATCATACCACTAAAGAAAATCATCAAACCACAAAGAAAGAGAACATGAGAAGAAGAAAGAAACAGAACTACAAAAGAACCATAAAACAACAAAAGGGCAATAAGTTCATACATATCAACAATTACTTTAAATGTAAATGGACTAAACTCTCTAATCAAGACATAGACTGGCTGTATGAATAAAAAAACAAGACCCATCTGTATGCTAGCTATAAGAGACCCACTTAACACATAAGGACACACACAGACTCAAAGTAAAGGGATGGAAAAAGATATCCCATGCAAATGGAAACCAAAAGAATGTTGGGGTACCTATAGTAAGACAAAATAGTATGTAAAACAAAGACTGTAATAAGAGACAAAAACGCATATTACATACTGAGAAGAAGGGCAATCCAACAAAAGTATATTAACATTTATAAATATTTGTGCATCCAACATTGGAGCACTTAAATATAAAAAGAAAAGCATAAATCAAAAGGAAGAAATAGACAGCAATACAATAACAGTAGGGAAATATAATACCTCACTTTCATTAATGGACACATCTATATAGAAACTCAATAAAGAAACATCAGCCTTAAACAACATGTTAGATCAGATGAACTTAACAGATAAGTACAGAATGTTCCATCGAAAAATGACAGAATACACATTCTTCTCAAGTGCACATAGAACGTTTTCCAAGACAGATCATGCATTAGGCCACAAAATGAGTCTTAATAAATGTAAAAAGATTGAAATCATATCAAGCATCTTTTCAAACAGGAATTGTATAATACTAGAAATCAACACAAAAAGAAAATGAAAATTCACAAATATATGGAGATTAAGCAACATGCTACCGGACAACCAATGGGTCAATGAAGCAATCAAAAGAGAAATTAAAAAAATACCTTGAGACAAGTGAAGATGGAAATACAATATACCAAAACTTATGGGATGCAGCAAAAGCAGTTTTAAAATGAATGTTCATAGCATAAATGCTTACAAGAAATTAGAATAATCACAAATAAAAAACCTAAATTTTCTCCTCAAGAAACTAGAAAAGAAGGAAAAAGGAAACTCAAATGTAGCAAGAGGAAAGGTATAACAAAGATCTGAGGGGAAATAAGTGAAATAAAGACTAAAAAGATGATAGAAAAGATGAATGAAACTAAGACCTGGTACTTTGAAAGATAAACAAAATTGAAAAATATTTAGTAAGACTCACCAAGAAAAAAACAAGAGAAGACTCAAATAAAAATATCAGAAATGAAAGAGTTACAACTGTTACCACAAAAAAATAAAAATGATCATAACTGACTACTTTGAACAATTATACACTAACAAATTGGACAACCTAGAAGAAATCGATAAATTCCTAGGAACATACAACCTACCAAGATTAAATCATGAAGAAACAGGATATCTGAACAGAGCAATTACTAGTAAGGAGATTGAATCAGTAATCAAAAATCTCCTACAGGAAAGTGAGAAGGGAGCAGCAGCCCTCTGTGGGAATTTCATAGATATCTGACGTCCCTAACAGCACAGGTGAAAGCCCCCCACAGAGGTGAAAAGCTATTGTAGAGGTGTCTTCATCAAGCCAACACCCCAGGAGACTGGATAGTGAGGGCACTGTGCAGGAGAAGAAGCTCCATTCCCCTCATCTGACGGCAGCCCAGTACCTTGGAGCTGTCTCTGTGGACCCCTGCAGACCCAGAATATGCAGCTCTTGACCCCCACCCAATGGTGACAGGTGGAAGTGACAATCAAATAAAACCATGATGCATAAGAATAAATCCATGCTGTCTAGCAATATGAAAAAATGTATTAAATCTCCATACCAGAAGGAAAATGACAAATACCCAGAAATCAATCCTGAAGATATAGAAATCTATAAACTAGGTGACGTAGAATTCAAAATAGTTATCATTAAAAAACTCAATGTGTTAAAAGAGAATGCAGATAGACAATTCAATGAGTTCAGGAGCTACTCCACAAAAGAGATTGAAACTATAATGAAGAACCAATCAGAAATATTGGAGATGAAAAACACTATGGTTGGGATAAAGCAGAATATAGATTCTCTGAACAGTAGAGCTGATAGCATCAGGGAACGAATCAGCATGACTGAGGACAGAAATATAGAAATACTTCAGATGGAGGAGAAGAGAAGACTAAATCTAAAAAGAAAAGAAGAAAGTCTCTGAGAATTATCCCACTCAATTAAGAAATGCAACATAAGGATCATAGGTATTCCACAGGGAGAAGAAAAGAAGAATGGAGCAGAAAGCTTGTTCAAAGAAATAATAGTGGAGAACTTCCAAAACCTGGGGAAGGAGATGGAAATCCATCTGAAAGAGGCCATGACAATATCAATGTAAAAAGACCTACTATAGGATATATAGTAGTGAAGTTGGCAAAAATTGATGACAAAGAAAAAATACTAAGGGTAGCAAGGTAGAAGAAAATAACTGACTAAGAAACCTCTATCAGGCTTTCAGCAGATTTCTCAACAGAAATATTACAAGCTAAGAAAGAGGGGCCTGATATATTCAAATATTTTAAATACAGACTTTCAGCTGAGAATACTCTACCCAGCGAAAATATCCTTCAGACATGATGGATAAATAAAAACTTTCCCAGACAAACAAAAGCTAAGGGAGTTCATTGCCACAAGACACCCCACCCCCCTCCAAGAAATGCTCAAGAAGGCACTCATAGCTGAAATAAAACAAGTAAGGGGTTAACAAAACCCCGAGTAAGGAGATAAATAGGCAGACAAAATCAGAATATTAGAGCTATCCAGCAGAACAGGTCAGCAAATAGTTGGGTAAAACATTAGAGATAAAGGGAAGTAAAACACCAAAAACAAAGATAATCTTGTCATTTTAGCCACAAACTCACAAAACAAGATGGAATAAGATGTGAGAAAAACAACTTAGGAGGGGAAGAGGAAATGATGGAATTGATTTAGTCTAATGAAATAAGAAGACATCAAAAATGGACCACCTCATCTGTGAGATTTTGCATACAAACCTCATGGTAACCACTAAACAAAAAATTAGATCAGAGTCACAAATAATAAATGAGAAAACTAAGAAACCTAGCTTAAAAAACTACCTAACTGAATTGGTAGCCTGAAATACATGGGACGAGCAACAGAGGAAATGCAGCAAAACCAGGAAACAAGTGATAAAAAGGCAACATTAAGCCCTCATATATCAATAAACAGTCTAAATGTGAATGGATTGAATCCTCCAATAAAAAGACACAGAGTGACAGGATGGATTAAAGAACCAGATCCAACAATATGCTGCCTCCAGGAAACACATCTCAGCTCCAACAACCAACACAGGCTCAGAGTGAAGGGATGGAAGACAATACTCCAAACTAATAGCAAACAAAAGAATGCAGGTGTTGCCATACTTATATCAGACAAAGTAGGTTTCAAGATAAGACAGGTAAGGAGTATGATACTATATAATAATCAAAGGGACACTGCACCAAGAAGTCATAACACTTATAAATATTGATGCACCTAACACAGGAGCACCAAAGTACATAAAGAAAATATTAACAAACTTAAAAGGGAATATTAATAACAACACAATAATAGTAAGGGACCTCAACATTCAACTCACATCAATAGATAGATCATCCAGACAGAAAATCAACAAGGAAACAGAGGAATTAAATGAAAAGCTAGATCAGATGGACTTAATAGATATATACAGAACACTCCATCTAAAAACAGCAGAATAAACATTATTCTCAATTATGCATGGGACATTCTCAAGGATAGACCATATGTTGGGAAATGAGGCAAGCCTCAATAAATTTAAGAAGACTGAAGTAATAACAAGCATCTTTTCTGACCACAGTGCTATGAAACTAGAAATTAACTACAAGAAAAAAGCTGAGAAAGAGACAAAGATGTGGAGACTATGCTACTGAGCAACAAATGGATCATTTAAGAAGTTAAAGGAGAAATCAAAAAGTATCTGGAAAAAAAGGAAAACGAAAACATACCATATCAACTCGTATGGGATGCAGCAAAGGTGATACTAAGAGGGAAATTCATCATAATACAGGCTCAACTTAACAAACAAGAAAAATTTTAAACAAGCAATCTCAAGCTATACCTATGGAATTAGAAAAAGAAGAACAAACAAGCCCAAAGTCAGCAGAATGAGGGAAATAATAAAAATCAGAGCATAAATAAATGCTATTGAAACAAGAAAGACTGAAGAAAGGATCAGTGAAACAAAGAGCCAGTTCTTCAAGAGGATAAACAAAATTGACAAACCACTAGACAGACTTATGAAGAAAAAAAGAAAGAAAGCTCAGATAAACGAAATTAGAAATGAAAAAGGATGAATTACAACAGATCATAGAAGTACAAATGATTATAAGAGAAAACTATGAAAAGCTTTTGCCAAAAAATTGGACAATCTAGAAGAAATGGATGAATTCTTAGACTCTTACAACCTTTCAAAGCTTAATCAAGAAGAAATAGATAATCTGAATGGACCAATCACAAGTAATGGGATTGAAATAGTAATCAAAAACATCCCAAAAAATAAAAGTCCAGGACCAGATGGCTTTCCTGGTGAATTCTATCAAACATTCAAAGAGGATTTTATACCTATCCTTCTCAAACTATTTCAAAAAATTTGGGAAGAAGGAACACTTCCTAACATATTCTATGAGGCCAACATCATCCTGATACCAAAGCCTGACAAGAACAACAGAAAAAAGGAAACTTACGGGCCAATATTGCTGGTGAACATAAATGTAAAAATCCTCACCAAAATATTGGCAAACCGAATACAGCAATACATTAAAAAGATCATACACCATGATCAAGTGCGATTTATACCAGGGACAGGGACACAGGGATGCTTCAACACCTGCAAATAAATCAACATGGTACACCACATTAACAAAATGAGGAATAAAAACCACATGATCATCTCAATAGATGCAGAGAAAGAATTTGACAATATCAAACATCCATTTATGATAAAAAGTCTCAACAAAATGGGGATAGGAGGAAATGACCTCAACATAATAAAGGCCATATATTACAAACCCACAACTAATATCATACCCAATGGGGAAAAACTGAAAGTCATCCCTCTGAGAACAGGAATGAGATGAGGGTGCCCACTCTCATCATTCTTATTCAACATTGTACTGAAGGTTTTGGCCAGACCAATCAGGCAAGAAAACAGAATAAAAGGAATCCAAATAGCAAACGAAGAAGTGAAGCTCTCACTCTTTGCAGATGACATGATCTTATAAGTAGAAAACCCTAAAAAATCCACTGGAAAACTATTAGAAGTAATCAACAACTACAGCAAAGTTGCTGGGTACAAAATTCACTTACAAAAATTGGTTGCATTTCTGTACTCTAATAAAGAACTAACATAAAGAGAACTCAAGAATACAATCTCATTTACAATCACAACAAAAAGAATAAAATATCTAGAAATAAATTTAACAAAGAAGGTGGAAGACCCATACAATGAAAACTATAAGACATTATTGAAAGAAATCAATGATGACATAAAGAAATGGAAAGTTATTCCATGCACATGGATAGGAAGAACAAATATAGTTAAAATGTCCATACAACACAAAGCAATCTACAGATTCAATGAAATCCCAATCAGAATCCAAATGACATTCTTGATGGAAATAGAAGAAATAATCCTAAAATTCATATGGGGCAACAAAAGACCCTGTATAGGTAAAGCAATCCCAAGAAATAAGAACAAAGTTGGAGTCATCACAATTCATGCATTCAAAATATACTATAAAGTTATAGTAATCAAAACAGCATGGTACTGGCACAAAAATGGGCACAAAGATCAGTGGAACACAACCGAAAGTCCAGAACTAGAACCACACATCTATGGACATCTAATCTTTGAGAAAGGTGCTAAGAACATACAATAGAGAAGAGATAGTCTCTTCAATAAATGGTGTAGGGAAAACTGGGCAGCCACATGCAAAAGAATGAAAGTAAGCCATTAGCATATGACATACACAAAAATAGACTCAAAATTGATCAAAGCCTTGAACTTAAGACCTGAAACTATAAAATTTCTGTAAGAAAATACAGGTACTACATTCTTTGACACCTATCTTAAAAGAATCTTCTCAAATACCGTGTCTTCTTGGACAAGGGAAGTTAAAGAAAAAATAAACAAGTGGGACTTTATCAGACTAAAGAGCTTGTGCAATGCAAAGGAAATCAGGATCAAAACAAAAAGACAACCCACCAACTTGGATAAAATATTTGCAAATCATATATCCAACAAAGGGTTAATCTCCCTAATATATAAAGAACTCACACAATTGACCAACAGAAAATCAAACAACCTCAACAAAAAATGGGTAGAGGATATGAACAGACATTTCTCCAAAGGAAATATACAGATGGCCAATAGGCACATGAAAAGATGTTCAGCATCAGTAACCATCAGGGAAATGCAAATCACTACACTTAAATATAACCTTGCACCCGTTAGAATGGCTATAATCACCAAGACAAAACTAACAAGTGTTGGAGAGGTTTTGGAGAAAAGGCAACCCTCATGCACTGCTGGTGGGAATGTAAACTGGTGCAGCTACTATGGAAAACAGTATGGAGATTTCTCAAAAAACTAAAAATAGAAATACCATAGGACCCAGCTATACTGTTACTGGGTATCTATCCAAAGAACCTGAAATCAACAATTCAAAGTGACTTATGCACCCTTATGTTCATTGCAGCATTATTCACGGTAGCCAAGACATGCAAGCAACCCAAGTACCCATCAATGGAATAATGGATAAAGAAGATGTGGTATATATATATACCACATATATATATATATATGTGCCATACACACACACACACACACACACACACACACACACACAATGGAATACTACTCAGCCAGAAAAAAGACAATATCATCCCATTCACAACAACATGGATGGATCTGGAGGGTACCATGTTAAGTAAGATAAGCCAGATGGAGAAAGACAAACACCAGATGATTTTACTCATATGTGGAAGATATACAAACATACAAAGAGAACAGTTCAGTAGTTACCAGGGGAAGGTGGGGGGCAGCACAGAGGGTCAAGGGGAGCACTTGCATGATGGCAGACAAGTAATAATATACAACTGAAATTTCACAATGTTGTAAACTATTCTGGACTCAATAAAAATTAATCTCCCAGGAAACAAAAGTCCAGGACCTTATGGACTCACTGGTGAATTCTACAAAACATTTCAAGAAGAATTAATACCAATCTTTTGCAAATCTTCTGAAGAATAGAAGAGGAGGGCTTGCTTTCAAAACTGTTTATGAGGTCAGCAATAGTCTGATACCATAACTAGTGACAGACATCATAAGAAAAGAAACTTACAGGCCAATATTCCTGATGAACATAGATGCAAAAGTCCTCAACAAAATATTAGCAAATCAAATTCAACGATTCTTAAAAGGATCATACATCGTGATCGAGTTGGATTTATTCCAGAGATGCAAGGATGGTTCAGAATCTGAAAACCAGTCAGTGTGTTACATCATATTAACAAAATTAAGGATAATAATCATACGATCATTTCAATAGTTGTGGGAAAAATATTTGAAAAAATTCAACATCCACTTATGATAAAAACTCTCAACAAAGTGGGTATAATGAAAGTGTACCTCAACATAATAAAGACCATATATGAGAAGCTCACCACTAACATCATAATCAAGGGTTAAATGCTTAAAGCTTTTCATCTAAGATCAGAAACAAGACAAGGAAGCCAACTATCCCCACTTTTATTCAACATAGTATTGGAAGTCCTAGACAAAGCAACTACACAGGAAAAAGACATAAAAAGGCATCCAAATTGAAAAAGAAAAAGTAAAACTGTCACTATTTGTAGATTACATGATATTATATATAGAAAACCCTGAGAAATCCATGAGAAAACTGTTGGAACTAATAAATTAATACAGTAAAGTTACAGGATACAAAGACTATACAAACATCTGTTGTGTTTTTATACACCAATAACAAACTGTCAGAAAGAGAAATTAAGAAAATCCCATTTACAATTGCACCAAAAAGAATAACATACCTAGGAATAAATTTATCCAAGGAGGGAAAACAAATCTACACTAAAAGCTATAAGATATTGGTGAAAGAAATTGAAGAAGATACAAATAAATGGAAAGATATTCCATAGTCATGAATTGAAAGAATTAATATTGCTAAAATGTTATATACCCAAAGAAATCTACAGGTTCAGTGCAATTCCTACCAAAATTGCAATGCCATTTTTTACAGAAATAGAAAAAAAAATCCTAAAATTTGTATTGAGCCACGAAAGACTCCAAATAGCCAAAGCAGTCCTGAGAAAGAAGAACAATGCTGGAGGCATCACACTTTTTGTTTTCAAACTACTAAAAGCTATGGTATTCAAAACAGTATGGTACTAACATAAAAATAGACTCATAGCCCAAGGGAACACAATAAAGAGCACAGAATTTAACTCCCACATACACAGTCCACTAATATTTGACAAGGGAGCCAAGAATATTCATTGGGGAAAGGATAGTCTTGCCAAGCAATAGTGTTTGGAAAATGAGTTAACAGCATGCAGAAAAATGATATCGTACCCCTATCTTACATGACTCACAAAAATTACTTTGAAATGGATTAAAAATTTAACATAAGACCTGAAATTAAAGCACTCCTAAAAAAGACACAGGGAAAAATCTTCTTGACATTGGTCTTGGCAACAATATTTTGGATATGACATCTAAAGCACAAACAACAAAAGCAAAAATCAACCAATGAGATTACATTAAACTAAAAACCTTCTGCAAAATGAAAAAACAAAAACAAAAAACTCAGCAATAAACAAATGAAAAGGCAACATACATAGTAGGAGAAAATATTTGCAAATAATATATTAGATAAGAGGTTAATATCCAAAAAAGTTAAAGAACTCATATAACTCAGCAATGACAGCAAAACAATCTGATTAAAAAGTGGGCAGATGATTTGAATAAACATTTCTCCAAAGAAGACATACAAATGGCCAAGATGAAAAAATGTTTAACATCACTAATCATCAGGGAAATGCAAATCAAAATAACAATGAGACATCCCCTGACACCTGTTAGAATGGCTATTATCAAAATGACAAGAAATATCAAGTGTTGACGAGGATGTGGAGAGAAGAAAACCCTTGTGCACCGTTGGTGGGAATGTAAATTGGTGCAGCCAATATGGAAAACAGTATGCAGGTTTCTCTAAAAATTCAAAATAGGACCACCATTTGATCCAACAATTTTACTTCTGGGTATATACCCAGAAGTATACTTTTGGGTATATACCCAAAGAAAATGAAAACAGGATATTGAAAAGATATCTACACTTCCATGTTTATTGCAGCATTATTCACAATAGCCAAGATATGGAAACAAACTAAGAAGTCTGTCAACAGATGAATGTATAAAGAAGATGTAGTATATATATACATACATGATGGAGTGTTATTCAACCATGAGAAAGAAGGACATCATGTCATTTGCGACATCATTGATGGACCTTGAGGGCATTATGCTAGTTGAAATACTTCAGGGAAAGACAAATACTGCATGATGTTACTTATATGTGGAATCTAAATAAAAGCCAAACTCATAGAAACAGTGTAGAATGCAAGTTACCAGAAGCTGGGGGGTGGGGGAATTGGGGAGATATTGGTCAAAGGGTACAAACTTCCAGTTAGAAGATAAATTCTGAAAATCTAAAGCACGTTTTGATTATGGTCAACAATACAGTATTATATATTTCAAAGTTTCTAAGTGACTAAATTTTAAATGTCTTCACCACAAGAAAGAAATGATCAATATGTGATGTGATAGAGGTGTTAGTTAACACTATGGTGGTAATCATATTCCAATATATAAATGTGTCAAATCAACATGTTGTACACCTTAAGCTTACATAATGCTATATGTCAGTTATATCTAAACATGAAAAAAGTGATTAGTATAATTCCTGAAATATATGTTGAACACATGGTACTTAAAATAGAAGCTAGAGAATACTCAAAAATTTTAAAAATAGTGGCCCAATTATATCCCCTTTACAATGATGTAGTGCACACAGAATTTAAACTGCAAGTAGCCTTTTGTGCCAGAACTCCCTTTTTCCTTGACAAATTTCTTGAATAGTCTGAAAGCACAATGGATTATAAGTGAACTAGTTTCCAAAAATTTTATGCCCATCAGCTGTGTCTCCCTGACTTGCAAATAAACACAGTTGTTAAAGTACTTAGCATTGACCAACTTATTTTGTATAGTTTCGTTGTCCCTTTAAACATAAACCTTCCATCATCTGCTACTTTCAATTTGAGTTGAACCTTTCAACAGACTAAAAGTGTCTCCAACAGCACAGCATACATAATTGCACCTTTATTTACTGTATATATATTAATTGTACTCTAAAATTTTATCTCTACAATTGACTACATTTGGCCAATTTGAGTATGTGGAATATTTTTAAATATAAATTTCCTTTTACTAGAGTGTGAAAAAGTCCTTCTACTGCTAGTGCATTACTTTTTGTGACATTGGTCTGGAAATGGTCATTTATTTGATGAAATTACCTACGAATAATTCACTAAAAATAAGTTAACTTTAGGATTGCTGAGGCCAGAACTGATAACTTAGAAATACTTTTGACAATAGGCCTCAATCTTAAAGAGGGCTTCTAATAACCAGTATAAGTTCATTACACAACAGTTGGGTACAAGAAAAGGTCACATGTTTTTATTTATCTTTTAATTGAAACAACACTATGTGGTATAACTTTTAATAATTGCTATATTTTTCATTCCTCATCATTTTCCTTTCTTATCTTGAATCTTTATTCAATTTCTGGCTGCAGTGAGGGAAACGTTGGCTGATTCGTCAGGAAGGGAGAGTACAGGAGAAAAACAAAAGATAGAAATTTTCATCTTTTGAAAAATTCAAGTAAAGACAAACATTGAAAGAAAGGATTTTGACTCTTAAAAGCTTAGATTTTAAGTACTATGAGCTAAATTATGCTGTAAATGGTAAGTTTTGAAGGAATGCATAGAAATGTAAAACAATTTTTCTTCCCTAAGATTTAGTAAATCTTGCTGAGGGGAGAAAGGGAAATCAAAGAGGAAAAGAATTGAGTTAGACTGTGATCTATCTCTGGGAAGGAGAACTCCAGAATAGAAAGGACTTTTGACCTCCTTATCTTCTGAAATTCCTGGAAACTGAACCTCATAGAATTCTCTCAGGCTTGAAAAGTATTGCAACAGTAGAACAAGCATGGATATGGGCAAGGCCTGAGGCAACCCTATTAGGTTTCACATGGTCCCACAGTGATTGAATGCTGAAGGACCTGAATTTTCCTATGTTTCTGAGAAATACTTAGAAATTTGCTTTAAAAAAAAGCTTTGGTGTACCCTGAATGGGACTTGTAATTGTGACAAGAGAACATTGAAGGATAGCGTATGTGATCAGAGGCTAAATAGAACTCCAGAAATGTTGGAAGTTGACAAAATAGAGGAGAGATAACTGAAAGGCATATCAGTAATGTTAACCAATGACCAGAATACTTTAACCCATGACATGATGATATGTAATTATCCTGGAACTTAAATGACACTACGTGAAGGATTCAGGGGAAAGATAAAAATGAATTACGTGAGTAATGCTTCAATATTTGAAGTGTAGTCTGCCGACCCTTGGGGCCATAGAAATTGATCTAGCATGTACACAAGATCAAAACTATTTTTATAATAAAATTATGATATCATGTTCCTTTTTCACTGTTGATACTACACTAAGGTGCAAGAGTAACAGCGAGTAAGACTAATGGCACCATAGCACAAATCAAGGCATTTGCACTGAATTGTACTAGTAGTTATCTCACTATTTATTACCATGCACTCATAGAAAAAAAATTATTTTAACCCAGAAAATTCTTTGATGGAGCAGTAAAAAATATTAAATTTATTAAGTATCGGCCTTGAGTACATATTATTTTAGTATTCTGTGTGGCCAAATGACAAGTATGAATAAAACACTTCTGCTACATATGTAAAGTATAACTGTGGTCTCAAAAAAGCACATTAAGTTGTTGTTTGAGTTGGGAGCTGAACTAGTCACTGCTTTTATGGAAAACAGTTTTTACTTGAAAGATTGACTTATAGACAAAATTGACATTAAAACTTGGGTATTTGGAAGGTATTGTCTCAAAACCCACCAGAAAGAGCCTGACAATTCAGGTAAAACAACTGACATTGTTGCCAAAATAAAATCTGATCTTTCAAATGAAAATTAGAGTTTTGTAAAACTTGTATTCACTACCATGGACTTGACAGGTTTCCCATACATAAAGATTTTTTTCTATGAGCTTGATGTTGATAGTAATCAAATGTCATGCCTTTTTTGATGTTATATAATAAAATGTCATCATTTGGAGGTTCTTAATAGATCAATGAACCAAAATTTTCAAAATAAACAATGCATGATGTTACACAATTATGCACAGAAAACAGACCCATTAAAAGTAGAAGATAGGCCTACAAATTTTAATGTAACAGGAAATATCATTAATGTGTTTTCAGTAATCATATCATAACTTACCTTTGTGAAATTAGCACTTGCTGAGTTTTGATGTAGCGTCAAAGATCATCCACAATTTTCTGGAAAAGCTATTCAAATACTCAACATTTCAACTACATGTCTATGTGAGGCTGGATTTTCTTCGTTTACATCAACTGAAACAATGTACAGCTACTGACTGAATACAGTGTATATTAGAACTGACTGTTATCTGTTAAACCACACATTAACAAGATCTCTAAAAATGTAAAACAATGTTACTTTTCTTACTGCATTTTTGTAAATATAGTATGTTTTTCATAAACATACATTATTTAGTTAACATGTTTCATTTTGTCATTTTTATTCTTAATGGTGACATTTTATAGCCTTTTGTTATTGTTGTTACCTCTAAATAAAGACTTTTAAATCTCTCTATTTTAAATTTTAGCATGAAATGTACTCATAGATACAATCCATATAAACAAAAACTCTTTGTGATCATCAGTAATTTTTTTTAAATGCAAAAGGAGCTTTTACCCGAAATTTGAACTACTGGAGAAGTGAGTTTCAGCAAAGATTCAAAGAAAACTTGGAAACATCTGAGTTTACTTGTAAATGACTAAATTAACTTTTTTTTCTGCTGAAAAAAATGAGAGTTTTAGATAGGAATTAAGTTCAAAGAAAAATAGTTATATTTTTGCATATCTGAGTGTGTAGCCTTAAATTTTCACAATCATTGCATTTGCTTCCTATTCCTCAAGTGCCTGGTTTGAAGGGTAATTTGTTCTCACTAATATTTTGTTGGGAATCTTAAACAAACTGTCTCCATTACTTTTTTCCTCTCCTGGGAATCTCATGTTTCAAAAGTTTAGGAAGTTATCTCTGGGTTTTAGTTCATCTTATTTGGTGTTGAGCTGCTCATTGTATGAACCTATATCTTCTATTAAAATATACACAGCCCTGGATTTTACAGAGTCCATATATTCCATGTGCATATTGACCACCACAAACTATTATATGGTATCCAAGGCTCTTAAGTTTAGACTCATAAACATTGATGTGCTACCCCTTGACGCCTGTGATGGTTAGTATTATGAGTCAACTTACCAAGGCTGTGATATCCAGGTTTTAGCCCAAACACTAAATGTTGCTGTGAAGGTATATTGCAGATGAAATCCACATTTACAATTGGTTGACTTTAAGTAAAGGAGATTTTTGTAGTTAAAATGGGTGGGACTCATCCAACTAGTTGAAAAGCTTTAAAAGAAAAACTGAGGTTTCGCCAAAGAAGAAAATCTGCCTCAAGACTACAGCATCATCACCTGCCTGAGAGCATCCTGCCAGCATCCTACATTTGTATGAGCCAATGCCTTGAAATACATCATTTGTATATACGTGTGTATGTGTGTTATATGTATATATACACAATCTTTATTATGTTATATAATCTATATTATTAATCTATATATAATATAATTGATATAATAGATATCAATAATATATGGAATGTATAAAATATATAGACTATATAATATAGATAGACATGATATATAATACGTATGTAATAAATATTATATATGTATAATACATATAAGTTAACAAAGGGTGGAATGTGATGGTTACTTTTAAGTGTCCACTTTACTAGGCTATGTATATTAGTTATTCAATCAAACATTAGTCTAGGTGTTGCTGCATAGTTATTGTGTAAATGTGGCTAGCAGCTACAATCAGCTAACTTTGAGTAAAAGAGATTATTTTTGATAATATATGTGGGCCTCATCCAATTAGTTGAATGGCCGTAAGAGCAACCATTGAAGTTCCCCTGAAGAAAAATTCTGCCTCAAGAATGCAGGATAAATTTCTGCCCAGTAGTTTCCAGACTGCAGGCCTGCCCTACAAATTTCGGACTTAGGAGTCCCCAAAGCAGAGTTATAACTATGTTTCAACATCAGGAGAAAATGTTTTTAGAAAAGGTAATCACACTTAGAGATGGGAAGAAGATGGCCCAGGTGTCAAGTACCACATTATTGAGTAGTGGGGAATAAGCACATGAGAAGTGACCAAGTTTTAACTATTTTTCTGCATGCCTCTCAGTTGACCAGTGATGTTTCAATTGAATAATAAACAGAACCTTAATATTACATTTCTCTTTAAAAGCCTTTTCATTTTAATTTACATACCAATAATGTTGACATAATGAGTTGAAAAACATGATTTTATTTTATTTGATTATTTTATTGAGGTCATATCAGTTTATAACATTGTATGATTTCAGGTGTACATTATTATATATCAGTTTCTGTATAAAGTACATTGTGCTCACCACCAGTAGTCTAGTTTTTATCCATCACATACATATGTGTCCCTTTATCCATTTCACCCCCTACCCCCTTCCCTTCTGGTAACCGCTAATCTGTTCTTATCCCTGTGTTATCTTCCACACATGAGCAAAATCTTATGGCTTCCTTTATCTGACTTAATCTGCCTAACATCATACCAAGGTCCACCCACGTTGTTGCAAATGGCACAATTTTGTCTTTTTTTATGGCTGAGTGGTATTCCATTTTGTGTGTGTGTGTGTGTGTGTATATATATAGTATTCCATTGTATATGTGTATATATATATACACACACACCACATCTTCTTTATCCATTCATCAGTTGATGGGCACTTGGGTTGCTTTTGTGACTTGGCTATAGTGAATAATGCTGCAATGAAACAGGGATCCATGTCTCTTTGAATTGCTGATTTCTAGGTATTTGGATAAATATCCAGTATTAGGACAGTTGGATTATATGGTATTTCTATTCTTTTCAAGTAATTTTATTGGGACTATAATGGTTTATAACTATGAAATTTTGGATATACATTATTTTTTATCAATTTCAAAATATACTTTATTGTGATCACACACAATAGTCTAATTTTTATCCTGCACCATACATGTGTGCCCCTTTATCTCTTCCGCCCAACCTCCAACCCCCTTCTCCACTGCTAACCACTAATTTGTTCTCTTTATCCATGTATTTGTTATTTTCCACAATGAGTGAACTCATGCAGTATTTGTCTTTGTCTGGCTTACTTCGCTTAACGTCATACCCTCAAGGTCTATCCATGTTGTTGTGAATGGGATGATTTTGTCTTTTTTTTGGCTGAGTACTATTCCATTGTATATATATACCACATCTTCTTTATCCATTCTCCTACTGATGGACACTTGGGTTGCTTCGATGTCTTGGCTATTGTGAATAATGCTGCAATGAACACACGGGTGGCATAAGTCTCTTTAAATTATTGATTTCATGTCCTTTGGATAAATACCCAGTGGTGGAATAGCTAGATCATGTAGTATTTCTATTTTTAATTTTTTTGAGAAATCTCCATACTATTTTCCATAGTGGCTGCACCAGTTTTCATTCCCACCAGCAGTGTATGAGCATTCCCTTTTCTCCACATCCTCTCCAATATTTGTGTTTTTTTTGTCCTGTTAATTATAACTATCCTCAGGGGTGTAACTTGATATTTCATTGTAGTTTTGATTTGCATTTCTCTAATAATTAGTGACGTTAGACATCTTTTTGTGTGCCTGTTGGCCATCTGTACATCTTGTTTGGAAAAATGTTTGTTCATATCCTCTGCCCATTTTTTGACCAGGTTGTTTGCTTTTTCATTGCTGTGTTTAATGAGTCCTTTATATGTTTTGGAAATTAATCCCTTGCCAGATATATGATTTTCAAATATTTTCTCCCACTTGGTGGGTTGTCTTTTCATTTTGTCCATGGTTTCATTTGGCTTGCAGAAGCTTTTTAGTCTGATGTACTCCGATTTTTTTTTCCTTTGTTTCCCTTGCCTGAGTAGACATGGTATTCGAAAAGATACTGCTAAGACCAATCTCAAAGTTTACAGCTTATATTTTCTTCTAACAGTTTTATGGTTTCAGGTCTTATATTTAAGTCCTTAATCCATTTTGAGTTAATTTTTGCATATGAAGTAGGATAATCGTCTACTTTCATTCTTTCACTTGTGGTTGTCCAGTTTTCCCAGCAGCCGTGTGTCACAACTACAATCCAGTTTGACTGCAATTCTAGAGGCAATCCCATCAGCCCAAGGAACTGAGAGGAGGACTTTATCTGACAAAGCAAATCTGTAAAGACTGGAAGATGTGTTTGTTCCTTCAATTGCACAGACATAAATGCAAGGCTACACAGATCGCAATCAGGAAAACATGATGCTACCAAAGAAAACTAATAAAACTCTAGTAACCAATCTCAAAGAAATAGAGATCTATGAATTTCCTGACAAAGAATTCAATGTAATCACCTTAAAGTTACTCAATAAAATGCTAAAGAACACAGACAACTAAATGAAGTCAAGAAAACTATGGAAAACAAAATGAAAAATTAAATAAACAAATAGAAACCATTAAAAAGAGTCAAACAGAAAACATGGAGCTGAAGAATACAATAACGGAGCTAAAAAATTCAATTGAGAGCTTCAGCAGCAGACTTGAACACACGGAAGAAAGAACCAGCAAACAGCAGGATAAGTCATTTGACATTAGTGAGAGTAACAAAATGAATGAAAAACAAAAGTGAAGAAAGCCTACATGGATTATGGGATTCAATAAGCAAATGAATATTTGCATCATGAGAGTTCCAGAAGGAGAAGAGAGAAAGAAATTTGCAGAAAGCTTATTTAAAGAAATAATAGATAAATGCTTACCAAATCTTCAGATATATAGGAACATCTAGGTTCAGGAAGATCAAAAGACCCCAAGCAAGATCAACCCAAAGATTACCCCTAAATATTATTATCAAATCATTTAAAGTCAATGGAGAAGAGAGAATTTTGAAGGCAGTAAGAGAAAAATGATGCATTACATGCAATGGAATCCTTATAGGGCTATGACCAGATTTCTTGGCAGAAACGTTGCAGGACAGGAAGGAGTGGGATGATATATTCAAAGGGCTGAAAGAAAAAATAAAACAGCAATCAAGAATACTCTACTCCCCCCAAAAATATTCTTCAGAAATGAAAGGAGATAATGACATTCCAAGACTAACAAAAGCTGAGGAAATTTATCATCATTAGACCTGCCTTATAAGAAATGCTAAAGAAAGTTCTTCAAGTTTAAATGAAAAGATCAGTAAGAACATAAAAACATACAAAAGTATAGAACTCAATGGTAAAGATAAATATATAGTCAAATTCAGAATACTTTAAAATTGTAATGTTGGTGTGTAAATTATTTCTATTATAAAAGTTAAAACTAAATAGTATTAAAAATAATTGTAGCTACAAAAATTTGTTAATGGATGCACAATATAAAATGATGCAAAGTGTGATATCAATAGCACAAAATATGTGGAGAGGAAATGGAAAATGGAAAGCTTTTGTATATGATTTTATAAATGTAGAGTTCTATACGCAAATGTAGAAATTTTAATGTAAACTGCTACCAGGTTAAAATAGACTGTGGCAACTATAAGAGTTTTTATGTAAGCCACCCAATTAAAGCAATGATGACAAAATAGAAGACAAAAAGCAGTAGAGGAATAATCCCTTCCATTATTATTAATTAACTAATTTCTAATTTACCAATATTTGTTTATTCTTTTTACATTTTTGTTTTCTTTTATCTGTTTAATAAAAATAGTATATATTTAAAATGAACAGCATGATTTCACATACATATACATGGTGAAATGACTACAGTCCACTAATTAACATATTATAACCTCACATAGTTATTGTTTGTGTGTGTATATGTGTGTGAGAGAAATGAGAGCATCTGCAATCTATTTTATCAATTATCCAATGTTGAACATGTTATTATTAACTATAGTTGTAATGTAAAACATTAGATCTCTAGACATATTCATCCTACATAATTGCACTTTTGTACAGTTTGATCAACATTTCCCCACTTTCCTCACCTCTTTGCCCTTGGTAACCATTGTTCTTCTCTATGCTTTGATGTATTTAATTATTTTAGATTTCACATATAAATGAGATCACACTCATTTGTTGAGTTGTAGGAAATATTTATATATTCTGGATATCATCCTTTATCAGACACATGATTCTCAAATATTTTCTTCTATTTAAAGGATTGTCTTTTTATTCTATTGATTGGATCCTTTCAGGTACAGCAAATTTTTATTTTCTTGAAGTCCAATTTATCTATTTTTTCCCTTTGGTTGCTTGTGCTATTTGTGATAGCCAGGAAATCATTGCCAATCCAATATCATGAAAATTTCTCTTATGTATTCTTCTAAGAGTTGTATAATTTTAACTCACATTAGGTGTTTGATTTATCTTGAGTTAACTTTTGTATGTGTTACTAGATGAGTTCAACTTTATTCTTTTGCTTATTGTTGAAAGAAAATCTTTTCCTGCATTGAGTGATCTTGGCACTGTTGCTGATAATCATTTGACCATATACGCAAGCGTTTGTTTCTTGGATCTCTATTCTATTCCACTGGTTTATATGTCTGTCTTTAAGCTAATATCATATTGTTTTGATTGATATAGATCTGCAGTGAGCTTTGAAACCAAGAAAATTGACTCTAATGATGTTCTTCCTTTCCAAGACTCTATTTTCTATTTATGATGCCTTGAGATTCCATGTGAAATTTAAAATGGATTTTTCTATCTATAGAAAAAATATCTCTGGGATTTTGACAGCAATTACATCCAATCTGTAAATCACTTCGAGTAGTGTTGCTATTTTAACAATAGTTAGTCTTCCAAGTCATTGGCAAAGAATGTGCTTCTCTTTATTCATATTTTTTAAATTTATTTTTTATTTCTTTCCAGCTTCATTGATGTAATTGATAAATAGAATTTCTACATATTTAAGCTGTATGACTTGATAGTTTGGTATACATATATATTGTGAAATGATTACCACAATCAAGTTAATTCACACATCCATCACCTCATATATTTACTTCTTTTTGTTTTGTTTTATTTTATTTTTGGTGTGGTGAGATCACTTTTAGAAAATTTCAAGTATGCAATATAGTATTATTAATTACAACCACCATGATGGACATTAGAAACCCAGAATTCAGTTATTCTGTAGCTGAAAGTTTGTTACCTTGGACCCAAATCTCCTCATTTTCCAAACCCACAGGCAATGGTAACCATAATTCTACTTTGCGGTTATAGAGTAAAACGTTTTTAGATTCAACATATAAGTGAGATCACGCAGTATTTTTCTTTCTATATATGTCTTAATTCAATTAGCATAATGATCTCAATGTTCATATATGTTGTAAATGAGAGGATTTCCAGTATTTTCTTCTTTTTTTTATGGCTGAATGATATCCCAGTGTGTGTGTGTGTATTACATATACACATATTTATATACATATATTGTATAATTATATATATTATATATAATATTAAAGGAATGCCATTCTGTCTGCCTGTTTCAGGAATTCAACAGGAAGCCTTCACATAAACCTCTGGGAACACCACATTTAAGACTCTCCCCAGTGGGTCCATAGGCACCCCCAAAGCCCCAAGTGCTATACAGACACCATTGCCTTCTCTGATGCAGGCTTATGGTGTGCATTCTTGAATTCATTGGTGAGAGCAAGCTCCGGTAGACACAGAGAGTGCTCAGATAATAGGTGAAGGTCACTGGGCAAGAAAGAAATCACAAACTTGAGCTATAGTGCCACCTTCTGGAATAAAAAGAAATGGTTGTAATAGCTAGATTTTGGAATTATAAGAACCAAAGAACACATAAAATCTTACTTTAAGAGGTTTCTGCTACTTGAAATGAAAAAGCAGAAGCACGTATCTACACACACTATGAAAAATCAAGAAAATATGTTATCACACACATAAAAAAGATAATTCTCTTGCAATGGAACTCAAAGGCATGAAATATTGTGGTCTAATTGATAAAAAATTAGAAATAGCTGTTAAGGAGTGATGTCAGCATAATGGTGAGGTGAGCTCTCCCTTTGAACTCTCCACTCTGAAAAAAACCAAAAGGACATTCATACACCAACAGAGGACATTCACACAACACAGGAGATGTCCATACAACCATGTGTCTGAATGTGGTGGGGCTGGCTCCTCTGGAGGAAGTGGAAACTGATAAGGGAGATTTTTCTCTTTCCAATGTCAGCCAGGGACCTCAGGACAGTGGGTGGCTCTGAGAGGAAAGAGGGGAGAGGTGGCACCCCATAGGAACACCACTGCTTTACAATTTTACTCACAGCCCAAGGGAAATCCCCATACATAGAGTATGGTGAGCTGTTGTGGGGGTGTCTTCAGCAAGTTAGCACCCCAGGAAAACAGTTGGTGAAGGCCCAGGGAGGACACCCTGGGATGGTGCAGGAGAAAGAGAGTGCCCCTCCCCTACCAGGCAGATCAGCAGGAACTCCACACAGAGAGATGGGCAGTGGCTGTGGGGTTTGTGCAGGTGAGGGAAAGTGCCCTTTCCCCCAACTGGCACTCCAGCTCCATGACCACCCAGAGCACTGCACAGAGAGAGAGGTACTGGCTGGGGGGGTTGTGCAGGTGTAAAAAGCACCCCTTCCCATGCCTGGAACTCCAGCTTTCTGATCACCCAGAGAGCCAAGCAGAGAGAGAGGCGGCAGTTTGGAGGTGTGTGCAGGTGTGAGGAAATGCACCTTCCCCTGCCCAGAATTCCAGCTCCACAATAGCCCAGAGCACTGGGCAGAGAGACAGTGGCTGGGGGATGAACATAGGTACAAGAAATCACTCCTTCTTCTGACCAGCACTCCAGCCCTGCAAATGGTTAGAGCACCACACACAGAGAAAAGCAGTGGCTGAGGGAAGCACAGGTGAAAGAAAGCCCTCCCCAGGCCCAGTGATCCAGATCTGCCATTGGTCATAGCCTTGCACAAAGAGAAAAGGAGTTAGTGGTTGGATCTCAGGAGCTGTGGAATATGCTGGGCCCAGAATACACAGTACTGAATTCTCACCCAGTGGTGACAGGTGGAAGCTGCGACCAGATAATAACACTATGTGAAGGCAAAAATCCACAGTGTTAAGCAGCATGAAAAACTATATTAAATCTCCAGACAAGAAGGAAAGTGACAAGCACCCAGAAACCAACCCTGAACACACCGAAATTTGTAACCTAAATGACAATTCAAAATAGCTATCATAAAAAAACTCAACAAGTTACAAGAGATAACAGAAAAACAAATCAATGAATTCAGGACATTATTCACAAAAGAGATTGAAACTATAAAGAAAAACCAATCAGAATTGTTGGAGATGAAAAACACAATAGGTGAGATAAAGAAAAAGATGGATTCCCTAAACAACAGAGCTGACATAATAGAGGACTGAGTTAGCAACTTAGATGACAGAAACATAGAAATGCTTCAGATAGAGAAGAGAGAACAGAGACTAAGAAATGAAGAAAGTCTCCAAGAATTATCCAACTCAATTAAGATATAGATATAGATATTCAAGAGGGAGAAGAGAAGGAGAATAAGCAGAAAGCATGTTCAAAGAAATAGTAGCTGAGAACTTACCAGACCTGGGGAAAGAGCAGGAAATACAAGAGAACGAAGCCAACAGATCTCTTAATTACATCAATGCAAAAAGGCTTGCAGCAATGAATATAATAGTGAAGCTGGCAAAAGTCAATGACAAAAAAAAAAAAATAATAAGGGCAGCAAAGCAGAAGAAAATAGCTTACAAAGGAACCCCTATCAGACTTTCAGCAAATTTCTCAGCAGAAACCTTATAGGCTAGGAGAGAGGGGAATGATATATTCAAATATTTGAAAGACAAAACCATTCAGCTAAGAATAATCTATTTATCGAAAACATCCTTCAGATATGATGGAGAAATAAAAACTCCCCTGGAGAAACAAAAGTTAAGGGAACCCATTCCCACAAGACCCCTCCTACAAGAAATCCTCAAGAAGGTCTTCACACCTGAAAAAAAATAAGAAAGGAGTTACAAAGCCTTGAACAAGGAGATGAATAAGTAGGCAATAATCAGAAAATGGCAGCTCTCTATCAGATCATGTTAGTAAACACTTAATTTTAATATTAAGGATAAAGAGAAGGAACACACCAAAACAAAAGTAATCTCATAACTATAACTTTATCCAGCATCTCACAACACAGCATGGAATAAAATATGGCAAAAATAACTTAGAAAGGAAAGAGGGAAGGGACAGAATTTTCATAGTCTAAGGAAATAAGAGGCTATCAGAAAATGGACTATCTCATCTATGAGATTTCTTATACAAACCTAATGATAACTACTAAAGAAATAATTAGAACAGAGACATATATAGTAAACAAGGAGAAAATGAAGAAAACCATCATAGAAAACTACCTAACCAAATTGGTAGTCTGAAATACACAGGAGAAGAACCAAAGGGGAAGCAGAAGAACTGAAAATGAGTGATAAGATGGAAGTATTAAGCTCTCACATGTCAACAATCACTCTAAATGTAAATAGATTGAATTCTCAAATCAAGAGACACAGAGTGGCAGGATTGATTAAAGAACCAGATCCAACAATATGCTGCCTCCAGGAAAAATATCTCAGCTCCAAAGACAAACATGGGCTCAGAGTGAAGGTATGGCAGATGATACTCCAAGCTAATGGCAAACAAAAGAAAGCAAGTGTTGCCATACATATATCAGGCAAACTAGACTTCAAGATAAAAAAGGTAAAGAGAGAAAAGAGGGGTAGGGTATAATGATAAAAGGGGCACTCCACCAAGAATACATAACACTTATAAACATATATGCACCCAACACAGGAACACCAAAGTACATAAAGCAAGTATTAACAAACCTAAAAGGAGATATTAACAACAACATAATAATAGTAGGGGACCTCAACATCTCGGTTGCATTAATAGATAGAACATCCAGACAAAAAGTCAACAAAGAAATTGTGGAATTAAACAGATAACTAGACAGATGGTCTTAATAGATATATATAGAACACTCCATTCACAAGCAGCAGAATATACATTCTTCCCAAGTGCACATGGAACATTCTCAAGGATATTGGGAAATAAGGCAAGCCTCAACAAACTTAAGAAGATTGCAACCATACCTAGTATCTTTTCTGACCATAATGCTATGAAACTAGAAATAAACTACAAGAAAAAAGCTTAGAAAGGAACAAAAATGTGGAGATTAAACAACATACTACTGAACAACCAGTGGATAATTGAAGAAATAAAGAGAGAAATCAAAAAATATCTGGAGACAAATGATAATGAAAACAAAGCATAACAACTCATATGGGATCCAGCAACTGTGGTCCTAAGAGGGAAATGTATAGGAATATAGGCTCTGGTCAAGAAACAAGAAAAACTTTAAATAAGCAAGCTTAAACTACACCTAACAGAATTAGAAAAAGAATAAACAAAGCCCAAACTCAGGAGGAGGAGGGAAATAAAAATTAGAGCAGAAATACATGAAATTGAAACAAAAAAGACTGTAGAAAGGATCAGTGAAACAAGGATCTGGTTCTTTGAGAAGACTGAAAAATGAGCAAACTCTTAGCCAGACTCACTAAGAAGAAAGAGAGGAGGCTCAAATAAATAAAATTAGAAATGAAAGAGGAGAAATCACAGTGGATACCACAGAAATACAAGACAATAAGAGAATATTATGAAAAACTATATGCCAACAAACTGGACAATATAGAAGAAATAAATAAATTCTTAGACTCTTACAACCTCCCAAAGCTGAACTAAGAAGAAATACAGAATCTTAATAGACCAATCACAAGTAAAGAGATAGAAACAGCAATCAAAAACCTCCCAAAATGTAAAAGTCCAAGATGGCTTCTCTGGAGAATTCTACCAATCATTCAAAGAGGAATTAATTCCTATCCTTCTTAGACTATTCTCCCAAATTGAGGAAGACGTAAAAATTCCTAACACATTTTAGGAAGCCAACATTTCCCTGATAGCAAAGCCAGACAAGGACAATATACAGAAGGAAAATTCTAGGGCAATATCGCTGATGAACATAGATGCAAAAGTCCTAAATAAAATATTGAAAAACTGAATACAGCAATACATCAAAAAATCATACACCTTGATCAAGGGGCATTCATACGACGGACACAGGGATGGTTCAGTATCTTCAAATCAATCAATGTTATACACCACATTAAGAAAATGAAGGACAAAAACTGCATGATAATTTTGATAGATGCAGAGAATGTATTTGACAAGATTCAACATCCATTCATGATAAAAACTCTCAATTACATGGGTATAGAATGAAAGTACCTCAACATAATAAAGGTCATATATGGCAAACCCACAGCGAACAACATATTCAATGGGGAAAAACTAAAAACCATCTCTCTGAGAACAGGAACAAGACAAGAGTGCCCACTCTTATTCAGTAAATTACTAGAGGTTCTATCCAGAGCAACTAGGCAAGAAAAATAAATAAAAGTAATCCAAATAGGCAATGAAGAAATGAAACTCTTTCTATTTGCAGATGACATGATTTTATATATTAAAAATCCTAAAGAATCAATCAGAAAACTTTTAGAAATAATCAACAACTACAGCAATACAACCTGCCAACTGGGAGAAAATATTTGCAAATCTTATATCTGACAAGGGGTTAATCTTCATAATATATTAAGAACTCACACAACTGAACTACAAAAAAACAAATAACCCAATCAAAAAACAGGCAGAGGATATGAACAGACATTTTTCCAAAGAAGATATACAGATGGTCAATAGGCACATGAAAAGAGGCTCAGCATCACTAATCATCAGGGAAATTCTAATCAAAACTACACTTAAATATCACCTTATGCCTATTAGAATGGCTATAATCACCAAGAGAACAAATAACAAATATTGGCGAGGTTTTGGAGAAAAGGAAACACTCATACACTGCTCGTCAGAATGCAAACTGGTGCAACCACTATGAAAAACAGTATGGAGATTTCTCAAAAAGTTAAAAATAGAAATAGCATACAAACCAGCTATCCCACTACTTGGTATTTATCCAAAGAATTTGAATTCAACAACACAAAGAGACTTATGAACCCCTATGTTCTTTGCAGCATTATTCACAATAGCCAAGACATGGAAACAACCTAACTGCCCATCAACAGATGATTGGATAAAGAAGATATGATATATATACAATGGAATACTACTGAGCCATTAAAAAGACCAAATTGTCCCATTCACAACCACATTGATGGACATTGAGGGCATTATGTTAAGCAAAGTAAGTCAGACAGAGAAAGACAAACACTATGATTCCACTCATTTGCAGAAGGTAAACAAGCTTACAGACAAAAAGAACAGTTTAGTGGATACTAGGGGGAATGGGAATGGAGAGTTGGCACAAGTTTGAAGGGAAGCATTTATATGCTGTCTGATAGATAATAACATACAAGTGAAATTACACAATGTTATAAACTATTACGTCCACAATAAAAAAATCCCAAAACTGAACAACACATAACGATGAGAGAAAAAACAGCTGTTAAGAAGAAATTCAACAAGCTACTAGATAACTGAGAAAGGCAATTCAATGAACTTAGGAATAAAATTAATGAAGAGAAAAAGTTGCATACCAAAGGTATGAAAATTATAAAAAGAACCAAACAGAAATTCTAAAAGTGAGGAATTCAATGAATGAGATAAAGAATGCAATAGAGAGCATCTGTAGCAGGGCAGACGAGATGGAAGAAGGAATAAATGATTTGAAGTATTGGAATATAGAGATAATTCAGTTACAAGAGGAGAGAGAAGTGTAGGGGAGGAAGACATTTCCTCTTCCCAAATGTGGGTTTGTCTGGCTGGAGAATGAACTAAATTCACATGAGACAGAATAGCAAGAGAAAATTAAACAAAGCTTTATGAGGAACCATGGCCCGGGGCCTTTCTTCCCAAAGGAAGAAAGGGCACCGAAGAAGTGGGGTGCACAGAGTGGTTATATACCCCCCAAATAGGGTGTTTCACATGTGATTGAAGTGTCCCTCCCACAATAGTCACAAGATTGCCCTGTCGGCACAGTGCTTGATGGACACAGCAGGTAGTGGTCTGCTGTCTCAGAGGGCGTAGCCGGAGGCAAGTCTATTGTCTGGAGCTTGGCGGTCACAGGTGAGTGCAGCAATCAGTTCCTAGCCTAAGGAAAGATGCTTAATCCTTAAAGAAATGCCAACATTGGGAGGGGGAGGGAAGTCAGTTACAGGAGGTTACCAGGCAAGCACAATAAAATGCAGGTTTAAGTCTTTGCCTTTGGTCTTGATTAAGAGTTTCTAGAGAGAAGGTCATCTCCTTTCTTCTTCCTGGTACAGAGAGGGAGGCACCTTTTACAGATAGAGATTTACCTTACAAATGTAAATGTGTCCTAACAAAGGGCAAATTCCATTCCTCCTTCCCTGTCCCAGTTTATCAAAAGCAATCAGCCTCTAATAATCCTGATGTCCATGAGACATATCTTGGGGTGGCCAATTCCAGGTCCCCACAGAAGTAAGATTATAAGAGTGAAGAAATCCTATAGGACATAGCACATTCGATAAGAAGAAAAAAATGAATAATTAGTGTACCAGACGGAGAGGAGAAGAAGAAAGGGAGCAGAGAGTTTATTTAAAGAAATAATAGCTGAGAACTTCTTAAACCTGGGGAAGGGCTTAGACATACAAGTCAGTGAAGCTAATAGAACACTTTTTTATCTCAATGCAAAAAGACCTTCTCCAAGACACAGTATAAGGAAGCTGTGAAAAATCAATGATAAAGAAAGAATCTTAGAGGAAGCCGGGGGCTGGGGTGGAATAACCTACAAAGGAACCTCCATTAAGCTATCAGTGGATTTCTTAGCAGAAACTCTACATTTATGAGAAAATGGAATGCTATGTTAAAGTGTTGAAAGATGAAAATTACCAGCCATAAATACTTGACCTGACAAAATTATCCTTCATAAATGAAAAATAAAGGCTTTTCCAGACAAACAAAAGCTGACGGAATTCACCATTACTAGACCTCCTTGAAGGAAATGCTGAAAGTTCTTCAAGCTCAAATGAAAAGATGCTAGTGAATGAAACAAAAATAAATGAAAGTGCACAACACTCTGGTAAAGGTAAAACATAGACAGTCAAAATTAGAAAACCTTATCTTCATGTTATAATAGTATGTTAACTGATGCGGCATCGGTGAGCCGAGGAGTCGAAAGAAAGATTTCTTAGACTCTTAAGATCTGGCTCTTTTATTTAGAGAATAGAATAGCATGGGGACAGGACCCATGGGCAGTCAGAGCTTCTGCTGCTGGCATGGGGACAGGACCCATGGGCAGGCAGAGCTGCTGCCGGCATGTTGCTGCTGCCGTTTCTGCTGCCTCTGCTGCCAAGTTGGGTGGAGATTAAGGCTAAATTTAAGGCATAGGTATGTGAGTTATCTCTTTACAAGACAAAGAATATGTAAAAAAGTTAAAATGATGTCAGTGCCCGTATGGTCTGGCCATTTGGTCCCACAAATTTTAGATAAGAATCAAACCGGATTGAGTAAATGGCAGAAGTCACCGCTTGAATTTTATCCTCAGCTAGAGACAAAGGAGGATTTTGGGGGGGAGTCAGTTACATGATGTTGCCAGACAGTAACCAACTTAAATTCTTGCCTCTGGCATTGATTAAGAGTTTCTAGAGATAAGGCCATCCCCCTTCTTCCTGGCACAGAGAGGGAGGCATCTTCACAGATAGAGGTTTTCCTTAGAAATGTAAATGTTTCCCAACAAAGGGACAAGCAAATTCTACTCCTTGGAGCCTGCCTCTCATCTGTAGTTTTAAAAGTAACCAGCCTAAAAATCCTCATTTAAAATTAAGCAGCCTAAAAATCCTCATCATTAACCACTTAACAATAGTATAAAAGTTAAAGAAAAAGGATTATTAAAATAACTATTTTTATTATAATTTGCTGATAAGCATGCATCATAAAAAGTTAAATTATGACATCAAAAATATAAAACAAGAGTAATAAAAGGGTAGGACCTTTATAAGCAAAAAAAGATAAGTTGCTGTCAACATAAAATGAGCTGTTTTATGTCTGAGGTGTTTTATGTAAGCATTATGGTAACCACAAAGCAAAAATCTAGAGTGGATTCCTAAAAGATAACAAATGAGGGGTTAGAGCATACTATTATGTAAAATCACCAATTTGCAACGGTAGGCAGAGACAGAGGAAAAGGAAATGATGTAAATACAAAAAAAAAAAACCCAGAAAACAAACAAGAAGATAGTAGTAATAAATTGTTACATATCAATAATTAACCTAAATGTAAATAGATTGAGTTTACCAATCAAAAGGCATAGAGTGGACGGATAGATAAAAATCAAGACCCCATTATCTGCTGCCTACAGGAGAATAATTTCAGCTCTAAAGAAATACATAGGCTGAAAGTGAAGGGATGGAAAAAGATGCAAGTGGAAACCAAAAAAAAAAAAAAAAGAATGTAGCCATACTTACATCAGACAAACTAGGCTTTAAGCCAAAAGCAGTAACAAGAGACAAAGAAAGTCATTATGCAATGATAAAGGAATCAATACATAAAGATACAACAATCAGAAATATATATACACCTAACATCAGAGGACCTAAATATAATAGGAAAATAGTAACAGATCTGAAGGCAGAAATAGACAACAATACAATAATAGTAGAGGACTTCAATACCCCACTTTCAGCAATGGATAGATCATCCAGACAGAAAATCAACAAAGAAACATTAGAATTGAACCATACTGGGGCTGGCCCCGTGGCCGAGTGGTTGAGTTCTTGCGCTCCGCTGCAGGAGGCCCAGTGTTCCGTCGGTTCGAATCCTGGGCGCGGACATGGCGCCACTCATCGGGACACGCTGGGGCAGCGTCCCACATGCCACAACTAGAAGGACCCACAACGAAGAATATACAACTATGTACCGGGGGGCTTTGGGAAGAAAAAAGGAAAAAAAAAAAAAAAAAGAGAATTGAACCATACTTTAGACCAAATAGACTTAATAGTCATAAACAAAACATTCCATCTGATAGCAGCAGAATATACATTCTTCTCAAGTGCACAGAGAGCATTCTCAAGGACAGATTATATGATAGGACACAAAACAAATGATAGCAAGTTTAAGAAGATTGAAATCATACCAACTACCAATTCTGACCATAGTGGTACCAAATGAGAAATCCACAAGAGGCAAAAATCACACCCTAGCCATGGCACTTCATGTCAGGTCAGGAGCGATCTCAAAGTTACAGAGTTTTTCCCAGAGGAGCAGGAGATTCAAACTCAAAATTAGGCATAACAGTGTTTAAACCCAGGACAAGAGAGATGATACTCCAACACACCTGACTTTTAAAAATAACTGGGAATGTGCCCAGGAAAGCTATAGAACTTCAGGAAAAGGAAAACCTTCTCTTAAAGGTACCATGCACTTGACCCATCACAAAACACCAGATAGAAAAGTGCATAGTACATTGGTAAAAGGGACTCACTTATTAAGCTTGGAACACATCCCAGAGAGGCAGGAGGAGGTGACTTTGGTTCCATCCTCAAGGACTGAGACAGTGGTGGCAGCCATTTTTGTGACCTAGTTCAGCTGTGCTGACACAGATGTTAGCAGGCACCATTTGGAATCCTCCCTATGGCATGCAAGCACAGGGACTTTTTACCACCAACTAGAGCCATAAAGGCAATGGAACACAACAAGGCAGCAAAGGTAGCCTGACCCAGGGATGTACTACGCCTACAAGTGAGCTGCAGCTGATTTTCACCACCTGGCCTCAAAATCAGCCACACAAATGATCTACCCCACCCATCAATGTACCCAGAAATGTCTCATGCCAGAGGAGGCCTGCCTTGCCCAACAGCACACATGAGGAAGTTGCACACTCCTGGACTACAAAGCCAGCCCACCCTGGGTGTCTGTCTGCCCAGTAGCGTGCCTGAGGAAGCTGTGCATTCCCTGGCCAGATAGCCAGCCTGTGCCCAAAGCCTGCCCTGCCAAAGAGCAAACTAGCAACAGCTGTGTCACAGTGTGGCAAACCTAGCTGCGATGGGGGACTACTTCATCCATTAGCACCCCAAAGGCAGCTCTGCACTGCCTGACTCTATAGCCATCCTACATCTGAGGCCTGCGCCACACAAAAGTGAGCTGGCAACAGCTGCCACCAAGCCACAAACCAAGGCACAGTGGGATCCTGCATGCCCACCTATGAACTTGCAACTGGGGTGCCATGCAGCCAGCTTCACTGGGGGCTTGTCCCACAAACCAGCATTCCCAAGGCAGCTGTGAAATGCCTGGCCACATATCCAGCCCATGCCTGAGGCATGCTGAGCCCAAGAGCTAGCTAGCAACAGCTGTGCCACTGTTCCACAAACCCAGTCACACCAGGGGGCTGTACAACCCACCACTGAGCTAGCAACAGCCACAAGCTATGCAGCCAGCCTCACAGGGGCCATGTCTTGCCCACCAGTGCGCCAGAGGCAGTGAAGCACCACCAGGCCATGCAGCCAGCTCATCAGGAAACTGCAGTAGTTACACATCCCTGGCCCTAGTGAACAACCAAGGGCTTGCCCCACCCACCATTGAGCTTGCTGCAGTTGTGTGCTGTTGGGCCCTGCAACCAGCCAGATCAAGGGCCTTACCCACTCACCAGCAATCACACAGTGGTTGTGCACTATCAGGACCTGCTGCTGGTCATGCTGAGGGCTAACTCTGCCCAATAACATGCCTATAGCAGCACTCTGTGACTGGGCCTATCAACCAGCTGTCTTGGAGGCCAACACAGCCTATGTCATGCCCACAGCAATAGCAGCCCTGCAACAGTAGAAGGGCATATGCAACCCACACAGGGGAGACCCATGGAGTATTTGGCATGAGTGACAATGGGAGAGCATGCTGCTGGGTTTTGTAAGATATCTCCTACAAAAGACCACATTCCATGATTGGAAGATGTAGCTGATTTACCTACTATATAGAAATAAGCAAAGAGGAGTATCCAAAATGGTGAGAAAAAGGAATATATTGCAAATAAAAGTACAGGACAAATCCTTCAGAAAAATAATTAAATGAAACATAGATTAAAAAATCTACCTGAAAAAAGACTACAAACTAATGGTCACAAAGATGCTCATTGAACTCAAGAGAAGAATAGATAAACACAGTAAGAACTCCAATAAAGAATTATAAAATGCAAAAAGGAACTAATCAGAGCTTAAGAATACAATAATTGAAATGAAAATTTCACTAGAGAGAATAAACAGCAGAGTAGATGACACAGAAAAATGAATCAATGATCTGGATGGCAGAGTAGAGGAAATCACCCAAGCTGAACAGAGGGAAGAAAAAAAAAAAAGAATTAAAGACAATGAGGATAGTCTAAGGGACCTCTGGGCAGCATCAAGCATAGTAACCTTCACAATATAGCTGTCCCGGAAGATGAAGAGCTATACAAAGGGGCAGATAACTTATATAAAGAAATAATAGCTGAAAACATCCCTGACCTGGGGAAGGAAACAGATATCCGGATACAGGAAGCACAGAGAATATCAAACAAGAGGAAGTCAAAGAGATGTACATCAAGAGACATTATAATTAAAATGTCAAGAATTAAAGATAAAGAGAGAATCTTAAAAGCTGCAAGAGAAAAGCAATAAGTTCCATATAAGGGAAATCCATAAGTTATCCTCCTACTTTTCAGCAGAAAATTTACCATCTAGAATGGAGTGGCACAATATATTCAAAGTGCTGAAAACAAAAAAATCTACAACCAAGTTTATTCTATTCGGCAAGGTTATCATTCAAAATGGAAGGAGAGATGAAGAGTTTTCCAAACAAACCAAAACCAAAGGAGTTCATAACCATTAATCCAGCTTTACAAGAAATTTTAAAGGGACTCTTTTAAGTGGAAAATAAAAAACCACAACTAGAAATTTAAAAAATATATATCAAAGAAAAAATATTACTTGCAAGGCAAATATACAGTAAAGATAGTAAATCAATCACCTATAAAGCTAGTATGAAGATCAAAAGACAAAAGTACTAAAATCCTCTATATCTACAATAAAAGTGTAAGGGATACACAAAATCAAAAGAGGTAAAATATGATGTCAAAAACATCAAATGTGGGGGTAGTGAAAGCATAGAGCTTTTTGTATGAGGTTAAACTTAAGAGACCATCAACTTAACACAGATTGCTATATGCATAGGTTATTATATATGAACCTCACGTCAACCATAAAAATATCTTATTATACATACAAAACATAAAGAGAAAGAAACTGAAAAATAACACTAAAGAAAGCCATCATATCACAAGGGAAGAGAGCAAGAGAAGAAGAAAAAAAATCATCCAGAAAAAAGCAACAAAATGACAATAAGTGCGTACCTATCATTAATCACTTTTAATGTAAATGGACTAAATTCTCCAATCAAAAGACATAGGGTGACTGAACGGATGAAAAACCAAGATGCATATATACATGTTGCATGCAAGAGATGCACTTCACATCTGAAGACACTCACAGACTGAAAGTGAAGGGCTGAAAAAAGATATTCCATGCAAATGGAAACAAAAAGAAAACTGTGGTAACAGTATTTATATCAGAAAAATAAACTTTAAAACAAAAATTGTAACAGACAAGGGCACTACATAATCGTAAAGGGAAAAATTCAACAAGAGGATATAACCCATTAAATATCTATGAACTCAACATACTAGCACCTAAATACATAAAGCAAATATAAACAGACATAAAATGAGAAAATGATGGTAACACAATAATACTAGGCAACTTTAACACCCCACTTACATCAAAGGATGGATCATCCAGACAGAAGATCAATAAGGAAATATTGACCTAAAATGACACATTAGACCAGATGGATTTAACAGATATATACAGAACATTCCACCCAAAAACTACAGAATACAAATTCTTTTTGAATACACATGGAACATTCTCCAAGATAGATCACGTATTAGGCCACAAAATAAGCCTCAATAAATTTAGGAAGATTAAAATAATATCAAGAATCTTTTCTGACCACAACACTATGAGATTAGAAGACAACTGTTAAAGCCACAAATATGTGGAGATTAAACAATATGCTACTGAAAAACTACTAGGTCAACAAAGAAATCAAAGCAGAAATAAAAAAAAAATCTGTAGACAAACGAAAATATGACAGACTAAATTCTATGAGATAGAGCAAAAGCAGTACTATGAGAGAAGTTTATAGCTACATAGGTCTATCTCAAGAGAAAATAAACATCTCAAATATACAATCCAACATTACACTTAAAGCAACTAGAAGAAGAAGAAATGAAGCCCAAAATCAGTACAAAGAAGGAAATAATAAAAAATCAGAGTAGGAATAACTGAAGAGAGACTAAAAAGAAAAGATCAATTAAAATAAGAGCTGGTTCTTTCAAAAGATAAACAAAATTGACAAACCCTTAGATAGACTCACTAAGAAAAAAAGAAAAGGCAAAAATAAAATCAGAAGTGAAAGAGAGAAATCACAGCAGATACCCTAGAAATATGAAGTATAAGTGAATACTATTAACAGCTATACACCAACAAATCGGATAACCTAGAAGAAATGGATAAATTCTTAGAATTGTCCTACCTTCCAAAACTGAATCAAAATGAAATAGAGAATCTGAATAGACCAATCGTTAGTAAGGAGATAGAAACAGTAATCAAAGATCTTACCCTCAAAAAATGTCTTGGACCAGACAGCTTCCACGTTGAATTTTGCCAAACATTTAAAGAAGATTTTATACCTATCCTTCTCAAACTCTTCCAAAAAATTGAAGAGGAGGGTAAACTTCTTAACACATTTTACAAGGCCAACACTACCCTATACCAAAGCCAGAGAAGGACAACAACAAAAATGGAAATTACAGGCCAATATTGCTGATGAACATATATTCAAAAATTTGCAACCAAATATTAGCGAGTCAAATGCAACAATACATTAAAAGGATCATACACCATGATCAAGTGAAATTCATTCCAGGGATGCAAGCATGGTTTAACATCTACAAATCAATCAACTTTATGCACCACATTAACGAAATGAAGAATGAAAATCAGAGGGTGGCCTGGTAGTATATAGTGGTTGGGTTTGTGTGCTCTGCTTTAGCAGTCTGGGGGTCGCAGATTCAGATCCTGGGCATGGACCTACACCCCGCTCATACAGCCATAATGTGGTGGTGTTCCACATATAAAATAGAGGAAGACTGGCAACAGATGTTAGCTCAGGTCCAATCTTCCTCACCAAAAAAATGAAAATTAGTCATTTAAAAAATTAAAATCACATGATCATCTCAATAGATGCAGATAAAGCATTCAACAAGATTCAGCATCCACTTATGATAAAAAAAAAAAACTCAATAAAATGGGTATACAAGGAAAGTACCTCAACATAATAAAGGCCATATATGACCAATCCACACCTAAAATCATACTCAATGGTGAAAAACTTAAAGATGTCCCTCTAAGAACAGGAACAAGACAAGGATTCCTGCTTTTTCCACATTTATTCAACATGGTATTGGAAGCTCTAGCCAGAGCAATTAGGCAAGAAAAAGAAGGGATCCAAATTGGAAAGAAAGAAGTAAATATGTCACTATTTGCAGATGACATAATTTTTTATGTAGAAAATCCTAAGAATCTACCAAAAATCTATTGGAAATAATAATCAAATACTATAAAGTTGCAGAGTACAGACTCAACATACAAAAATCACTTGCTCATACACTAACAATGAAATGGCAGAAGCATAAATTAAGAATAAATCCCATTTGTAATCACAACAACAACAAAAAACATACTCAGGAATAAATAACCAAGGAGATGAAAGACCTGTACGCTGAAAATTATAAAACATTATTGAAAGAAATTAAAGAACCCACAAAGAAATGGAAAGTTATTCTATGCTCTTGGACTGGAAGAATTAACATAGTTAAAATGTGCATACTACCTAAAAATATCTACAGATTCAATGTATTCCTTTTCAATGTACCAATTGCTTTTTTTATGGAAATAGAAGAAAGAATCCTAAGATTTATGTGGGACAACAGAACCACTGAATAGCCAAAGCAATTCAGAGAAAAACTAAGAAAGCTGGAGGTATCACACTCCCTGATTTTAAAGTATATTGCAAAGCTGTAATATTCAAAACAGCTTTGCACTGGCAGATAAAGCAGATACACAGATTAATGGAACAGTGTTGAGAGCCCAGAAATAGACCCACACATTTATTGACAGCTATTTTTCAACAAAGGTGCCAAGAACATACAATGGAGAAAGGAAAGTCTCTTCAATAAATTGTGTTGGGAAAACTGGACAGCCACATGCAAAAGAATAAAAGTAGATCACTATCTTACACCTTACACAAACAGTAACTCAAAATGGATTAAAGACTTGAATGTAAGAAATAAAACCATAAAATTCCTAGAAGAAAATATAGGGAGTAGGCTCTTTGACATCAGTCTTAGCAGTATCTTTTTGAGTATGTCTCCTCAAGCAATGGAAACAAAAGAAAAAAATAAACCAATGGGACTACATCAAACTAAACATCTCCTGCATAGCAAAAGAAACCATCTATAAAATGAAAAGACAACCTACAAATTGGGAGAAGATATTTGTAATCACATCTGATAAGTGGTTAATATCCAAAATATATAAAAACTCATGCAACTCAAAAACAGAAAAACAAACAACTCAATTAAAAAATAGGCAGAGGATTTGAACAGACATTTTTCCAAAGAAGATATACAAATGCCCAACAGGCACATGAAAAATCAACATCACTAATTATTAGGGAAATGCAAATAAAAACTATAATGAGATATTACCTCATACATCATAATGGCTATTATAAAAAAGACAAGAAAGAACAAGTGTTCAGAAGGATGTGGAAAAAAGGGAGCCCTCATACACTGCTGCTGGATATGTAAACTGGTGCAGCCGCTATGGAAAACACTATGGAGATTCCTCAAAAACTTAAAAATAGATCTACCCTATGATTCAATTATTCCAATCCTGGATAATTATTCAAAGAATACAAAAATGCTAATTCAAGATATATTGACCCCTACATTCATTGAAGCATTATTCACAATAGCCAAGACTTGGAAACAATCTAGGTACCAATCAACAGATGAATGGATAAAGAAGATGTGGTATATAAACACTCACACAATGAAATACTACTTAGCCATAAAAAATATGAAATCTTTCCCTTTGAGACAACATGGGTGGACCTTGAGGTTATTATCTTAAGCAAAGTAAGTCAAATCAAGAAAGCCAAATGCCATATGATTTCACTCATATGTGAAAGATAAAACAAAAAATAAGAAACGAACATATAGATACAGAGAATAGATTAGTGGTTACCAATGGGTAAGAAGAGTCAGGGAGGGAAAAAGGGGTAAAGGAGTATAGTGATGCATGGCAATTATATTTTTGCTAGTGAACACAATGTAGTTTACACAGAAATTAAAATATGATGATGTACATCTGAAATTTATGTGATCTTATAAATCAAAGTTACCTCAGTAAAAAATGAAAAGAAAATTAATTGTACAGCAAGCTAAAGCATGTTTTGAGTGTAGACAATTTTATGTGCTTAAAAGAAGTATAATCAGCTATACAGTATACCATCTCAAAACTCTACTCCATTACCAAAAACATCCCATTAAAGTCATGTGTCGCTTAATGACAGGGATACTTTTTGAGAAATGTGTCACGCGATTTCATCATTGTGTGAACATCATCTCTTGTACTCACACAAACCTACCTGGTATAGCCTACTACACATCTAAGCTACGTGGTAGTAATCTTATGGAACCACCATCGTATTTATGGTCTGTCATTGACTGAAATATCATTATGAGGCATGTCACTGTACAAGCAAACTGTAGGACGAGTGGCTAAATAGTAACAATTACCTTCACAGTAAGACTAACAAGCACTTAAAGGAATGGACTTGTCATACCAATGATAACTAGGTCTCCAAATGATACCCTAAAGTACTAGAGAGAACTGAAGCCATTACATGGATAATTCAGATAACTGCAATTGAATTTGGGGGCTGCAAGACCAGGATAATTTCCTCAGTTCTCTACTTGGCTTTGGTAATGAAAGCCCATACAATGACTACTAAGTGCTTTCCCCATGACATAAAGGACCAGTTAACTAATGTCCATTACTTGTCCCTTAGAGAAAGTGACTGCAGCAGCTATCCCTAGCATAAAGTTTCATTATTGTCACCAGTAGTGGAAGAGATGAGGAAGGCAGTAAAATATTTTGGTGCTTCTCAAGTACAAAAAAAGATAAAACAACAGTGATCAGGGGCCGGCTCCGTGGCTGAGTGGTTAAGTTCACATGCTCCGCTGCGGCGGCCCAGGGTTCAGATCCTGGGCACGGACATGGCACCTCTCATCAGGCCACTTGAGGCGGTGTCCCACATCCCACAACTAGAAGGACCTGCAACTAAGATATACAAATGTGTACGGGGGGGGGGGGTTGGGGAGATAACGCAGAAAAACAAACAAACAAAAAAACAGTGATCAAAATAAAACCACTAGACAAAATTACCACTACTAAAAAGTACAAACAAATTAAAACAAAACAAATTAACAATTAAAAAACACTCTCACTCTGGCTAATTTTTAGTGGATGCTTATCTGCTGAAGCTCTGTTTATCTATATTATTCCTGGAGACCAAAGTGATGGTGGTTTTCAAACCATGTCTAATGTGAACAGAAAGAGGAGAACTAGGCTGGACAATGTTAGGGCAAGTCCATTCCTTTAAGCACTATATCTGTGATATTCACCTTTTAGGAAAAACAAAATCTATCAATCTTGGACTGATGCATTCAGATATGTCCTTATATAAAATTAAACTAGAAGGTTGCCTATTAGGTGTGATGTCAACTGATGTCCTATCTATTGGCAATCTTCCTCTTTTTGCTTGAGGAAGATTGTCATCGAACTAACATCTGTGACAATCTTCTATCTTGTATGTGGGATGCTGCTACCGCATGGCTTGATGAGCAGTGCATAGGTCTGTGCTCAGGATCTGAACCCATGAACCCTGAACTGCTGAAGCAGAGCACATGAACTTAACCACTAGGCTACCAGGTCTGCCCCAGATTCTTGTTTTTAAAATATGAAAGAGTATAAGGAGAGGAAATCTTGTGCGAATCAATTTATTTCCTCTGTGACAGAGTAGCAAGTGAGCCCTGGGTGCCCATTTGGGGTAATTTTGACAGTAGAAGTTCAGAGTGGAAGTGGGGGGAGGCAAAAATTGAAGGTTCAAGCCACAGTGAAGATAGTATTAGCTTTTTACACAATTTTGTTGAATACTAGGAAAAGTTGCTTGGCTTTTTTTATTCCATGGGCTCCAACTATTAGCATTTTTGAGTTAGTGTCACAATAAATCACACAGGCTATACAAGATCTACCAGAATTGTCTTGTGTTTCAGTTACAGTTTGCCATTTTGAAAGCTCCCATCTGCCTATCATGTTGTCAGGTACAGATTTCCAAAAGATGAGCATCACAACCAATTCTGATTTTTATCTAGGGTGTTACACAAGAGCTAAAAATACATGATGATATTAAAACAGTGCAGCAGAAGCTATGACACCTGTCTCTGTCAGTCAGGAAGACAGTTGCAAAGGAGCTAGAGGCTCTTATCCAAATGGTAATAGATGAAAGAGTGTATACATCTAACTGGGGAGAGATTTATGAATAAATTAAGAGGAATTCAAATGAATGCTAATATGTGCAAAAACTGTAATTGTTGGCTGTAGTGGGTAAAAATGTTTCTGTCACTCCTACTGATGCCCCACTTCCTCTGTCTCCAAATGATTACATTGCTTTATTGTCACCAGATTCAGGGAAGTGGTTATCATGGGACCTAACAGTATATATTAGTAACTTTTACTGAGACTATATTGGAAAGACAGAACTTAGAACTTATGATCATTCTATGTTAGAGCTTTTTGTGATTTTAGTTGACTATATTTTTTTATCCTTCATGAATAATGCACTTGGTAAAATTAACAGCCAAACAAACATAATAGAGAAGTTGTAACCCCACAGGGTAATACTGAGCTATTTTTAAGGTGATGATGGGGAGTTCAGTGAACAGTAAGCAGACAAAAAAAAACTTTTCTAAATTATGGGCATTAGCCATTTCCACATGCTAATCTTATCTCCCAGAAAACTACCCACTCTTTTGTAGCTGTGGATGAAAAATAAGCTCTTGACAAAATTTATTTGTGGAATTTTGGACTCAAACAAAAATGTGAAAAATTTACTTGTCTGAGGAATGTTGTTGAATAATGTTTCAGAATTTATTTCTTCCTCAAATATATGTAAAATATATTTTCAAGGTAGCAGCACACCTTAGCTTTATTGCCTCTATTGCTTGGGGTGAGTTAGAATCTTTAGAGGGTAATACTGGAAATCTTAAATCAAATTTATTTATATTTTCTTATAAATCTTCAGAGACTTTTTAATTCACAGAACATGTTTTGGTCTGGTTAAGTGCAATTGTGTAACCAACATTTAAAATGGATTCATTTCATCCTCATACTCCAAATTGTGGTCATGCTCTTGGATATAATCCAGTTCCTAGTTCTGCTAAACAATTGGCATAACAAGGGAAGTCTCTGTTTCATATTCAGTACTCAACAGTTTGCATTTGTCTGTCTTTATTTTTATACAATGATAAAATTTGAAGCAGTTGATGGTTTTTAACTAAACTAATATGCTATTAAAAGCCATCAAGATGGGCCAACTCAGTGACATAGCGGTTAAGTTCACATGCTCTGCTTCCACGGCCCAGGGTTCTCCAGTTCAGATCCTAGGCATAGATATACACACTGCTTACCAAGCCATCCTGTAGTGGGCATCCAACATATAAATTAGAGGAAGATGGGTAGGAATGTTAATTCAGGACTAATCTTCCTCAAAAAACAAAACAAAACAAAGCAAAAAAGGCTTCAAGGTAGACAATAAGCTTAATTTGTTGTTCAGTCTGACGTTTTTCAATTAAAACTGACTGATGTGATAGGCAATAAAATTTATAAAAAGAAGAATATTTCCTTGGTTTTAATGGTTTTCAATGAAATTGACTTTACAGATGTTCACCACAAAGATAAGCCCACAAATGACAAAGATGTTTACTGAGAAAGAGAGTGTGGGGGCACAATGAATTAATTAGTCTCTTGGCCTATTCCTGTGGAGGTGAAAACCTTTATAGTTGTAATTTTGGTATCATGTAGGTAACTCTTGACCAAGAAGGGCTTATTCTAATTATATTCATGTAAATTGCCTCCGTCTTTAACAATTGGGTCTAATCAGGACTGAGGAAATTACATTGTGTCTTTTATCTTTGATTATGCCAGTCACTCCAAGAAACCCAAATCTCCTAAATAATTCCTCATCTCCTGTTCTAAACATTTTTCCTTTCAGATTCCATACAACACTCTTCGCTATCTCTAAGCATTTCTATCACCATGCATTCCTATAATTATGCTCAGTTACCTCAAAAATCCCTATGCTCTCAACATCTTACCTAAGAATTCTCCTACCTTCTTTCTCTAACACTTAAATCTTTCTCAAAGACACTGCTTTCTCTGCTGCCTTCTCAACAAATGGCATTTTTTTATTTTTGATACCTCTTGTGCCAAGGCCTGGAAGTAAGGTAGGTGAACTCCTTGCTACTTATTACAACTCCAGATCATATTCCTTCTTTCCTCCATAAAGATGCCTCCTTTTGACTCTCACATCATGAGACTGTACCACCTACAGATCAACCTTATTTCAGATATCCACCAACTCCCAGGTTCTCCCTCTTATTCCTTGAAGATTTTAACTGCTGGCTTAATGACACTAATGACAGACTTAATGACAGACACTTAATGACAGACATTGCTTCTGTCACAATACTTGTTGATTTCAACATTCTTGTAAATTATCTAGCACCTTTCCCAGAGGGTCTTTTATCTCCTCTCTTCCCAATGTTCTTGCTCTCCACTCTACCTCAGCCACTCACTCTAATGGTATACCCTAGACTTGTGTTGACCAACATGGTAGCCACTAGCAATATGTGGCTATTAAGCAATAGAATTGTGGCTAATCTGAATTGAGAGTCACTGTATGTGTAAAATGCATACAAATTTTGAATATTAAATACAAAAACTGTGAAATATTTTATTAATTTTATATTGATTAGACATTGAAATGATAATATTTTGTTGAATAAAATTTATATTATTAAAATTAATATCACATTTATATTACTTTTTAATGTGATTACTAGAAAATTTAAAATTCCATATGTGGCTTGCATTTGTTTCTCAATATATTTCTCTTGGACAATACTGACCTGGACCTTGTCATTGTCATAACTGCACACCTGCCATAATGTTAATTATAAGCATTCCATTTTCTGACCACTAACATTTCACTTTATGACTTTCTAACATTCCAAATAACTTGCTTTAGTACCCAAATTCTTTTTATACCACTTGGGTCTACACTTCATTAATTCTACTACCTTTATATTTCCCTCATCCTCCTCATATACTCACTTCTCTCCTTACCAGATTCAACTCAACAATTAATATTATAATCACTGCTTTGGATATACCATTTGCCATTCTCTTGCTTTGTTATCCTTAAATCCAGTTGTACCCAAACACGAAAATGGCTGCAGCACATATTGACCAGTTTTATTGCAATCCATAATCAATAATCTCAAGGGAACCATGATACCGTCAAAAATTATACCATAACTTCTTGTCCATTGACTGTTTCATGCCCCTAAATTATTGTTTCACACTTTTTTCCTCTCTCGAAACTTCAATACAACCTTCCTCATTCTCACTCTCAGACGATCATCTTGTTTCCTACTTCACTGAGAAAATTTAGGCAATCAGAAGAGATTTTTTACAAGTTCTTGTCACTACATTTACCTACAAGCATCTATATCTATTCATTCTACTATCTCTCCTGTTATTAAGAGTGGATTCCCAAAGTCCTTTGTCAACTCAAACCTTTAAATGTGTGCATTAGATCACTTTCCTTCCAGTCTACTCAATGACATTGGTGCAGAAACTTTCACCCCTCTTTCTTACATGAGCAATTTTCCCATATCTCCTGGAAAATTGTCCATTCAGCCTACAAACATGTAGATCATCATCTGAAAGTGAGAATTGGGAAGGTATTATTGAAAGTTTAAGAGAGAAAAAAGGTATGAAGCAGTCATATATTCTTAGTTATATATTTAACAAAATATGTAGAGGATCTGTATGAGGAAAGGGGATAAAACACTGATGAAAGAAATCAAAGAAGATGTAAATAAATATATAGAGAGATTCAGTGTTTGTGGACTAGAATTGTCAATATCATTAAAATGCTAATTCCTTCCAACATGAACTGTAGCTTCGACATAATCCCAATGAAAATCAATTTTGAGTAAAATAACACTTTTGTAGATATTGACAATCTGATTATAAAATTTATATGGCATGGAAAAGGGCCTAGAATAGCCAACATAATTCTGAAAAAGAAGAACAAATTTAAATAGCTCACATTACCTTATTTCAAGGCTTACTATAAAAGCTACCATAATCAAGAAAGGCTGATATTGGCAAAAGAATAAACACATTGATTAAAGGAACAGAAAAGGGCATTCAGGGTAGCCAACTAACTTTGACAAAGGATCAAAGCCAAGCTTATAGAGAAATGATAATATTTTCAAGAAACGTTACTGGACAAATTGGATATCTGTATGCAAAAGAAAAAAATGAACATGGACACAGACTTCAGGTCTTATAAAAATTAATTCAAAATGTACGTAGACCTAAATGCAAAACTGTAAAAGTTCTGGAAGAAAACAGCAGAAAATCTCTGTGACCCTGGGTTTGGTGATGCATTTTTAGATACAATAGAAGTACAAGCTATTAAAGTAAAGAAGGATAAGTTGTATTTATTAAAATCTGATTTTTGCTCTGCAAAAATCACTGTTAAGAGAAAGAACAAAACAAACAAGCCACATACTGGAATAAAATATTTGCAAATAATATATCTGATAAAGCACTTGTATTCAAAATATATGAAGAATTCTTAAAACTCAACATTAAGCAAATAACCTACTTTAAAAAATGAGCAACTGATTTCAACAGATATCTCACTTACAGTTAGCAAATAAACATTTGAAAAGATGTCCAATGTCATTTATCATTAGGGGGATCCAAATTTAAACAGCAAGTTACCATTATACACTTATTAGAATGGATAAAATGATAAAAATATATATAATATGAATTGCTGTAGAGAATGTAAAATGACAGCAACAATTATTTATTGCTGGTAGGAATGCAAAATGATAAAGCCACTTTGTAAGATAGTTTATGCAGCTATATGTAGTCTTACCATACAAGCCTTCAGTTGCACTTCTATTTATATAGCAGATTTAAAACTTATGTGCATACTTATGCATGTGAATATCTATAGTAGCCTTATCCATAATTGCCAAAAACTGGAAACAATCAGGATGGCCATCATTAGGTGAACGTATAAGCAAGTTGTAATATATCTATACATTGAAATACTATTCAATGATAAAAAGGAATGAACTGTTAATCTGAAAAACAATATGGAGAAAACTTAAATGCATATTTCTAAGCAAAATAAGCCAGTCTGAAAAGGTTGCCTAGTGTTAATTTTTTTTACTTTTATATGGTATTCTGGGAAAGGCAAACTATAAGGAAAGAAAACAGATCATGGTTGCCTGAGGTTTAGGCAGGGGAGAATTGAATAGGTGAGTCACAGTGTATTTTTCAGGATGGCAAAACTATTCTGTATGATACTGTAGTGGTGGATACATGACACTAAGCAATTTTCAAAACCCATAAATATTTACAGCACAAAAAGTGAGCCCTAACGTATGCACATTTACAAAACTCATTTAGGAGGTTGGAGGAACACAGGGTGGGAGGCAGACTGTGATTTAAAAAAATATATTTGTATTAAAAATATCTTGAATACCATCCCTTACTAACATCTGTGGGGATGATAGGAAAATTCAGTTTTATTATTTCTTCCTGAAGAATCTTCTCTCTGATGCTGCTGCTACTAACCAGTGTTTTTTATGATTTAAAGACAGTTGTGAAGTGTTTGGGTGACTATTTCTCCAGGCCTGTCTCTATTGTAGCTATTCTTTCCTTAAATATCTCTTTTCTCACAATTTTTCCCAGACCAAAGACATACTGGACTAGAATGAAGATAAATATACTTCTATCATAGAGTGAGGTAAATCTTAAAAGCATAGTAAACATTTCTAAGAACACTAATAAAATAAGATTTTCCATGTGAATATTTTCTCTTTTGTAGTTTCACCTTTCTCTCTTCTCTCTCTCTTTCTCTGTTTCTCTCTGTCTCTTTGTCTCTTTCTCTCTCTTTTATTCTCACTTTACCTGAATTTTTGCCATTTTCAATACCACTTATTCTACACAGTATTATCCTTCAAGTTTTTTCCCACTCCACCTTGGGAAATTCCATCCTTCTCTGTAGGATGAGGATGATTTGTACCCTTGCGTTTTCTTTTGGTTTTCAATTTAAGTGCCTTAGGCGTCAGTCAGACATTGATTAAAGATTTGCTTACTTACTGATCTTGAAAAAAAAAGGAATAAGTTCTTGTCTAGTGAGCAAAAACAAACTGCCTTTTCCAATGTAATTTTCATTAATGGCTAGAACTACTTTTGGTCTTACTTTAAAAAAACACCCTTAGTTTTCCTGGTAACAACAAAGTACAATATTATAAGGAAAAGGTATTTCTCTTTTTCACATGTTCTTGCACCTTGTGAAATAACAAACAGTTGCATTATTATTCTAAGTAGTACTTTACACTTTTCTGGGCCTTGCTTACATAACAAAAGTCACAGTATTAACCAGAGATCATGTTCTCTTTGATATATGGGAGATATGATACTATTCAGGTTACATTATTTATTTCTACATGGATTTGAATTCTAGCTGTGTGACCTTGAGGAAATTGCTTAAAATTCATTTCTTAATTTCTTCATCATTGAATTCTTGTGAGGACTAAAAGAGATAATGTATACTAAACTCTTATAACAGTACCTGGATCAATAAACGATACCTATAATAATCATTTCTAATTTATATACTTGATATAAAGGGATTGACAAGAGCTCTGGTTCACCCTTTTATAATACTTTAAAATTTTCTCTATTGACAAAGTTAAACTTATCATTACAAAATAAAGGAGAAATACGAGTTTTCCTCACTTTGGTTAAGATATAAATAGATAAACTAAAAGCTCCCAAGGTCAGAGATATCAAGTGATTAAAAAGATGCTTAGAAGCCTAGAAAAAATTCTATAGACAGAAAGAGGCACATAGATAAGTAAAAATATACAGAATAAATTGTTAGGAAAAGCTAGAATCATTGATCTTTTCCTACCTGGGATTCCCCCATAAATTATCTACAAAAAATACAAGCAAACAGTATTGGATAGTATATGATCATACGTTAGATTGTATGCTTCAGACCCTTACATGCAGTTGGAGTTCTGAGAATGAGGAGTATCAATATTGCTATTGGGGGTATAGTTTACTGAATTGTGTTGACTAGAATTGCTATTAGACTGGCAACGATCTTATCATTTTTCACACATCTTAAAATATACTTACAGAACCATATATAGCATTGAAAATAATCTCTTGAAAAAGTCACATGTGTTAGTCTCATAGGGCTGTCACAGCAATGTACCAAAATCTAGGTGGCTTAAAACAACAGAAATGTATTATCTGGCAGTTCTGTGTACTAGGAACCCAAAATCAAGGTTTTGGCAGGATCATTCTCTTTATAATGGCTCTAGGGGATAATTCTTTCTTGTTTCTTCTAGCTTCTGGTGTTTTTCTGCAATGCTTGATGTTCTCTTGCTTGTAGATACATCACTCCAGTCACATGGCTGTGTTCTCCCTGTGTGTCTTCACGTCATCTTCCCTCTGTCTGTGTCTATCTCTGTGTCAAAATCTTCCCTTTTTATCAGGAAAACAGTTGTATCAGATTAATGTCCACATTAATGACCACATTTTAAATTAGTTATGTCTATAAATGCCACATCTCTAAATAAGGTCACATTCTGAAGGTATGGGGGTTAGGATTTCAACATATCTTTTTTGAGGGACACAGTTCAACCAATAATATCACCATACTTCATATCAGTGCTTGTCATCAGTGAATTGTTTTAGAGTTCAAGGAAAATACTGTTAGAGGGGAAAAAAAAATTGCAATCTTTTAAAAGTATATAGTGCAGTCAGCTCTAGGTGATGGTTTTGCCTTTACATTAAAGGGTGGGCTTTAAGTCAAATATATTTCTAATAAAGACCTTTTGTAATCACTAATACTGTCTGTATTTCAAGAAAAATGGTAAATGTTTTTGTTTATTCTATTCCAAAAGTATTCTTAGATGTTAGTGATTCATTCTGAGGATATGTATGGAGTTAGAGTAAAGTAGCCAAGAAAAGTATTGGTATTTTGAGTGAAATTTGTACAAATTAAAAATCAAATGTTTGTGTCACGCATTAGTTTGTTCAGGCTGCTGTAACAAAGTACAACACAATCTGTGGCTTACACAAAATTTGCTGTCTCATAATTCTGGAGACTAGAAGTCTGAAATCTAGGTGTCAACAGTATTCATTCCTTCTTAGAGCTATGAGGGAATGATCTGTTCCAGGCCTTTCTCTTTGGCTTGTATATGGCATTCTTCCTATGTCTTCATATTGCCTTCTCCTTATGCATGTCTGTCTCTGTGTCCAAATTTCCCTTTTTGATAAAAGCTCAGCAGGGATCATCAAGACAGCAGAGTAGGAAGCTCTAGCTCTTGTTTATTTACATAAACACTGTTATAGCAATGATATTTGCAGCAAAATACCTTGAAGAGAAATTTAGAATCCAGCTGAGAATTAGAACCACCTCAGAGGAGCACAAGCTTGGAGCAACAGCATTTATAAGGGTAAGAAGAGCAATTTCACTTTACCTACATCAGTCTCTCCCCCAAACCCGCTTAATCCAGAACTGAGAAGATCACATTAGCCTGTGATTTCTTTCAGGAGGGGAGGGTTGGGGTGGGATGGGAGTGAGATTAGAGGGTGTGCCTGATCACCTGGCTTCCTAGCCTCTCAAAGCATCTTCTGTAGGGCCAGTTTCTATCCCACCTAATACCAAGCACTTTATGACTTCAGCACCTGTTCCCCTAATGCAGATGGGAACAAAGGAAAGGGTAGATCTGTTACAAACTGAGGTTTTTCCTCCATGAGAGAGGAAAGAAAGTGAATGAGGCTTTATCACCAGAAGTTCAGAGTGCCCTGTAGGAAACTGGTTTCTATCTTGCAACATACTGAGTACTGAACAATCAGGAGACCTTGAGTTTCTGGGGCAGTTAGCAACAAAGAAAAGGGATGTGCATGCTCTTGTCTTCAGCACTGCTATGCATTTTTGAGAAAAAAAAACTTAGGCTTTTTCTCTAGGAAAGTGAAAGACACCTTTACTCGAGGGAGTGAAGGAAAGAAAGAGGACCTTGACCTCAACCTTACAATGTGTCAACTGAGGTATCAGTCTCTGTCTTCTTTCGTATTGAGCACTGATATCCAATGAATGTCTTTCTCAGCAAAAGTAGTTCAGAAAGATTGGGAGAGGTAGCTGCTTTTACAAATACACAGATAGCAAAGCAAACCTAAAAGGAAGAAAACAAATATCCAGCAACCAACATGAAAGAAATGGAAATCTGTGAATTGTCTGACAATGAATTCAAAATAATCAGCTTAAAACTCAGTAAGTTATAAAAGAACACAGACAGACAACTAAATTACATAAGGAAAATGATACATGAAGAAAATGAGAATATCAATGAAAAGATAGAAATCACACCAAAGAAACAGAAATACTGGAGTTGAAGAATACAACAACTGAACTGAAAAAATTATTGCAGGCATTCAAAATAAGACTGGATCAAATAGCAGAAAGAATCAGTGAACTTGAAAATAAATCATTTGAAATTATACAGTAAGAGGAGCAAAAACAATAAAATAATAAAAAAGTGAAGAAAGCCTAAAAGAGCTTTGGTACTTCATCAAACAAACCAATACATGCATTATGGGAGTCCTAGAACTAGAAGACAGAGAGAAAGAGACAGAGAGCCCATTTAATAAAATAATGGCTGAAACTTCCCAAATCTGGGAAGGGAAATGGACATCCAGAAACATGAAGCTCAAAGTATTCCAAATAAAAAGAATGTAAAGAAATCTTTACCAAGATACATTTTAATGAAATTTTCAAAAGTCAAAGACTAAAAAAGAACTTTGAAGTAGCAAGATAATTTTGAAGTAGCAATTTGACACATATAAGGGAGTCCACATAAGTTTGTTAGTGGATTTCCCAGCCTTAACCTAACAGGCCAGGAGAGAGTAGGATGATGTATTCAAAGTGCTGAAAGAGAAAAGCTGAAAACCAAGACAAATATACCCAGAAAAGCTCTCCTTTGGAAGTGAAAGAGACATAAAGACTTTCCCAGACAAACAAAACGTGAGGGAGTTCATCACACTGGACCTATCTTAAAAAATGCTAAAGGGATTTCTTCAAGCTGATTTGAAATAAAACTAATTATCAGCAGAAAAACATCTGAAAGTATAAAACTCGGTGGTGAAGGTAAGTACATAGTCAAATAGAGAATACTCTACTACTGTAATGGTGGTGCTAAATCACTTTCAACTCTAGTGAAAAGTTAAAAAACAAAAGTATTAAAATAAGTATAATTGCAGTAATTTGTTAATGGATGCACAATATAAAAAGAAGCAAATTGTGACATCAATAACATAAAGTGGGGAGAGAAGTAAAATTGTAGTTTTTGTATACATTTGAAGTGAAGTTGATATCAGCTTAAAATGGACTCATATAAGAATAAAATGTTTTATGTAAGCCTTATGATAAACACAAATAAGCATTCTATAATACATACACAAAATAAAAAGAAAAAGAAATTAAAGCATACCACTGCAAATATCATCAAATCATAAAGGAAGATAGCAAGAGAGGAAGGAAGAAACAAGGAGACTATAAAACAGTAGGAAAACAATAAAATGTCAACAATAGGCACTCACCTATCAATAGAGACTTTAAATATAAATGGATTTATTTCCCCAATTAAAAGACATATATTGGCTGAATGGGTTTAAAACAATCAAGATCCAACTGTGTTGTGTACAAGAGACTTACTTTAGATTTAAGGACACATATAGGGTGAAAATCAAGAGTTGGAAAAAGATATTGCATGCAAATAGTAAGTAAAAAGAGAATGAGTGACTATAGTTATATCAGACAAAATAGATTTTAAGTCAAAGGTTTTCAAAAGAGACAAAGAATATCATTATATAATGGGAAAGGGGTCAAATCATCAATAACATATAACAATAATAAATATAGATAGATGTGTATTGGAGCCATTAGTATACAAAGTAAATATTAATAGATTTGAAAGGAAAAATAGATAGTAATACAATAATAGCAGGGGACTTCAGTAACTCACTTTCAACAATGGATAGATCATCCAAATAGAAATCAATAAGGAAATAGCAGACTTAAACAACATTATAGATCAAATGGAGCTAACAGATGTGCACAGAACATTCATCCCCATAGCAACAGTATACACATTCTTCTCAAGCATACACAGAATACTCTCCAGGATATATCACATGTTAAGCCACAAAACAAGTCTTAACAAATTTACGAAGATTGAAATCCTATCAAATATCATTTCTAACCACAATGGTTTGAAATTAGAAATCAATAATGTAAGGAAAGCTGGAAAATTCACAAATATGTGGGAATTAAAAAAATGCAATTGTGAAAAACTAATAGGTCAATAAAGAAATCAAAAGATAAACCAAAATATCTTGAGAAAATAAAAAATGGAAATAACATAACAAAATTCAAAGTTTATAGCTATAAATCTCTACAATAAGAAAAAAGATCTCAATAAAACAACTTTTCTCTACAACTAAAGGAACTGGAAAAAGAAGAATAAACTAAGACCAAAGTTAGGAGAAAGAAAGAAATAAGATTAAAGCAGAAATAAATGGAATAGATACTAGCAAATTCATAGAAAAGATCAACAAAACTAACAGTTGTTATTTTGAAGGGATAAATTTGATAAATCTTTAGCTACACTAAGAAAAAAGAGAGAGGGCATATAAATAAAATCACAAACGAAAGAGGAAACATTACAACTGATACTGTAGAAACCTACAAAGAATCATAAGAAACTACTATGAGCAATTATATGCCAATAAATTAGATAATCTAGAAAAAAAGGACACATTCCTGGAAACATACAACATATCAAAATGCAATCATGGGGCTGAAACAAACATCCCTGCTCAGCATTAGGAGTACAGAGCTGGTAACCACTGCTGCCAGCAAAATGGCCTGCTGATCTGGGAAACCCCTATTCACATAGGCCTAGATGCCCTGGATATCTCAAAACAGTGGCAGGGCAGGAAACTGTGCATGCACATGCTGCATAACTTAGCATCCAGGTTCCCTAGGATCATCCCCACATCCCAGCCCCATACAGATAGGTCAGGCAACAGTGTGGGACTTCTGAGGGACACACAGTCCTGGTAAGGTCCACTCCACTCCAAAACAGCAATACCTGTTCTCCTAGAGCTGTATCTCATGGGATCTCCCTAGCCTTGCCATCCCAGACAGAGCAGGGAAGTCAGTTCATGAGAGACACTTGGGAAATTTTATTCCCACAAAGGCCCTGTGCATTTTCCTGGCACAAAGCCATAAGGAGTCTGACTCATTTTAAATTCTAAAAAAAAGAAAAGAAAAAACAGAATCATTAAGAAATAGAAAATCTGAACACACAAATACTAGTAAGTCAATAGAATCAGTAATCAAAATCCTTCCAAGAAATAAAAGCTGAGGACCAGATGACTTCAACAGTGATTTTAAAAACACTTAAAGAAGAATTAATACTCAGGTTTCTCCAAATACCCTAAAAGTCTGAAGAGGATAAAACACTTCCAAACCGTTTTATAAGGCCGCCATCATTCTGATCCTAAAGCTAGACAAGGACGCTATAAGAAGTAAAATTACAGACCAATACCTCTGAAAAAAATATGTAAAAAACTACAACACATTTGTAGCAAATTAAATTCAGTAGCACATTCAAAAGCTCATACACCCACCATGAACAAGTCAAATTAATCCCTGGGACACAGACATGGTTCAATATACACAAACCAATAAATGTGACACATACAGTAACAGAATAAATGATAAAAATCATATACTCATCTCAATAAATATAGAAAAAGCAATTTAAAAATCCTTGCACAAAAGTATTCTCAAAAAATAAGGTAGAGAAGGAATGAATCTCAATATAATAGAGGCCATATGTGACAAGCCCACAGGCAACAGCACAGTGAAAGATGAAAGGAAAAAATGTTTTACGTCTGAGATCAGGAAGAAGGCAAGAATACCCAGTCTTGCAACTTCTCTTCATCATAATACTGAAAATCCCAGCCAGAACAATTAGATAGGAAAAAGAAATTTTAAAACATCCAAATCAGAAAGGAAGAAGTAAAATTGTCACCGTTTGCAAATAATATGATCTTATATATAGAAAAACCTAAAGTCTCCACTGAAAACTCTTAGAACTAATGAACAAATCCAGTAAAGCTTCAGGATACAAAATCAACAAACAAAAATCAATTGCATTTCTATAGACTATAATTAACTACCTGAAAAAGAAATAAAGAAAATAATGCAATTTACAATAGCACCAAAAAGAATATAATACTTAGTAATAAATTTAACCAAGGAGGTGGAATATCTGTGGACTGAAAACTATACAATATTGATGAAAGAAATTGAAGAAGACACAAATAAATGAAAGGATATCCCATGTTTATTGATTGGATGAATTAATATTGTTAAAAGATCCATACTCCCCAAAGCCATCTAAAGATTCAATGCAGTATCTATCAAAATTCCAAAGACTTTTCACAGATATAGAAAAAGCAATCTTAAATTTCTCATGGAACCAGAAAAGACCCTGAATAGTCAAAGCAATACTGACAGAGAAGAGCAAAGCTGGAAGCATCATACATCCAGATTTCAAATTATATTACTAAGCCATAATAATCAAAACAGTATCATATTGGCATAAAAAAGATATATAGATCAATGGAAAAGAATAGACAGCACAGAAATAAATCCATGCATTTTCGACAAACTTATTTTGACAAAAGCACCAAGAATACACGATGGGGAAAGCATAATCTGTTCAACAAACGATCCTGGAAAATCTGGAGATCCATAGACAAATGAATGAAGTTGGGTCCTTATCTCACATCATACACAAAAATCAACTCAAATTGGATTAAAGACTGAAAGTTACTGACTGACCCTGTAAACTGACTAGAAGAAAACATAGTGAAAAAGCTTCTTGACATTGATTTGGGAAATGACCCCAAAAACACAGGCAACAAAAGCAAAAGTAGACAAATTTGACTACAATAAACCAAAAAGCTTCTGTGCAGCAAAGGAAACACTGAGCAAAGCACAAACCTATAGAATAGGAGAAAATTTTTTCAAGCCATATATCTGTTAAGAGGTTAATATTCAAAATATATAAGTAACTCAAACAACTCAATAGCTAGAAAACAAATGACCCAATTAAAAGATAGGCAAAGGACCTGAATAAACATTTTTACAAAGATACACAAATAACCAATAGGTATATGAAAGGTGCTCAACATCATTATTCATGAGGGGAATGCAAATCAGAACCACAATAAGATATGGTCTTACACTAGATAGAACGGCTATTATCAAAAAGACAAGAGATAACTTCTGGTGAAGATGTTGAGAAAAGGGGAACCTTGCTAATAATTTGTGGGAGTGTAAACTGGTACAGCCATCATGGAAAACAGTGTGGAAGTTCTTTCTGTACTTATTTCTTTATTTTTAATTTTTTTGAGGAAGATCAGCCCTGGCCTAACATCCACTGCCAATCCTCCTCTTTTTTCTGAGGAAGATAGGCTCTGAGCTAACATCTATGCCCATCTTCCTCTATTTTATATGTGGGACGCCTGCCACAGCATGACTTAATAAGTGGTGCACAGGTTCAAGCTAACCACAGGCTGCAGAAGTGGAGCACGTGAACTTAACTGCTGTGCCACTGGGCTGGCCCCTTGAAGTTTTGTTACAAATTAAAAATAGCACTAACATATGATACAGCAATCTCATTTCAGGATCTATGTCTAAAGGAAATGAGATCATTATCATAAAGAGAGATCTGCACTCCCATGTTCATTAGATCATTATTCACAATAGACAAGAAATGGAAACAACATATGTGTCTGTTGATAGGTCAATTGATAAAGAAAAGGATATATATATGCAATGGAATATCATTCAGCCTTAAAAAAGAAGGAAATCCTGTGATTTGGAACAACATGGATAAAACCAGATGACATTATGCTAAGTGAAATAAGACAGATATAGAAGGAGAAATACTGCATTATCTCACCTAAACGTGGGACCAGGAGGTGGAGTTTGAGAAAAATGGGAAAATAATGGTCAAAGTGTACAAAGTTTCAGTCACGCTGGATGAAAAAATTCTGGAAATCTAGTGTACATTATGGTAAGTACAATTAAAAGTGATGTATTATACTTGAATTTTACTAAGAAAGTAAATCTTAATTGTTCTCATCAAAAAAAGATAACTGTGAGGTGACAAATATGTCAATTAGCTTGATTTTATAAATAATTTTATGATATATAAATATATCAAAATCTCTATGTTGTGCACCTTAAATATGTACTGTTTTATTTGCCAATTATACCTCAATATGTCTGGAAAAGAAAACAAAACAAAAAATGAAATATAAAAAAACAATTTTTCCTTTTTTATTGGGACATCAATCATATTGAGTAAGCACACCCACTCATGGCCACATTTTAATTATATCTTATCTCCAAATAAGGTCAAATTCTAAAGTACTGGGGATAACTTTTCAACCCATAACAGTGTCTGTATTTGTATATATATATATATATATATATATATATATATATATATATATATAGTAAGTTCCTATCTGGAAATGTATAGTGATCTACATTGTGATCTGTAGTTTGAACCTAGGAAATAAAAGAAAAATAAATAACCTATGGAAGTTGTCAGATATAGACTTTTCAGGGAACAAGTGGTCTAATCTTGTTTGCTATTTATTTGTTCTCCAAATCATGTTTGATGTTTGATTTGCTTTGATTTGTCTACTTGAGTGTTTAAGTTTGGCAGAGAATTTTATATCTTTCATAATATTTCCTCATATGCAGGAGCTTTTTCAAGGTAGAGACAAATAAGAATTTAAAATTTATAAAAAGAGAAAGGAAATTTGGAAAAGGTAGAGCATTAATTGACCCCCAACAAAGCTTTGGAAAGTTATATTAGTGACAATAAGTCAAATTCTGTTAAAACATATTATTGTTATGTAGTATAAGGAAATCAAGTAATCATAAAAATGATGACAGTTATGATAATCATGGCAAGAATTAACTTTTTAAAAATCATGTAACATATATCCAAAAGTAATTTAAGTGCCTTAAATTTACTGTCATGTTCATAACATCACCATTTTTCAGGTAAAAAACATCCAGTCATAAAAATTTTAAGTAATTTAACCTTGGTCATATAGCTAGTAAGCAAGGTTAAATAAGTGAGGTTAGGTGGGGAAGGCAGAGGAGAAAATGTCATTTCAAAACACTCCAGGGAATAAACCTACAGAAGAAGTAAAAGAATGATAGAAAAGGGAAGCCCTTTTCTACAAAAAAGGGGGCATGTTTAAAAATCTCACTATTGTAGTAATATTTATTTTTTAAATTTACTTCCATGATAGACATAAAGGTCAAGTCCTGGCATTTACCCAACTCCTTGATCTCCAACATACTTGATCTCAAATGTAAGTGAGTGAGAGTGATGTCATTATAGAGATTACCTTGAATCTATTTGATTTTTATGTTTTTAATTTACAATTTATAGTAATTTGTTATTTGTAATATTTATTTAAGGTACACCTTGTAGTTGACGATAGCATACTGTATAATTTACAATATTCTCCTACAGTACTGTTATGGACTGAACTCTGTGCCTTCTCCAATTTGTGTGTTGAAGCCCTATCCCCTAATGTGACTGTTTTTGGACATAGAACACTTAAGCGGTTAAAGTTAAATGAGATCACAACAGTCGGGTCTAATCCAATTAGGGCTAGTGTCCTTATAAGAATAGAGACACCAGGGATGCATACACACAGAAAAAAGTATATGAGAGGACATAGTGAGAAGACAGCCATCTGAAAGCCAAGGAATAAAGCCTCAGAAGAAACCAAATCTGCTGACATCTTGATCTTGGATTTGTAGCCACTGGGACTGTGAGAAATAAATTTCTGTTGTTTAATCCATCCAATCTGTGGCGTTTTAATGGCAGCCCTAACAGACTGTTACAAGCACACTGATAAAACTACAGTGAAAACGGAAAATTATTCTTATGAAGATTGGCTTTTAAAATTTATCATTGGACTAAACTTAGCAACTGCTCCTCTTCAAGAGTGCTATCTGCTAAAGGGAACTTGGATACCATACGTTGCCTACAAACATTTATACTACTGTCAATGAAAGGGCCCCACTCCCACTCCCAAGACATATTTGGAATTGCAAGCCTGAGTTTTATGTTACAAATAGGTAAACTTGTTGGAAAGGAAAATAAGAAAACTGTAGAAAGAAGAATGGATTTGAGAGATTGGAGGGCCTATGGATGAGGGATGGCAGGAGGAGATGACTCGGACTAAAAACAATCATGATATAATTTTATTTTTTCAAAAAAGTGAAGGGACATCAGCAACATGATGGGATATGAGGCTCTTGATTTCCCCTCATCCCACAGATGCACCAAAGAAACCTCTATACATACATCAATTCCCTCTGAGAGAAATCCAGAAACTAGTTGAGTGAATCCTACGCATCAGGCAACTGGGAAAATAGCCACCTGAGAATGGGTAGGAAAAGATGAGACACACACATGTCATAAACCCAAACCCCAGCACAAAAAGAAACCTCCACTTTCCAGGTTCTTCCTGAGGAGCAAAGGATTGGACCCACATCCAGCATCCCAACTTTTACAGCTGTCACCTGAGGAACTGGCTTCCAAATCAGCTAGCTCTGAAAGCCAACAGGGATTGGCAATTTCAATTACCCCTTGACCACAGAAAATAAAGAAGCAGTTTTTTGATGGAAGTGTGTGTACTTCCCACAGCTCTCACTCCTGGTTCAGTAGAGGGTGAGGCAGGTAAAAAAGACAAGGTTTCCAGTTTCTCCCTGGAAGGGCTTTGACTGCATACTTTCCCCACTGATGCCCAAGGGTCAGGCTTCTAATCAGCCTGCATCTGGGAGCTGACTGGGCTTCTCCAGGAGCCTGAAAGTATTTGTAGATACCTCTTCCTCTTCCTCTTTCTCTCCCTGGCTCACTTCAATGATAAAACCAAGTCTCCAGCTTCTCTCTGAAAGGAGCTTGTCTACACATCTAACACTCTAATAATTTTGGTTGCCATTTGCTGGACTAGCTCACAAATTATGTAGCTTTGAGTGCTTATGGGGCTTGGAATTTTAGAGTCCCCCGGGACCACATTAAACAAACAGGTGGTTTTAAACAGACACATTAGCACTTGGCATAGCTATCCCCCTAGTTTCATTGGAGAGGGAGTAAGGAAAAACACAAGGCTCCATGTTTCTCCTCAGAAAGAGTTTGCATATTCTCTCAACTTTTGCTGAAAAGTCAGGCTTCTAGTGATCTGAATCTGGGAGCTGACTGCACTTCTCTGTGAAGCGCTTGTGGACACATAACATGCTATTTACCTTCTCATTTTTCTCCAATGAAAACCCCATCTCCAGCTTCTACCTGAAAAGAGCATGTCCACACTCTAGTGACCAAAGTTTTAAGGCTTCCACCTGAGAAACTTGCTCCCAATCACCTAGCTCAGAGAGCCTAAGGGGCTTGGCATTCATTAGTCCTCCTTCACCACAGAAAAAATAAGATGAGTTTTAACAGACATGCAAGCACTTCCTGTGGCTATCCCCTCAGCCTCAGTGCATAGAGAGCATGCAAAAACGCAAAGCTCCCAGTTTCTCCCCAGAAGGGATTTGACAACATACTTTCCCAGCTGCCCAGGCTTCTAAATAGCTTACATCTGGGAGCTGATGGAGCACAAAATTAGTAGCCCTCCATGAGCTTGAACAGGCATGTTGGAATTTCCTGCATCTTCACCCCCTGGCTTGCCACAGTGAGAAAACAGTTCTCAAGTTCTCCCTGAAAGGAGATTGTCTATACATTTAGCACTAGCATCAAAACTTTCACAGCTACCACTGAGGTACTGGATCCTAAATCACCTATCTCAGGGAACTAATGAGGCCCAGCATTTATGAGTCCATTGGAATTTCAGAGAACAAAGAGATGTTTTTATATTAGTGCAAAAGCACTGCCAGTGGCTATTCCCCCAGGCTCAACCAAGAAAATTCAGGCAAAAACACCCAGCACATATTAGGGGATAGATCGCACATCTAATGATCCAATTTTCTCAACTGCTGGGTGAAAGGCAAGTTTCCAATTAGCCTAAATCTAGCTGACAGGGAGGAATTAGTATTCTTTTGGAAGCCTGAAAGGGCAGGTATGTATTTTTCTCCACCTTAGGGGCTCTTATGGGGCTTGGCAAAACCTAATGTCCTGTGGGCAGCTAAGAACAAAGACAGTGGTTCACACAAGTACAAAGCTTTGAGAAGCATCCAGAATCTCAGGCTGGTCTGATTAGTGAGGTTCATCTTATTTACAAGTCCAGCCAGTTAAGACTGGGAGAGGTGGCTGTTTTATCTAATGCACAGAAACCAACACAGAGAAAAAAAGAAATGAAGAAACAAAGGAATAGGTTTCAAACAAAAGAATAAGATTTCTCCAGAAACCCATCTTAAGGAAACAGAGATAAATAAGTTGCCCTACAGAGAATACAAAATAACACTCATAAATTTGTTCACCAAGGTCTGGGGACAATGCATGAACAATGTGAGACTTTCAACAAAGAGAAAATATAAAAAGTACCAAGAGGAATTCATAAAGCTGAAGAATATAGTAACTCAACTGAAAAAATAAACAGAGGAGTTCAACAGCAGATTACATAAAGTGGAGGAAAGGATTAGTAAGCTCAAAGACAGGTTAGTAGAAATCACTCAATCAGAGAAGCAAAAAAAAAATGAAGATAGCTCAAAGGACTTATGAGATAACATCAAACAGACCAATATGCACATTATAGGAGTCTCAGAAAGACAAGAGAGAAAGTGAGAGAGAAACAGTGGGGGGAGGAGGAGCCTAGGGAGACAGCTTATACAAAGAAATAATGGCTGAAAACTTTCCAAACTTGAGGAAAGAAATAGACATCCAGAGTTAGTAGACCCAAAAACTACCAAAAAAGATAAATCCATAAAAGACCCAACTGAGATGCATTATAATCAAATTGTCAAAAGTTAAAGACAAAGGAAAAATTTGGAAAGCAGCAAGATAAAAGAATCTTGATATGTGCAAGGTAGCCCCCATTAGACTATCATCGGATTTCTTAGCAGAAATGTAGTGTACCAGGAAGGATTTGGGTGATATATTCAAAGTCCTTAAAGAAAAAAACACTCTGCCAACTCAAAATACTATACCCTGCAAAACTGTCCTCAGATTTGAAGGAGAAATAAAGATATTGGACAAACCTAAGCTGAAATAGTTTATCACCACAACACATGCCTTAAAAGGAATGCTAAAGGGAGTTCTTTAAGCTAAAACAACAATGATGAGAATTAGTAACATGAAAGTATAAAATTCATCGGTAAATTTAAATATATAGTCAAATTCAGGGCTCAGCCCTGTGGCCAAGTGGTTAAGTCTACACACTCTGCTTTAGCAGCCCAGGGTTCACCAGTTCAGATCCTGGGCAAGAACTACACATGGCTCACCAAGCCATGCTGTGGTGGCATCCCACATAGAAGTACTAGAATGACCTACAGCTAGGATATACAACTATGCATTCGAGCTTTGGAGAGAAAAAAAAAAAGGGGGGTAAGATTGGTAACAGATGTTAGCTTAAGGACAGTCTTCCTCACCAAATAAAAGCATACTTTAGGGGCTGGCCCCGTGGCCGAGTGGTTAAGTTTGCACGCTCCGCTGCAGGCGGCCCAGTGTTTCGTTGGTTCGAATCCTGGGCGTGGACATGGCACTGCTCATCAGACCACGCTGAGGCAGCGTCCCACATGCCACAACTAGAAGAACCCACAATGAAGAATACACAACTATGTACCGGGGGGCTTTGGGGAGAAAAAGGAAAAAATAAAATCTTTAAAAAAAAAAAAAAAGCATACTTTAAAACAAAAAGGAGTCAAATTCAGAACACTCTAATATTATAATGGTGGTGTGTAAATCTTTTATAGCTCTAGTATAAAGGTTAAAAGACTAAAATATTAAAAATAACTATAGATAATGCAATAATTTGCTTATGAACACATAATATAAAAGATGTAAATTGTGATATCAAAAACATGAAAGGTGGGTGTGGGGAAGAAAAAGTATAGAACTTTTGTATACAATCCAAGGTAAGTCATTATCAGTTTAACATAGCCTGTTATAGCCATGAGATGTTTTATGTAAACCTCATTGTAACTACAAAACTATAAACTATAGTAGATAAAAAAGTAAAGAAATGGAAATCAATGCATACCACTATGAAACCCATCAAATTATGAAAGAAGATAACAAGAGAGGAAGAAAGGAAGAAAGGATCTATAAAACACCCAGAAAACAATTAACAGAGTGGCAATAGTAAGCCCTTACCAGTCAATATGTTAATAGTAAATGAACTAACTTCTCTAATCAAAGGACATTGAGTGGCTGAATTGGTAAAACAACAAGAACTAATGGCATACTGCTTATAAGAGGCTCAATTGAGCTTTAAAGACATAAACAACCTGAAAGTGAAGCGTTGGTAAAAGATACTCCATGTAAATAGAAAACAAAAGAGATTGTGGTGGCTATATCAATATCAGACACAATAGACAGTAAGTAAAAACTATAACAGGAGATAACAATGGTCATTATAGAATGATAAAGGGGACAATTCATCAAGAGGATATAAAAGTTGCAAATATTTATGCACCCAACATTGGAGCATCTAAGTATATAAGGAAATATTAACAAATTTAAAGGGAGAAATAGACAGCAATATAATACTACCAATGGAATTCAATACTCCACTTTCACTTGATAGACTATCCAGAAATAAAAATGGCAAATAGGTATATGAACATCATATGTTGATAGGTATATCAACATCACTAATCATCAGGGAAGTGCAAATCAAAACCACAATGAGATATTACCTCATACCTGTTAGGATACTTATTTTCAAAAAGTCAAAATATAACCAATGTTGATGAGGATGTGGAAGCAATGGGACCCTTGTATGCTTTTGGTGGAAATATATGTTGCTAGAACCTTCTGGAAAACTGTATGGAGGTTCTTTAAAAAATTAAAAATAGAACTAATATGTGATCCAGCAATCCTACTTCTAGGTATATATCAAATGTAATTAAAATCACTATCTTGAAAAGGCATCTGCACTCCAATATTCATTGTAGCATTATTCCCAATAGCTAAGATATGGAAATAACTCATATGTGTGTTGGTGGATGAGTGGTTAAAGAAAATATATTATATATATTTTATTATATATATATATAAATGTATTAGATACAAAATATTATGTATGGAATTTGTTTTATATATAGGTATGTGTATTGATAATGGTAGGATTTCCTTCTTTTTTAAGGATAAATATTATATAACATATAATATATATTATATAATCATAATATATAATCTATTTGCATATATTATACAAATTATACATATATATTATAAAATATTATTCAGCCCTGAAAAAGAAGGAAATTCTGCCTTTTGCAACAACAGAGATGAAAAAAGAGGACAATATGCTAAGCGGAATAAGGTAGACACATAGAGACAAATATTGCATGATCTAACTGATGTATTGAATGTTAAGAAAAAGGACTGAACACCTAGTAACATGGAATAGAATTTTTAATACCACAGGCTGGAACATGGGGGAAAAGGTGATATTAAAACCAAAATTAAAAAGAAAGAATTGTGGTTGCCATGGACTGGGTAAATGGGGTCTATAGGAGTTATTTTTCATGAGTACTGAATTTCAGTTTTGCAAGATGAAAAGTATCCTGGAGATGAGTCTCAGTGATGTTTACACAACAATATGAACGTACTTAATATGACTTAACTGCACACTTTAACGTGATGAAGATAGTAAATTTTATGTTATATGTATTTTACCACAATAAAAAAAAAACTGGAAAAAAGAAGGCTGGGGCCTCAATAGGGAGGTTTTTAAGAAAGTAGCAGCTAGGAAATGGAGTGAGAGAAGGTTGGGATAAGCGCCAGAGAAGTTAATCCCTAGAGTTAAGAGCAAGTTGCTCTACCACAAGAAGAGAGTAACAGGGAAGGCAAGTGTGATTGTAAATGAAATGCAAAGCTTGATTATTTGGGTGAATATTTAGGAAGAAAGGTCACTTGTGTTGGGGGGAACATTATGCAAAGTTTGCTGCAACAAACAAATTTTAGCCAGTCAGAAACCTATTGTAGAAGGAAGATATTTTCACTGTAAGCATTTGTTATCCAATCACAAGGACTTGTGATGTGTTAGTGGAGTGTGATTATAATGTAGTATACAATCAGAAAACATTATTTGTAGCATGATTGCTGGTGCTAAATTTTTACATCATATCATAATATGTATGTTTAGTTCATTTCATGATTTGGGAATTTGAAGGGGTTTTACTAGCCTTGCTTGGGACTCAGTCCAATTCCATGAAAGACATGGAAGAAAGGTAGGCCTCAGTGATAAAGCATCATTATCTCTGTATTGCTAGGCTCAAGAGAGTTTTATATGGGTATAGTTTTTCAGGAGTTGAAGACAGTATTCCCTTACTACTAGGGTGGGAAATAGCTGCACATATTATGGTTATGACCTTGGCAAAGTCTAAGCATCTCTGGAGCTGGAGTAAATCATATTTTCCTTGCAGAGTAGACTGTCTTCATACATTCTTAGAGTGTGATAACTGATAAATATATAAATATTTATTTACTTGTCTATGTTATATATATATGTACATATTATATGTGTATGTATATATATATATATAATTTCTGCTTCGTCACAGTAGTAGTGTTACTGACATGCTTGCCCTTAGTTTGAAAGTTGCACGGCAGATGGGATACATTACATCTACTGTATCCTTTCATATTCCCACTAGGCCTGATATCAAAGTTCAATAGTACTGTAATTCATTCTCATGTTTTGTCTCTTCTACATAGTAAACTATTCAGGGACTATATCAGGTTCATCTTTCTCTCTTTCATGCACAATGCCTAGCACATAGTAGTTTCCCAGTAAATACGAATTTATGTTATATATTTCCTTTGTGAACCACCTAGTGTTTTTCAACTTTTGCCTGACCTCTTGTTCCAAATAAATTGAGCACTTATTTATCAATCACCATGACTTGTAAAAAATGGAGGTATATTTTTTAATAAAAATAAATCATTTTATGATTATTAGTAAATTCTAAATGTGCAATCATTCCTGGAAAAGACATTTTTTATTTTTGCTGGGAAAGATTCACCCTGAGCTAACATCTGTTGCCAATCTTCCTTTTTTTCCTCCATAAATCCACAGTATATAGTTGTATATCACAGTTGTAAGTCCTTCTAGTTCTTCTATGTGAACCACTGCCACAGCATGGCTACTGACAGATGAGTGGTGTGGTTCTGTGCCTGGGAACTGAACCCCGGGTTACTGAAATGGAGCATGCCAAACTTTAACCACTAGGCAATCAGGGCTGAGTTGGAAAAGACATTTGTCTTTTCACACACTTATTCACAATTTCACAGTCTCATAGTCCTTCCTATCAGTCACATAAGAGTAAAAATTTTCAAAGACCAAAATGAACAAAGGTAGTATTTTATTTATGTACACATGTGTTGTCCTAAGTTATGCTCATTTCTACAAGTTTTAATGGAAGAACAATGAGAAATAAAGGGGCCTAAAGCCAAAATTTCCATGTCTTGTCCTTCATTTCCAAAACAAAAGAAGTCTTTCAAGAGAAAGTATTTTGAAATTTAGAAAAGCCACTGCATGATTGCATACAATTCTGTATTATAATTAGTAGCCAGCCCTCACATGTTTATAGAAAATCTATATGTAAATGTTATGTGTTGAGATTGGGGTATAGAGAAGAGTAAGAAGAAGGCAAAAAAAAATCGTTGTACTTTCTCTGTAAGAGCTTGTGCACCAGTTAAGAATTTATGGCTGAACTGTGAAATTAGTAGAAACTAGTCTTAAAATCAGAAGACCATAATCTAGCTGTTTGATTTTGGACAAAGATTAAACTTTGTCTTCTCTCTTCTTATCTGTAATATGGTGATAATAAACCATCCTGTCTACTTCACAGTAATGATTACAGATTATATAAAAGGAAAAGATGGATTCAGTATTAACTGTCAGGTAATGAACGGATGACGTGATAAGCTGAAAAAAGAATAAAGTCTTACATTCTGTTGTTTTATGCACGTCAAAGCATGTTCAGCCCCTCCCATTTAATTTTCACATCAACTTGTGAGGTAGGGCCCAGAGATACTAATGACAAATCTTTAACTTCACTGTTTCATTGTAAAGAGATTTATTGCACACGTCTATGAATGTAGTTAATATAAATGCAAAGCACTGTGCAGAATGCTGTTCTCATGTGATTGGTTTGTACTTGGCTATGAGAGAATAGTAAATTTGATGAGTGACCAAACTTGGAAAGGCATCTCTGTCAAGCGGCCATGATGAGTGTGAAATATTTATCAGTTTTCACAAATGTCATCATATTTTCAAGGAAAATTAGAATGATTTATATAGTTTCTGCAACATATTTCACTTGAGATCAAGTGTTATGGTTTGAATGATATGGAATTTAAAGATGAATTAAAATCAGGCTCAGTAAAAATGAATTTGTTAAGCTCTTAATTTCTGTTAAACTCTATCCTAGTTAAATTTTCTTTGGTTTAAAGAAGTCTACTCCTGGTGAGAAGTGATAATTTTTTGACTATTGTACTTTCCTAAATGAAGCTAGTCCTAGGCAAAGTTGAAATTAAATGTGAATTTAGTAATCTTTCATTTTCTTCCTCTGAACCATGTTGCAGCCAGGACTAGTTTATGTCTTATTTCTGAAGATTTCCTTCAGATGCTTTCAGAAATCCTTTCAGGCTTATTTGGTTTTTCACAAGAGGTTCTTGTACAGCTCCAAGTCGCTGAGAGTCCCTGAAAGGAATCATATTCATATGTTTTTTTGTATTAAATGAAAGTCTGCAATTTGTTACAAATAAACCCATTTTGACAGTTTACTAAGCACTAATGAATTTTAAAGAACATCATTATCATTTTTAATATGGAAGAGTTATAATGGTATTTTTAAAGCAATGGAACTTTCACTATTATATAAATTATTGATTTTTAACATCCCACAGAGAATGTGTTACATACATTTCTTTCAATATTTTGAAATATATTTTTCCTAATAAATTATGAAATTTTTACATTTCTATTTCTATAACTACTAGTCCCATGTAAATATACAGAAAGTATTGCGCCTTTCTGATCTTTGTAGTAACAGAATATAATTGCCTTTTATCTTCATATTTAAAACATTGCCTATGTTATAAACAAGTACATATTTACTTAATTAAATAAGCTAAAATATTTTATATAGATATGTGAGCATCTGTATGTTTGTATGTGTGCATGATTAATATAAGGCAATTTGACGGCGAAGGTTAATTTTAACTAGTAAGTATTACTCATAGAACTCACTGCATTTTAAGTAGATATATTTTCAATAAGGAATCCACATGCCATAACTTTTTGTTTTGTTAGCTATGGAATCCTTTATGTTAATAACATAATAGATCCTACCATCTGTTCCTTTTCAGATTCTAAGGATATTTTAACATGTCACCTCATTTGATTCTCATGACAACCTGTAGCATTGGTTAACATAATTTCCAGACATTTGTTATAATGGGCAAATAAGCTAATATACAGGAAGTCCTCATGCACATTGCATGCAAGGTAATGAAGCATTTAGCATATGTTTATGCCATTTCATTGTTTTTAATATTAGTTATCTCATTATTGATATTGCTCTTAATATTACTTATACTACTCATATTCATGATAGGTTCTCGAATCATCTCTTAACATGCAAGAAATCCTTGGACCTAAATAATTGTTCAACCTCCTAGGAATTCATTTAAATATATAAATAATTAGTGGTCTATTTAATTTCTATATCAAATATAATAACTTCTTAGTATAAATATTGATCAATAAAGAATTATTTAGTAATCTCCCTTACAGACTTTTCACTCCACATGATATTTTAAAGCTTCAGATTACCTTTCAACATTATTTGTCAGGTGCACACAAACCTATAAACACACACTCTTTTTTTGTTTTATTAAGATATATTTAACATACAACAATATATTAGTTTCTGGTGTACAACATGATGATTCAATATTTGTTTATGTTGGGAGATGATCACCACGATAAATCCAGTTAACATTGTCAGCATGCATAGTTACAGAATGTTTTTCTTGTGATGAGAACTTTTAAGATCTACTTGCCTAGCAACTTTCAAATATGCAATGCAGCATTATTATTAATTATAGTTGCCATGCCATATATTACATCCCCCTGACTTACTTATTTTATAAATGGAAGTATGTACCTTTTGACTCCCTTCACCCATTATAACCACTCCCCAACCTTTGCCTCTAGCAATCACCAATCTGTTCTCTGTATGTATGAGCTTGTTTATTTTTTGAGTTCACATGTAAGTGGGATCATGATGTATTTGTCTTTGTCTGAATTATTTCACTTAGCCTAGTGCATCAAGGTTCACACATGTTGTCACAAATCTCAAGATTTCATTCTTTTCCATGGATGAACAATATTAAGTTAGGTATAATATTTTATATGTATAATATGTATATCACATTTTCTTGTCTTGTTTTTGGTGAGGAAGATCGTCCCTGAGCTAACATCTGTTGCCAGTCTTCCTCTTTTTGCTTGAAAAAGATTGTCCCTGAGCCAACATGTGTGCCAACCCTCCTCTATTTTGTATGTGGGATGCTGCCACAGCATGGCTTGATGAGTGGTGTGTAGGTCCATGCCCGTGATCTGAACCCATGAACCTCAGGAGGCCAAAGCAGAGCCCCTGAACTTAACCACTATGCCACCAGGCTGGCCCCAATATATCACATTTTCTTTATCCATTCATCTACTGATGGAGACAGGTTGTTTCTATATTTTGGCTATTGTAAATAACGCAATAATAAACACGGGGTGCATATATCTTTTTGAGTTAGTGTTTTCATCTTCTTCAGATAAATACCCAAATTGGAAATGCTAGATTATATAGTAATTCTATTTCTAATTGTTTGAGGAAATTCCATACTGTTTTGCATATTGTTTGCACAAATTTTCAGTCCTACCTACTGTGCACAAGGATTCCCTTTCCTCTATATCTTTGCTAACACTTGTTATTTCTAGTCTTTTTTATAATAGTCGTTCTAACAGGTGTGAAGGAATATTGCATTGTGGTTTTCATTTGTATTTCCCTGATGATTAGTAATGTTAAGCATCTTTTCATTTACCTATTGGCCATCTGTATGTTTTCTTTGGGAAAATGTCTATTCAGATCATCTGCTCATTTTTTAATTGGATTGTTTGTGTTTTTTTGCTATTGAGTTGTATGATTCTTTATATATTTTGTTTATTATCCCCTTATCAGATATCTAATTTGCAAATATTTTCTCCCATTCAGTAGGTTGCCTTTTTATTTTATTGATGGTTTCCATTGCTGTTCAGAAGCTTTTTAGTTTGATGTAGTCCCACTTATTTATTTTTACTTTTGTTGCCTTTGCTTTTGGTGTCAAATCCAAAACAATGATCACAAAAACCAAAGTCTTTCTCTATCTGACTTATTTCACTTAACATAATATCCACTCATAGGTGGAAGTTAAACATATAGACAAACAGAACTGATTGGCGATTACCAGGGGAAAGGGGGCATGGGGGGAGGGCACAAAGGGTGAAGTGGTTCACCTACAACATGACTGACAATAATGTACAACTGAAATTTCACAAGGTTGTAAACTATCATAATCTTAATAAAAAATTAAAAAAAAAAAAACAAAGTCAAGGAGCTTACTGCCTTTGTTTTCTTTTTGGAGTTTTATGGTTTCAGGTCTTACATTCAAATCATTAATCCCTTTAAAGTTGATTTTCTTCTTCATCTTTTTTTTTTTTCTTTTGCCGGGAAAGATTCACTCTGAGCTAACATCTGTTGCCAATCTTCCTGTCTCTCTCTTTTGTTTCCCACCCTGGAGCCCCAGTACATAGTTATAAATTCTAGTTGTAAGTCCTTCTAGCTCTTCTATGTGAGCCACTGCCACAGCATGGCTACTAACAGATGAGTGGTGTGGTTCTGTGCCGGGGAACTGAATCCTGGGCTGCTGAAGCAGAACATGCCAAACTTTAACCAATAGTCCATCAGGGCAGGCTCCACTTTAAGTTAATCTTTGTGTATGGTGTAAGATATTGGTCCAGTTTAAATCTTTTGCATGTGGCTGTCCAGTTTTCACATCACCATTTATTGAAGAGACTGTCCTTTCACTGTTGTATGTTCTTGGCTTCTGTATCATAAATTGACCACATATGAGTGGGTTTATTTTTAGGCTTTCTATTCTGTTCCACTGATCTATGTCTACTTTTATGCTAATATCATATTGTGTTGATTATTATAGCTTTGTAATATAGTTTGAAATCAGGGAGCATCAGCTTTGTTCTTCTTTCTCAAGATTGTTTTGGCTATTCAGAGTCTTTATTGGTTCCATAAAAATTTTAAGATTGTTCTATTTTTTTTCAAACATGCCATAGGTATTTTGATAGGGATTGCATTGAATCTGTAGATTGCTTTGGGTAGTATTGACATTTTAAAAATATTAATTCTTCCAATCCATGAGCACAGAATATCTTTTCATTTATTTGTATCTTCAATTCTTTTCACCAATGTCTTCTAGTTTTCAGTGTAGAAGTCTTTCACCTCCTTTGTTAAATCTATTCCTAGGTATTTTATGACTTTTGAGGCAATTCTAAATGGGATTATTTTCTTATTTATTTCTTCCTGATACTTCATTATTAGTGTATAGAAATGCAACTGATTTTTGTATATTGATTTTGCATCCTGTAACTTTACTGAATTCATTTATTTGTTCTAACTTTTATTTTTTTGGTGGAGACTTTAGGGTTTGCTACATATAATATCATGTCATCTGCAAATAGTGAGAGTTTTACTTATTCCTTTCCAATGTGGATGCCTTTTATTTCTTTTTCTTACCTAATTTCTCTGGCTAGAACTTCCCATACTATAGTGATGAAAAATGGCAATAGTGGGCATCCTTGTTTGTTTCTGATCATGCAGGAAAAGCTTTCAGGTTTTCATGATTGAGTATGATGTTAGCTGCAGGATTATCACATATGACTTTTATTATGTTGAGGTACATTCCCTCTATAACCATTTTGTTGTTTCATTTTTATCATAGCTGGATGATCAATTTTTTCAAATGCTTTTTCTGCACCTACTGTGATTATCATACTACTTTTATCCTTCATTGTGTTAATGGGGTGTATCACATTGATTGGTTTGTGGCTGTTGAACCATCCTTGCTTCTGTGGAAAAATCCCACTTGATCATGGTGTGTGATCCTTTTAATATACTGTTGTATTCTGTTTAATAATATTTTGTTGAGGATTTTTGCATCTATGTTCATCAGGGATATTAGTCTGCTATTTTCTTTTCTCATGGTGCCCTTGTTTGGTTTAATTATCAGGGTAATGCTAGCCTTATAAAATGAGTTTTGAAGTGTTCATTCCTCTTCTATTTTTTGTGAGACTTTGAGAATTGCTATTCTTGTTTGAATGTTTGGTAGAATTCAGTAGCGAAGCCCTCTGGTCCTAGACTTTTGTTTTTAGGGAGGTTTTTGATTACTGATTTAGGCTTTTTACTAGTAATTGGTCTGTTGATATTTTCTATTTCTTCATGATTCATTATTGGAAGATGGTATGTTTCTAGGAATTTGCCATTTTCTTCTATGTTCTTCAATTTGGTGGTGTATAATTTTTCATAGTAGTTTCTTATAATCCTTAGTATTTTTGTGGTATCAATTTTAACATTCTCCTCTTTTATTTCTGATTTTATTCATTTTAGTCCTCTCTTTTTCTTGGTGAGTCTAGCTAAGATTTTCTCAATTTTGATTATCTTTTCAAAGATAAATCTTTTCAAAGATATATTGAACATGATATCACAATTTCAGTCTTCAGACCATTGTTCTTACAATTATTATAGTGACCATAAAATTTTATGCTTGCTCTCTAGTTAGTGATTCTTATTATATAATTTTTGATCTTAACCTTGCTGATTATCCCTTGGTTAATATCAAATATATAAGTTAAGTTATGGTTGTTGTTGTGGACTGGATGTTTGTGCCCCTCCCACATTCATATGTTAAAGCCTCAACTCCCCAGTGTGGCTGTATTTGGAAATGTTGTCTCTAAGGAAGTTATTAAGGTTAAATGTAGTAACAAAGGCAGGGCTCTAATATGACAGGATTAATGTTCTTACAAGCAGAGAAACCAGAGAGCATGCTCACTTTATTTCTCTGGATGAGCCTACTGAGGAAAGGACATAGTGAGAAGGTGGCTATGGAAGAGAACCTTCCCGAGAAACTTAATCATCCACTACCATGATCTTGGACTTTTAGACTCCAGAATTGTAAGAAAATAAATTTCTGTTCTTTAACCCATTTAGTCTATAATGTTTTATATGGTAGCCTGAGATAATATAGTCATAAGAGTGGTAATGTATTTGGAAAAGGAAACACAGGTGATTCTTAGAGATTATTGATTTTATCATGGTTTCACAGACAGCAAGTGGTATGAATTCATTTGTAGGTTTAAAAAAAGAATGATTCTTAATTATCAATTTTTAAAAGATAATTCTATTGTTTTCTCACATAACTAGCCAACCTAGGAAAATGTAAGAGAAAAGCATTATATATTCCCTAGCTCTGTCTTAGCAAAACATTAGCTTCATGATTCCTAAATAGCAAAAACATATCAATTTTTAAATATACATATGTCAATCCATAATGAAATAAGCTAGAATGGTTTGTGTTCATAAGCTGGTGTGTGTGTGTGTGTCTATCTGTGTTTCTCTAAAAATAGTATTACTCTGTGTACACTCTAATCTGGTATATCCCCTGAAGAGTACTCTATGCATATCCATACTTGGAACATGGTGCTTTGCTGTGATATTTTAAAGTTAATCTTTGTAATTCATGGTGGAAGCATTTGAGTTTTATTTAAATTGCTGTTTTTCTGTAGTAAATTAAAAAAAATCACATGCCATATCAGCTACCAATTTTGGTAAGGAAAACTTTCTTTGACTCTGTATGCCAATATCATCTGTTGCTTTCTGGAGCCATTTATAGTACTATTTAGGATCTCATGTGGCAAACTCCACATTTCTCTTCTTCTCTCTGGGATTTGTCATTAACATTTGAACACAAGGATGAGAAGCACTGTATCAAATTTAATTTAAAATAATACTGAGAATGTTAATTATGGACAGATAGCAAATGGATTTGAGATAAATCAACAATGATATGGTATAGGGTTGGCTTATCCTTGCTGTGGTTAGATCACTACCTACACAATTCTTTCAATTCTGTTTGTATATGTTTTTCAGGAACATTATGCTATTTACTACATGGATGTCTGCAAAATATATGCATATTTTTAGGATTTTAAACTTACTTGTTTTGCATTAATTCTCATATTCATAGTCTTTTCTCAATGACTATTGCTGGTACTAAGAGAAGGTAACGATATTTTTATATTTCCTTTATTCCTCCTGATCTTAACTATCTACTGATTGCCAATATATTTCACATATTTCTAAATGGGGAATCATAGGTCTACATTTTATGGTTTACTGTAGGTAATGCAGCCTCATTCCATAGCATCATAATTAGTGAGTTACCAGCGGCCACTTCAATTCTGAGAACTTTGTCCTCCCATAATGAAATCTTTGCTACCAGACTATCTAATCAGCCACTGGAAGCACTAGTAACTAGAGACATTTTGTTTTAAAAAATAAATTTAATAGTGACAGTCAATTATTGTTAACAGACTGAAAATAAATGTACATAATGGTAGCTGGCTAAGTAGGCTGTGAATAGAAAAGGAATATGTCATAATTATTATTTTTAGTATATGAATGTTGTATTGTGATAATACAATCACTCTGTTGCTTTTCAGATTATAAAAGTATCTACTCATGATGTCTTAATAATTCTCATGACAAGCTGTTACTGAATTAATAAAAGTAGCATAGGTTTATTGTGAGGCTCAATTGAGAAAATCCACCTAAAAGCCCCATTGACTATACATATCTGGTAAATCACCAGTTATGAAATATAACTACTTTCTCTCCTCTTTGTTGTAGTAGTGGCAGTAGCAATGATACAAACGGTATTACTTCTATTACCTTGATTCGCAAAAAGAACGTGTTTAAAAATCATCTCTAAGTAGAGAATTTGGGGACATGTTGAGGCAAAGTGACTTGCTTCTTATTTTTCTAATTTTCTCAGGTTAATATAGTTGGATCCTGAAGGTTAATACTGCATGTGGAGATTAATTCAATGATGTCCAGGCAGTGAACCAGGAAAATTTTGCTTTAAGTTCATACGTTTGGAAGCCACCCACACTGAGACAAACTAGAGACATTTGGGCACCAAACATGAACTGTGGAATAGTGGGTAATGCTCACTAATAATAAAATTTCAAAGACTATCGTCTTGTTTGTAAGTAATTACTGAATAACATATCACTGTATCAATAATTAATTTGTGTTGATGTGTGTGGAAATGAATTTGATTGATCATTTCTGTGTCTTTTTCTCATATTTTAGTAAACAAATTGCGCCATTTAACCAGAAAACAATTCTGCATTATAAAACGCTTAATAGTATTACATGATAAAAGACCATGTGGGCTAAATGAAATAATCCACAAGTCTTTATAAACCACCGTGCCTGATAAGCTCTTGCATCTCTCCTGGTATATACCTAAGTTTTACAGTACAATTCTCTGTTCTTTGGGAAAACTATGATGCCTCTTCATAGGTGTCTGGGAAGGATATGATGAAGATATGCTTAGCAATTATATACATTTTTGTCTTTATTTTAATTATGTTCTATTTTAATTATGTTCTTATTTTCATTGTATATGTGACTGATTTTTGCTTGTGGACAAGAAACATACTGATTTTTGTACATTTTCCTTCTGTTACACTACACTATAGAGAGGTATCTCTATACCACTCATTTTTCAGATAATTCTACTTGGATGAGTGTACTTATAGGATTTCTAAAATAGTTTTAAATAAATATCATGCCACATAACCCCACTGATAATTGCGATATATCATAACATGAAAAAGATAAAATGTCATCTTCAGATTTAGATTATGTCTTTCAATAATTCTCAACTCTCATCTTACAAGAGTTTATTATATTCAGAGACCTGAACTCTAAAATTATGATTTTGGAAAGATTTTAGATACTTCTCATCCAACTTTGCTGTGGGGTCTTCGCAAAGCATTATAATCTAGAGATCTTTATGCATAAGAATAGGATAATTTTAGCTTGTATCAAAAATTCCTGAAATAACTTACTTCTTAATAGTTAGGTAAATTGGATGCAAATAAGAATTCGTCCAATTATATTTAAATGATATTTGGTAGGCATGGAATTTGTTGTTGTGATACTTTGAATTTTCAGTAGACTTTGTTTTTAAAAGAAATTTCAGGTTCACATCAAAACTGAGCAGAAAGTACATAGGTGTCCCATATACTTCCTATCCTCACACATGCATAGTATCCTCCATTATCAACATCCCCCACCAAAACGATGCCCCTGTTACAATTGATGAATCTGCATTGATGTGTCATTATCACACAAAGTCCATAGTTTACATTAGAGTTCACACTTGGTATTGTACATTCTATGGGTTTGGACAAATGTATAATGACATGGATCCAACATGGTAGTATTATACAGAGTAGTTTCACAGCGTTAAAAGTCCTCTGTGCTCTTCTTATTCATCCTTCCATCCCTCCTAACCCCTGGCAACCACTGATCTTCTTATTGTCTCCTTATTTTTGCCTTTTCCGTAAGGTCATGTAGTTAGAAACGTACAGTATGTAGCCTTTTCAGATTGGATTCTTTCACCTGGTAATGTGAATTTAAGGGAGCTACACGTGTTTTCATGGATTGATAGCTCATTTCTTTTTAGAACTGGATAATATTCCATTGTCTGCACATATTACAATTGTTTAATTCATTCACCTACTAAAGACCATCTTGGTTTCTTAAAAGCTTTGCTAGTTATCAATAAAGCCATTATAAACATCCTAACATAGGTTTTTGTGTGGACATAATCTTCAACTCCTTTTGGTAAATGCCAAGGTGCATGATTACTGGATCATATGATAAAATATGTTTAGTTTTGTAAGAAACTGCCAAAATGTCTTCCCAATTAGGCTCTACCATTTTGCAATCCCACGAAAAATGTATGTGAGTTCCTGCTGTTCCATATCTTTGCCATAATTTGGTTTTGTCAGTATTCTGAATTTTGGCCATTCTAATAGGTGTGTAGTTGCATCTCATTGTTTTAATTTGCATTTCCTTGATGACATATGATGTGGGGGATCTTTAGAAAAATTTATTTTTGACCATTCTATCATTTTTAGTGAGGTGTTTGTTAAAACATTTGACCCATATTTTAATCAAGTTATTTGCTTTCTTATTGTTGAGATTCAAGAGTTCTTTATGTATTTTAGATAACAGTCCTTCATTAGATATATCTTTTGCAAATATTTTCTCACAGTCTTGGGCTTGTCTTTTCATTCTTTGTGTTCTGCAGAGCATAAATTTTAAAATTTTTTCTGACTCATTGAGATATAATTAACACAGAACAAAGTTTAAAATGTACAACCCGATCATCTGATACCATATATATTGTAAAATAATTGCCACAGTAGAGTTAATTAACACCTCCATTACCTCTCATAATTACCACTTTTGTTTGTGTATGTGGCAAAAACATTTAAGATTTACTCTATTAGCAACTTTTAAGTATATGATACAGTATTTCTAACTGTAGTCACCATGCTGTACATTAGATCTCCAGAACTTATTCATCTTACAACTAGAAATTGTACCTTTGGCCAACATCTTCCCATTTCCCCTACCTTTCAGACCCTGGTAATCACCATTCTACTCTCTCTTTCAATGAGTTTGGCATTTTTAGATTCCACAAATAAGTGATATCGTGCAGTGTTTCTCTTTGTCTGGCTTATATCACTTAGCATAGTGCCCTCAAGGCCCATCCATGTTGTCACCAATGGCAAGATTTCCTTCTTTCTCATGGCTGAATAATATGCCTTTGCACATATATATATACCACGTAATATTTATCTATTGATCCATAGGTTAACACGTAGGTTGTTTCTGTACTTGGCTATTTTGAACAATGATACAAGAAACACGGAAGTGCAGACGCCTGTTCAAGATCCTAGTTTCACTTCCTTTGGATATATACCCAGAAGTAGGATTGCTAAATCATATGACAGTTCTATTTTTAATTTATTGAGGAATCTCAATACTGTTTTCTAGAGTGGCTGTACCAATTTACACTCTCACCAACAGTGAACAAGGGTTCCCTTTTCACCAATCCTCACCAACACTTGCTCTTTCTTATCTTTTTGATAACAGCCATTCTATGAGAGGTGAGGTGATATCTCATTGTGGTGTTTATTTATATTTCCCTAATTATTAGTGATATTGAGCGTCTTTTCATGTACCTTTTGGCAATTTTCATGTCTTCTTTGGAAATATATCTATTTAGAATTTTTGTCTTTTTTTCAAATTATTTTATTGAGGTCATATTGGTTTATAACATTGTGTAATTTCAGGAGTACTTTATTATATAACAGTTTTTGTATAAACCACATCTTGCTCACAACCAATAGTCTGTTTTTATCTGTTACCATACATATATGCCCCTTTACCTCTTTTGCCTGCCTCCCCACCCCTTTCCCCTCCAGTAACCACTAACCTGTTCTCTTTATACATGTGTTTGTTTATCTTGCACATATGAATGAAATCATATGGTGTTTGTGTTTCTCTGTCTGGCTTATTTTGCTTAACATAAAACCCTCAAGTTTCATCCATGTTGCTGAAAATGGGGCAATGTTGTCTTTTTCTATAGCTGAGTAGTATTGCATTGTGTATGTGTATATATATATATATATATATATCCATTTTTCAGTTGATGGGCACTTGGGTTGATTCCACATATTGGCCATTGTGAATGCTGCAATGAACGTAAGGATGCATAAATCTCTTTGAATTGTTGAGTTAACGTTCTTTGGATAAGTACCCAGTAGTGACATAAATGGATCATATGATATTTTTATTTTTAATCTTTTGAGAAATCTCCATACTGTTTTCCATAGTGGCTACATCAGTTTGCATTCCCACCAACAGTATATGAGGGTTCCCTTTTCTCCATATCCTCTAATGGCCACATCAGGCCCTTTTGGAAAAACAAAGTCAAGCCAAATTAGGTTTACTCCAATTAGCTTCCTCATATACTCCAATATATCCTATTGCTTGCCATTTCTATTTGTCAGAGGGAACATTCTTGCTTTGTTTCTGGTCTTAATGGGAAAGATTCTAGTTTGTCACTATTAAGTATAATATTATCTGTAGGTTTTTTGTAGATAATTTTTATGAAGTTGAGGAAGTTCCCCTTTATTACTTGTTCACTGAGAGTTTTTATTATGAATATATGTGTGGATTTTGTCAAATGTTTTTCTGCATCTATTATTAGGATTATGTGATTATTTTCTTCAGCCTGTTGATGTGATTTATTACAACAGATTTTTGAATGTTGAGCCAGCCTTACATACGTGGGATGAATCTTACTTGTTCATGATGTATAACTCTTTGTATGCATTATTGGGTTTGGTTTGTTAATATTTTATTGAGGAATTTTGCATTTATGTTCATGAGAGATATTGATCTGCAGTTTTCTTTTCTTGTAATGTCTTTGTCTGGTTTTAGTGATACGGTAATTTTGTTATTATAAAATGAATTAGGATGTACTCCCACTGCCTGTAACTTCTGGAAGAGATTGTAGAGTATTAGTATAATTTTCTCCTTAAACCTTTGATAAAATATACCAGTCAACGAATCTGAGTCTGGTACTTTATGTTTGGGAAGAATATTAATTGTTGATTCAAGTTTTTGGAAGTTATATGTCAATTCAGATTGTCTATTTCTTCTTCTGTGAGTTTAAGCAGATGCCTCTTTCAAGGATTTCGTTCATTCATCTAGGTTGTCAAATTTATGGTCATAGGATTGTTCATAATATTTCTTCTTCATTTTTTAAAAAAATATTGGCACCTGAGCTAACATCTGTTGCCAATCTTGTTCTTTTCTTTTTTCTTCTTCTTCTCCTCCTCAAAGCCCCCCAGTGTATAGTTGTATATTCTAGTGGTAGGTCCTTCTGGCTGTGCTATGTGGGACACTGCCTCAGCATAGCCTGATGAGTAGTGCCATGTCCATGCCCAGGATCTGAACTGGTGAAAACCTGGGCTGCTGAAGTGAAGCATGTTAACTTAACCACTCAGCAACGGGGCCAGCCCCCATAATATTTCTTATTAACATTTTAATGTCCATGGAATGAAAGTGATGTTTCATTGTTGATAGTAGTAATTTATGTCTTTTTTCTTAGTTGCTCTGAGTAGAAGCCAATCAATTTTCTTGATTTTTTCCAAAGAACTGACTTTAGTTTTGTTGATTTTCTCTACTGATTTCCTGGTTTCAATTTCATTGATTTCAGCTCTAATTATTATTATTTCTTTTCTTCTACTTACATTGGATTTAATTTGCTCTTCTTTTTCTAGTTTCCTAAGGTGATAACTTAGATTATTTATTTTAAATCTTTCTTCTTTTCTAATATATGCATTTGATGCTGTAAATATTTTTTCTAGAAACTGCTTTCTCTGCATCCCACAGATTTTTATATGCTGTGTTTTCATTATCATTTAGTTCAAAATAGTTTGTGAATTTATCTCTTTGACTCATGTTTTATTTAGAATTGTATTGCTTAACCTCCAAGTATTTTAGGATTTTCCAGCTATCTTTCCATTTCTGAGTTTTAGTTTAATACCATTGTGGTCTGAGAGCAGACATGGTATGATATCTATTTTTTAAACTTTTTAAGATGTGTTTTATGGCTCAGAATGTGGTCTAACTTGGTGAATGTTTCATACAAGCTTGAAAAGAATGTGTATTCTGCTGCCTTTGGATGAAGTAGTCTATAGATGTCAATTATATCCAGTTGGTTGATGATGCTGTTAAGTTCAACTATGTGCTTACTGATTTTTCTCCATTCTTGATCTATTTTTTTCTCAGAGAGGAATATTGAAGCTTCAAACTATAATAGTGGATTATCTCTTTCTCTTTGCAGTTTTACCATTTTTTGCCTCATGTATCTTGATGCTCTGCTGTTAGCTACATACACATTAAGGATCGTTATGTATAGGAGAATTGACCCTTTTCTCATTATGTAATGCCCTTCTTTATCTTTGATAATTTTCCTTCCTCTGAATTCACCTCTGTGTGAAACTAAAACAGCTACTCCAGCTTTGTTTTGATAGTGTTAACATGGTATATCTTTATCTATTCCTTTACTTTTAACCTATATATGTCCTTATATTTAAAGTGTTCTTTCTTTGAATAAAACTTATGGTTAGGTATTGTTTTGATCCACTCTAACAATTTCCTTCATTTAATGGATATATTTAAGATCATTGATATTTGGAGTGATTATTGATATAGTTAGGTTAATATATACCTAATTTGCTATTGTTTTCTATTCTTTTTTTTCTTTGTTCCTGTTTTTTTCTTCCACTTTTGTTTTTCTTTTTTGGTTTTAATTGACCATTACATATAATTCATTTTACTCTCTATTCTTAGCATATCAACATTATTTTTTTAAAACTCTTTTTAGTGTTGCTCTGGAGTTTGCAATATACATTTACAACTGATCCAAGCCATTTCAAATAGCATTGTATTGATTTCCAGATAGTGTAATTATTTTATAAATAACAAAATAATCCTAATTTCTCCCTCCTTTCCCTCATATCATTTCTGTAAACCATTTCACTTATACATAAGCATATATATACACATATATGTGATGTATACATAAGCATACATAATTGAATATAGTGTTGCTATTACTATTTTGAAGAAACTGTTATCTGGTAGATCAATTAAACATAGGAAAAATAAAAGTTTTTTATTTTACCTTCACTTATTTCTTCTCCAGTGTTCTTCCTTTCTTTACATAGATCTGATTTTCTGACCTATATAATTTTACTTCTCTCTAAAGAACTTCTTGAAAAGGTCTACTGTCAACATATTTCCTCAATGTTTGTTTTTATGAGAAAGTCTTTACTTCTGTTTCACTCCTGAGGGATAATTTTGTAGGGCAAAGAATGCTTGGCTGATATTATTTTTTTTGTTAATACGTGATTCACTCCACTCACTTCTTGCTTGCATGGATTCAGAGAAGTTGAATGCAGTTCGTTGCTCCTTTATGAGTAAGATATGTTTTTTCCTTGGGCTGCTTTCAGGTATTTTGCTTTACGTTTGTTATTCTGTAGATTGAAAATGATATGTCTTGGTGTAGCAATTTTTGGTTTTGGCAGTTATTTATTTATTTTTTTGTCATATAACCTGCTTCATGCTCTCTGAGCTTCGTTACTCTGTGATTTGGTGCCTCACATTAATTTTGGGTAATTCTCAGTCATTATTGTTTCAAATATTTCTTATGTTCCTTTCTTTCTTCTCCTTTTGGTATCCCAAATACACATGTGTCACAGCTTTTGCAGTTGTCCCACAGTTCTTGGATATGCTGTTCTGTTTGTTTTTTCTATTTGATTTTCAGTTTGGGAGGTTTCTATTGAGATATCCTGAAGCCCTGAAATTCTTTCCTCAGTCATATCCAGTCTACTAATAAGTCCATCAAAACTTTCTTTATTTCTGTTACAGTAATTTTTATCTGTAGAATTATTTTTGGTCCTTTCTTAGAACTTCTAACTCTATGCTTTCATTACCTATCTGTTCTTTTATGCTATCTACTTTATCTATTAGAGCATTTAGCATATTAATAATAGTTTTTTTAATTCCAAATCTGATAATTCCATCATCCTTACCATATATGAGTGTGGTTCTGATGCTTGTTCTTTCTCTTCAGACTCTTTTAAAATTTTAGTATGTCTTGTAAAAGTAAGAGTAGTGTTTTTCTTGATAGCCATACATGATGTACCTGGCACTGTTTCCCATGGAGGTTTCAGCTCATGAGCAAATTGTACTTCGTGGTAAGTTTCTGCTCCAGCAAGTTGTGATTTTTCTAAATTCATCTGTCCTTTTCTCCAACTTTGGGGACAGTGGTTTGCCTTATAACTTTCCTTTTCTTATGAATCTAAGAAGAGTTATTGATTTTTCATTTTACTTAACTTTTTACTTGTTAGCATGGAATCGTAACTTCTAAGCTTTTACACACTAGATCAGAAACCAGAAGTATCAGTATAAATTTTTTCCACATCCATGGATTTTCAGTTTCCAAATGCATTTTCTACAAATTTTCTCAATTAAATCTCACAGTAAATCTAAGCTGTAGAACTATTGTGTTTCTTTGGTACAGTTTTATTGTGTTTCAAATGTAAAAATCCACGTGAAAGTTGGAAGTACATTATCTGCCAGATAAGTAATCATTAAGTTTTTCTTTTGGTTATTACCACTGTACCTATTGCCATGACTATTGCTATCAATCTTAATACTACTACTACTTTTATTAGTAATAAAAAGAGCATATTCAGTTATCATTCTCAAGATGTAGTGAGTGGTTTGTTTTTAATACCTATGTTGGGATGTATTCTGCTTGAATTAATATATTTATTTTCCAGAACACTCCATGGATATACAAACCAAGATAGATGATTTTTCCGCAATTCAAACATTGAAGCCACTGTGCAAACATAAAAGATGGAAGTTTATGTTTGGCAATGATATATTTTCTTGATTTGGTGCATCCAATATTAAAAACGCACATGAAATGAATTAATGGAGGCAAATCACAATACAGTAAAAGATAACTTTTTTTGGCATAATCTATAATGATACACACATATGTACCTGTGCAAGTATGCTTATATCAAAACAAAATGAGCAATCTTAAATTTTGATATCCCATTATTAGCAAGATTAATTGTAACTTATTTTAGAACTATGACATGTCTTAGCGCTTTGAAACCATTTTCACGCTCTAGTATATGGAGAAATGAATAAAACATGCAGCGCTATCCTCTAAAAGCTCACAATGCAATGAGGAAAACAAACACAGACAGGAATAATAAGATCTTGGAAGGTTCACTGGAAGAAGTAATGTCTTAATTTGGTCTTGATTACATAAGTAGATCCTTAAAAGGGAGGCACAGGATGCTTTCTACTTGCCTACATTCCTACCTCTGAACTTGAAGGATATTAAAGGTCCTTAGTCAAGGGAACACTGGACTGGGAGATAAGGCAGGGTTGTTTTAAAGGGATTGAAAATGGGATTATCAGATTTTCTTATAAGTTTTCCAGTTCACTTCTCCCTGGGGTTTGGACAGGAGCTGGAAATTTGGGGCAGGTGCTCTTTCTACAAATAAAGATTATAGAGATGTTTGTTGTTTTACTTGCCAGGTGTCTCCTGGAATCTGAGCATAACAGATGGGATGCAGGAGGGAAAGGCACTCCTTGGAAGTTTATATACATGGCTTTCTGTTTAATAACGTTACACCTTAGGTTCTCTGTAACTAACAATGTGTCAAGTGAATATAGTTGAATAAAATAGACATGCTGCCCACTCAGCAAGAATCATCAATGCTTTGGAAGGTGTGAAGATAATTCTGTGATTAGATTACATTCTAGGTCAAATGACTATAAATCTAACACTTAACACTGTAACTATGTAACTAACTATACACACACCTAGCTATAATTGGCCGTAACCACAAATAACCACAACTATAACTAACAAAAAGGAACAACCATGACTAGTTAGTAGTAACACACTGGTAATGACAACTAGCTACTGGTCACAATAAGCAATCATGACTATTTATCCTGCCAGTCTAATATACATAACTAGTTAGGAATCACAAACTGGTAACCCTGACTAGTTATCAGTCATAAACTAATGACCACAGCTACTTAATAGTCACAAAAAGCAATCACAACTGGTTAGTAGTTATTAATAGTTAACCATGACCACTTAGTAGCTGTGACTAGTGATCACACCTAGTTAGTAGTCACACCTAGAAACCATGACTATTAAGTAATTGAGACTGGTAACAATAGCTAGTCAGTAGTTACAAGCCATAATCACAACTTGCTGGCCTTCATGACTGGTTAAAATAATTAGTTAATAGTCACAACTAGTGATCACAGTTACTTAGTACATATTATTAATCATATATCCACAACAACAAACAACTATAACTAGTAGTATCCAAAGTTAGTAAATATAACTATAGCTAACCACAATCCACCATAACTAAACATTATAACCATAGGTATAACTAGAAATAGACACAACTAACCTTAGCTATAACCATAACTGACTATAACTAATCATAACCGTAGCCATAGCCATAATTATAGCTATATTTGAAGCACAGAAACTGATAATATAGAAATTGACTACCCAAAGTCTTCCTGAATTATCTTTAAATATATTTGCTGAGACATTGGAATGTAGAGGTGCGGGCAACAAGAGAATATTGATACTTTGGGAAGGCTTAAATGTGAATAGCATGTATGTCATTGTATTCATTTTCTATTATTGCTGTAGTAAATTACCTCAAACATAGCAGCTTAAAATAACACAAATTTATTATTTTATAGTTCTAGAGATTAGCAAGCCTAAAATCAATACATTACCAGGGCTGCATTTTTTCTGGAGGTTCAAGGAAAAAGTCTGTGCCCCTTGACTTTTCCAGTTTCTGGAGTCTGTTTGCATTCCTTGTGCTGGTGATACCTTCTTGACATCACTCCAACCTCTTGTTTATATTATCACATCTTCTACTACTAACTTTGATACTCTTGGCTCCCATTTATAAAGACAATTGTGTAAATTTGTTCCGCCTAGGATGATCAATCCCCCAGGATGATATCCTCATCTCAAAGTCTTTACTCATATCTGCAAAATTCCTTTTACTACGTAAGGTAACATTATCACAGTTTCCAAGGATTAGGCCATGAACATCTTCAGGTAGTCATTAATCATCCTACTGCTTTCTTGCTTTGAGGTTTATGCACTGTGGGTAGAGGCTACTGCTGTAAGGGCTGCTATCTGGGTAAACCAAAAATAAGGTAGCCAACCTCTAGTGACTTTTTGGTTCAAAGCTACAAATGCAACTCTTCAGTAACAGATGGGGCTAGGAGAGGATGAGTGACTGCTAGTTCTAGAAATGGGGCTTAGTTGAGAAGGTACAAAATGACAGCTGAGTAGTCAAGTGCATGAGTCTAGTAGTTGTAAGGGATGGAGTTAGGAGAGTAATAATATAGACTGAAAAGCATTTCACAGCCTGAGAAGGCAGAAAAGCCAAACCTATACCAAATTGAGTGTGTTGTTGAAAAAGTTTTTTTTTTACCCCCAGCAATTCCACTTCTGGGTATATACCCAAAGGGTATGAAAGCAGGATATTGTAGAGTTATATGCACTCCCCTGTTTATTGTAGCAGTGTTAACAACAACCAAGATGTAAAAATAATCTGTGTGCATCAACAGAGGAATGGATAAAGAAGATATACCTCATCTTCTTTATCCATTCCTCTGTTGATGGGCACTTCAGTTGTTTTACATATATATGTGTGTGTATATATACATGTATATTATGTATATATATAAAATAGATATATAATATATCCCAGTTGTACACTTGGGCTAAGAGCTTCAGATCAAGTAAATCAATCACAGAGTTATAAATATCAGGCCTATGATAGGTTCAGAGCAGGGGCTTCCAACTGCTTGGTAACAGATGGAGGATAGAGTGGATGAATAACAGAGAGCTAATGACAGAACTGTGGTTTGGAGGAAAGGAAACGTTTAGAAGTGGAAGTGGAGAATGATGCTCATGATCATGTGCACTTGAGAGTGCCTTCATGGAGATGGAGTGTTACATAAGACCAGGGCAGAGTAGCCATTCTTGAGGCTGTCACCCTTGGGAAGGCTAAGATCTGTTGGAACCTAGAGATGTCAGATTCTAAAAAATATCAGTAGTGCCTTTTTAATACCTGGCAAACTTTCTTTATATTATATTTTTTACATTTATTTTCTTTATATTTATATTATAATGCAAAAGAAGAAGTGTGAATAATGGATAGGGATTAAATGTAAATACATACTCAAAACAAGAAACAATTAGGGTTACTCCAAAAATGAAAATGACTACACAGTTGTGAGATATCTTCCACTGAAAGTGTTTCAGCAAAGATCACAAATAATCATCATAGATCCTATAGGTTGGCTGAAAAATTGGATAGATGACTTTTATATCCTTCTAACTCTGAGACAATGTGATTCTTAGGATGTATATCTGATGAAAATATTAAAATAATGGATTCAATAAGGAAGCATTTAGCAACCGCTAAGTGGCATCCATGTTTCTATGACCCATAGTCCGTTTCAGTCCTCTTTTTGTTTGACCTTTCAATATCAATGGGCACAGTTAATAACTCTACTTTCTGAAATACTATCTTCTTCTGACTTTTGGGAAACTACTGTCTCCTAACTTTCCTCTTATTTTTATGATTGCTCCTTCTCAGGATCCCTTTCTAGATCCTCCTCATCCCCACAACCTTTAAGTATTGGAGTGCCCTAACACTTAAATCCTTGGATGTTTTCTCTTTTTATTTACTGTCATTTCCTAAGTGATCTCATCCAGGATCATGGCATTAAATGCCATCTATATTCTAATACCTCTTAGATTTTTATTCTCTACTCAATCCTTGCTTTAAACTTCTGACTCATATATCCAGCTACTTACTGAGCATCTCCAGCTCCACATCTTAGGCATCTCAAAAGTAATCTGTCCTTCCACTTCCAGGAGTATAGACTATGCTTTTCCCTATTCATCACACTAAATTCAGCTAAAGACCCTGGATATTATATATAAATCAAAGATAATCGACCCTGAAAGGTGGACAAAAGAAGGTAAATCTACTAGAGGCCTCAGAACTAGAGGAAACCACATGGTGGTGAGTTCTCTGATTTTTCTTTTTGGCTTCATGTAGCCTAGACTTGGTGCTTCAGAAGCCAGTAATGTGGAAACACCAACAGGAGTACACAAAAAATCCCCAACAAAAACCTGCTCTCTCCAGCCAAATGACCAGGAACGTGGTAGCCTAGCAAGATAGAAAATATTTAGATAATGTCCACTCTGCTCCAGTCAATAGCCACAGATAGAAATCTTGTGGCCCCACCCTATCCACTCAAGTCAAGTGGAAAGCCTAGACTTCCACTCTCTGGAGGTTATTATAAGAAGGCTTAACACACCAGAGGAGAAGGGGAAGGAGTATGCCTAATCGTCCCTTGAATCCCTATTGGTACATAGCCAACAACCCATGCTTTCTGTGGTTCGAGTCCCAGGCTCTAGCATGAGGTTCAACAATACATTTCCTTAACTCTGAGAGAAAAGAGATGTGAACGGTTTTTGAAAAATTCAGGCATCTAGATCCCATTTCTTTCAGAGTAGTCAGTGTGGATGTCTTTTCCACTTATTCCCATGTTTCAGGAAATGCTTCAGACATCCTCGGAGCTTTGTCCTCTTTTAAAATTATCTTCTAAGTGGGTGATAAATCCTCTTGAATGTCTTTGATGTTGATAAATCTTTCTCCTAAAAAATTGCAGTTGCCCCTTGGTATCCATGAGGGGCCGGTTCCAGCTCCCTTCCCCCCTCCCATGGATATCAAAGTCCATGGATGCGCAAATCCTTCATACAAAATGACATATTTTCATATAACCTATGCACATCCTCCCATATATTTTGTCATCTCTATATTACTTATAATACAATGTAAATAGTTGTTATACTGTATTGTTTAAGAAATCATGACAAGAAAAAAATGTGTATACATGTTCGGTACAGATGCAACTATCAAAGGCCTTTCAATCCGCAGTTGGTTGAATCTGTTAATGCGGCACCTGGGATGCAGAGGGCTGACTGTAGATTTGAATTTTGGGAGACTCCTAAATGGGATTTAATGTGATAAATCATATGGGAGCTCAAGCTGAGTAATATAGGCAAGGATAAAAAATAAAGTATTAGCAGAAAGTAATGTTAATGCATTTTTGGCTCTGACTGTAATTTCCAAAGGGAGGTTTTGAAAAGATTTGCAGCATATGAGCGTAGCCTATCAATATTACTAAGAAGAAGACCACAAACAAGTTTGACTTTTTTGTGTCTATATGTGTGTGTGTTTCAAACTCCTTTATTACACATCCAGTTTCCTTATAGGATTTTCCCTTGCATTGTATCTGTACTCAAAAAATATACTGTTCATAGAAAAAGATAACCCTGTTATGAAAAAATTTCTTTCAAGCATATTTCCACATTTTATAATATGCTTTTTCACCAACTTTTCCCCACATGGGAACATAGAAAATGACATGACCTCTTTAATATACATATTTTTCAATATCTTCTATTTGGACAATTTTGCAATGCTGGAATATAATTATGCTGTCTTTGAAAAGAAATATGTAACTTGTATATGCGTCTAGAACTTGCAGCTAGTAGTACTGCTCTTCAGATAGAAGTGGTGCATTTCGTGAAAGTTCTGTTTCCAACATTGTTCCTACAGATGAGATATTTTTGGGGGGACATCATGAAAATATTTGATTATTCTCTTTTGATTGCTCTCCTCTAACTAGATAGGATGAAGTTTGTTTTCCTTCTTACCAGAAGAGGGCACTAGTGGTTTTTAAGTCATGAGCTCCAGGCTAGAGAGCTGAAAGAAATTTAGAGAGGTTTATTTTCACTTCCAGCATTCTTGCTACTTTTATGTGAAGCTTACATTTATTACACATATGAATAGTCTAACAGGAAAACTTGGCAGGAACTAGGAATCCATTAAAAAATACTTCTGTGTGTCAATTATAAGGGAGACCTTTTGCCTGACTCATTAAGAGCTCAGTCGTCTACACGTTTGCTGGAGTGGAAATCAGGTTAGATCTCAGAGACTCGCTGAGGATGTGACTTGATTTCAGGAGATTGAGGGAAGTGGCTGGGACACCTTTGCTCAGCTGAACTAAATGGCAAGTAGCATCAGAATACTTTAGAAAAAAATAAATTAGAAGGACCTTAAGTATTATACAGGCTCTGAGTACTTAACTACAGTGATTTTTTTTTTTTAAAAAAGTCTGTGGTTATTTGGAATCACTGGTCTTGGTTCAGATAACCACATTTTAAACTCTTCAGGGGACTTATTGGGTGAGAAAGAGCTGGGATTTTGTTCTAAAAAGCAACCCTTCTGTGTTTCAGATGTTCCATTTATGGTTCAGCACCACGTTTCTAAATAGGTGCCAAAATCAAAGTGTGCTTTATTTGACCGCCACTATTAACTCAGTGGGAAGACTCTTCCATCTCAGCCAAAGCAAAATTATTAGAGTAAACACAAGGCTTAAGTATAGTCAGCAAATGGCCACATGGTAGAATTCACAGGGCAAAAGAACGCTCCCAAACCTAAATTTCTCCTCATCTTTAGAATCACTCCCTTAGGGAACTCTTTATCCAAAATAGTTGTGTGAAAATGCAAATGTCTGACCCAGAAGAAAGGCATTAACAGCTTAGTTAATCACACAGTCTGACAAGCTCCAGAAGGAGTGATCTATAATACAGGTAAGTTTTTTGGTGGGGAAAGCTGAAGGGGATGAGTTTGGAGCACAGAACACTTCTTGGAGTCATAAGATCTTGGGGGAGGAGTGGGCTTAGGGCAGCCTGATGTAACAGGAACAGATTTGGTGTCTAGTAATAGTTTTAAATCAGCAGTTGGGGGGGGAAACAAGATAAATTTTGTTTACTTTATTGTTGTCCTGGCCTATTGCCCAACAATCATCCCTGCACAGAACCACCTCTTGTGTTCTATATAACGTCATTTTTCATCTGTCACATTTACTTTATTTTCGTTGTGAGATAAATCTGTAGTTGGATTTAATTTTGACAGTTGTACCACATTTTAAAAGTTGTTTGCCTAACTGGCATTTGTCTCAGATATCCTATCAATAGAACTTCGTATCATGGTTAATTTTTGATGCGAAAAGAAAGAAACTGCTTCCATTTATTTTGCTTATTCTAACTTACATAACCCTATTTCTGTATCCTATAGTACTTTAGGAGTATTTGATGAGATAAGTCCCTCCACAGATGCTTACATGAGATTTAAACATACTTAAACTTAAATGATTGCTTTTAACATTTAAAATTTTAAATTATGCCAAGCCTTTTAGGAAAAGCAATTTGAGCATCTTAAGAATTATTAAGGAAGCTTATTGACTCACAAATCTTAAGATTTTCTTCTAGTGTCTCTCCTACATACCTCTAAACTGTGTATTTCATTGAAATTAGTTGATAAACACTGATTACAATTATGATGCTTTTCTTAGGAAAGGATTTCAACTTCAACTGGTCAATTCAGATTTTAAAGGTCTTTTAAATATTCTTGAAATGTGAATAAATACCAAACAAGCAATATTATGTAGACAATAAGTGACCATAGTAATCAGAACACTATATGCTATGTCATATTATTAATTATGCCATTACCATTTGTTCTAAACTGCAATGTCTGCCCTGCCTACTTCACTGGGATGTCGTGAGGTCACATGAAAGAATGGATGTGAAAGCACTGGCAAATAAAAGCACTGTACCATATAAAAGGACTGTTGTTTCTGTCAGGCTTAAAATAGTCTGTTCATGAGCCAAAGATTATAAAATGTAGCCAATCTGAAGGGAAAAAAAGACACACAAAACATTTACATTTGGATCCACAATTATGTGATAGACACCTTTGAGACTATAGCTAGTAAGAATACAGCCTGGGATGCGTGTGAGTTCTACAAATATCATTCTTGCTAGATTTGGTTCTGCAACATAGAATAGTATTGCTATAGCAACAAAATAATTTATGAGGACCTGCGTAACAAAGGAAGGACCATGGAAATTGGAAGGGAAGGAGCTCTATACACTTAAATGAGACCCATGTTACTCTTTGTGAGACCTAACAAGCAGAAAGAAACAAGTATACGTCCATTGTAAGATTTTGCTTTCAAATTAGCTTCATCACTAATCTTTGGAAGTTTTCTGTCATTGAGAAATATTATAATTATCCTGGTGACACAGAAGAGGGGCTATAATTAACCAACTCCAATGCATACCTTTCTGATTGATAACCTGAGGTTGCATGAGTTTGTGTTGACAATTTACAAATAGCTCTGTTAAGACGTGTGTGCAATAGCTGTAGATGCACAGCCATTAATCACAGCCATCAACAGGCCTCCTAGAGTGGTTTACAGCAGCTTTTAATGTATGTTTTGCTAATTGGAAGTTACAGTGTTGCTGTGAATTCCCAGATGAATAACTACTTTGGTACTGACTGCCTGAGGAGGAAAAGCCCTCTAAATATTCCTCTGGTAGGTCAGTTAAAAATTATAAGAAAAAAATTATAAGAAATATATAATTATCTGCTTCTAAACTCTCCAAGACTAACTATTTTCCATGTTTTTTAATACAAATATTGCCAAGAATTGTGTAAAATTATATTTTTATTCACATTTCCCCAACCTATTTTTAAAATGGTGTCCTTTCCTCTACTGAGAGCTGTTGTTTAATGCATTTCTGTGTGTAGTTCCTTGACAGAGACCATTTTTCTTGCCTCTCAGGTGGCCATGTAGAGAGATTTACGTTCATTATATAAAACTTCTTTGTAGTATAACAGAGGCATAATCAACAGAAAGTCTGAGAAAGCACCCACTGTAACCCAATAATCAAATCTTGGATTTAGGCCACTTTCATTCTTTCAAAAATCTTGCTTTCATTGAGATGCCTTTTTGGCTCTTATTCACAAACTTACAAGGATGGCTAATATTTTCAGAATGACATCACTAAGAAGTAGCATCTAGTCAAAAGGCAATCTTCTCACCAATATTAACACCAGAATATTGATCATATTAATTTAGACCTTGTGAATAATACATAAGGAATCACTAATTTTGGGGCTGGCCCCGTGGTTGAGTGGTTAAAGTTCTATGCACTCTGCTTCAGTGGCCCAGGTTCACTAGTTCAGATCCTGGGTGCCAATCCACTCCACTCATCAACAGTGCTGTGGAGGCATCTCACATACAAGGTAGAGAGGTGGAGGAAGATTGGCACAGATGTTAGCTCAAGGCTAATCTTCCTCAAGCAAAAAAAAAGAGGATGATTGGCAACAGATGCTAGCTCAGGGCAAATCTTCCTCATCAAAAAAAAAAAAAAGAATCACCAATGTTAAAATCAGAAGTTGGCATAACTTGAATCAAAAAATAACAATCTGTATTTTCCATATAGTAAATGATACTTTTTTCATGAGGATTTGGGAATTCAGCCATCATTCAAGAGGAGACTTATCTAAGGCCAATAATATGCACCCATCTCAAAGTGCTCATGTTTCAGATTGTTATAAATTACTATCACTTTGGTAAACTTAGTTGTACCAAGTAATTAATATATAAAGACACAATTTACAATATTCCTTATACCAGTGGATTCTAACATGTTACTTTCAAAGATATAATGAAAAGAAATTTTGGAGTATTACATACATGATAAGTTTAGATATGTTTTAGCACACTGAGTTATCTCCCAGTGATTGAATCACTTTACCAGAAACCAATATCTTTACTGCTTTTTTACTTTCTATTTACTTTTTATTCTCTACATAGGATCACATAATTACATGCAGAACATCCAGTTTGGTTAGGACCCTAGTAAAAAGTGCTTGCCAAAGTTATTATTTATCTCCCTTAAAAATGATCGTGGTTTACAGTTGATATTGTAAGTTTTAGTGCAAGTGTTCAAAAAGTATGCACCCCCCCATATGTGTTTAGCTGATGTTCAAGATTGTTCAAGTGATAATCAGTGATTTGTAAGTGAAGATAACATCTACTCATCCTACTAACTTCAAAGATTAGGGAAAGGAGGCAGCTTGCATCATAGTAATAAAATAACACAGAAAATAAAACTTGCTGTTGAAATGGGAATTCTGTGCTCATAAGCTCAATACTTAAATATGAATAATTGGGCATCAGCAAAACTGTCAAGCTGTATTTATGTTCCCTCCCATTTTACTTTTTGTGTTTTTTCTACTTCTTGCCTCTCTCTCTTCTTAACCACCTACATTGTTAGTGCCTTCAAGATGCCCCACACTGGCAGCTATACCTAAGCATGTGTCTCAAAATTCCTTAGGTTCCTAAACTGCCACTACTCCCAATATCAAAAGTCCCCCATTTTACCTTATCAGGGAAATTATGTTTTCATGGAGGATTCTGTTAAGCAAAAAATAAGTCCCTGAGAGAATTATTCTGTAGCATTGCTGAGTACAGAATGCCCATGTGGTAGGTGTGATTTGAAGACTGAGGGGAAAAAAAATCCTAGTTTTCTCTACTTTCCCAACTGAAATCTCTCTAGAAGTATAAGCCTGTTTTTCCTTTCTGTCTAATTGGCATACAGGGAAAGGGTAGAAAGACATTATAGAGATTTGATGTGCACCTCAATGAAGAGAAAGGTAGTATCTTAGTACTTCAACTCACAGATTCTGGAGTCAAACTCATGAGAAGTTCATTTCCAGCTCTACCAAAAACTAGCTGTATGATATTAAACCATATAATTAACCTAGTCTCAGTTTTCTTATCTGCAGAATGGATAGTAGTAGTATTTACCTCAATTATCATAATCATCATTCACGTTATAATCAGTAACATTTTTTTCTATTAGAAAATATGGTAGTCTTAGAGGTTCAAACAGTCACATTGAGCCAATTACAGAATCACTACTCAGTAGCTTGTATTTAAATTTGAGTGTGTGACCTTAAATAAAGATTTCAGGAAATTAACATTGTCCTGGAATAAAATTAAGTATTATTTTAATATATATGGAGTATATCCCCCCAAAAGAGGTCATCATTTGTTCCTTCAAGTGGTAAAACATGAAGTGAAAGAGTAGAAAAATGGGCACCATCAAATACTGGTTGTCAGGAGTAAATGGGTACAGAGTTTATAGAAAGCAATTTGACAATATAAATGAAAAATTTTAATAATGTTTATAAGCTTTGGCCTACTATTTCCTTTTCTAGGATTCTATTTTAAGAAACTTATCAGAAATATGCTCACAATCCAGTGATTTTTAAGACAAACAAAAAATCTTAAACAGCCTAAATACTTAGCAAGAGAAAACTAATTAAAGTAAGATGTATTAATATAATGAAACACTATGTAGTTACAAAATCATGGAGTTGAATGTTTGCAGATATGGCAAAATGCTCATATTGTCACTTGAAAAACATTATAAAACAGTATATGTAAAATTATCCCAGTTTTATAAAAATAAAACAAGACCATATATGCATTTTAAAATACACACACACATCATACACTGGAAAGAAATCCTACAATGTTAGCAGCATTTATGTCTATATTTAAGTGCCAGAACTACAAAGGATTCAAGGCATATTTTATCTATGCACTTTTCTCAGTATTTTAAATTTTCTACTCTAAGTATACATTTCTGCAATAATAAGGACAGGAATAACTTTAAAACAAAAATATGGCATACAGAATTCACTCTTTGTAGTGCTGGGGTTTGTTCACTAGAAGCTTCTACTATTCTTTGTCCCTGTATCCAAATGCTATCAAGTATTTATCTCAGTTGCAGGCTCTGAAGATAACTTCTAGCACAGGAGCCACAGAACAGCCTAGATGCAAGAGTAGTGGTTAACTTCAGTACAGCAATGAAGCTAGGCAATAGAGTGCAAAGTCAAAGAGCCTTAGCTTTTAAGCCCAGCTTCAGCTATGATGAGTCACGTAATCTAGAGAAAATTGCTTTTCTTATCTAAGCCTCAATTTTTCCCCATCTGTAGAGTGGAGCTATTACGTATCTCATTGGGTTGTTTTGAAAATTAACTGACATTTTGTGGTAAAGCATTAAGCCCAGTGCCTTGCAGATACTAAGTGCTCAAATAACGTGAACTATTAGCTATTATTAACTGTATTTGTTTGCTGGACTCGATTTTTTATCTCCATGTATCACTATTATAATCTAGTACAGTCTCTTTGTACATAGTAGGCATTGAGCAAAATTGTGTTTTAATCAACTATGGACAGGCAGTGTCATGTGCTGAAAAAAGGCACTAGCCTGAGAAGCAAAATATGTAGATTGTTGTCATCTCTGTATTTCCAATTTGCTGTGTGACCCTAAACAAGTTACTTCTCATCTGTGGACTTCAGTTTTACTTTCTTCTTCACTTTATAGTTAAGGTGGCAGGTAACATCAATAAAGGTTTCCTTAGGTCCTTGCCAGTTCTGACATTTTATGACTCTATGGCTTCTGACTCTCCCATCTCCTTTGACTGCTGAACTGCTCCAGTCTTCACAGGCATGCTGCTTGCTTGCTATCTGTTTCTGACTCCTGGCCAGCTCTCAGGCCAGACATTTATGTGTGCTCTACTGCCTATTTGCTTGGCTGCTATCCCTGGAGATGTATCCACCTCTCCTAGGTCCACCTCCTTTGCCTTGATCACTGACCCCCTTATCTGTTCACACCCGATTATGACAGATGTACAAAATATTGTGAAACGTGCAGTATGTTGAGGCCACAGTCATTAGTGATATATATATATTTTTTTCCCACAAACTTCCTTATTATCAATCCATAACTATCAAGGAAGCTAGATTAGGAGAAAAACTCTTCTCTGCTGCTGTTATCTTAGTGTTCCTTAGGCTGCTTCCCAAAGTTTGCCATCATATTAATGGATATCAGTTACCAACGTTTTCAGAAACAACCTTAGCATCATGGGAAATGAAGCAAAACAACCATAGAAGCAGCCCCTTTCTCCTGAGCTGTGATCAGCAGATACATACTACTTTTGTGGGTTCCCTTCACTCCACTTTTAGTGTGGCTGAAGAAACCACAATCCATTTTAATTCCTGAGTATTTCTTTATTAGTAGTTCGATAAAGTTAGTCACAATTGTCACTTTGTCTCCAGGATTATTTTTTCTTCGTGGTGAGGAAGATCGCCCCTGAACTAACATCTGTGCCAATCTTCCTCTATTTTGTGTGTAGGATGCCTCCACAGCGTGGCTTGATGAGTAGTGTGTAGGTCCGCACTCGAGATCCAAACCTGTGAACCCTGGGCTGCCAAAGCAGAGCTTGTGAATTTAATCACTAGGGAACCGGGCCAGCCTCTCCAAGATTATTTTTTTGTGAAGTGTTTTAAGAAAAGTTTAAGAAGTCTCTATGTGCAGCTTAGTCTAATGCTTTCCACTGCATTTCAGTTTAGCTTCAAGGATTTTTTTTGACAAGAATTTTTGCTTTTGTTTCTCACTGATATAAATTATCTGAAGTTGAAAGAAATTGTATTGGTGAGATAGGTATAAGCATATTAACACTATTGCAAAGCTTTACTTTTTTTACTAATATTACCTTAAATAGAAAAAAATGGTTGTCACTTTTATGATGTCCTTTGAAGTATCTGATCACCAGGTAATCAATTGCGTTTGATCCATGCTCAATCCAGTTTGTTTCACATAAAGCAAAATGATCATTGGAATCAGCTTGGCCATATGGAGATCTAATTGCTGATTTAATGCAAATCAACTAGAAAATAGTTGATGCAGTTTTGCAGGTAGAATTTGTGTTTGTCTATGAAGTCAGTAGGAAAAAGGATCAGATTTTATGAAATACTTTCTTACCTCTAATCTTCTAGTTATAAATAACCTTGCTTTTTAACCAAATCTTACGAGAAGTCATGGGAGTTCTTGGTAAAACACTTCCAGAACCAGTCTATTAAATTGAGCAAAATTATAGGTGTTTACTTGTACTGTTTGTAAGTACACGGTGGCAGAACCATTACAGAGCTGCTCTAAGTTCCTGGAAGGTAGGCCAACTATTCTGTCATGGTTTTATTGCCGTGTTCTTCACAATACTCTCCAAAACAAAGCCTTGCTGCTAGACTTGGCTTCTTATTTCTCTGTACCTCTCTTGTAATCTAGCACTGTGTCCCTATTATAAATATATGTAAGTAAAAAATAAGTAAAAAATATTAAAAAACCAATATTTCTTTTTTCCCAAGTAATTTTATTGGGATTATAATGGTTTATAACATTGTGTAATTTTGGATGTACACGATTGATTATCAATTCCTGAATACACTTCATCGTGCTCACCCCCAGCAGTCTAATTTTCATCCATCAACATATATATGTGCCCCTTTATCCTTTTCATCCACCCCCAACATTTTTCCTGTCTTCTAACTACTAATCTGATCTATTTATCCAAGTATTTGTTGTCTTCCACATACGAGTGAAATCATGCACTATTTGTCTTTCTCTGTATGGCTTATTTTGCTTAACATGATACCCTCAAGGTCCATCCATGTTGTTACAAATAGGGTGATTTTTTCCTTTTTTATGGCTGAGTAGTATTCCATTGTATATATATACCACATCTTCTTTATCTATTCATCTATAGATAGGTACTTGGGCTTCTTCCATATCTTGGCTATTGTGAATAATGCTACAGTGAACATAGGGGTGCACAGATCATTTTGGATCATTGATTTCAAGTTCTTTGGATAAATATCCAGTAATTGGAGAGCTGGATTGTATTGTATTTCTATTGTTAAGTTTTTGAGAAATCACCATACTGTTTTCCATAGTGGCTGCACCAGTTTGCATTACCACCAAAAAACCCAATATTTCTTTAATTATTTAGCTCCACAATTTCACAGCTCACGTGTGAAGTATAGCGTACTATGAAAATAGGATGTGACTGTTCATTTTATTGCAAGATTTTAGGTCTATAATTATTATAAGACAGCTTTTTCTGGGAGCCCTTGCATGATCAGAAGTGCAGCCATGAGCAAGCAGCACAAAAGATCAGAACTCAATTGTTTTAGACCAGAGTGCTGCAGTCAAAAAGTCCACAAGAGTAGTTCTCAACTATTAGATATTTAATACATTAGCACTGTTTTTTTAATATAAAAAGTTCAAATTACTAGGCTTCAGTGCTAGAGATTCTGACTGACAGACTATATATTGAATAAGATTTAGGTATTTTTAAGGCATCCTCAGGTGGTTCTGATGCTTTTGGTCGTTATACTACATTTTTAGAAACTCTAGTTTATGGTCTGAAAACAAGTTTAAATAGCATGCAATCAGAATAAATAGCTTAATTTTACATTATGATTGTCTCACATTAAAGTAACGTAAGGCACTGTTACCTACCCTACCAATTGTTCTCGAACTTCAGTGCACATCAGAATCATCTGCAGTGGTTGTTTACAATTGTAAGTTTCTGGGAATAAATGTCAGAACGTGGAAGTCAGTAAGACTAGTGTTGGGCCCCAAAATCTACATTTTGACCCAAGTGGTCAGGAGGCCTTTTCTGAGAGGCATTGTTTTCTGTACCTTTTGCTGAATGGGGAAGGGGACTGGGAGAAAGTGTAGACATGAAAGCAGGTACAGAGTGAAACTTCTCACTAACAAACATATCATATGAGCAGATGTTAGAGCCAAGGGGGAGGGAAATGGTCAAATTGACTTAAAGAAAGGGTGTTTAAAAAACTGACTTCGAATAGATTTTTGGTATATTCTAGGTGACAGCTACTAAATTCCATGGTTCAGCACAATTCCTAAGATTGACTTAGAGGTCGTCCAGTGATGTGAATGTGAGGTTGCCAGCTATAGCAAATAAAAATACACGGTGTCCAGTTACATTTGAATTTCAGATAAGCAACAAATATATTTTAGTATGAGTATGTCTTATACAATATTTGGGACATACAATACCAAGAAAATATTAATATTTTTATTTTATAGTATTTTATACTGCAACGATCACCATCACCAAGTAGATGGGGTAAAATTGCAAGGAAGAGAAGATGAGTAGTCTTGAGGAATACTTCTCAGATTTCTAGGAGTAAGGAAACAAAAAGAACCAACTCCCACTATTCCTCAAAAAAAACAAATGAAAAAAAGAAAGTATGCCAGGTATTACTTTTCTGATTCACTTTCCTTTAACTTTCATAGTTATCAATCTTGAACATTTTCTCTCTTTCTGTATTGGAAAAGGCATCTTCTTCTTTCCAATGTTAACTTCTGCACTTTAATCTCTACTTTCTGCACCTTGATATATAATATGTCTTCTTCTATCCTTAACGTTGTCTTATCCTTAGTCTAAAACCTACTCAAGTCCAATCTATTCTCAAATATTCCCCTTAACCCTATCTCTATCTCAAGCTATCATTTTTTATCCCTTCTTTCATAACTGCTACAGTTCCTCCAAGAGAATTCTATGTATACCATGTCTCCTCCTGAACGACCTCTATCAACCCACTCACTTTGTACACTGGCAGCCCCACCATATCACAGAAACAGCTCTAACAAAATTTATCAGCTTTGTGTGTTTTTATAAACCTACTTTCATCTCTTTTAGGCTTCTTATATGTAAATCATTTCAAACTTAAAGAAAAGGTGTGCAAAAAATGTTACAAAGAACGTTCATATAACCTTTACTTAGATTCATTGGTGGTAAACATTTCGCTCAATTTTGTCAATTGACCCAATAACGTCCTTTATAGAATCTTTTCCTCCTGTAGCAAAGGATTCAGTCTAGGGTCGAGTATTGCATTTATTTGTCATGACGTTTTAGCCTCCTTTAGTCTGGAACATTTCCATAGCTTTACACAGTCTTATATGAAGCCAATATATTTGAAGATTAATAGAATGTTCCTCATTCTGGGTTTGTCTGATATTCCCTTTTGATTAGATTCAGATTGTGCATTCTTGTCCAGAATACTCCATAGGGGATATTGGGTCCTTCTGATGATACCACATCTGGAAATGCACAATGTCTCTTGTTGGTAATGTTAATTTTGACCACTTGGTCAGGGAGTTATTCAGTTTCTCCATTGTATAATTACTGTGATTTTTTTTCTTTGCAACTAATAGCAATCTTTGGCGACACATTTAAGTCATGAAAATATCCTACTACTCATCAAAATTTCTCTTTAGATTTGGCATCTATGAATGAATCTTTCCTGATCCCAGCTTTATTATGATGACTATAAAACGATGATTTTCCAACTCCAGATCTCATTGTACATTTCTCAGTCACGATATGGATTTTACTGTAAGAATCCTCCTCTGCCCCTGACATTTATCAGGCAATTTATTTATTTCTATATTTGTTATTGATACAAACTCATTAATTAATATGTTTTCAATGGCTTATAATTCATCACTGTACTTACTTATTTTGGTGCTCGTATTTTTCCAGATTTGGCCAGAAGGACCTCTTATCAAGCTACTTACTGAGTTCTTGTGACAGCCCTATCATTTTTTCAACATTTTCTTACTGTATGTAATATTAAGACATCTTTTCCTACCATGATCCATTGATCAGCCACTTCTCCAAGGGCCTGTGGTTCTTTATAGGGAAGAATGACATTAAAGACCAATATCTGGGAGCTAAGAGTGCTCATTGCTATTGGGATGTCTCATTCAATGGTACTATCTTTGTTTTCCAGTCATTCTCCTTGATCACTGTCATATGTGATATTGTTGACCACTGTTTCTTTGAAACATATTCTTCTCTTGACCCCTATGACATGATTTTTTGCTGATACTTTTTCCCTTTATATCTGTTTTGATTTCCTTTTACAGTGGTATGCCCCAATTTTCAATTACTAAAAGTGTGCTCCAAAGTTTCCATTCTTAGTTATCTTTTCATTATATTGGTTAATGTCAGTCACACCCATGCCTTAAAATGTCACTGATGTATTTATGAATATGAAATGGTTTCTTATCATCTAAAGCTCTCTCTGGAACAATAGACTCAAATTACCAAACAGCAAACTGAGCATCTCTACTTCAATTTCCTGCAGGTATCTCAAACTCATCATGTTATAAAATATTTCATTATCTGTCAATCTCTACTGCCTTCCTCTCTAAAGAAACAAACCTTAAACCTTTCTTCTCTTGCATTGCCTATATTTTACCATCTGCCCAACCTACCAAGAAATAAACATGGGAGTAATCTGTGACTTTTTTCTCCTCCTTATTTTTGCCATTCAATTGATCACTAAATTCTATAGATTCTCTACCTCCTAAATAATTTTGGAATCTGGTCTATCCTCTTCATCTCTAACATAAATTGTCTTCTCTCTCCTCTTAATGATCTATTTCAATGGTCCTAATTAGTCACGTTGATTCTCATCTTATCCTCTCACCCTGTACATTGAAGTCAGAGTCATTTATTATGGCATTAATCTGACAGGGATACTTTTCTCTACAAAAACTTCTATGAGTGTGGAATTAAAATAAAATAATTTTCCAGCCTCATCTTTTGTTATTATCTCCTGTATTTCCCGTGTTCTACCTCAGAAAACTCATTTTTTTCTTTTTTTAATTTTAGGAAATATATACACATATTTACATAGAGTCAAATGCAGAGATCTTAACTGTACGTTTTGCTGAGTTTCTATAAATGTATACATCCATATTACCATCACCCAAAATTCTAAACTCTAAACTGCATAGATAATCATTGTTCTGATTTCTATTATCAGACATTAATGTTTCCCATTATTGGGAACTTATTTATGTTGTTGTATTTATTACTAGTTCATTCTTTTGTTAAAATTTATGGTTAGAATTTCATTGTATGAATATAAAATTGGTTTGTGCACTTTCCTATTGAGAGATAGTTTGGTGCTTTCACCTTTCAGTTATTTCAAAGTTGCAAAGAAAATTTGCAAACAAGTCTTTTGTGGACATATATTTTCATTCCATAAGTATGTATCTAGAAGTACAAATGCTAAGTTATAAGGTAAAGATATGTTTAACCTTATATGAAGTTGCCAAACTCTTTTTTAAAATGCTTGTGCAAATTTACACTCCCAACAGCAGAGTATAAGGGATCTTTGAGCTCCAAATCCTCACTAAAATTAGATTCTGTCAGAATCCTTAATTCATATCATTCCAGTGAATGTATGATGGTTTCCCTGTCATTTTAATTTGCATTGCTCTACTGATTAGTGAAGTTGAACACCTTTTAATGTGCTCCTTAGTTATTCTTAAGTCCTAATTTGTGAAATATTTGCTCATGTCTTATGCATATTTTACTGGATTATTTGCAATTTTATTATTGATTTTTACAAGCTATTTATATACATTTCTATATGCTGGATATAAATATTCCAGGCATACACATTGTACATATTTTCTCCCAGTATGTGGATTGGTTTGTATAATTTCTTTTTTTTCCAATTTTTTGAGGAATAATTGAAAAAATAAAATTTTGCATATTTAAAGCATACATGAACTTTTAATAGACATATATGTTGTAAAATGATCAGCACATTCAAGTTAATTAGCATATCCATTACTTCACATAGTTAAATCTCTTCTTTTTTGGTGTGGTGAGAACACTTGAGAGCTATTGTCCACAAATTTCAAGTATACAATACCGTATCATTAACTATGGTCACCATGCTATGTATTAGATCCTGAGAAATTGTTCATCTTATAAAAGAAAATTTTGTGTGCTTTGACCTACATCTCCCCACTTTTGCCATCTTCCAGCCACTGGCAACTTTCTATTTCAATGATATTGGTGTGTTATTTCTACATATGTGATACCACACAGTATTTGTCTTTGTCTCACTTCACTTAGCATAATGACCTCTAAGTTTATCCATGTTGTCACAAATGGCAGGAATTCCTTTTTTTTACTGATGAATAATATTCCATTCCCCACATGTACTACACTTTCCTTATGCATTCATCAATGGGCACTTGGTTTTTTTCTATAACTTGGCTATTGTGACTAATGCTGCAGTGAAGATGGGAAAGCAGATATCTCTTTAAGATATTAACTATGTTATCTTCAGATATATATCCAAAACTGGGATCACTGGATCACATGGTAGTTGAGTTTTTAATTTTTTATAGGACCTTCACACTGTTTTCCATAATGACTGTACCAATTTATAGTCCTACCAATAGTGCACTAGGGTCCCCTTTTTAGCACATCCTCTCCAACATTTGTTATCTTTTGTCTTTTTGATAGTGGCCATCCTAACAGACGTGAGGTGATATAAATTTGTGGATTTGAGTTGGATATCCCTGATGATTAACGATGTTGAGCAATTTTTTCATATATATTTTTGGCAATTTATATGTCTTCTTTAGGAAATGTTTATTCAGATCCTTTGTCTATTTTTTAATCATTTTTTGCAGTTGAGTTTTATGAGTCCCTCATATATTTTAGATATTCACCACCTATCAGATATGTGATTTGAAAATATTTTCTCACATTCCCTAGGTTGCCTTTTCATTTTTTTGATTGTTTGCTGTACAGAAGCTTTTTAATTTTATGTAGCTCCACTTGTTTATTTTAGTTGTTGTTGTCTGTGCTTTTGGTGTTATATCCAAATAAGCATTGACAAGATCAACATCAAAGAGCTTTTTTCCTGTTTTCTTCTAGGAAGTGACATCATCAAAATGATGACATTGGTCATTCCTTACTTCTGTTCACCTCATAAGAAGACCAGCTAGCACCTATCCATAGACAAAACACCAGGGTGAAAATCTCAGAACTCTGGGTTTGGGCTAAAGCATCATCCTGGACCACAGAGATCAAAAAAGACAACATTACAAGAGTAAACAGAGTGGGTACATTCTGACTGCGTCATCCCTCCCCCAGGCCAGTGCTACACCAAGAAGGTCTCCCTGGTCCTCAGTTTCTATAGTGGGAAAAAGAGAGCACAAGGTGGATATTCACCTCCTCCAATGTTGCTGGATGATTCCTAGGAAGCCCACTCAGGACTCCCATTATAAGGATTATTAGGGGAATCTGTGGGGCTCAAGAATTGGAGATGATATATAGAGAGACAAGGAGGACAGGACTTATAGCAACCAGTGCTCAGATCTTGGTGGACTGTGTTCCTGCTTGCAGTGGCACAGGAGCAGAGATTCCAGCCAGTGGTTCTGTTCATCTGCAGAGCTAATTCAATGACTCCATCTCATCAGGGAGCTTGGTTGACAGTTATTCCTGATTTCTGTCCCAAGACAATGAGCCGTGCAAGCCTTGAAGCTGGTTCTATAGCCCTCCTCGGCAGAGAAGCGAATTTTCAGCTCTACACAAATAGTGAGCGTAGCCTCTAGTCTTGCCCAACCAGGAAGCCTGCACAGAGAACCTGGCAGCTACAGAGCCCATCCTACAACTCTGCTTTGGCAGGAAGCCAAGCCAGCAGCCTATCCCAACTGTTAGATATAACTTCTAGTCCAGCATAATCAGAGAGCCAGAACAGTGCCACTGGGCAGTCTTGGAGCCCAGTCTAAGCTACCACCCAGCTGTGGAGCCCAGTTTATATCCCCACCCCACAGAAGAGCCCAACCTAAGGTCCTGCCTGATTGCTGAACACAGCCTGTGACCTTGCCTGAACAGGGAGCTGAACCAGTGACCCTGACCAATTGTAAAGCATAGCCTGTATCCTCATCCAATGAGGAAGCCTAGACAGGAACCCCGCCCAATTACAGAGGACAATGTGTAGCCCTATCCAAATGCAAGGTACAGCTGGAGGCATCTCTTGGCCAGAGAGCCCAGCCAGTAACCTTGCTCAACAGCAGAGCACAGCCTATAGCTCTGCTCAACTCTGGGGTACAGCTTGCAGCCCTGAATAATAGTAGAGCATAGTTTGAGACCCCACACAATCAGGAATGAATGCAAAGCCAAGTCCATAGCCTTGCCCAAATATAGATTCCAACCAGTGGTACAACGCTGCCAGTGAACATAGCTTATGACATCACCTGAGCAAAGGTGATTGCAAAGCTCATCTCATGGCCCCACCTGACCACAGAGCATAGCCATCAGCACCATTCAATCAGGAAGTACACCCAGTGACCCTGCTTGAACATGGAGCCCAAGCAGCAGACCCAATCAACTGTGGAGTATAGACAGCAGCATTACCCTGACTTCAGAGCACAGGAACTGGCCTTGCCCAATTAGAGAACCCTATAGCCAGTTCCATGTGCCCATGAGCCCTACCGACTGACTCATCCAGAACCCTATGCCGATGAAGTTCTTTCCTTGCCAAAACAAAACTTTAACTCTGGAAGAGGAGACCGTTTACTCAAATGCACAGATACCAATGCATGAAATCAAGGATTACAAAGAATCAAGTAAATATGACACCACCAAATAAAACTAATAAAACTTTAATAACTGATCCTAGAAAAAATTGGAGAACTAAGAACTCTCTGAAAAATAATTCAGAATAATCTACTTAAAGAAGTTCAGTGAACTGCAAGAATATATAGACAACTAAATGAAATTAGAAAATCAATGCATGAACAAAATGTGGAGTTCAAGGGGCTGGCCCCGTGGCCGAGTGGTTAAGTTTGTGCGCTCTGCAGCAGGCGGCCCAGTGTTTCGTTGGTTCGAATCCTGGGCGCGGACATGGCACTGCTCATCAAGCCACGCTGAGGCAGCGTCCCACATGCTGCAACTAGAAGGACCCACAACAAAGAATATACAACTATGTACTGGGGGGCTTTGGGGAGAAAAAGGAAAAAAATAAAATCTTTAAAAAAAAATGTGGAGTTCAATAAAGAAATATAAAGCATTTAAAAAGCCCCAGAAATCCTAGAGTTGAAGAATACAATGAACAAACTGAGGAATTCACAGGCAGCTTTAATATCAGACTCAACTGAGCAGAAGATAGCATAAGTAAACTAGAAGATAAGTCTTTTGAAACTATCCAGTCAGAGGAGGAAAAGAAAAAAGAAATGCAAAAGAATGACAAACCTATGGAACCTACTGGACATGATCAAAAGAAACAACATACACATTATTGGAACTTCAGAAGGAGAAGAGAAAGAGAAAGGGACAAAAAGTCGACTTAAATCAATAATGGCTGAAAACTTCCCAAATACGGAGAGAGAATGGACATCAGATTTATGAGACCCTAAGGACATCAAATATGTTGAAACCAGCAAGAGCTACACTGAGATACATTATAATTAAAATGTCAAAAGTCAACGAATAAGAGAGGATTTTGAAAGCAAGATAAAAGAAATTATAAACATACAAAGGATCCCCCATAACAATATAAGTGGATTTCTCAACAGAAACTTTGAAGGCCAAGAAAAGGTGTGATGATATATTCAAAATATTGAAAGAAAAATACCGTCAACCAAGAACAATATCCTCAGCAAAGCATTCCTTCAGAAATGAGTAAAAGATAAAGACTTTCCTGAGCAAACAAAACCTGAGGGATTTCATCACACCTGAACCTTCATTGCAAGAAGTATGAAAGATATTCTCCAAACTAAAATAAAAGAATGCTAATTAGTATTGTATAAATATATGAACATGAATAGCTCACTGGCAATGGTAAGTACACAGTCAAAGTAAGAATCCCTAATGTTGAAATGATAATGTGTAATTCATTTACATCTATAATTTAAATGTCTTGAAAAAATGTATAAAAATAACCATAACTACAATAACTTTACATTGAATATGCAATATAAAGAAGATTTAATAGTAACATTGATAATCTAAAATATGAGGTGGGAAGAAGTAAAAATATAACTCTTTGGTATGCTATCAAAGTTAAATTGATATCAGCTTAAAATAGGATTTTATAAATATAGGATATTTTATATAAGCTTCGTGGTAACCACAAAGGAAAAACCTGTAGCAGATGCACAAAGGATTATGATAAAGGAGTCAAAGCATACCACCAAAAAATTTCATCAAATCACAAAGAAAGACAGCAAAAGAGACAGCAAGAAACAAAGGATCTACAAAAGAATCAGAAAACAACAATCAAGGGGCCGGCCCTGTGGCCGAGTGGTTAAGTTCGCGCACTCTGCTCCAGGCAGCCCAGTGTTTCGTTGGTTTGAATCCTGGGCGTGGACATGGCACTGCTCATCGAGCCACGCTGAGGCGGTGTCCCACATGCCACAGTTAGAAGCACTGACAACTAAGAATATACAACTATGTACTGGGGAGCTTTGGGGAGAAAAAGGAAAAAATAAAATCTTTAAAAAAAAAACAACAATCAAAATAGTAGATCAAGACCTTAGCCAACAATAACTATAAATATAAATGGATTAAATACTCCAATCAAAAAACATAGAATGCCTGAGTGGAGTATAAAAACAAGATTTGTTATATGCAGCACAAAAGAGACTCACTTTATCTTTAAAGACACACATAGACTGAACGTGTAATCATGGAAAAATATATATCAAGCAACTGGTAACTAAAGAAAGCAGGGGTAGCTATACTTATTTCAGACAGATAGACTGAATGAAAAGTAATCAAGAGACAAAGAAAGCCATTATATAATGATAATGGGGGTCAAGGCATTAAGAAGATATAACTTCTGTAAATATTTATGCACCAAACATCAGAGAACCTAAATATATAAAGCAGACATTAACAGAACTAAAAGGAAAATAAGCAAAAATTGGGGATTTATTACTTCATTTTCAACAATGGAAAGATCATCCTGACAGAGAATTAATAAGGAAACAGTATATTTGAACAATGCTAGAAAATAAATGTAACTAAAATGCATATACAGAAGATTCTATCCAAGAATAGCAGAATACGTATTCTTCTCAATCACACAGAAACATTTTCTAGGATAGATCACATTAGGCTACAAAAAAGTCTCAACAAATTCAAAAGGATAAAAATAATAGCAAATTTCATTTCTGATCACAATCATATAAAACTAGAAATCTAACCATGATCTTTTTCTGACCACAATGATATAAAACTAGAAATAAAAAGAAAAATGCAGGAAAATTCACAAATACATGAAAATTAAACAACAAATACTTGTAAAACCAAGGAATTAGAGAAGAAATCAGGAGAGAAATAACAAAAAACATTTTGAGACAACAAATATGGAAACGCAACATCTCAAAAATTATAGGATGTAGCAAAAGCAGGGCTAGGAGAGAAGAATATAGTAATAAATCTCTATATTAAGAAAAAAGAAAGAACACAACTAAACAATCTAACTTTACACCTGAAAGAAAAAAACAAAACCCAAATTGACTAGAAGGAAGGAAATTATAAAGATTATAGCAAAAATAAATGAAATAGAGAATAGGAAAATAATAGAAATGATTAACAAAACTAAGAGTTGGTTCTTTCTTTGGAAGAATTAAAAAAATTGACAAAATCTTAGCTAAACTAACCAAGATAAGAGGACCCAAATAAATAAAATCATAAATGGAATAGCATACATTACAGCAGGTACCACAGAAATGCAAAGGATCATAAGAGACTACAGTAAACCACTATACTCCATCAAATGGGTCAAATTGAAAGAAATGGATAAATCCCTGGAAGCATAAAACCTAAAAAGATTAAGTCACAAAGAAATAGAAAATCTGAACAGATAAATCACAAGTAAATATAGAGTCAATAATAAAAAAAAAACCTTCTTGCACCATATTAACAAAATGAAGGATAAAAATCATACAATTATCTCAATAAATGCAGTAAAAGCATTTGACAAAATTCAGCACTCATTTATCATAAAATCTTTCAAAAAGTGAGTAGAAAGGGCATGCATCTCAACATAATCAAGGCCATATATGACAGGCCTACAGCTAATATCACACTCAATGGTGAAAAGCTGAAAGCTTTTTCTTTAACATCAGGAACAAGACAAGGATTCCCACGTTTCCCACTCTTATTCAATGTAGTATTGGAAGTCTTATCTAGAGCCATCGGGCAAGAAATGAAATAAAAGCCATCCAAATTTGGAAGGAAAAAGTAAAACTCACTACTTGCAGATGACATGATTCTATATATAGAAAATCCCAAAGAATCCACCAAAGAAAACCTGTTATAAATATATATAAAGTGAATAAAAATATAAATGAATAAAAATATAAAAATAAAATAATAAATATACATATATTTAATATATATAAAATATATAAATATTTTATATAAAATAGAAAAATAAAATAAAAATATGAAGTGAATAAAAAATTCACTAAAGTTGCAAGATACAAATTTAGTATAGAAAAATCTGTTGTGTTTCTATACACAGATAAGAAATTATCAGAAATATAAATTAAGAAAACAATCCCATTTACAAATGATCAAAAACAATAAAATATCCAGGAATAAATTTAACCAAAGAGGTAGAAGTCCTCTACACTGAAAACTATACGATATCAATGAAGAAAACTGAAGACACAAATAAATGAAAAGATATTCTGTGCTTATAGGTTGCCTGAGTTAATATTGTTAAAATGTCCATCCTTCCCAAATAAATGTAAAGATTCAGTGCAGTCCCCATCAAAATTCAAATGGCACTTTTCACAAAAAGAGAACAAACAATTCTAAAATTTGTATGGAACCACAAAAGATCCTGAATAGCCAAGGATATCTTAAGAAATATGAACAATGCTGGAGGCATCACACTCTATGATTTCAAATCTATAGTATTCAAGACAATTAAAAATCTGTAGTGATCAAGACAGTATGTTATTGGCATTAAAAAAACAAACACATAGATCAATGGAAGAGAATGGAGAGCCCATAAATAAAACCATGCATATATGGTCAACTAACTTATGACAAAGGAGCCAAAAATATACAATAGGGAAAAGACAGTCTCTTCAATTAATGTTGCTGTGAAAACTGGACAGTCACACACAAAAGAATGAAACTGGACCATTATCTTACACCATACCAGAAATTAAGTCAAAATTAATTAAAGACTTGACTGTAATACCAGAAACTGTAAACCTAGAAAAAAGCATACACAGAAAGCTACTTGATGTAGATTTTGGCAATGATCTTTTTGATCTGACACCAAAAACTAAAACAGACAAGTGGGATTATATCAAACTAAAAGGCTTCTACACAACAAAGGAAAGCATTAACAAAATGAAAATGCAACCTACAGAAAGGAAGAAAATATTTGTAAATCAGATATCTGATAAGGGGTTAATATCCAATATATATAAAAAACACACAAAACAATAGCAAAAAACATTAATCTGATTAAAATATGGGCAGAGCACCTGAATAGACATTTTTCCAAAGAACACTTACAGGTGGCCAACAGGTACATGAAAAGATGTTCAATATCATTAACAATCAGGGAAATGCAAGTCAAAACTACAATAAGATATCACCTCACTCTGGTCAGAATGGCTGTAATTAACAAGACAGGAAACAATAAGTGTTGGAGAGGGTGTGGAGAGAAGGCAACCCTCATATACTGCTGGTGGGAGTGAAAACTGGTGCAGCCACTATGGAAAAGAGTATGCAGGTTCCTCAGAAAATTAGTGATAGATCTACCATATGATCCAGCTATTCCACTGCTGAGTATTTATCCAAAGAACTTGAAAACGTAAATGCATAAAGATACATGTACCCTATCTTCATTGCAGCATTATTCACCATAGCCAAGACTTGAAAGTGACCTAGGTGCCCATTAAGGGACGAACGGATAAAGAAGATATGGTATGTATGCACAATGGATTACTACTCAGCCATAAGAAATGATGAAATCTGGCTATTTGTGACAACATGGATGGACCTTGAGGGTAATATGCTGAGTGAAACAAGTTAGAGGGAGAAAGTCAAATACCATATGATCTCACTCATAAGTAGAAGATAAAAATAACGACAAACAAACACATAGCAACAGAAATTGGATTGGTGGTTACTAGAGGGGAATGGGGGAGGGAGGAGGGTGAAAGGGGTGAATAAGCACTTGTGTGTGGTGATGGATTATAATCAGTCTTTGGGGGGCGAACATGTTGTAACCTACGCAGAAATGAAAATATATAATGATGCACACCTGAAATTTATAAAATAAACCAATGTTACCACAATAAAAAATAAAACAATGTTACACGGTTAAAAAATAATAGACAAGAAGTAGTAAGTGTTGGCCAGGATGTGTAGAAACGAGAACACTCATACACTGTTGGTGGGAATGTAAATTGGCACCGCCACTATGGAAAACAGTATAGAGGTTCCTCAGAAAATTAAAAATAGAGCTACCATTTGATCCAGCAATTCCACTTCTGGGTTTATATCCAAAGGAAATAAAATCACTCTCTTGTTTATTCGAGCATTATGTACAATAGCCAAGACATGAAAACAGCCTAAGTGTCCACTGACACATGAATGGACAAAGAAAATGTGATATATATTTATATATATATATTCAATTGAATAATATTCAATTATATATTCAATTGAATATATTCTATTCAATTATATATTGAATTATATAGTCAATATGTATTCAATTTGAAATAATTATATTATATATAATATAATATATAATATAATTGAATATTATTCAGCCACATAAAAGAAATAATTCTTGCCATTTGAGACTATATGGATAAAGCTTGAGGACATATTATGGTAAGTAAAATATGTCAGACAGAAAGACAAATATCCTATTATCTTACCCATAACTGCAAGCTAAAAACACTGAAGTTGTAGAAACAGAAAGCCGATTGTTGGTTGCCAGTGGTGAAGTGTTGGTGGCAGAAATGGGTGAAGGATATAAACTTCTACTTATTAGATGAATAATTACTGGGGATGTAATGTACAGCATGGTGACTATAGTTAATAATATGTTGTATATTTCAAAGTTGCTAAGAGTGTAGATCTTACAAGTTCCCACCATGAAACAAATAACTATAAATATGTGAGGTGATGGATGTAACTAACCAGATTACAGTAATCATTTTGTGATATATATGAATATCAAATCATTACTTTATACAACTTAAGCCTACACAATATTATATGTCAATTATATCTAAATAAAACTAAATAAAAAATGAAGGTAAAAAACCACCATTTTTAGGGAAAAAAATAGCTGGGAGTTGTCAAGGGATTTTTTTTCCCCAATGTTTTCTTCTATGATTTTATGGTTTTGTGTCTTACATTTATGTCTTTAATCTATTTTTATTTAAGTTTTGTAAGTGGTGTAAGGTGGGGTACAGTTTTATTCTTTTGCATGTAAATATCCAGTTTTCCCAACACCATTTACTGAAGAGACTATCTTTTCCCTATTGGTAGTTCTTGGCGAACTCATGAAAGATTAGTAGACCTTATATGCATGGGTTTATTTCTGGACTATCTATTCTATTCCATTGATCTATATATCTATTTTTAATTCAGTACCATAGTATTTTGATTATTATAGCTTTGTAGAGTAGTTTGAAATCAGGAAGTGTGATACTACCAACTTTCTTCTTTCTCAAAATTGCTTTGCTTATGAGGGTACATTCATGGTTCCCTATGAATTTTATGATTTTTTTTGTATTATTGTGAAAAATGTCAATGGGATTTTGGTAGGGATTGCATTTAATCTGTAGATCCCTTTCGGTAGTATGGATATTTTAACAATATTAATTCTTGCAATCCATCAGCACATAATATCTTTCTGTTTGTTTGTGCTCTCTCAGAATTTTTTTTAAATGTATAGAATAGATAGTAACACATCCTACTATTTCTTTATAAGGCTGCATGTATTATAGGAAAATGGTATACAAAATAAGTTTAGCCTTTTAAAGACTGCTTTCTTCCCTGTGTTTTTGTTGGAAGTTTGCTTATATAATGCCATACTGTTAGTAACACACTGACTTTATATCTCTACAAACATAAGTCATATTTTGTTTAAAGTAGTTAACCAAGAATGCAGTGTTCTTTTTTAATATAACATCCGCTGTTTTTCTCTAGATTTATTGAGGTATAATTGTATACCTTTAAGGTGTACAAATTAATGATTATATATATTGCAAAATGATTATCACAATAAAGTTAGTTAACACATTCATCACCTCACATAGTTACATTTTTTCCTTTTTTTATGGAGAGAACTTTTAAAATCCACTCTCTTAAAAACTTTCAAGTATACAATACAGTATTACAATATTACATCCCCAGAAATTATTAACTTTATAAATTGTAGTTTGTTTTATAGTTTTCAGTGTACAGATCTTTCTTTGTTAAATTTACTCCTAGGTATTTTATTGTTTTTTATGCTATTGTAAATGGAATCGTTTTATTTCTTTTTCAGATAGTTCATCGTCAATATATAAAAAAACAACTGTTTTTGTGTGTTGATTTTGTATCATGTAGCTTTACTGAATTTATTATGCCTAATAGATTTTTTGTCGTGCTTTTAGTGTTTTTTTTATGTATAAAATCATGTCATCTGCCAGCAGAGATTTTACTACTTCTTTTCTGATTTGGATGGTTTTAATTCTTTTTCTTCTTTAATTTTCTGGGCTAGACCTTTCAGTACTACTTGTCTTGTTGCTGATCTTTAGAGGTAAAAATATTAGTTTTTACCCTTGCGTACGATGATAACTATGTTTTTTTATATATATAGCTTTTATTTCTTTGAGATAGATACCTTCCACAGATAATTTGTGAGAGTTTTCATCGTGAAAGGATACTGTATTTTGTCAAATGCTTTCTCTACATCTATTTTGACCATTATTCTGTTATAATGATGTATCTCATTTATTGATTTGCTTATATTGAATCTTCCTTGCATCCCAGGAATAAATCCCACTTGATAATGGTGTATGATCCTTATGTTATTCTGTTCAATTAGGTGTGCTGGTATTTTTGTTAAAGACTTTTCTTTGTTTTGTTGAATATTTGTATTTATGTTTATGAAAAGCATTGGGTTGTAACTTTTTCTTGTACTGTCCTTGTCTGGCCTTGTTTCAGAGTAATGCTGACCATGTAAAATTTTTGGAAGTATTCTTCCCTCTTTAATAATTTGGATGATTTTGAGAAAGATTGGTATAAATTCTTCTTTACATGATTGGTAGATTTCACCAGTGAAGCAAACTGACCCTGGATGTTTCATTGTTGGGAGACTTTTGATTATTTCTTCAATCTCCTTACTTCTTATTGGCCTGTTCAGATTTTCTATTTCCTCATGTTCCAGTGTGTTAAATTGTATGATCTTAGGAATATATCCATTTCTTGTAGTTTATCCACTTTGTTGGAATATAGTTGTTCATAGTAGTCTTTCATTTTTCTGGTATCAGTTGCAATATCTCCTCTTACATTTATAATTTTATTTATTTGTCATCTCACTACATTTCTTAGTTAGTCTTGCTAAATAGACTAAACTAAATAGCTAAATGTTATGTTTATTGATTTTGTATAAGTTTTCAAAAGACAAACTCTTAGTTTCACTAACATTTTCTATGGTTTATCTGCTATTTTATTTATTTCTGCTGTAAATTTTGCTTTTTAAAATCTTCTTACTTTGGGCTTTATTCATTCTTCTTTTTCTAGTGCCTAGGGGTGTAAAGTTAGTTTATTTGAGATACGTATTTTTTCTTAATATAGGCAATTATGCTACAAAATTTCTTCTGATAGCTACTTTGCTGCAGCTATAAGTTTTATATGTTGTATATCCATTTTGTTTGTCTCAAGACTTTTTTTAAAATCTCTTCTAATTTCTTCTTTCACCCATTCATTTTTCAGGAGTATGCTGTTTAATTGTCATGCATTTGTGCATTTTCCAGCTTTCCTCCTGTTATTGATTTCTAATTTCAAACAACTGTGGTGAAAAAGTTGTTTGATATGATTTCAATTATCTGAAATTTAAGACTTATTTTACCTAATATATGATCTATTGGAGAATGCTTCATGTGTGCTTGAGAAGAACGTCTATTCTACTATTGCTGGATGGAATGTTTTGCATACATCTGTTAGGTCTATTTGGTGTATAATGTTGTTCAAGTTCACTGTTTCCTTATTGATTTTTTGTCTGGATGATATATTCATCATTGAAATGGAGTTTTGAAGTTCCCTACTACTGTTTGCTGTCTACTTCTGCATTCGGATCTGTTAGTAATTGCTTATTATATTTAAGTGATCTTATGTTGTATGCATACATATTTATGATTGTTATATCCTCTTTATGAATTGACCCCTTTATCATTATATAATGCCCTTCTTTGTCTTTTATTAAAGCTTTGGATCTAAAGTTTATTTTGTCTGACATAATTATAGCTACTTCTGCTATCTTTTATTTTCTGTTTTCATGGAATATATTTTTCTACCCCTGCATTTTCAGCCTGTGTGTTTTTAAAGCTGAAATAAATCTCTGGTAGGCAGTATATAATAGGGTTTTGTTTTTTATCCATTCAATCACTCTATTTTTAAATTGGAGAATTTAGTTCATTTACATTTAGAGTAGTTATTGATAGGTAGGGATTTCTTATTGCCATTTTGTTTATTGTTTTTGGTGGCTTTATTTTGCAGTTTATATGTTCCTCTCTTGCTGTCTACTCTGTGATTTGATTATTTTTCATAGTGGTATGTTTGTTTTTCTCTTAATCTTTTGTGTATATATTATAGGTTTTTCTCTGTAATTTCCATTAGGCTTACATAAAACATTTTATAGTTATAACTCTCTGTTTTCAGGGGGTAATGATTTAACTTCAATCACATATAAAAGCTCTATGTGTTTACTTTCCTCCCCATATTTTATGTTTCTGGCATTACATTTTATTTTTTATTTGTGTATCCATTAACAAAATACATAGCTTTATTTTTTAAACTTTTATCTTTTAACTTTTATGCTAGAGTTAAAAGTGATTTACACACCACCATTACAGTATTAAAGTATTGTGAACTTGAGTATATATTTACCTTTACCAGTGAATTTTATAGTTTCATACATTTTCATGTCACTAATTAGCATCCTTTTGTTTCAGCTTGAATTCCTTTTAGCATTTCGTGTAAGACAAGTTTAGTGATGATGGACTCCATCAATTTTTGTTTGTCTGAGGAAGTCTTTCTCTTTCATATCTGAATGAAAACTTTGCCAGGTAGTGTTCTTGTTTGGTAGTTTTTTTTTTTCTTTCAACACTTTGAATAAATCAATCAATTGTCTCATGGCTTGCAAGGTTTCTGCTGCAAAAGACTCTGCTAACCTTATGCTGGTTCCCTTGTACATTATCAATCGTTTTTCTCTTGCTGCTTTCAAAATTATCTTTTTCTTTAAATTTTGAAAATTTTATTATAATGTGTCTTATAAAAGTCTTCCTTGGGTTACCTGTTTTGTAACCTTTGTGCTCACATACATAGATGTCTCTCCACAGATTTGGAAAAATTTCAGGCATTATTTCTTTAAACTTTCCGCCCCTTTCTCTTAGTCTTCTCTTTCTGAGACTCTTATATGCATATATTAGCTCTTTTAATCGAGTAGCCTCAATCCTGTAGATTTTATTCATTGTTTTTCATTTTATTTCTTTCCTCTCCTCTGACTGAATAATTTCATGAGATGTGTATACCAGTTTACAGTTCTTTGTTCACCTTGATTGTGTCTGACATTGGAACTCATTATTGTATTTTTTAGTTTATTTATTGTATCCTTCATCTCCAGAATTTTTTTTTTTATGATTTCTTTCTTTTTGTTTAACTTCTCCTGTGGTTCACATGTTGTCTTCCTGCGTTCATTGATTTTTCTATTGTGATTTTTTTTTTGAATCTCACTGAGCTTTCTTAAATTAATTATTTTGAATTTTGTCTCAGATAATGTATACATCTACATTTCTTTGGAGTCAGTGACTGTAAGGTAAATGTATTCTTTTGGTGTTGTCATGCTTCTTTGCTTTTGTGTGAATTGGCTTTGTATTGATGTCTGCACATTTGAGTGAGAAATCATCTCTTCCAGCCTTTTTAGATCAAGTTCATTGAGGAAGGACTTTCACCTGCAGGCGTTTGTAAAGGTGCTGGCTGGTTGGAATGCAGCATCTCTTTTTATTGAGAGGCCACAGTAACATAGATTCAATGCAGCTCTTTCAGCTCAGGTCAACATCATCAAAGTCTGTGGAGATTCTCAGTGGCCAACCCTGTGGATGTCTGTGAAAACAGTGATGACTAGGGTTGTTGAGGTCCTTAGTGGTGAAGGCTGCTGTGATCCTCCTGTCCTCCTTTATGCCCATGGGAGATAGTTCTAGCTGAGTATATCACTTTTAATGTTGGGTCTGGTTCACTGGCATTCAGAGTGGCAGAAGAGCCTGGGCATCCAACTCAGGGGCATGAGTAACTACCATGGTGTCTGGCGTTTGGGACATAGGTGCACTTCTAGAGTGGTGGCTCCAGTATGCAAGATGAAGACGTGTAAATTGCCCATGGAACTGAGATCCAGGTCTGTGCATTTGCTGTAGTAACTTGGGCCCTAGTGAGGGTTAGGATGCAGGAGTGGCATGAGCCCAGAGATGACAGGGTACAATGGTGACTTGGGCCCAAGTGACAGGGAACAGTGGCTGCACGGCCCTAGGGATGATGATGCACAACCATGACTCTTCACTCAGGGGGCTGGGTGCAGAGAAGCAGCAACATGATCATAGCAGTGACTTAGGCCCGAAGTGGTGGGGTGCAGAGTAGCAGAAATGTTTCCCTGGTGGTGGTGGGTTGAAGCCCTCACTCAGGACTCAGGGGGACATGGGGCCACATCACACTATCTTGGCTACTGTGATGGAAGGTCAAAGTTGTAACTTAGGACCAAAGGTTCCTGGCGCACTGCAGGAACATCTTCATTCTCATAAAAGGTGAGGTAACATGTCATCCTGATCCCAGAGATCAGAGTGCAGCAGTGACTTGGGTCACTGGGGCCAGGTCTCATCATAATGACATCTCCATCTCTAGAGAAGAGATATAGTGGCAGCAATTCAGGTAGCTCCATCGTCTGGGTTCAGCATTGAGGAAGACTGTGGGGATCCTCAGTAGCAAAGGTCACAAAGGTCCACAGCAATGGCAAGGATTGCTGGGATCCTCGTGATTTTCTTTTCCCCATTGGGTGAAACTCTTCTAAAGGCATTCTACTTGGCAGCGAGCTTCTCTAGACCAGGGTATGGGGTGATGCAGATAAAATGTTTCCTATGCATATTTATGCAGCCATCCTCAGGTTTTGTGCTACAAAGTATTTCTGCTGCTTCTTCCTTGTAGTCCAGAGATTTCCCAGAACTATTTTCATTGGTTTGTCATCATTTATTGTTTTGTTGTTTTTGTGGGAGAGATAAGCATTGAGACTTCCTAATCTGTCATCATGCTGATGTCCTGTCTTGTCTAACTTTTTGCCTGGCTTGTATTGACAATAATTTTAAATTTTATGTACAAGTTTGTCTATCTATCTATCATCAATCTATCTAGCTATCCATCTATCTATCTATCTATCTATCTGTCTATTTATCTATCAATCTTATGAATAGTGCTTTCTCTGTCCTAATTAAAAGACATTCGTTAGTCTACTATCATGAAAATATTTTCCCATGTTTTCTTCTGGAAGCTATTATCTGCAGGTCTATGATAAATTTCAAATTATTTTTTTGTGTGATGTGAGGTAGAAGGTTCATGCTTATTCATTCATACATCCATTTATTCCTGCACCATTTTTAAAAGAAATGTTTTGTCTATTGAATTTCTATGGCACTTTTGTTGTTAACTTAGCCCCGATGTGTGTGGCCATATTATTAGATGCTCTATGCTTTTGCATTAATCTATTTGTATATCATTATGCAAATACCTCATTGTCTTAATCAATATGCCTTTAAATTAACTCTTAAAATCAAATAATACCAGTCATTTAAATTTATTTTTTCTTTTAGGGATTGTTTTTTCTTGTCTGTGTTCTTGGCTTACAGAATTTTGGAATAAGCTTGTCAATTGCAATTAATTTAAAAGCCTGTTAGGAACTTGATAAACGTTGCATTAATACTACATATAGATCAAGTTCAGGAGGCATGAAATCTTAACAACCTTGAGTGTTTCAGTTTAGAAATATGGTATTTTTTCCATGTATTTGGTCTTCTTTTATTTCAGCAATATATCTAGTTTTTCATAGCCATTCCAATAAGTATGTAATGGTATTTGATCATTGTTTTCATTGAATTTCCCTATGGACTAAGGATGATGAGCATATTTTCATTTGCTATTTTCCATCCATACATCCATACAGTTCTTTCTTGTCTTCTTTTTTGCATTTTATATTTTATTTACATAAATAAAATTGAATTGTCTGTTGTACAGTTCTCTGAACTTTAACACACACATAATTTTATAAAACCACCACCACAATCAAAATACAGGACCATTCCATCACATCCAAATTATGCCCTCTTGCTGTCCCTTCACAATCACATCTACCCCAACCTTCATACTGATCACGACTGGTCCATCCACTATAACTATAGTTTTGTCTTTTTAGCAATGTCAAATAAGTAGAATCATAGTCTATATAACTTTTTGAGGTTTTGTTTTTTCAATCAGCATAACACCTTTAATATTTGTTCAATTTTTATTTGTGTATCAATAGTTCATTGCTTTTTGTTGCAGAGTAGTATTCCATTATATGGATATGTCACGGTTTGTTTGCCATTCACCTATAGAAGGACATCTGGGTTGTTCCTAATTTGGAGCTATTATGAATAAAGCTTTTATAAATATTTACATACAGGCTTTTGACAAAATATGTTTTTATGTCTATTGAGTAGATATAAGAGGAAAGAGATTTCTGGGTCACATGATAAGTGCAAGTTTAATTTTAAAACAAACTACCAAACTGTTTCATATAGCAGTTGTACCATTAGGCTTTCAACCTGAAATGCAGAAGAGTTCCAGTTGCCCTTCATCCTGATGAGCCCTTGATATTGTAACTATGCTGTCATTTTTTTTATTCTAGCCATTCCAACAGGTGTTTAATGGTATCTGATCATTGTTTTTGTTGAAATTCCCTAATTACCAAGGAAGATGAATGTATTTTCATTTGTTTTTTTCCATGCATACATATTCTTAGCTAAAGTGTCTGTTCAAATATTTTGCCCATTTTTTTATAAAAATAACTTTCAAATAATTTTAGACACAGAAAGTTACAAGAATAATACATCCTCTCAGTTATTGGAAAGAAAACTGGCATGGTTTTTAGAGGATTCCAGCAGACTTCTGGGTCTGACAATTGGGATAAATAGAATACTCTTCTTTGGATAATTAGGATGGACTATCTTTTTAGACTGGCCTGAAAAAAATCTGCCAAAGGATATAATGAAAAAATTGTTTTGCAAGGATTAGTGCCTACCATTTAGAATGGTATTTAACATAATCTTGAAAATTAAACAGAATTTGTGTACATTTTCTCTGGTGATTTCATTAATTTTTTAGCCTGGCCACATCCTAGATGCCATTTATGCCTAGGAATGTCTTAATAGAGTATCATATCTCAAAGACTGCTTCAATAATTTTTCCTGATTTAAAGATTGCATCTTATTTACAAATATTGATAAATCATTTTCTATTTAAAAGTTCCATTTGACATTTTGAAAATAATAACCAAACTTAGAACATTAAATGGTTTCATAATATAAGAATAGAAATAGAAACAATAGTAATAGGTTTATGGTTTCCTACCATTAAGGAAATATATTAGCAATTGTTCATGATGAGTGTAAGGAAGATTAGTCTGAACAGTGATTAAAACATAAATATTTCTAATTTCTTGGTCTAATTTTGTTGTATATATTCTGCATTGGTATTTCTGGTTAGCCAAGTGGTTGCTCTGGGGTTGTTGACCTTAATTTTGCCCCATCTGGAAACCAAATAAAATTGGAAGCCTCAAAATAGTATGTGATAGACAGAGATTCTGTTTGTTTGTTTGTTTCTTTGTTTGTTTAGAAACCCTACTTTTTAGAGATTTCTGTCTATGAAAATCAGTAAATATACATATATAAATTCCTGTAACACAATGCCAGGAACAATCTGCATTTAGGAAATCCAGCTGCTATTTGGAAGGCATCATGTTCTATTGGGAAAAGAAGTGACCCTGAATTCAAAGATCTTGGTCTATTCTGGCTTAATTACTCCTCTGAAGTGTGACTTGGGTATGTCTTTCAGTATCTAAGTTAAAAATTTCTCACTGATAAGATGACCACGAAATGTCTTTTCAGTCTACCTCATAGGAGAATTGTGTGGATAAAATGACAATGGGTATAAAATATATTCTAAACCACAAAATATTGAGTACATGTAAATACTAAAGGAACTTCTACTATTCCTATTATTCTCTAGATCTGGGTAGAAGTCTAGAGATTAGCATTTGTGAAAACATCTGGTAAACACCATGGTATGCACTGGGTATCAGAAAAGAGTTAGCTAAGTCTGAAAGTGAACATGATTGCCTTTTCTTGGATTTTTTTTTTTTTTGCTTTCAAATGGAAGCAGGACTGTCTTCTTTACTTAGATTGAGTGTGAGTTTGCAAGTGTTCAGTCAAATCTACTCAAATAAATGGAGAGAAAATTCAGGAATATCCAGGATTCTTTGATATTAATGTTATTCTAGTATGCCCAGGGACAGGCTATTAGGTACTTATGTGGTGTGCCTTAAAGTGACTTTGCCTCCAAAGTTTATCTATTGACTGGTATGCTACTAAACTTAGAGACATGATTTTCAGATATCCATTCACTTATTATAATAGCTATTTCTTGGATATCAAAGAATTTCCAAGATTTGTAGTCAGCATTTGGGTGATAGTGATAAAGAAGACTTAGTCCCTCCCTCAAGTAATTCCACATAGTGATGAAAAAAATAAATGCAAATCTTTACAATATAATATATTAAGGTAGGAATTTTCATATTTTAGGATACATTAGAATCCCCTGGAGGGCTTTTTCAAACACACAGTTTCTAATTCAGTAGGTCTGGGATGTTGCCTGAGAATTTGCATTTCTAACAAATTTCCAGGTAATGCTGATCATGCTGGTCCAGAGATCATACTTTGAGAATGACTCCTCTAAGAGATATGTGTCTAAGGTAAAGGAAACTCACTTTGCCTATCTGAGGGAGTTGACATTAGGTGTTGAGGCATGAATTGGATTAAAAAATGATTGCATGGAGGTGAGGTAGTCCAGCACCTGGAAATATCATGTAAAAAACCTAGAAGCAAGAATGAATCAAGACATATGTCAGCATGAATGCAGCAGATTATAAAGGAAAAGATTTGAATGGCAAGAATAAAGCTGGAAGTCTTGGGATCAGATTATTAAGGATGAATATAACATGCTATGGAAATTAGAAATTATTTTGAGGGCAGTAGGTTGTAAACAGCTAAGTGGCATGGCTAGATTTTAATTTGAGAAAAGTCACACTAACAGAAGTATGATGAGCAAATTGAAGTGTCACTATATTGATGATAGGCAAAGCATTAAGGAGAGAAGGTGATATATAATGATAATCCAGTTAAAACAATGACATGAAAGATAAAGAAGAATGCACTGATGTGAGAGGGTATAAGGGTTTTATTTTCATTTTTAGGGGAATGGAAAAAGGTGAGGAATTCAGTTTTGAACTTGTGTTTTAGTGTCAAAAGGAGATGTCCTGTAAGCTCTTGGGTATAAATATGTAGAGTTTAGAAAATAAGTCCTTGTTACAGATACATATGGAGAATCAAGATACTGGTGTTAATAGAAGTTATAAGAGTAAATGAGTTTATAATACAATAAGAGTATGAGACTTTAACACCTCACTCACATAAATGGACAGATCATCTAAACAAAATGGCAATAAGGAAACATTGGACTTAAATGACACATTAGACCAGATGGACTTAACAGATATATACAGAACATTCCATCCAAAAGCCACAGGCTACAGATCCTTTTCAAATGCACATGTAACATTCTCAAAGAGAGATCATGTATCAGGCAACAAAACAAGTCTCAATAAATTTAAGAAAATTGAAATAATACCAAGCATGTTTCCTGACCACAACAGAATGAAGCTAGAAATCAACAAGAAGAAAGCAGGAAAAGTCACAAATATGTGGAGATTAAACAGAATGCTATTAGACAACTATTGGATCAATGAACACATCAAAGGAGAAATCAGAAAATATCTGGAGACCGGTGAAAATGAAAATATGAAATAGCAAAATTTATGTAATACAGCAAAAGTGGCACTAATAAAGAAGGTTATAGCAATAAAGGCCTACTTAATAACAACAAGAAAAACCCAAATAAACAATATAACAATAAATATAAAGGGACTGGAAAAAGAATAACAAATGAACCCAAAATCAGTAGAAGGAAAAAGTAATAAAAATCAGGGCAGAAATAAATGAAATAGAGACTAAAAAGACAATAGAAAAGATCAATGAAACTAAGAGCTAGTTGTTTGAAAAGATAAACAAAATTGACAAAACTTTAGATAGACTCACCAATAAAAAAAGAATGATGACTAAAATAAAGACAGACATGAAAGAGGAGAAATTACAATGGATACTACAAAAATAAAAGGATTATAAGAGAATATTATCGAAAGCTAAATGCCAATGTATTGGATAATCTAGAAGAAATGGATAAATTCTTAGAATTACATATTTTCTAAAACTGAATCAAGAAGGAATACAGAATCTGAATAGACAAATCACTAGTAAGGAGATCAAACCAGCAACCCAAAGACTCCCATAAAACAAAAATCCAGGACCAGACAGCTTCCTCAGTGAATGCTACCAAACAAAGAAGATCTAATATCTGACCTTCTCAAACTCTTCCAAAAAGTTTAAAAAGAGTGGATGCTTCCTAACTCATTCTACAAGGACAACATTACCCAGATATCAAAACCAGGCAAGTACAACACACAGAAAAAAAATTACAGTCCAATATCACTGGTGAACATAGATGCAAAAATCTTCAAGAATATGTTAGCAAATGAAATACAAAAATACATTGAAAAGATCATACACCATGATCAAGTGGAATTTATTTCAGGGATGCAAGGATGGTTCAACATCTGTAAATTAATCAAGTTATACCACATTAACAAAATGAAGAATAAAAATTACATGATCTCCATACTGCTTTCCGTAATGATTGTATAAGTTTACATTTCCACCAGCAGTGTATGAGCATTCCCTTTGCTCCACATCCTCTCCCACACTTGTAATTTTTTGTCCTCTCAATTACATACATTCTGATGAGTAAAAGGTGATATCTTATTGTAATTTTGATTTGCATTTCTCTAATAATTAGTGATGTTGACCACCTTTTCATGTACCTGTTGGTCATTTACATATCTTCTTTGGAAAAATGTCTGTTCATATCCTCTGCACATTTTTTGATTGGGTTGTTAATTTTTTTGTTGTTGAATTTTATAAGTTCTTTATATATTTTGGAAATTAACTCCTTATGAGTCATATGATTTGCAAAAATTCTGTCCCAGTTAGTGGGTTATATTTTCCTTTTGTTGATGGTTTCCTTTGCCGTGCAGAAGTTTTTCAGTCTGATGTAGTCCCATTTGTTTATTTTTTCTTTGTTTCCCTTGCCTGAGTGGACATGGTATTTGAAAAGATACTGCTATGACTGGTGTCAAAGGATGTACTGCCTATGTTTTCTTCTAGGAATTTTATGCTTCCAGGCCTTACATTCAAGTCTTTTGATTTAATTTTGATTTACATTTTAATTTAATTTTTGTGAATGGTGTAGAAAAGCAGTATGGAGATTTCTCAAGAAATTAAAAACAGAAATACTATTTCATCCAGATATTGCACTACTGGGTATTTATCAAAAGAACATAAATTCACTAATTCAAAAAGATATATGCACTCCTATGTTCATTGCAGCATTATTCACAGTAGCCAAAAGTGGAAGCAACACAAGTGCCCATTAACAGAAGAATGTATAGAAAAGATGTGGTATATATATGCATGGAATTCTCCTTGGCCCTACAAAAAGACAACATGGATGGACCTTGAGGGCATTATGCCAAATGAAACAAGTCAGACAGAGAAAGATAAATATTGCGTAATTTCACTCATATGTGGAAGATAAGCAAACAAACATAGATAAAGATAAAAGATTGATTGTTACCAGAGGGGTAGGAGGTGGGGAGAGGGCAAAAGGACTAAAGTGGCACATATTTATGGTGGCAGATAAAAACTAGACTATTGGTGGTGAACATGATGTAGTCTTCATAGAAACTGAATTATAATAATGTAAACCTAAGAAGTACACAATTTTAGAAGCCAATATGACCTCAATAAAATAATTTTTAAAAATTAAAAAAATTCACATCATCATCTCAATAGATGCAGCAAAAGCATTTGACAGGGCACAACATCCATTTATGAAAAAAAAAAAGAGCCTCTCAATAAAATGGGTATAGAAGGAAAGGCCAAACTTGACAAACTCACAGCTAACATACTCAATGGTGAAAAACTGAAAACTATCTTTCTAACAACAGGAACAAGACAAGGATACTCACTTTCACTACTCTTATTTAACATAATATTAGAAGTTCCAGCCTGAACAATTAGGCAAAAAAAAGGAAAGAAAAGGGATCCAAATTGGAAAGAAGTAAAACTGTCAATATTTGCAGATGACATGACTCTATATATAGAAAACTCTAAAGAATCCATCAAAGAACTTATAAATATTAAATAAATACAGAATTTCAGGGTATAAAATCAACATACAAAAATCACTTGCATTTCTATAGACTAACAAAGGAATAGCAGAAAGAGAAATCAAGAAGTAAATCCCATTGGCAAGTGCAGGAAAAAGAATAATTCATTAGGAATGAATTTAAGCAAAGAGGTGAAAGACCTGTATGCTGAAAACTATAAAATATTGTTGAAGGAATTCCGAGAAGACACAAAGAAACGGAAATATATTCCGTACTTGTGGATTGAAAGAATTAGCATGCTGAAAATGTCCATACTTCCTTAAGCAATCTACACATTCAGTGAAATTTTTATCAAAGTCCCAAAGACATTTTTCATGGAAGTAGTACAAAAAATCCTAAAATTTATATGGAAAAACAAAAGGTCACACCTACAACTGGAATATATGACTCTGTACTGGGGCATTGAGGAGAATAAAAAAGGAAAAAAAGTGGAAGATTGGCAACAGATGTTATCTCAGGGTCAATCTTCCTCACCAAAAAGCATACTTAGTAAAAATAAAGAAGAGAGGAGACTCCATGTTAAAATCATCTGAGGAGATTTTATAAAGTACGGATGCCAAATCTCTATTTAAGATATTCTAATTCAACAAGTTTATGGTGGGAGTGCAGATTGACAGTATTTATTCAAAACTCATGAAGCTAATGTGCCATTAAGGTGCATAAACTAATATGAAGATGAAAGAGAAATGAATGGAGTGGAAGGGGAGGGAAGGGAAGAGAAGAGAAGTCAATGATAGAACGTTAGGGAACACAGATATTTAAGGAATATGCAGAGATATATCCACCTCACATGTGGTGGTGATAACATTAATAAAGCAGAGCAACACTGTTTCCATTGGGATAATAGGAAAGGAAGAAAAATGGATATAGATAAAGAGAATTTTGGACAAAAAGAGGAAGGTGAGGGAGTTGCTGCTTACTGGCTTATATTTTCTTAATAAAGTAGGCAGGACTTTTACTTAGGAGTGGGAGGTGATATTGTATGGCTGGAGATTTGAAGAGACTGCAAAGTTTTGGAATATCCACTATGCGGAATGTGAAGCTGCTAAATTTGATGGTATTGGATAGTTTCCAGTATTGCTAAAAACCCATTTGAGGGTGAAAACTAAATTTGTTACGGAATATATCTGTGTAGTTTTAAAAATATTTATCCAGTTATCTTCAGCAGCCAGAATACAGAAGTAAGGAAAGAAGTCATTAGATTGATCTAAAGCTAGAAAGACAAAGGTGCAAGATAGTTGAGGTATTAACAAACAGAGAGTAAAAGTGATATCCAAACTGTGTGGCTGTGCATCATTGTGGTAAGTGACATGAGTTTAGTGTGTACATAAACTTAATTCTTTAAAGTAAATTAATCTGGGCCGGCCTGGTGGTGCAGCAGTTAAGTTCTCACGTTCCACTTCGGCTGCCCACGGTTCACTGATTTGGATCCCGGGTGCAGACATGGCACCACTTGGCAAAAGCCATGCTGTGGTAGCCATCCCATATATAAAGTAGAGGAAGATGGGCATGGATGTTAGCTCAGGACCAGTCTTCCTCAGCAAAAAGAGGAGGATTTGCAGCAGATGTTAGCTCAGGACTAATCTTCCTCAAAAAAAAAAATGGCAATATATTTTTGCTTTTGTTTTCTTAGCTTTCGGAATCAAGTCCAAAAATTCATCAAGATCCATGTTCTGTGTTTTCTTCTAGAAGTTTCATACCTTACTCTCCCGTCTTTAATTTGTTTTGAGTTAATTTTTCTGTATGGTGTAAGATAGTGGTCTAGTTTTATTCTTCTGTATGTGGCTGTTCAATTTTCCAGCATTATTTATTGAAGAGACTGTCCTTTCCCCATTGTATATTCCTTGCTCCTTTATCATAAGTTAACAGAAAATGTATGTGTAGGTTTATTTCTGGGCCCTTTACTCTGTTCGATTGATCTATATGTCTGTTTTTATGCTTATATCATATTGTTTTGATTTATATAGCTTTGCAATGAAATTTGAAATCAGGGAACTTGGATGCTTCCAGATTTGTTCTTTCTCAAGATTGCTTTGGCTATTCAGGGTCTTTTCTGAATTCATACAAATTTTAGGATTATTTGTTCCATTTCTGTTAAAAGTTCCATTGGAACTTTTGATAGAGATTGCCTTGATTCTATATATTGCGTTGGGTAATACAGATATTTTAACAATATAAATTCTTGTAATCTATGAGCACTGAATATCTTTTCATTTCTTTATGGCTTCTTCAATTTCTTTCATCAATGACTTACTGTTTTTAATATACAGGTCTTTCACCTCCTTGGTTAAATTTATTTTTATGTATTTTATCATTTTTGTTGCAATCATAAGTAGGATTGTTTTCTTAATTTCTTTTTTTCTGGTAGTTTGTTGTTAGAGTATAGAAATGCAACAGACTTTTGCATATTGATTTTTTACCTTGCCAATTTACAGAATTTCTTTATTAATTCTAACAGCTTTATGGTGGAGTCTGTAGGGTTTTTTACATATAAAATTATGTCGTCCTCAAATAGACAATTTTACTTCTTCCTTTCAAATTTGGATGCCTTTTATTTCTTTGTCTTGCCTCATTGTTCTGATGAGGATTTCCAATTCAACTTGGTTTGCTAATATTTTGTTGAGATTTTTTGCGTCTATGTTCATCAGGAATGCTGTCATGGAAATTTCTTTTTTTGTGGTGTCCTTGTCCGGTTTGGTATCAGGGTAATGCTGCCCTCATAAAATGAGTTTAGATGCATTCTTTTCTTTTCCTTTTTTTGGAATAATTTGAGGAGGGGAGGTATTAAATATTCTTTGAAAGTTAGAATTCACTTGTGAAGCTGTCTAGTCCTGGATCTTTGTTTGTTGGGAGTTTTTGATTACTGATTCAATCTTCTTACTAGTAATCAATCTTTCAGGTTTTTGGATTCTTTCTGATTCAATATGAAAAGATTGTATGATTCTAAGAATGTATCTGTTTGTTCTAGGTTGTCCAATTTGTTGGTGTATAAAGCTCATAGTACTCTCTTATGATTCTTTGTATTCCTGCAGTATCTTTGTATTGCTGAGTATGTGGAGAAAAGGGGACCTTCAGGTACTGTTGGTGGGAATCTAAACTGGTGCAGCTACTATGGAAAGTAGTATGGAGATCTCTCAAAAAATTAAAAATGCAACTACCATATGATCCAGGAATTCCACTTCTGAGTATTTATCCAAAGGAAACAAAACCACTAATTCAAAAACATATGCACCACTATATTCTCTGCAGCAATGTTTATAATAGCCAAGATATGAAAATAACCTAAGGTTCTATTGATGGGTGAATGGATAAAGAAGATGTGGTGTATATATGCACAATGGAATACTACTCAGCCATAAAAAGAATGAAATCTTGTCATTGTGACAACCAATATAGACCTTAAGGAAATTATTCTAAGTAAAATCACTCAGAAAGAGAAAGACAAATACCATATATTTTCACATATATGTGGAATCAAAAAAGCAAAATAAATGAACAAACAAAACAAAAATTGTAGAGAGAGCTAACACAATGGTGTTTGCCAGAGGGGAGAGGGTTTGGGGAATGGGCAAAATGGGTGAAGGGAGTCAAGAAGTACAGACTTCCAGCTATAGAATACATAAGTGATGAAAATGTAAAGTCAAAAAGTAAAACTAAGTAAAAATAGGTTTATCTTATATTAAACTAAATTTGAAAAAAACATAGAAAAATCATTATAAGGAAATATAGGTTTGTAATCTGTTATCATGGAGAAAAACTTTAAATAGTATAATTTTATGTTTTATATATATGCAATTTTTCACAATTTATTTTAAAGTTAAGATATATACATAAGAGGATTATCTCAGTTTATGCTTTAAACACAAACATAAACTCACACACAAATAACTAGTTTGATTAGATTTAAATATTTATATATCTGAACAAAATTGGAAAATCTTAAATTAAAGGTTAATAATGGTTGCCCAACACAGTGGAGTTTTAGACTATTTGTATTAGATTCTTTTTGTCTAATAATAAAGAAAAAAATTCTTTATTTAGTATTAGAAAATGATTATGTTGTGCAATATATTTTCTATTGAGGCAACATTGCTTTATAATGTTATATAAATTTCAGGTGCATGTCATTAAACTTCAATTTCTGTAAAGACTACATCGTGTTCACCACCCAAAGTCTAATTGAAATCTGTCACCATACCCATGTGCTCTTTCACCCCCTTCACTCCTCTCCCTCTTCCCTTCCCGTTTGGTTACCACCGATGTATTCTCTGTGTGTACGTGTTTGTTGTTGTTGTTTTATCTTCCACATATGAGTGAAATAATACAATATTTGGCATTCTCCATCTGCTTTATTTCCCTTAGAATAATTCACTCAAAGTCCGTCCATATTGTAGCAAATGGCAAGATTGCATCTATTTTATGGCTGAGTAGTATTCCATTGTGTGTATGTGTATATATATATATATACACATATATTTACATATATATACACACATACCATATTTTCTTTATCCAGTCATGTTTTTATGGGTACTTAGGTTGTTTCCAAGTCATGGCTATTGTGAATAACATAGCAATGAGCATAGTGGTGCATATATCTTTTCAAATTAGCGTTTTCATCTTCTTTGGGTAAATATTCTGATGTGGAATTGCTGGATCGTATCATAGTTCTACTCAATTTTTTGTGGAATTACCATACTGTTTTCCATAGTGGCTGCACCAGTTTACATTTTCACCATCAGTGTAAGACAGTTCCCTTTTCTCCATATCCTCTCAAACCCTTCTTATTTCTTGTCTTTTAATAATAGGCAGTCTGATGGATGCAAGGTGATATCTCATTGTAGTCTTGATTTCACTTCCATAATAATTAGTGTTGTCAAACACCTTTTCATGTGGCTGTTGGCCATCTGTATATCTTCTTTGAAAAAACATCTGTTCAGATCCTCTGCCCATTTTTTAATTGAGTTGTTTGGGTCTTTGTTGTTGAGTTGTATGGGTCCTTTATATATTTTGGATATTAACCTCATATCAGATATATGCTTTGCAAGTATCTTCTACACATTTTTAGGTTGAATTTTCCTTTTGATTATGTTTTTTTTTTTGCTGTGCAGAAGTTTTTAGTTTCATATAGTGTCCCATTTGTTTACTTTTTCTTTTGTTTCCCTTGAGTGGGGAAACACACAAAAATATACTACTAAGGCTGATGTCAAAGAGCATACTACCTATGTTTTCTTCTAGGAGTTCTATGGTTTCAGATCTTACATTAAATCCTTTTATCCATTTTGAGTTACTTTTTATGGTGTAAGAAAATAGTTTACGTTTATTATTTTATATGTGGCTGTTCAGTTTTCCTAGTACCATTTATTGAAGATATTTTCCTTTTTCTCCATTGTATGCTTTTGGCTCCCTTGTCAAAAATTAGCTGTCTATAGATGTGTGGGTTTATTTTTGGACTATTGATTCTTTTCCATCGATCTGTCCATCTGTTTTTCTGCCAGTACCATGCTGTTTTTATTACTATAGCTTTGTAGTATATTTAGAAATCAGGTAGTGTGATATCTCCAGGTTTGTTCATTTTTCTCAGGATTCTTTTTGGCTACTTGGAGTCTTTTGTTGTTCCATACAAATTATAGAATTCTTAGTTCTATTTCTGTGAAAAATGTCATTGGGACTTTGATAGGGATTGCATTGAATCTGTAGATTCCTTTAAGAAATATGGACATTTTAACAATGTTAATCCTTCTAACCCTTGATCACAGAATATCTTTCCATTTTTTATGTCTTCTTGGATTTCTTTCAACAATGTTTTATAGTTTTCAGTGTACCAGTCTTTCATCTCTTTGTTAAATTTATACCTAAGTATTTTATTCTTTTTGCTACAGTTGTAAATTGGATTGTATTCTTTATTTTCCTTTCTGCTATTCTGTTGTTATTGTATAGAAACACAACAGATTTTGGTATAGTGATTTTGTAACCTGCATTTATTGCATGTGTTTATTGTTTTTTTGGTGGATTCATTAGGGTTTTATCTATGTAAGATCATATTATCTGCCAATAGGCACAGTTTTACTTCTTCCTTTCCAATTTGGATTATTATTATTATTATTTTTTTGCCTGATTGCTCTGGCTAGGACTTCCAATACTATGTTAAATAGAAGTGGCAAAAGTGAGCATCTTTGTCTTGTTCCTGTTCTTGGAGGGATAGCTTTCAGTTTTTCGTTGTTGAGTATGATGTTAGCTGTGGGTTTGTCATATATGACCTTTATTATGTTAAGATACTTTTCTTTCATTCCCAGTTTATAGAGAATTTTTATCATAACTGGATGTTGGATCTTGTGAAATTCTTTCTGTGCATCTATTGAGATGATCATGTGATTTTTCTTCATTTGTTAATGTGGTGTATCACGTTGATTGGATGTTAAAGCATCCTTGCATCCCTGGAATAAATCTCACAATCATGTTTTATGATCATTTTAATTATAGTTGTATTCAATTTGATAATATTTTACCGAGGATTTTTGCATCTATGTCCATCATCTTGGTTCAGTTTTGAAAGGTTCTGTGATTCTAATGATTTATCCATTTCTTCTAGATTATCCAATTTATTGGTGACAACTTTTCATAAGATTCTCTTATAACCCTTTGTATTTCTGTGGTGTCTGTTGTAATTGCTCCTCTTTCACTTCTGATTTTATTTATTTAAGCCTTCTCTCTTTTTTCTTGGTGAGTTACATCTTATATTCTAGTGTTTGCTACCTGTTCCATTATCTCCTGTTAACCTCGGCATTTCAACACTTGGTCAATGTTTTCCCCTTGTTGACTGTGTTTGGAAATTTTTCTGCCTACCTTATGTTATCTCCAATTCATACTAATCACACAACTCCACTCTTTGTCCATCAGTGGAATCTGTTTATCTCCTCGTAGTGCTCTTCTTAGTGGTTCTCATCTCATATCTCTGATCATCATGTCATTGAAAAATACATCTCCCTTCACTCACTCTACCAACATATCACATAAAGTACAATATCCTGAAAGTCACAGAGATACTCACTCTTTTATTCAACAAACCCTTTCAGTGCATACTTTTTTTTCAGGCACTCTAACAGGCTAAGCATGTGGTAAAATTGTAAGAAATATTGACCTCTGCTTTCCTGGGATTTTTAGCCAAAGCCAAGAGACATACGTTAATTAAATTACCAAAGAAATCTGTATATAATTCAATAGCTATGATCTCATCACGAGGAAGAGTTTCACGGTGCTAAAAATCATATAACAGAAAGAAATGATACTGACTTTTAGAGCCAATGTTACCCTGAGGAAGTGATGATAGTTAAACTAAGGTATAAAAGACATATGGCTGTTTCCAAGTCTTGACTACTGTGAATAAAGCTACAATGAACATAGGGGTGCAAATATTTTTATGCATTTGTGTTTTCATGTTCTTTGGATAAATATCCAGAAGTGGAATAGCTGGATCATATCATAGTTCTATTCTTAATTTTTTGAGGAATATCCACACTGTTTTCCATACTGGCTGCATCAGTTTACATTCCCACCAGCAGTATATGGTGGTTCCCTTTTCTCCAAGAAATTAAAAAAAATAAAATATAAAGGATATGTGGAAGTTAACTTGATGAAGGGATGAGAGAATAACGTTTAAGTCTGTATCACCAGGATGTTTCAAGATTCTGTGATGGGAAGAATTAAACTTTGATATGCAGTCATGACAAGAAAATGGCAGATGATGGGGTGTGACAGTGTGCTAAAACGCTATTGGAGAAGTAGGAAAGGGCTAAACATTAGAGAATCTTATAGATTAATTCAGGTGTTGTTTATGAGAAGAGTTTTGTTTCTTTTAGGATGTATGGATCAAAGAGGCTGTACTCTAATAACAAGGCAAAACAGGTAACTTACAAAATCATAACTTATATTGGGTCCACCAGAGAGATGAAGTCTCAAGGCAATCAATTAAACAGAATTTGGAAGAATGGCAGGTGCTTCTGAAGAGACAGCATACATAGACTGTTTCACCTTTGGCCGAGCATGGGAAGGAGTTGGCTACCAAAATAGTAGATACAAATAAATTAGCTAAAGTTGTAATAAATCCTTAAAGAATGAGTTGATTTATATATCAGTTTATAATAACTAGGAACACTAGAGACAACAGAAATTTATACTCAAGCCTTTTTCCACAGGTACTGATCAAGTTCTCAGGAGAAAACTTGGGGCAGGGCTGGATACCAAAGAACATTTCCCTCAGTAGCACACTGGTACCAAACTTTGCACACCTATCTGGACATTTTTCTTATATAAAGCCAAAAACTTAAGCTTATAGAGGAGAAACAGAAAATCCTTCCTCTTTGCTCTAGTGATCAGGCAGAGTTCCACTGTTTCTTGAGAAGAGTTAAAAGTAAAAGCTATCTGTCTCTTGGGAAAAATTAAAAATTATACTCCTCTCAGGACAAATGTTAAAGTCCATTGCTTCTTGTGGCGGGGAGAAGCAAAAATTTTCTGCCTTGGGGGAAGTGCAGAAAAAAACCCTTGGCCTACGATCCTATATCAATACAAAGCAGGTACCTGATAACGCTGGTGGAGATTCAGGAAATTTTCTCCTGACCAAAGCCCAACACAGAAACAAGGCAGAGTCGAACTGGCATGTGACTAGAAGCAGAACACTAAGAAAGCCCAATCCCAAGTCCAAGGCACAAAGGATGTGCATAAAATTTAAGCTAAAGAAGGAGAAACAAGGATGCCCTCTGCCTACACTATAAAGCTCACACTGAATAACAAAGGTGACAGCCCACTGCTGGGGCTATTTGAGAGCATTGTCAAGAGAGATCCTCCTGTAGCACAGGAATGCAAGCACTGCTGGAAGCTGAAGGTAGAGTAAGAACACAGGGAAAATTCTTCAAGGTTAAGGTCCACACACTAAGTACAGATTAACAGCAGACCACTGCTAGAGGAATTTGAAGCTTGTTTTTCACTGAAGGTAGGAGCTGCAAAAATAAAATCCAAATTGAATTCATCTCCTGACTAGATTGACTCAATCCTCCACCCCACAATTGGCCTAATATAAGAAAAACCAGATCCATTTCTGCGCATAAATACCATTTACATATGGCTCTATTTCTCTTCTATAAAACAAAGTTTGTATTCAATAAAAAATTGTGGGATATATAAAATAACAAGAAAAGAAACATTTTCGAGATATAACCAACTGACACAAATACACTAAAGAATGAACCGCGAATTGGAATAATTAGAGAGGAAATTACAATTATTAAATGATCAAATAGTGAAGACAAACAACATGCATGAAAAGATGGAACAATTCAGCAAAGGAATGATATATAATTATATTAAGATATAAAAATGCTAAAAGTAAAACCCAATGCTAAAGAAAAATACTGAGCATAGTTGTAAAAAAACATCCAGGTATATAATGCAAATTAATTACCATGAAACACAAAGAGACAAAAGTGAAACAATGCAAGGGTTCTTTAAAACATTAAATGTAGAATTATCATATACTACTTCATACCTACTAGAATGGCTATACCAAAAAAAAAACACCAAGTTTTGATAAGGATATGGAGAAATTGCAACCCTTATACATTGCTCATGAGAATGAAAAAGATGCAGTGCTGTAGAAAAGCATTTGTTAAAAGTACCTCAAAATGTTAAATAGAATTACTATATGACTAAGATATTCCACTTTTAGATCTATACTACAAAAAACTTTTTTTATTTTATAAATTTTTAAGTATAATTGGCATACAATATCATAGTAGTTTTGTTAGTGCTGCCTAAATAGCTAACATAAATACAGCCAATGGTTAACATAGGCTAGTATAAGGGAAGCCATTTTATAGAGGGTAACTATATTGGGACTATAACAAGACACATTTTTTTCCTTATTAGCAATGCTGTAGTTTGCATGTAGCTTAGAGAAGTATACATCTGCTTGCTCTGCTATTTTTGTAGCCTTGGCTTATACAATGACCTCCCTATTCTGATAAGGCAATAACGTTGTTCTTTCAGCATTTCCAGGGATGTAACAACCTTAGGGAAAAAACCTTTCCTGATATCCATCACTGATGAAGAGAGAAAGGGATACTCTGTAGTCTCAAGGACTACAATTCCAGATGGTCAACATCCTGAGACCCCACCATTTTCAGCCCATTTGCCTTATAAAACTGCTTCAAAATATTGTAGGTTTTTTTTTTTAATATTTTACCTTTCCTTTTTCTCCCAAAGTCCCCCGGGACATAGTTGTGTATTTTTAGTTGTGGGTCCTTCTAGTTGTGGCATGTGGGATGCCGCCTCAGCATGGCCTGACGAGCAGTGCCATGTCCGTGCCCAGGATTCAAACATGCGAAACTCTGGGCCACCTGAAGCAGAGCACACGAACTCAACCACTCAGCCATGGGGCCAGCCCCAAAATATTGTAGTTTTAAGGTGATTCTTTAGGACACAAGTCCACCATCTTTTCCCTTGCTGGCAAGCTGTAATGAAAAGACCCTTTCTCTCTTACCACCTTGCCTCCTGACTGTTGGCTTGTCTTGAAGCGAGTGGAAGCCTCCCCTTGCCAGTTACAGTTTCAGGTGTACATCATAGTGATATGACATTTATACACATTATAAAATGATCATCATAATAAGTCTAGTTACTATCTGTCACCATAAAAAGTTACTACTGCTATCAAATAAAGAAATTGTCCTTGATGTATCCAATCACATTACATACTATAGAAACAACCAGGTTTGGGTGCCAATTGAGAAAATATTTAGTAAGCATTTATTCTGTACCAGTACCTCCTTTTTTTGACGACAAAAAGGTGAATAAACCCTAACTCATGACCCTAAAAAAAAATCTGAAAAGAGGCAAACAAATACTTGTACATGAATCTTCATAGAAGCATTATCTACAATAGCCAAAGATTCAAACAACCCAAATGTCCATCAATGGATAAACGGGTAAACAAAATGGTACATCCATACAATGGAATCAAATTCAACCATAAAAGGAAATAAAGTACCAATACATGCTACAACAGAGCTGGATCTCAAAAATGTTATACTAAGTGAAAGAAGCCAGACACAAAAGCTCACATATTATATGGTGCCATTTATATAAAATATAAATAATTGGTAAATCCATAAAGACAGAAAGAATATGAATGGATTTTAGAGTCTGGGCTGAGGGAAGATGGAGGAAAGACTACTTAATGGTTATCCTTTTGGGGTGAAAAAAACTTTTGGAACAAGATAGAGTTTGTGGATGCACAATATTGTGAATGTAGTAAATGTCATTGAATGGTACATTTTAAATGGTTAATTTAATATTATGTTAATTTTACCTAAAACTAATCAATTGTGGAAAGCAATTCAGAGGAAACTTGTAGGTTAATTAGGTGCATAAGCTAAACCATAAGCTGCTTAGTTTACTACAGAAAACCAGACAATGAGACAGATAAAATGGGCCATCCTAGGGTCAGGACAAACCTCAAACACTGACCTCAAAAACTACCCCTGCAAATGAGCCTCAATTTAATTGAATCCATCGTTAGAAGAGTTTATTTCCCACGCCATTGTTGAAAACAGAAGAGAAATTAGGTGACAATTAGCGGACTTTAACAGCTGGATGTGGCTGGAGAAAGGGACAAAGAGAGTCCTACTAAAACCACTGTCATGCCAGGGTGATTGTGCATGTGCCCAAGACTGCACCCTCAGAGAATCAGTATCAAAGAACTAAAATGGTGGAGGAGGGATATAGTATATTAAAATAATCCTGCCAATGAATAAACAAATAAACCAACAAACAACATAAAAAGCCTGGGGTCAGAGGAGACAATACCCAAAGAGTCTACAATAGTACCTGAAGTGTTCACTACCCAAGAAACATAAAATATGCAAAGAAATAGGAAAGTCTGACTCACAAATGGGGAAAATAGCAAGCAACAGAGACTACCTGTGAGAGTGACTGGATGTCCAATATAACAAAGACTTCAAAGGAATCAATACAAAAATATGTTCAAAGAATGAAAGAAAATCATGCATAAAGAAGTAAAAAAATATATATTAAAATGTCTTATCAAATAGAAAATACCAAGTAAAAGATACAAATTATGATATTAAACTAAATAGAAATTCTGAATTGAAAAGTAAATTAAGTGAAATGAAACATTCAATAGAGGAATTCAACCATAGGTTTAAACAGGCAGAAGAGTCAGCTGACTTGAAGATACACTGATGGAAAATATGCAATCCAAAGTGCGGGAAAAATAGTGAAGTAAAATGAGCAGACTCAGAGAAATATAGATTGTCATCAAGCATACTAACATACAAAAGATAGGAGTGCCAGAAGGAAATGAGGGAGAAAGGAGTATAAAAAATTATTCAGGAAATAATGGCTAACATATATTCGAGCAATTTCACTCCTGGTTATTTACCCAAAGGAAACTAAAACACTAACTTGAAAAGATATCTGCAACCCCCATGTTCTTTGTAGCAGTATTTACAACAGCCAAGACGTGGAAACAACCTAAATGTCCATCAATGGATGTATGGGTAAATAAAGTTTTGCATATATCTATATATATATGTATCTATACACACTCAGACATATATACATATACATATTTATATATATATAATTCAGCCATAAAAAAGAAGGGAATACTGTCATTTTCAACAACATGGTTGAACATTGAGGGCATTATGCAAAGGATAATGTCAGACAAAGGAAAACAAATACTGTATGATCTCACTTACATGTGGAATCTAACAAATAAAAACTAAACAAAACCTCCAAACTCATAGATACAAAGAACAGATTGGTGGCTGGTAGAGGCCAGTCGTGGGGAGTGGATGAAATGGGTGAAAGAGCTCAAAAGGTACAGACTTTCATTTATAAAATAAATAATTCATGGATATATAATGTGCAGCATGGTGACTATAGTTAGTAGCACTCTGTTGTATATTTGAAATTTTCTAAGAGAGTATATCTGAAAAGTTCTCATCACAAGAAGAAAAACTGTAACTACATGAGGTGATGGATGCTAACAGACATTGTGGTGATCATTTTGTAATATACACATATAATGAATCATGTTGTACGCATAATATAACGTCAATTATATCTCAATGAAAAATTCATAAAAAGAAACAACAGCTAAAAACATCCCATATTTATTGAAAAGCATTAATCGCCACTTCTAGTCAACATAGTGCAATTAGGTAACAAAAAGAAATATGAGGCATCGCAATAGGAAAGGAGGAATTAAAATTATCTCTGCTTGCAGAGGACATGATTTTATTTTAGTTTTTATTTTATTAATATTTATTTTTTATTGCTGTAACCTTGGTTTATAACATTATATAAATTTCAGGTGTACATCATTATACTTCGATGTTTGTGTAGCTTACACCATGTTCACCACCCAAAGACTAATTGCAATCCCCCACCGCACAAATGTGTTTAATCACCATTTTGCCCTCCCCCATCCCCCATTCCTCTCTGGTAACCATTAATCCAATCTCTGTCTCTATGTGATTATTTGCTGTTGTTTTTATCTTCTACTTATGAGTGAGATCATATGCTATCTGACTTTCTCCCTCTGACTTATTTCACTTAACATATTACCCTCAGAATCCATCTATGTTGTCACAAATGGCCGAATTTCATCATTTCCTATGGCTGAATAGTATTCCATTATGTATCTATATCACACCTTTGTCTATTTGTCCCATGATGGGTACCTAAGTTTCTTCCAAGTCTTGGCTATTGTGAATAATGCTGCAATGAACATAGGGCTGCATGTGTCTTTACACATTCGTGTTTAATGTTCTTTGAATGAATACCCAGCAGTGGAACAGCTGGATTGTATGGTATGATTCTTAATTTTTTGAGAAATCTCTACACTGTTTTCCATAGTGTTTTCAATAGTTTGCACTCCCACCAACAATGTATGAGAGTTCCCTTCTCTTCACATCCTCTCCAACATTTGTCGTTTCCTGTCTTTTCAATGATGGCCATTTTGAGGGGAGTCAAGTGATATCTCATTGTAATTTTGATTTGCATTTCCTTGATTGTTAATGATGTTGAACATCTTCTCTTGTGCCTGTTGGCTATCTGTATATCTTCTTTGGAGAAATTTCTGTTCTGATCTTTTGCCCATTTTTTATTTGGGTTGATAGGTTTTTTTGTTGTTGTTGAAGTGTATGAATTATTTACATATTTTGGATATTAAACCCTTATCAGATATATGGTTTGCAAATATCTTCTCCCAATTGTTAGGTTGTCTTTTCATTTTTGTTGATGTTTTCCTTTGCTGTACAGAAGTTTTTTAGTTTTACGTTCGTTTTTTTATATTGTGTCCCTTACCTGGTCAGACAAGGTACTTGAAAATATGCTGCTAAGACTGATGTAGAAGAGTGTACTGCCTATGTTTTCTTCTAGAAGTTTAATGGTTTCAGGTCTTACATTGAAGTCTTTAATCCATTTTGACTTAATTTTTGTGTATGATGTAAGATAATGGTCTACTTTCATTCTTTTGCATGTGGCTGTCCAGCTTTCCCAACACCATTTATTGAAGAGACATCCCTTTCTCCATTGTATGTTCTTGGCTCCCTTGTCAAAAGTTAGATGTCCATATATGTGTGAGTTTATGCCTGGGCTCTCAATTCTGTTCCATTGATCTATGTGTCTATGTGCCAGTATGATACCATTATGGTTACTACAGCTTTGTACTATATTTAGAAATCAGGGAGTGTGATACCTCCAGCGTTTTTTTCTGCCCCCTCAGGATTGCTTTGGCTATTCAGGGTCTTTTGTCGTTCCATATAAATTTTAGGATTGTTTGTTATATTTCTGTTAAAAATCTTGTTGGAAGTTTGACAAGGATTGCGTTGAGTCTGTAAATTGCTTCAGGAAGTATGGATATTTTAACTATGTTAATGGTTCCAATCCAAGCATTTAATATATTTTCATCACTTTCTGTCTTCTTCAATTTCTTTCAATAATGTTTTATATTTTTCAGTGTACAGATCTCACCTCTTTAATTAAGTTTATTCCTAGGTATTTTATTCTTTTTGTTGCAATTGTAAATGGGATTGGATTCTTAATTTCTTTTTCTGCTTCTTCACTGTTAGTGTATAGAAACACGACTGATCTTTGCCTTCTGCAACTTGACTGTTTTGATTTATTATTTCTAAAAGTTTTTTAGTGGATTCTTTAGGTTTTCCTAATATATAAAATCATGTCATCTGCAAATAGTGACAGTTTCACTTTTTTTGTTCCAATTTGGATCCCTTTTATTTATTTTTCTTGCCTGATTGCTGAGGCTAAGATGTCTAAAACTATGTTAAATAAGAGTGGTGAAAGTGGGCATCCTCGTCTGGTTCCTGTTCTTAGAGGGATAGCTTTCAGTTTTTCTCCATGGAGAATGATATTAGCTGTGGGTTTGTCATACATGGCCTTTATCAAGTTGAGGTAGTTTCCTTCTACACCCCTTTGATTCAGAGATTTTTTGCATGAATGGATGCTGTATCTTATCAAATGCTTTCTCTGCATCTATTGTGATGATCATGTGATTTTTATTCTTCATTTTGTTAATGTGGTTTATCATGTTGATTGATTTGTGGATGTTGAACCATCCCTGCATCCCTGGAATAAATCCCACTTGATCATGGTGTGTGATCTTTTTAATGTATTGTTGTATTCGATTTGCTATTATTTTTTGAGGATTTTTGCATCAATGTTCATCAGTGATATTGGCCAGTAATTATTTGTTTTTGTTTTTTGGTATCAGGGTAGTGTTGACTTTGTAGAATTAGTTAGGAAGCTTCTTCTCCTCTTCAATTTTTTGCAAGAGTTTGAGAAAGATAGGTATTAAGTCTTCTTTGAAAGTTTGGTAGAATTCACCAGGAAAGCCTTCTGGTCCTGGACTTTTATTTTGGGGGAGGTTGTTTGCTACCGTTTTGATCTGCTTACTGGTGATTGTTCTATTCAAATTCTCTATTTCTTCCTGATTGAGTTTTGGAAAGTTGTATGATTCTAAGAATATATCTGTTTCTTCTTGATTATCCATTTTCATGGTGTATAGTTTTTTTCTAGTATTCTATTATCTTTTGTATTTCTGAGGTATCCATTGTAATTTCTCCTCTTTAATTTCTGATTTTATTTATTTGAGCCTTCTCACTTTTTCATTTGGCAAATCTAGCCAAAGCTGTGTAAATTTTGTCTATCTTTTCAAAGAATCAGCTCTTGGTTTCATTGATTTTTTTTCTATTTTTTTAAGTCTCTATTTATTTAACTATGTTAATGGCTCCAATCCAAACATTTAATATCTTTTCATTACTTTCTGTCTTCTTTAATTTCTTTCACTAATGTTTTATAGTGATTGCAGCTAAGTAAGGCTGGCCCCATGCACATGAACACCCAAATGTTTCAAGCTATGGTTGGGTCAATCCCCTATGTAGCTGTTTGAGAAGCACAAGTCATCTGCACCTGATAAGCCCCACTGTCTACAGGTTGACACACATTGTCAACACATTACTGACCCATATGTGTGCCCTGACCCCCTGAAGCAGACCCAGTTGCTCAACTGCAGAGGCCCCACACACTACATCAATGCCTCACACATTCCACCTCACTCACTCCTTGTGCTTGTCCTGCCCCTCAGAGGCAAACCCACTCATCTGGCTCCAGAAGATCCAGGCACCCAGTTTATGGAGGCCCACAGGTTGTTCCCAAGGGCTTGCTGTTGTGTGGGATCAGTGCCTAGGGAATGCTTCTTGCCCAGGCTGAGGTGAATTAAATTGGTGCTCTAGTGGGTGGGGCAGACCCTGGGCTAACAGGCCTGGGGAAGAACTCCAATGGTGTCTGCCAGTGTCTGTGTCAGTATGCCTGTACTATGAGACAATAATGGTTGTTGCCAATGTCTCAGTCCCTGGAGAGGTCTCACCTCTCACTGAGATGCACCCAGAGCCTTTCAGGTGAGTCTCTTTTCACCAAAGGACTGTGCACCTTTCTTTCTGGTGATTTTACATTGTTGTCCAAAATGGGTGAATTTGTGCATGGACTCTTTAAAAGTTATATTTTTTTCCCTTATGTCTGATAGCTCTTCTGAGGTTATTACCCATTGTTGTTAGTAGCCAGAAAAGCCAGATATTATGACACTCATCTCAGTTGTGCAGAGTGCAAAAGATGCTTCTAGCAGTAATGTTCCTCCACTCACATCCCCTACTCCTCCAGGGAAGGCTGCATTCCTTAGGGTTGCTCCTGGCCAGCCTTGAAGCACTGTGGCTTGAGAAAGTGGCTTTTTTTCTCACCAGAAATGAATTTCAGCCTCTTCCACCTCAGTCAGGACTGTCCCTTCTTGTGGGGTTCTTTTTATCCAGTTTTCAGTTCTCTCTCATGGGTAATTGTTTCAAGAGTGATTGTAAATTTGTTGCATCTATGGGAGGAGGTAAGTTCAGAGTCTACCTACACCACCATCTTTACCTCTCTAATGTCTGATTATATGATTTTGTATGTAGAAAAGCTTGCAAGACATTTGGTCTTGTACAAAACATCCATAATAAATTTGGCCCAAGCTGAAACTTCCTTGACATTTGGTCCTGTCCAAAATGCCCATGAGCATAATTGGTCTATTCCAGATGGTTTGGGATAGGACAAAATATCAAGGACTTTGGGGTATGGACAAAATATCTTATGGTCAATTTGGATAGGGCCAAATGTCTGCTAATCATAGAAAATCTTATCAGCTCAACCAAAACTTGTTAGAATTAATAAATGAATTCAGTAAAGTTGCAGGATACAAAGTCAAGATTCAAAAGTCAGTTGTGTTTCTACATCCTAACAAGAACTATCCAAAAAAGTAATTAGGAAAGCAGTCTCATTTAAAATAGAATAAAAAAGAGTGGAACACTTAGGAATAAACTTAACCAAAGAAGTAAAAGACTGGTACAATGAAAAGTATAAAATGCTGATGAAAGAAGCAGACACAAATAATTGGAAAACTGTTCTACATTCATGGAAATAAAAAAATTAATATTGTTAAAATATCTATGCTATTCAAAGCAATCTACAGGTTCAGTGAAGCTCCTATGAAAATCTCATTGTCAATTTTTACAGAAATGGAATAAAACAGTTATAAAATTCATATGGAACCAAAAAATATCTGGAATAGCCAAAGCAATTTGATCAAGTGAAACAAAGCTTGAGGTACCACACTCGCTGAATTCAAAATATATTACAAAGCTACAGTGATCAAAACAGTGTGATGCTTGCATAAAAACAGACACATTGACAAATGGAACAGAATAGAGAGCCAAGAAATAATCCTATACATATATGGTCAACTGATCTTTGACTAAGGTACAAAGAATGCTCAATGGGGAAAGGACTTTCTCTTCAATAAAACGTGCCATAAAAACTGGATATTCACATGGAAAAGAATCAACTTGAACCCATATCTTGAACTATACATAAAAATTAATTCAAAATGGAATGAGGTTTTAAACACGAGGCCAGAAACCACAAAACTCATAGAAGAAAACACATGGACAATGTTTTTTGACATTGCTCTTGACCAATATTTTTTAGATGTGACACTAAAAGCAAAGTATAAAAACAAAAACAGACAATCAGCACTACATAAAACTAAAATTCTTCTGCACAGAAGGGAAACAATCAACAAAATGAAAAAGTAACCTACAGACTGAGAAAAAATCTGCAAACTATGTATCTGATAAAGAGTTAATATCCAAAATTTATAGGGAACTTCTATGACTTAACAGAAAAAGAAATTAAAATCTGAACAAAGAACAAAAAAGTCATTTCTCCAAAGATGGCATACACATGACCAATAGGAACAGAAAAATGTGCTCAACATCACTAATCATCAGGGAAATGCAACTCAAAATCACAATGAAATATCACCTCACAGCTTTTGGAATGGCCATTATCAAATAAACAAAAGACAAGTGTTGGTGAGGATGTGGATAAAAGAACCCCTGTACACTGTGGGTGTGAATGTAAATTGCTACAGCCACTATAGAAAATAATATGGTGGTTCCTCAAAAATTTATAAATATGAATATCATATGATTCAGTAATCCTCACTTCTGGGTATATATTCAAAGGAAATAAAATCATTATCTTGAAGACATATCTGCACTTACATGTTCACTGTAGCACTGTTCACAAAAGCCAAGAAATAGAATCAACATAAATGTCCACTGAAATTTAAATGGATAAAGAAAATGTGATATATACATACAATGGAATATTATCCAGCCTTTAAAAGAAATAAATATTGCCATCTGTGACAACATTGATGAACCTGGAGAACATTATGCTAAGTGAAGTAAGCCAGAAAGAGAAGTGCAAATACTGTATGGTGTCACTTATTCATGTAATCTAAAAAAGTTACACTTACAGAAACAAAATAGAATGGTAGTTTCCAGGGCCTGGGGAGTGAGAGAAATGAAGACATGTTCATTATAGGGTACAAACTTTTACTTATAAGTTCAATAAGACCCGGGGATCTAATGTATAGCATGGTGATATAGTTAATACTGTATTATATTCTTGAAATTAGCTATGAGAGTAGATCCTAAATGATCTCACCACACACAAAAAGACTGGTAACTATTTGAGGTGATGGGTGACTTAAAAAACTTGATTGTGGTAAATATTTTATAAAGTATCCATGTATCAAACAGTCATGTTATATAGCTAAAATATATTAATTTTTATTTTCAATTTATACCTCAATAAAGCAGGAAGCTTAAACAAATCTTCTATTGGACAAAAGGGGAAATTATCTTTGTGATTTTGTTTAAGCAAACATTTCCAAATAGAACCTCAAAAGCACAAACAAATAACTAAAATTGAATTTCATCGAAATTTAAATTTCTGCTTTTGAAAAGCAATGTTAAGATAATGAAAAGACAAGCCACAGACCAGAAGAAACTATTCTTAAAAGGCATATCTGGTAAAGGACTTGTATCTAGAATATATAAAGACCTCTTGTAACTCAACGGAAAGTAGACAACTACATTTTTAAAAATGGGGAAAAGACGTAAATAGATATGACACAAAAAGTGAGATATGACAAATAATCAAATGAAAATGTGTTCAACACCCTTAGTCATTAGGGAAATACAAATTACTATTTAAGTAAGTCCTGGAGACCTAATATAGAATGCAGTGATTATAGATAACAAAACTGTAATATACACATTGAACTTGCTAAGACACTAGATTTTAATTGTTGTCAACACTAGAAGAAACGATAATCATGTGACTTGATAGATGTGTTAGCTAGTGCTGCTATGACATTAATATTGCAATCTAAATGTATCAAATCAATATGTTTATACCTTAAACTTAAACAATGTTGTACGTATTCAATTAAAAAAAACAATGAAGCACCATATCCTGTCCACCGAAATGGCCCAAATAAAACAAAACAGAACAAAAATGCAAAACAAGAAAACAACCACACACTGAAAATACCAAATGTCGGCAAGGATGTAGCAAAATTGGCATCCTTATATATTGCTGGTAGGAGTGTAAAATGGTACAGCAACTTTAGAAATATTTTGGCATTTTCTTGTAAAGTTAAACATACACTAACCATATGCCTCAATAATCTCATTTGTAGGTATTTAACTGAAGAATTTAAAACCTATGGGGAAAAGTTACCCTAGAGAGAGAATCAGGTTGGAGGTGAAAGGTGTTTGTTTAGGGGAAATACTAAGGGATAAAAAACCAAAATGTCCAAGGCTGAGACTATATACTGAGCTACTGACGTCTCCATGAGAACCAGATAATTATATCAGTGTCCTTTGTGGCAAGAAGTCGTTATAGTGGAAAAAAATGTGAAAAACTATCAGAGAGACATATGTTTGAATTCTGACTATGCCACTTACTGACTATATGATGTTGGACCAATTAATAACCCTTTATGATTCTCAATTTGTAAAGTAGGGGCAATAGTGTTCCTCCTTTACAGGGTTGATCTGAGGTTTAGTTAAATTGATACTATTAGTAGTTAATATTAATTGAACACTTACTGTATTCCAGACAGTCTACCGAGTACCTTTCATGTTTAATTTCTTGAATACTTCAAAACAATAGTAAGGGATAATGATCCCACTTTAGACATTGATTTCCTAAATCAGAGAAGGGAAAATGTTGGATTTAATCTACAGTATCTATAAGAAGGGGTCTACACTGGGCATTGGGAAAATGGCCAGTAGACTCATCTCACTTCATTTCAATGATAACAGTGATTGTATTTTTTCTCACCTGGCATGGTAACTTTCACAGTGCCTTTAGTCTCATCATTTATGTGGATTTAATAGTTGTGATGTAGCAGTGGGGCATGATAAACACTGTTGTGCTAAAAAAGATATATCAACATTATGACTAGATGCATAATTTGAAACTTTGAGAAGGGCAGCAGCTTGGTAAGTTACCTCCTCTAATGCAACTACTAATATTACCACAATTACCTCTACTATTATTCATAATAGCATTTACTGCCACTTTTAAAGTAATTTATATACATCAGCAATCATTTCAGAAGTTGCATGCAACATCTCATTTAACTCTATGAGGCAGCATTTTCCAATTGAGGAAAAGAAGGCTTAGCATAGTAGACAACTTACCCAGGATCTCATAGGATATCATGATAAAGGAAGATTCATACCTATGGTTATGTTCCATTAAGTGATTCATCTAATCAGTAGTTATTGAAAATCTACAATTTACCAAGTACCTGGGTTCAATAGTGAGTAAGACAGACAAGTACCTTGCTGTGATGAAACAGTTTAGTTCTCTTAACCATTGGGCTATATCGACTCCTAAGAACTTTGTGTTTAATTTTCAACGTTTATATTTTTACATAGAGGTGATTTATCTTAATCAAACTCACATTGCCTTGACTGAAAAACCAGAGTGCTGATTTATTTATCCTGGAAGACATAATTAGTGATATCATATTTGCCTACACATTTAAGGATAAATTTTCTCGGGAGAGCAAATTAGATCAAAAGGTTGTTGATGAGCATGGAATGAAAACAAAGGGGTTGGCTTAAAGGAGATCTTATTAAATAAGAATAACTGGATAACTTTTTACCTGAGAACATTTATTTTTTTGTATCTGGTAATGGATATACATTAAAGAAATCTGTCCCTTTAGTTCTTTCTCTTTTCTAAACTTCACATAGATTATCCTTTTGTTGGCAAGTCATTATCTTAGTCAGGTCATAGTGTAATTGATTAGACTGTAGTGTTCTTTACAGTCAAGCTTAATTACAATCTAGTCTTGAAGATACATTTTGGACTGATTGAAAGACATTATTGTCTCTTGATTGCAACAAAAGACACTCGGATCTTCCTGTACCCATGCTGTGGTCTCCATAATGCTGCATTTACAGGCATCTTTTGTGGGGAGAGGGAGAGAAAAGACTTGCTTGCTTTGTGTTTATTCTATTAGAGCTGCATTTTCTGACATTTTGCTAAAATTCTGGGTGTGTTTTCACTTTGGAATCTTTTCTCCCAAAACACTGATCACACACAGGCTTTGGACAAAAAATAAGGACATTGCAGGAAATAGGAAACAGGATTCAAGAAAAGGTAGAGTAGTAGGAGCTACATTTAACATAAAGGGTTATTAATCACAGTAACTTTTTTGAAATAGCTTTAAAATAACTTAGTATTAATTTTCTGAGCAGCGAATACACTCTGTTTAAGGAAGAGATAATGTGATACCATGAGCTAAGCCACCTTCCCAATCCCTTCTAATGTTTCACCCTCACCTCCTTATTTCTAATCATTTTGAAGGATAGGTTATTGTTTTCTACATAAGCATATGAAGACAGTCAGGAAAATTATACAACCACTTCAAAATAATAGTTAAAAACAAGAAAATCCCTTCCACTCCCAGCTTACACTTACCAGCTAAAGTCCTAACCATTCATAAATAGCTCAAATTCCATCCCCCATAGGCCATCTCAGAAGCTTTTCCCATCAGTCAGAAATTAATTTCTCTTTTCCTCCACAGTTTACAGGAAATTCTGTCTCTCAGTTCTATCAACCGCTAAGGTTCGGTTTGCTTAAAATTGTTTAGATATGTTTTTATCACCCCCAGTAGGCTGTGAGTCCCTTGCAGCCTTATATAGCTCACTGGGTTGTCCCACAGTAACTAGTACAATGTTTTGTATATAGTTCATACCTAGGAAGTCGTTTATTCTTTTGAAACTCCAAAGTACAGTAATTCTCTTACATCAGGCTTGTATTAAAAAAATACCATAGGCTAAGTGGCTTAAACAATAGCTTATTTCTCATAGTTATGAAGGCTGGAAAGTCTAAGATCAAGGTGTCAGCCAGTTTGGTTCCTGGTGAGAGGCCTCCTCCTGGTTCCTGGTATACAGCCTCCTTCTCTCTGTGTCCCCACATGGAAGAGAAAGAGCTCTGATCTCTCTTCCTTTTCTCATAAGGATACTAATTCCATTAAGGAGGCTGCACCCTCATGCCCTAACCTAAACCTAATTACCTCCCAAAGGCACCACCTCCAAATACCATCACATTGGGAGTTTAGGGTTCAACATATGAGTTTTTGAGGGGCACAAACACTCAGTCTGTAACAGTGCTCAATCAATGTCTTTAAGCTTCACATCAGTTTTGCAGTAGTTGATATATACTTTCATGTCCAGCATTAACTTTTTCATATTAAATGAACCTGTAGTATGCATTGGAGTTTAAAATAATATAACCGATTCTACTATCTTGGTAAACTTAAGTAAAAGAAAACCTAGTGGGGCCATCCCCATGGCACAGTGGTTAAGTGTGCACGTTCCACTTCGGTCACCTGGGGTTCACCGGTTTGGATCCCAGGTGTGGACATGGCACTGCTTGGCAAGCCATGCTGTGGTAGGTGTCCCACATATAAAGTAGAGGAAGATGGGGATGGATGTTAGCTCAGGGCCAGTCTTCCTCAGCAAAAAGAGGAGGATTTGCAGCAGATGTTAGCTCAGGATTAATCTTCCTCAAAAAAAAAAAAGAAAGAAAGAAAAAAGAAAACCTAGACCAAAAGTGTGACGCTCTGGATAAGCTAAAGGACCAGACAAATCATATCATATACTGTTTGGTTGGCCACTGTTTACCTATAAAGTCAAGTGTTGCATAACAACTTTTCAGCCAACTTCAGACTGTATATATGATTGTGGTCCCATAAGATTAGTATGATATAGCCTAGTTGTGTAGAAGGCTATACCATCTGGGTGTGTGTTAGTACACTCTATGATGTCCGTACAACAATGAAATTGCCAAACGATACATTTCTCAGAACGTATCTCTGTCATTAAGTGATGCATGACTGTAAATCAGTATTCCTGATCACTGACACAGAGTTGTGGCTGTACATGAATTAATTCCACCCTTATCAAAACTTTCCTCATTACAGTGGAAATCTCAGTTTAATATATCTGAAACTATGATGTTTAAAAGACAAGTTACTCTTCAAACTAAAAATGTACATAAGGATATTAATGTTAATGTGCATCACAATGTTTCTTTTTACTTTAATAAAAAAGAACTAAATACAGGATATTCCATACAATAGAAAAGATAACAAAGCAATGAGATGTTAAATTATGCTAGCAATGATTTTCAAATATGCAATGATTTTGATAGCTATGTTTTTGCCACCCTTTTCCTATTTAGGGTAAATTTACAGATTGTAAAACCTGAGCTGTAGAGACTTACTTTAAAACGTACTACAAATTTTGTTGTCTTTTAATAATTAATTTTGTAAAATAATTTCTCTCCTCCCACTTTGTCAGAAGTTTTCTGTTTTTCCTAAGATATTCAGAGACCTCCCTCAAAACACATCTGTCTGCCAGACTGACTGCTTTTTGAATTGGATGCCCGGATGGGCAAAGAAAAGTAAAAATGTCTTTAGAATGTTTTTGGAATCCACAATTTTCATCCTGCCCTTGGTTACCCACCTTGGAAGATATATTTCATACTTGTTTTCTTTGACTTATACAGTGTGAAGCTATAAACAGAGTCAGTAAGAATTTTGACCTAAGGATCATGGAGTCATAGTTTATTGTCAAGGAAAAGCAGTAAGTTTAGTAAATATCTTTAAATACTAGAGTAAATCTCTGGGAATACAAGATTTCTTGCTGCTGTATGTTACTAAGTGTCACTAGGCTGTCTAGATCAGTTATGACCCAATAAGAAACTTTATAATTCTATAATGTTAACTATATACTTAATTTTGGATTGTTAATCAGAAAATAAGGTTGATGAAGTAAGGCAAGGTCTACGATGCAGGAGAGTGAGAATCAAGGAGCATCCTTTAAAGCCAGGTGAGAGAATTTACACAGGTTCAGTACATTCTGGTGAAGAGAAGTGGCATAATAGAAACTGTTGTCTTACGAAGATTTCTCTGAGGACAGTCATGAGTTAACTGTAAATGAATACACTATATCCTTGAGGTATCCAAGACTAATTTTGAGGCCCATCCCTGAAGTAACTCTGCTAAAGCCCAAGCAGAGTTTACAGAGAAACACTGAAAGGTGAACGGGAGTTGGGAGAAGGGGAATAACCATTTCAGTCACTTGGCAGAATCTGCCAGCCCATTTCTCCAGTCCCATTCACACAATGTGAACCAACCCCAAGATATTCTAACATGTCTGTAAAATGGTTAATATTGTTACAAAATGTTAATGGAATAATAGAGTTTTCAAAATTAGAGATTTAATTCCACATGTACAAAAAGCCTCTTTCATCACCAGCCCACATTTCATATGCTTAGAAATATGACAACCAGCAATTTTTTTCATTAAGTTAATATGCAAAGCTAATAATTTGGTTAGACACCATACAATGCTGAAATTACCGCCAAAAGGCTGTTAAGTCTACTTGTACTTTCAGAAAATATTGTACTTGATATGAGACTTTTCATAAATCAATTGTTTTTCTAATCTCTGCACTTAGAATTGTACATATTGGCTGTTTGGTGTCTGTTAATAGTGAACTTCTGATTTTACATACTTTGGTCTGACTCCTTGAAACCACTGGGAATTCCAACATGTTTCAGCCAATCGTTCCCCTAACAAAACAAGCTGAATTAAAGGTAATTAACATTTGAGAATATAATGAGCTAATCATAGCCCCTCACCTTCTACCATGCTCTCGCTCTCCTCCTACCTATTCTTACTGTCAAATCACAATGATGATGGTATTGTAATGGTTTCAAGTGGGTAAAACAGTCATAAATTTGGAAGACAATCAGTGAATCCAGATTTCTGGACTTACGCACTTTGGCTCATTAACTGTTTCACAGATAACACCAGTGTGTTTGCGTTAGAAAACTTTTACACAAACACATTGCATTATACCTTTTTAAACTTACCTTGGGGAAGTAAACTAGTCTCTTGTAATTACTGCCCTTGTCCCTACAGGACATTTAGGGAGAAATCTCAAGGACTATTTCTTTATATTAGAATTCCTTGGCAACTTTAGTGAAACATCCCTTCCTTATCTGGAAAATTCTGTTCTACATCTTTCCATTTTAAAATTTCATATTCTCTTGATATAGATACATAGACAGATGGGTAGAATGATCTATATAGCATAATAATTTAATACAATTAATATGAGGAAATACTATGACTATGGAAATACTGGAGATAGTTTTACAAAGTGAATAAAGAATGAAATATGAATTTTCAAACTTTGTTCAGCTGAGATAGTCAAATGTATTATAGCATTGTACAGATCAAATGAAGCTTCATGTCTCTAGGACTCATTATTAGAAACAGAGCAAGACTCTAAGAAAGAACATTAGACTTCCAATTCATGAGAGAAAGCATATTTGGAGTAAAAAAAATTAAATCTGACTGAAAATAAGTTTAAATCATTAAGAAATCAACATATACTGACTTTAGTTTTAGTTTCAAAAGTGTTCTGTACAATAAGCTCTTATTTGATCAAAATGTTTGTTAAAATTGGATAATGAATTAATCCAGAGATGAGAAATCTATTCTTAAAATGGAACCACTTGCATAGGCTGTTAACAATTAACCAATTTGTTAGTTTGATTTCTTTAATACTGGTTGGATTACTTTTATGGCAGTCAAAAAAAAGACCCATGAAGAGAGGGAGAGTTCATAACAATATGAAAGCATAGATATTTTAAATGATCCATGATATCTATGTTGGGGAAGTGGGAGAATCCCCCCCCACTTTTCCTTAAGGTTCTTATGGCTGGCCAAATAGTCAAAGAGGCAGTTTAGCAAGAGAAAGTCAAACAAAATTTAATAGCATGTATACATGGGAGAAACGAAGAAGAAACTGAGTAACTCAGCCATCTGGCTGAGGCTGCCTGTTTTAAGCATCTTCAGCTACAGATAAGAAGGGCATTTGGGAGAGTGATTTGGGGCTTCAAAGGGGAGGAAGACAGTTTACATAGAGATGGAATGAAAATGTTTGTTAAGCAGGTTTTGCCAGGCCAAAAAATTGGGTTTGTTGTTGTCCTTTTATCACAACTATTTTGCATCATACTATAGCTATCATATGGTATGTGCTCCTTCCTGGAACAGACCTTCTATGTTAAAGCCCTTTAGGCAGTTTGTGGGGTGGAGAAGGGGGGAGGTCAGATGCTCTTCCTGAGTCTTTTGAGCCTTTATTGTCTCCAGCTCGAAATATTCCGCATACCAGAGTGGCGCATGTTGGGGCAGCCTGCCCTGAACCCAATCATCTATTAATCAATAGCTCGAAGTATCAGGGGCACTACAATGTATTATGGATTTTACTCTTATTCTGCACTATCGTATTCTAACATTGTATATTAAATTCACTTTGAGTGTGTGTATGTCACTTTTTGTTATTAACAATAATGCCCTAAACTCCAAAATGTCTTTGGTATAAAATAAAGTTTTTGAATAAAACCTTTGGAATCAAAATTAAACACAAGAGAGATGAGTTGTTTCAGTAGATTCACTTTCTGAAAATTATTTACTGTCAACACCACTCATCTACAGAGGTAATGGGGAGTTTGATGAAATTTTTCATAACCACAACCAAAAATGAACTCTGTCTTATTGAGAATAGAAAAATCAATATGGATTAGCAAATATACTTAGTTTCAGCACTCTACATAAGGACTTTCACATAGTATGATTTCAATCAATCAATACTTTCTAATAAACATCAGTGATACAAATTTTTAAATTATGTTTGGACTTAATATTGACATAGCTTTCCCACAGAAATGTCATGTGTAGCATTCAGGAATACAACATTTCTGATTTTTATTCATTAACTCAAATACACACATTAAATTTCCCTAAACATGGAATTCTCAATAGATGGAAAAAAAACCCAGACTATTACATGATGAAATAGAATTTGAAAAAGGAAACAAAGGTGGTGGGTGTCTATGAAAATAATCCATAGCCAATCTATAAATGAAAATTTGGGTGAGTTTATTCTGAGCTAAAATGTGAGCACCATGGCCCAGGGCCTTTCTTCCCAATGCAAGAAAGGGCACCAAAGAAGTGAAGTATACAGAGTGGTTATATACCCCCAAACAGGATGTTTCACATCTGATTGAAATGTCTCTCCCACAATAGTCACGAGAGACTGCTCTGTCAGCACAGGGATTGATGGAAACAGCAAGTAGGTCTGCTATCTCAGCAGGCACAGCAGGAAGCAAGTCTATTGTCAGGAGCTAGGTGGTCACAGGTGAGTGCAGCAATCAGTTCCTAGCCTAAGGAAAGATGCTTAATCTTTAAGGAAATGCCAACATTGGGAGAGGGAGGGGAGTTACACCTTTATCTCAAGGGCCTTTGTTCTTGCCATAGGGAATGTCTAAAGCTGAAATACAATGCATGCTCAATGGCCATGGTCAGGCCCTTTTGGAAAAACAAGGTCAGGCCAAATTAGGTTTACACCAAATAGCTTCCTCATATACTCCAGTATATCCTATTGCTTGCCATTTCTATTTGTCATAAGTTTTCGTGTGTTTTAATTACCCAGGAGTCTTGTGACATTACATAATATCACTCTTTTGGCAATGGAATTACCATAGAAAATAACAGGCATTTGAAAACTGAATTTAACTCTTGGGAGGAAATCTCTTGTAACCCCAGGAAAAGCCAGATTTTGCATGAGATAACATATATGAAAACATATAGTTTAGTGTATGCACATACATGCTGAAAAATATTTCCATTTTTCTAAGTTTCTTGAAATATATTGTAGTATAAATGGCAGAAAATAAAATGCACATATTTAAAATGTACAATCAGATAAGTTTGACAAATATATATAGACACCTGTGAAGTCATCACCACACTCAACAAAATGTATATAACCATCATCTTTCAAAGTTTCTTTGTGTCCCTTTGTAATCCTTCCCTCCTACCTCTACCCACACTTCCACTCCCCAGACACTTTCAACAGACAACTTTTAATCCATTTTATGTTATTATAGATGAGTTTGAATTTCATGTAAATTTATCAATGGAATCACATATTACACTTTTCATCTGGCTTCTTTTTCTCTGCATGATTATTTTGAGATTCACCCATATTGTTCCATGTAGCTATAGTTCACTTATTCTTTTTTTCTATTAATTATTCAATTTTATGAGACTACCACAATTTATTTGCCTAATCACTTGGTTCATCTTTTAAATTTTAATTATTCTAATAGATATGTGATCGTATCATGTTGTAGATTTAATTTGCATTTTCTTAATATCTAGAAAATCTGAATACCTTTTCATGTTGTCATTTGCCATCCATATATCTATTGGATGAAGTATCTGAACTGAACAATTTTTACCATTTTTAAATTGTGTATTCTTATTATTGAGATTTGAGAGACTTTTTTACATGCTGGATAAAAGTTCATTAAGAGATATATGATTTGGAAATATTTTCTCTAAGTCTATGATTTGTCTTTCTATTTCTTTTACATGAAATGAAAATTTTAAAGAGCAGAAGTTCTTAATCATTTTGATGTCAAACTTATCAATTTTAATGTGTTTTTTTCATTGTGATGAAATTCATACAATTTAAAATTAACTTTTTTTAAAGTGAGCAATGCAGCGGCAGTTAGTACATTCACAATATTTTACAGCCATCAACTTTATCAAGTTCCAAAACATTTTCATCACCACCAAAGGAGAACCTGGACCCATTAACCAGTCATTCCACATTCCCCACTCCTTCTAGCCCCTGGAAAACATTAATTTGCCTTCTGTCTGTATGCACTTCCCTATCTGGGATATTTCATATAAATAGAAACATATGATATATGATTTTTTTCATATATTGCTTTGTCAATATATTGTTTTTGAGGTTCATCCCATTGTAGCACCTGATATTATTTCTTTTGTTTATGTAGCTGAATAACATTTCATTGTATGAATGTACAGTATTTTATTTATTCATTCACTCATTGATGGACTTTTAGGTTGTTTCCACCTTTTAATTATTGTAAATAATTCTACTATTAACATTAAGGTACAAGTATTCATTTGAATACATGTTTTCAATTTTGTAGAGTTTATAATTAGGAATGGGATTGCTGAGGCATATGGTAATTCTCTGTTTAATATTTTGAGAGAGGCAAATTGTTTTCTGAAGCCCTGCATCATTTTACATTTTCACAAGCAATATATGAGTTTTCCAATTTCTCCACATCATCACCAACACTTGTTATTTTCTACTTCTTAAACAACATACATTCTAATTGGTGTGAAGGAGTATCTCCTTGTGGATTTGATTGGCATTTCCCCAATGACTAGTGATGATGAGCCTCACTTCATGTGCTTGTTGGCCATTTATATATCTTCTTTGGAGAAATGTCGATTCAAGTCCTTTGCCTATTTTTTAAATTGGGTTGTTTATCCATTTGTTCTTGAGTTATGAGTTCTTTATATATTCTGTATGCCATATCATTAACAGACATATGATTGCAAACATTTCCCCAATTCTGTAGGCTGTCTTTTTATTTTCTTGTTAGTGTCTTTTAATGCAGAAGCATTTTTAATTTTGATGAAGACAAATTTATGTATTTTTTCTTTTGTCGTTCATGTGTTAGGTGTTATATACAAAAATTCATTTCATAAGCTAAGGTCATCAAGATTTTCCCTACGTTTTCTTCTGAGTTTTATAGTTTTGGTGCCTGCATTTAGCTCTTTCACCCTTTTTGTTTTAATTTTTGTATATGCTATGAAGTAGGATCCAACTTCATTATTTTGCATGTGGACATCCAGTTGTTTGAGCACCATTTATTGAGGAGAATGTTCTTGTACTATTGTTAAAATAATTGACCACAGATATATAGATTTATTTATGGACATTCAATTCTATTCCAGTAGTCTATCTATTGATCTATCCATAGGCCAGTACCACACTGTTTTGATTACCATTGCCTTTTTGTAATGTTTTTTAAGTGGGAAGTGTGAATCTTCCAATTTTATTCCTCTTTTTCAATATTTTTTGGCTATTCAGGTTTCCTCTCATTGAAATGACCTTAAGATTGGCTTTTTCATGTTTACAAAAATACTGTTGGAACTTGATAGGTATTACATTGTATTTGTAGATCACTTTGTATATTACTGCTATTTTAAGTGTTCCAATAAATGAATATGGGATACCTTTCCACTTACTTAAGTCTTCTTTGATTTCTTTCAGCAATGTTTTGCAGTTTTCAGTGTACGTGTTTTACACCTTCTTTGATAAATTTATTCCCACAGCATTTGTTTTATGATGCTATTGCAAATGGAAATGTTTTCTCAAATTCCATTTTTGGATTGTACGTTACTAGTGTATAGAAATGCAATTGATTTTTGTGTGTTGATCTTGTATCCTGCAATTTTGCTGAATTTGTTTATTCGCTTTGGTAGCTTTTTGGTTGATTCTTTAAGTTTTTCTATATAACAAGATGATTTCATCTGCAAATAAAGATAATTTTATGTTTTCCTTTCCAATGTATAGGCTTAGTTCTTTTCCTTGCCTAATTACTCTGGAAAGAAACTTTAGTAAAATAGTTGAGTAGAAGTGGTTGGCTAAAGTGGTCAACACTTGTTTCTTCCTAATCTTAGAGAGAAAGCATACAGAATTTATACATTGTGAATGATGTTAGCTGTCAGTTTCCCATGAATGCCTTATTCCTAATTTGTTGAGTCTTTTTATCATGAAAGTATGCTGGATTTCAAAAAATGTACTCCTAAGTAATTAATTCTTTTCTTTTCTTTCTTTTTTTGTTTTTTTTTTTTGAGGAAGATCAGCCCTGAATTAACATCTGCCAGCAATCCTCCTCTTTTTGCTGAGGAAGACTGGCCCTGAGCTAACATCTGTGCCCATCTTCCTCTAGTTTATATATGGGACACCTGCCACAGCATGGCTTGACAAGTGGTACACGCGTCCAGACCTAGGATCCAAACCGCTGAACCCTTGTCCACTGAAGTGGAACATGTGAACTTAACCACTGCCCCCCTGTGCTGGCCTCATATGTTGGATTTTGTCAAATGTTTTTACTGCTTCAATTGAGATGATAATGTGCTTTTTATTTTATTTATTCTATGAATGAGGTGTATTACATTGATTGATTTTCATATGCTGAACCACCCCTGTATTCCTGGAATAAATCTCACTTTGTCACAGGATGTAATGATTTTCATTTGCTCTTGCATTCACTTTGCTAGTATTTTGTGGAAGAGTTTTTACATCTAAGTTCACAGGAGATGTTTGTCTGTAGTTTTCTTTTGATGTCTTTGTTTGGTTTTTGTATCAGGGTAATACTGCCATTATAGAATGAGTTAGGCTGTATCCATTCCTATTCAATTTTTTGGAAGAGTTTGAGGATTGTTCTTACTTTACTTAAGACAAATTCTTCATAGTAGAATTTCTGGATCACAATTTATGCACCTTTTAATTTCTGATGTACATTGCCATATTGATATCTAGAAATGTTTCATCAATGTGTTCTTCCACATGTTAAATGATGGTGTCCAGTTAACTGCACTTACCAAATTATGTTATCTAATTACATACAAGTTAAGCATTCTATCTCATTGTGGGATTAAAAGCTTTTTTTCTACTGATAAAAATAAGTTAAGCATAACTAACTATTTTAGGAAGGGGCCTCCTGAATATAGGCTTATCAGTTGAACATACCTGGATTCAAATCTTGGCTCTGCCATGGGCTATGATTTTCTGGAAATTGAAAAACTTCTTAGACCTACAATGTCCTTACTCACAAAGAGAGAGTTTATAATGCATTTTTCATAGGGTGTCAGTGAGTACTAAATTAGATAGTTTGCAAAACTATTAGAGGTACATCCTGAGCATATTAAGCTCCCAATCCATAGATATTGTTGTTGCATTTAATATTCTAAAATCATATCAATAGCAGGTCCTTTAGTCTGACTCTTTAAAAAACTGATATTGGTTCAGTGAATTCTTGGTGGTTAGAATGTCCAGTTATATTTTACTGAAAATGGTGGATTCCAGAAACTTAAGATACCAAAATTATTTAGGCAATTTTATTTTCTGTGATCTAGATATTTCCACTTACAAACAGAATGACTAACGGTTGGATTACTTGTGAGGTGTGGAAAACCTCACAGGGACAGCTCTTTCTTTACATAGGGAATTGAGTGCTTCATAAATATAGAGCTTAAATTTTCACCTTTAAATTCTGAAATCTCTTATCTTGGGTTTCAACTTACTTATAGTTCATAAAGGTGAGACCAATAGCTGAAATATTTTCAGCATGGAGATGAATAAATATACAGCAAATATTGTCTCTCCTTAACAATGTCAATGTTACTTTCATACACATAAATGTCAAGTAAAATTTTTTACTCAAATATTTGAATTGATGTTTCCATGGAGAACCATTTCTTGAAACCCAAAAAGAGAACAATGCTGTTCTAATCTAGTAGAAATATTGTTTTAATGTTATTTGAAAATAATTTCTGAACTTTTGCTTGGTCTTAAAGAAAAACAATATATAGTGGGTTACTATAAAATGAGACATTACGTAATCTCAGTGATGGCTCTAAATGTTATCAGCTTGAAAGAATCCATTGGATATTTATACTAATTAATTATACTTGTGGGATCATTGATTTTATATATTGGCATCAGGTAGGTAAAACTTTATTCAAGGCTTCTTACATGCCAAGAACTACTCTAGGTGTTAAGAGAAATACAAAAGAAAAACATAAATAGCTACTGTCCGTAAGAAACTTATAGTTTACTTAGGAAGACAATATATATAAAAATGGAAAAATTAAAGCTGTAAGGACTGAATTGCAATCACTTATTTTCTGTGGTAAGGAACATACGTGTAATAGGAACTTATAAAAGGGATAAGTACAGTTCATACTAAAGTAATTCTGGAAAGATTTTGTACAGAGAATGGAAACTCAGGTGGACCTTGAAATATTAATATGATCTAAGTAGTGTGAGTTGGAGGAATGTATTCAGTCTGGATAACAGGCTAAATAAAGGCATGGAAGTGGTAATTAGCATGCAATGCATGAGAAACTTTATTTGTCTAGATAGGATAGCTTGCTTTGGAGGTAATTGTGAGATGCAGTCATATAGAAATAATGAAATGAGAAGAAAGTAAGCCTTAAAACGTGAACAAACTTTTGAATTTAATTTTGACTATGATAGGGACTCATTAAAGATTATTGAGCAGAAAAATGTCCCAAGGAGAGTGCTATGGACTGAATATTTTTGTTCCCTCAACATTCCCATGTTGAGACCTAATTCTGAATGTGATGGTGTTTGGAGGTTGGGCCTTTAGGAGACAGTTAGGTCCTGAAGGCAGAGTCCTCAGGAATAGTATTAGTGTTCTTAAAAAAAAAAAAAAAAAGGAGACCACAGAGAGATCCCTCATCCTTTCTGCCAAGTGAAGACAGTGAAAAGACAGCCATTTTTGAACCAGAAAGTGGGCTCTTATCAGACACCGACTGTGCCAGCACCTTAATTTTGGACTCCCCAGCCTCCAAAACTGTGATAAAAAACTTCTGTTGTTTATAAACTGCCCATTCTATGGTACTTTGTTATAGAAGCTTGAACAGACTAAGGCAGAGAGTTTTATTGTTAAGATAATTACTATAGCAATTAAAATTGTAGTTCAAGGTCCCATCTCTTATACCAGATACAATACTGTAATATTTGATGTTCTAACAATTTTTTAGTATTAATGAATATTTGATACTTTGGCACAGAGAACTGAATTAGGTGGTATATTTCAAATTTGGGGGAAATGGTGAGTGAAATTGTTTAGCTGTTATCTGAGACTTTCACTAGATTATTGTTCCTATTACCCACTATGTACATTGGGCTACAGATTTTTGTTCAATATTTTCTTGTAAAATAAGTAAACTGAGTCATGCTTTTTCATTTTAATAGCATCTGAAGGACCGCCCTTTCTATCCCTATAATAAGGCAATGCCAATTATGGAAATACAATAATGCATTTTAATAGCATAGATGATCCATAGGAACATTTTACTTAATATGAACATTTGAAAAAATGCAACCAAAGCTGTGTCAGAAAAATAGCTTCCCAAGACATCATTGTAAACAGAAGATTTGAACTCATTGGAACTTTATTGTATGCATGAACAATTTCTGCAACAATAGAAAACTATGCTGAGTTATGTAGGCAAACAGTGCTATGTAAGGCAGATATTGGCCTTCTTACCACCACTGGAAGTGAAAACCAGTTTAGCTGCTTGTGTACAGATAACTGCTTGTGGAATTAGCTTGTGCAGAGAAAAAATAGTAAAGAAAAGATCATGAGTGAAGACCTGCAATACTTTGGTTACTGGTGTTTTGTTTTGTTTTTTAAATATGAACTGAGTATAAAAGAAATAGACAGTTGCAGTAGCATTGGGGAAATAATAAGATAAACTACAGCTCCAGAGCTGTCTAAACAGAATCAAATAGATAAGATGCTTGGCAAGGGAAATTGTGCATTGTGAACATTGCCAGAACTACATTCTAAGGGCAAAGCCAAGAACCATGGCATGTAATAGAAGCTATATTTGCTGATTCCTAGAAAGTTGGCTCAGAATTCAGTTTTCTCCTATTTCTTTCCTTTTCTAAATTGCTAGTAACAAATTTGGCCCCTGTAGGCAAGAGAACTAACTCACAATCTGTGCCACTCTCTGGCTGAATTCCAAATGGCTTAGGCACATGGTAGTAGGAGTGGTAACAAGGATTCTCTCTCTTGAGAAATTGGGCACCACTCCCTTTCAGGAGAGTGTAGTACATTGCATGTTGGAATAGTCAGAGGCAGGAAAAGCAGCCATAGAACTCAAGAGGAAGAAGCAATAAGAATTAGGTAAAATTGAAAGTCTTTGCCAAGAGCTTAATTTAAAAAGAAAAATGGCACTGAGAAAATTCTTTCTCTAAAAGAATAACCAGAGACTTAGGGAAACAGGTGGATTAGCTCCAGTTTTTGGTGCATAAAATCATGATGGACTATCTCGGAATTATTACAAGTCCCTTTTTGTGCTAGGGGAGTGGACTGGGGAGATTGTTTCAGCCTCTTTTCACATTGTGTTAAGTATTTTGTAAACAGATGCTATTGCATGTTTAGAGGATGTAGAAATAATTAACTTATTTACTAATTCAACATTTGTTTGGTGGTTTTGCATGTCAGTCTGCAATTAACAAAATATTAAGAGCCTAATCTGAACATTACATTGGGCCAAAGGGTGAAAGAGTTTTCAAGTGGTATATGATATGATTCTTGCATTCAAGAACTGACCAGGTAATTAAAGACACAAGGCAAATGTGTTTGCATTGAAAGGCTGATGATTCTAAGTGCCAGAAAAGAAATATAGATCAGTCATACAAAATTTTCAAATGGTAATAAAATGATCAGAGGGGCTTCAAAAAGATGTGAGCATCAAGTAAGACCATAAATGATAAGTTGGTTATGTATGAAAAGAAAGGATAAGTTAGATCAAGAACAATATGGAAAGGGACAGAGAAGGGAATTAAGGGTGGCTCTTAGCTCAAGAGAAAAAATGCATTAATTCATCAAATATGGAGTTCTAACTTTTGGAAATTAAACTTGGAGTCAAGGGAGGTTTAAACAGTAGTTATGTGATTAAAATGTAATTATATGAAGACCATTATAGAGTAGTGGGTAAAATATGGCAAGGAAGGGGATGGGGAGCTAGAGACAGATAGAGCTATTGAGGGATAGCACAGTGGTCCAAACATGTGATAATAAGGCATGATTTAGGCCAGTGTCATGGGAGATGAGATAGAAAAAGGACAAATATGAATGCTACTGGATAGGTAAGCATATTAGTCTTGTCAAAGAGAACTGAATTTGGAGTCAAGAAACCTATATTTTAACCCAATTTTAGTGCAACTTATATAAATTTGGTAACATACCTTTACCTCACTGGGGCATTGTTTCCTCATCTGAAAACTAAAGAGGGTTAATATAGTGATCTCTAAAATTTCCTCTTGGTACCTCTAAAATTCCATGATTCTAGGAGAGTGTGGGACTGAAAATGAGGGGAAAAAATAAATGTAACTATAAAATGATGGTGAAAGGATGAGGCTGAGTAATTTAGAGATTTTATATACCATTAAGCAAGATAGGGATTCAGAAATAGTAGTCAATTTTATAAGACCATGGTGAGTTAATCTTTAAATAAGCCAAGTAAAATACCATAGAGATAGCCAGACAATTATATCTAGCAACTAGTAGGAAATAAAAATTTGGAGTTTGAAAGAGATGTCAGGAATAAAAATCCATAGAGGCAGATCTTGCTTTGCATAGTAATGTGAGACCATGAAAAGAACCATGCAAACTGACACCATGCAAAGCAATATTACTAACCAATGGAGAAAATGCAGTTGTTCTGTGACCTTTAAAGATTTTACTAAAATGGAATTATGTCAACAAGATGATGGGCTAGGAAGCTCCAGACCCTCATTCTTCCAAGGAAACATCAAGTAAACAATAACAGACTGACTAAAATAGCCTTGTGGGAATTCTATAAATCAGTCAAGGATCTTCAGCAAACATAGCAAATACTGAATCAATAAAAAGCCTCACTCAAATGGTAAAATTTTGGTGGCATAATTGTTCAATTTTGACCAACTCCTTCCTTGGTATGATTCAGTCAGGAGTAACCACTAAATTTCCAATTTCTCCCTCTGGATGGAATGAAAAGAGTAGAACATGATTGCAACATTTTGGACTGTTTGGGAACTTGATGGGAATGGCTCAGCATAGCTCACATCTCAAACTTGGAAAGGTCACAAAAACAGTAGTTGCTGCTGCAGCGTGTATAATCTGCAGGGGAATACAGACAAGCAGAGTCCTAGGGGCAAGATATTACATGCTGAGGAACACAATAGAATATATAAGACTCCAAAACAAAGCAGAAGAGAGGCACTTAGGGAAATTAAGACATTTAAAGCAGTTGTGTGTATGGGAGAACTGGGGAAAAATACACACACAGGACCAGGAAAATGCATACCTAGTAAAGACCTGAGAAAGTTTGCATGCCAGGATGATTAATGAAGGTCTTCTCCTTCAAAGACAGTCTGCAACAACTAGGAGAGGTATTTGTTTTTCAAATTTACAACTTTCAACAAATAATCATAAGGCATCAAAAGAAAGAGTAAAAAATGAGTCATTCAAAGGAACAAAACAAATATCTAGATGCTGACTCTAAAGAAACACAGGCTTCTGAACTACTAGATAAAGTCTTTAAAACAATGGTTTTAAATACACCCAAAGAGCTAAATGAAAACACAGACAGAGAACAAAATTAAATCCGAAAAATGATATATGAACAAAATGAAAATATTAACAAAGGTATAGAGATTATTTTTTAAAAATAAGCAGAAATTCTGGAACTAACATCACAATAACTAACTTGAAACATTTACTAGAGTGATTCATAAACAGACTCAAACAGGAACAATAAAGAATCAGTGAACTTGAAGACAGATCATTTGAAATTGCTGAGTCTCAAGAACAAAAAAAAAAGAAAGAAAAGAAGACTGAATAAAAAGAAGGATAAAAAGTAAATAGAGTCTAAGGGATTTATGAGATATCATCAATAAGAATAATATATACATTATGAGAGCTCCAGAAGACAGCAAGAAAGGGATAGAGAGCTATTTGAAAAAATAATGGCCCAAAACTTCTTAATTTTAGGAATGGCATAGATCTACAAATAAGAGAAGATCAATTAAACTAGATAGGATGAATCCAAAAAGACCCACACCAACACAAATTATAATCAAACTTTATAAAACCAAACACGGAAAATGTTGAAAGAAGCAAGAAAAAAGTGACTGATCAGATACAAGGGATCTACAATAAAATTGTCAGTGGATATCTCAGGACAAACGTTATATGACCATAGGCTATGGGGTGATATATTTAAAGTGAATAAAGGGCAAAAAAAAAAAAACCATGTCGACTGTGAATTCTATCTCTGGCAAAAATGTCCTTCAAATATAAGGAAGAGGGGCACACCCAGTAGCACAGCAGTTAAGTTCAGCGTGGTTCACTCCAGCAGCCTGAGTTCACAGTTTCAGATCCCAGGCATGGATCTACAACACTCATCAAGCTATGCTGTGGTGGCATCTCACATACAAAATAGAAGAAGATGAACATGCGTGTTAGCTCAAGGCCTATATTCCTAATGAAAAAAAGAATAAATTAAGAGTTTCCAGATAGAAATTTAGGAAATTCATTACCACTAGACCTACCTACTACAGAAAAAAATATATCAAAGGGAGTCCTTTGAGTTGAAGAGAAAAGACTCTAGACAGCAACTCAAAGGCAAATGAAAATATAGAGTTCTCTGAAATGTAAATACATGGACAAATAAGAATGACAACAGCATCACAGCAGTATAAGACATTTCTCCTTGGGTTCCCCCTTTTCAACAAATAACTGGACATCCATCAATGAACAAAAACATCCTTGTGGCAGCTGTGGGTTACAGCACCACATGCAGAAGCACCTGGGAGTAGTCTTGCCCAAGTGTAAATCCTGTAATATGCAGACAGACCTTGGTATGGGTTCTGGAACCATTGGAGCAGCAAACGTCCCCCAACCTCTCTCATTGTGATTGGAAAAAATCCTGGAGAGTGCTGACCCGAGAAGACACCCAGGGATGAGAGAAAAATTGAAGTCCAGCCTTCCTAAGGAGAGATTCCAGCATGGCATTGGAGTAAAAACAAACCAACTGAACAAAAGAGTTTGAATATAGCAAAGATGATAGGAAGAACTTTACTAGCACCAACTCCTCACACAAGGCAACATTGCACAGGGATGAACTATCAGGTGGTGTCAACCTCACCCATGGGAGAAAAGGAGTACTATGAATGAGTGCCCAGCTAACCTCAATGTTGCAGGACACAAATGGAGAAACTACTTTCTCTGCAGCAGGACCTCCATGACTGGGAGAAAGGAGGACATCAGTAAAGAGGCAGATAACAATAGCAAAAAGCATTAAAGGGACACAATTATTGCTGAATGCACTCAGCAAAAGTCCACCGACAAGCCTCTGGGAGTAATAGCTCAGGGATATCCATACTGGGTCTGTGGACACTCCCAAAGTCCCAAGTGATAAAGCCACACTACTCCGACTCTGTGGCTAGCTCCTTGTGTGTGCTCTGAAGCACAGAAGCAAGAACAAACTCTGGGAGATAAGGAAGGCACTCAGAAAACAGAGTATGTCTGTGGGCAAAGGAGAAACCAAAAACTTGAGCTATAATGTCACCTTCTTGGAAACAAAGAGAGGTTTCCAGTAGCCAGCCTGGTGAGTTGTAAAAATCAGAGAAGACAAAAGCTTAAGAATTTGCTACAAGAAAGAACAAGGTGGAACAGGTATACCATACAAAGGCAGATAACAATAGCACTAATGAACAAAATAACCTGTCTAAAGGCTACTAGCAAAGATTTAAGGAAGTGTCTATTATTCAAATATGAAAGCAACAACACAAAACTACAAGGAACATGAAAAATCAAGGAAATTCATGAGAAAAATATTCATTCAAAATGAGATATTTTCAAATAGACAGAAATTATAATAATCCAAGCACAAATTCTGCAACTGAAGAAATCAATGAATAAAATAATAAATGCAACACACAGCATCTGCAGTAGTATAAATAGAAGACAAAATGATTAAGAGGATATTAATTTTGAAATAACTCAGAGGTGAACAGAGATAAAAGTATTAAAAAGAGCAAGGAAATACTATTTAGTCTATAGAGAAAGCATCAAAAGGACAAATGTTAAAATAATAGGGATTCCAGAAGGAGAAGAGAGGGAGAAAGGTGCAGGAAGTTTACTTAAAGGACTACTAGCTGAGAACTTCCCAAACCTGACAAGAGAATTCCGACTTCCAAGCTTATGAAGCTAAAGGATCACTGTATTCCCTCAATGATGAAAGATCTTCTCTAAGACATATTATAATGAAACTCAAAATTCAAATATGAAGAAAGAATTCTAAAGGCAGACAGTAAAAAAAGATCATTACCTACAAAGTAACCACCATTAGACTATCAGTGGATTTCTCAACAGAAACCACACAGGCTAGGAAAGAGTGGAATGACATATTCAAAGTGTCAAAAGATAAAAATTGCCAGCCAAGAATATTCTATTTGGCAAATTTTTACCCCTCAGATATGAAAGAGACATAAAGACTTTCCTATACAAATAAAAACTGAAAGAGTTCATCACCACTAAACCTTCTTTGCAAGAAATGCTGAAAAGATTTCCTTAAACTGAAATGAAAGTACACTAAACAGCATCACAAAAGTATATGAAAGTATACAACACTTTGGTAAAGGTAAATATAGAGTCAGACTTAGAAAATTCTAATTCTGTAATAAGATGGTGTGTTAAATGAAGAGATGGAAAAAAACATTCCATGAAAGTGGAAACAAAAAGAAAGCTGGGATAGCTATACTTGTATCAGCCAAAGTAGAAGATGTTAAGCCAAAAAATGTAACAAGACACAAAGAAGGTCAATATATAATGATAAAGAGATCAATTCATCAAGAAGATACAATAAGGATAAATATATATTCACCAAACATAGAACATCTAAATATATTAAGCAAATACTAACAGATTGGAAGAGAGAAATAGACAACAATAAAATAATAGTAAGGACTTCAATATCCCACTTTAAGCAATGGATAGATCATCCAGACAGTAAAATGAAAAGAAAATGTTGGATTTGAATTATACATTAGACCAAATGGAATTAAATATTTATATAATATTCCATGCAACAGAAGGAGAATACAGATTATCCTCAAGTGCACACAGAACATTCTCCAAGTTATAACATATGATAAGACACAAACATGTCTTAACAAATTAAGAAGATTGAAAACATACCAACTATGTTTTCCAACAATGAAGGTAGGAGACAAAATCAACAATGGGAAAACTGAAAAATCTACAAATATTTGGAAATTAAACACACTACAGAACAACCAATGGATCAAATAATAAATAAAAAAGGAAATAAAAATACATATCAAAAGAAATGAAAAAGGAAATACAACATACCAAAACCTATGGGATACTGCAAAAGCAGCTCTGAGAGGGACATTTATACAATAAATGCATACAGTAAGAAAGTAGGAAGATCCCAAACAAACAACCTAACTTTATACCTCAAAGGACTAGAAAGCAAAGTACAAACTAAGCTCAAAGTTAACAGAAGGAAGGATATAAGAAAGATCAGAACAGAAATAAATGAACTAGAGATGGGAAAAACAATAGAAAAGATCAATAAAACTAAGAACTGGTAGTTTGAAAAGATAAGCAAAACAGACATATCTTTAGCTGGTTAAGCAAATAAGAGAGGAGTCAAACACGAAACTCAAAAATAAAAGAAAAGAATTTACAACTGATACAACAGATATACAAATGATCATAAGAGACTACTGTGAATAATTATATACCAACAATTTGGATAACCTCGAAGAAATGGAAAAATTCCCAGAAACATACAACCCACTAAGGCTAAATCAGGAAGAAATAGAAAACCTGAAGAGACCAAAAATCAGTAAGGAGACTAAATGACTAATCAAAAACAACTTAACACAGAGACCTCCAAGACTAGATACTTCACTGGTGAATTCTACGAAACGTTTATAGAAGAATTAACGTTAATTGTCTCTATTCCAAAAAATTGAAGTGGAGTGAACACTCCAAAACTTATTATACAAGGCCAGCTTTTCCCCTACACCAAAGCCAGGTAAGCACACTATAAAAAAAGAAAATGATAGACAAATAACCCTGATAAATATAAATCCAAAATTCCTCAACATAATATTACCAAACCAAACTCAACAACACACTAAATGGATTATACACCTTGACCAAGTGGGATTTATCCCTGAGAAGCAATCATAGTTCAACATATGCAAATAAAAATGTGATACACTACATTCATGAAATGAAAGATAAATATCATATGATCATCCCAATAGATGCAGGAAAAACATTTGATGAAAGACAGCATCTTTTCAACATTAAAACTCTCAATAAATTAAATATAGAAAGAACATATCTCAACATAATGAAGGTCATATGCTACAAACTCACAGCTGACATTAAAATCAATAGTGAAAAATTGAAAGCTTTTTTATAATATCAGGATAAAGAAAAGCGTGCCCACTTTCACCAGTCTTATTTACATATCACTGGAAGTTCTAGCTAGAACAATTAGACAAGACAAATAAATAAAGCTATCCGAATTTGAAAAAAGTAAATAAAATTGTCTTTATTTGCAGATGATATGATCTTATATATAGAAAGCCCTAAAAAATCAGTCAAAAAACTGTTGGAACTCATCATCAAATTAATAAAAGCTACAGGATACAAAATCAACATAGAGAATTCAGTTGTGTTTCTATACATTAACAATGAAACATATAAAAAGATAAAGAAACTATCCGTTTCACAATAGCATCAAAAATGTAAAATACTTAGAAATAACTTTAACCAAGGAGGTGAAAGATCTGTATAGTGAAAACTATAGGAATTTGATGAAACAAATTGGAGGAAACATAAATAAATGGAAAGCTATCCCTTGATCATTGATCAGAAGAATTATTACCGCAAATACATCCATACTACCCAAAGCCATCTTTAAATTCAATGCACTCTCTAGCAAACTTTCAGTGGCACTTTTACAGAGATGGAAGAACACAATCCTAAAAGTTATATGGAGCCACAAAAGACCCCATATAGCCACAGCAATCATGAACAAGAAAAACAAAGCTAGGGGCATTACACTTTCCAATTTCAAACTATAGTGCAGCTATAGTTATTTAAAAAAGTATTGTACTAGCATAAAAATAGAAACATAGACAAATGGAAGAAATTTGAGAGTCCTCAAAGAAATCCATGCATATACAGTCAGTTAATATTTGGCAAGGGAGCCAAGAACACTCAATAGGGAAAGGATCAACAAAAAATGTTGAAAAAGGCTGGATAACCACATGCAGGAAAATGAAATTGAACCCTATTTTACACCTCTCACAAAAATTAACTCAAAATGTATTAAAGACTTAAACATCAGATCTGATACTGTAACACCCCTAGAAGAAAACATAGGGACACTCCTTGACAATGGTCTTGGCAATAATTTTTAGCTATGACACCAAAAGCGCAAGCAACAACAGCAATGTATAAATTGGGACTACATCAAACTAATAAACTTCTGAACAGCAAAATATATAATAAAAAAGTGAAAAGGCAACCTACAGAATGGGAGAAAATATTTTCAAACCATATATTAAATAAGGAGTTAATATCCAAAATATCTAAAGAACTCATAAAATTCAATAACAAAAAAAAAAAACCCAAACAATGCAGTTAAAAGATGGGCAGAGGAACTAAATAGAGATTTTTCCAAAGAAGACATCCAAATAGCCAACAGACACATGAAAAGATTCTCAACATCACAAACCATAAGGGGAATGCAAAGCAAACCACAATGAGTTATCACCTCAAACCTGTTAGAATGGCCATCACCAAGAAGACAACAGATAACAAGTATTGGAGACGATGTGGAGAAAAGGGAACACTTGTACAATGTTGGTGGGAATGCAAAATAGTTCAACCACTATGTAAAACAGTATAGAACTTCCTCAAGTGTTTAAAAATAGAACCACCATATGAACCAGCAATTCCACTCCTGGGTATATATCCATAGAAAATGAAAACAGGATAGCAAAGAGATACATGCACTCCTATCTATTGAAGCATTATTCACAATAGCCAAGCTATGGAGCAACTTACTTGTCTGTCACTCTATGAATGGATAAAGAGGATGTGGTACATACAAAGAATTAAATATTATTCAGCCGTGAGAAAGAAGGGATTCCTGCCATTTGTGACAACATGGATGGACCTTAAAGGCAATATGCTAAGTGAGATGTCAGACAGAAAAGACAAATACTGCATAATATCACTTATATGTTGAATCTAAAAAAGCCACATTTGTAAAAATAGAGAGTAGAATGGTGATTACCTGGGTCTAGGGGTAGGGGAATAGAGGATATGTTTAAGGGTACAAACTTGCAACCAGTAGATAAATAAATCCTTGAGATCTGATGCACAGCATTGTGGTTAATGACAATAATACTGTATTATAAACTTCAAACTTGCTAAGAGACTAAATCTTAGGTGTTATCAACACATAAAGAAATGACAGTTACATGAAGTGATACATGTATTAGCTAACACTACAGTGGTAATCATATTGCAACATATAAACACATCAAACTAAAAGGTTGTAAACCTTAAACTTACACAATGTTGCATGTTAATTATATCTTAATAAAAATAATTAAAAATTCATGAACATATATAAAAGCCTCTATTATCATTAATTTTTGTAGATAAATCTAACTTTCATTCTTTTACAGAATTTAAAAGACAAAACCATGGAAAGTAACCATAAATATATGTCAATGAGTACACAATAATTAAAAATGCAATTTGTATAGACATCAATATCATAAAATAGGTATAGATTTAAGGAGTAGATTTTTCATATGCAACTGAAGTTATGTTAGTATAAGTTAAAATATATTATTATATCTTTAGGATGTTTTATGCAATCCCTATAGTAACCAGAAACAATATATGTAAATATACATTCAGGATAAAAAATATGGAAAGTAAATCAACATGTGCTAACAAAAAATCAACTGAAAACAAAAGAATACCTAACAGGAGGAAATGACGGTCAAAAATACCATAAGACATACATATAACAAATAACAAAATGAAAATAGTAAGCTCTTCCCTATCAGTAATTATTTTATGCATAAATGGATTAAATTTCCCAATTAAAAGTCATAGTTCGGAAGAATGAATTCTCAAAAGGGATCCAACCGTATACTTTTTAAAAGAGATTCACTTTAGCAAGGAGGATATACATAAGTATAATCTGAAAAGATGGAAAAAGTTACTCCATGCAACCAATGTGTAACCACTTTGAAATCAAAGTGTGGAAAGATTATATTAACATTAGACAAAATAGAGTTTAACTCAAAATCTCTTACAGGACACAAAGAAAAGGACACTGTACAATGCTGAAGTACTAATTTACCAAGAAGATATAACCAGTGGAAACATATATGCATCTAATAAGAGTTCCTAAATATATGAAGCAATCGTTGACAGAATTTAGGAGAGAAATAGACAGCTCTAAGATAATAGAAGAATTAATCATCCTACTTTAAATAATGGATAAAACAACCATACAGAAGATAAGTAGGTAAATACAAGACTTGAACAGCACTAAATAACAATTGTACTTAACAGACATATACAGAGCATCCACCTAATAATAGAAGAATACACATTTTTTTCAGATGTGTATGGAAAATTCTCCATTAGTCATATCTTAATCCACAAAAGTGTTAATAAATTTAAAAAGATTGAAGTCAAACAAAATATCTTTACTTATCACATTGGAATGAGGCTAGAAAACAATATCAGAAGGCAAATTGGGAAATCCAAAAATATGTAAAAATTAAATAACATACCCTTTTATCATAATGAATAAATATCAATCCAAAGATTAAGATAGAAATGAGAGTGAAGCATCCTACCAATCTCATCTCTTCTCTTCTGATTAATTATTATTGTATATTCTATTTATATGCACACATCTGTTTCATAATTTTTATTTAATTTAGATTGAAAATTAAGAAGGATGCACTGATATAGTTCTTTTTTACTGAGGTATAATTGACATATAACATTACATTAGTTTCAGATGTATGACATAATGATTTGATATTTGTATATATTGTGAAATGATCACCATGATAAATCTAGTTAATATCCATTGGCATGCATAGTTACAAATTTTTTTTCTTGTGATGAGGATTATTTTTTTCAGATTGGCACCTGAGCTAACATCTGTTGCCAAATCTTTTTTTTCTTCTTCTCTCCAAAGCCCCCCAGAACATAGTTGTATATTCTAGTTGTAGGTCCTTCTAGTTCTTCTATGTGGGATGCCACCTCAACATGGCTTGATGTGCAGTGCTAAGTATGCACCCAGGATCCAAACGAGTGAAACCCTGGACCACTGACACGGAGCATGTGAACTTAACCACTTGGCAGTGGGTCTGGCTCCATGTGATGATGATTTTTAAGATCTAATCTCATAGCAACTTTCAAATATGCAACACAGTATTATTAACTATAGTCACCATGCTATACATTATATCTCTATGACTTATTTATTTTATAAATACAAGATTGTATCTTTTACACCTTTACTTATTTTGTACCTGGACCTCCTTTACCCATTTTGCCCACCCCTGACCCATGCCTCTGGCAGCCACCAATATTTTCTCTGTATCTATGAGTGTGTTTCTTTTTTTCCTTTTTTTTTTAAGATTCCACATATAAGTGAGATAATGTGGTATTTGTCTTTGACTCATTTCACTTAACATAATGCCCTCAAGCTCCATCCATGTTGTTGCAAATGGCAAGTTTCATTCTTATTTATGGCTGAATAGTATTTCACTATATCTATCTATCTATCTATCTATCTATCTATCTATCTATCTATCCCACATCTTCTTTGTCCATTCATTCATTGATGGACACTTAGGTTGTTTCCATGTCTTGACTATTGTAAATATTGCTGTAATGAACATGAGAGTGTGTATATTTTTTTCAAATTGGTGTTTTTGTTTATCTCAGATAAATACCCAGAATTGGAATTGTTAGATTATATGGTAGTTCTATTTTCTATTTTTTGAGAAAACTCTGTACTGGTTTCCATAGTGGTTGCACCAATTTACATTCCCACCAACAGTGCACAAAGTTTCCATTTATTCTACACACTTGCCAATTTTTGTTGTTTCTTAAATGACATACTCAAACAACCAATGTGTTAAAGAATAAATCACAAGAATAATTACAAAATATTTAGAGATAAATGAAAATTAAAACACAGTGTACTAAAAGTGTGAGATATTTTAAAAATAGTACTGAGGGAAATTTATAGGCATGAATGATTACATTAAAAAAGAATAATTTCTAATTAATAACCTAAATTTACACCCTAAGAAACAGGAGTAAATGAAATAAATCTAAAGATATCAAAAGACAGGGAACAAATAAAGATTGGAGTGGAAATAAAGTAAAGAATAGAACACAAAATGAAAATCAATGAAACTGAGTTGTTTCTGCAAAAAGATCAACAAAATTGACAAATGTTTAGCTAGAATGAATAAGATAAAAAAGAGATGGCTCAAATAATTTGGAAATTAAAGAAGGCATTATTGATTTTACAGAAGTAAGAAGTATAAGAAAGAACTATGAAAAAATATACTCCAAGAAATTGTACAATCTGGATGAAATGGACAATTTCTTAGAAAGGCACCTATCAAGACTGACTCTTAAAGAAATACAAAATTTTAACAGACATAACTAGTAAGGAAATAAAATTATTAGTTAAAAACCTCCCAATAGAGAAAAACTCTGGAAACTAAATATTTAAAAAAGAATTAACACCAATAATTCTCAAACTCTTCCAAAAAATTCAAATGAAGGGAAGACTTCCAAACTCATTCTATAAAACCAGCATGACCATGATATCAAAGCCATGGATACTATAAGAAAAGAAAAAAAGAGCAATATCTCTGATGAATATTTATATAAAAATACTCAATAGAATACTAGCAAACATAATTTTACAGCACCTTTGAAGGATTATACACCCTCATCAAGTGGGATTTATTCCTGGAGTGCAAGGATGTTTCCACATATGTAAATAAAACAACATAATACACCACATTAACAGAATGAAGGAAAAAGTAACACATGATCATCTTAACCATTGCAGGAAAAATATTTGACAAATTTCAATATCCTTTCATAATAAAAGCACTCGACAAGCTAGGAACAAAAAGCAGATTCTTAAGATGATAAAGACCATATAAAAAAAGATGATAGCTAACATGCTCAATAGTGAAAGCCTGAAAACATTTCCTTTAAAATCAGGAATAAGACAATGTTACCCACTTTCATGACTTCTATTGAACTATATAAATTCTGGCCAGAGAAAAACAGCACAAAAAATAAATAAAAGCATCCACATTACAAATACAGAAGTAAAATTATATCTGTTCAAATATGACATGATCTTATATATAGAAAATCCTACAGATACTAAAAAAAGTTTGAATTAAGCAATATTGCAAGATAAAAAATCAAGAGATACACAAAAATCAATTGCTTTTTTATAAACTAACAATGAACAATTCAAAAATGTAATTAAAAACAATTCCTTTTAGAATAGCATCAAAAAGAATTCAATCAGAAAGCAGATCATGGAATCAGCTGGGGTGGAGGTGGGAATAGGCACTGACTGCAAATAGACAGGAGGGATCCTTTCCAATTGATTGAAATCTAAAACTGGATTCTGGTGATGGTTGCACAACTGTAAATTTACTGAAAATCCTTGAATTTTACACATAAAATATGTGAATTTTACATGATACAAATTATACCTCAATAAAATTGTTTAACTTCAAATAAGTTACAAACTCCCAACATTAAAAACAGAACCATTTGTAACAGAAATAAGTCAGAATGGGAGAGGAAAGGGAAGGAACAAGCTTAGGTTAATGGAGATAAATTGCCATGAGAAACTTAACTATCTCATCTACAGGATCTTTTATACAATCCTCATGGTAATCATTAAACAGAAAATCATAGGAGAGCCACAATTCACAAAAAGAGAGAAAACTGAGAAATCCTACTCAGAAAACCACCAAAATCAAATGGCAGTCAGAAATACAAAGGAAGAGAAACAGTGGAAACATAGAACAAACAGAAAATAAGAGATAAAATGGCAGTTTTAAGCCAATGGAATAGAATATGGATCCCATAAATTACACCAATGGAATAGAATATGGATCCCATAAATTAACTCTCATACATACGTCCAAATGAATTTTCAACAAGAGTGCCAAGATCATTCAATGAGGTAAGGAAAGTCTTCAGCACCTGGTGTTGGAAACAGTGGATGTTCTCATTTAAAAGAAGAGTGATGGGGTTTTACCTTACACCATATAAAAAATTAACTCAAAATCAGTCAAAAACCTGTATGTAAGAGCTAAAATTATAAAAGTATTAGAAGAAAACACAGGAGAAAATCTTCAGAAAATTGAATTTGACAGTGATTTCTTAGATATGGAACCAAAAGCACAGGCAGCAAAAGTACAAAGAGATTAATTGGACTATATTAGAATTTCAAACTTCTACACATCAAAGGGCACAACAAACAGAGTTTAAAGGCAATTCAAAGAATGAGAGAAAATATTTGTAATTCATATATCTGATAAGACATTCGTGTTTATAATACATAAAGAACTCTTACAGCTCAAGAACAACCAAAAAAATCATGAATAAAAATTGGCAAAATACTTGGATAAAGATCTTTCAAATAAGATACACAAATGACCAATAAGCACATTAAAAATGGTCAACATCACTGTTAGAGAAATGCAAATCAAAGTTCCAATGAGATACCAACTCACACCTATTAGGATGGTCACTAACTAAAAAATGGGAAATAAAGTGTTGCAGAGGATGTAGAGAAATTTGATCCCTTGGGAACTGTTGAGAGGAATGTAAAATGGTGTAGGCACTATGGAAAATAGTGTGGTGGTTCCTCAACAATTTAAATGTAGAATTAAAAAATGATCCAGTAATTGAACTTCTGGGTATATATCCCAAAGAAGTGAAAGCAGGGACTCCAATAGATATTTGTACATTCATGTTCTTAGCAGCATTATTCACAATAGCCAGAGGACAGAAGCAACCTGAATGTCCATCAACAGACAAATGGATAAACAAAATGCAGTGTATACATACAATGGAATATTATTCAGTCTTAATAAAGAAATTATGACACATACTACAACATAGATGAACCTTGAGTATATTATGGTAAATGAAATATGCAGTCACAAAAGGAGACATACTCAATGATTTGATTCGTAAGAGCTACCCAGACTAGTCAAATTCATAGATAGACAAAGTAGAATGACTTTTGCCAGGGGCTGAGAGAGCAGGGTGTGAGGAGTTGTTTAATGGGTACAGTTTCAGTTTCTGAATATAAAAGGAGCTCTGGAGATCGATGGTGGTGATAGTTACACAACAATGTGAATGCACATAATGCCACTGAATTTTACACTTAAGAATGATTAAGATGGATTTAGGCTGAGCAAAATGGTGGGGTGAGCAGACCCAGGACTCTCTCCCCTCCAAACTCCAACAAAGGATTGGAAAAAAACTGAATTTCAGATAATAAACCTAATGCCAGGACGTCAGAGACCTACAGTATCAAAATGATGGAGGACAGAGACCATGCAGCAGACCTCGGAGGAACTGGAATGGGGTAGGAGAGAACTTCACTTCCTCCCCTAGAGACTGGGATCTCTGCTGTGGGTGTGGGAAGGAGCAGGGGAGGGGCCGTGTGACTGGGGGATCGTCCAGGACTCCTGCCACTGGTACAGTGGAAACCCAGTGACAGGGGAAAGCTTCCATGGGTGGGGACCCAATAAACCCAGGGCCCCGGGAGACCAGAGAACAGAACTGATCCAAATCCAGATGGCGCATGAGAAAAACAGCCCCTCCCTCCCAGCAAACCGTGCTGGGCGTCGCCATCTTGCCCAAAGGCGGAGAGCTCACAACATGTGTCTTTAGACCCCCATCTAGTGGCGACAGGCTGTATCTGCAACTGAATTCTACCATCATGCGAAAAAACCGCTCCTCTACCATCCAGCAATTTATAAAAGCTCCAGACCAGAAGGAAAACAATAAAAACACAGAATTAAGTCCTGAGGACTTGGAAATAGTGAACTATTGGAAATAGTGAAAATGAGTTCAGAGTAGCTATAATCAAAATACTCAATGAGGTAGAGAGAAAGATAGAGAAACAAGCCAATGAGTTCTGGAATTACTTCACAAAAGAGATTGAAATTATAAAGTAGAATCAAACAGAATTACTAGAGATGAAAAACACAATGGACCAGATAAAACAGAATACGGATTTCCTGAATGCCCATGTAGACATCATAGAGAAGAAAATTAGCATAATTGAAGATAGACAGGCTGAATGGCTCCAGACAGGGGAAGAAAGAGAGCTAAGGATTTAAAAAAATGAGGAAAATCTCTGAGAGATAGCGGATTCAATGAGGAGAAAGAATTTAAGGATCAAAGGAATCCCTGAGAATGTGGTAAAGGAAAATGGAGCAGAAAGTGTGTTTAATGAAATTATAGAAGAGAAATTCCCAAATCTAGGGATTGAGGGAGAAATGTGTGTAGGGGAAGCTTTCAGATCTCCTAGATTTGTCAATGTAAAAAGACCTACTGCAAGGCATATAGTAGTACAAATGGCAAAAATGAAAGACAAAGAAAGAATACTCAGGGCAGCAAGACAGAATAAAACAACCCACAAAGGAACTCCTATCAGACTTTCAGTGGATTTGTCTAAAACCTTACAAGCTAGGAGAGAATGGAGTGACATATTCAAAACTTTAAAAGATAAAAATCTTCAGCAAAGAATATGCCATCCAGCAAGAATATCCTTCAGATATGAGGGAGAAATTAAATCTTTCCCAGACAAACAAAAGTTAAGGGAATTTGTAACCAAAAGTCCTCCACTACAAGAAATCCTCAAGAAGGCTCTCATACCTGAAAAAAGAAAAAAGGGAGCAAGGGGTCACAAACCACAGAGTAGGGAGACAGATAGATAGAACCAGAATAGGATAGCAAGTATTCAACTATAGCATTAGATAAAGGTAAGGAAACTACCAAAGCAAAGATGATCTTATCACTCTAACTACAAACTCATAACACGAGTTGGAATAAGAAATGAAAATAACAATTTAGGAGGGGAAGAGCAAAGGGACTAAATCAATCTAGGCCAAGTAAGTAAGAGACCACCAGAGAATAGACTATATTATACATGAGATTCTAAATACAAACTTCAGGGTAGCCAGTAAACTAAAAAACAGAACAGAGCCACAATACATAAGGAAAACTCTAAGAAACCCAGCATAAGAAATTGCAGTATTAAATGAGTAGGCTAAAGCACACAGGAGAAAAGCAGGAAAATGAGATAACAAGTGAGAGATTGACAGTATTATGTCCACATGCATCAATAGTCACTCTCAATGTAAACAGATTGAACTCTCCAATAAAAAGACACAAAGTGGCAAAATGGATTAAAGAATAAGCTCCAACAATTTGTTGCCTCCAGGAAACACACCTTAGCCCCAAGGACAAACACAGGCTCAGAGTGAAGGGGTGGAGGGCAATACTTCAAGCTAATAGCAAGCAAAAAAAAGCAGGTGTTGCAATTCTTATATCAGACAAAGCAGATTTCAAAGACAGTAAAGAGAGACACAAAGGGGCAATATATAATGATCAAAGGGACACTTCATCAAGAAGAAATAATGCTTACAAATATCTATGCACCCAACATAGGAGTACCAAGGTTCATAAAGCAAGTATTAACAGACCTTTAGGAATATGTTAAAAACAACACAATAACAGTAGGGGACCTCAACACCCCACTCACATCAATGGACAGATCATCCAGACAGAAAATCAACAAAGAAATAGTGGAGCTAAATGAAAAACTAAAACAGTTGGACTTAATAGATATATATAGATCACTTCATCCTAAAAAAGCAGAATACACGTTCTTCTCAAGTGCACATGGAACATTCTCAAGGATAGACCATATGTTGGCAAACAAGGCAAGCCTCTACAAATTTAAAACAATTGAAATAATAACAAACATCTTCTCTGATCATAATGCTATAAGGCTAGAAATTAATTACAAGAAAAGAGCTGAGAAAGGCACAAAGATGTGGAGACTAAACAATACACTACTGAACAAGCAATGGATCATTGAAGAAATTAAAGAAGAAATAAAAAAATACCTGGAAACAAATGAAAATGATAGTATGCCATACCAACTCATATGGGATACAGCAAAAGCTGTATTAAGAGGAAAATTCATCGCAATACAGGCACATCTTAACAAACAAGAAAAATCCCAAATCAGCAATCTTAAACTACACCTGACTGAACTAGAGAAAGAAGAACAAATAAAGCCCAAAGTCAACAGAAGGAGAGAAATAATAAAAATCAGAGCAGAAATAAATACTATTGAAATGAAAAAGGCAGTAGCAAGGATCAATGAAACAAAGAGCTGGTTCTTTGAGAATATAAATAAATTGACATACCCCTAGTGAGACTTACAAAGAAAAAAAGGGAGAAAGCTCAAATAAACAAAATCAGAAATGAGCGAGGAGAAATAACAACAGACTCTGCAGAAATACAATGGATTATAAGAGAATACTATGAAAAACTATATGCCAACAGAATGGATAGCCTAGAGGAAATGCATAAATTCTTGGACTCCTACAGTCTCCCAAAGCTCACTCAAGAAGAAGCAGACAATTTGAACAGACTAATCACAAGGAAAGAGATTGAAACAGCAATCAAAAACATCCCAAAGAATAAAACCCCAGGACCAAATGGCTTTCCTGGGGAATTCTACCAAACTTTCAGAGAGGATTTAATACCTATCCTTTTCAAGCTATTCCAAAAAATTAGGGAGGATGGAACACTTCCTAACACATTCTATGAGGCCAACATCACGCTGATACCAAAGCCTGACCAGGACACACGAAAAAAGAGAACTACAGGCCAATAGCACTGATGAACATAGATGCAAAAATTCTAAACAAAGTTTTGACAACCAGAATTCAGCAATTCATCAAAAGGATCATACATCATGATCAGGTGGGATTCATATCAGGGACACAGGGATGGTTCAACATCTACAAATCAATCAACGTGATACACCACATCAACAAACTGAGGAATAAGAACCACATGATCATCTCAATAGATGCAGAGAAAGCATTTGACAAGATCAAACAGCCATTTATGATAAAAACTCTGAACAAAGTGGGCATAGAAGGGAACTACCTCAACATAATAAGGGCCATATATGACAAACCCACGGCCAACATCATACTCAATGGGCAAAACCTGAGCACCATCCCCTTGAAAAAAGGAATGAGACAAGGATGCCCTCTATCACCACTCTTATTTAACATAGTACTGGAGGTCCTGGCCAGAGCAATCAGGCGAGAGAAAGAAATAAAAGGAATCCAAATAGGGAGGGAAGAAGTGAAACTCTTGCTGTTTGCAGACGACATGATCTTATATATAGAAAACCCCAAAGAATCCATTGGAAAACCCTTAGAAGTAATCAACAACTACAGCAAAGTCGCAGGGTATAAAATCAATTTGCATAAATCAGTAGCATTTCTATATTCTAATAACGAACTAACAGAAAAAGATCTCAAGAACACAATACCATTCACAATCGCAACAAAAAGAATAAAATACCTCAGGGTAAATTTAACTAAGGAAGTGAAGGACCTATATAATGAAAATTACAAGGCCTTTCTGAGAGAATTGGACGACGACATAAGGAGATGGAAAGACATTCCATGTACATGGATTGGAAGAATAAACATAGTCAAAATGTCCATTCTACCTAAAGCAATCTACAGATTCAATGCTATCCCAATCAGAATCCCAATGACATTCTTTACAGAATTAGAACAAAGAATCCTAAAATTCATGTGGGGCAACAAAAGACCCCGAATTGCTAATGCAATCCTGAGAAAAAGGAACAAAACGGGAGGCATCACAATCCCTGACTTCAAAGCATACTACAAAGCTACAGTAATCAAAACAGCATGGTACTGGTACAAAAACAGGTGCACAGATCAATGGAACAGAATTGAAAGCCCAGAAATAAAACCACACATCTATGGACAGCTTATCTTTGACAAAGGAGCTGAGGGCATACAATGGAGAAAAGAAAGTCTTTTCAACAAATGGTGCTGGGAAAACTGGAAAGCCACATGTAAAAGAATGAAAATTGACCATGCTTTTTCACCATTCACCAAAATAAACTCAAAATGGATCAAAGACCTAAAGGTGAGACATGAAACCACAAGGCTTCTAGAAGAAAACGTAGGCAGTACACTCTTTGACATCAGTATTAAGAGGATCTTTTCAGACACCATGTCTTCTCAGAGAAGGGAAACAATAGAAAGAATAAACAAATGGGACTTCATCAGACTAAAGAGCTTCTTCAAGGCAAATGAAAACAGGATTGAAACAAAAAACAACCCACTAACTGGGAAAAAATATTTGCAAGTCATATATCTGACAAAGGCTTAATATCCATAATATATAAAGAACTCTCACAACTCAACAACAAAAAAATCAAACAACCCAATCAAAAAATGGGCTGGAGACATGAACAGACATTTCTCCAAAGAAGATATACAGATGGCCAATAGGCACGTGAAAAGATGCTCATCATCGCTGATCATCAGGGACATGCAAATCAAAACTACACTAAGATATCACCTTATACCTATTAGAGTGACAAAAATATCTAAAATTAATAGTAACAAATGTTGGAGAGGTTGTGGAGAAAAAGGAACCCTCATACCCTGCTGGTGGGAATGCAAACTGGTGCAGCCACTATGGAAAACAGTATTGAGCTTCCTCAAAAAATTAAAAATAGAACTACCATATGATCCAGCCATTCCACTAATGGGTATCTATCCAAAGGGCTTGAAGTCAGCAATTCCAAAATTCCTATGCACCCCAATGTTCATTGCAGCATTATTTACAATAGCCAAGACATGGAAGCAGCATAAGTGTCCATCAACAGAGGAATGGATAAAGAAGATTTGGTACATATATACAATGGAATACTACTCAGCTGTAAAACAGAACAAAATCATTCCATTTGCAACAACATGGATGTACCTTGAGGGAATTATGTTAAGTGAAATAAGCCAGTTAGAGAAAGATAATCTCTGTATGACTCCACTCATATGAGGAATTTAAAAATGTGGACAAAGAGAACAGATTAGTGGCTACCAGGGGAAAGGTGGGGTGGGGGGTGGGCACAAAGGGTGAAGTGGTGCACCTACCACACGAATGACAAACATTAATGTACAACTGAAATTTCTCAAGATTGTAACCTATCATTAACTCAATAAAAATGATTAAGATGGCATAGTTTATGTTATATGTATTTTAGCACAATTAAAAATGATTAAAAATGTGTGAAAGAGGGGAGCAGAGGAAGTATAAAATTGAAATACCAGAGACTACAAACATTTAAAAATATATACTTAAAACATTAAAAATTGTCTTACTATCCATTATAATTATTTAGGGAAATTTAGAAATTAGAAAAACTAATATTTATTTAGAACACAGTACTTAAAACAGTGATAAATTTACATTTTTAATCCATTTGTAAAAACAATCATAAAAGATTACTTTGAACAGTGTTAGCTTTCTTCATCTTCTACAATTTACAATACGAAGTGAGTATCTTTTCCATGACTTGGCAAAGTGTCATATTTCTTTCTAACTTTGGAGCAGATTCTGGAATGTTATTTACTTTAATGCTGTGGAAAATCTCTGAAAATTCCTTCAATGTGAAATTTTTGCTGATGGCACTTCTTCTGGGAAATCTTCATCCTTTTTATCACAACCACTTTCCTCACTTATGTCAATAAATTAACCTTCACTAAGTTCTTCTGACTGCATATAGAGAGTCACGTGGATGGTACTAGTGTTAACATTCCAAAGTTTAGCTATTTCTTCTAAAAATATATTTACATTTTATTCAAATTTCACCTCCAACATCACTCATTATTTATTTGCTGCACTTTCATCTTTGTTGGCCAAGTCCCTCTTTTGATTAGTTATTTTTGTAAAATGTCGCAAAGGTTTATCACTTTGAGACAAGGAAACAGCACAACCAAATGCTTTTCTGTCTGTGCATGAACTGAATAACAGATGTACAGTGAACAATCATCAATAGACTTTGAAAAAAGTGTCATGATAGGTCAGTGATGAGGATGCTTATCTGTTGTTCTCATAGTGATTTCTAGACTTAAAAACTATCAGCAAAGTCTGTATTTAATGCAATTACTCATAGTTAATATAGCATAGTAATTAAAAATTGAACAATATTGTTTAGGTTTTTAAGTTAAATTGTGGTAATTTAAATTCATGCATATCAAGTGCAGAGTGAGGAATACTGGGATTTGGAAATAATTCCTTTAAAGGCATGATTAAAGCCTGAGATTGGATAGGATGTATAAACCGTGAGATTGGATGAGAATCCTCAGGGCAGGGGGCATTGTGATAGCTTGTCAAGAGAATTTTCTCAAGAATTCCATCTTAATACTCTGGATTTGTGGGAATGTAGAAGAATGACATTCTAATAAAGAAATCCCAAGTATTAAGGGAAAGTGCGTCATGTCACACTAAGGGAAGACCTAAACCATTATTAAATAATCAACCTCATCTGAAGAATGTTGTCATACACAATATCCCCAATGAGGAAGAGTCCCAAGAAAGTTAGCACTCACCTGAGGACCTGGAAAGCAAGAGAATGTACAGCAGCAGTTCCTTTAAAAGGGATCACACTCTGCTTCAGAGAAATACCTTTCTAGTTAGAGCAAAACTAGCTCTAGACAAAAGATGACATGCAGGGGGCTGGCCTGGTGGCACAGCAGAGAAGTTCGCATGCTCCGCTTCAGTGGCCCACGGTTCACCATTTCAGATCCCGGGTGCAGACAGGGCACCACTTGGCAAGCAATGCTGTAGTAGGAATCCAGTATACAAAGTAGAGGAAGATGTGCATGGATGTTAGCTGAGGGCCATTCTTCCTCAGCAAAATGAGGATTGGAGCAGATGTTAGCTCAGGGATAATCTTCCTCAAAAAAAAAAAAAAGAAAAGAAAAAAAGATCTCATACAGGTTATGTTCCCAGGGCAGCAAGCTTCTTTGAGCTTCTCATCTGACTCACTGGATAAAGATTTCCTTGCTTAGGGCCCTAGGTTCTTATTTTGAACTGCTTGCCTCTACTATGATGTTTATCTGTAATGATGTGTAAAGTATAAGTCCTGTTGGTAACCATGATCTATAACAACCTCTAGCTGCAAAATATCAACCTTATCCATAGCCACCATCCTGCTTATAACCAACATGTGAATACATTTTCCACCATATAGCAAGTAAACACACACACACACACACGTATTCATTCATGTATTCAACCAATATTTCCGAAGACAGTATGATGTACCATGTGCCCAAAACTGTTCTAGTCAAAATAGATACCACTGTGAACTAATATAGATGCAGTTACTGCCAACATGCGACTTATATTCTAGTGGCAGACACAAATGTTAAGTACCTAGAAGTAATTGCATATAATTAAAGCTGCTATAAGTGCTTCTGAGAACAGAAAAATTATGCTATAAAAGCATAAAACAAATGGACCTGATTTAAACTGTGCAACCAGATAATTCTTCCAAAAGTAGTAAGGCTTAAACTGAGGATGAACAGGAGTTAAATAAACCAGGATTATGTATGAGGAAGTGCTAGCTTAGAGAGAGCAGCAGGAGTGGTAGAACATACAATATCTCTGGGCTGAGAAGAAGCTTGGTGTACTGAGGAAAAACAGTGGAAATATATTATGAAGTGAGACTAGAGAGGCTTTCAGGGACAGATTATTCATTAGCTTGCAGGCCACATTAAAATTTGGATTTTTGTTTTAAGATCAATGAGGAGCCATTGAAGCCACTAACTGGCAGAGGTGGAGAGACATGGACATACTTGTATTTTTAAATGGTCACACTGTCTGGAGTGTGGAGAACAGATTTCAAAAATGCAAGAATAGGTGTAGGGAGACCAGTTGCGTTACTGCCAAAGCCTTGGCAAAAACGATGAAGTCTTGGACTGGAGTGGTAAGGGCAATGTTGTAGAAAAATAAACTTATTTGAGATCTATTGTAGAGATAACATCTAAAGAACTTTGTAATATATTGGTCATGGCAATGATAATTGGAAAGGATCATTTAAGGAATACTCCTAGATTTTTAAATTACACAACTGGATGGATGGAAATAGCTTACAGATAAATTGGGAAAACTAGAAAAGAACCAGACTTGGAAGGGAAGATCACATATTTGGTGTTGGGTATGATGGCTTTGAGGCATTCAGGTGCAAATTTTCAGTGGACTGTTGGGAATATGGGTACACAACTCAGAGAAGAGCATTAGGCCAGAGATATTTGCTTATGGATGATCAAGGCCCAGGGCAAAAGTATAAATGAGGAAAATGCTTTTCTGGGGCTTAAATGGTGTTACTTATGAGAGTGATTGCTTGGTGTTATAGGTTCAGTTGTGTGTTTGATCATGAATGGCAAATATGCCAACAGTTCTTTAATAATATTTTGTATGCATTTATTCATTCATGATATGCAAGACACTCTAAGATGAAGAGCTTCTCTTGGCTAGGAATCATAATGGTACTGCAGATGTCAATTTAAGTTCTTATGATTGATGAGATTGTCTAGAAAATGGTTTTAATGTAAGAAGAGAAGGGGACTCAGTTCTGAGACTTAGAAATGGTAATATGTAATGCCCAGTTATAGGAATATAACTGTTAAAGGACACACAAAAATGAATAGCTATAAAGGCAGAAGGAAATATAGGAGAATGTGGTGTAAGTGATGTCAATCCAAATGTGTGTTTCAAGAAGAAAGAAACAGTCAACATTTTAAAGTGATATTGAAAGGTGAGGTAAGTTGTGAACTGAAAATAAATATTAGATTTTCCAACATTGAGAAACTTAAAGTGATAGCATAATAATGTTGAAAGACAGATTACTTAGCTAAGGACTGAGTGAAATATGAGGAAACCAAGACTGAAATTATAGAAAGTCATGGCCAGACCTCAGAGCCATCCACACTGGAAGCCTGTTCCACCCACCAATGCACCCACAGCTATTGCAGCTGAACCTTACTGCCTGCCATGCCAGTGGCTAGCCCCACATGTGAGTGCACCCACATCAATCTCAGCCCAGCCACAACAGAAGGGAACATGCAGCCTACACAGGGGATACCCCTGGAGTATCTGGCTCTGGCAACCAGGAGGGAATATGCTACTGAGCCCCATAGGATACATAAGGCCACTTATTTGAAGCAAGGGGGTGTAGCTGATCTAACTAATACCTAACAGAACAAACACAAAGAGGTAGGCAAAATGAATATTGAAAGGAATATATTCCAAACAAAAGAACAAGACGAAATCTCAGAAGAATAACTAAACATAACAAAGACAAACAATCTACCAGATAAAAAGTTCAAAGTAATGGTCATAAAGATACTCACTAAACTTGGGAGAAGAATAGAGGAACACAGTGATAACTTTAACAAAGAGATATAGAAAATTTTAAATAAAAGCATCAATCAGAGCTGAAGAATACACTAAGTGAAATAAAAATTACACTATAGGGAATCAAGTAGATTAGATGATCCAGAAAAGCAAATCAGCAATCTGGAAGACTGGGTAGTGGAAATTTCCCAGTTGGAACGGTAAAAATAAATTAAAAATGAGGATAGTGTAAGGGACCTCTGGGACAACATCAAGCTTGGTAACATTCACATTATAAGGGCCCCAGAAGGAGAAGGGAGAAAGTCACAGAAAATCTATTTGAACAATAATGGCTGAAAACTTCCCTAACCTGATGAAGGAAACAGACATTCAAGTTCAGCAAGAATAGAGAGGCCCAAATAAGATGAACCCAAGAGACTCACACCAAGACACATTATAAATAAAACGTCAAGAGTTAAAGATAGAGAATCTTAAAAGCAGCAAGAGAAAAACAACTAGTTACATACCAGGGAGCCACCATAATTCTATCAACTGACTTTTCATCAGAAACTTTATAGGCCAGAAGGGAGTGGCATGACATATTCAAAGTGTTGAAATAATAATAATAAAAAAAAAACCTTACAACTGAGAATACTCTATTTATCAAGGTTATCACTTGGAATCGAAGGAAATGTGAACAGTTTCTCAGACAAACAAAAGCTAAAGGGGTTCATTATCACTAAATCAGCCTTACAAAAAATGTTAAAGAAATTTAAGTGGAAAAGCAAAGGCCATGACTAGAAATACAAAAATTATTAAAGAAAAAATCTTACTAATAAAGGAAAACATATAGTAAAGGTAGTGATTCAATCATCTATATAGCTAGTATGAAGGTTAAAAGACAGAAGTGGTAAAACATCTATATCTACAACAAGTAGTTAAGGGATACACAAAATAAAAATACGTAAAGTATGACATCAAAAACATAAAACGTGAGGTGGGGAGTAAAAATGTGGTGTTTTTAGAATGCACTCAAACTTAAGCAACCACCAATTTAAAATATACTGCTATATACATAGGCAGTTACAAAAGAAGATGATGTCAATCACAAACCACAAACCAAAAATAGACACATGAACAAAGAGAAAGGAATACAAATATAACACTAAAGGAAGTCATCAAATTACAAGAGAAGAAAGGAACAGAGAAAAACTACAAAGACAACTGGAAAATAATTAAGAAGATAGCAATAAGCACATACTTATCAATAATTACTTCAAATGTAAATGGACTAAATATTCTAATCAAAAGACATAGGGTGGCTGAATGGATAAAAAAACAAGACAACAATATGCTGCCATCAAGAGACTTACTTCAGATCTAAAGACACACACAGACTGAAAGTGAGTGTATGGAAAAATATATTCCATAAAATTGGAAATAAAAACAAAGCTGGAGTAGTAATACTTATATCAGACAAAATAGACTTTAAAACAAAGATTGTAACAGGAGACAAAGAAGCACGTTACATAATGATAAAGGGAACAATCCAACAAGAAGATATAACACTTTTAAATATCTTTGCACCCAACGTAAGAGTACCTAAATACATAAAGGAAATATTAACAGACATAAATGGAGAATTTGACAGTAACACAATAATTGTAGGGGCTTTTAACACCCCATCTACATCAATGGATAGATCATCCAGACACAAGGGCAACAAGGAAACATTGGTCTTAAATGACACATTAGACCAGATGGATATATATAAAACATTCCATCCCCAAACAGCAGAATATACATTCCTTTCAATGCATATGGAATATTCTCCAGGGATGATCACATGTCTGGTCACAAAAAAACTCTCAATACATTTAAGAAGGCTGAAGTCATATCGAGTATCTTTTCTGAACATGATATGAGACTAGAAATCAACTATAAGAAGAAAACTGGATAAAATACAAACTCGTGAAGTCTAAACAACATGCCATTGAAGTTGAAGAGGCAATCAAAATATCTTGAGAGAAATGAAAATAGAAACACAAAGTTCCAAAATCTATTAGATGTAGCAAAAGCACTTCTAAGAGAGAAGTTTATATCAATACAGGCCTACTTCGGGAAACAAGAAGAATATCCAATAAGCAGTCTAACCTTACACCCAAAGGAACTAGAAAAAGAACAAACAAAGGCTAAAGTTAGTAGAAGGAAGGAAATAATAAAGATAAGAGCAGAAATAAATGAAATAGAGGCTAAAAGAAAAGATTAATGAAACTAAGAGCTGGCTATTTGAAAAGATAAACAAAATTGATAAAACTTTAGCCAGACTCATCAAGGAAAAAAGAAAGTGGGCTCAAATAAATAAACCAGAAATGAAAGAGGGGAAGTTAAAACCAACATTACAGAAATGCAAAGGATCATAAGGGGATTACTATAAACAATTACACACCAACAAATTGGACAACCTAGAAGAAATGGATAAATTCCAGGAAAATATAATCTTCTAAGACTAAATCAGGAAGAAAAAGAAAATCTAAACAGAGCAATTACTAGCAATGAAAATGAATCAGTAATCAATAAATCCCCAACAAACAAAAGTCTAGACTAGACAGCTTCACAGGTGGATTCTATCAGACATTTAAAGAAGAGTTAATACCTATTCTTCTCAAACTATTTCAAAAAATTGAATAAGGAACTCTTCCAAACTTATTCTATGAACTCAGCATCACCCTAATACCAAAACCAGACAAAGACACTACAGAAAAAGAAAATTACCAGCCAGTATCCCTACTCAACACAGATGCAAAAATCCTCAACAACATATTAGCAAACCAAATTCAACAATACATTAAAAGGCTCATATATTGTGTTCAAGTTGGATTTATCCCAGGGATGCAAGGATGGTTCAATATCTGCAAATCAATGTCATACACCACATTAACAAAATGAAGAATAAAAATCACATAGTAATCTCAATGAATGCCGAAAAATCTTTTGACAAAATTCAACATCCATTTATGATAAAAACTCTCAACAAAGTGGGTTCAGAGGGAATATACCTCAACATAATAAAGGCCATATATCACAAATCCACAGGTAACATCATACTCTATGGTGAAAAGCTGAAAGCATTTCCTCTAAAATCAGGAACAAGACAAATATGCCCAGTCTCACCACTTTTATTCAACATTCCTAGCCACAACAATCAGATTAGAAAAAGAAATAAAAGGCATCTAAATTGGAAAGAAAGAACTAAACTGTCACTGCTTGCAGATGACATACTATATAAGAAAACCCTAAAGACTCCACCAAAGAAACTAATAAATGAACTCAGTAAAGCTGCAGAATACAAAATTAATATACAAAAGTCTTTTGTGATCTATACACTAATAAGGATCTATCAGAAAGAGAAATTAAATGAGCAATTCCATTTACAATTGCATCAAAAATAAGAAAATGCCTAGGAATAAATTTAACCAGGGAGGTGAAAGACCTGTACTCTAAAAACTGTAAGATATTAATGCAAGAAATTGAAGAAGACGCTAATAAATGGAAAGATATACCATGGTCATGAATTGGAAGAATCAATACTGTTAATATGTCCATACTACCTAAAGCAATAAACAGATTCAATGCAATCCCTATCAAAATACCAACAGTATTTTTTACAGAACTAGAATAATTCTAAAATTGGTATGGAACCACAAAAGACTGAAAATATACCAAGCAATCATGAGAAAGAACAAACCTGGAGTTATCATGGTCCCTGTTTTCAAACTATACTATAAAGCTATAGAAGTAAAAACAGTGTGATACTGGAACAAAAACAGACACATCGATCAATGGAACAGAATAAAGAGTCGGGAAGTAAACCCACGTTTACATGGTCAATTAATCTATGACAAAAGATACAAGAATATGCTATGGGGAAAACACAGTTTCTTCAATAAACAGCGTTTGGAAAACTGGACAGTTACTTTAGTACAAAAGAATGAAACCGGACCACTTCCTTACACCATATACAAAAATAAACTCAAAATGGGTTAAAGACTTAAACGTAAGACCTAAAAGCCCATAAAACTCCTAGAAGAATTTATAGGCAGTAAACTGTTTGACATCAGTCTCAGCAATATTTTTTTGGATCTGTCTTGTCAGAGGTCTCATCCTTGGATCTGTCTCCTTAGACCACAAAAGCAAAGATAAACAAATGGGACTACATATAATTAAAATGCTTTTGCACAGTGAAGGAAACCATCAGCACAACAAAAGGGCAACTTATTGAATGGGAGGAGATATTTACAAATGATATATCTGATAAAGGGATTATATCCAATATGTATGAGAAACTCAGGTAACTCAATATCAACAAAATAAGCAATCTGAATAAAAAATGGGCAGAAGATCTAAACAGACATTTTTCCAAAGAAGGCATACAGGTGGGCCACAGATACATGAAAAGATGCTCAACATTACTAATAATCAAGGAAACTAAAATCAAAACCACAATGAGATATCACCTCACACCTGTCAGAATGGCTATCATCAAAAAGACAACAAATAAGAAGTGTTGGCGAGGATCTGAAGAAAAGGGAACCCTTGTGCACTGATATGAATGTAGAGACTATGGAAAACAGTATGGAAGTTCCTCAAAAAATTAAAAAGAAAACTACCATATGAGCCAGCAATTCCACTTCTAGGTATTTACCCAAATAAAACCAAAACACTAATTTTAAAACATATATGCACCTATGTTCATTGCAGCATTATTTAGAGTAGCCAAGATATGGAGGCAACTTTCCATCAATAGATGAATGGATAAAGAATATGTGGGAAACAGACACACAGATCAATGGAACAGAATAGAGAGCCCAGAAATAAACCCACACCTATATGGACAGCTAATTTTCGACAAGGAAGCCAAGAACATACAATGGAGAACGGAAAGTCTCTTCAATAAATGGTGTTGGGAAAACTGGACATACACATGGAAAAGAATGAAAGTACACCATTATCTTACACCATGCACAAAAATTAACTCAAAATGGATTAAAGACTTGAATGTAAGACCTGGAACCATTAAACTTCTAGAAGAAAACATAGGCAGTAAACTCTTCAACATCAGTCTTATTAGCATATTTTCAAGTACCATGTCTGACTAGGCAAGGGAAACAATGGAAAAAATGAACAAATGGGACTACATCAAACTAAAAAGCTTCTGCAAAGCAAAGGAGAGCATCAACAAAATGAAAAGACAACTTAACAATTGGGAGAAGATATTTGCAAATCATATATCAGATAAGGGGTTAATATCCAAAATATACAAAGAACCCATACATCTGAACAACAAAAAATCTAACGACCCAATTAAAAAATGGCAAAAGATCTGAACAGACATTTATAAAAAGAAGATATACAGATGGCCAATAGGCACATGAAAAATGATTCAATATCATTAACTAACAGGGAAATGCAAATCAAAACTACAATGAGCTATCACCTCACTCCCGTCAGAATGACTATAATTAATAAGACAGGAAACAATAAGTGTTGGAGAGGATGTTGAGAGAAGGGAACCCTCATACACTGCCAATGGGAGCAAAGACTGGTGCAGGCACTATGGAAAACAGTATGGAGATTCCTCAAAAATTAAGAATAGACCTATCATATGATCCAGCTATTCCACTGTTGGGTATTTATCCAAAGAACAAGAAAACACAAATGCATAAAGATAAATGCACCCCTACATCCATTGCAGCATTATTCACCATAGCGAAGGCTTGGAAGCAACCTAGGTGCCCATCAAGTGAGGAATGGATAAAGAAGAGGTGGTATATATACACCATGGAATACTACTCAGCCATAAGAAATGAGGATATCCGGCCATTTATGACAACATGGATGGAACTTGAGGGTATTATGCTAAGGGAAATAAGTTAGAGGGAGAAAGTCAAATATCATATGATCTCACTCCTAAGTAGAAGATAAAAATAATGACAAAGAAATACATAGAAATAGATTGGACTGATGGTTACCAGAGGGGAAGGTGGGAAAGAGGAGGGCAAAAGGAGTAATTAGGCACATGAGTAAGGTGATGGATTGTCATTAGTCTTTGGGTGGTGAACGTGATGTAATCTGCACAGAAATTTAAATATATAATGATGCACACCTGAAATTTATGTAATGTTATAAACTGATGTTACCACAATTTAAAAAAAGCCATTATATTGAAGTAGGCATGAGCACGTTGACACGCAAGCACTTTTTATACTCATGTGCTTTCTACACTCTCATCTATTGTCTCCTAATTTAACAACAAAGGGTCCATGGAAATACTCCAGTTGGACATCATTACTAAGCATTTTGCCATTGTTTGTTAGATAAATGTGACTAATTATAGAACCTTTAGCAATGAGTCAAGACCTTGGTGAAGCAGTTGAAATGAAGTGTACAAATCCCATTGTAAATTGCTTTAAATCTAAGCAAATTCATCCCTTATGGGTACACTAGATTACTTTAAATGTCAGTCTCCCTCTTTTCCTCATAGTCACTGCCTATTCTCAAAGGAGAGGATGATTTATAACTCTTGGGAATTAACCTTCTGAGACAGCGTAAGGTCCATTTTCAGCTTTGGAGCGGCGTGCATGTAGGCTTGGTCAGGACACTAGATATTATATTATGTCTTCTCCTGGTATAGATTAGAACAAGGATAAAACAAAAAGTCTGCACAATGTACCTCACACGGTTGATGACCGTTCATGTCAAAGGACTGGAAGGGAGACATAGTGGTTTAAAATATAGGCTCTGAGGATAAATCACCAGGGTTCAGATCCTGGCCCTTCTCCTTCCTAGTATAACCTTAGGGAAATTATCTGATATTTTTAAGCCTCATTTTTCCATTGTGTAAAATGGGAATAATAACAGTACCTATCACATAATGTCGTTATGAGAACTCAGTGCTTATAAAGTACTCAGCCACAACACTCACTCATGGTCAATAAAAGTTAGCTTATGGTTTTACGAAGAAAAAATGATAATCAGATGTAAAAATAAACATTAATATAAAGAAAGGACATGTGGTATATGTATACAATGGAATATTACTCAGCCATAAAAATGAATGAAGCTTTGACAATTGCAACAACATGGATGAACCTAGAAGTTATTATGCTTAGTTTAAACAGTCAGGCACAGAAAGACAAATACAATATGATTTCATTTATATGTGGAATCTAAAAATACAAAGCAAATGAACAAACAAAACAAAACAGACAGACACATAGATGCAGAGAACAAGCTAATGGTTGCCAGAGAGGAGAGGGGTTGGGGGTTGGGTGAAATACGTAAAGGGGATTAAGAACACAAACTTCCAGTTGTACAATAAATAAGTCATGGATGTAATATACAACATAGGGAATATAGTCAATAATATTGTAGCAGCTTTGTATGGTGATAGATGGTTACTAGACTTATCGTGGTGATTACTTCATAACATATATACATGTCAAATCACTATGTTGTCCACTTGAAACTAACATAATATTGTCTGTCAACTATACTAAAAAAAGAATTAGTTTAGCAACTCTGCAGATATACACTTCCTTTTCTTTCTTTCTATTCCTATACTGTCACATTTAGAATATATTTACAGCAAGCATTGAACTTGTGATTGTGGCCTCCTGCATATATAGGAGCTTTGGAATGTGAATTTCCTCATTTTGTGGGCAATTCGAGGGTTCATACTGCCTGGGCTAATACTACAGAATTTTATTTAGTGGTGTTAATTGTTAATTTGAATAGCTCTCTGTGGAGACAGGAGCACCTATTTCTCTGAAATTGACGAGCATTAGTAATATCCTACATGGTCCCATATTTATTTATTTATTTATTTATTTTTATTTTTTATTAATGTTATGATAGATTACAACCTTGTGAGATTTCAGTTGTACGTTTTTGTTAGTCATGTTGTGGGTACACCACTTCCTCCTTTATGCCCTCTCCCCACCCCCCCTTTTCCCTGGTAACCACCGATCTGATCTCCTTATCAATATACTAACTTCCACCTATGAGTGGAGTCATATAGAGTTCGTCTTTCTCTGACTGGCTTATTTTGCTTAACATAATACCTTCGAGGTCCATCCATGTTGTTGTGAATGGGCCAATTTTGTCTTTTTTTATGGCTGAGTAGTATTCCATTGTGTATATATACCACATCTTCTTTATCCAATCATCAGTTTCTGGGAATGTAGGCTGGTTACACGTCTTGGCTATTGTAAATAATGCTGCGATGAACATAGGGGTGCAAGGGACTCTTGAGATTTCTGATATCAGGTTCTTAGGATAGATACCCAGTAATGAGATGGCTGGGTCATAGGGTATTTCTATTTTTAACTTTTTGAGAAATCTCCATACTGTTTTCCATAGTGGCTGTACCAGTTTGCATTCCCACCAACAGTGTATGAGGGTTCCTTTTTCTCCACAACCTCTCCAACATTTGTCGCTCTTGGTTTTGGATGTTTTTGCCAATCTAACGGGTGTAAGGTGATATGTTAGTGTAGTTTTGATTTGCATTTCCCTGATGATTAGCGATGATGAACATCTTTTCATGTGTCTATTGGCCATATTCATATCTTCTTTTGAGAAATGTCTGTTCATGTCCTCTGCCCATTTTTTGATCGGGTTGTTTGTTTTTTTGTTGTTAAGCAGTGTGAGTTCTTTGTATATTATGGAGATTAACCCTTTGTCGGATAAGTGGCTTGTAAATATTGTTTCCCAATTAGTGAGCTGTTTTTTTGTTTCAATCCTGTTTTCCCTTGCCTTGATGAAGCTCTTTAGTCTGATGAAGTCCCATTTGTTTATTCTTTCTATTGTTTCCCTCAACTGAGGAGTTATAGTGTCCGAAAAGATTGTTTTGAAACTGATGTCAAAGAGTGTACTGCCTATATTCTCTTCCAAAAGACTTATTGTCTCAGGCCTAATCTTTAGGTCTTTGATCCATTTTGAGTTTATTTTGGTGTGTGGTGAAAAAGAATGGTCAATTTTCAATCTTTTGCATATGGCTGTCCAGTTTTCCCAGCACCATTTGTTGAAGAGACTTTCTTTTCTCCATTGTAGGCCCTCTGCTCCTTTGTCGAAGATTAGCTGTCCATAGATGTGTGGTTTTATCTCTGGGCTTTCAATTCTGTTCCATTGATCTGTGCACCTGTTTTTGTACCAGTACCATGCTCTTTTGATCACTGTAGCTTTGTAGTATGTTTTGAAATCGGGGATTGTGATTCCGCTGGCTTTGTTTTTCTTGCTCAGGATTGCTTTAGCAATTCGTGGTCTTTTGTTCCCCCATATGAATTTTAGGATTGTTTGTTCAATTTCTGTGAAGAATGTTCTTGGGATTCTGATTGGGATAGCATTGAATCTGTAGATTGCTTTAGGTAGTATGGACATTTTAACTATGTTTATTCTTCCAATCCATGTGCATGGAATGTCTTTCCATCTCTTTATGTCATCGTCAACTTCTTTCAAGAAAGTCTTGTAGTTTTCATTGTATAGATCCTTCACTTCCTTGGTTAAGTTTATCCCAAGGTATTTTATTCTTTTCATTGCGATTGTGAATGGGATTGAGTTCTTGAGTTCTTTTTCTGTTAGTTCATTGTTAGTGTATAGAAATGCTACTGATTTATGCACGTTAATTTTATACCCTGCTACTTTGCTGTAGTTGTTGATTATTTCTAATAGTTTTTCTATGGATTCTTTGGGGTTTTCTATATATAAGATCATGTCATCTGCAAACAGTGAGAGTTTTACTTCTTCGTTACCTATTTGGATTCCTTTTATTTCTTTTTCCTGCCGAATTGCTCTGGCCAGCACCTCCAGTACTATGTTGAATAGGAGTGGTGAAAGTGGGCACCCTTATCTTGTTCCTGTCCTCAAAGGGATGGCTTTCAGTTTTTGTCCATTGAGTATGATGTTGGCTGTGGGTCTGTCATATATGGCCTTTATTATGTTGAGGTACTTTCCTTCTATACCCATTTTATTGAGGGTTTTTATCATAAATGGGTGTTGGATCTTGTCGAATGCTTTCTCTGCATCTATTGAGATGATCACGTGGTTTTTGTTTTTCATTTTGTTGATGTAGTGTATCACGTTGATTGACTTGCGGATGTTGAACCATCCCTGTGTCCCTGGTATAAATCCCACTTGATCATGGTGTATAATCTTTTTGATGTATTGCTGTATTCGGTTTGCCAAAATTTTGTTGAGGATTTTTGCATCTATGTTCATCAGTGATATCGGCCTGCAGTTCTTCTTTGTGTTGTCCTTGTCAAGTTTGGGGATCAGAGTGATGTTGGCTTCATAGAATGTGTTAGGGAGTACTCCATCTTTCTCAATTTTCTGGAACAGTTTGAGGAGAATAGGTATTAAGTCTTCTTTGAATGTTTGGTAGAATTCTCCAGAGAAGCTGTGTGGTCCTGGACTCTTATTTTTGGGGAGGTTTTTGATTACCGTTTCTATTTCCTTACTTGTGATTGGCCTATTCAGATTCTCCATTTCTTCCTGATTCAGTTAGGGGAGATTGTAGGAGTCTAGGAATTTGTCCATTTCTTCCAGGTTGTTCAATTTGTTGGCATATAGTTTTTCATAGTATTCTCTTATGATCTCTTGTATTTCATTGGTATCTGTTGTGATTTCTCCTCTGTCATTCCTAATTTTATTAATTTGAGATTTCTCTCTTCTTTTCTTGGTGAGTCTGGCTAGGGGTTTGTCAATTTTGTTAATTCTTTCGAAGAACCAACTCTTTGTTTCATTGATCCTTTCTATTGTCTTTTTTGTTTCAATATCGTTTATTTCTGCTCTTACTTTTATTATTTCCCTCCTTCTACTGACTCTGGGCTTTGTTTGTTCTTCTTTTTCTAGTTCTGTTAGGTGTCGTTTGAGGTTGCTTATGTGAGCTTTTTCTTGTTTAGTGAGGTGAGCCTGTATTGCGATGAATTTCCCTCTTAGGACTGCTTTTGCTGCATCCCAAATGATTTGGTATGTCGTGTTCTCATTTTCATTTGTCTCCAGATAAAATTTGATTTCTTCTTTAATTTCTTCAATGATCCATTGTTTGTTCAGAAGCATGTTGTTTAGTCTCCACATTTTTGCACCTTTCTCTGCTTTTTTCTTGTAGTTGATTTCTAGTTTAATAGCATTATGATCAGAAAAGATGCTTGATATTATTTCAACTCTCTTGTATTTATTGATGTTTGCTTTGGTTCTCAAAATATGGTCAATCCTTGAGAATGTTCCATGTGCACTTGAGAAGAATGTGTAACCTGCTGTATTTGGATGAAGTGTTTTATATATATCTATTAAGTCCATCTGGTCTAATTTTTCATTTAATTCTATTATTTCCTTGTTGATTTTCTGTCTGGATGTTCTGTCCATTGGTGTTAATGGTGTGTTGAGGTCCCCTACTATTATTGCATTGTTGTTGATGTCTTCTTTTAGTTCTATTAAGAGTTGCTTTACAAATTTTGGTGCTCCTATGTTGGGTGCGTATATATTTATAAGTGTTATGTCTTCTTGGTGGAAAGTCCCTTTTATCATTATATACTGTCCCTCTTTGTCTTTCTTTATCTGTTTTGCTTTGAAATCTACCTTGTCTGATATTAGTATAGTGACACCTGCTTTCTTTTGTTCATTATTAGCTTGGAGTATTGTTCTCCATCCCTTCACTCTGAGTCTGTGTTTGTCTTTGGGGCTGAGGTGTGTTTCCTGGAGGCAGCATATTGTTGGATCTTGTTCTTTGATCCATCCTGCCACTCTGTGTCTTTTGATTGGGGAGTTCAATCCATTTACATTTAGAGTGATTATTGAGATGTGGGGGCCTACCACTACCATTTTGTGTCTTGTTTTCCGGTTTTCTTCAATTTCCTTTGTTTCTCGTCCCATGGTTTAATCTGTTCTGATGAAGAGCTGCTACTCTCTGTTGTTGTCCTACTACTTATCTCTTCTTCTCTTGGTTTTGTAGTCCCTTTCCTTTTTTGGATTTTTCAGGAATGAGGGTTTTCCTGAGGATTTCCTGAAGAGGAGGTTTTGTGGCAATGAACTCCCTTAATTTTTGTTTATCTGGGAAAGTTTTTATTTCTCCATCGTATTTGAAGGATTTTTCGCTCGGTAGAGAATTCTCGGCTGTAGATTTTTGTCCTTCAGATTTTTGAATATATCATTCCACTCTCTTCTAGCCTGTAAAGTTTCTGCTGAGAAATCTGCTGATAGCCTGATGGGGGTTCCTTTGTAGGTTAGTTTCTTTTGCCTGGCTGTCCTTAGTATTTTCTCCTTGTCGTTGACTTTTGCTAGCTTCACTACTATATGCCGTGGAGTTGGTCTTCTTGCATTGATAAAGTTTGGAGAGCTATTGGCTTCTGTCACCTGAAGATCCATCTCTCTCACCAGATTTGGGAAGTTCTCAGCCATTATTTCTTTGAATAGGCTTTCTGCCCCTTTCTCCTTCTCTTCTCCCTCTGGTATACCTATAATCCTTACGTTGCATCTCCTAATTGTGTCTGATAATTCTCAGAGAGTTTCTTCATTTCTTTTTAGTCTTGCTTCTCTCTCCTCCTCTGCCTGCAGCAATTCTATATTGCCATCTTCCAAATTGCTAATTCTTTCCTCCATATTATCGGCCCTACTGTTCAGAGCATCTAGATTTTTCTTAATCTCCTCTATTGTGTTCTTCATTTCCAATATTTCTGTTTGGTTCTTCTTTATCGTATCAAACTCTTTTGTGACATAGCTCCTGAACTCGTTGAGTTGTCGGTCAGAATTCTCTCTTAACTCATTGAGTATTTTAATGATGGCTGTTTTGAAGTCATCATCATTTAGGTTATATATCTCATTTTCTTTGGGATTGTTTTCTGTGTCTTTGTTATTTTCTTTCTGTTCTGGAGATTTAATGTATTTTTTCATATTGCTTGATGTTGTTGATTTGTGCCTCTGCATGGAGATAGAGTTTAGTTGCTCCTTTCACTTGTTTCAGCTGCTGCGGTGGGGGAGCAGCTGTTTATACTGCACCAACCAGGAACCCTGTCCGCAGTTGCTAACTGGGCCTGGGCCCCTCCTCGTAGTCCCAGTGGTCCTTTGGATTCCCTCCTCTGCCATGGGGGCCATCACAGGGGGTCTTCAGGCTGCTGGTGCCTACTGTTGCAGCCCACCTAGATGTGCTCCCTCCTTGGGGTCTGCAATGGTGTTATGGGCTTTTCCAGCGGCCAGGGGTGGGATCACTTATATTTGTCACTCCGTTGCTGTTGGTACCCACAAAATCTCACTTGTCCACTATGGGTTGCAGGAGAGCTATTGGCATCTTCTACAGTCTGTGGTTAGTTCACCTAGCTATGCTGCTTTTGCCCTGGGGTCTTCCAGCCTTGTGGCTGCCGGTTGGGTGCTTTCTACTGGTGCTGTGCAGAGGCTTTCCCTGAGGCTGCTGTGAGCCTGTAGGGTTTCCCCCTAGGCTATGGAGCTGGGTCGCTGGAACTCCCCCCAGCCCCAGTCCTGTTCCCCAGGAACTCAGGGAGCCCTTTGCCCTGACTTGGGGGAATAGCCAGAGATCCTGATTTCAGTGGTAGCTGGTCAGCTGCTACCCTGCCTAATATTCTCCTCTCCGGGACCCTCCTGGTATTGTGGATGCTGGGCGTGGCCCCTCCGCTAATAGCAGACAGAGAGTTTTGTCTGCTGCCCGGGCAGAACTCTGGATCTTCCCCTCTGGGGTGCAGAGCAGGCCTCTGGAGCTTCACCCAGCCCCAGTCCTCTCCAAGATCTCCGGCAATCCCTAGCCCCACGGGACGGGCAACGGCAGCTGGAGGTCACTTCGCCCTCTGGGATTCTCTCCCGGACTTTCCCGGAGTTGAATGCTGGGCATGGCCCCTCCGCTAGAGAGTTTTGTCTGCTGACTGGGCAGAACTCTGGAGCTTCCCCCAGCCCCAGTCCTCTCCGAGATCTCCGGCAATCCATAGCCCCACGGAACAGGCAATGGCAGCTGGAGGTCGCCCTGCCCTCTGGGATTCTCTCCGGGACTTTCCTGGAGTTGAATGCTGGGCGTGGCCCCTCTGCTAAAGGCAGACAGAGAGTTCTGTCTGCTGCCTGCGCGGAACTCCGGAGCTTCCCCTCCGGGGCGTGGAGTCTTTGGAGCTTCACCCAGCCCCAGTCTGCTCGGAGATCTCCGGCAATCCCTAGCCCCACCGTGCCGGCAGTGGCAGCCGGGAGACCTCCATACCCTCAGCGACTCTCTCTGGCACCCTCCGGGTGCCGCAAACACCAGGCGGGGTCTCCCCGCAGGCTCAGGTGTGCAACTCTAAAGTTTCCCTCTGCGTTTAGGAGTAATTGCGGGGGGTTTAGGTAGGGTTCTGGTCACCTGTTTCCGCCGTCGCTCCTCTGTTGTGTGCTCGCTCCTGCCCTTGATGTGTGTAGATCCTCTGGGGGCGTCCGTTGGAAGAAAGCCGCTTGCGGGTACTAGGCTGCTCGTCGGGCTCAGAGAGTTTTCACCTATTTCCACATCCTCCTGGAGGAAAGTCCGTTCCGCCTTCCGATGTATAGTCACGTGGGTCTCTCAGACGTCCTGAGATGCTGTCTGGATATCCTTTGTTAAGCGATAAGTGTCCAAATAATTGTAGACTTGAAGGGGGAGAGACAAAGAGGACTACTCACAGCGCCATCTTGGATCCCCTCAAGCAAACTTGTTTTTGATGAGAAATATATTCCTTCTTTTCTCAGGTATATTTTTCTTTTTATTTTTCTTTACTTTAATACAAATAGAGGGTAAGGCTAAGGTCCAAATTTAAAAATTATGAATGAAAATGGTTATTTAAGCGATGAGATTTTGAACTTAATGGAAAGGAGAGTAGCTGAAAAAAAAACGAGATCTAAGCAGAAGAGAGTCCATGGGTCAGATTCCAGATCTGCCTTTAGGAAATCAAGAGTGGAATAAATTAAAGTCACGACTTGAATGAGAAAAGGAAGTTTTTTGGCAGGAGAGTGGAGAAGAGAGGACTAACTAGAGTGGCTTTTGTGTTTCTGAATTTGGACCTTGAAGATTTCTGAAGTTGATAGACCCTCTGGTGTTAGGCATCCCATTTCAAAGGAAGCATTGGGTTTGTGGAGCAGAGAGTCATGATTGCAGAGCTGGTGCAAGAGAAAGAACTGCAGAGGAAACAAGGCAAGCAGTGTGATCATTGGCCAGGGTTATCTCCGCTTGGACAGCATGCCCGTGGCCCAGAAAATAGCCAGGTAGAGTGGAGATGCACGTGTGACCAGCCCATGGTCCCTTATTCATAACAGGTAAAACCCTAAAAGTGACAACCCGAGAGGCATTTTTGGATGATTTCAAATGTCGTTATTTTCAACATTTGAACAACTTCCTTTTTCTGCTCTCTATGGCTGTGAATTTCTTATCAAATATTCTCCTTCCATCCTGAGCTCTTCTTCTGCTGTGTAGTTTTGCAATTTCTCCTAGGTTTTTCCTAAGTGCTGACAATAACATGCTATCATGTGGGGCACCAGAACTGATGAAGTATGAATATTTTCATTTTTAAATTTTAAATCTTCTCCTCAGAGTCAAATTTGAAAAGATAAAGCAGACAGGAGTATACTATGTAAATAGAAATATAAGAATGTTTTATATAAGTTCTCAGGAAAGTAAGAGACCTAGCTACTGTTAATAGCATCTAAGGAATGGTGGCACCTTCAGGTTATACCATACGTCAGATCTCTCTTGCTTCCTGGTTATGATTTATTGGTAAGGCTAAAAGAAAATCAGCAAATTTTTATTTTCCACCAAGCTTCTATCTCACTTTTTTCCTGTCTGGATGGGGCTAAAATTGTATTAAATATATCAAGGGATTTTCAAATATCAGACTAAAGTCCAAAGAATTAGATTGAAACTATCTATGTAACTTTAGGTTTTATTCTTTTTGTGCCTCAGTTTCTTCATAAATAGAGTAGAGATAATAATGCCAATCCTGCGTACTTAACAGAATTATGATTATCAAATGAAAGAAGAAGTATGGAAGGGGTTTATAAATTAAGCGCTACACAAATCTGAGGGATAATTATTCTCGTTGTGACAAAAAGAGGCAGATAGCTTATTCTGACTTCATAAACAAGAACAGTAAGGTGATAAAGAAAGCTAAGTTTAGATTTGATTCCCTTCCATCTCCTATTTTTGTGTTTTTTTATGCCTTTTTTTTCTTCTTCCACCTCAAACACAATTACAAAGCTATCCTACTTCTTTAGGACCATAGTCTTAGCTCCAGAGAAAAGGTATTTGACCATCTCAGTGTAGCACAGTGATTAAGAGGGTGAGGCTCGGGTAACAGACATCTTAGATTTGAATATTAGCTCTGTCATTTACAAGCTGTGTAGTCTTAGACAAGTTACTTACCACTCTGAGCTGCATTGAAGAGCCTCACATCCCATCAAGTAGGCAGTTTCCTAAATAAACTGTAGCATCAGTCTTAATCTTTCAATAATCATGAAAGAGATAGTAAAGTAATCCTGAGAGTTATCCATCTCTGTACCCATATACTAATCTGTCAGAATATTTAGAGATTTATGAGGCTCAGGAATGTTTGCTTGTTTTGCTTTTCAAGTGTCTTATAAACAAGATTATAAAGTCTGTGATATGCAATAACTAGAATGGTATTTCTTAAAGAGTAATCCATAGATTGTATCTGAATTACCTTAGGTGAATAGTAAAAATTCAGATTCCTGAATCTACCTAGAGAGATTTAAAGTTTGGCCAGCTGTGACAATAGTGATCAAACCTGGAAGATGTTATGCTAAATGAAATAAGTCAGGCACAGAGAAACACACATTGCATGATTCACTTATATGTGGAACTAAAAAAATTGAACTCATAGAAGCACAGATTAGAATGGTAGTTATCAGGGCCTATAGGGGTGAGGGAAATGGAGAGATGGTGGTCAAGGGGTTACATAGCAAAGCTGCAGTTATGTAAGATGAATAAGTCTACAGATATAATGCACAGCATAATGACTATAGTTAATAATACTGTGTTAAATAGTGGAAATGTGCTAAGAGAGATTTCAGGTGCTCACTTCACAAAAAACATGGCAACTATGTGAGAAAATGGTATCTTAACTAGCTTGGCTATAGTAATCGTTTACATATATTATATATATATATATATATAATATATGTAGTCATGTTGTACATCTTAAATATATACCACTTTTATTAAAAATTTTAAAAAGAAAAAAGAAAGAAATTTGGGCTAGAATTGGCTCCAGGAATCTGCATCTAAAAATAGTTTGGGAGCTACTGAAATAGAGAATAATTTTTTCACCAGATAGGACTTTCTGGGAGTAATAACCATCTTCTACTGATACTTTGCATGGTCAGTTTAAGAAGTAATTGCTATGTTGTTCCACAGCCTTTACAAAAGCATTTGTTAACTATTGAGCAAATCACAGGTTATGTTTGGTTGATACAGAAGATTTCTTTCAAATTCTTAATAACTTATGGTTCCAGGTCCCCCCAAATTAAATGCATTTGCAAATTTACAATAAAAACTTGCAACATCTAACAATGAAAGCTCTGGTTTTGAACAAATACTCCAGAAGGTTTTGATGCAGGTGATTAGCAACCACATTTTGAGAAAAACTACCCTTGAAACTTGGAATGAATTGACCTTCATTACCTTTTACTCCCACCTTCCTTTTCCTGCATTACCCCAAAGAAAACACAATAAAACCTTTTTCAAAATACAGTCAGTGGTCTTCTAATGTCTAGGAATAAGGTTTCATCCTGTAAAGGCTCTCAGATTTTCCACATAGAGATCTATGCTGGCCTGTATGAAAACAGCCTATCTGCTGAATTATCCATGTCCATGTCTCCAATAATTCCAGTCTGAAAGCCAAAGATTCAGGCTATGGAAGAATCCTTCCCATTGGGATTAGGCATGATCAGCCTGGATGAAAGGAGCAGCAGAACCAAACTGATTTGAGCACATGATGATTTTAGGGCATGATTCATACTGCTGATTTGTCACAAAAATAAAGTACTTGTTGTGCACTATCCATGGAATAGGAGGGAGTAGGCAGGATTCAACAGGATGTACTTCAATACAGAGTAACAAAACGTTAGAAAAAATCTAACCCCCTAACTGGAACAACTTATTTCCAAGAGTCTCAGATTTAATTTAATTTATATATTTCTCTTTTTTTGATATGCCTCTATGTAGAAGAATCTTTAGATAGTATTGGCTCATTAAGACTGTAAATAAGTAGTAAGATAGATTTCAAATCCCTCCTAGAATTCATTCACTTAAATGAGCACAAAAATACACTAGGGCACAGGCACAGCCATTTTTGTTTTGTGTTTTATGTTAGAAACTGAGAAGAAACTCCAGAGTTGAAATCTGAATTGGAAAAATGATCCATTTTTCCAATCCATCCCAAATATTCCTTTTAAGAGACACAAACATGAATTGTTCTCATTGAGCATTTGAAATTTCAGGATATGATGGATGCTACTGTTGTAAGTGTGGACTAATCTATCAAGAAATAATTTGTGTTATCATGGCAGTGTTTGTTCAAACAGGGTATCTTTCTTTATAAAAGATTTGAAACAAATTGAAGCACACTTGGATGAGGGAGAGGATACTGAGAAGGCCTTGATTTTCTGCCCAAGTTCAAAGTCTCCTTTGGTCAATCAATGCTTTCTGTTTGGTCATCACGGATGTACAGTGGGTTATACAGCATGTCATTAATATATGTGAACATTTCAGAGTCTCACAGTATGGTTTTCCTTTTGTTTGCACATATTTTTCTTCCTGGGTGGTTTTCATACGGCACTTTATATGTAATTCAGGGTTAAAAATTCTAACTGGGGGTCCGGCCCCGTGGCTGAGTGGTTAAGTTCGCGCGCTCCACTGCAGGCGGCCCAGTGTTTCGTTGGTTCGAATCCTGGGCGTGGACGTGGCACTGCTCAACAAACCACGCTGAAATGGCGTCCCACATGCCACAACTATAGGGACCAACAATGAAGAATATACAACTATGTACTGGGGGGCTTTGGGGAGAAAAAGGAAAAAATAAAATCTTTAAAAAAAATTCTGAGTCAGGACATAACTAGTATCTTCTAAAAATGCATAAACAAATCATTTACTCTCAGAGTACAGATCCAGATTCTCCAAGGGTAAAATAATAACACCTCATTATAGCTGTAAAGTGCTTTGTAATTTAAAAAGTAATTTAATATGCACTATTTTTCTTGATTCTTGTAAGAGTTGTATAGAATAACCAGGGTAGATAGTAGTATCTATTTTACAGGTTGATACTAAGTCTCATCAATTTTATGATGTGCTTCAATTCATATAATTACCACAGCTGGGAATAAAATTCAGCTTTTCTAGTTCCTAGTTCACTGTTGTCTCCGTATCTGTAATCCATGTTATGTCAAAGGAAGAAGGAACAATTGTTGTCCCCATTCTCATATGTAATTCCTTTAAAAATGTAGAGAAATCATGGTTGAGTTTACATCTTATTAAATTTTGCTCTTTGGAAACCTGGAGTCCTGAAGTCAACTGAAAGATTCTTTTCATCCAAAGTTTACTATATTTATTCTTCTAACCAGTAAAGTGACAATTAATAGTGAATGAAGGTATAGAAGCTAATGTTTAATTAAAGTGGATATACAAATCCACATAATTTCGCCTCAGAGTTCAGAAGACAGTTTATGTACCCTTCTTTGACTTTGGAGGGAAGTTTACAGATGCCTTCATTGTGTATGATGCTGATTCTATATTCTTGATAGCCCCTACTGTCTAGTCTATAGTTTCATACACCAGAGGTGTTCAATCACCTTAATTTACTTGACACATTCCTGAGTCAAGTCTAAAACAGAGAAAAAAAATTGCAACATGCAGCAGTTCAGTTAGCTTGGTTTTAAAATTTTGTCCTGGGATTGAGGCTAGTCTTAAACCCAGGGAGTAGGTATTCTTATCTGGAATATTATTTTGTGTGTCCTGGACACTGAGATAGACAGCCAGATGGTCTCTCCCAAATAAATTTTTGTGTTGTTTCTATCCTACAACTTTGTTAGTGATGTATTCACCAGTAAACAAATGAGAGGGCAATCTGCAATATAAGTCTCTTAGAATCCAACTATTGGAGAAAATCCAGTTCAATTCAACAAAATAAGAAAGTTCAAATATTTTTATTAAAGTCCCTTAAATTTTATACCCTTTCTATGTCTCTGCTGTGAAAGGTGAATTATATTTCTTTTAAAAATTATTTTGTAACAATTTCATTTTTTTAAGAGGGAAATAAATCACTTAGTTGTTTTACTTTATCATTCATTCAAGAAAATAGACCATCTCACAGCTCCACCAGGTTTTGTTATTATTACAAATTGATGATATTAGAGAATCTCCTCTAAAAGAGTCTATGCGATGTCACTTCAAGACAGGGTGGAAGCATGACCAAGAATGTTGATAGTGAAGATGACCACTGCTAAAGGTTAGAAGTGAAAGAAGCACCCGTAATTTGACTTAAGTAAAGATTACCAAACCTTTCGAAAAATCTTTCAAGTTTGCCTCCCCAGTTTCGCTTAACTGCAATTAGTTTCTTTTATTCGAGGCAAAAGGTACTTAAAAACCTGCACTTAAAAAAATTTAAAACAGGCAAAAAAGCATAACACTTAACCTCTATTCATCTAAAATATGTATTCCTATGTACGAAGAGCCTGGACAGTGTCAAATGAAACAAGCAATTAGTTTCTTTCTAACAGTGTGCAGTTCAAACTGTAGCATCATGCCAGTTCTGATTAAGAATGATACAGCACATCATCATTGTCAACACTATTCAGCCAATGTAAACCTCAGCTAGAAATGTACTTGTCAGAGAAAAATGCGCCTTTGATTTCTACTACACTTTCCCAGTAATTGCTGTCATCAGTGGCAGGTTATTATTACAGTTGAATAGAGTTTCAGTAATTACTTTTGCACAGATTCTAACAGCTTTTAGATTGAAGGATATTCTGACAGTTTGAATACTCTTGACAACAATTACCTTTTTCCTTGTTAACACTGATTCAGGAAAATTAAAAATTAAATCTGTTCATAGGAAACACTTATGTATATCACCAGTAAGTAGGCTGATACAAAAAAAAATGTAAATTACAGAATGACTTAGAATTTTTTTAAAAAGTTCTTTTTCTCTTATGTATTTTTTAAAATAAGCATTAAGGGAGATACAGACCATACTGGTTAGATTAAAAATAAATGATGGGGAATGATTGAAAGCAGTTCTCAATCCAATTACTAACAGAAACTACTGTACTGGTATGATGAGAAAAATGTGTGCATGAGAAAAGCATAGACATGATTATTTATGTATGTATGCTTGTATTTACCTATGCATATAGTTGTAAATGCCTTGAGTAAATGGAAACCAAAGTACATGCACATCCCTACATCTTTCAGAGCGAAAATGTTTCTAACGGATTTGTATTCTGCGACATTAAAACTGTCTGCTCATGGAAAGTGAAAAAAAGAATTGATGCAATTAACCAGAACATTTAGAACCAAACCAATTTGGTATGAGTTTTTGAAAAATCCACATAATTGAGACCAGAGAATGTGGGATATAAGGCATCCAGATAATCACTTTAATTCTTTATTCAATTTTGTAGTACACACTTAAAAATGCCCAAAGTATTGAGTCATATCTGAAATCTTCTTTTCATATTGACTAGCAAAATTAACCATTACTTTGAGAAGTTATTTGTAAATAAGACAAGAAAAAAAGTAAAATAGAATCTAAACAAAGGTTTCTAAATAAATCCAATTAAAAATACTGGTTTCAGATGCCAGAATAAAGTATAATATATAGAAAGCATCAATAACCAAAATTGTTTTTCTATAATATATAACATGAATTCTATCAAAGAGTAAAAGACTGCTATACCAAAATATGAGGGGAAAAAAGAGGGGCAAAAGACCAAAATAGTAAAGCAATTATTTTCTATACTGTAAAAGCACTGCAATAGATTTATGGAAAACTAAATGTTCTCCTCAAAATAATAGTACGGGAAAAACTAAAATTAAATGCCACAAAGTTTCATACGCTACAAAAAGCTACATTTAACCTATTAAGGGTAATGTATATGTAGGAGCACATTATGCTCCATGTGATATTGATCTAATTGTCTTTTCTTATAAATAGAATGAAGAAATTGGTTAGCCTGTATTGAAGAATTCAACTGAAATCGCTGTTTAGTATTTTCTAGAATCATAAAAATGATTTTCAAATAGAATAACCATGTCAGCAAAATTTATCAGACCCAAATAAGATGTTAATCAGCAAGGTTTCCTATTGATTACTAGGGTCGAAAACACTAATAGATTATTCAAAGCTAAATATTTTACATACACAAAATATCCCCACTACCAAATACTTTCCTTCATAACTGTCTTATTCAATACTCCATTTTTAGTACTAATTTTCCTGCTTATCTATTATAGAAATATATATGCAACATGTGCCAGCTTACTCTCGCTGCAGTTCTTTAGGAAAATTTATCTGGGAATGAAGCTCATTGGTATGGTGGTATAAAATTCAAGCAAATTCACTGCATTTAAGTACTTAATGATTAGTCATTTAAGAGTTTATTCTATATCAAAGATTGTGGGTAGAATAATTTTGGATTTGTGCTGACATGTGGGGTCACTGAGTGAGTACTTTGGCATAACCCAGCTGGTATATATATTTGAGCTGAGGATTTTCCAGAACCTGGAGCTAGGCAAAGAACGATAACAGAGTTGACACCAGACCCTTGTTTGATTAAATACAGTCTGTTCTAAAAATAAAGCCACGAAGTTACTGGGAAAGTATTGGCAACAAGGTTGGGACAGGGAGAGGATGCTTAGAGACAAAGGTCACTGATCAGATATATACACAAGTGCTGTAAGGGGCAGGAAATAATAATTTTCACTAAAAAGAATATTCATGCTAAAGAGAAATTACCTTCAGTTACAAAAGGTTCAAACAGGGTATTCTGGAACGGAATTCTCAGTTACACATGGTGAGGCAGGAGAAGACATATTCTGATGATGGGTAGGTGACCTGAATTGCCTGGTTTTCACAAACATCTTTCTGATGTAGCTGGATGGAAACTATATATTGAGGTACAATAGCAAATTTTGTGCTAAGTCAGAAACCAAGTGAGAACAAATATTTGTTTCTTGAGATGCCATCATAAGTGTCTCTGATCCTTGGACTATCTCTAGACCATGGGAATACATGACTAAGAGGAGAGGTCTGGGGGTAGGGCATGGGGTTGATTGCATTCTTTCTGAACCTCAAGAAAAGTTTATTGTAGGATACAGAGTCCTCAACACCCCAAAATAATCTACTTAGTTCTTTACTGTGGTGTTAGGGTAATTGCCAAAATATTATCTGTGTGGAGTTTATTAATTTGGCACAGAAATTTTTTCATATAAAAATTAGACATTGGATGTTATCAACTTTGGCTGCCACTGTGTGACTCCAAACATCCGGGTGAAAACTGCATGTTTTGGTCAGACTTCCAGCTATTTCCAGGTGTTTGGCATTGGGTAGCCTTACATCTGAGCATGTGATTGAAACTTTTCATTTTATCTGGATGTTTACATGATATAGACACGGCCTATGATTACAACGAACACTCTAAGACCTATTTCCAAATCTTAGAAGAAATACCCACTTTTCTGTATCACTGTCCAGTTCTCACCTTAAATGCTTTTTCCTTTGCTGGAAATCAGCTTTAGTGTTACCCAACTTACCTAAGATATATCTTTGAAATACAAACATGATATGCCTCCTAATGAAATATTGTACATTATTAAATATCTGCTCTTAAAAAATAAAGGACACAGAGAATAAAGTGTTAGGAAAGTCAAAGCACAAATTTCAGAAGATAAGCCAAAAGATGTCACTTTTGAGTTTTAAAAACAAATTTATAGTAGACTAATAGAAATCAATAAATTTGAAAATGTTAGTTGCAAAAAACTTGATAAGGGATAGAATTGAAGTGCCCAGGGGGGGCAGTATTCTGTTTCATTATATGGCTGTCCAACAGTTTGGCATAGATGTGCTTCCAAAACCAATGAAGGGTTTAGTAAGTTCATACACTTTATTAGCTAGTAAATAACCCATAGGACGCACAGACAACAATGGATATGATGATTTTTGTATTGATGGATATTCGGTCTCTCAGGTTCTTTTCCTAGCATTTATCTCCAACTCCTAGGATAGTGACAGGGAAATAGATAGGGTTCGACAAATGTATTTGAATAAAGAAGTAAATGAATGAATAAACAACAACTGGTGTTTTAGATCTATATGATAGATTCCACAAAGAGGAAGTTCAGAGCCAAAGGATATTTGTATTTCTTTTATTTTAGATTTTTAAATGTTTGTTTCAATAATTTATCAAAGTAACACATGAACTGGGTTTAAAAAATCAAGTTTACAATCTCAGCTTATTTTACCATTGATCTCAATATAAAGATTAGAAAAAATTCTACTAATTCTTTTAAATTTTCTTTTTTCAATCATTTTGTGAATTCTCTCCATATCATCCAGTAATATACTTATATGTCTTGTTTTCTCCATGTTTGTCACCATCTTTTGACTCCTTGCTATATATAACGAAAATTTTTTTTACCATTTCTCCCTTTCTGCATTCTTATATTGCCTCATCACTCTTTTTCATTATTCTATTGGTTAATTTTCAATTTAAAAATATACTTAGCCTTTTATTTGTTGTTATCAATTATAGAGAATACTTCTTTGCTCTTTATTTTGTAAGATGAAAATATGAGCATCTTTACTGTTTCTCCCTACCTCTTTTCCTCTTTCCACCTTTGAATTTCTCTCTTACACATTTTCTAAATTTTATATTGATTAAGGTTTAAAACATTTACATTCTCTTCTGTAATCAAAATTGGATCTTTTATTTCCTGTCTATAGGATAATTTTAAAAGTTTAAAATCAGTAAAGAGTGTTTATATAGTTAAACTATGTAATGTTCATTCACTGCATGGTTAAGGGGGTATACTGTATTGGCATTTGTTTAATTTTGTAGCTATTTTTTTTTAAAATAACGTATTTTCCCCCTTTTAATTGTGTAGCTTTATTGCCATCTTGAGTTGTTCCAAATTCCCAGCTCATTTTACTCTCTGACAGATTTGACCTCCTCATCCAATTTGGACTGATCTCTTGGCCTGCTGCCATCTTTAGACCCTACTTCAATATTGTCCTGGGTGAATCACTGTTTTCTGTATCCCATGTTTTACCAGCTGATTTTTCTAGAACACAATTTGAAGTATCTTTTAGAAAATGGTTGTATATATGGGAGTAAACTTTCTGCCCACATATATCCAAAATTATTTATATTATTCTCTTGTGCTTTAATAATTTGGTTAGAGATAAAATTCTTGATTGTAAATTATTTTCTATTGGAAGTTTGAAGGCACTTATTCATTTTGTTCTAGTGTCCAGTGTTATTAGTGAAAAGTCCTATTTCATCCTTAAAAATTGATCTTACTTGGGGATTTTTGGGTTTTTTTCCAATGATTTTTCTTATCTTCTCCTTATACTTATTTTCTGAAAAAGTACAAAGTGTTTAGGAGTGTTTTTCTAAATGATGGTCTGAGAGCATCATTTGTTGGGACCTTTCACTCTAGAAATTCATGTCCTTTAGAGGTGGAATATCAACTTGTATTATTTCTTAGATATTTCATCGTTTGTTTACTCAGTGCATTTTGAGGTATACTTACTGAGATATTGGAACTCCCACACTGATATTCTACTTTTAGTATCTTCTCTCATATTTTCTAACTCTCGACATTTTGTTCTTTATTCTGGAAATATTGACATTATCACTCTCCTCCTATTAATTTCTTTACAAATTTACAATTGCATATTTTTTCACTAAGAGCTTGATTTGTTCTCTTTTCATAATATCCTGTTTTCTTGTTATAAACAATATATATTCATGAAATTCTCTGAATTTAACAGTTAATATCTCTTTTGATTTATCTTTTGTCTTGTACATATATTCATTCCATGGTCTACCAGGAGGAAAGGCAGATGTTAGGCTGAACCATTATTGATGTCAGAATATGGAGAATTTTTCTGAGTCTTTTTCTGTTTTTTTCGTGTGTGTGAGGAAGATTGTCTCTGAGCTAACATCTATGCCAATCTTCCTCTATTTTGTATGTGGGACATCTGCCACAGCATGGCTTGATGAGTGTTGTGTATGTCCACACCAGGGATCTGAACCCATGAAGCACAGGCAGCCAAAACAGAGAGCACAAACTTAACCACTGCACCACCAGGACAGCCCTGTCTGAGTCTTTCTAAGTGAAGCTCCTTTCATTTTACTTATCTTTTTATTTAGTTTAAAATGTAATATTACTAAAGAAATGTAAACAAATCATTTAGTAATAATATCCATGTAATCAACACCCTCATTAAAAAGTAGTGCATTATTAGCATTTTAGAAACCCTTCAATACATTGTCCCAGTCATTTTCCTCTAGAGTTATCACTATCCTGCCTTCTACCACCATAAGTAATTTTTCCTAGTTTTTGATCTTTATATTGGTCTTATAGTGTGTACAACTTTTGTGTCTGGTTTCTTTGTTTCAACATTGCATTTGCAACTTCCTTATTGTCACATACAGCAATAGTTTCTTTATACTTACTGCTGTATAGTATTTCATTGAATGAAAAAACCACAGTTTATTTATCCATTCTACTCTTTGGTCTTGGGTTGTTCAAGTATGAGGCAAATACTAAGAGAATCACTATGAACATTTTTTTTTGTTTTTTTTTTTGTTTTTTTGAGGAAGGTTAGCCCTGAGCTAACTACTTCCAATATTCCTCTTTTTGCTGAGGAAGACTGGCCCTGAGTTAACATCATGCCCCTCTTCCTCTACTTTATATGTGGGATGACCACAGCATGGCATGCCAAGTGGTGCCATGTCCACACCTGGGATCCAAGCCAGCGAACCCTGGGCCACTGAAGCGGAAAGTGTGCACTTTTAACCACTGCACCACAGGGCCAGCCCCACTATGAACATTCTTATACATGTTTTTGTGACTGCATGCTTGTATTTCTCTTGGGTACATCAATTGGGAACCTCTGAGTCACAGGAATTACAATGTCTAGCTTTAGAGACACTGTCAAAAGATTTTCAAAGTGACTGTACCAACATATACTTAAAAAAGAAGACTATAATAGTCCAGTTTCTCCATGTTCTCAGGAACAGATGGTATTTTGAGTCTTAATTTTGCTTTTCTAGCAATAATATATTGATATCTTATTTCCATTTCTCTGATGACTAATAAAGTTGAGCACCATATATTATGGTTATTGGCCATTTTGTTACCCTTTTTGATGAAACATCCATTGAAGCCTTTGCCCAGTTTTCTATGGGATTGTCTGTCATTTTCTTATTAAATTATATGATTATTCATTTTCTATTCTGGATTCAAGACCTTTGTCAGATATACATAGATTAAAAATATTTTCTCCCACCTTGTGTCTTGCCTTTGCACTCTGTCAGTGATATCTCTTGATGAACAGAAGTGCTTACTTTGTTTTTTTTTTTTTAAGATTTTATTTTTTCCTTTTTCTCCCCAAAGTCCCCCAGTACATAGTTGTATATTCTTCGTTGTGGGTCCTTCTAGTTGTAGCGTGTAGGACGCTGCCTCAGCGTGGTTTGATGAGCAGTGCCATGTCCGTGCCCAGGATTCGAACCAACGAAACACTGGGCCGCCTGCAGCAGAGCGCACAGACTTAACCACTCGGCCACGGGGCCAGCCCCACTTACTTTGTTTTAAAACAACTTTGTTAAGGTATAATTCACATAGCATAAAATTCACCCATTTAGAACACATAGTTCATTGGTTTGTAGTATATTAACAGAATTGTGCAAACATCACCACAATCAGTTTTATAATATTTATATCATACCCAAAATAAAATTCCATATGTATTACCTGTTGTTCTCCCTTTCCCTCCAAATCTCAGCCCTAGGCAACTACCAATCCACCTTCTGTGTCTTTTGTGGACATTTAAGATAAATGGAATCATACAATATGTGACTAGCTTCTTTCACTTAGCATAATTTTTTCATGGATTATCCTCATTGTAGCACGTGTCAATATTTTATTTTTATTGCCAAGCAATATTCCATTGTGTGAATATACCACATTTAATTTATTCAAAAACAACTTGTTGAGTTGTTTCCATCTTTTTTCTATTATGAATAATTGTGCTATGACCATATGTGTACAAGTTTTTGTGGGCATGTTTTCATTTCTCTTGGGATTATACCTAGGAGTAGAATTACTGGGTCATATGGTAATTCTTTGATTTACATTTTGAGAAAGTGTCAACTGTTTTCCAAAACAAGTGCACCATTTTTATGTGCTCATTAGCAATGTATGAGCATTCCAGTTTCTCCAATACTTGCTGATATTTATCATCTTTTTAAAAATTATTATTATTATAGTCATCCTAGTGTGTGTGAAGTGGTAGCTCATTCTGGGTTTGACTTTCATTTCCCTTAATGACTAGTCTTCTCATGTGCTTATTGGGCATTTTTGAAATAAATGTCTCTGCAAATCTTTTGCCCATTTAAAAAATTGTTTTAATTTGTATTTTATTGTCATTGTAGTATTCTTTTTATATTCCAGATAGAAGTACCTTATTAGATATGCAATTTGCAAGTATTTTCTCCCATTCTGTGTTCTTTTCACTTTTTTAATAATGTGTTTTGAATTACTTTTTTTGATGATAGGTTTTTTGACGTTCAATTTATTTATTTTTGTTACTTTTTTAATTAAATTTTTTATTGAGGTAACATTGGTTTATAACATTACATAAATTTCAGGTGTATATCATTATAATTCAACTTCTGTATAGATTCCATCATGTTCACCACCAAAAGGCTAGTTTCCATCCGTCACCATACGAATTTCCCCCATTACCCCTTTTGCCCTCCCTCCACCTCCCTTCCCCTCTGCTAACCATCAAACTTTTCTCTGTATCTATATGTTTGGTGGTGATGGGTTTTTTTTTTATCTTCTTTTATTTTCCACATATGAGTAAAATCATATGATATTTGTCTTTCTCTATCTGACTTACTTTAATATGGTCCATCCGTATTGTCATAAATGGCAAGATTTTATCTTTTTTTATGGCCAAGTAGTATTCAATTGTACATATATACCACATCTTCTTTATCCATTCATCTGTCGATGGGCACTTAGGTTGTTTCCAAGTTTTGGCTGTTGTAAATAATGCTGCAATAAACATAGGGGTGCATGTATCTTTTTGAATTGGTGTTTTCTGGTTCTTTGGATAAATACCCAGAAGCTGGATCATATGGTAGATCAATTTTTAATTTTTTGAGGAATCTCATACTGTTTTCCATAGTGGCTGCATCAATTTACATTCCACTCAACAATGTACAGGGGTTTCCATTTCTTCACATCCTCATCAACACTTGTTATTTCTTTATTTTTAAATATTAGTCATCCTAATGGCATGAGGGGATATCTCCTTGTGGTTTTAATGTGCATTTCCCTAATTATTAGTGATGCTGAAGATTTTTTTCATGTGCCTGTTAGTCATTGGTATATCTTCTTCGGAAAAATATCTGTTGAGATTTGCCACCCATTTTTCCATCAAGTCCTTTGTTTTTTGTTACAATTTGTATGACTTCTTTATGTATTTTGGATATTAACCTCTTATGGAATACATGATTTGCAAATATCTTCTCACAATGATAGGTTGTCTTTTGTTTTGTTGATGGTTTCCTTTGCTGTGCAAAAGCTTTTTAGTTTGTTTATTTTATCCTTTGTTTCCCTTGCTTGGGGAGACATATCCCAAGAGATGTTGCTAAGACCAATGTCAAAGAGAATACCGCCAATGTTTTCTTCTAGGAGTTATATTGTTTCAAGTCTTACATTCAAATCTTTAATCCATTTCTGTCTGGATTATCTAACATTGATATAAGTGGAGTATCAATGTCCCCTACTGTCTCTCCATTTAGGTTTTTTATAATTTCTATATATTCTTTGGTGTTCCTATTTTAGATGCATATACATTAATAAATGTTATGTCTTTTGATAGATTGCCCCCTTTATCCTTATATAATATCTAGCTATGTTTCTTATTACGTTTTTGGCTTGAAATCAATTTTGTCTAAATAAAAAGTGTGGCTACACTCACTTTCTTTTGGTTATATTTGCTTGGAATAATACCTTCTATCCATTCACTTTGAACGTATATTTGTCTTTAAAGCAGAGAGAAGTCTTCTGGAGACAACACATTGTTGGGTTTTAGTTTTAAATTCATCTAGCCACTCTGTGTGCTTCGATTGGAGAATTCACTCCATTTACTTTTAGAGTTGATTATTGATATATGAGGGCTTAATACTGTCATTTTATCTTTGGATTTCTGGTTGTTCTATATTTCCATTGTTTCTTTTTTCCTTGTGTTTCTATCCACCATTTCAGTTTGATGGTTTTCTACGATGTGTTTCTCGCTTTCCTCTTTTGTTATGTTTTGTGACTCTCCTCTGAATTTTTGTTTTGTACTTGCCATGGGGTATAAATGGTCTCATAGATAAGATAGTCCTATTTCTGGTGAGAGCATCTTATCTTCATTTTCCTATGCAGGTTCTGAACTTTTCTTCTTCTCTTTCTGTGTTTTTGTTGTCACAAATTATCCCTCTTTATATTGTGAGTTTGTTATCAAGTGGTTATGGTTCTTTATATTGCTTTCTTTCCCTTTAACCTTAATGTTATAACTGTTACTAACCTATTCTGATACAGATTTATAATTTTCTGATTCTGTCTGTCTATTTATCACCTTGCTCAAAGCTTTGTATAGCTTTGCTTTTTCACTTCAGTTAGGAGAGCTCCTTTTACATTTCTTGTATGGCAGGTCTGGTAGCAATGAACTCCCTCAGTTTTTGTTTGTCTGTGAAAGCTTTAATTTCTTCTTCGTGTCTGAAAGATAACTTTGATGGATAGACTATTCTTGGCTGGCAGATTTTATCTTTCAATATTTTGAGTATATCATTCCACTCTCTCCTGTCCTGTACAGTTTCTGATGATAGCTTAATGGGAGTTCCCTTGTAGGCTATTTTTTCCCCCTGGCTGCCTTTAATATTCTTTGTCATTGATTTTCACAGTTTTATTGTCAAAATAAATTGTTTCTTGGAGAAGGTATTATTGCACCGAGACAATTTGGTGTTCTCTTAGCTTCATGGAGTTGTATATCCAGTTCCTTCCCAGGTTAAGGAAGTTCTCAGCTATTATTTCTTTAAATAAGCTCTCTGCTCCATTTTCTCTCTTTTCGTATTCTGGGGTACCCGTCATTCTTACGTTGCCCTTTCTAATGCAGTTAAATAATTATGATAGAATTCCTACATTCTTGTGTCTCAGTTCTCTCTCCTCTTCTACCTGCATCATTTCTAGTTTTTTATTTTGAGCTTGCTAGTTCTCTCTTCCATATGAGCTGCTCTATGTCCAATGGTTTCTCATGCATTCTTCATCTCATTTTTTGAGTTTTTCAGCTCCAGAATTTCTGTTTCATTCTTTTTCATAGTTTCAATCTCTTTGGTAAAGTATTCTTTATGTTCATTGATTTTGTTCTTGAGCTCGTTTAACTTCCTGTCTGACTTTTCTTGCAGCTCGTTGAGTTTTGTCATGACAGCTATTTTGAATTCTTTATCAGTTGGATAACAATCTTCCATGACTTATGTTTGGTCTTTGGAGGATCGTTATTTTCTTTTTGTGGTGGCATTTAATCATGGCTTTTTATGGTGCTTGATGAGTTGTTCCTCTACCAGCACATTTGTCATACAAACGTGTTTCTTATATAAGTATAGCTTTGTTTATTTTGAATCAAACTTCTCAAACACTTGGAAATTAAAAGCCTTTGTTTTTGCTTTTTAATAAGTGGCACTATAGCACTAGTTTGTGGTTTCTTACCTGAGCTACCTCTGGTATATTTTAGGATCTTCACATTCTATACTCTACAATCTCTATTTTGGGTGCTGCCGGTATGCTAGTTATTGCCATCTATACCTCTGAGGGTCACTGATGTCTTGCTGTTGCTGATGTTGCAGCGGTTACTGGTTTGGGGATGGCTGATGCCTCTGCCAAGTCTGGGATCACCTGGATGGGAAGCTCCACTGCCATGGTGAGGAGAGCGGAAGGGTGGAGAGGGAGCCAAATTCGCATAGCAGTACCTCAACTGTTGCCTGTTACCTTGTGGCTGCAGGTGCTACTGTGGGTAGGATGGTGAAGTTCTTTGTGTTCCTCCACCACTGCTACCAGGCTGTGAGCCATGGCCAGGGACCTGGGCTCATGGGGTTTCACCTCCCCTGCTGCTCTTCTTCCTGTGACCACAAGTGACACTAAATCTGGCTGTCCAGAGTTGCACACATGCCTCCACTGCTGCTCACCAAGTTCTCTATGACGTAGGGTGGCTGGCTCAAACAACCAAGGCCAGGGATCCCAAATACTGGGCTTTGTGTTTCCTATTCCCTCATTTAACATCCCCTATGTGCTCCAATCCACCCACCTTTATATTTCCCAATGTGTGGATCTCTCTGGCATCCTGGTATGTTGGGCAATATAGCCTTTGTGGGGCTATGGATGTTTTACTCACTGTAGATTGAAGGAGACAAAAGGATCATCTCACACTACCATGATAATGATGTCTCTCTTGGTTACTTTTGTTTTTGGTGTCATATCTAAGAAACCATTGTTTAATCTAAAGTCACAAAGACTTATGCCTATGTGTTTTTCTAAAAATATTACAGTTTTAGCTATGACTTTAGGTCTTTGACAAACTTTGAGTTAATTTCTGTGTATGGTGTGAGTAGGGGTCCAAATTAACCTTTTTGCATATGGATACCAAGCTGTTCCAGAACCATTTATTGAAAAGACTATTTTTCATTAGCTGAATTCTCTTGGCAACCTTATCAAAAATCAACTTACGATAAGTATGAAGGTTTATTTTTTGGCTCTTGATTCTATTCCATTGACCTAGATGTCTATCATATGTGATTATCAGACTGTTATGTATATTATAGCTTTATAGAAAGTTTGGACATCAGAATGAATAAGTCCTCCAATATTTTATTCCTTTTAAAGATTATTTTGGCTATTATTAATGCCTAGAATTTTCATATGACTATTAGGATCAGCTTGCTAATATCTGCAAATAAGTCAGATGGGATTTAGGGAAAGATTATTCTCAATCTTTAGAATTATTTGAGATTCATTTTCATCTCAACAATATTAAATCTGCTAATCCGTAAACCTTGATGTCTTTCTATTTTTAAGGACTTCATTAATTTTCAACAATATTTTATACTTTTTGAGATTGTATTTTGTACTACTTTTGTTAAATTTATTTCTAAGTATTTTATTATTTTTGATGTTACTGAAAATTGAACTTTTTTCTTAATTTCATTGTTGGACTGTTTGTTCCTGTTCTACAGAAATACAAATAACTTTTGTATATTGGTCTTGCACTTTACAGTCTTATAGAACTTGTTTACAAGACCTAATAGTTTTGGGGGGATTCCTTAAGGATTTCTATATACATGATCATGTAATCTGTAAATAGAGATAGTCTTACTTCTTCTTTTCCAATGCATTTTGTTTCACTTCCCTGCCTAATTGCCCTGGTTAGGACCAGTTCAATGGTACATTGAAGTTATAAAAGTGAATTTTATTGTCTTGTTCCTGATCATAGAGGGAAAGGCTTTTAGGCTTTCACCATCAAATATGAGTTTTGCTGTGAGTTTTTCATAGATATCGTTTATCAGGTTGAGGAATTCCCTTCTTTTCTTAGATTTTTGGGCATTTTTATCATGAAGAGGAGTAGAATTTTTCCACCTGCTTTTCCAAGTCTACTGGGAAGATTGTGTGGTGTTTGTCCTATTGATAAGATTTGTTGCATTAATTGATTATCAGATTTTAAACTGAACTTGCATTCCAGGGAGTTCCACTTGTTTATGGTGTATAAACCTTTTTACATATTTCTTAATAATATCTTCTAGCATTTTTTGAGGGCTTTTGTATCTATATTCATGAGACAATGGTCTGTAGTTTTCATATTCTGTAATGTGTTTGCCTGTTTTTGCTATTAGTAAATACTGGCAACGTATTTTGAATTGAAATATATTCCTTCTTCTATTTTTTGGAAGCATATAAAGAGTTGATATGTCTTTTTTAAATGTTTGGTAGAACTTACGATTGAGGCCATTAAGTCCTGGACTTCTGTTAGGTTTTCTAAATTAAAAATTCTCTCTTTTTACTTATTTTAGGTCTATTTAGGTTTTCTAATTCTTGACTCAGTATCACTAGTTTATATCATTCTAAGAACTTTTTCATTTATTCTGTTATCTATCATCTTGGTATACAGTTGTTTGTAATATTCTCTTATAATCTTTTTTATTTCTGTAATGTCATTAGTAATGACCTTCACATTTTGATTTCAGTAATTTGAGTCTTTTGTTTATTTTGCTTGATCAACTTATCTAAAGTTTTGGTGATTTTGATGATCTTTTCAGAAAACCATGTTTAGGTTTCATTAATTTTCTCCACCATTTTTCTATTCTCTATTTTATTAACTTCCACTAATCCTTCTCATTTTCTTCCTACTGCTTTCTTTGGTTTTAGTTTGTTCTTATTTTTATAGAATTTAAATGTGGGAAGGTTAGGTTATAGATAGAATATATTCCTTCTTTTTTGTTTCTATTTAATAGTCATGTACAGCTATAAATTTTCCTCTAAGCACCATTTTCCTTACATCTCATAAATTTTGGTATGTTGTGCCTTAATTTTCATTTATTGTAAAGTATTTTCTAATTTCCTTGTGATTTCTTCTTTGACACATTGGTTGTTTAGAGGGATGTTGTTTAACTTTCACATATTTTTAAATTTCTATAAAAATCTCTTTGACTTCTATTTCATTGTTTCCAGATTATGAACTGAGTATAATTTCAATATTTTAAAATTTATGGAGGCTTGTTTTATGGTTTAGCATGCAGTCAGACCGAATATGTTATGCATCCTGAAGAAGAATGTATATTCTGCTTTTCTTGGGTGGACATTTCTATACATATTTGTTAGGTCTAGTTGGCTTATAGATTTGTTCGTCTTCTGTTTCTCTGTTGATTTTCTGCCTAGTTGTTGTATCCATTATTGAAAGTGAGAAAATGTAGTCTTGACTATTATCATTGAATTGTCAATTTTTGCCATTGATATTGTCATTTTTTGATTATTTTATAGCTCTGTTCTTAGGTGTATATATACTTATAATTTTTATACTTTCTGTTGGATTGACCATTTGTATTATTATTAAATGTTCTTCTTTCTACCTAGTTACCATTTTTGTTTAAAGTCTATTTTCTTTAATATTAGTCTGGACATTCCAGCTTTCTCATGATTGCTGTTTCCATGATATATCTTTTTCCATTCCTCTACATTCAAGCCTTTTGTATCTTTGAATCTAAACTGTTTCTCCTGTAGACAGTATATATTTGGATATTGCTTGTAATATGGTTTGATAATTACTTTTTGATTTGATTTAATCAATTTGCATTGAATGATACTATTAATATAGTTGAATTTACATGTTATATTTTACTTTTTGTTTTCTATGTGTTTCTTACATTTTTGTTCTTCGATTCCTCCTTTACTGCATTTTTCCCATTAAGAAGACATTTTCTAGTGAAATACTTTAATTCCTTTAATGATTTCTTCACTACATTTATTTGAATTATATTCTTAGTAGCAGCTCTAAGGCTTATTATGTATGTCTTATCAGAATTTACTTCATATTTACACATATGATTCCGGTTGACATGTAAAAACATTACCATTGTATAGTTCTATTCCCTCTTTCTATTTTTGTGCTATTATAGTTTTACATATTACAAATATACATATTACAACCTCAATAAAACATTGTTCTAATTATTGCTTTATATAATTCTATATGTATTAAAGGAACTGAGGAAAGAGAGAAGAGAACGTATAATTTATGGATTTTTAAAAACAATTTATAATTTCGTGTTCTATTTATCTCATTGAGTATTTGATTTATCCTCTGGTGTCATTTCCTTAGTCCAATACAGATTTGCTCCCATCCATCTGATTTTTGCTTCAGTTTCCAAATATATTATATTTCTATATATTATAATCCCAGCCATACAATTATATGCATATTGTTTTATACAGTTGTTTTCTAATTTAGTTAAGAGAAGAAATATATATTTAGACTTTAAAAATTAAATAATTACCTTTACTTTTGCTCTCTGTTTTTTGTGTGTATAGATTCAAATTAGCATCTGGGATCACTTGCTTTAAACTTGAAGAAATTTATTTAGTATTTCCTGTAAGATAGGCCTTTTAGCAACACATTATTTAGTTTTATCTGAGAATATATTTATTTTTCTTTGGGGCTCCAGTATTCTCAGCTTGCCACTCCTGGGTGAGAGTAGGTTTGAGGTGGGTGGTGGAAAGGAGACCCTAACTTTAACTTCATTCACCAGGAATTTGGTTTCTTCAATATGGAATTGGAAAAGATGGGAAATCCAGGTTGCCTGGCCCTCCTGGTAAGATACTGTATCCCTTGATTTGGATCTAATAGGAAAGAGATTCTTGTCTTTTTTGCCATGCCTAACAAAAGTGGTATATTTATCAATCTGAATTAGGGAAATAGGGTTGCAAGGATTGGGTTATGGTTCATGTGCCATAGACGCTTTATGTTCTTATTGATATTCTGTAAATTTTGGTGAATTAATGTTTCTCCATTTGCTGAATTTCCTTAAGAAAATATCCAGAGACTATGGAAAACAGTAATTTCCAACAGTTATGTGTGTTTAGGTAGGAAGTGGATACACAGAGGTGCTGATGCCCTCATTCCAAAAGTGAAACTCATAAGCGATTTCTTTTAATGTAGTCCAATCTATATATTTTTTCCTTTATGATCAATGCTCTGTCTAATTTAATGTCTTTCTTTTACGCAAGGTCTCAAATGTGCTGTATTATGTTTTAATCTAAAAGATTTATTGTTTTATATTTCACATTTATACCTTAAATTCAGCCAGAATTCATTTCCATGTGTGATGAGAAGTAAAGGTTCTATTAAATATGTTCAACTGTCCTTGTACACCCAAGGATAAACCCTAATTAGTCATGGTGTATGATTCTTTTAATTAGTTATAATCAGTTTCCCAGTATTTCCTTGAGGATTTTTTCATCTATGTTCATCAGGAATATTGGCCTGTAGTTTTCTTTTTTTATTGTGTCTTTGTCTGGATCTGGTATGAGGATAATGCTGGCTGCATAGAATGAATTTGGAAGTATTCTATTTTAATTTTTAGAAGAGTTTAAGAATAGGCATTAATTCTTCTTTAAATGTTTCTTAGAATTTACCTCTGAACTCATCTAGTCCTAAGCTTTTCTTTCTTGGGAGTTTTAAAATTATTCCTTCAATATCTTTATTTTTTATTGATTTGTTCAGGCTATTTCTTCTTGATTCAATATTGGTAGGTTGTATAGTTGTAGGAATTTATCCATTCAGGTTGTCTAGTTTGTTGGTGTATAATTGCTTAAAATAGTTCCTAATAATCCTTTTCATTTATGTGGGATCAGTTGTAATGTCTCCTCTTTCATTTTTAATTTTATGTATTTGAGTATTTTCTCTTTTCTTATAATCATTCCAAGTAAATTTTTGCTGATTTAGTTAATCTTTTCTAAAAATCAGTTTTTAGTTTTGTTGATTTAAAAGATTGTTTTCTATTCTCTATTTTATTTCTGCTCTAAATTTTATTATTTCTTTGCTTTTGATAATTTTGGGTTTCTTTGCTCTTCTTTTCTAGTTTCTTGAGGTGTAAAGTTGTTTATTTGAGATATTTCTTCTTTTGTAATATGAGCTTTTATTGTTGTAAAGGTCCATCTTACTACTGATTTTGCTGCATTCCAAACGTTTTGATATATTGTTTTAACTGTTTTTTCTATTTAAAGGTATTTCTTTTTTTTTTTTTTTGAGGAAGACTGGCCCTGAGCTAACATCCATGCTCATCTTCCTCTACTTTATACGTGGGATGCCTACCACAGCATGGCTTTTTTCCAAGTGGTGCCATGTCTGCACCCAGGATCCGAACCAGCAAACCCCGGGCCACTGACAAGCAGAATGTGCAAACTTAACCACTGCGCCACTGGGCCAGCCCCTCAAGGTATTTCTTGATTTCCTCTTTGACTTAATAGTTGTTTAAGAATGTGTTGTTTAACTTCCATGTTTTTGTGAATATTTCTGTTTTCATTCCACTATTAATTTTTAGTTTCATTTCATTGTGAATAGAAATTATCCATGGAATAATTTCAGTCTTTTATTTATTTTTTAAATTGAGATTCATAATAGTTTACATCATTCTGAAATTTCAGTAAAACATTATTTCTTGACTGTCACCACACAAGTGCTCCCTTTCACCCCCTGTGCCCATCCTCCACTCCTCTTCCTCTGGTACCCACACAAATGTTTTCTTTCTCCATGTGTTTGTTTATATTTTGCATATAAGTGAAATCATATGCTGTTTGTTCGTCTTAGCCTGGCTTATTTCACTTAGCATAATACCCTCCAGGTCCATCCATGTTCTTGCAAATGGGATTATTTCATCTTTTTTATGGCTAAGTAGTATTCCATTGTATGTATATACCACATCTTCTTTATCTAATCATCAGTTGATGGGCACTTGGATTGTTTCCATGGCTCGACTATTGTGAATAGTGCTGCAATGAACATAGGGGTGTGTATGTTACTTTGGATTGTTGATTTCAAGTTGTTTGAGTAGATACACAGTAGTGGGATAGCTGGATCATATAGTATTTCTATTTTTAGTTTTTTGAAGAATCTCCATACTGTTTTCCATAGTGGCTGCACCAGTTTGCATTCCCAGCAGCACTGTATGAGGGTTCCCTTTTCTCCACATCCTCTCCAACGTTTGTTGGTTTTGGTCTTGGTAATTACAGCCATTCTAACTGGTTTAAGGTGATATCTCATTGTGGTTTTGATTTGCATTTCCCTAATGATTAGTGACGTTGAGCATCTTTTCATGTGCCTAATGGCCACCTATATATATTCCTTTGAAAAATGTCTGTTCATATCCTCTACCCATGTTTTGATCAGGTTGTTTGTTCTTTTTATGTTGAGTTGTGTGAGTTCTTTATATCCTTTGGAGAGCAAATCCTTGTCTGGTAAATGATTTGCAGATATTTTCTGCCAGTTGTTGGGTTGCCTTTCCATTTTGTTGATGGTTTCCTTTGCTTTACAGAAGCTTTTTAGTCTTATGTAGTCCCATTTGTTAACTTTTTGTTTCCCTTACCCAAGTAGGTACAGCATTTGAAAAGATGTGGCTAATACCAATGTCAAAGAGTGTCTTGCCTACATTTTCTTCTAGAATTTTTATGGTGTCAGTTCTTACATTCAAATATTTATTCCATTTGGAGTTAATTTTCGTGTGTGGTGCAAGATAATGGTCTACTTTTATTCTTTTGCATGTACCTGTCCAGTTTTCCCCAAATCAGTTGTTGAAGAGACTTTCCTTTCTCCATTGTATGTTCTTGGCTTCTTTGTCAAAGATTAACTGTCCATAGATGTGTGGTTTTATTTCTGGGCTTTCAATTCGGATCCATTGATCTACTTGTCTGTTTTTGTGCTAGTACCATGCTGTTTTGATTACTATAGCTTTGTAGTATGTTTTGAAGTCAGGGATTGTAATGCCTCCAGCTTTGTTTTATTTTCTCAGGTTTGCTTGGGGTATTCAGGGTCATTTGTTGTTCCATAAAAATTTTGGATTCTTTGTTCTATTTTTGTGAAGAATGTCATTGGGATTCTGATTGGGATTGCACTGAATTTATAGATTGCTTTAGGTGGTATGGGCGTTTTGTCTATGTTTATTCTTCTGACCCATGAACATGGAATATCTTTCCATTTCTTTATGTCTTCCTCAATTTCTTTCAATAATAACTTACAGTTTTCAGTGTACAGGACTTTCACCCCTTTGGTTAAGTTTATTCCTAGATATTTTATTATTTTTGTTGTGATTCTAAATGAGATTGTATTCTTGATTTCTTTTTATGCTAGTTCATTTTTAATGTATAGGAATGTAACTGTTTTTTTTTTTTATTTCATTTCGTACCCTGCAACTTTGCTGTAGTTGTTAATTATTTCTAGTAGTTTTCTGGTGGATGCTTTACGGTTTTAAATTTATAGAATCATATCATCTGCAAATAGCAAAACTTTCACTTCTTCCATTCAAATTTGGATTCCTTTTATTTCTTTTTCTTGCCTAATTGTTCTAGTCAATGCCTCCAGTACTATGTTGAATACGAGTGGCAAGAGTGGGCACGCTTGTCTTGTTCCTGTTCTCAGAGGGATGTATTTCACTTTTTTGCCATTAACTATGATGTTGGCTGTGGGTTTGTCATATATGGCCTTTATTATGCTGAGTTCCTTTCCTTCAATACCCATTTTATTGTTTTTGTCACAAATGGATGTTGAATCTTATGAAATGCTTTCTCTGCATGTATTGAGGTGATCATGTGATTTTTATTCCTCATTTTGTATGGTGCATCACATTGATTCATTTGAAGATGTTGAACCATCCCTGCATCACTGGGATGAATCCCACTTGATCGTGGTGTACAATTCTTTTAAGGTATTGCTGTATTTGGTTGGCCAACATCTTGTTGAGGATTTTTGCACCTAAGTTCATCAATGATATTGGCCTATAATTTTCCAACTTTGTGTTGTCCTTGTCTGGTTTTGGTATCAGGGTAATGTTGGCCTCATGGAATTTGTTAAGAAGTTTTCCATCTTCTTCAATTTTTTGAAATAGTTTGAGAAGCATAGGTAATAAATCTTCTTTGAATGTTTGGTGGAATTCTCCAGAGAAGCCATCTGGTCCTGGACTTTTATTTTTTGGGAGGTTTTTTTTTTTTTTTTATTACAGTTTCAATCTCTGTACTTGTGATCAGTCTGTTCAGATTCTCTGTTTCTTCTTGATTCAGTTTTAGGAGGTTGTATGAGTCTAGGAATTCATCCATTTTTTCTAGGCTATTGAATTTGTGGGCATAGAGTTTTTCATAGTATTCTCTTATAGTCACTTGTATTTCTGCAGTATCTCTTGTAAGTTCTCATCTTTCATTTCTAATTTTATTTATTTGAGCCTTCTCTCTTTTTTTCTTGGTGAGTCTGGCTAAGGGTTATTAATTTTGTTAATCTTTTCAAAGAAGCAGCTGTTAGTTTCACTGATCCTTTTTATTGTTTTTTAGTCGCGATTTCATTTATTTCTGTTCTGATTTTTACTATTTCCCTCCTTATGCTGACTTTGGGCTTTGTTCTTCATTTTCTAGCTCTGTTAGGTGTTTTAAGATTATTTATTTGAGATTTTTCTTACTTGTTGAGGTGGGCCTGTATTGCTAAATTTCCCTTTTATGACCACTTTTGCTGCAGCCCATAAGAGTCAGTATGTTGTATTTTCATTTTTGTTTGTCTCCAGGTATTTTTTAATTTCCTTTTTGATTTTTTCAATGATCCAATAGTTGTTCAGTAGCATGTTATTTAGTCTCCATATATTTCTGATTTTCCCAGTTTTTTTCTTGTGCTTGATTTCTAGCTTCATAGCATTGTGGTCAGAAAAGATGGATGGGATCATTTCAATCTTCTTGAATTTATTGAACTTGCCTTGTTACCCCACATACGGTCTATCTTTGAGAAGCTTCCATGGACACTTGAGAAGAATGTATATTGTGCTGTTTGGGGATGGAATGCTCTATATATGTCTGTTAAGTCTACCTGATCATGTGTTTCCTTTAAATCTACTATTTCCTTTTGGATTTTTTGTCTGGACAATGTGTCCATTGAAGTAAATGGGGGGTTAAGTTCCCATACTATTATTGTGTTGCTGTTAATTTCTCCCCTTAGGTCTGTTAATAATTTCTTTATGTACTTTGGTGCCCCTTTGTTAAGTGCATATATATTAATACTTGTTGTGTCCTCTTGTTGGAATGTCCTTTTTATCATTATATAGTGCTCTTCTTTGTCTCTCATGGTCTTTTTTAAATTGAAATCTGGTTTGTCTGATAAAATTATGATAATATCTACTTTCTTTTGTTGGCCATTAGCTTGGAGTATTCTCTTCCTTCCCTTTACTCTAAGCCTGTATTTATCTTTGGAGCTGAGGTGTGTTTCCTAGAGGCAGCATATTGTTGGGTCTGTTTTTTAATCCATCCAGCTACTCTGTGTCTTCTGATTGGAGAATTCAATCCATTTACGTATAGAGAGATTATTGCTATATGAGGGCTTAATGCTACCATTTTATCTCATTTTCTTATTGTTCTATGTTTCTACCATTTCTCTTCCTTTGTATTTCTGACTGTCATTTCATTTTGTTGGTTTTCTGAAAGAGCTTCTCAGTTCTCTCTCTTTTTGTCAATTGTGGATTTGCTTTGATTTTCTGGTTAGTGGTTACTGTGAGGATTGTATGAAAGATATTGGAGATGAGATAGTCCATTTTCATATAGCCTCTTATCTCCATTAACCCAAGCAGGTTCCTTCCCTTTCCTCTCCCATTCTGAGTAATTGCTGTTATACATTGCTCTGTTTTTAATTTTGTGAGTTTGCAGGTAAGTTGAAGTGTTTATCATGAATTTGATGCTTTCTTTCACTTTCTCTTTTAAGTTGTAATCGAGTCTTTGCCTTCCTGTTCTAATAAACAGCTGCAGATTTCTGATCAAGTCTATTTGTCTCCTTGCTCAGAGATTTATAGACCTTTCCCTGTTTGTTGCCAATATGAGGGCATCTTTAATTATTTCTTGTAAGGGAGATCTAGTGGTGATGTACTCCCTCGCCTTTTGTTTATCTTGGAAAGCTTTTATATCTCCATCGTATCTGAAGGAAAGTTTTTCTGGATAGACTATTCTTGGCTGAAAGTTTTTGTCTTTCCATATTTTTAGTATGTCATTCCATTCTCACCTAGCCTGTAGGGTTTCTCCCGAGAAATCCACTGAAAGCCTGATAGGGTTTCCTTTGTAGGTTATTTTCTTCTGCCTTGCTGCTCCTAATATTCTTTCTTTATCCCAAACTTTTGCCATTTTTACTATTACATGCCTTGGAGAAGGTCTTTTAGCATTGATGAAGTTGGGCATTCGACTAGCTTCATTTATCTGTATATCTGAAACCATGCCTTATTTGAGAAGTTCTCAGCAATTATTTCTTTGAACAAGCTCTCTGCTCCTTTCTCCCTCTCTTCTCTTCTGGAATACCTATAATCCTTATGTTGCTTTTCCTAATTGAGTAGGATATTTCTCAAAGAAGTCTTTCCTTTTTTTAAATCTTAGTTTTGTCTCCTCCTCCAACTGTAGAATGTCTACATTTTTGTCCTCTAGGAGACTAATTCTTTCCTCCATAAGATCAATTCTATTCTTAATGACTCGATATTTTTATTTGACTAATTGCGTTTTTCATATCCAGAATTTCTGCTTTAATTTTCTCATAGTTTCAAACTCTTTGGTGAAGAGATTCATTTTATTACTGAACTCCTTGAATTGTCTTTCTGTGTTTTCTTATAAGTCATTAAGTTTCCTTATGAAATCTATTTTGAATTCTCTGGCATTTAGGTTGTATATTTCTGTGTCTTCAGTGTTGGTTTCTGGAGAATTGACATTTTCCTTCTGGACTGAATTGTTGCTGCAGTTTCTGATGGTGTTTGATGAAATAATCTTTTGTCTGGGTATTTGTGGTATTCTTAGGATGCAGATTCCCCTTGTTACCACTAGGAGGGAGCAGGAGCTGTGTTTCTGGCTCCACCCAATCTTCTGGAAGCTGTGGGGGTATTATAGGTGCTTTTCCAGCTGGAGATGTGTTCACATATTTGTGTGGAATGTCCTTATTGGGCAGGGCTTCCCTGCTTCTCTAGGGCCACTCTTTGGCACCTCAGGGGCACAAGGAGCTCCCCCTCCCTGCCAGAAAGTGATCAGCAGTGGGCTCAAAGCTACCATGCCTATTCCCACAGCTGCCTAGGACACGGTTCCTTTCTGGAGGCTCAGTTGCACTGTGAGCACTTGCATGCATGCCTGGGATGTATTTGCCCCAGCAAAGAAATCCGATGAGGTCTCTGATTATGGTCTGTGGGGCCACTGTGCAAGGGAGGTTTCCTTGCTAGGACCCAAGCTATGGCTGCTCCTTTATGGCACAGGGACAATGAGCTCCCTCTCTCTACCAGAATACTGACCATCAGCATGGGCTAAGGGTACTGCCTCCTCCTCTTATGGTCACCATGTTGCATGTTCCCACTTTCCAGGTGCTTGCAGCAGGTTGGAAAGCATTCGTGTGCATGCACAGGGCTACTGCTGGAAAGCAGGGTGTGCTCGCCTATCTCTGCCACTTCCTGGGGGGCCAGTCCTTCCACCCTTAGATGTATAGCTGCGTGTGTTTCTCAGGCATCCTGTTATGTTGTGTGGGCTTCCTTCACTGGTCAGCAAATGTCCATTTAGTAATAGTTCAAAAGGGGGAGAGACGAAGGGAACAGCTCACTCCACCATGTTGCTGATGTCCAATTTCAATCTTCTTAAATAAATTGACTTGACTTCTGACCTAGCATGTGATCTGTCTTGGATAATGTTTCCTGTGCACTTGAGAAGAATGAATATTCTGCTGCTAAAGTGTGGAAAGTCCCATATATCTCTGTTTGGTCCATTTAGTCTATAGTGTTGTTCAGTTCTGCTGTTTTCTTATTGATATTCATTCTAGAAGATCTATCCATTATAGAGAACAGGGTATAAAAGTTCTCTACAATTATTTTATTGTTGTCTATTTCTCCCTTCACATCTATCCATTTTTGCTTTATATATTTAAGTAATTTTGTGTTGGGTGCATATATATTTATAATTGTTATATCTTCCTGTTGAATTGACCCTTTTATCACTATATGATGACTTTTGTTTCTTTTGACAGTTTTATAGTTAAAAGTCTATTTTTCCTGATATAAGTTTAGCCACATCTACTCTCTTTTATTTACACTTTGCTTGGAATATCTTTCTTCACACCTTCACCTTCAACTTATGTGCATCCTTATATCTAAAGTGAATCTTTTGTAGACAGCATGTAACTGAATCTTTTTAAAATCCCTTTAGTCACTCTATGTGTTTTGATTGGAAAGTTTAGTCCATTAACATTTAAAGTAATTGTTTATAGATAAGGACTTACTATTCCCTTTTTGTTATTTTTTTATTTCTATTTTATAGTCTTTTATTTTTCCTTCTCTTCTTGCTATATTTCTTTGTGTATTGTTGATTTTTTGTAGTGGCATGTTTTGATTATTTCTTCTTGATCTCTTGTGTATTATTGTATATTTCTGAGGTGCAGGTACTATGGGGCTTGCAACCAACATTTTATTGTTATATCAGTCTGTTTTAAACTGATAACAACAACTTCAATTACATATGGAAACTATACACTTTACTCTTCATACACAAACAATTTATGTCATTGATATCAGATTTTTTTCTTCTTTCTATATTGATTCTATTAATGCATTTCTATGCTTATAGTTATCCTTTCTACTTCTGTCTTGAAATCTATATACTATTGTTCAAAGTGATTTACAAGTCAGTATTGGAGTATTGTTATATTCTCTTTTTGTCTTTATATTTACTTTTAGCAGCAATATATATACTTTCACTTTTTCACACTGTTGTTTAGTATCTTTTTGTTTCAACTTGAAAAACTTCTTTGGCACTTTTAATAAGGCAGGTCTAGGAGTGACAAACTCCCGCAGTTTTTGTTTATCTGAAAAACCTTTATGTCTCCTTCATTCTTAAAGGACAGTTTTGCTTGGTAAACTATTCTTGATTGGCAGTTTTTCTCTTTTAGAACTTTGAAAGTATCATACCCCTCTTTACTGGCCTGCACAGTTTCTACTGAGAAATCAACTGATAGCCATATAAAGACTTCTTTATATGTAATGAGTTGCTTTTGTCTTGCTGCTTTCAAAATTATTTCTCATTGACTTTTGATAAGTTAATTACAATGTGTCTTAGTGTAGTCCTGTTTGGGTTAATCTAATTTTAGAACTGTTAGGCTTCATGAATCTGGATGTGCATTTCCCTCCCTAGGTTTGGGAAGTCTTCCATCATTATTTCATTTATACTGTTTCTGCTCCTTTCTCTCTCTCTTCTCTTTCTAGGACTTCTATAATGTATCTATTGTTTTATTAATGGTGTCTCATAGGTTTTCTTCCCTCTTTTTCATTCCTTTTCCTTTTTGTTCCTCTAATTGGATATTTTAATTGACCTGTTTACAAGCTCACTGATTCTTTCTCCTGCTTAAGTCTTTTGTTGAAGTTCTCTACTAAATGTTTTCAGGTCAATCATTGTATTCTTAAACTCCAGGAATTCTGTTTGATTCTTTTTAGGACTTCTATTTATTTACTGAATTTCTCATTTGTTCATTTATTTTTTGATTTTTTTATTTGCTTATCTGTGTTCTATTTTAACTGTTTGAGCTTCTTTGGGATGATTATTTTCAATTCTTTGTCAAGAAGATTGTGGATCTACATTTCTTGTATCAATATGTTCCTGTATCTTTATTTATTTCCTTTGGTGGTATCATGTTTGCTTGATTCTTCATGATCCTTGTAGCTTTGTGTTGGTTTCTGTGCATTTGTAGGAACAATCACCTCGTCCAATCTTTACAGACTGATTTCAGAGGTAACAACTTTTGCCAGTCAGCCCATTCAGAGGTTCTGGGCTGGTCAGTTAAGAGAGTTTGTGAGGAAGCCACCTAGCAGTGTCAATTGGTAGGCGTACTGCTGGGATCATTGGGCAGGGCTGTTGCATTCACCAGAGGGTAAGATTGGAGCTATGTCTGTGGACTTTCTGGCAGAGCTACCACCAAGTATGCAATTTGAGGAGACACCTTTATGTCTGTGTGTGGGTGGAGCTGTCATTAAGACCACAGGTGAATGGGGTCATCTCCAGGGCCACAGTTGGATTCATGTTTGGGGGACCTGATACTCTGGGAAGAGGCTGGTATGGCTCCTGCCATGTCTGTGATTGGATGGGACTTCCTCTGGGACTGCATGTAAGTGGGTTTGCAGCTGTAGAGCAGAAGACAGGGGCTGCCTCTTGGTCCATAGCTTGGTCTTGTTTTACATACATAGACATACATTTATATCTTTATGAAAGAAACATCTAGAGAACAAATGAAAAATCTCAATAACAGGGTTAGAAGATAAAGGTAAGGGAATTTCCTAAATAACAAAATGATCAGAAGATTAAAAATATATTCCAAGAAAATGATCAGTGGGCCTGTTACCAGTGTCTCAGAAGATGTGGTTCCTGCTGTGTCTGTGAGAAGACAGGGCTGATGGCAGAAACACAGAAAAGTGGGGTTTGAGCCAAGCCCACAGGTGGATGTGATTTCTTCCATGGATGAAGCCAGGTCCATGGTCAATTAGCTTGCTACCAGGGGTGTGGGTCTGCCTTCTCAAAGCATCTTTCCTTGCTCTTGGGCTCCACTCAGGTTTTCCACTTCTTACCTGGATCCTGAAGCTCCCACAAAGGTACTTTTTCCATGGATGGTTGATAAATCAGTTTGTCTATGGGAGGATGAGGACTTGGGATCTCCTTATCTACAACATTACTTACCTCATTTCCAAGATTCTTCTTTGTCTTGATTTTGACAAAGGCTTGAAGAAACACAAATATCATATACTGAAGTGATTTTTGAGAGAGATTATCTTGAAATCTTTTCAAAATATCTAACCAATGACTGGTTGCATGACTGTTTGGAGATGAATGGAGAAATTGTGGGTAAGATTTCTTTGGAGATAGCTGAGTTGTGAATGCTACGCCATGAAAAGCTAGGATTGGTGGTACCCCTAAAAACACATACAGTAAAGATTGTAGGACCTCATTGAGACAGTGTTGAGAATTTCATAGATGTTTCTTACAGTGAAAAGGAGAAAGTTGTCTAATGTTGGACTTCTGCTAGAAAATGAAGATAATAAAGTTGACTTTAGAGTTGATATAAAGATAATTGTGAAGGAGGTAAGGATGTGTTGGGTGGCTACACCCCTACAGTTCTATGAAATATTTAGCAAGACAGTGTATGTACAGTTGTAGAGTCTGTTCAATTGAGTGATAGCACTGATGAAGCTTAAGATATACTTTTACAGATGTATTTCTAGGTCTTATGATAAAGTGATTAACTGCCCGTGTAAATTATGTTTTCCTGGGTCAAGAAAGCAGATGAGATTAAAACAGGAAATGAGAGAATTCCTGCGTTTAAATCACCCCATGAGCCATGAGAGATATTTTTATGTTAGTTGTAAGCAGCTGCCAGGTCTAGAAAATACCAGTCAAATAATATCTTTCCTCTCCCCATGGCTTGAAGGTAGTGGACGTTATATACTTATGTGAGTTTTAAGACAGACCATCCTGAAGGATTTTTAATGCAAGATTTAGCCAGAAAATGCTTACATCACTCATGAACCCCATAGTTACACTGGTGATATAAAAGTGTCTAGGAATTGGAAATGAATCAAGAATGTATATCTTGAAAGAGCCAGAAATCAGATAGAGATTGAGAGAAAAGTAAAAAGAAAAAAAATAAGATACCAACAATACCTGCTTTCCCAAAGGCAGGTAGTATTTTAGCAAAAGTTTCTAATTTGCAAAGATGGAAAAGCTTATCTTTAAATGTTTGAAAACTTATATTTAAATATTGTTGCAAACTTTGTTTATTGCATGGGACTGAACATTTTTAAAATCCAAAATGAAATATAAAGTGAATATAGGACTGCATTAACTAAGAGTAACTAGGAAGTCAAAGGATGTGTGGTAGACAGAATTCTAAGATGACCTCCAAAGTCTCCACCCTTTTATATACACTCTGCCTAACCTCTGGTATTATTATTTATTTTACTCTTATTATTAAGATTATGTTATATGGCACATTTGACTTTAGAAAGAGAGATTATCTGGATGTGCCTGACCTAAGTATATAGACCCTTTAAATCTGGATCTAGAAGCCTGAGACATAAAAAGCCATAAATCTGAGGTATAAAGGGGATTCAATATGAAGGAGAATTTTCATTACTTGCTTTGAAGATGAAGTCACACATGTGGCAAGGAATGCATGTGGCCTCAAGGAGTTGAAAGTGGCCCCGGGCTGACAGTCACAAAGGAAATGGAAACCTCAGTCCTACAATCACAATGAATTGAATTTGTCCAACAAACTCAATGAACTTGGAAGTAGATTCTTCCTCAGAGCCTCCAGATGAAAACAGCCCAGATGAGAACCTAGTAGGACTGTAGAACTTAATCTTACAGTCGCTTTTTGTCTCATTTGAAATTTTAAAAATGTTCAGTCCCATGTAATAAACAAACTTTACAAAATTATTCAGAGATAAGACTATTCTCCATCTTTGCAGGTTAAGAGATTTTTGCAAAAAGATCAACACTTTCATTTCATCTTTATGAAATCACACCATGTCTCTGAGCAGAGAACCCAGTAGCATTGTACCTGAATTTCTGGTATACAAGACTGTTAGCTTATAAATTGGTGTTATTTTAAGTCACTAAGTTAGTGGCAATTTGCCATGCAGCAGCAGAAAACTAATACAGATTTTGGTGCCCGGAAGTGAGGTGTGACTATAACAAATAACTAAAAAGATGAATGTGGCTTTGGAATAAGCAGGAAGTGGAGGCTGGAAGAATTTTAAGTGGCATGATAGAAAAGCCTTGATTGCCTTGAACATATTGATAGTAGAAATCTGGACTTAAATGATGCTTCCAATGAGGGCTCAGAAGGAAGTGAGGTATATGATAGAGAACACATTTATTGCTTTAGAGAAAGCTCAAATCACTTTGGAAAGAATTAATTTTTGTTAACTTTGAAGTATTTGTTTTATTTTTCTTTTATTGATTTCAAATTTAATTACATTGTGAAGAGAGAATATTCTGTGTATGACTTGAATAATTTTACATATACAGAGACTTGTTTTATAATCAAGTTATGGCCTATATTAGCAAATGTCCCCCGCACACTTGTAAGGAAAGTACATTCTGCTGTTTTGGGGTAGAGTGTTCTATATATGTTGCTTATGTCAAGTTTGTCGATCTTCTTGTTAGTCTTCTATAACTTTTCTGGCTTTCTGTCTACCTATTGCATATATTATTGAAAGGTGAGCATGGAAATTTCAAACTATGTCTATATATTTGCCTATTTCTTCACCAGTTCTGTTTTTTTGTTGTTGTTGTTGTTTTGTTTTTGCATCAGATATTTGAATCTCAATTATTAGGTGAAGGAATGTTTAAGAGTGTTATTTCCTCTTGATGAACTGATGACTTCATCACTAAGAAATTACTTTTCTATGCCTGGTAATATGTTTTCTCTGAAACATACTTTACCTAATATTAATATAGTCACTCTAGATTTCTTTTAATGAGGGCTACCATGCAATAAATTTTTTCCATATTTTTAATGGGAAACAATTTGATTCTTTCATTTTTGCTTTCACAATATCTCAGGTGGGAACAGAGCAGTGAAATGTCTAAGCTAATTACTTCCTATTAATAATCCAATTTTCTTTTGCATACTTCACTTAATGCCCTATGAATTAGATTGGCCTATAGGAATAGGCACCATTCTCATCACTGTGTTAGCTTCTGGCATTGTAATCTTTTTCGTGATGCTTTTCCTGGCATCAGGGAAGTTTCCTCACACTCATGCACTAATCATTACTCAGCTAAATACTCAAGGTAGCAATATTCATATCTCAAGAGTTAACTCTCTGTGTAGCTCTCTACTCTCTGGTACTCCAACCTGCTAACTCTAGCTGCCTTTTCCCCTGTGTACATTCAGCTCTGTCTCTTCACTTCAATATGCTGGATTGCTCTTGGGTTTTCCCTACTGTGCTTTGGCCTATAAACCCAGAAGACAGTAAGCTGGGAAATGAAAGGGCTTACCTCATTTGTTTTGTATCATTCAGTGGTTGTTATCCTTTAGGGCTTGATGTCAATTTCCTTGAAAGTCATTATTTCATTTATTTTGTTCTGTTTTTTATTTGTTTCATATGAAAGGGTAAATCTTGTCTACTGTATTCCATGTTGGCTTGAAACAAAATTGCTGATAATCATTTTATTTATTTTGTTATTATAGATATATATTTGACATATAACATTGTGTGTTTAAGGTGTACAACATGTGGATTTGATACATTTATATATTGTAGTATGATTGCCACTGTAGCAATAATTATCACCTCTATCAAGTCATATACTTATTTCTTTTTAGTGGTTGAAATAATTAAGATCTATTATCTTAGAAAGTTTGATGATTATAATAAAATACTGTTGTCTATATTCACTATACTGTGCATTATAAATCTAGGCCTTATTTATTACTTATTGCATGTTTGTACACTTAAAAAACATCTTTCTTATTCCTCTACCCCAGACCTTTGTAACCACCATTTTACTCTCTAAGTTTGAATTTTCAGTTTCCATATGTAACTGATATTGTCTACTATTTGTATTTCTATGTCTGACTTATCTCACTTAGCATAATGTGCTCAAGGTCCATTTATGTTGTCACAAATGGCAGGATTTCCTTCTTTATCACAGTTGAGTAATATTCCATGCAAACAATCTAAGTGCCCATCAACAGATGAATGGGTAATGAAGATGCAATATACATATATTTGTTATGATGTCAATCTTCTTAAATTTGCTATGAAAGTTTGTTTTATACCCTGTCATATTATCTATCCTGGAGAATGTTCCATGTGCAATTGAAAAAAATGTGTATTCATGCTGCTGTTGGATAGAATATTCTATATATGTCTGTTGGAATCCATTTGGTCTAAAGTATGGTTCAATTCCAAAGTTTCTTTGTTGATTTTCTGTCTGGATGATACCCCATTGCTGACAGTGGGGTATTGAGGTCTCTCACTGTTATTATATTGTTGTCTATTTGTCTCTTTAGATCTGTTAGTATTTTCTTAATATATTTAGGTCCTCAGAAGTTGGGTGTGTTTATATTTATGATTGTTATATCTTCTTGATGCAGCAGCCACATTATTATTTTATAATAATCTTCTTTGTCTCTTGTTGCCATTTCTAGCTTGAAGTCTAGAGGCATACCTCATTTTGTTGGACTTTTCTTTTTGTGCTTTGCAGATATTGCATTTTTTACACATTGAAGGTTTGTGGCAACCCTGTTTTGATCAAGTCTTGATATGGAAACTACTCCTGGTGAAGATGCTGTGAAGATTGTTGAAATGACAACAAAGTGCTTAGAATATTACATAAACTTAGTTGATAAATCAGTGGCACAGTTTGAGAGGATTGACTCCAATTTTGAAAGTTCTACTGTGGGTAAAATACTATCAAACAACATCACATGCTGTGAGAAGGGAAGAGTCAATTGATGTGGCAAACTTCATTGTTTTATTTTAAGAAATTACCACAGCCATCCCAACTTTCAGCACCCACCACTCTGCTCAGTTAGAAAACATCAACCTTGAGGCAAAACTCTCCCCCAGCAAAAGGATTATAATTCACTGAAGGCCCATATGATGGTTAGCATTTTTTACTAAGAAAGTATTTTTTAATTAAGTTATGCACATTCTTTTAGATATAATGCTATTGAACACTTAACACACTACAGTATATTGTAAACATAACTTTTACATGCACTAGGACACCAAAAACCTCGTATGATCTGCTTTATCATATTTGCTTTATAACGGTTGCCGGGAAACAAACAGGCAGTATCTCTGAGGTATGCCTGTATTTTGTCTGATATACATGTGACTACTCCTCCTTTCTTTTGGTTTCCACTTGCATGGAGTATAGTCTTCCTTCCCTTCACTTTGAGCCTGTGTGTTTCTTTAGACCTGAAATGAGTCTCCTGTAGGCAGTATGCAATGAAGTCCTCTTTTTTAATCCATCCAGCCACTCTGTGCCTTTTGATTGATGATTTCAACCCATTTACATTTAGAATGATCATTGCTATGTTTGGATTTACCACATCCATCTTTTCATTTGCGTACTGGTTATTTTGTGTCTCCATTCTTTCTTTCTTTCTTTTTTTTTTTTTTAGGAAGATTAACCCTGAGCTAACTGCTGCCAATCCTCCTCTTTTTGCTGAGGAAGACTGGCCCTGAACTAACATCCATGCCGTCTCCCTCTACTTTTATTGTGAGATGCCTACCACAGCATAGCTTTGCCAAGCAATGCCATGTCTGCACCCGAGGTCCAAACCGGTGAACCCTGGGCCGCCAAAGCAGAACATGCAAACTTAACAGCTGCACCACCTGGCTGGCCTGTCCATTCTTTCTTTCACCCTCTGTTTCTCCCTACCTTTGTAAATTGGTGGTTTTCCATGGTGATATGCTCATTCTCCCCTTTTTTATGTTTTGTGAATCTACGCTAGATTTTTTCTTTGTGGGTACCATGAGGCTTGCAAAATACATCTGATAGATAAAATAGTCTATTTTCTGCTAATAGTAGCTCATCTTTGTTTGCCTATAGGCTCTAACTATTTATTCTTCCTGTTTTATATTTTTTGATGTCATAATTTACCTTTTTTGTGCTGTGAGTTAATGTTTAATTATGATAAGCTACAGATATTTTAAGGCTATTTTAATTTAACCTTCATGCTATAGTTAAGTGGTTTACACACCATCCTAATATAGAGTTATTTTATAATTCTGACTTTATTTTTCACCTTTACCAGAGTTTTGTATACATTCATATATTTTTATGTCAATGAACAGCATCTTTTAATTTCATCTTGGATAACTCTTTTTCTTCCTTGAAAGTATTTCTTTCAAGCAAGGTCTAGTGGTTGTGAACTCCCTCAGCTTTTGTTTAGGTGGGAAAGCCTTTATTTAACCTTCATATCTAAAGGATAACTTCGCCACTGAAGTATTCTTGGCTGGCAATAATTTTTTTTTAAGATTGGCACCTGAGCTAACATCTGTTGCCAATCCTTTTTTTCCCTCTTCTTATTCTCCCCAAAGACCCCCAGTACATTGTTGTATATTCTAGTTGTAGGTCCTTCAGGTTGTGCTATGTGGGATGCTGCCTCAGCATGGCCTGATGAGTGGTGCCATGCCTGCGCCCAGGATCTGAACCAATGAAACCCTGGGCCGCTGAAGCAGAGCATGCAAACTTAACCACTTGGCCACAGGGCTGGCCCCTGGCTGGCAATTTTTATCTTTCAACACTTTGAATGTGTCATTCCACTCTCTTGGCCTGTAGAGGTTCTGCTGATAAACCTGCTCATAGCTTAATCAGGGTTACTTTGTAGTAATGGTGTTACTTTCTTATTTTTCCCTGGCTACCTTTAAGATTCTTTCTTTATCATGGAGTTTTGACATTTTCATTATAATGTACCTTGGAGAAGGTCCTTTGCTTTGAGATAATAGGATGGTCTATTCACTTCACAGACTTGTATGTCCAAGCCTTCCCCATATTTAGAAGTTTCTCAGATATTATTACTTTAAATGAGCGCTCTTTCCCCTTTTTCCTCTCTTTTCTTTCTAGTATACCAATTATTCTATATTTGGCTTTCTTTCGAATCCAATAGCTCTGTAGGGTTTTTTCACTTTCGTTAAATCTTAATTCTCTTTCCTTTTCTAATTAAATTATTTCTGCATTCCTATCCTCCAAGTCATTTATTCTTTCTTCCATCTGGTCTGCCCTAGCATCAGCGTTCTTTATTGCATTCTTTACTTCATTCATTGAATTGTTTATCTCCAGAATTTCTATTTGGTTCTTTTTTATAATTTGAATCTCTTTGGTAAAGAAATCCTTGTGCTCATTAATTTTATTCCTGAATTCATTGAATCGTCTTTCTGAGTTTTCTTGTAGCTTGTTAAATATCTTCATAATAGCTGTTTTTAATTCTTTATCAGTTTGCAATATTTTATGCTTTTGAGCTCTGTTTCTAGAGAATTATCATTTTCCTTTTGTGACAGCACATTTTCTTGACTTTTAATAGTGTTTGACAATATTGCATTCTGCTTTCATATTTGAAGTAGCAGATGCCTTCTTTAGTTAAGGATTTATGTTTACTTTGGTTCTTAAAATTGAACAGGCTGACAATCAGAGACCTTTCTTTCGTATTCCAGAAGGTGGTGCTATGGCTCAAATTTGTGATTTCTCTTACTGAAGATGGCTCTCCAGATGCACTCTGGAGCACAAACACAGAGTTGGAGCAGAGCAGGTGGAGGTGTGGGCTTAGAACCTGGGGCTTTGGGGTGCCTACAGCTCAGTTTGGAGATCCTCAAGTGGAGCACTCTCTTATATCCACAGGCATACCTGCTGAAATCTTGAAGCAGACAGCAGAAAGCATGTTCCTTCAATGCCCTTTGATATTTGTGCCTTGTTCTTACACTTTCCTCTCTCTCCCTCTTGTCACAGAGGTCCGTCCTAAGAAATTTGGGTGATATTAAATTAAAATGGGTCGCTCTGGCTACAACCTGCACAACTAGGGCAGCTGGGCAGTTACTCACCACTTTTGCTTTCCATGTCCTTTGTGGGAGAGGCCACCAGATTCCGCCTCCTCTGCCAGAGAGGTCTCCTCTGATGCTACCAAAAGCCCAGCAACTTGCAGTCTCACCCTGTGGAGGGATGCCACCAAGACAAGTTTCTCCCTCTCTCCTGCATCCAAACTCATCTCTGTCCTGCTAAAATGGCATGATATAGTCTCCCACTAGGCACAATTCCACAATTCTCCACCACAGTTGTATATTCTACAGGCTCCCTTTACCTGACCATAGCAAGTGGGAGTGGGGCAGGCTAACTGACCCCCTTGGATCTGCAGCCACCACAGAGGACCTAGCTGCCTACTTTTGAATGTATGGGTGAATAGAAACCTTAAAGGTGTCCTAGTGCAATGTGCAGAGGCCCTTAGATTTGGTTATGCATATCCAATTAGTTGTAAATCAAAGGGGAAATGAAAAAAAGAAATGATTTATGATGCTGATGTCACCTTATTAAAATATTCTTAAGAAATTTTGTATATATATTTTTGAAGGATGTTGGTCAATATTATTTGTACTACCTCTCTTGCTTTGGTATGATGGTAAAACCAACCACATAAAGTGTGTTGTGAGATGTTTCCTCCTCTTTTGTTTTCTGGAAGAGTTTGTGTATGATGAGTGTTAATTCTTCTTTGAGTGCTTGATAGAATTCTCCTGTGGTACCATTTTTACATGGAGATTATTTTTATTTGAAATATAAAATTAAAAATTTAACATTTTAAATAATTATAATGCTATTCAAATTATCAATTTCATAATGAGTGAGTTGTGGTATTTTGTATTTTCAGGGACTTGATCTATTTAATCCTAGTTTTCAAATGTATAAGTGCAGAGCTGTGCATAGCACTCCTTTATTATACTTTTTATTTTTGCAATTTTACTTTTTATTTTCTATTTGCCCCTCTATTTTTCATTTCTCTATTTTTTCCTGCACTCTTGTGGGTACTTTTACCATTCTTAGAATTTCATTTTGATTTTTATAGTGTTTTTCAGTGTATTTCCTTATATAGATGTTTAGTTTTTGCTCCAGATGTTACGTTATATTTATAAACTTAACACAGTCTATTGGTGTTGACAATTTACCTGTCTAAATAAACTGTAGAAAACTTACTTCTCTATATTATTTTCTTTTTCCCTCTTTATAATATAATTGTCTTATAATTTCAAACTATGTCCTCAACATAGTTTGAAAACCAAATCAGATAGTGTTACATTTTCATTTAAACCACAAAACATAATTTAAAAACTCAGGATGAGAAGGAAAGCTCTTCTTATTTACCCATATTTTACTCTTTCTAAATATATAATTATGGCTGGATATACTATTTTATTATAGGAGTTCTCTTTTAGCACTTAAAAATGTGCATTTCTTGGTAACTTCCATGATTTCTGATGAGAATTTGCTGTCATTGAAATTGTTTTTCTCCTGTAGGTAAAGTGTCATTTATTTCTCACTGCTTTTAATATTTTTCTTTGTTTTCAGATTTCAGAAGTTAGATTATTATGTACCTCAATGTGGATTTCTTTGTATTTATTGTATTTGGATATTTTTAGGTTCCTGTATTTATAGGTTTATATCTTTTGCCAAATTTGAGATATTTTTGGCACAAATTTCTTTGAATATTTTTCAGCTTCAACCTCTTTGTACTCTCATTTGGGGACTATGATCATATGAATGTTAGATTTTTTTTTTATATACTATCTTTGGCTCTGTACTTTATCTTTACTGGCACCATGGGGAGTAGAGCTTTTAAATGCCAGTCAGAAATTAAAATTCTATCTCCCAATTTGACCTTCTCTGACATAACCATGGTTATGAGGGAAGACTGCCTTGTTACAGCTAGGTATGGGTGGAAGTATAGGCTACCCCCTCAGCTGTTGTCAGTAGGTAGGGGATGCAGCCACGTTGTTTTCCCTGTGGTGGTTCTTGGAGCAGGGCAGTCTAAAAGTTCTTTTGCTTTGGAAGGTTGTCCCTTTCTGGATTATCTGGCTGCAGAGATCATACTTTTGTTGAGACATTTTTCCTATGTGTTTGTCATTCCTAGTTTGCCAGCTTCTCTAGCACCTCATCTGGGACATAAGAGGCCAGAAAAGTCCCAAGGAACTCACTTCAGTGTCTATCCTCAGGTCTTGAATTCCATAAATAGTCTGCCTTCTCTCCAACTTTCAACATCTTCCTGTATTTGTGTTACATATTATGTTCTGTGTTGTGAGCTGTACATTTCTGGGGGAACAGGGAGAAGAGCATCTATTCCAACATTTCTCAGAATTGCAAAGTTGCTTTTTCTTCCTCACTGTTGTATTTTGAAAGTTTGTAAGTTTTCTAGATCCAAGTCTTTTGTAAAATATGTGATTTGCAAATATTTTATGCCTAGATGTAGATGGTGTTTTCATTTTTTCAGCAGTGTCCTTCATGGAACAAAAGTTTTTAACTTTGATGAAGTCTAATTTAACTTTTATTTTTTTCTCCCATGGCTTGTGCTTTTGGTATCATGTCTAAGAAATCTTTTCTTGATCCCAGGTCAGAAAGATTTTCTCTTATGTCTCTATAAAGTTTCATAGCTTTGCATTTAAATTTATGACAATTTTTCGAAAGTGAGTTTTTAAAGTTTTTTTATTGCAGTAGCATTTGATTATAACATTATACAGCTTTCAGATGTACATCATAATATATCTTGAATTCTGTGTAGATTACAACATGTTCACCCCTCAAAAACTAATTATAGTCCATCACCTCACATGTGAGCCTAATCACCCCTTTTTCCCTCCCCTCTCCCCCCTTCCCCTATGGTAACCACCAATCCAATCTCTGTTCCTATGTGTTTCTTTGTCATTGTTTTTATCTTCTACTTATGAGTGAGATCATATGGTATTTGACTTCCTCCCTCTGACTTATTTCACTAAGCATAATACCCTCAAGGTCCATCCATGTTGTCACAAATGGCTGGATTTCATAATTTCTTATGACTGAATGATATTCCATTATGTATGTATACCACATCTTCTTTATCTATTCGTCCCTTGATGGGCACCAAGGTTGCATCCAAGTCTTGGCTATTGTGAATAATGCTGCGGTGAACATAGGGGTGCATGTATCACTATGCATTTATGTTTTCAAGTTCTTTAGATAAATACCCAGCAGTGGGATAGCTGGATTATATGGTAGATCTATTGTTAATTTTCTGAGGATACTCCATACTGCTTTCCATAGTGGCTGCACCAGTTTTCACTCCCACCAGCAGTGTACAAGGGTTCCCTCCTCTCCACATCCTCTCCAACAATTGTTGTTTCCTGTCTTGTTAGTTATAGCCAATGCTGACAAGAGTGAGATAATATATCATTGTAGCTTTGATTTGCATTTTCCTGATAGCTAATGAGGTTGAACATCTTTTCATATTCCTGTTGGTCATCCATATATCTTCTTTAGAGAAATCTCTGTTCAGAGATTTTGCCCTATTTTTATTGGGTTGTTGGTTTTGTTGTTGTTGAGATGTATGAGTTCTTTGTATATTTTGGATATTAACCCCTTATGTGATATATGGTTTGCAAATATCTTCTCCCAGTTGTTATGCTGTTTTTTCATTTTGTTGATGATTTCCTTTGCTGTGCAGATGTTTTTTTAGTTTGACGTAGTCCCATTTGTTCGTTTTTTCTTTTGTTTTCCTTGCCCTGTCAGGCGTGGTACTTGATAATATGCTGCTAACACCAATGTCAAAAAGCATATTGCCTATGTTTTCTTCTAGAAGTTTCATGTTTTGGGATCTTACATTCAAGTCGTTAATCCATTTTGAGTTGATTTTTGTGCATGGTGTAAGATAATGGTCTAGTTTCATTCTTTTGCATCTGATTGTCCAGTTTTCCCAATAACACTTATTGAAGAGACTCTCCTTTCTCTAGTATATGCTCTTGGCTCCCTTGTCAAATATTAGCTGTCCATAAATGTGTGGGTTTATTTCTGGGCTCTCGATTCTGTTCCATTGATCTGTGTAACTGTTTTTGTGTCAGTACCATGCTGTTTTGGTTACTATGGCTTTGTAGTATATTTTGAAATCAAGGAGTGTGATTTCTCCAGCTTTGTTCTTTTTCTCAGGAATCCTTTGGCCATTCGGGGTCTTTTGTTGTTGCATATAAATTTTAGGATTTTTTGTTCTATTTCTGTGAAAATTGTTGTTGGAACTTTGATAGAGATTGCATTGAATCTATCGATTGCTTTAGGAAGTATGGACATTTTAACAACGTTAATTCTAATCCAAGAACACTGAATATCTCCATTTCTTTGTGTCTTCTTTGATTTCTTTCAACATATAGTTTTCGGTGTACAGATATTTCACCTCTTTGGGTAAATTTATTCCTAGGTATTTTATTCTTTTTGTTGCAATTGTAAATGGGATTGTATTCTTAATTTCTCTTTCAGCTACTTAATTGTTAGTGTATAGAAATGCAACTGATGTTTTTATGTTGATTTTCTATCCTGCGAATTGACTGTATTTATTTATTATTTCTAAAAGATATTTAGTGGATTCTTTAGGGTTTTCTAGATATAAAATCATGTCATCTGCAACGAGTGACAGTTTCACTTCTTCTTTCCCAGTATGGATCCATTTTATTTATTTTTCTTAACTGATTGCTTTGACTAGGACTTCCAATACTATGTTAAATAAGAGTAGGGACAGTGGGCATCCTTGTCTGGTTCCTGTTCTTAGAGGGATAGCTTTCAGTTTTTCTCCATTGAGAATGATATTTGCTGTGGGTTTGTCATGTATGGCCTTTATCATGTTGAGGTATTTTCCTTCTATACCCATTTCATTTAGAGTTTTTATCATAAATGGATACTGTTTCTTGTCAAATGCTTTCTCTGTATCTCTTGAGATGATCATGTGATTTTTATTCTTCATTTTGTGAATGTGGTGTATCACGTTGATAGATTTGTGGATGTTAATCCATCCCTGCATCCCTGGAATGAAACCTACTTGATCATGATGTATGATCTTTTTAATGTATTGTTGTATTCGATTTGCTAGTATTTTGTTGAGGATTTCTGCATCGATGTTAATCAGTGATATTGACCTGTAATTTTCTTTTTTTGTGTTGTCCTTGTCTGGTTTTGGTATCAGGATAATGTTGGCTTCATAGAATGAGTTAGGAAGCCTCTCCTACTCTTTGATTTTTTTGAAGAGTTTGAGAAGAATACATATTAAGTCTTTTTGAATTTTTGGTAGAATTCACCACGGAAGCCATCTGGTCCTGGACTTTTACATTTTGGGAGATTTTTGATTGCTGTTTCAATCTCCTTACTGGTGATTTGTCTATTCAAATTCTCTACTTCTTGGTCCAGTTTTGGAAGTTTATGTGTCTCTAAGAATTTATCCATTTCTTCTACATTATCCAATTTGTTGTCGTATAGCCTTTCATAGTATCCTCCTATTATTTTTTGTATTTCTGAGGTGACCATTGTAATTTCTCCTCTTTCATTTCTGATTTTATTTATTTGAGCCTTCTCTCTGTTTTTCTTGGTGAGTCTACCTAAGGGTTTGCCAATTTTGTTTATCTTTTCAAAGAACAAGCTCTTTGTTTCATTAATTTTTTCTATTGTTTTCTTAGTCTCTATTTCATTTATTTCTGCTCTGATTTTTACTATTTCCTTCCTTCTGCTGATTTTGGGCTTTGTTTGTTCTTCTTTTTTCAGTACCTTTAGATGTGTGGTTAGATTGCTTATTTGGAATTTTTCTTCTTTTTGAAGTAGGCCTGGATTGCTATAAACTTCCCTCTTAGAACCACTTTTTCTGTATCCCATAGATTTTGGTATGTTGTATTTTCATTTGCCTCCAGGAATTTTTTTAAAGATTTTATTTTTCCTTTTTCTCCCCAAAGCCCCCCAGTACACAGTTGTATATTCTTCATTGTTGCTCCTTCCAGTTGTGGCATGTGGCATGCTGCCTCAGCGTGGTCTGATGAGCAGTGCCATGTCCACGCCCAGGACCCGAACCAATGAAACACTGGGCCGCCTGCAGTGGAGAGTGCAAACTCAACCACTTGGCCATGGGGCCAGCCCCATGCCTCCAGGAATTTTTCGATTACTCCTTTGATTTCTTCATTGACCCAATCGTTGTTCAGTGGCATTTTGTTTAATCTCCACATTTTTGTGGCTTTTCTGATTTTCTTGCTGTAGTTGATTTGTAGTTTCATACCTTTGTGGTCAGAAAAGATGCATGGCATTATTTTAATCTTCTTAAATTTATTGAGACTTGTATTGTTGCCTAATATGTGATCAATCCTGGAGAATGTTCCATGTGCATTTGAAAAGAATGTGTATTCTGTGTTTTTTGTATGGAATGTTCCATATATATTCACTAAGTCCATCTGATCAAGTGTGTCATTTAAGGCCAGTGTTTCCTTATTGATCTTCTGTTTGGATGATCTATCCATTAGTGTAAGCAGAGTGTTACAGTCCCTTACTGTTATTGTGTTACAGTTTATTTATCTTTTTCTGTCTGTTAATAATTTCTTTATATATTTAGGTGCTCTTATGTTGGGTGCACAGATATTTAAAAGTGTTATATCTTCTTGTTGGATTGTTCCCTTTATCATTATGTAGTCCCCTTCTTTGTCTCTTGTTACAGATTTTGCTTTAAAGTCTATTTTGTCTGATATAAGTATTGCTAGTCCCACTTTCTTTTCTTTGCCATTTGCGTGAAATATCTTTTTTTATCGTTTCAGTTTGTTAGTGTCTTTAGGTCTGAAGTGTGTCTCTTGTATGCAACATATATATGGGTCTTGTTTTGTTATCCAATTGGCCACCCTATGCCTTTTGATTGGAGCATTTAGTCCATTGACATTTAAAGTAGCTATTGACAAATATGTGTTTACTGCCATATTGCTACTTTTTTTCTGGATGTTTTAATAGTTCTTTTCTCTTCCTTTCTCTTTCTCTTGCTCTCTTCCCTTTTGGTTTGATGGGTTTCTTTAGCAATATGTTTGATTTATTTTGTCTTACTTATTTGTTTACTTATTATAGGTATGTAATTTATGATTTCCATGAGGATCCTATATAATATTCTACGTATATAACAGTCCACAAGGAGTTGATAGATTCCTTAGCTTGACCTCTTTCTAAAAGCTCTACTTTTTAACTCCCCTCCTCCAACATTTTGTTTTTGAAATCATATCTAATCTCTTGTTTTGTGTATGTCTATGCATTACCCTCTTATCATTGAAATAGGTAATTTTAGTACTTTTGTCTTTTATCTTTCATACCCTCTTCATAGGTGGTTGATCTGCTACATTTGCTATAGTTTTACCTTTACCAGTGATTTTATTGCCTGGTTTTTCTGATAAATTTTTTATCCCTATTTGTGGTCATTGCTTTCCCACTTAAATAAGTCCCTTCAGCATTTCTTGTAGAACTGGTTTCTTGGTGATAAACTCCTTTACTTTTTGCTTGTCTGGGAATCTCTTTATCTCTCCCTCCGTTCTGAATAACAAACTTGATGCATAGAGTATTCTTGGCTGTATGTGTTTTCCTTTTAGCACTTTAAATATGTCATGCCATTCTCTTCTCGTCTGTAGGGTTTTGACTGAGAAGTCTGCTGATAGCCTTATGGGCTTTCCTTTGTATGCCACTTCTTGCCTTTCTCTTGTCGCTTTTAGGATTCTCTCTTTATCTTTAATTTTGGACATTTTAATTATAATGTGTCTTGGTGTGGGCCTCTTTGGACTTATCTTGTTTGGAGCTCTCTGTGCTTCCTGTACTTGGATGTCTGTTTCCTTCCTTAGGTTAGGAAAAATTTCAGCTATTATTTTTTCAAATAAATTTTCTGACCCTTTCTCTCTCCATTCTCTTTCTGGGACACCTATAATACAAATGTTAGTGTGCTTGATATTGTCACAGAATTCCCTTACACTGTTCTCATTCCATCTAATTCTTTTTTCTTTTTTCTGTACAGCTTGGGTGATTTCCTCTAGTCTTTCATCTAGCTCACTGATACATTGTTCTGTATCATCTACTCTGCTATTGAGTCCCTCTAGTGAATTTTTCACTTCCAGTATTGTATTCTTCATTTCTGATTGGTTCTTTTTTATGTTTTCCAGTTATTTGTTGATGAGCTCACTGTGTTCATCCAGTTTTCTCCCAATATCTGTGAGTATCCTTACAAGTTTTTGTTTGAACCCTTTGTCCAGTTGGTTGCTTATTTCTGTTTCATTTAGTCCATTTTCTGGGGGTTTGTCCTGTTCCCTTGATTGGAATGTATTCCTTTGTCTCCTCATTATGCTTCTTTCTCTGTGCTTATATTTATGTATTAGGTGAGTCATCTATGTCTCCTGATCTTGGAGAAGCAGCCTCATGTAAGAGATGCCTTTTGAGGCCCAGCAGTGTGCTTCCCTCTCATCATCAGTCCAAATGATCCAGCAGTGACCCCTTTGTGGGCTACTCGTGTCCTTCTGCTGTGGAAGGATTGCTTTTAATGCAGGTACCCAGGGAGTCTAGCCTTTCCTTCCCTGGCCAGCAGTTTGTAAATCTGGTTTGGAGAGCCTCAGCTCCATTGGCTATAAGGTCTAACAGCACACTCCTATTGATGTTTTCCTATTAATTGGAACCCAGTGTAGCTGGTTGCTAGGTTCAGGGGCTTACATTTGCTATAGGCCACAGGCCTACAGTGCTGTTATCAGTTCTCTTAGGAGTGCAGCTGAGTGGGGCTGGCCCTAGGCAGAGTAGAACTCAATTGTTTCAGGCTTTGGGGCTGATCCTTTTTATGGCTATTTGTGAAGCACAGGTCTTCTGCCATGGATAAACTTCACCCCCCATAGGACCATATGCACCACCAACACAGTCCTGGTCCATGCACACTTTCCAAACCTCTGGAGTGTACCCTGATGCCCCACTGCAGAGGCCCCCACCTCTTTACCAGTGCCCCCCCACAATTCACCTGGTTCTCATGCAGTCCCTGCCCCATAGAGGTGGACACACCTGCCTGCCTGTAGAGGATCAATGCACCCAGTCAATGCAGGCTGACAAGTAGCCTGAGGGCTTGCTGTTGGTCAGGGCTTGTCCCTAGGTTGGGCTGCTTGCCCTGGCTGAGCTACGTAACTAGATTAAATCTGTGCTTTAGTGGAGGTGGCAGATCCCTGGGCTAACAGGCCAGGGGAAAAACTTCAATGGCATCTGCCAGGGTCTGTGTCAGTATGCCTGGACTAGGTGACAATGGCCACCACCAATGTCTCAGTCTCCAGAGCCCATCTCACCAAGATGCACCCAGAGCCCACCAGGTGAGTCTCTTTTCACTAAAGGACTGTCAGCCTTCTCTCTGGTTATTTTAGGTTTCTCAGACAGGTGAGTTTGTGCATGGGCTCTTTAAGACTGAGTCTTTTTGGCTTTCATCCTATAGCTTTTCTGGGGGTATTCCCCACTGCAGTTAATAGCCTGCAAAACCTGATAGTAAGACCCTCATCTCAGTTGTGCTGAGTCTGAAGGATGCTTATAATAGTATTGACACCCACTCATGACCTCACTCCTCCAGAGAGGATTGCATACCTTAGGGTGGCTCGTGCCTGGCCATGTGAGAAACTCCGTTGCTCCTGAAAGTGGCTTTTTTTCTCTCCAGAAGGAATTTCTGCCTCTTCTGCCTTAGTCAGGACTGTCCCTTGTTGTGGGGGTTCTTTTAGTCTAGTTTTCAGTCTTCTATCCAGGGTAATTTTTCCAAAAATAGTTGTAACCTGGTTGTGTTCATGGGAGGAGATGAGTTCAGAATCTACCTACACTACCAACTTGACTAGATCTTTAAGGTTTATTTTTCTTGCAGATGTATGTCCAATATCTCCAACACTATTTGTTGAAATGACTTTTTCTTCCCCCAATAAATTGCCCTTGTGCCATTGTCTAAAATCAATTTGCCATGCACGTATTTATCTATTTCTAGACTCTATTTTGTTCCATTGATCTGCATATTTATCTTTTCATCAATACCACACTGCCTTGATTACTATAACTTAATAGGAAGTCTTTAACTCAAGTAATGTGATTCTTCCATTGTATTGCTCTTTGACAAAATTATTTGGCTATTCACATTCTTTTCCCTTTCCATATGAATTTTATAAACAACTTTACACACATAAAAAAATCCTGATTTTTTTGAATTGTGTTAATTTATATAATTTTATGCAGATTTGTAATCTTTGTTATGTTTAGTGTTCTGATTTATTTAAAAAGTATGTCTTTCTACTTTTAGGTTTTCTTTGATGTCTTTCATTGCTGTTTTATTTTTTTCAGAATATAGATCTTATACAGATTTTCTTAGATTTGTATGTAAATATTTCATTTACTTTAAGGTATTTTAAACTGTATTTTATTTTTTGGTTTTAAATATAATGAAAATATTTTTAAAGTACATTTTTAAAATTTCTCTTTACAGATATTCATTGTTTGCATATAGAACTACCATTGTTTATTTTTATGTGCTGACCTTGTGTCCTGTGACTTTGCCAAGCTTATTTATTATTCTAAAGAGGATATTCCTTATAGAATTTTTTTTTACTTTTATATTTGGGAACACTTTTCTGTGAATGGTTAAAGTTTTATTTCCTCATTTTTCAAACTGTATGTTGTTTATTTCCTTATCTTGCTGTATTATATTGGCTAGAACTTGCTCTGTGATGTTGAGTATGTATAGTATAAATGTGTGAAAATGAACAAAGGAATCCTAAATCAAAATAGAGTCAGGAAGCAATGAAGCAAGTGTTCTCATGCATACATCGCTTAATGAAACTTACAGATCCCAGCAGAAAGGAAGCAAATTTTCTTCAAACCCAGCAATGACAAGCTGCCCACCACTTGCAGCCAATTAGAAACTGCCACAGCCCTCTCCAATTTCCTCCTAAAATCTAATAAAAGCTGACTTTCCCTTTGTCTCCTCAGACTTGCCTATGGTTCATCACAGTTTGCTTGTCCCAAATTGCAATTCCTCTGCTATTCCAAAATAAGCTCATTTTGACTAGCTAAAGACCTTGCTATTTCATTTTTATGGCTGATATTTTATGGCAAACATGAAGGAACCCAAAGACGATGAAGCCCTAAGGGACTAATGATCTTTAGAACTGTGTGTGGTACCTACTTGAGCCCCTTGTTGAGCTCTGCTTCCCTATATCATCTTCCTCTTGGTTCAAGAAGTCTTCTCTCAGGTTCAAGCTCCCTACTTTTGGTGAAGGTCTCTAACCTTATTCAGGATCTGTTTTTTCGAAGGCATCATCTTTCTGGTGAGTACTCATATTTTTATGAACTTCTAAGTTAAGATTATGGGATCCCAATCCTGTAAATACTCGCAGAATGGCCCTCCTTCTGGGACCCCAGCCAGCATTATGTTTAGAAACAAGGGCCTTTCCTCATGTGCATGTTTAACTAAATGGACTGACTTAACCAAAGATAATTTAGATCTTCGATGGCCATTATGGGGAAACTTTGATCTCCCCAAATTTGTTTTTCTCAGAACTGAACTTGAAGACTGCAGGGCTAAAATAAAATGAACTAAATGGGGGTGCCTATTTCAATTGGTATCTTGAAGCTTCCAAGTGTTTTCAGGACTCTAAAATTGCCTCTTTACAAAATACCATTTCTAAGTTGACCAAGGCAAATAAACAATTGAAAGAAGATAAAATGGGATCAGAGGCCTCTTTATCCCTTCACCCTCCACTCTAACTTCCTCTTCCCTTACTAAACCTATGCCTCCTTTTTTGTACCCTCCACTTTCTCATGCCAACCTTCTCACTGAACTTCCATTTTTAGCTGAATCTCTCCCAACTTCCTCCTCATCCAAACACATTAGAACCTGACCCTTTAAAATCAGACCCTCTGAGGATCCTAATGCTAAGCCCCTAACTTCCAATGTCCCCTGGACTAGGGCCAAACCTCAAGCCAAAGTCAAGGATTTTCTTAGAGTTACTAAAGAGTCTCATATATTTTCTGAGGAATTTAACATAGTCCTTCAGACTTACCAACCAGGTTTCTCCGATCTAGACCAGGTAGTTTACATGATTGGTGACAAAGGCCAATCCCAAGAATGGATAAAAACGGTTAATTAAGATGATCTTAAAAAATATCTAGAACTACAAATGGGAGACTAACTCCCTGCCTTGTTATATGATTAGGCTTGGGCAATTACTAAATGACTTCACCTGGAAATCCCTACAACGTTCCCAATACCGTTGATTGGAATAAGATTCAGGCTTTCACTGAGAAATCCACTAAATCTGTGCACAACTGTTATAGTCAACACCAAATTGTTTTTAAGGAGAATTCTAGTCTCCCTATGGATGTCAAATCCACTTGGATAGCCTTCAAGTCTATGTTAATTAATAGGCTAAACCGGGACCTTTCTCTATTGATGAAGAGAACCAGAATAGAATGGGAAACTATAGCCATGCCAGATTTAGTTAATTTGGCAAACCAATTAGCCCACACCCTAAATGATTCTTCTAAGATAAAGACCACTAAAATCCTTAATTTCCAACTTCAACAGATGAAGCCCCTTAAGTAAAATCCTTTTTGCCTCTGTCATTGTTCTAAGAAGCTAGGACACTGGAAAAAAGATTACTGTGAGCCAGCCCTGATGGCCTAGTGGATAAAGTTCAACACTCTCACTGCTTTGGCATTCTGGGGTCGTTTCCTGGTCACAGACCCACACCACCCATTTGTCAGTTGTGTTGTCATGGTGGCATCCCACATAGAAGAACTAGAAGGACTTACAACTAGGATATGCAACCATGCACCTGGGCTTTGGGAAGGGACAAAAAAGAGGACAATTGGCAACAGATGTTAGCTCAGGGTGAATCTTAAAAAAAAAGACTGAGGTCAACTAAATTGCTTTTCTGTCACCCAACCAATCTTTCTAATGTCCTCCCACTTCCCAATAATGGGACTCTAAGGAATCACAGGAACTTTTCCCAGTCCTTCCTCTAAACTGGCTTGGAGGAACAATTCTCCAGAATCAAAATAAATTTCTATCCATTCTTATTAATACTGATTGATACCAGAGCTATACTTTGAGTGCTCAACACCACAACTATTAAACAGCCCCTGCCTTGGAGTACGAAAATAATTCAAATAGTGGTCTCTAATAAACCTCAACAAGTCAATAAAAAAGTGCCCTTTTCCACTGCTGGGTATTTATCCAAAGAATTTGAAAACACAAATGCATAAAGATACATGCACCCCGATGTTCCTAAGCATTATGCACAATAGCAAAGACTTGGAAACAACCTAGATGTCCATGAAGGGATGAATGGATAAAGAAGATGTGATATACACAATGGAATACTCCTCAGCCATAAGAAATGATGAAATCTGGCCATGTGTTGTCACATGGATGGACCTTGATGATATTATGCTAAGTGAAATAAGTCAGAGGAAGAAAGTAAAATACAGTACAGTCTCACTAATAAGTAGAAGATAAACCCAACAACAAAGAAACACATAGCAACAGAGATTGTATTGGCGGTTACTAGAGGGGAAGGTGGGGGTGGATGGTGAAAGTGGTGATTAGGTACATGTGTGTGCTGATGGATTGTCGTTAGTCTTTGGGTGGTGAACATGATGTAATCTACATAGAATTTGAAATATATTATGATGTACACTTGAAAGTTGTGTAATGTTATAATCCAATGTTACTACAAGAAAAAAAGTGTCCTTTTAACAGGAGGGAATAGGGAATACATTTATGGCCAGACTGGTGATCGCAAAGTGAGGGAGCAGGTTTCCATGCTGTTTAAAGTATTCCACAATGTCAATTTTAATACCGGTGTTCAGGCTTTAATGTTGCTTTTCCAAGTAATAAATTCTCAGCAGATGATATTATACTGATAATATGCAGCATTATATAGGAAGATGTTGGAACCAGGGTTAATGTTGTGTTCCCAAAATACAATCCAAGAAAACCTGTCCACATGCTCTTGACCACTTTAAATTGCCTAGTTTCATTGGACTGAACCTTTTCTATGTATACAGGCCACTGCAGTCTCCACGGCTAAGATCCTATTCAAAAGAATCACTCCTACCTGGTGTGAACCTCTCTTGAACTTCATAGTGATCAAGGAACCCACTTTACTGGTCAAGTGTTACAAAAAGTCTGTGCTAGTTCTACAATATTTTTACTTTGTTTATCCTCCCCTTTCTTCAGGACTAGTCTAACATACCAACAGAATCCTCAAAACCCAAGTGGAAAAATTTGTAGCGACACTTCAAATATCCTGGCCAAAAGCATTGCTGTTGGTCATTCTGAAGCTTAGGGCCACTCCCTTTGGAACCCACAAACTCTCAAGCTTTGAAATGATTACTGGGCATTTGATGCATCTAACCCCTGCCTCTTTTGATTCACAGCTGATAAAAAAAAGATATACTTCCATATTTTAAAGGCCTAATTGTATCTATTGAGAGTAACTATCCTTTGGTAAAATAATCTTTCCACAGCATGCTCCATGGAGACAAAAACCTTAAGTATCACATGTTACAACTCAGAGATTTCATCTATTGAAAAAGATATCTCCAGAAAGACTCTTTTCAACCCCACTGGAAAGGCCCCTATGAGGTATTATTAACCAACCCTTGTACCACTGAACTCCAAAGAATAGACTCTTGGATTCATGTGTCACATCTAAAGAAAGCACCAAACCTTAACTGAGCCTGCATGCCAACTGCTGACCTAAAAGTAAAACTTTCCAGGAAATGAAACAGATGACAGCTAAAGGAGATAGCTTTCGCAAGATGACTGGACTAGGCCCGTATATCTTTTTTCTCACTCTTACTTCTTACCTTATTTTCTCCCTCTCTTTCTTGGAAAGACAGTGCTCTTATCTGTATTTCCCAATCTGTTGCCAAAGGAGAGACTTTTCTGATTGTTGGATTTGGCACCAGAAACCCCAATCTGTTAGTGATGGTGGTGACCCTCTAGAGTTATCTTGAATCTTCTTTCTGTAACAAAATGACCCTTCTCTGTGCAGCCTTTGGGCACAAAGTGCACAGAACAGGATGGTTTCTACCCAAATATTCCCCAAATACCACTGACTATTGACTTATAAGGACCAATTGATAAATCACTACTAATAATCAAACCCTGGCAGGAGTTTTATGTGTGTCACCTTGTTTTATCTTTGTCTGTGGCAAATAGAACCCTCAATGGGTCTATAAATGTTTGGACAGATGGTGAATGGGAGGCTAATGTTTACTAGAATATTTAACTATCCCCATTAGTACCCATAATAAATCTGAAGCTTCCCATTGAACTTCCTCACTGAACCTTCTTAAGTATCTTAAATGAGAACTACCTGGGCTCGTACATGACTCTGGGTTTGCCTCCATAGGAAGAGATTCTCTCACTCGGGTTGAAGTGTCAATGAGCCTATGATAAGAAATCTTTCCCTAACATTAGGAGATCTAGCCAATTCCCTAGCCAAAGCAATAGCAGCCTAGCAACGATCACTTGATTCATTGGCTAAAGTAGTTTTAGACAATCACATAGGCTTTCATTACCTACTTGCTGAACAAGGTGTTTGTGTGATAGCAAATACCACCTCTTTCATGTGAATAAATGCCTCTTGAGAAGTAGAAACTCAAATAAGATCAGAGAAGAAGCACACTGGTAACAAAAAAGTTCACCTGACACTCCATGGACCTCTTTATTTGTTTAGTTGGCTACCTTCTGGTCTATGGTCATTGTTTAGAACCATCATACAAATTGGATTTGTCATATTCCTTTTAATTCTGCTTTACATAACTATTTTTGAGCTTTGAACCTGTTGCCTGCCAAATATCTGAAGAAGTGATGCACTGAATAGAATGATATTGGCTCAACACTTTGAAATGATTGACAATGTTTATAGCCTTGAAAAGATATGACCTTTAGAGTGAAAATGGCTCAGAGTTTCCTACATCTACCTTCCTTGTTACTCAATTGTGGTCTCAAATGATGTCTGATCACCATGCACTTTTCCTCCAATGTGGGAAATGACATCCAGGAAAGGTCCTTCCTGGCATGGAAGACAAAACATAATTTCACTAAAATTGGATAGCCTGTCTGTAGATCTGTGAAATTTTCAGGAAAAGTCTTGATCAATGGGGGAAAATGTGAAAACAGACAAAGGAAACTGAAATCAAAATGAAGTCATGAAGGGAGGGCTCTCATGCACTTATCACTCACTGAAGCTTACAGATGCCAGCAGGAAGAAGATTTCCCTCAAACCCAGCAACAACAAGCTGCTCACTGCTTGAAGCCAATGAAAAACCATCACAGCTTTCCCCAATTTTCTCCTAAAATCTAATAAATGCTGACCTTTCCATTATTCCCTTGGACTTGCCTATGGTTTGCCATAGTTTGCTGGTCCTGTATTGCAATTCGTCTACTCTCAAAGAAACTCATTTTGCCTAGCTAAAGACCTTGATATTTCATTTTTAAAGTTGATAAAGGGAAATCCTTGCGTTTTTCCTGATCTTGGGTAAAAAAAATTAATCTTTCACTAGTAAATATGATATGAGCTTCACATTTTCTTAGATACCTTCAATTAGGATTAAGAAATTTTCTTGTATTCCTAGTTTGCTGAGAGTTTTTCTTGTGAATGTTGACAATTTTTTCAAATGGTTTTTCTGCATACATTATTATCATGTTATTTTTTTCTTATTTAGATTGGTAACATGGTAGGATGAAAAATGACCCCATGTGTCCACATCCTAAACTCAAGAATCTGTGATTATGTTATGTACTTGGTAAAAGGGATTTTGCAGATATGATTAAATTAAGCATTTTGAGATGGAGAGATTAGACTGTGTTATTCTGAGGGGCCCAATGTAATCACAAAGGTTCTTATAATAGGGAGGAATAGGAATAGGAATGGTGAATTACATTGATAAATTTTTACCATCTGTATTGAGTTATAATTCACCCTTAATTTAATGATTTTCAATATATTCACAGAGTTATCCAATCATTACCAAAATCTAAACATAGAATATTTCATCACCCAAAAACCAAAGCCTGTACCCATAATTAGTCATTCTCCAAATCCCCACCAACCTCCCAGCCTTAGACGACCACTGATCTGCTTTCTCTCTATAGATTTGCCTATTCTGGATGTTTAGTGTAAAATGAAACCATATAATATGTGAAATTTCCTGATAGGCTTCTTTCACTTAGCATACTGTTCTTGCTAATCCATGTTGTAGTATGAGGCAATACTTCATTTTATTATATAGTTGAGTAGTATTCCATTGTGTTGTTGGTTAAAGTGAATACCTCCCCCAAAATGTTGAAGTCCTAACCCTGGTAGTTGTAAATGTGATCTTGTTTGGAAACAGGGCCTTTGGAAACATAATTGCATTAAGATGAGGTCATGAAGGGTGTGCTCTTAATCCAATATTGCTACCCACTAGTTGCCCCAAGGAACTCAAGGGTGGGTTTGGAAGCATTTAACCGTTGTTCCAAATTGGGTTTTTTCCCTTTTGTTGTGTTAAGGAGATGCAATCACCAACCACCCTGAACCAGACCAAGCCTCACCACAACTACACCTATGACATTTTCCTTATTTTTAATGCTAAGAGCTCTCCAGGAGGAGCTTAGGCCTCATTACCATAAACTGCAGTGTATGTGAAAGCATATTTTCCAACTGAGCCTGTGCAAGTGAATATACAACTCTCCGTTTTGAATATTCATTCCCCATCCAAAATAAATGTCCCTGCTTCACTTTGTTCTGGGATGCCAAGACTCTGGAAATGATTCCTCATGGTCTCCTATTTGCTGCAAATATACTTTATTTTGTGAGACAATTTACTTCTGGTGGAGAGTCTGATTTAACTTGCCAGAAGGGAACCCACTTAGGTTTTGGTAAGAAAATGACTCGTGTCCATATAAGAATAAGAGACACTGAGACAGGCACACACACAGAGGAGAAAACCATGTGAAAATACACGTGCACAGAGGGAGGATGGCCATGTGACTATGGAGGCAGTAATTGGAGTTACGCATTGCAAGCTAAGGAATATCACGGACTGCTTTTAAGAAGCAGAAGCTAGGAGGGAGTGTATAGCCTTCCCAACACCTTGATCTCGCACTTCTACCCCTGTAACTCTGAGAGAATAAGTGTATGTTTGTTTAAATCATCCAGCTGGTGGTATTTTGTTACAGTCGCCCTAGGAAACTAATGTACATTTTAAGAATATACCACATTTTATTTATCTGCTTAACAGTTTGTGGACACTTGGTTTGTTTTGAATTTTTGTCTATCCTAAAGCTGATATGGACATTTGTGTAGAAGATTTTATTTTTGGTGTCTGTGAACATGTTTTCAGTTTTTGGACATATAACTAGGAGTAGCCAACATGAATACTCTGTATTTAAATTTTGATTATATGCCAAAATATTTTCCAAAGCAGCAGTACCATTTTACATTCTATCAGTAATATGTGAAAATTCTGCTTTCTCCACATCCTTGCCAGCACTTGTATCTATCTTTTAGATTACAATCATCCTAGTGGATATAAAGTTGTGTCTCATTGTGGTTTTGATTTGCATTTCCCTAATAACATTGTGTAGAACATCTTTTTATGTACTTAGTGGCCATTTATATATCTGATTTGGAGAAATGTCTATTTAATCATTAGTCCTCTTTAAATTTGGGTTACTTGTAGTTTTGAATTTTAAGTGTATTTTGTATATTTTGAATAAAAATTCCTTATTAGATATAAGATTTGCAAATATATTCCTGTGGTGACTCTTTCTGGTTTCAGTATCATAGTAATACTGGCTTCATAAATGAGTTGGGATGTTACTCTCTTCTATTTTTTGGAAGAGTTTGTGAAAATAATTATTCTTATTTGAATGTTTACTAGGATTCACCCATGACACCATCTAGGATTGGGCTTTTCTTTGGGGGAGTTTGTTTTTCATGAATATGATATGTTTCTCCATTTATTAGGTTTTCTTTAATTCTTCCCTATAAAATGTTCAGTTTTCTCTGTACAGATTGTACATATTATTTGGTTAGATTTGGACCTAGCCATTGAATAATTTATGATGTTTATTGTAAATAGAAACTTTTTATTAGCGTAAAATTCAGATTTTTAAAGTATACCTACAGAGCTGTGCATCAATCAAAACTTTCTATCAGGTTGTGTGAATTCCTTATATATTTTGGATGATAACACTTCATAAAATATATGGTTTATATATTTTGGAAAATATATATGGCATATATTTTCTCCCATTCTGTAGGTTTTCTTTTATTTTGATTGTTTCTTTTGCTGTGCATAAGGTTTTTAGTTTGATATAGGCAAACTTGTTTCTTTTTATGCTTTTGTTGCCGGTGCTTTCGGTGTCAATTCCAAAAAATGTCATTGCCAAAACAAATGTCAAGGAGATTTTTACCTATGTTTTCTTCTAGAAATTTCGTAGTTTCAAATCTTCTGTTTAAGTCTTTAGTCTACTTTGAGTTTATTTTTCTGTATGGTGTAAGATGAGGATCTAATTTCATTCTTTTGTGTGTGTATATCTGGTTTACCTAACACTATTTAATGGAGAGATTATTTTTCCCATTGTGTGTTTTTAATGCGTTTGCCAAAGATTAGTTGACTATGGGTAAGCAGGTTTATTTCCAAGCTCTCTATTCTCCTGCATTGGCCTGTGTCTCTATTTTTGTGCCATTACCATACTTTTTTTGTTACTACAACTTTGGAATGTAGTTTGAAATTAGGAAGTGTGATGCCTTCAGCATTGCTCTTCTTGCTTGATATTGCTTTTGCTATTTGGAGTCTTTTGAAGTGCTGTACAAATTTGTGGATAAATTTTCCAATTTCTGTGAAAAGTAACATTGGAATTTTGATAGGGATTGCGTTGAACTTATGGATCGCTTTGGGTGGAATGGTCATTTTAACAATATTAATTATTCCAGTCTATGAACATGGGTTATCTTTTCATTTATGTTTTCTTCAATTTCTTTCATCAAGGTTTTATAGTTTTAAGTCTACAGATATTTCACCTACTTCGTTAAATATATTCTTGACTATGGTATTCCTTTTGTTGATGTTATAAATGGTATTTAAGAAAAATTTTAAATAGTTTATTGTTACTATATAGAAACACAACTGATTTTGCATCCTGGAACTTTACTGAACTCATTGATTAGTCCTAAGAGTTTTTTTGTGGAACCATCAGGTTCTCTCTATATAAGATCATGTCATCTCAAATAGAGACAATTTTATTTGTTTCTTATTTGGATGCTTTTTATTTCTTTTTCCTGCCTAATTGTTCTGGCTAAGTCTTCCAATACTGTCTTGAGTGGAAATGGAAAGGGTAGGTATCCTTGTGTTATTCTTGATCTTGGAGAAAAAGCTTTCAATTTTTCACCATTGAATAGGATATTAGCTGTTGACCTTTACTAAGCTCATGTACATTTTTTCTATACTTAATTTTCAAGAGTTTTCATAATAAAATTATATTGGATTGTGTCAAATGTTTTTTCTCTGCTTATTGAGGTGATAATATCATTTTTACCCTTCAGTTTGTTAGTGTAGTATGTCACATTTATTGATTTTCATTTGATGAAACATATTTGCATTGCAGGAATAAATACCACTTGATCACGTATGATTCTTTTAATTTGTTACTGAATTTGATTTGCCATAATTTGTTGTGGGTTTTTGCATCTATGTTCAACATAGATATTGGCCTGTAGTTTTCCTTTCTTATAGTATCCTTGTCTTAATTTGGTATCAAGGTAAGGCTGATCTTAAATATTTTTGATGTTTAAAAACGATAAGCATTAATTCTTCTTTAGATCTTTGATAGAATTTACCAGTGAAGCCATCTGGTCCTGGACTATTCTTTTGAGATTTTTGATTATTCGATTTCTTTGCTCATCATTGATTTGCTCACATTTTCTAATTCTTCATGATTCAGTCTTGGTAGCTTGTGCATTTATATCAATTTCCTCTAGTTTATGCAATTTCTTGGTATATAATTGCTGATAGTAATGATTGTTTTTAGTTCTGTTCGTATCAGTTGTAATGTCTCCTCTTTCATTTCTGATCTTATTTATTTTAGTCTTTTTTCTTTTTTCCTAGCCTGGCTAATTGTTTGTCTATTTCCTTCTTTTCAAAAAATCAATTTTTAGTTTTGTTGGCCTTTTCTATTTTATTTTAAGCTATTTTATTTATATCTGCTCTAACTTCTGTTTTTCACTCCTTGTGCTAATTTTGGTCTTAGTTTGTTCTATCTCTAGATCCTTAAGTTGTAAATTTAGATTGTTTTTTGAGATCTTTTATTTTTCTTAATCTAGGCCTTTATTGCTATAAAATTCCCTCTTAGAGCTGCACTCCATAAATTTTAGTCCTCTGTCTTATTTTTTCTTTTACCAATTAGTTGTTCAAGAATCGTATTTTCACATATTTGTAAATGCTCCACTTTTCTTTCTGTTATTGATTTCTAGTTTTATACTATTGTGGTTAGAAAAGATACTTGATATGACTTCAATCTTTTTAAATTTGTTAAGTCTTGTTTTGTGACCCAACGCATGGTCTATCCTAGGGGATGTTTCACACGTGCTTGAGAAGAATGTGTGTCCTGCTGTTGTTGGATGGAATATTCTGTATTTGTTTGATCAACTTAGTCTAAAGTGTAGTTCAAGTGCAATGTTTTCATATTGATTTTCTGTCTGTATTATTATTGGAAGTGAGATAATAAAACTACTTACTATTATTGTATTACTATTTCTCCCTTCGTATCTGTTAATATTTGCTTTATATAATTAGAAGTTTTGATCTTGGTGCATATGTATATTTAGTATTGTTATTTCCTCTTGGAGAATTGTCTCCTTTATCCTCTGATGACCTTTGTTGTTTCTTGTTATCGTTTTTTACTTAAAATCTATTTTGTCTGATATAAGCATAGTTAACCCTGCTCTATTTCAAATTCCATTAGCATGGAATATCATTTTCCATCCCTTCACTTTGAGCCTATGTGTGTCTTTAAAGCTGAGGTGAATCTCTTGTAGAAAGCATATAATTTGGTTCTAGATTTTTATCCATTTACCGTCTCTATGAGCTTTGATTTGTTAATTTAATCTGTTTACACTTAAAGCAATTACTGATAGGTAAGTATTTACTATTGCCCTTTTGGTAATTGTCTTGTGACAGTTTTGCAGTTCCTTTCTTCTTTTCCTCCTCTTTGCTGTCTTCCTTTGTAATTTGATAATTTCCTGCAGTGGTAATCTTTGATTTATTTTGCTTTATCCTTGTGCATCTACTCTATGTTTTTGCTTTGTGGTTACCATAAGAATTACATAATATATGTTGTAGTTATAAAATTCTATCTTAAGCTGACAAAAACTTAGCTTCAATCACATACAAAACCTCTACACTTCTATTTCCCGCCTCTGCATTTATGTTTTTGGATGTCACAATATACGTCTTTTTATATCATGTATCCATCAACAAATTATCGTAGTTACTTTTAATATTTTTCTTTTAATCTTTATGCTATAATTAAAAGTGATTTACATACAAACATTTCAGTATTAGAGTATTCTGAATTTGACTATGTACTAACCTTTTTTATTTTTACATGTTTTCATGTTATAATTAGCATATTTCTTTTCAACTTCAAGAACTCCCTTTAGCATTCCTTGTAAAGCACATCAAAAATCTAGAGTAGATTCAAAGAACATAAAAAAGGGGAAGAAGAGTATGCTACCATGGAAAACTACCAATTTACAAAAGTAGGCAGAAACAGAGGGAAAAAGAAACAATGGAAATACAAAACAACCAGAAAGCAATTAATAAGATCTCTAAATATAAACAATAAATCTAAATGTAAATGAATTGAATTCACCAATCCAAAAGACAGATTGCCTGGATGGATAAAAAAAAAACAGACCCAACTATGTGCTGCCTCCAGGAGACTCATTTCAGTTCTAAAGAAACATGTAGGCTCAAAGTGAATGGGTAGAAAAAACGCTATTCCATGCAAGTGGAAACCAACAAAGACAGGGATAGCCATATCTATATCAGACAATATAGACTTTAAGCCAAAACCAGTAAGAGGAGACAAAGAAGGTCATTATATAATCATAATAGGATGAACACATCAAAAAGATATTAAAAAAAGTATAAATATATATACACCCACCCAACATTGGAGCAACAAAATATATTAAGCACATACAAACAGATCTGAAAGGAGAAATACACAGCAAAACAATAACCGTAAGAGGCTTCAGTACTTCACTGTAAGCAATGGATAGATCAATCGGATAGAAAATCAATAAGTAAATGTTGGAATTGAACCATAATTTAGACAAAATGGGCCCAAAATACATCTATAGAACATTCCATCCAATAGAAGCAGAATACACATTCTTTTCAAGTGCACCCAGAATATTCTCCAATATAGATCAAATGATACGAACACCAAACAAGTCTTGGTATATTTATGAAGACTAAAATCATACCAACCATCTTTGTTCACCAGAATGGTATGAAAATAGAAATCAACAAGATGAAAGCTAAAAAATTTACAAAAATGTAGAAACTAAACAATGCACTTCTGAATAACCAATGGGTCACAGAAGAAATAAAAATGACAATTTTTAAAAAACTCTCAAAACAAATGAAAATGGAAACAAAGTGTACCAAATACTATTGGCTGCTGTAATGCTTTTCTGAGAGGAAAGTTTATTGTGATAAACATGAATATTAAGACATTGGAAAGAACTCACTAAAGAAGATAAATTTACACCTAAAGAAACTAGAAAAAGAAGGAAAAATTAAACTCAAAATTAGCAGAAGGAAGGAAAAAATAATGATCAGAGTTGAAATAAATGAAATAGAAACCAGAAAAACATATGAAAGTATCAACAATAATAAGAGCTGGCTCTTTGAAAAGAAAAACAGAATTGACAAACTTTTAACTAGACTAAGAAAAGAGAGAAAACTCAAATAAATACAATTAGTGATGAAAGAGGGGACATTCCAATTGATACTGCAGAAATTCATAGGACCATAAGAGACTACTATAAACAAGTATAAGCCAAAAATTAGATAAGATAGAAGAAATGGGTAAATTCTAGAAATGCACAACCTACCAAGACTGAATCAGGAAGTAATAGAAAATATGAACAGACCAAAAACTACTAAAGTGATTGAATTAGTAAACAAAAACTTCCAAACATAAAAAACCCCAGGAGCACACAGCTTCAATGGTGAATTCTAACAAATATGTAAAGAAAAATTAACACCAATCCTTCTCAAACTTCCAAAAAATTGAGGAGGAGGAAATACTTTCAAACTCATTCTACAAGCCAAGCATTACCCTGATACCAAAACCAAATAAGGACACTACAAGAAAACTATAGACCAATATCCCTGGTGAATATAGACATAAAAATACTCAACAAAATATTAGCAAATGAAATTCAAGAACAAATTTAAAAAGATTATACACCATGACAATGATTTATCCCAAGGATGCAAGGATGGTTCAACATATACAAATCAATAAATGTGATACACAACATTAATATTATAAAAGATGAAGCCATGCGATGATTACAATAGATGCAGAAAAAGCGTTTGGCAAAATACGACATCTTTTCATGATAAAAAACCTCAACTTATTGTGTATAGAAGGAACATACCTTAACCTAATAAACATGATATACAACAAACCAACAGCTTATGTTATACTCAACAGTAAATAATTGAAAGCTTTATCTCCAGGATCAAGAACAAGACAGGAATGTCCACACACAAGGATGCCCAAGAACACCTAACAAAGAAAGAATAGTCTTTTCAAAATATGGCATTGGCAAAACTGGATAAACACATGGAAAACAATGAGACTGGAATCCTATGCAATAGTCCTCACAAACGTTAACTCAAAATGGGTCAAAAACTAGAACATAAGACCTGAAATCTTAAAGGTCCTAGAAGAAAACATAGGGAAGAAGCTTCTTGACGTTGGTCTTGGCTATGACTTTTTACACATGATACCAGAAGCACAAACAACAGAAGCTAAAAAAGAAGTCCTAGCTACTTCAACTAGGCAAGACAAAATAGTAAAAGGCATTCAAATCAGAAATAAAGAAATAAGACTGTCATTAGTTAAAGATATGATTTTGTATACAAAAAAATTTCAAAGACTCAACTAAAAAACTGTTGGAACTAATCAGCAAACTCAGTAAAATTGCAGGATATAAAATCAACATACAGAAATCAATTACATTTATATACACTAATAATGAAACATCTGAAAAAATAATAAAAACTGTCCCATTCATAATAGCATTAAAACTAATAAAATGCCTACAAATTAATTTAATCAAGGAAGTGAAAGATCTGTACAATGAAAACTACAAGAGTTAGTTGAGAAAATTGAAAAAGGCACAAACAAATGGAAGGACATCTCTGTTCATGGATCAGAAAAATTAATATTGTTAAAATGTTCATACTACCCCAAACCACGTATAGATTCAACACAACTGTTATGAAAATATCAATCCCTATTGAAAATACCAATGGCATTTTTCTCAGAAATAGAATAAAAAATTCTAAAATTTTTGTTGAACCAAAAAAACTCCAAGTAGACAAGGTAATGCTGAGAAAGGAAAACAAAGTCAGGCATCACACTTCCTGATTTAAAACTGTTATCTCAAAGATGTAGTAAATAAAACAGTATGGTGCTGGAATAAAAATAGACACATAAACCAATGGAGCAGAATAGAGAGACAGAAATAAGCCCCCACATACACAGTCAACTAATGTTCAACAAGGGAGCCAATAACATCCAATAGGGAAAGAATAGTCTCTTCAAAAAATGGTTTTGGGAAAATTGGATGAACACAGGCAGAATATTGAAATTGGACCACTATCTTACACCACTCACAAAAATTAACTCATAATGAATCAACGATTTAACCATAAACTTGAGTCCTTTAATCTCCTAGAAGAAAGCATACAGAAGAAGCTTCTTGACATTGGTCTTGGCAAGGATGTTTTATATATGAAACAAAAAAGCACAAACAAAAGTGAAAATCAATAAATGAGACTATATCAAACTTAAAAGCTTTTGCACAGCAAAATAAACAATCAAGAACATGAAAAACACATAGAATGGGAGAAAATATTTGCAAACAATGTATAGGATAAGGGGTTAATATCAAAAATATATAGAGAACAGATGCAACTTAATGACAAAAAAATGAAAAATCTGATTAAAAAACAGACAGAGGAACAAAATAGACATTTTTCTAAAGAAGACATGCAAATGGTCAACAGGAACATGTAAAAATGCTCAATATCACTAATCATCAGGGAAATGCAAATCAAAACCACAATAATATATCACCTCATGCCTGTTAGAATGACCATCAACAAGAAGAAAACAGATAAGTGTTGGTGAGGATGTTGTTAAAAGGGAACCCTTGTATGCTGTTGGAGAGAATGTAAATTGATTCGGTCACTATGGAAAACAATATGATGGGTCCTCAAAAATTAAAAATAGATCTAATACATGAAACAGCAATCTACTTTTGAGTATATACCCAAAGAAATCGAATACAGGATATCAAAGACATATATACATTTACTTATTTATTACAGAATCATACACAATAATCAAGATATGAAAATAACCTAATTGCCTTTCAAAAGATGAATGGACAAAGAAGATGTGCTATATCTATACAATGGAATGTTATTCAGCCATGAGAAGGAAAGATATCTTACCTTTTGTGACAACATAGATGGAGCACACTATGCTAGGTTAGATAAAGCAGACAGAGATAAACATAGACTGTATGAAATCACTTATATGTGGAATCTAAAAAATGTCAAATTCAACCAAACAATGAGTAAAATGGTGACTACCAGTGGCTGAGGGCTAGAGGAAAAGACATATGTTTAAAGACATAAACTTGCAATGAGAAGTAAACAAACCCTAGAAATATAAATCACAGTATAGTGAATATAGAAAACATTATTTTATAAAATCCTCAAACTTGCTAAGATATCAGATTTTGATTTTTCCAACCACTAAAAAAACATGGTATTTTTTTGACATGATAGAAGTGCTAATTATCACTGCAATGACAATCATATTGCAATATGTAAATATAACAAATCAACATGTTGTACACCTTAAATTGACACAATGTTTTATGTCAGATATATTTCAATAAATAAAAGAACCCAGTAGAAATTTTGAGCTGAAGAATACAATGATTGAATTAAAAAATGCAATAGAGACTAAAATTGTAGATTTAACCAAGCAGAAGACAGCATCAACAGACATGAATACAAGTAATTCAAAATTATGCAGTCAGAGGAGAAAAAAGAATGAAAAGGAATTAAGAAACCCTATGGAACTCATGGGAATACCATGAGGAAGCTACATTTGCATTATGGGAATTCTAAAAGGAAACAAGAGAGAAGAAGAAGCAGAAAGCTTATTTAAAGTAATAATGGCTGAAAACTTCTGATATCTGAGAAATGATATCAATATCCAGGTATGTGAAACTCGAAAGCTCCCAATCACTGGCCCAGTGGTGTAGTGGTTAAGTTCATGCACTCTGCTTCAGTGGTCCAGGGTTCACAGTTTTAGATCCCAGGCCTGGACTTAGCACTATTCATCAGGCCATGCTGCGGTGGCATCCCACATACAAAAAGTAGAGGAAGATTGCCATAGATGTTAGTTCAGAGACAGTGTTCCTCAAGCAAAAAGAGGAAGATTGGCAACAGATGTTAGTTCAGGGCCAATCTTGCTCAAAAAGAGAAAAAAAGTCCCCAATCAAGTTCAACCAAAATAAGACTACACAGAGAGACATTATAATAAAACTGTCAAAAATCAAAGACAACAAGAAATGCTTGACAGCAGCAAGAGAAAAAAGTTCTTTACATAAAGGGAGCTCACATAAGACTATAAGTGGCTTTCTCAGCAGATACTTTACAGACCAGAATACAGTGAAAATATATATTCAAAGTGCTGAAAGAAAAAATCCAAAGTAAGAACACTTTACAAAGCTACCCTTCAGAATTGAAGGAGAAATAGAGAGATTCCTGTGGGCAGCACTCAAGTAAGCAGAATAAGTTAAATGATAATCTTTCTGTTATACATAGGCATTCAGCTTTGTTCTTATCTTTTTTTTTGCTTGCTTTTTTTTTGTGGTGAGGAAGATTGGCCTTGAGCTAACATCTGTTGCCAATCTTCTTCTTTATTTTTTATCCTCAAAGCCCCAATACATAGTTGTATATCTTAGACTTAGGTCATTCTAGCTCTTCTATGTGGGATCCTGCCACAGCATGGCCTGATGAGTGGTGTGTAGGTCTACACTCAGGATCCAAACTGATGAATCCCAGGCTGCCAAATTGGAGCGTATGAATTTAACCACTTAGCCACTAGGCCAGCCCCTCTTATTATCTTTAAGCTAAATCAGGGTATAAGGACTTGAGTTGGTCTCTGATGCATGTCCAGTCTCTTGGAAAGTAGGAGCTTCAGTCACAAGGCAGGACAAATGGAAGACTATCAGGAATTGAGACAAGACCTTGAGGCACACCAAGAGGCCAGAAGTCTGAAGAAACAGAACTCCAAAAGTAGTTACATGCATGACTTCACATCCTCCCTGCTATATAACTGGCCCATAGTCTTTGTTCTTGGATGATGGGCTTTAAGGACGCTAGGCCACCATCTTCTGTCTTTTCTAGCAAAAGTGAATAAACCCTTTTTATTCCACCAACTTACTTCTGGACTTATTGGCTGGTCTCACAGCAAGCAGAATGAGCCTGTTGTTCAGTAACAATCCCAGACAAACAAAAGCTGAAATAATTCATCACTACTAGCCCTGACTTATAAGAAATGTTAAAAGGAGTTCTTCAAGCAGAAAGGTAATAACTAGTAACATGAAATTATATGGAAGTTCAAAACTCAATGGTAAAGGTAAAAACAGTCAAATTCAGAATACACTAATATTGTAAATCACTGGTGTGTAAATTACTTGCAACGTTAATATAAAGGTTAAAAGAAAAAGTAGTTAAAAATAACTATAGCTACAATAATTTGTTAATGGATGCATAATATAAAAAGATGTAAATTATAATGCCAAAGTAAAATGTGGAAAAGGAATAAAATTGTTGAGCTTTTGTGTGTGAACAATGTTAAGTTGTTGTCACTTAAAATAGACTGTTTTAACTATAAGATGTTTTATGTAAGCCTCATGGTAACAAGACATTCAAAACCTATAACAGATACAAAAAAGATAAATAAAATGGAGTCAAAGCATAGCATTATAGAAAATCACCATACCATAAAAGAAGACAGCAAGGCAGAAAGAAAGGAACAGAGAATCTATAAAACTCCCAGAACATGATTAAAAAATGACAATAGTAAGTCCTTACCTATCAATAATTACATCTAAATGGATTAAATTCTCTAACTAAATGATAAAGACAGGGACGCTGTCAAGATGATGGTGTAGTGGACTCTGAGCTCACTTACTCCTACAGACACAACAAGTTTACAACTACTCTTGGAAAAATTACCCCTGAGACAGAAGTGAAAACTGAATGAAAAAATAAAAACACAATAAGGGATGGTGTTGACTGAGGTGGAAGAGGCAGAAATTCCTTTCTCGAGAAAAAAGCCATCCTTGAGCCATGGTGTTTCACAGCTGGCCAGGAGTGATCCTGAGGAACAAAGCCTTCCCTGGAGGAGCGAAGGATCTGAGTGGGGGAAATTTACCACAATAAGCAGCTTTTGGGCTCCGCACATCTGAGACAAGGGTCATAATATCTGGCTTTGCTGGCTATTAACAACAATGGGGAATACCCTAAGAAAACATATCGGACATAAGGGGAATAAAAGCCTATTATTAAAGGGCTCATATGCAAATTCGCCAATTTCATAGAGCAACCTAAAATTACCAGAAAGAAAGATGCACAGTCCTTTGGTGAAAAGAGGCTCACTTGATAGGCTCTGCATGCATCTCAGTGAGAGATGAGGCCTCTAAAGGGACTGAGACATTGACAGCAGACATTATTGTGACCTGGTACAGGCGTGCTGATGCAAACACTGGCAGATATTATTGGAGTTCTTCCCCTGTTCTGTTAGATGAGGGGTCTGCCACACCCACCAGATTACTGACTTAATCCAGCTCAGCCAGGACAGGCAGCCCACCCTAGGTACTGGCCCATCCAACAGAAAGCACTTGGGCAACCTATGGGCCCACATAGGTGGGGTGCCTGAAAACTCTGCAGCCACATGAGTGGGTCTGCCTCTGTGGGGCAGGGCATTCATGAGGGGCAGGACTGCATTGGTGGAGTGTGTGGGGCCTTTGCAGTGGGATGACTGGGTCTACTTCAGTGCATTGGGGCACATGCACAGGCAGCACTGTGTGTTGATGGGGTGTGTCGCCCTGCATGCAGTGGTGCTTGTGAGCTGCAGCAGACATGTGCTTCTTAAACAACCACATAGAGCATAGGCACCACCTTCTAAAGCCTGAAACAAATGTGTACTCCCATGCCTAGGGCTGACCCCACTCAGCTGAAATCCTGAGAGAGCTGACAACAGCCTTGCAGGCCACGGGCTATAGCAATCGTAAGCCCCTGAACCTAGCAACCAGTCATGCTAGAGGCCTACTCACTTAAAAGAAAAATTGCAACAGGAATGTGCAATTAGACCTTGCAGCCAACAGTGCTGGACCTCTCCAGGCCCATCAAAGTGACTGAAGGGTCCATAGGAGCCTCACACAGCTGAACATTACAACCAGCTGGTCAGGGGTATATCCTAGCCTCACCAGGCACCTGCAGCAATAACAACCCTTCCAAAACAGAAGGATACACATATCCCATACAGGGGATGCTCCTGGAATGCTTGGAACTGGTGATGAGAGGGAAACACATTGCTAGAGCTCATAAAGCATCTCTTACATAAGGTCATCTCTCCAAGATGAGGAGAGGTTGCTGACATACCTAATACATAGATAAAAACACATAGAAAGAGGCAAAATGAGGAGACAAAAGAATATATTCTAAGTAACAGGACAGGACAAAACCCCAACAAAATAATTAAATGAAACAGAGATAAACAGTCTACCTGACAAAGAGTACAAACTAAGAGTCATAAGGATACTCCCTGATCTTTGGAGAAGAAGGGATGCACTCAGTGAGAGCTTCAACAATGAATTTGAATATATAAGAAAGAATGAATCAGAAATGGAGAATACAATACAGAAAATAAAAAATTCACTAGAAGGACTCAAAAGCAGAATAAATGATACAGAAGAATGGATCAGCAATGTGGACAAAAGACCAGAGGAAGTCACCCAAGCTGAACAGATAAAAGAAAAAAGAATTAAAAATGGATGAGGACATTCTAAGGGACCTCTGGGGCAACATGAAGTGCACTGACATTGGTATTATAGGTGTCCCAGAGGGGAAGAGAGGGACAAATTGGCAGAGAATCTATTTGAAGAAATAATAGCTGAAAACTTTCCTTACCTAAGGCAGGAAACAGCCTTGTACAGGAAGCACAGAGAGCACCAAACAGCATAAACCCAAAGAGGCCCACACATAATTAAAATGTCAAGTATTAAAGATAAAGAAATAATCCTAAAAGTGCAAGAGAAACATAGTAACACAGCCAAAAGTTAGCAGTGAGAAGAAAATAACAAAAATCTGAGCCAAAATAAATGAAAAGGAGATCAGAATAACAATAGAAAATATAATGAAACTAAAAGCTGGTTCTTTGAAAAGACAAACAAAATTGACAAACCTTCATCTAGGTTAAGAAAAAAAAGAGAAGACTCAACAAATGTAATCATAAATGAAGGAGGATATATTGTGACTGATACTACAGAACTGCAAACAATTATGAGACACTGCCATGAAAAATTGTATGTCAACAAACTGGATAACTTAAGATAAGTGGATAAATACCTAGAAACATACAACCTACCAAGACCTATTCAGAAAGAAATAGAAAATCAGAGCAGACCAATACTAAATAAGAAGATTGAATCAGGAACCAAAAACCTCCAACACAGAAAACCCCAGGAACAGATGGTTTCACAGATGAATTCTACCAAACATTTAAAGAAGAATTAGCACTAATCCTCCTCAAACTCTTCCAAAAAATTAAAGAGAACACTCTAAGACTTATTTCATGCGACTAGCATTACCCTGCTACCAAAGCCAGAAAAAGACACTACATGAAAAGAAAATTACAGACCACACTATCCCTGATGAATATAGATGTAAAATTTCTCAACAAAATATTAGCAAAGTGAATTCAACAGCATATTAATATGATCAGCTACCACTATCAAGGGGTATTTATCTCTGAGTTGCATGGGTGTTTCAACATATGCAAATCAATAAATGTGATATGCTACATTAATAGGTTTAAAGATAAAAATCTTATAATCATCTCAATAGAAGCAGAAAAAAAGCATTTGACAAAACACCACATCTTTTCATGACAAAAAATGCTCAATAAATTGGGTATAGAAGAAATATTTCTCAGGATAATAACTTCCATTTATGACAAGCCCACAGCTAACATCATATTCAACAGCAGGAAGTTAAAATCCTTTCCTCTAAGATTAGGAACAAGACAGAGATGTTCTCTCTTGCCATTTCTATTTAACATAGTCCTGGAAGGCCTAACCATAGCAGTTATGCAATAAAAATAAATTAAAAACACATACCAGAAAGGAAGAGTAAAATTATCTCTGTTTGCAGATGACATTATCTTATATAGAGATAAAACTCTAAAGACTTCACTAGAAAACTGCCAGAACTAGTAAATGAATTCAGTAAAGTTGCAGGATAGAAATCAACATAGAGAAACCAACTACATTTCTATACACTAACAGCAAACTATCTGAAAGAGAAATTAAGAAAACAATCCCATTTACAATAACATCAAAAACAATAAAATACTTAGGAATAATTTAACCAAAGAGGTGAAAGACTTTTACACTGAAAACTATAAGACATTGATAAAAGAGACCAAGGAAGACACAGATAAATGGAAAGATAAACTATGTTCATGGATTAGGACAATTAATATTGTTAAAATGTCTATTTTACCAAAAGTGGTCAACAGATTCAATGCAATACCTATCAAAATTTCAATGCCATTTTTAACAGTAGAAATATCATTCATAACATTCATATGGAACCACAAAAAAACCCTAATAGCTAAAGCAATTTTGATCAAGAAGAACAAAGCTGAAGGCATCATTCTTCTCAACTTCAAACTACATTAGAAAGTTATCGTAGTCAAAACTATGTAGTACTGGCATAAAAACATAGTCCGATGGGACAGAATAGAGCATTCAGAAATAAATCCACACATACATAGTCAATTAATTTTCGACAAATGTGCCAAGAATACACAATGGGAAAATGATAATCTCTTCAGTAAATGGTATTGAGAAAACTGGATATTCACATGCAGAAAAAATCAAATAGGACCATTAGTTTACACTCTACCCAAAAATCAATTCAAAGTGTCAAGATGGCTTAAAGATTTAAAAAAGATCTGAAACTGCAAAGTTCCTAGAAGAAAACATCAAAGGAAAGCTCCTTGTCATTGGCCTTGGCAATGATTTTTTTGGATGTGGCACCAAATGCACAAGGAGCAAAATAAAAAACCAAAGATTGAGACTACATCAAACTAAAAACTTCTGCGTGGCAAAAGAAACAATCAACAAAATTAAAAGGCAACCTATGTAATGGGAGAAAATGTTTGCAAACTGTGTGTCTTACAAGGGGTGAATATCCAAAATATATAAGAAATTTATTCAACGCAGCAACAAAAAGCCAAATAATCCAATTTAAAAATGGGCAGAGGACCTGAACAGACATTTTCCCAAAGAATACCTGTGAGTGGCCAACAGACACTTGAAAAGATGCTCAACATCACTAGTCATCAGGGAAATGGAAATAAAAACCACAACGAGATATCATCTTACACTTGTTAAGATGGTTTTTATAAAAAAATATAAATAAAAGTGTTGGCAAGTATGTGGAGAAAAGGGAACCCTTGTATACTGCTTATTGAAATGTAAATCAGCTCGGCCATTATGGAAATGGCTGTATGCAGACTCCTCAAAAAATTAAAAAAGAAAACTATCATATGATTCAGCAATTCCATTTATGCACATACATCCAAAGGAAATCAAATCACTATCTCAAAGAGATGTCTGCACTCCCGTATTCATTGCAGCATTTGTCACCATAGCCAAGATAAGGAAACAACTGAAGTTTTCATCAACCAATGAATGGATAAAGAAAACGTGATATATAGGAGTGTATATATTTATACCTGCAACTTTAATATTATTTATTAAATAAATGTTATTCAACTTTTTAAAAGGAAATTCTGTCATTTGTGACAACGTGGATGAACTTGGAGGACATTATGGTAAGTGAAATAAGCCAGACCCCCAAAAGTAAATATTGCATGATCTCACTCACACAGAATCTAAAAAAGAAAAAGTAAGTCAAACTCATAGTAACAGAGAGTAGAAAGGAAGTTACCAGAGGCTGGGGAGTGGGGAAAAGGAGGATTATTGATCAAAAGGTACAAATTTTCAGTCATAAGATGAGCAAATTCTAGAAACCTTATGTACAGTATGGGAACTGCAGTTAACACTAATGTTTTGTATACTTGAAATTTGCTGAGAGAGTAGACTTCAAGTGTTCTCAGCCCCCTCAAAAAAAGGTAACTATGAGAGGTGATGTTTCTGTTATATATTTTGTTTCTGATAATAATTTCTGATAATATATCAAAATGTTAATTGTATACCTTAAATGTATACAATTTTTATTCTTTCAAAAATAAATAAAAACATATAGACAAAAATGTGCATACACAACAATTAGTTTATTTGAATATATGTTGGCAACCAATAGTTACTACACTGTGGACTGTAATACACATTTCCTTTTTTTCTCCTCCCCAAAGACCCAGTGCATGGTTGTATATCCTAGTTTTAAGTCCTTCTAGTTCTTCTATGTGAGCTGCCACCACAGCATGGCAACTGACATATGGGTGGCGTGGTTCCACGACCAGGAAATGAACCTGGGCTGCTGAAGCGGTAAGGGCACCCGACTTTAACCACTAGGCCATCAGGGCTGGCTCTAATACACTTTTCTTAAATTCTTAGTTTTAGGAGTTATAGTTTAATAGAGTAGCTAAACATGAACACAAATAATCACACTACAAGATTATATATGTGATGTGGTTTAAGAGAGGTGCAGGAATTTTAGTATGGAAGTTCACAGGAGATGAAGTGATGCTTTTGGCTGTAGACATCAGGAAAATGTAACATATCAAGTGATAGTTTGAGTTAATTTGGCTTAGACAAATTTTTAGTACGAAGTAGAGGATAAAGAAGAAGGGAGAGAGTATTCTAGTCACAAGAAAATTAAAGATCAGAGGCAATGAGAATCAGAAAGTGAAACATTGGAATTAAAGTAGATGTTCTAAAATAATTTACTATTCATTACTTCTTTTCTAGTAATTCCTCTTACTCACACATACAAACTATCTTTGTCTGGCTTTCAAGATATTCTACCCCATTGTAAAAGGAATTTTTGGATACATAAAACCCAGGGCCAGCTATGCACTCTTTTCACATAAATTTATGACCTAAGGCTTGGTGTTAAAGAGATGCCATGCATCTTCTCACTTATTGCTCTAAAGGATAGACCACAAGCATTTCACTCTCTTTTCCACATCCTGAAAATAAAAGAGCTTACTAAATATTTGAATGCATCCATCCCAAGTGGAAATTTTCTCATTGAATTACCTACTTTAGTTTTTGAAGAAAGTATATTAATCCAAGTTCTAAGTACAACCAGTAGAAATCAGAGAAGTAAACTGTTGAAAAGGTCAGAAAAAATTCTTATATGAAAGATCCATGACTCTAATTTCTATCTTCTAATGTATTTTAGTCAAAATGACTGGCTATATTTTAGCCACTCAAGTAAGAAGTATAACTATCATATGACATATACAAATATGATAATTCACTGTGAATACAATAAGCTTTGATTTTAGCCAATGTTGTTCCTTGATGCCAGCTTTTGACATCTTTTAAGCTAGAAATGAAAGAGAAGATGAAAAAGCTCTATGATTTTACCCTCCAGAGAAGAGATGTCTTCCTAATCTGGAACACTCTTTCAAGAATGGCCTCCGATAGCTTAAACAAAATAGTTTGGATAAACTCTACTGACTGCTTGCCTGACTTAATAGATCAATGTTTTCTATGAATATTTGGAGGGCTTTTTTTCTTATATCATATGACAGCATATTTGTCACATTTTGCAAGCGGTATTCATATAGTTTTCTCTATGGGCTAAATTTGGTGATGGATTAGAAAATTAATATAAGTGACAGGATTACTGAGTGTATTACAGAAACTTGATCAACAAATAAACTTTAACCACAGTTCCTTAATAGTACATATATCTAGGAGATGGTTAGTTTTTTTTAAATAAATTCTAGCAATAAACATGTGAGCATTTGATTTATGGAATCAAATTCCATATTCTTTATTATAAATTATTCAGGCATCAACCTTTATTCTTGCTTCAACTGTTGCTGAAGTAGTCACTACTGGTGACAACTGGGAACTTTTTTTTCACGATGTGCAAATACTTGCTGACTCACCATTGCCTTGGATCTTTCTGGTCCTGTTGCATCCTCTTAAGCCTGGCTATGACTTCCTTTGGAGTTCTGATTTGCACAGTTTGCCCTCTGATCTTGTACAACACATCACATTTCTCCCTCACCATGTTGATCTACCCACCTACCTCACTCAAAGATTGTTTATTTGTACCCCAACTAACTTTCATGTTCCCAACTCAGGGGGTTGTGAGAATGCCTGGATCTGTTACATACAAATTATGGGCTCTGAGGAAACATATATAATCTTAGATACATCTCCCCATAAAATGTATACAACTATTTCTACTCTTCATTCAGATGCCATGTTGAATGTTGTTTGAAGTCCAGGAAGACTATGTAGGAATCATTCTGCTCTGATATTTCTCCTTTCTGGATATTTGTGTCATACCCTCACCACTTCTTTCCACATAAAGGAAACTCAAATCTGTCCTTCTGTTCTTATCTTTCAGTTACCTCTTCCTTACAATGGAAGAAATTTTCTTCCCTGCATGATAGTGATTTCCTTTATGTCATATTCTTGTCCTTTTTACTTAAGGTTTATTTTGTGTTCACTATATTAGACTTTGGTTCTTGATATTCTTTAAAGGCTTTGGGATTTAAAAAATAGAACAGAAAACTAACCAAGCTGTGGACATTTAAAAAGTTAAATTTTAAATTAGAACTGGGAAATAACTATTTTAAGATGTATCTATCCTTCTCTTACCTGTTTTAAACTTATTTTATGAGTTATATACAGTTGGTGAACTGTGTATGCACATACTTTTATGAATGGTATTTCTATCTAACTACCTTACTGACCAGAGTTAAAGTTTGAAACTGCAAAATGAATGTGCAGCTTTCTGGTCACTCAGGTTTTAGGAAGGATTCTACTCTAAACATTGTTTGGATAGGGATCATTTGATTTTCTGGAATAAGTTGAGAGATATTCCACATAACTACCCAGGACACACCTGTTACTATATAATCCATAATTTACAGATCATGTTGATTAAGCTTTACTTTGGGTCAAAAATTTGTATTCATTTGCCACTAGCAAGCCAAAGAGATATAGTCACATTGTTTTTTGGATGTGTCCTACAAGGATCGTTTTAATAATATTCTCCTAATAATGCTGAGAAAATGACTTTTTAATAGATATTTTAAATAAAATAATTATGCCTCCACAGGAAATTGCAAGGATATTACAGAGAGTTCTCTTGTATCTTTTATCCAGTTTTTCCTGATGGTTACATCTTCCATAATTATAGTACAATATACAAAGTTATTTACTTTGGTGTAATGAGTGTATATATAGATCTATGTCATTTTATCACATGTGTAGATTTGTGTAACCACCACTACAAGCAAAATACAGAACTATTTATTACCACAAATGTCTCCCTCATGATATCCCTTTATATTTTCCCTCACACTTATCAACTTCCCACCATCCCTAACTCCTGGCAACTTAACCAACCTGTTTTTCCTTGCTATGTTTCATCATTTCAAGAATGTTATATAAGTGAAGTATACAATATATGACACAAAGATTGGTTTGCAAAAAATGTTTACCATTATTTTTTGTGACATCTCTCCAAGTTGTTATGCATGGATAGTCTGTTCCTTTGTATTGCTGAGTAGTAATCCATGGTTTGGATGTAATACAGTTTGTTTAACCGCTCATCTGTTGACATCTGGATTTTTGAAGTTTTTTGGCTATTATAATAAAACTGGTATGAACATTCCTGTACAGGTTTTTGTGTGAACATAAGTTTTATTTATCTGACATAAATGCCTAGGAGTCCAGTTGCTGGAGTGTATGGTAATAACATGCTTAGTTTTATAAGAAATTGCTAAATTGTTTTCCAGAGGGTGTGTACCATTTTACATTCCCACCAGCAATGTTTGCATGATCCAATTTCTGTGCATCCTCACCAGAAATTGATGTTATTACTATTTTTTTAATTTTTGCCTTTCTGACAGGAAAAAATATCATTGTAGTTTTAGTTTACATTTTCCTAATGGCTAATGATGTTGAACATCTTTTTATATGCATATTTGTCATCTGATATTCACTTCAATGAAATATCTCTTCTTGACTTTTGCCTATTTTCTTATTGAATTGTTTGTTTTCTTACTGTTGAGTTCTGAGAGTCTTTTACATACTCTAGATATGAGACATTTCGTAGATGTGTGGTTTTCAAATATTTTCTGACTTTGTAGCATGACTTTTTATCCTATTTGTAGGGTACTTCACATAGTAAGTTTTTAATTTTGAGGAAGTCCAATGTATTAATTTTTTTCATAGAGAGTGCTATTGGTGTCATGTCTAAGGGCTCCTTTGTAAGCTCCAGTTGCCAAAATTTTTCTTCTATATTTTCTGCTAAAAATTTAATATTTTACATTTAAGTCCATGACCTATTTTGAGTTAATTTTTACTAAAGGTATGAGACTTAGGTCAAGGTTCACTTTTATGCTGATGGATGTCTTATTGCTCCAACATCATTTATTGAAAAGATTGTCCTTCCTCCTGTGAATTGCTTTTGTACCTTTGTCAATAATCAGTTGATCATATTTTTTGTGGTTCTACTTCTAAGTTCTTTATTCTGTTCCATTTATCTACGTGTCTATCCTTCTACTATTACTACACATTCAGGATAAGCGCAGCTACATAACAGAACTTAAAGTCAGTTAAAATGCTTTTTCCCAATTTATCCTTCTTTTTCAAAATTGTTTTAGTTATTCTAGCTCCTTTGCCTTTCTATATACACTTTAGAATATTTTCAGGTCCTCTATTTCTAAGAGAAATCTTGGTGAGATTTTGAAAGAAATTGTGTTAAATCTGTATATTAACTTAGTGAGAATTAACATTTTACTATGTTGGTTTTTCCAATCCATGAACATGCTTTGTCTCTCTGTTTATTTAGATCTTCTTTGATTTCTTTCATCAACATTGTGTAGTTTTAAAACTGGTAGACTTATTCTGTAGCACATTTTTTATTTTTACATTTACAACTAACAATTTCATTTTCTGAGGAATTTTGGATGATATATTTTAATTTTTTCTTCCTATTTATTGCTAATATATACAAATATAATCTTTCTTTATTCCAATGGTTTTTTTGTGGATTTCTTGTGTTTTGTACATAGACCACCATATCATTTGCAAATAGGTACAGTTTTATTTCTTTTTTTCAATCTGTATGACTTTTATTTCTTTTATTTCCTTATTATATGGGCTAGAATGTCCATTGAAATGTTGGACTGCAGTGATAAGAGTGGATGTCCTTACCTTGTTCGTGGGGAGCAAGTATTTAGTCTTTTACCATTTTATCAAGTAGTATATTAGCTGTAGTTTTATGTTTTTGTGGGAGTTTTAGTTCCTTTATATTTGTTCTCTCACGAGTTGAAGAAGTTTTCTATTCCTAGTTTTCTGTAAATTTTTATAATGAATTTGTGTTGAATTTTGTCAAATATTTTTTTCTACATAAATTTATACGATCATGTGTTTTCTTCTACTCTACTCTGTTTATATAGTGGATTATACTGGTTGATTTTCAAACGTTGAACCAGCCTTATATGCCTGCAATAAATCTCACATGATCATGATGTGTAATTATTTTTGTATATTACAGAATTCTCTCTACTATTATTTGGTTAACAACTTTTGTATCTATATTTGTGAGAGATATTGCTCTGTATTTTTCACTTTTTTTACTGTCTTTGTCTGGTTTTGGTATCAGGATAATGCTGGCTTCATAAAATGATTTGGGATGGGTTCCATCCTCTATTTACAGAAAGAGATTGTGTAGGATGACTGTTAATTCTTTTTTAAATATTGGCTGGAATTCCCCAGTGAAACAATCTGGGCCTGCAAACATTTTTGGGAGGGGAGTTCTTAAATTATGAAATCAATTTCCTTCATTGTTAAAGGACGATTCAAATTATCTGTTTCATATTGGATGAATTGTGGTGAATTGTACTTTTTGAGGAATTGGAACGTTTCATCAAAAAGCTGTCAAATCTGGGGCTGGCCCTGTGGCCGAGTGGTTAAGTTCACATGCTCTACTTTGGCAGCCCAGGGTTTTGCTGGTTTGGATCCTGGGCGAGGACCCAGCACTGCTCATCAAGCCATGCTGAGGCAGAGTCCCACATTCCACAACTAGAAAGACTCACAACTAAAAATATACAACTATGTACCTGGGAGCTTTGGTGAGAAGAGGGAAAAATAAAATCTTTAAAAAAAAGTTGTCAAATTTAACGTTTGTAGGGATATTTACATCATTCTCTAATCATCCTTTTGCTCACTGCAGCATCTATACTGATATCTTCTGTTCCATTCCTGATATTGATAGTGTGTAGGGGTTTTTTTTTTATCAGTCTAGTTAGGAGGTTGTCAATTTATTGATCTTTTCAAAGAACCATCTTTTTCATTCAGTAATATTTCTCTACTTTTTTGCTGTTTTCAATGTCATTGAATTCTGTGATTATATTTATTATTTTCTTCTTTCTTTTTGCTTTGTGTTTATTTTGCTTTTGTCCCCCTAGTTTCTTAAGGTGACAGTTTAGATGACAGATTTGATAGTTTTTTTGATATAAACTCCCAATACTATTTTAGCTGTGTCCCACAAGATTTTTAGAGTGTATTTTTATTTTCCCACAGTTCAATGCATTTTTTATTTATCTTGTGATTTCTCATTTTCCCCATGGATTTTTGTTTGTTTTGTTGATTTTTTTGAGTTTCTTTTTTTAATTTTAATTTTAATTTTTGTTTTTATAACAATAACATTGGATTATAACATTATATAACTTTCATATATACATCATAATATATTTTGAATTCTGTGTAGATCAGATCATGTTCACCCCCCAAAGACTAATTACAATCAATCACCAGACATGTGCCCAATCACCCCTTTCACCCTCCTCCCACTCCACTTCCCATCTGGTAACCATCAATCCAATCTCTGTTGCTATGTGTTTGTTTGTAGTTGTTTTTATCTTCTACTTATGAGTGAGATCATATGGTAGTTGACTTTCTCCCTCTGACTTATTTCACTTAGCATAATTCCCTCAAGGTCCATCCATGTTGTAACAAATGGCTTGATTTCATCCTTTCTTATGGTTGAGTAGTATTCCATTGTGTATATATACCACATCTTATTTATCCATTCGTCCCTTGATGGGCACCTAGTTTGCTTCCAAGTCTTGTTTTTTTTCTTTTTAGAAATGTTCTTTTAGCTTCCTACAGTACAGAGATTTCCTTGTTAATAATTTCTAGTTTGATTCCATTGTCATCAGAAAACAAACTTTATATAACTTCAATTCTTTTAAATGTGAGGGTTTTTCGTTTGTTTGTTTCAGGATATAATTTATCTTGGTGAGTGTTCTATGGGAAAAGAATATGTATTCTGCTGTGGTTTGGGTGAAATGTTCTGTAAATGTAAATTAGGTGCTTTTGGTTGATGTTATTGTTAAGTTCTTTAGTAGTCTTGATAACTTTCTGTTCAGTTGTTCTACCAATTGATGCAAGAGGGGTGTCAATGTCTCCAACTATAATCATTGATTTATCTATTTCTCCTTGCAGTTCAATCATTTTTTGCTTCACATCTTTTCCAGCTCTGTTCTTTGGTGAATACACATTTAGAATTGCTATGTTGTGTTGGAAGATTGACACTTTTATCATTTGTCTATCTCTCTCTATGACTGTCCATGGTAATTTTCTTTTCTCTGAAGTCTACTTTATCAAAAATTCATATAAGTATTCTTGCTTTATTTTAATTATGTGATATATTATTTTTATCCTGTTTCTTCCTATGTGCCCATGTGGTTACGTTTGAAGTGAGTATATTATAGACAGCATAGAGTCGGATTATTTACTTTTATCCATTCCGTCAATCTCTTTTAATTGGTATATTTAGACAATTCATGCTTAATAAAATTATTGATATTTCAGACCTCAAGTCTGACATTTCAATTTTTTGTTTCTTTTTCCTGCTTCCTGTTGGTTAATTGAAAATGTTTTAGAATTCCATTTGATTTTACCTATACTGTTTTTGAGCTTATCTTCTAATAGAAAAGGAGAAAGAGAGTGAGGCTGGCAAATATTCAAAAAAATAAGATCTGAAATTTGACAAAAGGCATAAAACTACACATTTTAAAAACTGAGAAAAATCCCAAACAGGATAAACCCTAATAAAGCCATGCCAAGACACATCAAAGTTCAACCTAAACTAAAAGCAAAGGAAAACGTCTTAAAAGCAGCAATAGATAAATGACATCTTTCCTATGGGAGAAAGATAATTCTAACGACTACAGGTTTCTCCTTAGGAAATATGAAGAAGCACAACATTTTATTTAAAGACAAGAAATAACAGTTTACTGGTGTTTCTGGGTTCCTGGAATTTTCAGTATCAAATCTGGGATATATGAGGCAAAAAACAACCAAGAAACTCACCACTATGTCCTTCCTCAGGTTCTGAGGTCACTAGTAGGTCTAACTTCTTGTTTCTATCCTTCATATTTTTCTTATAATGGTTTTGTGTATAATGTCCATGATTTTTACTGGCACCTATTGGGAGGAATACGGAAAAATATGTCTACTCTATTTTTCCTGAAGCAGAAGTTCAAAACTAACTTTTTAAATGTTGTTTTAATGTTTTTATTTTACTGATGTTGCCCTTTTAAATAATTCTTCCATTACTCAGCAATACCTATACATGTTCCATTGATCCTATGAACTTCTTTCTTCTCTGGGATTTTGTTTTGTCAAATAGCTCATTTTCTCTTATATATATTCAATTTCTCCTTTCCAATGTTTTTCTCTCAAAGTATAAAGTTTCTTAGCTGACCTACATCTTAAAAGAAAAAGAAATGACTACTGCCTTCAATCTTTGTTCTTCTCATAACACCCATCTCCTTTATTATTGCAATGAAACTTCTCTAAGACATTTCTACAGTCACTGACCCAAGTGACTTGAGTTCATGTACCAGATCTGCCTTTAATTAGTTAAGAAATCACAGGCATGTCACATAACCCTTCTTGGACTTGCCTTCCTAATGGGTAAAACAGTTCAATATAAAACAATTGTTTCAACTTTTTGTGAGGCTATTAATCTATGAAGATTTTGATATTACTGACCATACTTTCCACTTGAAAATTTTCAAAAAGCAGGAAAATGACATTTGAGTTATTAAAATATAAAACATTTTTTCTTCCTTCTTCAGTCTCTTTATTCATATGGCATGATATTTTTTTATCTTCTATTTAAGGTTCTGGTCTCTTGAGTCTAGGGATACTCAAGATGCAAGTATAGACCCCCACAGGTGTCCAAAGAACCTACTCTACAACTCAACACATTTGTGTGGCCCACTTGCTGCTGAGTTTCTCCTCCTACCAGTTACTTCCCTGCCTCAGCCAGGAGTGGAGAAGTTGACCCAGGATTTCTTCTTTCCACAGACCCACTGCACCAATGTGTGATAGGTGGGTGACCTCTAAGGGTATTGTCTTGGAGAGATGAGGAGGCTGGAGGAGGCTGGACCATGCATGAACTGAGGCTCCAATTCTCCAGACACATGCTGCATTGTACCCATGATTTCACTTACAAAATTGCAAAACAAATTTAAGGATAAAATTGCTAAGGATTTTAAAATGACAACCACAGAACGTTATTCTCAAGCACAGGGCCCTCATGAGTATGAGTCCCTGTGTGGTGATACTGGTTACATGCCCTTGGACAGCCCTAATATAATATAATCCTCTGATTATAACCTTTATTAGCTCCCAACCTCTTACAAAAGTAATCTATGATCCTTAGACTGTAAGTCCTAAATTCCTTCTTATTAGTTATAGAAGTGAGAGGATAGATGTAAAGAAAGAAACACTATGTAAAAAGATCCACAAATCTTGGGAAATGAATATGGAGCAGAAGATAAAAGTAGAATTCAAAGGTAATTTACTATCTTGAACTAAAGGAACTGGGGAGATGATAGTGTCATTAAGGGAGTTGAATTTACCCAGTTACTGGAGCCCATTTGTTTGGGAGATTAGAAAAGAGAGATGTGATAGTGACTTTGAAGTATTGATAGGACATCAAGTTGTATTAGGTGGCTTCAAAGTTACACTTAAATGTACAATTTCATATATCTGTTTCAAAGAGATATTTGAAAAAGACTTGGAAGAGGAACATGTATACATTAGACATACAAATTTCTGAGTCATTCACATAAAAATGATAGTGGAGCTGTGTTATATATAAAAGGAGAAAGTCAACAAACTTTTCTAATTCCAAGAGGATAAATGGGCTGCAGCTCATAAATGGAAAAGCCACAGGATATTGTTCCATTATTATTATATTTGATCGTGCATTTGATCGTGTTTTAGTTTTTGAAGTTAGTGAACACAGTGTTTTATAAAGCAAAATATTTATATGTGTTTTAAGATGTGGGTAAAAATAGTACAAACATAGATATTTGTCTGAAATATTAAAATAAATATTTTTTCCTTTTTGGTGTAAAATGCTAGTGTATCTCTCCATACTAAATTCTGAAATAAATTCTCAGTGTATATTAATTGAGCTCTTCAACTAAGTTCTAATATTAGTAGATTCAGTGACCTGTAAATCACCATCTAAAACTAGTAAGAAAGATGTTTGTTAGAGGAAGAATGAGTTTGCAGTTAGCATATGACATACATTGAGACCCCAGTTTTAGTCTTAGTTTTTCCAGAAATTTGTTTTATGACATTGGATAACACACTCCATTTTGAGCTTTATTTTCCCACAACTTTTTTTAAAACATGAAACAGTTTATTGCAGGTACAGTGGTCAGGAAGAAATATATGGTAGACCTCCCATTCCCTTATACGCTTCTTTGTCCAAGAGTAAACCATTTCTTCTGGACTAAACTTGGCCCACTTGTGAGTACTCTGATTCATCAAACAGATAAAATGTTTTATTCTTTGTTGTATTGGTCCTGTGTGCCTTGACCCTAATTGTTATATCAAAGAAGAAATAATTTCCAGGATTGTGAAGACCTGGTTGGTCTCCTTCTGGTGGCATGTGTGCCCTAGCCATAATGGCTCTGTTATGACTTAGTAGAGTAAGTTTAAGCTTTTTTGTCTTCCAATTATTTTTTTTTTTAGTAAAATACACATAACATAAAATTTGCCATCTCACCCATTTTTAACAGTACAGTTTGGTGGTATTAAATACATTCACAATGTGCTACTATCATCTCCATCTCCAGAGCTCTTTTCATCTTGTAAAACTGAAACTTTGTCTCCAGAACTCTTTTCTGATTTATTGAACGATACTTTAATAGAGTAATGACAACTTTTGTTCCATGTAGTTCATCCTAACTTAACTTGGCAATAAGGGTGACCATCTGTGTTAACTTCTAGGCTTTATCCAGAGGAAAATTTCTTATGTCTTTATGACAGGAGGTAGTCTGCAAATTGGAGCAAGGCACCCACAAAAGTTAGGCTCTTACTCTTCCACCGGAACTGAGAGATAGTGGAGCTATCTCCCCTGATGTTTGCATTTTAAAAAGATGGCTCTCAAAGTGTTTGCCTTTTAAATATATGAGGAAGCATAAATTTTCTAAGGTAAATTATTTGAAAATAAAAAAGGGAGGAAAATCTCTATCCTCATTTTCAAAAAAGAAAATGAAGCCTCTTATTTTTAATTTATATTTGTCCTTATAGTATGAGGATAATATTAATAATATTAACTATAATTATTATTCTTGTTTACTATTATCAGTATTATAAATTAAAAGCTACCATTGCCAAGCACCTACTATGTGCAAAGGACCAGGCAAAATACTATGTAAATGTTATTCCATTTGCTTCTTAAAACCCAATGGGATAAGCAGTATTATTATTCTCATCAAACAGGGGAGAAAATTGCTGTGCAAATATTCTAAGTGGCTTGCCAGAGTTCAAACAACTACAAAATTGGGAAACCAAATTTACAAACCTAGACTTATCTGGTTCCAAATTTCTTACAATCTCTTCTACACAACACCCCATAGACAGAAGTAAAACTTACAATGTTCGACTTGGTAGTGAGACAGTGAGCTGCTGACCTAAGGCAACAGCCCACTAGAGGAAGAACCAGAGTTTGGGCACCTGAGTGAGGGTTAGGTGTCTCCAGCCAGGAAGATTAGAAAGCTGTGTGAATAGGAAGCCAAGCATACCGTTATACAATCAAGCAATTTGCACATTTAAATTTTGGTTGAATTATGATAATAGTCAAAGGCAGGGGGTCCTTCCCCTGAATTAATTCAGTAAGAAAATACCAACTGCAAAGACACATCTAAAGTTCCTGTATAATTTACAATTAGGATGAAGATAAGATTCCCCATCTTGAGGCCTACAAAAAAGAGCGGGAGACCTGGTCTGGTAAGTCATTTTGCACTAAAAGGTAGTATTTATCATTTTACCCTATTATAAAAATGATTTATACTTGACACAGAATATTTGCAATATTTAGAAAAGTTCTAAGAACGAAACAAAAATCACTCTAATCCTATTATCTAAACATAACCCCTGTTAACATTGTGATGACTGTCCTTCTGAAATTTTTTGTTCTTTTTAATGAGCACTGATGCACATGTTTAAAAACCTCTGCTTTCTATGAGTGATCACAAGTCCCTGAAACTATGTGGTTAAGAGGCCAGAGTTCTATCATTAAGGCCCTGACAACCTTGCCCATTTGGCCCCAATGGTTCTCAGAACCAGTCAATAATGATAAAAATTACTTTCCATTAAGGGGCTAAGCTATCAAAGCTTGTCTTGTTTACAGACCTCATCAGCATTTCCTAGGAAGTTTGACAATTAGAACATCAAGGTCTGTTTAATCAACAAGAACCAATTGCAAAATTCTCTTCTGATAATTTGTGCAAGTCATAATTGAAATAGATATAAGCAGTTCCTTTAGCCACTTCAAGCTTATAAAAAGGACCTAATCCTTTAGATCACCAAATCCTAATGGGCTTCTGTAAAGATTGTTTTCAGTTGAAGCTCCTGAATAAAAAAGACATTTTTTATAAAGAAACTACCAAATTCTATAAAAGAGATGAAAGAACTGTGGGGAAAATGACTTGTAGAATTTAGCCAAATTCCATTAGCTAGTGTTGAATAGAAATTAAATAAAAATGACAAAGTTGGATCAACACAAGAGATGTGAAGGAACAAACGTACTGCAAGTATTATGCCTGTTTTGAAAACTCTCAACTTCCAGCAGTGTCAAAGGATAAAACTCATTGTGGTTCAAGATCAAGACAAATCAAAAAATTCTGGTGTCATATCTCTAGAGAAGATTCAGAGTAGTGGAAAAGCCTTATGAATGATCAAAAAGCAATCCTGCTAAACATTTATGTAGTATTTTATAGTTTTCAAAATACTTTTATATGTACTATTTTAATTAATCATTAGTTGATATTATTCATGTTATTTTTAAAACACTGAGGCTTACAGAAATTAAACAGCTTACTCGAGGACAGTTACAATTAAATTTAGGTCAATCTAATTACACAGTCTTGACTCTAAACCACTGTGCTATCTCACACTTAGACTAATTTAAATCAGTCATGTCCAATACTTTACTACTAAAGAATCCTTTTTATTATTTCACTTTCCCCATAGATCCCTTATCTGAAATATTTTGCTTATAAAAGTTTGCTTCTTCTGATTGAAGACATATCACCGGGTTCATTGAATTGTAGTAAAAAGCCAAATTAAAAGGATAATTTAACCAATGTACTTTATCAATCCTATATATAATCCATTTATTGGGCTATTTGAGAAATTGAAAATACTTTTTTAAAACTTGTGGGAGCTTTATTATAATTACCTTCAAAGACTCTCATTTGGGAATGAATGATTACCGTGTTAATCTAAGGCCATTTCTAGATATAATATGTGATGATATTGATAGAACAAAGAGGTTTCATAACTTTCTCAAGAAAATACAGCTAGTGAAACTAGGAATTAAATTTACTTCTCTTTGCAAACAATTTTCGTTTTGCTATGCTTTTGCTTTGTGATTGTCACAGGAGGGCCAGTGACCAAATTGACACTATGTCGTAGTCTTCCTGAGTTTCCAGTCCCTATCAAATTAATAGAGGACTTCTTCAGAACAGATGGGCATGGTTTCAAGTGCAATACTTTGTAGAATTCAACCATGTAAACTAGCACCTTTAATGGAATTTCCAGAGAGGGATTGTACTATAGGCAGTATCAAGAGTAGTTAGGTACCTGAGGGGTAGAATGAGGAAGGCAGAGTATAAAGGAAAGAGAAGATTTAATATTTTTAGTTTGATAGTTGTTTTATTATGATGGATGTCACTATGAATGAAACTACCAATTCCTTTAATACTTCAACTTACATTTAAATGGATAGATCCTATATGGAGTAACTTTTACTGAACGAATGACTATGCAATTGAATATACTATAAATTTAAATGTTACTTATATGCCCAGGTAAATCCATCACATAGTCATCAAATAGTGGAGAGTTCTCACCATGTTGTAAGTATGAGTGGCCATGTAAGAGTCCACCTAGTTTTCTTGCTCTACAATTTTATAATGATAATCATCTTTACCAGGGAACATTGGTAATGATCAAATGCATCTTTTAGGAAGATTATCCCTGAGCTAACATCTGCCACCAATCTTCCTCTTTTTGCTGAGGAAGACCGGCTCTGAGCTAACATCCATGCCCATCTTCCTCTACTTTATGTGTGGGATGCCTGCCACAGCATGGCTTGATAAGCGATGCATAGGTCCACAACCGGGATCTGAACTGGTGAACCCCGGGCCCCCGAACCAGATTGTGCGAACTTAACTGCTGCACCACCAGGCTGGCACTGCTAATGACCAATTTTTGGTATTCTTTTTATTCTACCTTTAACAGTGGTAATTCGGTTCATATTTATGCACATATGTACCTAAACATATATCAAATACTTATTGGTGACTTGAGATTTTTTTTGGGCATTGCTTATCTTCACCATTACTTCAATAAGGTTGCATATAGTACTCATTCCATATGCTGGGGAGAAAACATGCAAGGTTACATGGACCTTGATTAGCAAACAAACAAAAAATTTTGGTGATTCTTTTAGCAGACAGAATAGCAATTGCCAAACAAGACTACAACAGATATAGCAATAGACATAACTGTCATAACTGAAAGAGAGATAGAAAAGTGAAAATACTGTGCTAAGCAGCACTAAGTTCTCCAGACTACGCTGGGCTGAGAGGATTTCTTCTAGTCACTTAGTAGCTTTAGCTAGTGGAAATTTTCCCATATGTACTTTAGCAAATTTAGAAAAACAGCTTCTCCCATGTGCCACAGCAGTGTTTCCCAGCTTTCAGTCATTTGAATCCCACATTCAAGAATTTTAGAATATCTACATGTCATCATTATTATTATTAATGTGACATTTAGGAAAAATTTTTAAATCACTCTGTAAAATAAGTGTCATTATTAATAATAATATTCCAGATGGAACACTACAACAAACCTTGTCATTCATACAATATATCTTTATTTAGAATTCATGGAGCTCACGAATTCCTAAAGTGTGATACAACATATTGCATATGAATGAGTGTTAGGAGTGACAATGGTACCATGGATTTTCAACAAATATTAGAGAACTACCTCACTTTACTCAATTATTTCAAGTATTTAAAACACAATCTCTGAGAATGTATCAAACTCCTCCAGGGATCTGAAATGACTATTAAAAATCCTGCATTTTTTCATAGCCTTGCCTCTTATTTAATATACAATTTTAACAAGCTCCATTTTTGTCAGAGTTAAATAACAAATTAAGAGGGGAGGTGAGGCCTATTAGAGGCAGGCATGGTAAAAGCAAGAGAAGCAATGACTGAACTTCTGATGTTGTGAGAAGTGACAGAAAGAAACAAAAGCGAGCTATCTTCCTATATTTTCCAATAAAGAACACTCATAATGGTGGTAACTTTAAATAATCAGGAAAAATATTCAATTAAATTTAGTAGTTTTTACTTGAGAAAGCAGACAAACATGTAATTAAAAAATCCATCCACAAAGGTTAAAATAAAAAATATGAGTTGCTTGCAGAGAAATACTTCAGTTATCTGTAAAATCCACATATTCATAACATTGCATTTGTAACATGGCCAGGCAAATGAATTGTCATTGTATTTTTATAAAGAGAAAGTAGGGATTCTCTGAATTTCTGATTATTTTTGAGTCATTATAATTCACCTAGATGAAGTCAAGTTCATGCTATATATTTTTTTAATCATAGAGAGATTGAATCATTAGGTAAAACAAAGTCCAAATCCTGAAGACCTTCCATGCCATAGAATTATAAACTACTACATCCTAATAAGCTTGAATGAATAGTGAATTGTGAGCCATTGCTGGTGATTCGTCAGAGGTAGAGATTTTGGCCCAGGCTAGCCATACAAGAAACAGGGAATAATAAAACCCTAATTGTCAGCCAGATCACAACTATACAGTGTGATTGTATTGTGAGATATCATTTCCCTAATATTAAAAGTTACTTCTCCTGATCAGAACAGAAAAATACAACCAGTCATAAAATGGAGGCAGGAAGGAAGAAGTATACAATTTCTTCTATAAAATAAACTTCAATGCTTCTTCAAAAAAGTCAATGAATATGATAAACCTTTAGCAAGACAAAGGGTCACTTAGATAAAAAAAAGAGAAGACAAAAATTACCAACATCAGGATTGAAACAGGATAACAATACTGCTCTTATAGCAATTAAAAGGACAATAAGGGAACACTACAAATAACTTTACACTAATAAATTTCACAATTTAGAAGAAATAGAATAATTTCTGGAAAAACAAAGTACTAAAACTCAACCAAGATAATCTGAACAGCCTATAATATTAAATAAACTCAGTTCATAATTAACAAGCTCATAAACAATACTCTTGGCAGAGTTGGCTTCACTGCAAAACTATGATAAATATTTAAAGAAGAATTTATGTCAATTTTATACAATCTCTTTCAGAAAATAGAAAAGGAAGACCCTTTAAAATTCATTTCTTGAGACCAATATTACCCTGATACCAAAACCAAAGACACTACAAAAAAGAAAGCTAAAGACCAAAGTTTCTCATAAGCTTAAAAACAAAAATACTCCACAAATATTAAAAAATGAAATTCAACAACACATAAAGAGAATTATACACCATGGACAAGTGAGATTTATTCCAGATATGTACGATTGGTTCAACGTTTGGAAATCAATGTAACCAACCATAACAAGACACTGAAGAAGAAAAATCATATGATCATATAAATTGATATAGAAAAAACACTTGACAAAACCCAATACCCTTTCATGATTTAAAAAAACACTCAGAATATAAGGGTATTTCCTAAAAACTAATAAATACCATCTATGAAATACTAATAGGTAACATCACATTTAAAGATGAAAGATGTAATGCTTTCCCCGTGAGACTGAGAAAAAGTCAGGAATGACCACCACTGCTATTTAACATAGTATTGGAAGTTCTACTGACTGTGATAAGGCATAACTAAGTAAGTAAGTAGATAAATAAATAAATAAATAAATAAATAAGTAAAATGGCATGGGGATTGGAAAGGAAGAAATAAAACTCGCCTTATTTGCAAATGATATGATTGCTTAGAAAATCCCAAATAATTTACAAATACCTGCGATAATGAGTTCAGCAAAGTGGCAAGATATAAAATTAACACACAAAAATGAATTGTATTTCTACATAGTAACAATTAACATGTAGAAACCGACGTTAAAAAGACAATGTCATTTACTATCACTCCGAAAATATGAAAGACAGATATAAATTCAGCAAAATATGTACAAGATCTGTATACTAAAAATTACAAAATGATGATGAAGGGAATCAAAGACCTAAATATAAAGGCAGATATGTCATGTTCATGCATTAGAAGACTCAATCAAGAAAAGATATCACCTCTCTTCAAATTGATATACAGATTTAATGCAATTTTTATCAAAACCAGCAAAGATTTTTGTAAAGTTCAACAAGATTCTTCTAAAATGCATAAGGAAAGGCCCTAGAGTAGCTAAAACAATGTTAAAAAAGAAGAGTACGGTGGGAGGAATTACTCTACCCAATTGTAAAGTCTTCTATGCATCTACACTAATTTAAATGTGTGATATTGGTGGAAGGATAGACACATAGATCAATGGAACAGAGTAAAAAAACCCAGAAATAGATCTACACAAATTGGTCAACTGATTTTTTAAAAAGCTTCAAAAGCAACTCAATGGAAGAATGATAGATTTTTTAACAAATGAGGGTGAAGTAATTGGATGTCCACAGGGCAAAAAAAACAAAAAGAAGAACCTTGGTCTAAGTCTCACATCTTTTACAAAAATTAACTTAAAATGGATCATAGACTTAAGTGTAAAATGATAAACTAAAACTTTCAGTAAAACAACATAGGAGAAGATCATAAGTTTCAAGGGCTAGGAAAAAAAATTCTTAGACTTGAGTCCAAAAGCACAGTCCATGAAATGAAACATTGATATATTGTAACTTCATGAAAATTGAAATATTTGCTCTTCAAAAGATCCCATGAAGAAGATAAAAAGACAAGATACAGACTGAGACAAAATATTTGAGAACCACATATCCAACACACGATGAGTATTTAGAAGATATAAAGAACTGTCAAAACTCAACAACATAAAAATAAACAATCCAATTACAAAACAAAACAGGCAAAAGTCATGAACAGATATTTCCCCAAAGAGGGTGTGACAAAGACCAAAAAAAACCAAATTGTACATCAAGTTGGTTTGGAGAAAGTATATTAGATGTACCCAGGTTTCTTATTGTAAAATATTACTTTCTAAGGACTTGAATATATCATAAAACATATTAATTTTGGACCACTTCCAAGGGAGCCTAAAATAATTTAACCATAAGGTTCTTTCACTTGAGGCAGGTCTCCTAGCTCTAAGGAGAGCTTTACAGTAAGGCATGAGTGCTTTCTTTAAAAGTCACTTTTACCTGAAAGAAAAAGTATGAATCCGTAGAAGAAAATACCAGACAAGTAGTAAAAAATTTGCAATACTAATAAGGGAAGGAAACAAAATTCCTCAGGGTAGGAAAGAAAAATTAAGCAATCCAGAGGTCATCTATAGTGGTTATAGTAAACTTCCATCACATCATGTGAAAAACTAGAATCACCTTGTAAAAATATAGCTATTTGCCACTCGTAAATAAATATTTATCTCTTTAAATATGTGTATTATGTTTTAAAATCAGTCAATTGACAAGGGCATGTTGGCTTATGGTTTTCAAATAAAATAAATCTATGGAAAACTTAGCTATCCAGAGCTTGAGGCCATAGCTCCAGATGTTACTGTCTACCTGGTAGCAATTGATGTAAATTAGAGACATAGTATCTAAAAAGAAAAATTAGCCTATAGAAAGTAATTTCACACACCCAAACTTAAAATGTGCTAGGAAAAGTCAGATTTTCAACTTCTGAGTTGTGCTGAATAAAAAGTAAATTGCAAACATTTTACTTTAGCTATAATTTTCACAGTATAGTCAAATAATGCCAAGCATACGGTAGATTAAGTGCATTATTATAAGTGATAAGCTATTGCCAAACTGATTTTGGAAGACAGGAGGGTTAAAAGAAGCTACCTACTCAGATGCGAGCCAGATGGAATCTCTAAGCTTTAATTCAAAAAGTTCCATGTGCTGGTCTTCATGGTAGTCTTTCCACATTGATCTCAAAGACCCTACCTACCTACAAAAGAATTCTAAACCTTGAATGAGATGTTTGAAGTAAGTACTTCCAATGGGTGAGAGCTCTTGCATCCAAAATGCCTAAGCCCATCAGCATGGGCAGCTGGACAGCAGCCTTTGTGAGGAGAGCTCTTCACTAATAATTAACAGAAAGGACTGCAATCAAGTCAGGAAACCTCTCACAGCTCCAGTGTCACTGAAAGGGCACTTTGGCACTGTTTTCCCTAGTAAACTAATGAAACAGGAATTTGTAGGATATGAGATCAGCACTACCTTAAGTGGATCTTGTATTGTTTGGTTTACAAAAGCAGTTTTACTAGCTTTTTCTCCCTGCTATTTCTAGCTTAAGTTTCGTGATCAGATTAGGATAGCAGAAAAGCACTACATTTAAAGGACCTTTGTAGGTGGAGATACTTGCTAAATTCTTTGGATTTCTCAATAGATTGAACATGGGATATACGCTTTTTGGTTAGTAAAAGCTTTGTTGATGCAAATGTCCACTTTCAGGAATTTCAGAAGCAAGTTTAGCTTCTGAACAAAATGTGAATGAACAAAATTGTCAATAGAAAACTTTTGTTTTTGGTGGCTTCCATCTCATCTTTTAATGACCTGTCTTGCCATTTCCCAAGCACCGTCATCTCACTAAGAACTCAAAGCCTTCATGCTGCCTTCCAGCAATCCAGGCCTTCTTATGGCCGGGTCTCCTAAGCTTTCTTTCTATATAAACATGCAAAAATTTGTATTGTGGACTTTTAACTCTTTCAATTGCCTTCCAAATTTCATTTATCTGTGTTCTCTTTCTGCCCGAATCTTTAATAATTAATTTTATAAACTCATTCAACTACTGTATGATATTATAATAGGTCGCTGGTTAAAATGTTTGAATTTAAACAAGGCATTCACAGGTCAAATATTTTAACCACAAAAAATTTTGATAGAAATATACTAGTGGGGAATATAGTTGACAGAAAGGCAAGCTCTTTTACATCCTTCAAATCGGACGTGTAAACAGCTGCCTACATACTAACTTATCACCAATAGTCATTTAACTTGGTAATAATTCCAACAACTTCAAGTTTCCAAAGCAAAAATTGTCCTCAATGTAACAGTTTATTTTAATTCACAAAGTCTGTAAATCAAAATTATATGCAGAAAGGAAGAAAATAACCAACATATTTGTTATAACAGGGAGAATTTATAGAACGCAAAGATGACCAAAAAGGGCAATTCCAGGAAGCCCTCAAATGATGCTTTTGGGTTTACAGAATATGTTCATACCCATGATTTCATTTGATCATTGCAACAATCATATGACATAAGCATGACAAGGATAATTATATAATTTTACAGATGAGGAAATGCAGCTGAGAAAGGTTAATATCTTTCCCAAGATATCACGGGGAGTCGGCAGCACAAGTTTTTTGACATATTTTAATGTCATATCCACTGTAATTATACTTGTCTGGCTAAATTTTCCCAAGCCAAGTTTTGATCTTTGCTTGTCATTGATAACTTTCCATTACCAATACTTCCTATATTGATTATTCTTAAAAAATCACTCATGGTCTTTTATGATTTTTCTAATAAATGCAGTCTATCATCTCTCGGCTTTCTATAGGTATGTGGCACTCAGTCTTACCTCTTATATGAAGGAATTGCAAGTGTTTAATGATATTTAACTGATCTCAATTATAAACACAGTCTTATATGCATTTTGCATACTTGTTTAAAATCATTAAACCACCTACCCTGGATGTTTCAACATTATATTTTCCTTAAGTCATTCTCTTAGCAGCAATTCTCAGAGTCACAGATTATGCTGATACTACCAGATCCTTCTTTAATTTGATCAGTAATTTTGGGCCCTATAGAAGCAGGCTCATTTCCTGTTGACCCCAAGTCAAAATTATTCTCCTCAAAGTTACCTACTTAACTGTCTGGCTCCTGGGATTGACTTATAATGCTTTTCTCACACTTCTTTTTTTGTAAAATTAATTTTTATGATGAAAATTCCCCATTCGTCCATTATAAGACCAAATTTTCAAGGACCTTAAGAAAGTAGATGCTGTTATGATGCTAGCAGTGCAAGAGATTTATTTGGTGTAATGTCTATGAAATATAAAATGAGGAAGAAGCCTTTAGTATTCAAAACTGATCTGACATGTGTGAAAAGAAAAGGGTAAGGGACATGTTTGGACAGGCAGACCATCAGACCATGATGCAGTTCTGACATCTTGGCTAGTTCAAGGGAGATCTCCAGAGCAAAATTGTCTGTGAGAGAATTCCAAATTGGGTACTTCTGCCATGCTCAGTCATTGGCTATGACTGTCTGGAAAGAACAACACGTCATTGCTAAATGGAAGGTGGCACCTGAAACTGTTAACATCTGGAGGATGACAGTTAAGTGCATTCCTTGTATCTGGGCAGTGAGTTCTTACTTTAAGGTAGACCCAAGTGGTACTATGGTTACCACAGCTGTACTAGGTCTTCACAACTCCATTTCCCTCCTCAGCATATCACTATAATTTTTAAGAAAGAAGATTGAATTAGCCCAAGAAACATCAACAGATGTCAACCTCAAGGTAACAAAGGAAATTAATTATTTTAAGTGTGAGAAAAGCATAATAAGGAGAGTTCTTAAAGGACTTGTTGAGTAGGTTAAGTTTGATCAACGTGGCCCTTGAGAACAATTATATCAAAACAAAGGATCATACTTTGAACTTGAGCATGGCATATTACAAATGCTTTATAATAATAATTTCTACTGACATGCAATTTACGAGTGAGAGGTAAATAAAATGAAGTGAGGATGATCAGCAAGAAAGCTACTTTAACAGTAATGCAGTTATAAAGCTACTGAGCCTAGATGAACATAGTCCCTGTAGGAATGGAGTGGGAAGAACAGATTTTAGAGATGTGATATAGAAATATCTGGCAGGATTTGAAGCTAGGAAGAGTGATAACTCCCCAGACGGGGGCATTAAAAAGGAGTACAATCAAAATCAAAGATGTTTCAAGCTCCTCTCCCACCAAAAGCTGGTGTATATAAGAGAGCATCAAATCTCTAAAATCACAGAAAGGGATAGAAGGCAATTTTTGAATGAAATGTAATTAGTACTTGAGTCATAAGATGCAATACAAAATTGATTCAATAGTGCAATGATAGAAAAGCTGAAAAAATGGTAAAATATTATGGAGGATTGAATGTAGTGCTCCAAAAGATAATATTTTACATTATTGGTTAAAAATAGAAGACTTAAATTTGAAGAATAACAAGTGCTAATAAGAATTAATACAACTAAACTGATATTTAGACATCTCATAAGAAAATTACAAATTTACATACTACAAAGAGAAAACCTTAAAAGGAATTTGATTATTTATAGAAAAACAGCAATTAAAATGGCAGAAGACATCTCAATAGCAAAAATAAAGAAAAGGAAATAAAAGACTAATGTATATAAAGTGCTGAGGTACATTACCAGCCATTTTAGAATTCTTTATGCAGCTATACATGTCTAAAATATTATTCATGATAGGACTGTAATAAAAAAATTTCAGGGGCCAGCCCGGTGGCACAGCAGTTAAGTTTGCATGTTCTGCTTCAGCAGCCTGGTGTTCACTAGTTCAAATCCCAGGTGCAGACCTATGCACCACTTGTCAAGCCATGCTGTGGCAGGTGTCCCACATATAAAGTAGAGGAAGATGGGCACGGATGTTAGCTCAGGGCCAGTCTTCCTCAGCTAAAAGAGAGTGATTAGCAGCAGACGTTAGCTCAGGGCTAACCGTGCAAAACAAAAATTAACAGGAAGAAATTCAAAGACTTTAAACCTGAAAAATTTTCACTAAAATAACTGTTCATGTATGTAACTTAAGAAGTAGAAAAATGAACCAAAAAAGTAAATGTAAACAATGAACAAGTGAAAATTGAGATTAAAAGCCATTTATATTAGCAGCCTTAAAGAAAATATTTAGGTACAAATTTTAAAAATAAATACAATAAGTATGAGAAAAATTACAAAATTCTGATAAAAGATCAAAAGAATTAAATAAAAGGAGAGATATACCATATTCATGGATAAGAACATTCAATAGTGTCAAGTTGTCTGTTCTTCCCTATGTGATCTATAGATTCAATGAATTCCCTAACAAAATCTCAGCAAGTTATTTTGCAGATAAAAACAAAAGTTTATGTGGAGAGGCAAAAGACCTAGAATAGCCAACACAACATTAAAGGAAAAGAACAAAGTTGGAGAACTGATACTACCTGACTTCGCACTTAGTATAAAGATACAGTAGTTAAGACCGTGTGGTATTGGCAAAAGAATATCAAATAGATCAATAAAACAGAATGAGAACCAGAAACAGACTCACATCAATATGGTCGACTGATCTTTGACAAAGGAGCAAAGGCAGTAAAATGGAGCTAAGAGTTTTTTCAACAAATGGTGTTGGAGCAACTGGACATCCACATGCAAACAAAAATAATAAAGACACAAACCTTACACATGTAACAAAAAATTAACTCAAAAAGGATCATAGAACTAAATGTGGAATACATAATTATAAGACTCCTAGAAGATGACGTAGGAAAAATCCTAGATGACTTTGGGCATGGTGGTGATTTTTTGATACAATAAGAAAGGTACAGTCTATGAAAGAAAGAATTGATAGTCTGGACTTAATTGGAATTAAAAAGTTCTCCTCTGCAAAAGACAAAATCAAGGAAATGAGAATACAAGCCAAAGACTGGGAGAAAATATTTGCAAAAGACATATATGAGAAAAGACTGTCATCTAATATATACAAACGAGTCTTAAAGCTCAACAATAAGGAAACAAACAATCCTATAAAAAATGGATTAAAGACCTAAACAAGCACCTCACCTCAGATGGCAAATAAGCACATAAAAAGATGCTCCATATCATATGTCATCAGGGAAATGCAAATTAAAACAATATGATACCACTACACATATATTACAATGGTTAAAATCCAGAACACGGTCAACATCAAATGGTGACAAGCATGTGGAGCAATAGGGACTCTCTCATTCATTGATGTTGGCAATGCAACATCATGCATTTAAGTGATTTAAGTGATTAAGTGAAGGAAGCCAATCTGAAAAAGCTACATGCTGTATTATTCCAACAATATGACATTCTGGAAAAGGCACAGCTATGGAGACAGTAACAAATATCATTGGTTTCCATTAGGGCAGTGAAACTACCTTGAATGATACTATACTTGTGGACACATGTCATTATACACTTTTCTGAACCCATAAAGTGTACAATCCCAGGAATGAATCCTAGTGTGAACTATGGGTGATAGTGATGGGTCAACATAGCTTCATCAATTGTAACAAATGTACCTCTCTGGTGTGGAATGTTGATAATGGGAGAGGCTCTGCATGAGTGGACAAGGAGTATATGAGACATCTCTATACCTTACACTCAATTTTCCTGTGAACCTAAAACTGCTCTAAAAAAATAACATCTATTATTTAAAAAGATAAATGTAAGGTGCAAGAAGAAATGATAAGAGAATGGACCCTCATATGATGAAATCAGGAGCTTAGCAGAGCCTCAGTCAGCAAAACAACACATTAACTAACAAAAATTATTTTAAAAATAATTTAAATCTCTGGAAATCGTCCTATTGGCACACAACCAATGGAGAAACTTTTATCCAAGAAAATCTACTAGTGATGTTAGTGAGAATGGCAGAAAAAGGACCCCTGAAAATTATCTCTCCATAGAGGAAACAAGAATTTTGGAAGAACTTTTCAGTAAACTTTTCATAACTCTGGAAATGAACTAAAACTTGTAACAATTCAGGGATTGCTTGTTCAGGCAAAAGAGCTAAATCTTGGTAAGAACAGCAAGGTTGATGGTGTTTTAGCTTGCTCTACTAATCTGCTCTACTCTTCAGTTCCGTGGTAGACTTCAAAACTAACAGCCCATAATCCTGCTAAAAACCAGTAGCCTGGAAGTCACTGAAGGAGACAGAATGGAAGTGGACCACTGTGTAAGCTCTGTTTCCAGAGAATGGTTATTGTTTGACTTTTCTAGAGTTTCTCTAGAATATCCCACATACAAGGCTTGTCTTTATTTGACTTGAACATGAATTCAACGAGTGCTTTTTTTTCTCCAGGGATGTTTGTTCAAAGAAATTGATGGCACTTGCTTAATATCACAACTGCCTGAGGCAGTAGACAAGAGTTAGGACAAATAGGAGGCTAACCAAAGAACTTAAACTAAGATATGAGATTTCCATAGGAGACTTTTAAAAGCTTCACCATATTCCTGGGGATATAGAAAGCCACATGCATGTGTATGTTTGTGTGTATGTTCAGGGTCATGTGCAAGCTCAGGACTGTGTATGTGCTGAGAAAAGACATGAGAAAACCCTGTGTTCTCACCTCTGGTTTTCCTTTAGTCTGTGAACAAGCAAGAAATAAAGGTTAAGGCAATGTTGTCAACTACTTAATTGAGTGTTGAAGGAGTGCACTAACACACACAGAGCCACTCTACAAAAACTGGGAGACAAATTGTTTTATGATGTTTAGTCTTATCAGTGTCCAATTGTTAACATACCGCTAAGATAAATGACCAGAGACTGTAGTGGTCACATATGAAAAAGAAAACAGACATCACAGAATTAGTTCAGGGAAGTAACTAAGCAAAACAACAACAGCAAACAGCAAACAAAAATAACTCTATAAACAGAGGAGAATCTGATATCCTGAGTTGGCACATTCTATTATTTATAATATCTATTTCCAAAAAAAAGAGCTGGATATACAAATAAATGAGAAGTTATGACTTATATATGGGAACAGATATATATCTCTTTTGGATGAATAACAACTTAAATTAGAAGGTATACAAAAAGTTTGCCCCTATATACCTGCATTCACTCCTCTCTTCTTTGTGCTATTATAAAATTGTTTGTTTATGCATTGTATGAACAACACAGATTAATAATTATTGCTTTATAAAGTTATCTTATAAATCACATGGAGGCAAAAATATTACAAACAAAATGTATATATACATTTATATATATATAAAAATACACACACATATAGGAACATAAATATATAATGTTCCTAGGAACAAAAGATATATATATAAAATACATATATATACAAGAACAATTAATAGAAATTTCCTGAGGAAGCCCAGACATTGTATTACTAGACATAAACTTTACATCAGCAAGTTTAAATGTTTTGAAAGAAATAAAGGAAACTGTGTATACAGAACTAAGAAAAGAATAGAAGCAATGCCTCACAAAATAGAGAATATCAATAAACAGAATATATTTTAAAAAACTAAACGGAAACTATGGAATTAAAAAATTCAATAGCATAAGTAAAAAATTTACTAAAAGGCCTCAACATCAAATTAGAGCAGGCAGAAGAAATAATCAGCAAATGTGAAGATGGATAAATTAAGATTATCCATTCTGAAGAACAGAAAGAGCAGAAACAGACAAAAAGAACAGAAAGAAAAATTAACAGAATCTCAGAGACCTGTGGGCCACCATCAAGATTACCAATATATGCATAATGGAAGACTCATAAGAAAAGAAGATAGAGAAAGAAATAGAACAAAAATGCTTTAAGAAACAGTATCTTGAAGATCCCCCAATTTAATGAAAAATATTCATCTACACATTTAAGAAACTGAGTGAACTTCAAATAGGATAAAATCAAAGACAGCAACACCTAGATGCATAATATTCAAATTTTGAAGGCCAAAACAAAGATAGAATTAGAGAACCAATTAATCATATACGAGGGGTTCTCAATAAAATTAACAATTGACTCTTATTAGAAATAATAGAAACAGAGGAACAAAAAGACATGATCTATAGAAAACAAATAACAAAATAGTAGACACAAACTCTACCTTATCAGGCACTACAATAAATGCAAAGGCATTTAAAACTCCAACCTAAAGACAGAGATTAACAGAATATACTAGAAAAAACTAATGATCCACCCATATGCTATATACAAGAGATAAAGACATAAATTGGTTAGATGTAAAAAAATGGAAAATGACTTACCACGCAAACATCATCCAAAAGAGAGTAGGCATGGCTATAGTAATATCAAACAAAATGGACTTTAATACACAAGTTGTTACTAGAGATAAAGAAAAACATAATGATAAAGGCTCAATTCGTTGGGTATATAAAAATTATAAACACATATGTACCTGTTATGAGCTGAATTGCATACCCTCAAAAGTTCATATGTTGAAGTCCTAACTCCCAATACTTCAGAATGTAACTTTATATGAAATCTTTTTTTAAAAAAGTAATTTAGTTAAAATCATGTCATTAGAGTTGGCCATAATCCCATATGACTGGTGTCCTTATAAGAAGAGAAAATTTGGACACAGGCAAAGACAGAGGAAAGATCCATGAGAAGACATCCATTTACAAGCCAAGGAGCGAGGCCTGGAACCAATCATGGCCTTCAGAAGATGTCATGGCCTTTAGAAGGAACCAACACTTCCTCCAAAATAAAATAAATTTCTGTTGTTTAAGCTACCTAGTCTGTGATACTTTGTTACACCAGTCTTAGCAAACTAATACAACACCAGCAACAGACCTCCAAAATACATGAAGCAAAAACTGTCAGAATTGAAGGGAGAAGTAGACAATTGAAAAATAATAGTTGGAGGGGCTGGCCTGGTCCTGTAGTGGTTAAGTTCACACATTCCTCTCCGGTGGCCCAAGGTTCGCGTGTTTGGATCCCAGGTATAGACCTAGCATCACTCATCAAGACACACTGTGGAGGCATCCCACATGAAATAGAGGAAGATTGGCACAGATGTTAGCTCCGAGCAATCTTCCTCAAGCAAAGCAAGGAAGACTGGCAACAGATGTTAGCTCAGGGCCAATTTGCTTCACAAAAAAATAAATAGATAATAGTTGGAGAATTCAAAACCTTACTTTTATTAATAAATAGAAAAACCGGCAGAAGAACAGCAAGGAAACAGACTTGAAAACAGCAGAAAATAATTATACCTAACAGACATCTATGGAACACTCCCACTAAGAAGAGTAGAATACTCAGTCTTCTCAAGTGCACATGAACATATTTTAGAATAGATCATAAAGTGGACCATAAAAAGTCTCTATTAATTTAAATTGATTGAAATCATACAAAATATGCTCTGCAACCACAGTAGAGTGAAATTAGAAATTAAAAAGAACAATATTTGGGAAAACCACAAATATGTTGAAAATAAGTCACACAATCACAAATAACCAATGGGTCAAAGAAGAATTTATGAAAGGAAATTAGAAAACACATTAAAATGAATAAAAAGATAGAAAAAAGATACAATAGCATATGGATACAGCTTGGTCAGACTTGTCTTCCTTCAAAATGTGAGGTTCATTTTAACCTCCACGTTACTATCCATATTCTTTTCCATATCTTTCACCTCATGTATTTACCTTTTTTGTGCTGAGAATACTTCAGGTCTACTCTCTGGGTAAATTTCAAGTATATGATATATTATTATTAACTATAGTCACCATGCTGTACATTAGAGCTCTAGAATTTACTCATTTTATAACTGAAAGTTTGTATCCTGTGGCCAATATCACCCTATGTTCCCCACCCCCAGGCAGCTGGCAATCACTGTTCCACTCTGATTTTATGAGTTCAACTTTTTTAGATTCCACATATAAGTGAGATCATATGGTATATCTCTTACTCTATCTGACTTATATCACTTACAATAATGTCTTCTTGAGTCATCCATGTTGTCACAAATGGCAGGATTTCCTTCTTTTTTAAGGCTGAATAATATTTCATTGTATATATATGCCACATTTTCTTTATACATTCATCTATCAATGGACATTTACATATTTCGGCAGTTATGAAGAGTGCTTCTATGAACATGGATGAGCAAATGTCTTGTCAAGAACCCACTTTCAATTTTTTTTGACATATATCCAGAAGTGTGAATTCTGGATGGTATGTTAGTTCTATTTTTAATTTTTTGAGGAACCTCCATACTGTTTTCCACAAAGGCCACACCAATTTACAATCTCACCAACAGCATAAGGCAGCCAATTGCCCCTAGTCCAGCAAGAAGGTGCTCCTGCTTAGCTATGTTGTTTCTCAGAGAACTTGATCTGGACATTCCTACATCAGATCCATGTGGTCTTTGGTGCAGAGCTACATTAAGATATTAACTTTAGGGCCGGCCCGTTGATGCAACGGTTAAGTTCGCACGTTCCACTTCAGCGGCCTGGGTTTCACTGGTTTGGATCCCAGGGGTGGACATGGTACCACTTGACAAGCCATGCTTTGGTAGGCATCCCACGTATAAAGTAGAGGAAGATGGGCACAGATCTTAGCTCAGGGCTAATCTTCCTCAAAAAAAAGCTTTTGAGGGGCAATGTTCATGCCCACATTTCTTTCTTTAATGTGGTAAATATATATATATCATAAAATTTACCATTTTAACAATTTCTAAGTGTACAGTCCAGTGGCACTGAATACATTCACATTGTTGTGCAACCATCACCACCATCCATCATTAGAACTTTTTCATCTTCAAAACTGAAATTCTGTATCCATTAAACAATAACTCTCCCTTCTTCTCTCTCCTTGACCCCAGGAAACCACTTATCTACTTTCAGTTTCCATGAATTTGACTACTCCAGGTAACTCATGTAAACGGAATCAAACAATATTTGTTCTCTTGTGACTGACCTTCATCATTTAGCATAACCTTTTTGAGGTCTGTCCATATTGTAGCATGTGCCAAAATTTTATTACTTTTTAAAGGCTAAATAATATTCCATTGTACATGTATACTATATTTTGGTAATATGTTCATATGGCACTGGACATTTGGACTGTTTCCACCTTCTGGCTAGTGTGAGTAATGCTGCTATAGAACATTGGTGTACAAATATGTGTTCGACTCTCTGCTTTCAATTTTTTTAGGTATATACCCAAAGTTGAATGGCTAGGTCATATGGTAATTATACAGTTAAGTTTTTGGGAAACTGCCATACTGCTTTCTACAGAAGCTGCACCACTTTATGTTCCCACCAACAGTGCACAAGTGTTCCAATTTCTCTATATCCTTGCCAATACTTGTTATTTTCTAGGTTTTCTTTTAAATAATAGCCATCCTAATGGGCTTGAGCTGATCTAATTGTCATTTTGATTTGCAATTCCCTATTGATTGGTGATATTGAACATCTTTTCATGTGCTTAATGATCATCTGCATATCCTTTTTAAAGAAATATCTTTTCAAGTCCTTTGTCCTTTTTTTCCCAACAATAATTACAGTAGACATTTATTTAAATTAATACGTTTGCAGCCCTAATAGTTCTAAATTGTACATTTCAGGTTTAACCAACTTCATAAAAATACTTTGAGGACAGAGGCACCCACAGATTTCAACTACATTCTTATTTCTTTGCCCATTCTTCTCTCTCTTTTCTTTCCCAAATAAACTCTTTCAGATATGGTTCAAGGTAGAATATATCCTCCTCATATTTTGTCCACTGGTCTTTAGGCATGATCTGCTGCCTCATGGTCAGATCCAGTGCTCTTTTAGTGTGAAACACCCTGTCATTATAAAATTTCTCAGGAAGCCTTCTTTATGTCTTCTCTTACATCATCATCCTCATATATTGTATCATCTCACATTAACCCCAGTTTATTAAACCCAGCAGCATAGTAATTCCATTTTTGAATACCCTCCAGCCACTGGCTTGATGCTGCAATGACAGGCCTGCTCACCATTGTGACATGAGACTCTGAACATTTTTTAACTAGGTTTTTCTTTTTTTGTTGTCATTGAGTTGTAGGACTTTATATATTCTCAATATTAATCCTTTATCATATAGATAATTTGCAAATATTTTCTCCTTGTTTGTGGGTCCCCTTTTCACTCTGTTGATATTGTCTTTTGGTACACAATTTTTTTTAGTTTTGATGAATTCTATTTTTTTCTTCTGTTGCTCTACATTTCTTTTTTACCCCTCAAAACAGTTAACAAATTTGGGTTAATTCTTGGTACTCAATATATGATTGAATTACATTCAAAGAAATAGCTTTGCTACCTTTTTAATGAGTTATATTTTTCCATTATCATCCAATACAGCACTGCCAAATCCAACATAAAAAGATAAGCATCTCTCATATCCTAATATTCATATATTAAAGGATTTGCACTCACTCAAAATCATTATTTATATCAAACACAGATATTTCCAGGGTGGCATTCTATCTTTAATCAAACAGTATGCAAATTATTACATATGAGAAAATTGGGAATAATTGAAAAATAAAACTAAAAACTTTACAGGGCAATAAATACCTTGTCCCTACAAATAAGGACAATATTAATCCAGAAAACAGGAGTAAAGATTCTCTGTTGTTAAAAGTGACTGCAACATGGAAATGGAAAACACACTAGTTAATTCAAGTGCTTAATTTTGCTAGCTATGGTAGCTTGTGTGATTCAATATGTTTAGCACATAGAAAATTATCTCATATATTATATAGTTTTGAATTTTTAATCGTGGCAAAGACCATTCTTTTAAATGTGTAATGGGCAGAGCATTTCTATGTCAGGCAACGTGTAAGGTACTATGAGAGTGAGGGGTTTGTATAGATAAAGAGATGAAGAAAACACAATCTCTCTTTTCTGGCAAATATTTTATTTATTCTTTTTCAAATCGTATAATTATGTTGTTATACTATTATATACTCAGAATATCATGCAATGTCTGGCACATATTAAGCACTTAATAGATATTTGAAAAAATGCATAATTAAGAAGGCAACATAGTCTATTGGAAAGAGTGAAACCTCAGTTCAAATATATCAAGCACTTATGGCATCATTTAACTTTGTGTTAAAAACAGTAGTATGAATTCGCTCCAAGTACATTGGTATGTCTGAGCAAGTAGTCAGGAGAACAAAGTAACTTTGATACTTCAAGAAAATCAGCTGACACAATTGTTCCTAGGAAGCAGACATGTTCAATTAGTATATCCTTCTGGAAAAACACAAAATCTGCAACTAACCTAAAACATTCAAACTACAGATATATGCATTTTTTCCAATGATCAAAAGCTGGGAAATCTAAAAAATTCAAGGGGAAATAATTCAACAGTGAAGTAAAAAGATTAAGATGAAGTAAGAAACATTATTAATCATTAACCCATTTTCTCAAGAAAGTTAAAGGATCTAAGTAATATGAAAGGTATGTGTGTATGTAGAGAAATATTTTAATCCATGAATTTCTATAAACACATTGGTGAATGTGTATATAAAGCTGTATACCTGCATTCACACCTGACTGGAATATTCTCTCTGTAATTTTTAACAGCAAAAAGAATATTAAGACATTAAGAGTATTAAAAATAGAGATTCCATATGATCCAGCTATCCCACTACTGGATATTTATCCAAAGAAATAAAAAATTCAAAGAGATTTATGCTTACTATGTATATCGCAGCATTAGTCACAATAGCCAAGATGTGGAAGCAACCCAAGTGCCCATCAACTGATGAATGGATAAAGATGTGGTGTATATATACAATGGAATATTATTTAGCCATAAAAAAGACAAAATCAATCATGCCATTTGCAACAGTATGGATGGAACTTGAGGGTATTATGTTAAGCAAAGTAAGCCAGACAGAGAAAGACAAATGCTGCATGATTTCACTCATATGTGGAAGATAAAGGGAAAAGGGGCACGTATGTATAGTGATGGATAAAAAATAGACTATTGGGGGTGAGCACGATGCAGTCTATACAGAAACTGATATATAATAATGTACACCTGAAATTATACCTCAAGAAAATAACTCAATTTTAAAAAAGACATTGAGTATTAAACAGAAAAAAATGTGAATGTGAAGTGTTACTGGAGGGTCAGGCATCAGTTAGCACAATCTATAGTCCAGAGAAGCTCAACTAAAAAGATTTAAAGGATGGAGGCTGTTGTATAAGAAAGTACTTAAAAGTTTAGGGTTCCTTGTTCTATAAAGGGAGATGTAATAGTCTATAATTTATGAAAGAGGTGGTAAAGGAGAGGTATGGCACTTGCAGACTGAGTTCTTCTTCAGATAATAGTTAATATTTATTGAATGTTTATTATGTACCAGGAATTATGCTAAATATTTAATAGGCATTGTCTCACTTAATATACATAACATACCCGTGATACACAAAGTATTTTTTACCTATTTTTGATACTAGGGTTTAGGCTCAGTGGGATGAAATAACTTGCACATCATGTCACAGCCACGAGAAGAGGCAACATTTGAATATGGATCCAGTTACTGTCATACACAATGTTCTTAATTACTGTGTTACATGCCACCAGTGCAGGTGTGTGTGTGTGTGTGTGTGTGTTAGGCAGAGGATTATTATGTATATGAATGTTTCTGTTTGTGACGGGGTAATGTTAGAAATAAGTAATTTTAAAGACTTAAGAGACAAATATTTAAAAATTAAAAAAAAAAGATTAAGAGAAAGTTTATACTCCACTGAAACTCTGCACTTGCAATCTGCCTTTTTCTTTTTTCCATACAATTTTTCTCCTTCTAAGATACTATATATATTTTTGTTTGTTTCTCTGACTAGAATTTAAACAGTATGAAAGTGTTTATCTTTGTTTTGTTTGCTCATATGTTTCAGGAATCTAGAAAAATATGTAGAATATAGTATGCACTCAATAAATATTGATGAATGAATGAATTTACAGAATATGAAATATTAAAAAAACTTATGAAAGATGTTCAACCACACTCAAAATAAGAGAAATGTAATACCACAAAACATACAAATGTCACCCATCAGATAGATAAAAACGAAAAAATTGTTGATATCATTTTTGTCAAGGTGTGGAAAAAACATACCCTCATACATTGCTAGTGAGAATGTAAATTATTAAAACCTCTATAAAGGGCAATTTAGTGATAATTAGCAAAATATAAAATATACATATGTTTTGTTGCAGGAATTCCATCTGCCCAACAAATGATGGTTTAAAATGTTATTAATTTCAGTATTGCTTGTAATAGCAAATGAATAGAAACTGCCTAAATGTCCATTAATAGAAAACTGGTTAAATAAATGATGACCCATTCACATCAGTGCTATCCAATAGAAATGTAACGTAAATTGCATATATAATTTAAATTTTTCTAGTAATTGCATTAAAAGAATTAAAAGATAATAGTCAAATAAAATTTAATAATATATTTTATTAACCAAATATATTCAAAATATTATTGTCTCAATATGTATTCAACATAAAAATATTGAGCTATTTTACATTTTTTATACAAATTCTTTGAAATCTGGTATATTTTACACTTCTAGCACAATTCAGTATAGATAAGCCACATTTCAAGTGTTCAATATCCCCATGTGTCTAGCGGCTGCCATATTAGACAGTGCAGCTCTTTATAGGAAACTATACAAATATTTATAAAAACTAAGGTAATTTTTTTCTGCTTATGTGGAATTATCTCAAAGATATGTTGTTAAGTGGAAAAGGCAAGGAGCAGAGTAATGAGGCTGCTAGTATTTGTACTAAAAACAAGTATGCCTATATATTTGCTTAAATATACACAGATTATCTCTGTGAAGTGACACAGAAATGGATTACTGTGCCTGCCTTGGAGGAGGAGATCTACGTGGCTGCTGCACAGGGAGTGGGAAGGAGGAGGACTTCTTTTCAACCCACACCCTTTGTACCTTTTGAATTTGAACTATGTGAATGTATGAGAAATAAAAAAAGACAAATACAAAAAATACTCCTCTACCTAGTGGGAAAAATCTTTTAAATAGGGATACCAAGTGAGTATACAGGCTTAAAATATAATTAGCTTCATAAAGACTTTAAATAAATTTACGGATAGCAGACCCATAGTAGATTATCAAAGGAAATCTGCAATGTTTGGTATACAGTAGTGGCCTTATTTCACTCTAACAGAGCTTTTGCTTTCATTCTCAGAGACAGAAGACTATATAGACATAGGGTCTAACTCAATATGTGCTTCTTATGTTAATATGGTTAGTATGGTTCATTGTTTCAGGCAGTTATGTTTCCATAAACAGGTCAATCCTGGAATAGAAAAGGTATGGAGTGCTTTCTACTTGCATAGCAATTGAGATAATGTATGCAAAAACACTGTGTGCTATGCAAATGTAAAGTATTATTATTATAATCATTATCATCAAGTGGTGGAACCAAGACCTCTTGCTCTATGCATAGAGTTATTCCCTCTGTGTGTGTTCTTACCCATTCTCCTAGGAATCAGTTTTTGTTTTTGTTTCTATTATTCTTAATAGGTTTCAGCAGATTCTCAAAAAGCCCTTAGTAAAGACGTATTATGACTGTGGGCAAATGGAGATAACACTTGGTTGTCTGTCTTTTTAAGTTTGGGCTAGTCCTGAGTTCTTAGGCCACTTTTTCATTATACACACAGAGCTGCTAGGGCTTAGTTAGGAAGGCTTAGAACAGAAGAATGAGTGTGAATTTGGATGATGCATCAGAGTGCCTCATGGTTAGATAACAATGTCTTTGAAAATATTCACTCTATTTATAGATTGGCAGGTACTTCTTTTGTAAAGAATAAAATGAATTATTTGAGTTTCCCATCACACAGAGAAAAAGACAGAAAGAGTACTCTGGTTGGTCATTTAATTTCAATATAAAACCATTTTATTTTTATTTTAGGGTGATTTAATTAAGGTGGAGAAAACAATCTTGGTCCCTTAGTAAATAGATGGTAGATTTTAGTAACATGATTTAATATCTTAACAATACCTACTTCCTCATCCCAACTTTATCTTTCTTAATTTAGCATAACATTGTGGTGGCTGATGTTTCTAGCAGCATATTTTCATTCTATTCCTTTGGGGGAATTATTTCATCATGTAATATCTTTTTGTTTTTTTCTTTTTTGCCTCTTTTTCTAAAGACATCATTCCATTAATTGGAAAAAGCAGTGCTGCCTACCAGAATGTGAAAATAGTTTCAATCAATTGATGAGCTGGAAACAGGAAGACATTCCATAGCAAATGAGGTTTGCGTATGATAATGCTGGATTTGTGATATAAGAGATTGACTCCTTTCAATTCTCTAAAAATACTAAATTTTGCTTTTGTAGAGTCTATATAAGGCCAATAAAAAAGAACTAGACAAACCATAGAACAATAAGATGAGTGTATAATAATTTTAATAAACAAAAATTATTGTTAATTTTTTTTACAAAGGTAGACCAGTGCCAAACAGTAAGTAGCTCAAAAAGCCAAAAAAAGGAAGTATGAAGGAATTAGAGTTCTGGTTCTGCAGTGGTGGTGTAATTATAACCACTTTCTTATTGTCTCACCAGAAAAAATAGGTGATAAGATAGTGAAAACAAAACCTGCTTTATTTTACGTCTTGTGCTTGTCCTATGATACTTCAGTGTGATGTTGCAAAGTATCAATGTTTTTAGGCTAATAAAACCAGTAAAATCATCATCTATAGATAATCAAATCACTCTCAATTAACTTCAGGGAGATGTTCAGTAAAATACAATCAATTAAGCACAAGCATTTGTTTTCTTGAGGTTACTCTTAAGAAACCATTGGACAAAATTTTTAGGTAAGCCTGTGAAAGTTGAGAGGGTAAGTTCATGCTGTATTTCCTAGCCCATCTAGAGACTTAAGGAATCAGCTAGGTGTTTACAGAATTTAGAGGTTTTGATTTTAAAATGTCAGCTTATCAAACTCATGTTTGTCTTACCACTTTCATTTGCTAAAAGTCTATATTAAAATTTCTGTGATGATTTCTTCTTTTACAACAAAATCAAAAGCCAAAATGGTATAGTACATAAACTACTGTTTGGAACTCCAAATGTTGCACAGTTGACAGTTGCAGATAATAGAACCATTCTCCTGAGGAAGAGATTATTAGGATATTTGTCTATTTGCTTTAAGACATCTTAGGAGCCGGCCCGGTAGTGCAGCGGTTAAGTTCACACATTCTGTTTCGGCCCAGGGTTCGCCAGTTCTGATCCTGGGTGCGGACGTGGCACCAAGTGGCAAGCCATGCTGTGGTAGGCATCCCACATATAAAGTAGAGGAAGATGGACATGGATGTTAGCTCAGGGCCAGCCTTCCTCAGAAAAAAGAGGAGTATTTGCAGCAGTTAGCTCAGGGCTAATCTTCCTCAAAAAAAATAAATAAATAAAAAATAAATCCTAAAAGCTTCAAAATTTCCTTTTGGCCTTTAAGAATTGTTTTTCAAGGGTATCTTCAAACTATGTATTTTTTCCTAGATGGCATTTTTTCTTAGAAATTCCAAATGCCAGTATTCCTGGTAGCCTGGGAAAGTATCTCTCAAGTGTGGAATCAGAATTTTTGAGACTAAGCACTTTAACAAGCTCCCCAGGTGTTTCTTATATTCATTGAAGATTGGGAAGCACTGTTCTAATAATTACAAGATATACAATACAAATAGCCATCGTTGGCGGATCTATTTAATTAAGAAAATACTTGTAAAAAGAATTTTGCAGGTACTTCTGCTTTATGTTACCTTTCCAGTGGTCAATGGACCAATATTACCTTTGTTCAACAATCTGATTTTTTGATTTATGTAAAACCAATTTAAAATATGATAAATATAATAAAATATGCAAGCATGTGTTGCTGTTTGTGTATTTTTTCTTTTATTTTTGAAGACTATTTTTAGAGCAGTTTTATGTTCACAGCAAAATTAAGTGGAAGGTACAGAGATTTCTGATATACTCCTTGCCCCCACCCATGCATAACCTCCCCTGTTATCAATATCCTCCACTGGAGTGGTACATTCGTTACAATTGGTGAAGCTACATTGACACATCATTATCATCTACAGTCCATAGTTTACATTAGAGTTCACTCCTGGTGTTGTATGTTCTATAGGTTGTGACAAATGTATCCACCAGTATAATATCATTTAGAGTAATTCCACTGCCATAAAAATCCTCTGTGTTTTGCTTATTCAGCTGTCCCTCCCCCTTAACCCCTGGCAACCACTGATCTGTTTATCTCTCTAGTTTTGTATTTTCCAGATGTCATGTTATTGGAAATATATAGTACATGGCCTTTTCAGATTGGCTTCTTTCACTTAGTAATATGCATTTAAGTTTCCTTCATGTCTTTTTGTGACTTGATAGATCATTTCTTTTTAGTGCTGAATAATATTCCATTGTCTGGATGTACCAAAGTTTATTTATCCATTCACCTACTAAAGGACATGCTTGCTTCCACATTTTTGCAGTTATGGATAAAGCTTCTACAAATGTCCATTTGTAGGTTTTTGTATGGACATAAGCTTTTAACTCCTTTGGGTTAATTCCAAGGAGCACAATTGCTGGATCATATGGTAAGACTATGTTTAATTTTGTAGAAAATTCCCAAACTATCTTCCCAAATGGCTATACCACTTTTCAGTTCCACCAACAGTGAATGAGAGTTCTTGTTGCTTCACATTCTTGCCAGAATTTGGTGTTGTGAGTGTTTTGGATTTTGGCCATTCTAATAATTGTGTAGTGTCCTCATTACATTTTTTTCCACCTAGAAGTATAAGATTGTACCATTTAACAGCTTCCAACTATAGGTCCCATAATGATCATACAGCATCTGAGTTGATACAAATATATCAAAGTAGCAATTATATTTTATCTGAATTTGTGACTAGATACAACACAAAACACCAGGCCATTGTTATCAATTTGAAAGGATATGTAAATAATGGCAATCTTTGCATGGATATAAAACATCCTCCTTATTTCATGACTGGCTTAAATTCATTTTCCCTAGAATGTTCAGGAATACATCAGTAGCTACTAAAAACTTTACCTTGTTAATATGGATATTTGAAGTAACAACCACTATCCAAATTTCATTGAATATCTCCTGTTGTTTAGTTACACACATACTTAGCTGGCTCACTATCTTACTCCAATCCCTCAATAGCTTAGAAAGCAACAGTAAACATAATAAACAAAACTATTGAGGATTATAGGAAATTTTATATAAAACATTACACACAAAGGTTGCTATGATTGGAAATACAGAAAGTATCAAGCTATCATCTTCTTCATTGTCTTAGGCAGTTTAGGCTGCTATAACAAAATAACCTAGAATGGGTGGCTTAAACAACAAACATTTATTTCCCACAGTTGTAGAGGATTTCAAGTCCAAGTTCAAGGTGCTGCCAGATTTGGTGTCTGGTAAGGGACCACTTCTTAGTTTGCAAATGACTTCCTTCTTGCTGTATCCCCAATGACAGAGAAAGAGAGGGCTCTGGTCTCCTTTACTTCTTATAAAGGTACTGATCCCATTATGGAGGCCTACCCTCATGACTTCATGTAAGTTTAATTACTTCTCAAAGGACCCATCTCCAAATACCATCTCATTGGGGGATAAGGCTTCAGGAAAAGAAATTTGGAGGGACACAAACATTCAGTCCATAGCATTTAACCCTTGGCTTCCAAAATGCATGTCCTTTTCACATACTAAATACATTCACTCCACCCCAAAATTCCTAAATCTTAACTAATTCCAGCATCAACTTTAAAATCTGAAGTTCAAAATCTAGCTTAAATATCATCTAATCAGATATGGGTGAGACTTAAGGTATGATTCATTCTGTGGTAAAATTCCTCTCTACCTGTGAATATGTGAAACCAAACAAATTATGTTATTCCAAAACACAATGGTGAGATAGACATAAGGTGGACATTCCATTCAAAAAGGGAGAAATAGGAGGGAAGGAATGAGTAATGGGTCCCAAGCATGTCCAAAACCTAGCAAGGTAAATTCCATCAGATGGTGAAGTTGGAGACTAATCCTCTTCAGTCTGATGGTCTGCCCTGTAGGCCCACTGGGGTGCCAAATCATCTCAGGTATCAAGGGGGCACCATGACTTTTTTCAGGGCTCCTGTCCACTCTGTGGCTCTGAATGGCATAAATCATGCCCCTGGGGCTCTAGGTGGCCTTACTCCCATGACTCCTATGCCTGAGGAAGGAAGTCTTTGGTTGGAAGCTGTCTGATCTGTTGAAACTGAAGTAGTGGCCCTTATGATCTCTGAATCGCCTTTAAATCCACTCTTCCCTTTTATTGAAGAATATGCAAGTCCAGAGTTGAATAGCTTTGTTATGCTGTCTAGTAGAAGCAAAGGAGTCCATCAGCTTTCCTTCACTATATCCCACCTCATTCCCCTTCAGATCAAGCTTCTAGCATTCATGCTTGGAGAGCTGATTAGGTCTGTGATTCACACCATTACTAATAACCTTATCAGATGTTTGCTTAGCCGCACTTTTAGTATTCCCTTCAGAACACATTTCCTTACTTTTTGAAATATGGATAAATTGATAATTTTCCAAATCTTTAAGTTCTGGGAGTTTTTTGCTTAATAATTCTTTCTTCCATTCATTTCTCCCTTCTTGTATTTTACTATAAGTGGTCAGAAGAAATCAAGAAACTCCTTCACATTTTGCTTAAAAAAATTCCTCAGCTAAATATGTAATCTCATTGCTCACAAATACTACCTTCCACAAATTCTTAGATGATGAACATGATTCACACAAGTTCTTTACAACTTTATTGTAAGGATGGCCTTTCCTCCTTTGTCCAATAATATATTCCTCATTTTCATCTGAGGCCTCTTCAGAATGGCCTTTACTGTCCATATTTCTACCAACATTCTGTGCATTATTATATATCCTTTAAGAAGAAGGAAGCTCTCTCTACAGCTCTAATTTTTCCTTTCTGAGCTCTTATCAGAATCACCTTTAACAGTACCTTTATGGCAATGTTGGCTTTTTCTAGCATGCACCCCAAAATTCTTCTAGCTTTTAGCCATTACCCAGTTCCAAAGCTGCCTCCATATATTTAGGTATTTATTACTGGAGCGTTCCACTTCTGATATCAATTTCTGTCTTAGATAAGGCTGCTATAAAATATAACCTAAACTTGGTGGCTTAAACAATAAATATTTATTTCTCATATTTCTGGAGGCTAGGAAGTCCACAATCAAGAGGTTGGCTGATTTGGTGTCTGATGAGAGCCCTCTTCCTGGTTTGTAAATGACCACTATTATTCTGGGTCCTCATATGGTGGAGAGACACAACAGGCTCTGGTCTCCTTTTCTTATAAAATACTAATCGCATCATGGGGGCTCTATTTTCATGACCTCATCTAAACCTACCTACCTCAAGAAGACCCCACCTCCAAATGATATCACATAGGGGGATTAGGGCTTCAATATGTGAACTTGGGGAAAGGATTTGGTTTACAGCACTTATCCTCCTTTTTAATCTCAATTCAAAGCTCAATTTTTCAAGAATAAACCTTTTGTGGTAGGCAGAATAATGCCTTCCCAATGATGATCATATTCTAATTCCCAGAATCTGTGCTTACATGGCAAAAGCAACTTTGCAAATATTACTAAGTTAAGGACATTAAAATGAGGCTATCATTTGGGATTCCTGGGTGGACCCAATTGAATAAAATGGGTCCCTAAAATTGGAGAAATTTTTTGGCTGTTGTCAGTGTAGGGGATGAAGACATTTCCTCTAGCCTCTCTAGGTCCTTCTGGCTGGGCTACAAATTAAATTCATGCTAGACAGAATAACATGAGGAAATTAAACAAAGCTTTATAACATTTATACATGGGAGAGACTCAGGAAAACTGAGCAAATCGCCAAAATGGCAGAGGTTCTCATCTTAAATACCCTCTTCAGGTACAAAGGAGGATGTTGGGGGTGGGGGGAATCAGTTATGGAAGATTACCAGAAAAGAGCAGTAAACAAAAGTAAGGTTATTATGCAGATGTAAGTCCTTGCCTTCCACATTGACAAAAGTTTTTAGAGATAAGGTCATCCCCCTTATTCCTGATACAGAGGGAGATACCTTTACAGATGGAGATTTCCCTTACAAGTGTAAATGTCTCTTGCAAAGGGTAACTTCCACTTTTCAGAGTTTCTCTCATGTCTGCAGCTTTTAAAATTAACCAACTCAAAATAATCCCTCATGCCAAAAAGACCTATGTTTGGGTGGCCAATTCCAATCCCTCACATCAGAGAGAGGTATAACTAAGGAAGAATGGTAGGAGAGATGCAACGTTGCTGCCTTTGAAACTGGAGGGAGTTACAAAAATACAACATACAAAAATGCCTAGGATGAAGCTAACACAGTGCTTAGTGGGAATTTATAGTAGGAAATACCTACAATAAAAAAGACAATCTCAAATCCATAACCTACCCTCCCATATTAAGAAACTAGAAAAGAGTAAACTGAACCCAAAATAAGCAAGGGAAAGGGAAAAAAAATTAGAGAGAAAATAAGTAAAATAGAGAGTAGAATCCCTGTAACATGCAAGAGAGAACTATGAGTTTCATGAGAATATACTATCTTCAGAAACACTTCCAGGTTGGAAGAAAAGAGACTCAGAATGTAAGAAATAAAAGAAGGCTGTTGGGCCTCCAAGATTCTATTGGCTGGAAACAATCTGATAAAATGATTCAGTTGCAACATGAGCTTACATTTCGTAAAATAGGAAGCGTGACTCAGTGTATTGAAAGATCAACCCAGATGAAAGAGCTATAAGCTCAGAGAATGGAGTCACAAAACACAGATGATTTTTTCAGACTTTGAAACCTAAAAGAATTTGCCTGCTTGGATTTCAAAGTTGCTTTGTACTGATGACTTCTTTCTTCCATTTTCTTTCCTTTTGAACCAGACAGTTTATAACTGTTAGCCCGTGCTTTTCCCAATGTTGTATTTTGGGAGAATATGTTTCTTTAGTTTAAAGATACACAGATGAAAAGAAATTGTGCTCCAGGATGGATTATATATCTACTCTTGCCCATACCTAATTTATATTATTTAGAATATGAGGTTTTGGACATTGGAACTAATAGGATTTGAATGAGATTTTGGACATTGAGCTGATGCTTTAAAGGGATGAGACTCTTGTAGACCTTGGAATGTGGTGAATGTATTTTTTATGTGGAAATGTATGTGGAGGGCAAACGGTGGACTGTGGAACATAAAAAAATGACCACCTAGTTATTCATTTCCTATCTCTACAACTTGTGAACTGCTACTTTACTTAGCAAAAATACCTTTTCTGATGTGATTAAATTAAGAACTTTGAGATGAAGTAATTATCCCGTATTATTTGGGTGGTCCCAGTTTAATCACATGAATCTGTAAAAGTGGAAAGAATTTTCCCTTTTTTTGGGGAATTTGTAAGATTTTTATCGAAGTAAAAGTTACATACTGTGAAATGCACATATGGTAATTGTACAACTTCATCAGACTTTTTTTATTGAGATATAATTGACTTAAAATATTGTGTAAGTTTAAGGTAAATGTGTTGATTGGCTACATTTATATATTGCAATGTAATTACCACCTTACCAGTGTAACACTAGCTAACACTTCTATCACATCACATAATTATCTTTTTAGTCTGTGTTGAGAAAAAATAACATCTGATGTCTTACGAACTTTGAAATTTGTTGTGTTGCTGACTATAATTACTGTAATGTATGTTAGATGTTCAGGACATATTTACTAGTCGCAAGTCATACCCTTAAATATCATCTCCATGATTCCTGCACTTCACCCCCTAGGGCCTGCTTATCACCCTTCTTCTGTCCGTTTTTACAAGTTTGGCTTTTTTAGACTCCACAAATGAGTGATAACACACAGTATTTTTCTTTCTCTGTCTGACATCTCACTTAGCATAATGAACTCAAGGTCCATCCATGTTGTTGTAAATTCCAAGAGTTCCTTTTTTCTCATGGCTGAATAATATTCCATTGTATATACATACCATGCCTTCTTTATCTATTCAACCCCTTAAAGGACAAGTAGATTGTTTCCATATCTTGGCTATTATGAATGATGTTACAATAAACATTAAAGTGCAGATATGTTTTTGAATGCCAGTTTTCATTTACTTTGGACATAGACTCAGGAGTGGGATTGTTGAATCATATGATAGCTGTCTTTTTTTTTTTGAAGAAACTATACCGTTTTCCTTAGTGGCTGAACCAATTTACATTCCTACACAAGGGTTCCCTTTTCTCACATCCTCACCAACACTTGTTATTTCCTGTCACCTTGATGATAACCATTCCCATAGGTGTGAGTTGGTATCTCTTTGTGGATTTGACTTGCATTTTCTGGGTATTGAGTGATGTTGAACATCTTTGGCTGTGCCTGTTGGTCATTTGGATGTCTTTATTGGAAAAATGTCTATTTAGTTCCTCTGACCATTTTTTAATCAGACTGTTTTTTTGTTATTGAGTTGTATGAGTTTTTTATATAGTTTGGATACTAGCCCCTTATCTAATATATGGTTTGCAAATATTTTCTCCCATTTCTTAGGCTGTATTTTTATTTTGCTGATTATTTCTTTCGCTGTGCAGAAACTTCTTAATTTGGTGTAGTCCTAGTTGAGTTTCGCTTTTGTTGCCTGTGCTTTTGGTGTCATATCTAAAAAGTCATTGCCCAAACCAATGTCAAAGATCTTCTTTCTTATGTTTTCTTCTAGAAATTTTACAGTATCACGTCTTATGTTTAAGTCTGTAACCCACTTCAAGTTAATTTTTGTAAGTGGTGTATGCTAGGAGTTCAATTTTATTTTTCTGCCTATGGTTATCCAGTTTTCCCATCACAATCTGTTGAAGGGATTATCTTTACCCATTGAATACTCTTGGTTCCCTTGTCAAATATTAGTTGACTGTATATATCTCGGAGTATATTTCTGGATTCTCTACTCTGTTTCATTGGTCTAGATGTCTATCTTTACACCAGTATCCTACTGTTTTGATTACTATAGCTTTTAGTATAGTTTGAAATAAGGAAGAGTGATGTCTCCAGCTTTGTTCTTCTTTTTGATTGTTTTGCCTATTTGTCCTCTTTTGTGATTCTGTACAAATTCTAGGATTGTTCTTTCTATTTCTGTGAAAATTGCCATTGATCTTTTGATAGGGATTACATTAAATCTATAGATGGCTCAGATAATATAGATTATTTAACAATATTGATTCTTCCAATCCATTGACAAAGAATATCTTTCCATTTGCTTATGTCTTCAATTTCTTTCATCAAAGTCTTATACTTTTCATTGTACAAGTCTTGAACTTCCTTGGTTAAATTTATTCCCAAGAATTTTACTGATTTTAATGCTATCATGAATGGGATAGTTTTTTTAAAAAGAATTCAGGTGTTTCTTTGTTAGTGTATAGAAATGCAACGGAGTTTTAAATGTTGATTTTATATTCAGCAACTTGACTGAATTTGTTGATTAGTTCCAGCAGTTTTGGGGTTGAGTCTTTGGTGTTCTCTATATAGAAAATCACACCATGCACAAATAATGACAATTTTATTTCTTCCTTTCCAATTTGGATTCTGTTTATTTCTTTGTTTTGTCTACTTGCTGGAATTAAAACTTCCAGTACTACATTGAATAAGTGATGGGTGTACACACCCTCGTTTTGTTCCTGTTCTTAAAGGAAAAGCTTTCTTTCAGCATTGAGTATGATGTCAGCTTTGGGTTATGCTCTATATGGCCTTTATGATGTTGAGTTATGGTACTTATATCAATTTATTGAGGGTTTTTGTTATAAATCCATGTTGTATTTTGTAAAATGTTTTTTTCTGGATCTATTGAGCTGATCGTGAATTTTATCTTTCACTCTATTTACATAGTATATCACACTTATTGATTTGCTTATGTTGAATCATCTTTGAATTCCAGGGATAAATCATAATTGGTCATGATTTATAATCCTTTTAATGTGTTCTTGAATTTGTTAACTAATATTTTATGGAGAGTTTTTGCATCTATATTCATCAGAGATATCAGTCCATATTTGTCTTTTATTGTAGTGTCCTTATCTTGCTTTTCTAACAGGGTAATGCTGTCCTCATAAAATTAGTGTGGTAGTAGACCCTCCTCTTCAATTTTTTGGAAGAGTTTGAGAAATATTGGTGTTAATTTTTTATATTTTGTTGAGGTGACATTGGTTTATAAAATTATGTAACTTTCAAGAGTACATAATTATATTTCAGCTCCTGTATAGACTGCATCATTTTCACCACCAAAAGTCTAGTTTCCATACATCACCGTACAAATATGCCTCTTTCCCACTTTTGTCCTCTGTCCACCACCTCTGTGTCTGGTAACCACCAATCTGTTCTCCATATCTATATGTTTGTTTATTTTACACATATGAGTGAAGTCATATTGTGATTGTCTTTCTCCCTGTGTATTATTTAACTTAGCATAGTACTCCAAAGGTCCATCCATGTTGTTGCAAATGGAAAGATTTCATCTTTTCTATGGCTAACTAGTATTCTACTGTATATATATATATATATATATATATATATATATATATATATATACACACACACACATATCATCTTTATCTGTTTATAAGTTGAGTTGCACTTAGTTTGCTTCCAAGTCTTGCATATTGTAAATATTGCTGCAATGAACGTAGGGGTGCATATATCTTTCTGAATTAGTGTTTTTGTATTTTTTTGATAAATATCCAGCAGTGGAATAGCTGGATCATATGGTAGTTCTATTTTTAATTTTTTTGAGAAATCTTCATACTATTTTAAAGAGGGGCTACACCAATTTACATTCGCACCATCAGTGTATGAGAGTTCCCTTTTCTCCACATCCTCTCCAACATTTGTTATTTCCTGTCTTTTTAATCATAGCCATTCTGATGGACATGAGGTTATATCTCATTGTGGTTCTGAACATCTTTTCATGTGCCTGTTTGCCATCTGTATATCTTCTTTGCAAAAATGTCTGTTCAGATCCTCTGCTCATTTTTTGATTGGGTTGTTTATTTTGTTGTTGTTCAGCTGTATGAATTCTTTATATATTTTGGACATTAACCCTTTATGTGATACATGATTTGCAAATATTTTCTTCCAGTTCGTGAGTTACCTTTTCATTTTGTTGATGCTCTCCTTTGCTTTGCAGAAGCTTTCTAGTTTGATGTAGTCCCATTTGTTTATTTTTTCTGTTGTTTCCCTTGCCCGGTCAGACATGGTACTTGAAAATATGCTGCTAAGACCGATGTCAAATAGCATACTGCTTATGTATTCTTCTAGAATTTTCATGGTTTCAGGTCTTACATTCGTCTTTAATACATTTTGTGTCAATTTTTGTGTATGGTGTAAGATAATGGTCTTACTTTCATTCTCTTGCATGTGGCTGTCCAGTTTTCTCAACACCATTTACTGAAGAGATGTTCCTTTCTCAATTGTTCTTGGTTCCTGTGTTGAAATTAGGTGTATACAGAGGTGTGGGTTTATTTCTGGATTCTCAATTCAGTTCCGTTGACCAGTGTGTCCATTTTACGGCCAGTACCATGCTGTTTTGATTGCTATAGCTTTGCAGTATGTTTCAAAATCAGGGTGTGTGATACTTGTACATTCATTCTTTTTTCTCATGATTGGTTTGACTGTTTAGGGTATTTCGTTGTTCCATATAAATTTTGGGATTCTTTGCTCTGTTATTGTGAAAATGTTATTGGAATTGTAATTGTGATTACATTGAATCTGTAGATTGCTTTAGGTAATATAAACATTTTGACTATGTTAGTTCTTTCAGTTTACAAGCATGGAATATATTTCCATTTCTTTACATCTTCTTCAATTACTTTCAACAATGTCTTGTAGTTTTCAGAGTATAAATCTTTCACCTCCTTAGTAAAATTTATTCCTAGGTATTTTATTCTTTGTGTTATGATTATAAATGGGATTGTATTCTTGATGTCTCTTTCTGCTGGTTTGTTACTATTGTATAGAAACACAACTGATTTTTGTATATTGATTTTGTACCCTACAACTTTACTGTATCTGTTAGTTATTTCTAATAGTTTCCTTGGTAGATTATTTAGGGTTTTCTACATATAGAATCATGTCATCCACAAATAGTGACAGTTTTACTTCTTCCTTTCCAATTTGGATAACATTTATTTCTTTATCTTGCCCAATATCTCTGACTAGGACTTACAAGACTGTGTTGACTAAGAGTGGAGAGAGTGGACATCCTTGCTTTCTTCCTCATTTTAGAGCACTATCTTTGAGTTTTTCACTATTAAGTATGATGTTGGCTATGGGTTTGTCATATATGACTTCTATTATTCGAGATATGATCTTTATTATGTCGAAATGTTTTCTCTGCATCTACTGCTGATTATGTGATTTCTATTCTACATTGTGTTAATGCAGCATATCACATTTATTGATTTGTTGATGTTGAAACATCCCTGCTTTCCTGGAATAAATCCCACTTGATGGTGGTCTGTGATCCTTTTAATGTATTGGTGCATTTGATTTGTTAAAATTGTTGAAGATTTTTACATCTATGTTCTTCAGTGATATTGGCCTATAATTTTCTTTTTTTCCATTTTCTTCGTCTGGTTTTGGTATTACAGTTCACCTCATAAGATGAGTTAGGAAGCATCTCATCCTCTCCAATTTTTTGAAAGAGTTTGAAAAGGATAGGTATTAAATCTTTGAATGTTTGGTAGAATTCACCAGAAAAGGCTTCTGGTCCTGAACTTCTGTTTTTTGGGAGTTTTTTTAATTACTATTTCAATCTCTATACTTGTGATTGATCTATTCACATTGTCTATTTCTTCTTGATTCAGTTTTGGCAGGTTGTATGATTCTAAGAATTTATCCATTTCTTCCAGGTTATCCAATTTGTTGTCATATAGCTTTTCATAGTATTCTCTTATAGTGCTTTGTATTCCTGTGGTGCTTGTTGTAATTTCTCCTTTTTCATTTCTGGTTTTATTTATTTCAATCTTCACTCTTTTGTTTCTTAGTGAGGCTACCTAAGGGTTTGTCAGTTTTTTCTCTCTTCAAAGAACCAGATCTTGGTTTAATTCATCCTGGTTATTATATTTTTAGTCTATATTTCATTTATTTCTCCTCTGATTTTTATAATTTTCTTCTTTCTGCTAACTCTGGGCTTAAGTTGTTACTTTTCTAGTTCTTTGAGCTATAATGTTAGATTATCAATTTGTGATTTTTCTTGTTGCTTAAGGTAAGCCTGTATTACCACATACTTCACTCTTACTACCACTTGTATTGCATCCCATAAGTTTTGGTATGTTGTATTTTCATTTGTCTCCAGATATTTCTTCAGTTCTCCTTTGATTTCCTCCTTGATCCAATAGTTATTCAGTAGCATGTTGTTAATCTCCACATATTTGTGACATTTCCAGCTTTCTTCTTGCAGCTGATGTCTAGTTTTATGCCATTTTAGTCAGAAAAGATGCTTGATATGATTTCAATCTTCATAAATTTATTGAGACTTCTTTTTTTCCCAATTATGGTCTATCTTCAAGAATGTTCCATGTGCACTTGAAAAGATGAAAATAGAAGAATGAAAAAAGATGACAAGAATGTGTATTCTGCCGCTTTTGGATGGAAGGCTTTATATATGTCTATTAAGTCCATCTGGTCAACAGTTTCATTTAAGGCCACTGTCTCCTCATGCACTTTCTGTCTAGATGATCTATCCATTGATGTAAGTGGGGTGTAAAGTTCCCTAATATTATTGTTTTGTTATCAGTTTCTAACTTGAGGCCTGTTAATAGTTGCTTTACATACTTTGCTGCTCCTATATTAGGTGCATATATATTAATAAGTATTATTTCTTGATACATTGTCCCCTTTATCATTGTATAATGTCCATCTTTGTCTCCTGTTATCTTTTTTGGCTTGAAGTCTATTTTGGTTGATCTGAGTATAGCTACACCTGTTTTCTTTTGCTTGCCATTTGCTTGGAGTATCATGTTCCTTCCTTTCTGTTTGAGCTTATGTTTGTCTTTAAAGCTGATATGGGTCTCCTGAAGGCAACATATTGTTGTGTCTTGTTTTTTAACCCATCCAGCCACTCTGTGTCTTTTGATTGGTGAATCCAATCAATTTGCATTTGGGGTGATCATTGATATATGAGGACTTAATACTGCCATTTTATCTTTTGTTCTTTGGATGCTCCATATTTCCATTTTTTCTTTTTCCTTGTGTTTCTGTCTGGCATTTCAGTTTGGTTGTTTTCCATGATGTGTTTCTCAGTTTTGTCTTTTTTTTAATATTTCATGACTCTGCTCTGAATTTTTGTTTTGTGGTCACCATATGGTTTGTGTAAAAGATCTCATAGATGAGATAGCCCTTTTTCTGCTGATAGCTTCTTATCTTCATTAGCCTATGCAAGTTCCATTCTTTTCCTCTTCCCTTTCCGTTTTTGTTGTCACAAATTATTCTTTTTTGTGTTGTGAGTTGGCTACCAAATTGATTGTAATTATTTTTGATGCTTTCTTTTCCTTTAGCCTTTATGGTATAATTAAATGTTTACTAACCTATTCTGATATTGAGTTGCAATTTTCTGATTTTTTCTATTTAGTAAAAGCTTTGTAATTCTTTGACTTTTTCTTTCAGGCAGCAAGGCTCCTTTCAACATTTCTTGTGAGGCTGGTGTAGTGAACTCCCTCAGCTTTTGTCAATCTGGGAAATCTTTCATTTATCCTTCATATCTGAAGAATAACTTTGCATGATAAAGTATTCTTGGCTGATAGTTTTTGTCTTTCAATATTTTAAATATAGCATTCCACTCTCTCCTAGCCTGTAGAGTTTCTGTTACCAAATCCACTGGCAGCCTGATGGGGGTTCCTTTATAAGTTACATTTTTTTCTCTGGCTACCCTTAATAATCTTTCTTTGTCATTGACTTTTGACAGTTTTAGTGTAATGTGCCTTGGAGAAAGTCTTTCTGCATTGAGATAATTAGGAGCTCTATTAACTTCATGTACTCGTATGTCCATTTTCTTCCCCAGGTTTGGGAAGTTCTTCACTATTATTTCTTTGAATAAGCTCTCAGCTCCTTTCTCCCTCTCTTTTCCCTCTGGAATACCCATTATCCTTATGTTGCTTTCCCTAATTGAGTTGGATATTTCCTGTAGAATTTATCCATTTTTTAAAAAAATCTTAGTTCTCTGTTTTCTTCCACCTGAATCATTTCTAGATTTCTATCTTCAAGCTCACTAATTCTCTGTTCCATATGGTCTGCTCTATTTCCATTGCTTTCTATTTTATTCTTCATCTCATTTCTGTGCTCTTCAACTCCCTCCAGAATTTCTGTTTGGTTCTTTTTTAGAAGTTCATCTCTTTGGTGTAGTACTCCTTCTGTTCATTAATTCCAGAGCTCATTGAACTGTATTTTGGTGTTTTCTTTTAACTCATTGAGTTTCTTTATGACAGCTATTTTGGATTCTCTGTTTGTTAGGTTGTAATCATCTGTGACTTCAAGATTGGTTTCTGGAGACTTGTCATTTTCTTTCTATTCTACTGTGTTACTGCAGTTCTTCATGGTGCCTGATGTGTTGACCCTCTGCCGGAGAATCTGTAGTAGTAAACAATTGTTTCATTTGCATAAGATTTTGGTTACTTTAATTCTGAAATGCTTCTAGTTGTATTTGAGAGCCTTCCCTTTTCATGCTCCACTGCCTCTGCCAGAGGCATTGTCAGTATCCTCCTTGTGCTGCTGTACCTCTGAGGTTGCTGGTGCCTTGCTGCTTATGAAGTCACTGAAGTCTCAGGTGTAACAACTGGGGTCACCAGGCTGTGAGCACTTTTGCTGCTTTTGGGGTCATCTGTGTCTCATGTTGGCCCACTGGCTCCCTGTGGGCTCTCCCTGGGTTAGGGTGCTACTTCTCTGTGCACCATCTACACTGCTGCTCCTGCATTATCTGAAGGTGTTGAATGCACTGCTGTTGGGGTGCTTGACTTACAGGTGCTTCTCCCAGCATCTTCTATGCAGCCCCAGGTGCTGCTATAGCCTTTGTCAGGGGTGCCATTGCTGTGGGCTGGATCACAGGTTATGCTGTGGCTCCTGAAACCTCAGGTCATGGCTTTCACCTACTACTGCTGTGGGATGCAGAGGGACTAAGCCATGAATACCACTGATACTCCTGCAGCCTCTGGTCTCTGGCTTTGGTGAAATTTCTGAAATCTCAGGTCAGGACATCACTGCCCGTGCCTGGGGTATCCATGTTTCAGATGCAACCCTTGCTACTGGAAAGACCTAGGTCAGAGTCACTGCTTCCTGGGAAGGGGGAGAGGCTTGAGTCATCCACACTGCTCTGTTCTCTGAAGCATTAGGCCGTGGCACCACTTGCCACCACCAGAGGAGGGGCAGGGGCTAAGCTGCTGGTGGCATTGCTGCTCCTGCAGCCTCTGGTTGCTAGAACAACCCAGTGTGCTTCCTGAAACCTCAGGTCAGGGCTCCACCACCATTGCCTGAGGTATCCATGTTTTGCATTCTGTCCCCACTGCTTCAAAGACCAGCACCACTGCTAGGGGAGGGAAAGGAAGCATGATCACTGACACCACTGTGTTTCCTGAAGCCTCAGATCATGGGTACCACCCACCACAGCTTGGAGGGTGCAGGGGCTAATCTGTGAGTGCTCTTGCTGCTCCTGAAGCCTCTGGTTGCTGGTGCATGCTGGTGTGCTTTTTGAAACCTCAGGTCAGCACCACCACTGTGGGTATTCATGTTTTGTATTGCCACCACAGGCAGAGGGAGAGGGGGCTGCTCCCTTAGTTCTACTACCTCTTGGAGGTCCAGCCTTCCCACCTTCATATGTATAGGTGTATGGATCTATCAGGCATTCTAGTGTGCTGTGCAGCAAGTCCTTTCTTGGTCAATAGATGCCCTACTCGTTGTGACTTAGAGAGGAGAGACAAAGGGAACAAATCACTCTGCCATGGTGCTGATGTCACTCCACGGTTAATTCTTATTTAAATGTTTGGCAGATTTCATCAGTGAAACCATCTCGTCCAGGGTTTCTTTCTGTTTGGAAGTTTTTGAATACCAATTCAGTCTCTTTGCTCATTATTCTACTGTTCAAATTTTTCTCTTTCTTTCTGATTCAGTTTTGGTAGGTTTCAAGTTTATAAGTATTTATGATTTTTTTCTAAATTACCTAATTTGTTGGCATATAATTGTAGTTTCATGACTCTGAATTTCTGTGATATTCGGTGTAATAGCTCATCTTTAATTTCTGATTTTATTTGAGTCTTCTTTCTTTTTTCATAGTTTGTCTAGCTAAATGTTTGTCAATTTTGTTTGTCTTTTTGAACTAAGAGATAGAAGGGTTTGTTGGAGAAAATGTAACTATAAATAATCAGGATTTCAAGAACAAAGAAGAGAATGATGGTCTATAGAGGAAATAAAGGTAGATATTTATTGCCAGAAGAGTTAGAGATTTCTAAAAAAATTATATACATATGTGTATAGTTTACCAAGAAACAAAGGATGGAAATAAAATATTGATCCTTCCTCGCTATCTACCCTTCCTCCCTAAAATAATAGGCCTGTATCACTATAAACTGTCCTCTTAGAACTTCCTTTATTGCATCTCATAGATTTTGGAAATTGGTGCTTTCACTTTCATTTGTCTCAGGTATTTTTTAATTTCCTCTTTCATTGCTTCATTGACTCATTAGTTGTTTAGTAGTGTGTTCTTCAGTTTCCATGTGTTTGTGGTTTTTCTAGTCTTCTTCTTACAATTGTTTTCTAGTTTCATAGTGTTTGATCAGAAAAGATGCTTGATATAATTTCAACCTACTTAAATGTATTGAGACTCATTTTGTGGCCTAACATGTGATCTATCTTGGAGAATGCTCCATTTGCACTTCAAAATGACATGAATTCTGCAGTTTTTGGATGGAATGTTCTACATATATCTATTAAGAACTTCTGGTCTAGTGTGTTTTAAGGCCAATGTTTTCTTATTGATTTTCTCTCTGGATGATCTATACATTAATGTAAGTAGAGTGTTAAAGTCCACTACTATTATCATATCAGTCAGTTTCTCCTTTTATACCCGTTAATATTTGCTTTATGTATTTTGGTGCATTTATGTTGTGTGCATAGATATTTACAAGTGTTATATCTTTTTGTTGGGTTGATCCATTTATCATTATGTACTGCCCTTCTTTATCTCTTCTTCCAGTCTCTGTTTCATTTATTTATTTACTTACATAATTAATTATGTTTGATGTAAGTATTGGTACCCCAGCTTTTTTGTTTCCATTTGCATAAAAGATTTTTTTTTATCCCTTCACTTTTGATTTCTGTGTGTCTTAGAACTCAAGTGAATCTCTTGTGGGCAGCAGTTTGGTACTTTTTTCTTTTAACCTTTAAACTAGCTATTTAGATGGTTGATTTACTATCTTTACTATATGTTTGACATTACCAGTGAGTTTTTTCTTTAATAATTTTCTCATTTCTAGTTATGGTCTTTTATTTTCCATTTAAAAAAGTTCCTTTAACATTTCTTATAAGGCCAGTTTAATGGTGATGAACTCTTTTAGATTTTGCTTGTCTGAGAAACTCTTTATCTCTCCTTCAATTATTAATGATAATCTTGCCAAGTAGAGTATTCTTTGTTATAGGTTCCAGCACCTTGAATGTATTAGGCCACTCCCTTCTGGCCTTTAAATTTCTGCTGAAACTTAGCTAATAGTCTTATGGGAGTTCTCTTGTACGTAACTATAGTCATGTGTCAGTTAACAATGGGAATGCATTCTGAGCAATGCATTGTTAGGTGATTTCATCATTGTGAAAACAACATAGATGTACTTTCACATACCTAGAGAGTACAGCCTATTCCAATTAAGCTATATGGTACTAATCTTATGGGACCATTGTCTTACATGCGGTCCATCATTTACCAAAACTTTATGTCGCACATGACCATACTTGTTTTTCTCTTGGTGATTTTAAGGTTATCTCTTTATCTTTAACTTTGATATTTTAATTATAATGTATCTTGGTGTAGGTATCATTGGGTTTATCTTTTTTGGGAATCTCTGTGTTTCCTGAACTTGGATGTCTGTTTCCTTCTCCAGGTTGGGGAAGTTTTCAGCCATTATTTCTTCATATAGGTTTTCTGTCCCTTTCTCTCTTTTTCTTCTGGGACCCCTATAATGTGAAAGTTAATATGCTTGATGTTGTCTCATAGATCCCTTAAGCTATTCTTATTTTTTTATTCTTTTGTTTTTGTTGTTCTTATTGGATGATTTCCATTACTTTGTCTTCCAGATCATGAATCCATTCTTCTACATTATCTAATCTGCTCTTGATTCCCTGTGGTGTGTTTTTTATTTTCATCATTGTATCCTTCAGCTTTGATTGGTTCTTTTTTATATTTTCTATCTCTTTGTTGAAGTACTCACTGTGTTCATCCATTCTTTTGTTAAGTTCAGTGAGCATCTTTATGATCGTTGCTTTGAACTTTTTATCTGGTAGATTGCTTATCTCTGTTTTGCTTGGTTCTCTTCCTGAAGTTTTGTCTTTGTCTTTTGTTTGTAACATATTCATTTATCTCCTCATTTGCCTAACTCTTTGTGTTTTTTTCTATGTATTATGTAGAGAAACTACATCTTCTGGTCCTGAAGTCATGGTTTTATGTAGCAGGAGTCTTGTGGGATGTAGTAGCAGAATCACCCCTGGTCACCACAGCCAGGTGCTCCAGTTGTGTCCCTCGTGTAGGCTATGTACATCCTATTTATGTGTTTTGGCTGAAATTGCTGCAGGCTTGCTATTGTGTGTGGCTGGTCTACTGGGGTTAAAACCACTTTGCAGTGGCTTCAGGGCTGGCTGGTGCCATCTTCTAGGTGGGGCCAGGTGGAGACTCCTTTTGAGGGGCTTCAGTGCTGGCCAGGGCCACCAACTGGGTGAAGTGGGGCTAGTGTCACTTCAGAGGGGCTTCAGTACTGGCAAGGGCCATCCACCAGGTAAAGCAGGGAGAGGGCTGCTTTTGAGGGCCTCTGGGACCAACCAAGTCTGCCTTCCCAATGGGGTAGGGTGGGAACTGCTTTGGAGGTAGTTAGCTCAGGGTGGTCCTCAGGGGAATGCCAGGGTAGGACAAGCAGTGCTAGTAAGGTAGATGGGCAGTGTCAGAAATAGCACCCACAAGGGCCGGGTCAGCTAGGTAGAAGGAGAATAAAAGAAATGGCAACTGATAGCATTTCTATCTCCAGAGAAATTATCAACAGATCATTACCCCTGTGGCATATACCCTCAAATTATCACTCATCAATGAGTCTCCTTCATGTATAACCTGGGCACTTTTCAAACTGCTGCCTCTGCTTGTAGCAGAGGGGCTTGTAGCTAGTGAGTTTGTGCATGTGCCCTTTAAGAGCAGAGTCTCAGTTTCCTAAAGCCCTCTAGCTCTCCTGTATGCAAACCCCATTGGTTTTCAAAGCCAGACATTATAGAAGTTTGTCTTCCTGGTGCAGCTCCCTCAGGCTGCGGGTCCTGATGTGGGACTTGGGCCCTTCACTCATCTGGGAGGACCTCCACAATTGTAATATCCCTTCCACTTGTGGGTTGCTACGCTGGGTATGTGGGTCCTGAGTGGACTACATCTATCCTTAGTTGTAGAAAATCTGTTCTGCTAGTCTTCAGGGTGTTCTCAGTGATAGTTGTTCTATATGTCAGTGTAGTTTTGTTGTGTCAATGGGACAATGTTAGATGAAAAGCTTACTAATCCACCATCTTGACATAATCATCTATTTGCAGTTTTTGGAGGACTTCCATACTGTTTTCTACAGTGGTTGCACAAATTTACATTCCCATTGACAGTACACGAGAGTTTGTTTTTCTCTGCATCCTCCTCAGCATTCATTATCTCTCATCTTTTGGATAATAGCCATTTTACAATATGTGAGGTGATATGGCATATGGTTTTGATTTGCATTTCTATGATTATTAGTGATGTTGAGCATCTTTTCATGTACCTGTTGGCCATTTGTATGTCTTCTTTTGAAAAACTTCTATTCAGATTCTTTGCCAATTTTTTAACTGGGTTGTTGGCTTCTTTTGCTATTGAGTTGTATGTGTTCTTTACATATTTTGGATATTAATCCCTTGTCAGATATATGATTTGCAAATATGTTCTCCCAGTTGCTAAGTTGTCTTTTTGTTTTGTTGATTTCCTTTGCAGTACAGAAGCTTTTTAGTTTTGTGTAGTCCAATGTATTTATTTTTGCTTTTGTTGCCCTTCTGTAAAATCTAAAAAATATCATTGCCAAGACTGATATCAAGAAGCTTACTGCCTATATTTTCTTCTAGGAATCTGATGGTTTACAGTCTTACATTCAAATTAACAAATTGTGCTAGAGCATTAGATGAGCACAGGCAAAAAAATAAGCCTCAACTTAAGCTTCACATCTTACAGAAAATATAATTCAAAATATATCATATATATATAGGTGAAAGGTAAAAATGTAAAACTTACACAGAAAACAAAGGAAAAATTCCTCTGGACTTAGCATTTGTTAAAGTATTCTTAGATATAAAACCAAAGACAAATCAGGGGCCGGCCCAGTGATGCAGCGGTTAAGTTCGCACATTTCGCGGTGGCCCGGGGTTTGCCAGTTCGGATCCAGTGTGTGGACATGGCACCGCTTGGCACGCCATGCTGTGGTAGGTGTCCCATATATAAAGTAGAGGAAGATGGGCACAATGATAGTTCAGGGCCAGTCTTCTTCAGCAAAAAGAGGAGGACTGGCAGTAGTTAGCTAAGGGCTAATCTTCCTCAAAAAATAAAAAAACCAAAGACACAATCCATGAAATGAAAAAAAATGAGTATGTTGCACTTTATCAAAATGAAAAATTTTAGCTGTGTCAAAGACTGTGGTAAAATATTTTGAAATCACTTATGTGGAAGATGACTCTTGTAAAATAAATTTTAAAAATCCCAAAATTCAAAGGTTAAAATCTCCAATTATTAATTGGCTGAAGGCAAAAAGAGGTGTTTCAGTGGATGTGACATAGAGATCACAAATAAGTACATGAACACCCGTTCAATATCACTAACCAATGGACAAGTGCAAAATATTGCACTGATACCACAACACAACTTTTAGAACAGCAAAAATAAAAAACAATGACAATATCAAATTATGTGAAGATTTACAGAGACTGGATCTCTCATACATCACTAGTGGCATGTAAAATGGTACAGCCATCCTGGAAAATACCAGTTTCTTAACAAAACAATGATGCATTTACAATTCAATCTAACGATTGTACTCACGAGGATTTATAGTAGTGATAAGAAAATATATGTCCACCCAAAAACCTATATATGAATATTTATAGCAACTTTATTTGCAATAGCCCAAAACTTGAAACAACCAAAATTTCATTCCAAAAATGAATGATTAAACAAACTGTGGTACATGCCATGGAATACTACTCACCAGAAAAATAGGAATGGACTACTAATACATGCAACAATTTGAAGGCTCTCAAGGGAAGTATGCTGAATGAAAAAGCAAATTCAAAAGACTATATGCTATATGAATCCATTGATATAACAGTCTCAAAATGACAAAGACATTACTATGGAAAACAGATAAATGATGTCCAGGTGTTAGGGATGGTGTGATGAATGAGCAAGTTTGGGGTGGTTTTAATGGGGTAAAAGGAGGGAGATATTTATGGTGATGGAATAGTTCTGCATCTTAATTATGGTGATGTTTAAATGAATCTACACATATTATAAAATAGTACAAGATCATACACACACATTATGGCCCAGCTTAATTTTCTGGTTTTGATATTGTACTATAGTTATGTAATCTGTAAGCATTGTGAGAAATTGGGTGAAGAGTATACAGGACTTTTATGTATTATTTTTGCAACTTCCTGTGAATTTAAAATTATCTTTTAAAAGTTTTTAAAAAGTAAGCAAAAGACTTAGACACTTCACCAAAGGGGATAGATGACAATCATATGAAAAGATGTTCAATGCTATTAGCTAGTAAGAAACTGCAAAATGAAACAATGATGAAATACCCCTGCAAGAATATTAGGATGGCTAAGATGAAACATATAGAAAATATCAAGTGCTGAAAAGGATGTAGAGAAATTACAAGTCTCATATATGGCTGGTGGGTATTCAAAATGATACAGCTGCTCTGGAAAATGGTTTGGCAGTTTTTTATGAAGTTAAACACAAACTGACCATATCATCCAGCAATCCTACTCCTGGATACCTACTCAAGAGTTATGACAACTTATGTTTACATAAAAAATACACATGGGTGCTTATAGCAGCTCTATTTATTTCCACTCCAAACTGAAAACAACTCAATTAACTTCAATGAGTGAGTAAACAATCATTGACCTGTCCATACAATGGGATACTACTTAGAAGAAAAAGAAGCAATCTGTTGTGCAGACAACACCTGGATGATGAATTATTTTAGAGAAAAAAAGCCAGTCTCAAAAAGTTAAGTACAGTATGGCTTCATTTGTTTAGTAATCTCATGAACACAAACCTGTAGTGATGAAGTAAATGTCAATGGTTTCCAATTGTTATTGTTGGGGGTAGAGTGCAACTACAGACACAACACAAGGAAGTTTTTTTGGTGTTATAGAAATATTCTGTATCCTTCTCGTGTTGGTTGCTACATGAATCTGTACATGTGTTAAATTTTCTTGAACTGTACAACTTATGCATAAATCAAGTCTATTTTGTTCTAATTAATTGTAAAACAAATAAAACAACTTTCTACATATGAGTGGTCTACTTCTGCATATTTTATTCTGTTCTACTGACATATGAGTCCTTCCATTTGTTAATATCACACTTTTGAATACTGTAGCTTTAGAGTAAATCTTGAAATCAGGTAGTATAAATTCTCTAAATTTATTCTTTATGTGTATATTTTTTCTTTGCACCTAATTATACATTTTAGAATGCGCTTGTCATGTTCTATGAAAAAGCCTTTTGGGATTTTGGGTGAGATTGCATTGATTCTACAAATCAATTTGGAAAAATTTTGTCTATACAAAATTGGTAATATTAAATATGCATGCCATGTACTTCTTTTGATAAATTTATCCCTATGTAGTTGATATTTATATGATATTGAAAAGGTATTTTTAATTAAAGATCTTATTTAGAAAACAAAATTGTAGATTCACATACAGTTGTAAGAAATAATACAAAAATGTCCTTTATACCCTTTACCTAATATCCTACCTGGTAATATCTCATTTTTATTGAGGTAACATTGATTTATAACATTATATAAATTTCAGGTATACATCATTACATTTTGCCTTCTGCATAGACTAGATCATTTCACCACCAAAAGTCTAGTTTCCATCCATCATCATACACATGTGCCCCTTTACCCCTTTCACCCACCCACATCCCACTTTCCCTTTATCACCAATCTGATCTCTGAGTTTGTTTATCTTCCACATATGAGTAAAATCATGTGGTATTTGTCTTTCTTTGTCTGACTTATTTAAGCTAGCATAATATTCTCAAGGTCCATCCATGTTCCAAACAGAAAAGCTTTCATTTTTTTATGGCTGAGTAGTAGTCCGTTGTGCAGATATGCCACATCTTCTTTATGCATTTGTCCCTTGATGGGCACCTAGGTTGTCTCCAAGTCTTGGCTATTGTGACTAATGCTGCAATGAACATGGAGGGGCATATATCTTTCCTAATTATTGTTTTCATGTTCTTTGGATAAATACCCAGTAGAATAGCTGGATCATATGGTGGTTCTATTCTTAATTTTTTGAGGGATCTCCATACTGTTTTCCATAGTGTCTGTACCAATTTACATTCCTACCAGCAGGGTAGGAGGGTTACCTTTTATCCACATCCTCTTCAACTCTTTTTATTTGTCTTTTTTAGTAATAGCCATTCTGACAGGTATGACGTGATTTCTCATTGTGGTTTTGATTTGAATTTCCCTAATAATTAGTGATGTTGAATGTCTTTTCATGTGGTTTTTGGCCATCTGTATATCTTTGGGAAAATGTCTGTTCATATCCTCTGCCCATTTTTTGATCAGGTTGTTTTTTGTGTGTGTTGAGTTGTGTGTGTTCTTTACATATTTTGGATGTTAGCCTCTTATCTGATATATGATTTGAAAACGTATTCTCCCAATTGGTAACTTGTTTTTTTGTTTTGTTGATGGTATATTTTGCTGTGCAGAAATGTTTTAATTTGATGTAGTCTCATTTGTTTATCTTTTCTTTTGTTTCCCTTGGCTGAGGAGACACATCAAAAAGATACTGCTAAGACTGATGTCAAGAGAGTATTGCCTGTATTTTCCTCTAAGATTTTATGGTTTCAGGTCTTACATTCAAGTCTTTAATCCCTTTTGAATTTGTTTTTGTGTAAGCTGTATGGTATCCAGGATCCTGGGCTCTCCCTCTGCCATTTCTCTGTTTAGCCTCCTCTATTTGCTCTAACCCACCCACATTTGTATATACTGACATGTGGATCTCTCTGGTGTTCTGGGGTGTTGTGCAAAGTAGCCTTTGTTGAATTATGGATGTTTTACTCTCTGTATATTGAAGGGGAGAGATAAAGGGATCCTCTCACACCACCACGATGATGATGTCTCTCCAAAATATTAATATCCTGCAACATTATAGAAGAAGAGAAGACTTCCAAATTGGCAGTGCAAGGAGCTCTGCAGACCCTCTCTCTAGTGACACAATCACGACTTGTGAAAATTATATATATATAAAATCAGCCATTTAAAATCTTTAGAACTTATACTAAGAGTATACATCAAATGAAGACCTATTAAAAGAAACTGCTAAATCTCAGTTAAAACAGCAAGTCTGTGGTATTTTGGCCTCCACACATTTCCTCCCAAACCTCCCATCCCAGCTCAGTGTCTGTAAATTCCACTACAGACGTGTGTGTTCAATAAAACAGGACTCCCTCTCCCACTAGGTCTCAGTCATGAGCAATGGTATATCTCAAGGAGAGAGAGGTCACCAATGTTTCTTATGCCCCTGCCCTGCTTGGTGTAGCAAAGGCTAAATTACAAATGAGGGAGGTTAAGAGTTTAGAGATCCTTTAGTCCACTCAGCCCACAATCATAGGAAGGGGGCTCTGTCCCAGGTGCAGCAGTTAGACCTGTGATCCTAATTGCCCTCACCCAAGCTCATTTGGGCAGGGTTTTCACATCAGAAGAGGTAAGCCAAGACCAAAGGTTACTGCCCTTGCCAGGACCCTCCTTATAAGACAGGAGTGTCATTTTGTGAGAAATAGGCAACTGTCCCTGTCCTTTATCTCTGAGAGCATTGGTGAAGAGATTTTGCCCAGGGAGAGAAGCAGGCCAATCAAACAGATCCAAAACTCTCCCTAAGGAAACTGACATTATTTGAAATAGAGTATGAGAAAGTTCAAGTCTAAGGATGGTCTCCGAAACAATGATGATTTTGATGGTGAGCCATTAAGAGGAGGTGATAGCTCCATGAAATTAGTAATATAAACCATAAAACATTCAGTTTATCAGAGAGAACCAGAATAAGGAGCTCCATCAATAGGCCTAAAGTAGATTAGTTGTCGCCTAGAGCTAGGGCCATTGGAGAGATAATGGAGAATGACCACTAATGAGTGTGGTGTTTTATTGAGGGGTGATGACAATGTTCTAAAATTGATTGTTGTGATGGTTGCACATTTCTGTCCATATGATTTTTATATCACATGTTATTCACTTTAAATAGATGAATTTGAGGGCATGTAAAGTATACCTCAGGAAAGCTGTTATATGAATGAATGGGGGAAAAAACTGTACAGCAATATCACAACCATGTTATTGACATTGATGAAGTTAAAATTAGGAACAGTTCAATCCCTACAAGAGTACTGCTTCTTGTGCTTTTATAGGCACGTTCAACCCGTTTCCTCCATTCTCCTACCTAACACCTGGCAACTGCTAATCTCTTAGCCAATTCTGTATTATCATTTAAATAAATTTATATAAATTTAATATTACAGTATACGACTTTTGGGATTATCATTTTTAACTCAGCATAATTCCTTGGAGATTCAGGCAAGTATCAATAGTTCATACCTTTTATTGCTTAGTAGTAATTTCATGCATAGATGAACCATAGTTTAAAGGTTCACCTATTGAAGGCATCTGAGTTATTTCCACCTTTTGTCAGTTATGAATAAAGCTGCCATGAATATTCATGTATAGGTTTTTCTGTAAAAAAAATGTTTCATTTCTCTGGGATCAATGTCCAAGAGAGCAATTGCTAGGTTATATGCTATGTGCATGTTTAGTTTTATACAAACTGTCAAACTGTTTCTAGAGGAGCTGTATCATTATCCATTCCCAATAGCAATATATGAGTGATTCACTTTCTCTACATCTTCACCAGGATTTGATGTTGTCACCATTTTTTTAGTCATTCTGATTGCTTAGTAGTGATATCTCATTGTGGTTTTAATTTGCATCTCTTTAATGGCTGATTATGTTGAACATATTTTCATGTGCTCTTTTGCCATTTGTAAATCCTCTTTAGTGAAATGTATGTTCATAACCTTTACACATTTTCTAATTGTTAAGTTTGGGGAATTCTTATATAAGTTCTAGATAATAGTCCATTGTCAGATATGTGCTTTGAAAGTATTTTCTCTCAGTCTTTACCTTGTTTTTTAATCTTCTTAAAAGGGTCGTTCATAGAGCAAAAGTTTTTAATTTCAACGAGGTCTAATTTACCATTTTTTTCTTTTATGGATTGTGCCCTTGTTGTCAACTCTAAAATCTCTTTGCTTAGCCCTAGATATTAAAACTTTACTCCTAAGTTGTTTATTCTAACTGTATTCTTACAGTTTACACTTAAGTTCATGATCCATTTTGAGTTGACTTTCGTATAAAGTATGAGAACTGATTGAGTTTTTTTTTTTTTTGCCTTTGAATGTCCACATGCTTCTGCACTATTTCTTGAAAAGGCTATTCTTCCTACATTGAATTGCTTTGCACCTTTTTCAAAATCAGTGGAGCATATTTCTGTGGGTCTTCTTCTGGATTCACCACTGTGTTCATTGATCTATATGTTTATCTCTATGCCAATACTATACTTTCTTGATTACTATAGCTATATAGTAAGCCTCAGTATCAGGTAGACTGATTCCTTGCACTGTGTTTTTCTTTTTCAAGGTTATTTTAGCTAAGATGTGTACTTCATATAAATTTTGGAGAAAGCTACGTATACCTTCAAAACACCTTACTGGGATTTTCATAGGAATTTCTTTAAACTTATATGCCAATTTAGAGAAAATTAAAATCTTTACTATGTCCAATGTTCTAATTTATGCTTATATGTCTTTCCATTTATTTAGATCTTCTATGATTTATTTCATCATTATTTTGTAATTTTCAGCATACAGATGGATGATTCATGGAAAATTTAAAAAATGTGCTCTGTTGTTGACTGGAGTGTTCTATATGTCAATTAAATCCTTTGGGTATATGGAATTACTTCATTCTTCTAACCCATTGCTGATTGTCTGTCTAATCGTTATATGAATTGCTGAGATTGGTGTGTTGAAATCCTTAACTATATTTGTGTTGTTGTCTATCTTTCATTTCAGATCTGTCAGTTTTTGCCTCATGTAATTTGAGGCTCTTGTTTGGTACATACGCATTAGGAAGTATTATATTTTCCTAGTGGATTGATTTGTTGATCATTATGTAATAATCCTTTTCATTATTTATTTATTTTTTTGAGGAAGATTAGCCTTGAGTTACATCTGCTGCCAATCCTCCTCTTTTTGCTGAGGAAAGCTGGCCCTGAGATAACATTCGTGCCCATCTTCCTCTACTTTATATGTGGGATGCCTACCACAGCATGGCCTGCCAAGTGGTGCCATGTCCGCACCCGGGATCCGAATCTGCGAACCCCAGGCCACCGAAGCAGAATGTGTGAACTTAACTGCTGTGCCACTGGGCTGGCCCCATGTAATAATCCTTTGTCTCTATTTCTTTTCTTTGTTCTGAGTTCTACTTTATCAGGTATTAATATAAACACTCCCATTTGTTTTGGATTTTACTTTTGCTGAGGAAGATTCACCTATGAGCTAACATCTGTTGCCAATCTTCCTTCTTCTATGTGAGCTGCCATGACAGCTTGGCCACTGACAGATGAGTGGTGTAGGTCTGTGGCTGAGAACCCAACTCAGGCCACTGAAGCAGAGCACACCAAACTTAACAACCAGGCCACCAGGGCTGGCCCAACACTCCTGATTTTTAATTAATATTTGTGCAGTATATCTTTTCTCATCCTTTACTTTGAAACTATTTACCTATAAAATTGTATTTGAAGTAAAGTACTCGTAGACAGCACATTGTTGGATCCTTGTTTTATCCACTCTGCTAATCTCTGTCAAAGTAGTATCTTTATACTATTTACATTCTTCAGATAATAATGATATAATTAAATAAGTTAATATAGTTAGTGTAATTTAATGAGATTAAATAATGCAATCATTTAATATTCATGTTTAAATATTTATTTAAGATAATTGCTGCTATGTTAGTGCTTAAGTTTTCATTTTATTATTTGTTTATTGTTTTGTATGTTTCTTAATTTTTTAATTTTTATAAAATAGATATTTAGTGGTATAAAGTAATTTTACTTAGTAATTTTTCCCAAATGGTATGTAACATATAATAAACATATTATTGCTATTTCAGGTGTTCCATATAAAACATAAATCCTCAAGCACATATTTTAATATATTTATACTTAAGCTATCATGTTTAGCCTGAGTACTTTTTGGTGGGGAAATTATATCATGTCATGTTTCTATAAAGCAGGGCTCAGCAAAGTTTTTTGGTAAAGGGACACATGGGAAGTATTGTCAACTTTGTGAACTATATGATCTCGAAACTATACAATTCTGCTGTTGTAGCATGAAAAAGTCATAGATGATATATAAAAAAATGAATATGGCTGTGTTTCAATAAAAGCTTGTTTACAAAAATACAGATGGTAGGCCGAGTTTGACCTGTGGGCCATAGTTTGCTGACCCCTACTGTCAAGGATAATTACCAAGTACAGGCTAATGGTCACAGCTGAGAAAAATCAATAGGTCAATTGATGAATCAGGGTCTTGATTAGGATACTTTTGTTATCATAGATATTTTGTGTTTGGCTTGGAGTAGTTTGTCCTAATTAAATTTGTTGATTCGCATATTAGAATTTCTTGCCACATCTTAGAAATCTCGGACATATTAAAAATGTGGCTTAGTTTCTCCTGGCTTTTCGTGATAAAATGCAAGAAGACAGAGATAAATGGAAGAGGATATTGCTACTTAAAAAGAAGCCAGATTTTGAAGATTTGGAAAACTTTTAGCCCATTGATATTGCAAAAAAAATATAAAACTATGTTCTGGAAAACACATCAGGGATGTGGATGAACAAAGAGTTTGTTAAAGAGATTGTGAGGGTTACTCACAGATCAAATCAACTATCTCAGTAGAATCCAGGAGTAGAAATGCAGGTATCCAAGAAAGATCTATGGATGAAACTCTTAAATGATAGCTTGGACCCCCATGTATTTCATGGGAGGACAACAAGATTCTTAGAATTTTATACCAGCGCAAACTTGACCAGATTGGATTGAAAAGGAGAAAATGAAAGAAACGTGTCAGCCTCCTGGGATTCTACAGGATGGGCTAAAAGAACTATCTGGTTGCAAACGTGTTATCCTTCAAGAAAAGGAAAGAATGGTCCCAAAGGCAGTTCATAGGTCTATAGGACTGCCATTGCCACCACAGGTCCAGAGGGTACAGACCTGGAGGGCATTGCTGTCTCCTTGATTTCAGAAGGCAGGGCCACCTCCTCCATTTCAGAAAGTGGGCCACCTTCTTGGCTCAGAGGTCAGAGCCACATTCTTGGTTTTAGAGGGTGAGTTCATCACCTCGATTTCAGTGGTCCAGGCTACTTCTGCTCAGATCTGAGGAGGCAGTGCCATTGCCTAGGGCCAAGGGTGTGGAGACACTGGCCTGTGGGCCCAAAAGACATATGCAGCCAAAGAAGATTAGTCTCAAGTCTTAAAATTGAATGGAAAATTTCTTGATAGGTTTTGGACTTGCTTGGGAACAAAGACCTCTTTCTTCTTTCCAATTTCTCCTTTTTGGAATAGTAATGTATACCTTATGCAAATCCCACCATTGTATTTTGGAAGCAAATAACTTGTCTGGATTCACAGGTTCACAACTGAAGAGGAATTTTGCCTCAAGCAAGTATCATACCTCAAGTCTCCCCCATAGCTCATTAGATAATATTTCAATTAGATACTGTCCTAGAGTTCATGACGGAATGGGTTAAGACTTTGGGGGCTTTCATAAAGGGTAAATGTATTTTACATGCTAGAAGAGCATACATTTTGGGAGGCTTGAGGAAAGAGTGTTATAGATGGAAGTATTTCCCCCAAAATTCATATGTTGAAGTCCTAACATCCATTACCTCAGAATGTGACAACATTTGGAGATAAGGTCTTTTAAACAAGTAACTAAGGTCAAATGGTGTCATTAGTGTGGGCCCTAATCCAATATGAGTAGTATCCTTATAAGAAGAGGAAATCTGGGCACATTCATATACAAAGTTAAAACCATGTGAAGACACACTGAGAAGATCGCTATCTCCCAGCCAAGAAAAAATCTTCAGAAGAAATCTGCTCTGCTGACACCTTGATCTCTGACTTCTAGCCTACAGAACTGTGAGAAAATAAATTTCTACTCTTAAGCCACCCAGTCTGTGGTACTTTATTATGTCAACCATAGTAAACTGATACAATGACCATTATTATGTTGAGGTAACATTTAGTAGTATTGTCTTTGTCTGGCTTTGATAGGGTAATACTGCTGACCTTATAGAATGACATAGAATGTGTTCCTTCCATTTCAATTTTTTGGAAGGATTTGAGGAGGATTGGTGTTAATTTTTCTTTAAATATTTGGTAGAATTCCCCAGTGAAGCATCTGGTCCTGGGCTCTTATTTGTTGGGAGATTGTTTTTTATTACCCATTCAGTTTCTTTACTGGTTATAGATCATTTTAGATTTACTATTTTTTTATGATTCATTCTAGGTAGTTGTCTATTTCTAAGAATTTTTCAATTTCATCTAGGTTAACCTATTTGTTTGCATACAATTGTTGATAATATTTTCATATAATCTTTTTTTTCTGTAAATCAATAACAATGTCCCTACTTTCATGTCTGATTTCAGTTATTTGAGTCTTAACTCTTTTTTCTTAGTCAATCTAGCTCAAGGTTTATTAGTCTTTTTGATCTTTTAAAAAACCATCTCTTTTAGTTGTTTACTTTTATATTGCTTTTCTATTCCTTATTTTGTTTATGTATATTTTATTATTGATTCTTCTAGCTATGAGTTTAGTTTGTTCTTCTTTATCTAGTTCCTTAAGGAATAAACTTAGGTTTCTGATTTGAGAACCTTCTTTTATAACGTAAACATTTGCAGCTATGAACTTTTCTCTTAGCACTGCTTTTTCTGTTCCCCATATGTTTTAGTATGTTGTGTTTTCATTTCTTTTGTCTCAGGAAATTTTCATATTCTCTTGTGGTTTCTTCTTTGACACATTGGTTGTTTAAAAGTATGTGTAAGTTCCACGTATTTGTGAATGTTCCAGTTTTCCTTCTGCTGTTGGTTTCTAGCTTCATTCCATTGTGATTATAAAATATATTTTATGTCATTAAATTCAATAAGATATGTTTTGCGACCTAATACACGGTATATCATGGAGAATGTTCCATATACACTTGAGAAGAATGTATATTCTGCTATTGGTTGGTAACGGTGTTCTGTATATATCTGTTAGGTCCAATTGGTCTGTAGTGTTGCTTAAATCCTCTATTTCCTGTTTCCACATTGATCTTATGTCTGATTGTTCTTTCCACAATTGAAAGTGGGATATTGAAGTCTCCTACTATTTTAGTTATTTTAGAATTGTCTATCACTTCAATTTTGTCAGTGTTTGCTTCACATATTTAAGAACTCTGACACTTGGTGCATATATGTTTATAATTATATCTCCTTGGAGATTTGATCCTTTTATCACTATATAATGCTCTTATTTGTCTCTTGTAAGAGTTTTTGATTTCTCTGATACTAGCATAGCCATCTTTGCTCTCTTTTGATTGCTATTTACATGGAATATCTTTTTTCATTCTTTTATTTTCAAACTATGCATGTTCTTATATCTAAAGTGAGTCTCCTGTAGGCAGCATATATTGAAATCCTGTTTTAATCTATGTCTTTTTATTGAGGAGTTCAATATATTTACATTTAAAGTAATTATTAATAGTTAAGAACTCACTATTTCCATTTTGTTGTTTTCCATATGTCTTACATCTTGTTTATCTCTCATTTCCTCCCATATTGTGTTCTTTTGTAATTAGTTGGGTTTTTTGTACTGGAATATTTTGATTCGTTTTCTTATTTCCTTTCATATATATTCTATAGATACTTTGTTGCTACAATGGGCATTACATATAACATCATATAGTTATAATAATATACCTTAAACTAACATCAACTTAAATTTAATCACATTAAAAAATTACTTTTACAGTTCAACACCACTTGTGTTATTGATGTCACAAATTACTTCTTTATTTAATTAAATAGATTAAATTAAAATAGAATTTATAATTATTCTTATGCTTTTACTTTATATTTTATAGAAAAATAAAAGGTAGAGTTATGAAACAAAATAGAAATAATACTGGTTTTTATATTTGTCTTTATCAGAGAAGTTTATATTTATTGGCGTATAGTTATTATTTAACAGTCTCTCATTTCGACTGGAAGGACTGCTTTTAGTATTTCTCATAGGACAGGTCAAGTGGTAATAAACTTCCTCTGCTTTTGTTTATCTGGAAATAAGTTATGTTCTCCCTAATTTATGAAGGAAAATTTCACCACATACTTTTGCTGTTTCAGTATTCTCTTTTAATCGTTAGCTTTTGACAGCTTGATTATAATGTATCTCAGTGCAAGTCTCTTTTTATATATCCTTCTTGGTATTCCTTTAGCTTCTTATATTTGTATATCTGTGTCTTTCCTCAAGTTTTGGAAGTTCTCAGCCATTATGTTTTCGAATAATACTCCCTGCCCTTCTGTCTCTCTCTTGTCTTCCTAAGACTCCCATAATATGCATATTTGCCTTTTTGATGGTGTTATGTAATTCCTTAAGATATTTTCACTTCTATTCATTTGTTTCTTTTCTTTTTGCTTCTGCAAATTGATAACTTCAAATGACCTGTCTCTTGAAGTACATGGATTCTTTATTCTGCCTGTTTGAGTCTACTATTGAACCCCTCTAGTACATTTTTAAATTCAGTTATTATATTTTTCAGCTCTAGAATTTCTATTTGGCTCTTTTTGTAATTTTTATTTTTGTCAATATTCTCATTTTGTTCATATGTTGTTTTCCTGATTTCTTTTAGTTTTCATCTGTGTGTTCCTTTAGCTCTTTGAGCATATTTAAAACAGTTAATTTAAAGTTTTTGCCTAGTAAATCTGGAGCCTGTGTTTCTTCCTGGATGATTTATTATGTTCCTTTGATGAATTATGTTTTGCTATTTCTTTGTATGCATTGTGATCCTTTATTCAATATTGGGCATTCAAAAGTACTGTTACTTCCAGTCTTTGAATACTGGTCCCATTCAGGGGAATATTTTTACCAATATGCCAAACATGAAAGCTTAAAGTCTTCTCTGGCCTATTTTGTGCATGTGCCTTCCCTGGGCATATGCGTGCATTTTTTTCCAATTCTCCTTAAACACTTATGCTTTTAAACGTCTTAATTTCTGTAAGGTTCTCAATTTTGCTTCTACACAGAATCTTAGCAGTTCTCTTGCATATGTCAATGAGTAATCTCTCGTTCATTATGTTTATGAGACTGACTTTTCCAGCGGCATTCATGAATCATACTGCTGATTCCTGTGTTTTTCCCTAGCCTGAGATCCCAGCTCATTTTGGCCATCTGAGCTCTAAGTTAGGCATCACAAAGACCAATTACTCAGGAAGCCTGCAGACAAGTTAGAACATTGAAAATTTGGCCCACTTTACCCTCTCTGGCTCACAGAAGGGAACTAAAGATTGGGTTGCTGCTTCCCTCAAACCATTCTGCACCACATTGGGAAGGGTGTGGTGCAAGTTTGAGTAAAAGCACCATGAAATTTCCTACCATGTTGAATGTAGCTTTATCTTGATTAAGTGTTCATTTGTTTGCTGTAGGTTTTTGAATAATTTTCAGTGCTCCTATTAAGTTATTTTAATCAGTTTTCTGTCATTTATTTAATGTTTCCAGGGGGAACATGGACCTAGATGTTCTTAGTTTACCATCTTGTTGACATCATCTACCCTATTAGTTTTTGATTAATATATTTTGAAGATAGGTAATTTGGTGCATACAGATTTAAGATAGTTATTTATTTTTTATTAATTTACCATTTTATTATTTTGAAATATCTCTTTTTTCCTATGGTAATATTCTTTCTCTGAAATATGTTATCTCACATTAATATATCCACTGCAAGTTTCTGGACTTAATTGTTTTTCATGTAATAAGCGGGTGAGAATGAAAGCCTGAATGGTCTCTACAGTTGCTAGCTTTCTCTGTTTCTATGAAATACACACCTTGAAAATCATTTGAAACTTAACCATCATTAGCCTTTTCTGCATGTATCTTCTCAAGCCCAAGGAAAAACTCTCATTGAAAGAGATATTTTCTTGAAAGTCAATCCTATAATCTAGTTGGCTTTACTACTGTCTATGGCCAATTTATTTACTCTCTCTGAATTTTAGTTTTCTCCTCTGCAAATGTGCTGTACAATGGACCTAACTTATCAGATCACTCCCTGCTCTCACATTTCATGAATCTGGTCCTTTGTTACCATCTCAAGTTTTATTCTATTAGGCAAAATGCCCAAGTGTCTACTAGAATTTTCATTACCCAATCATCCAGGGTCACAACTGGTATGAAAAATAGAGCAAGAAGGAAAAAGTATAAGAAATTAGAAATTCCTTATGTCTGATCTGATCAAGAGATGAATTAGAATAGATCTGAAAAGCTCAATTACTTAAAGTTGTTAGCTTATAAATAAACAGTTTGTATAATTTCTAGCATGGAATAAGGAAGCATATTCTGAGAATATGCTGGTCTCCTTTCCACAACAAGTATACCACCAGTACCCATTTCTTCATGTATCATCGTTGTCAAAAAAATTCTGGAGGAATGAAAAGCTCTGTAGCAAAATGTTGAGGATCCTGTCTCAGGTTTTAGTTCATTTTCCATGAAGAAAACCTTGAGGAAATGACTCAGCAAAAACATATTCTAATTACTCCTATCGTATATTATGTATCATTTTACTGACACAGTCTGAATTTCTTTGCTTAATTTGTTGTTCTTCATATTGTATACCATAGAAAAGACATTCTTATTACAAATGTGACTATCAGTTTTCATGTTCAGTTTTTTTTTTTGATAGAGAACAAAGGTAGAATGGTGACCCCTTTGACTCTTCTCCATTGAATGATCTCCAATACACCAAATTTTTTATTACACTGAAAACAAAGATTACATTTCCCTTTATGTGAAAAAAGGTTGTTAATGAATAAGGATTTCATTGACTTTCATAAAGCCAAATTGACGATTACAATTTTCTATATTTTCCCCTAATATACTTCATTATGAATTCTGACATAATTTTTACATCAAAATCTATTTCTTTTCTAGCTTTGAAAATTTTGAAATGCAATCAACTACAGGAAGAAAATTGGAAAAGTGACAATAATGTGGAGATTAAAGAAAATGCTACTGCACAATGATTGGGTCAATGAAGAAATCAAAGCAGAAATCAAAAGGACCTGGAGAAAAATGAAAATGAAAATACCACATGCCCAAAGTTAGGGATACAGCAACAACAGTTCTAAGAGAGAAGTTTATAGCAAGACAGGCCTACCTCATCAAACAAAAAAAGCTCAAATAAACAATCTAACAGTGCACCTAAACAAGCTAGAAAAAGAAGAACAAACAAAGCCCAAAATTAGTAGAAGGAAGGAAATAATAAAAATCAGAGCAGAAATAAATGAAATAGAGACTAACAAAACAATAGAAAAAAAATCAATGAAATGAAGAGCTGGTTCTTTGAAAGGATAAACAAAGTTGACAAACCTCAGGCTAGACTCACCATGGAAAAAATAGAGAAGGTTCAAATAAATAAATGCAGAAATTCCACAGAACACCTCAGAAATACAAAGATCATAAGAGAATACTATGAAAAGCTATACACCAACAAATTGGATAATCTAGAAGAAATGGATAAATTAATAAAATCATACAACCTTCCAAAACTGAATCAAGAAGAAATAGATAATTTGAATAGACCAATCACTAGTAAGGAGATCTAAACAATAATCAAAAACCACCCCCAAAAATAAAAGTCCAGGACCAGATGGCTTCCCTGGTGAATTCTACCAAACATTCAAAGAACAGTTAATAAAGTCTTACAAAATTTGGAGAAGAGAAGAAGCTTGCCAACTCATTCTACGAAGCCAACATTACCCTGATACCAAAATCAGATAAGTACAACACACAAAAAGAAAACTACAGGCCAATACGACTGATGAACATCGATGCAAAAATCCCCAATAAAATATTAGCAAATCAAATACAATAAAATATTAAAAAGATCATATACTATGATCAAGTGGGATTTATTCCAGGGATGCAGGGATGGTTCAACATCTGCAAATCAATCAGGGTAATACACTGCATTAACAAAATGAATAAGAAAAACCACATTATCTGGGGGTCAGCCTGGTGATACAGTGGTTAAGTTCACATGCTCTGCTTTGGTGGCCCAGAGTTTGCAGTTTGGATCCTGGGCATGAACCTAGCACTGCTTGTCAAGTCATGTTGCAGTGGTATCCCACATAAAATAGAGGAGGATTGACACAGATGTTAGCTCAGCAACAGCCTTCCTTTTGCAAAAAGAGTAAGATTGGCAACAGATGTTATCTCAGGGCCAATAACCCTCACACACAAACAAACAAAAAAAATGATCATCTCAATAGATGGAGAGAAAGCATTTGACAGATACAGCATGTATTTATGATAAAACCCCTGAATAAAATGGGTATAGAAGTAAAATATTTTAACATAATAAAGGCCATATATGACAAACTCACAGCTAATATCATACTCAATTGAGGAAAACTGAAAGCTATCCCTCTAAGAACAGGAACCAGACGAGGATGCCCATTTTTGCCACTCTTATTTGACATAGTATCAGAAGTCCTAGCCAAAGCAATCAGGCAAGAAAAATAAGTAATGAGATCCACATTGGAAAGGAAGAAGTGAAACTGTCATTATTTGAAGATGACATGATTTTATATAGAGAAAACCCTAAAAAACCCACCAAAAAACTCTTAGAAATAATAAATAAATAGGGTAAAGTTTCAGGATACAGAATCCACATACAAAATTCAGTTGTGTTTCTATACACTAACAATGAAATAGCAAAAATAGAAATTAAGAATACAACCCCATTGTCATTTGCACCAAAAACAATAAAATAGTTAGGAATAAATTTAACAAAAGTGGTGAAAGACCTGTACACTGAAAACTATAAAACATTGTTAAAAGAAATTGAAGAAGAAACAAAGAAGTGGAAAGATATTCTATCCTCTTGGATTGGAAGAATTGACATAGTTAAAATGTCCACACTTCCTAAAGCAATCTCCAGATTCAACGCAATCCCTATCAAAGTTCCAACAACAGTTTTTACACAAATAGAACAAAGAATCCTAAAATTCATGTGGAAGACTGAAAGACCCCGAGTAGACAAAGGAAACTGAGAAAAAAGAAGAAAGTTGGTGGTATCACACTCCTTGATTGCAAAATATACTACAAAGCTGTAGTATTCAAAACAACGTGGTACTGGCACAAAAACAGATGCACAGATCAATTGAACACAATAGAGAGCCCAAAAATAAATCCATACATCTGTGGACACCTAAATTTCAATGAGGGAGCCAAGAACATACAATGGAGAAAGAAAGTCTCTTCAGTAAATGGTGCTGAGAAAACTGAATACCCACATGGAAAAGAATGAAAGTAGAACATTATCTTACACCATACACAGAAATTAACTCAAAATGGATTAAAGACTGTAATACTTGAAACCATAAAAATTCTAGAAGCAAACATAGGCAGTACACTCTTTGACATTGGTCTTAGCAGCATATTTTCACATACCACTTCTGACTAGGCAAGGGAAACAATAGAAAAAAATAAACAAACGGGACTACATCAAACTAAAAATCTTCTGCACAGCAAAGGAAACCATCAGCAAAATGAAAAGACAACTTAACAATGGGGATTAGATATTTGCAAACTATATATCTGATAAGGGGTTAATATTTAAAATATATAAATAACTCCTATATCTCAACAACATAAAAACTAGCAACCCAGTTAAAAAATGTGCAAAAGACTTAAAAAGACATTTTTCCAAAGAAGATATACAGATGGCCAATGGGCACTCGAAAAGACATTTAACATCACTAATTATTAGGAAAATGCAAATCAAAACTACAATGAGATATAACCTTACACCCATCAGAATGGCTATAATTAACAAGACAAGAGATAAATTTTGGAGAGGATGTGGAGAAAAGGGAACCCTCATACACTGCTGCTGGGAATGCAAACTGGTGCAGCCACTATGGAAAACAGTATGGAGATTCCTCAAAAAATTAAGAATAGAACTACCATAAGATCCAGCTATTCCACTTCTGGGTATTTATCCAAATAAATAAAAAGACAAATGCTTAAAGATATACACACTCTTATTTTCATTGCAGTATTATTCACAATAGGTAAGACTTGGAAGAAACCTCAGTGCCCATCAAGGGAAGAATGGAGAAAGAAGATGTGGTTTATATACACAATGGAAAACTACTCAGCCATAAAAAACAGATGAAATATTACTATTTGTGATAACATGGATTGACCTTGAGTGTATTATGCTAAGTACAATAAGTCAGAGAGAGAAAGTCAAATACTGTATGATCTCACTCATAAATATAACAACAACAACAAACAAACACATAGAGCCAGAGATTGGATTGGTGATTACCAGAGGGGAAGGGGCGAGGGAGGAGGGTGAATGGGGTGACTCATATGTGTGTATGGTGATGGATGGTAATTAGTCTTTCAGTGGTGAACATGATGCAATCTATGCAGAATTCAAAATATAATGATGTACCCCTGAAATTTATATGTTATAGACCAGTGTTACCTCAATTAAAAAAAAAGAAAAATTTAAAATGGACCCAAATTAATCAATGTTTTTATTTACTGAATACTTATACAATTCAAATTGAAGGAACTAAAATATTTTCAAAGTATACTATGACAAATTTTCAAAATTAAAAATTGTAAGTATATTGACAAAATTAATTTTGTGTGTAAAAGTTTAAAAAGTCACTTCCTATGGTGGTATTTTTATTTTTTTTCATGAAAATTGTGTCGTCTCAATTATTAGGAATAGAAAAGTTATGTTACACGATGAAAAGAAATTTGTGCTATTAATAAATCAAAATGACCCTACTATTGATGACTAACACCACTTGAATTTACAGAAATGCTTGTAATAAATTTTTCTTATTTCATGTTTGCAAAACATAGACAAGATGCTATCTTTCATGTCTTTTCTGGACAAAGAAGAACTTAGTGTTTTAGACTCAATAGAATGCTCCTTGTACAGGCTGTGTGCATATTTTGTATATATTTTCATACTATATACTTTCCAAGTTCTTCAACAGAAAATTTACCAAACTTGTGAGGTACCCAATTTTTGTCAGCAGTGGAACAGAAATATTTTTTCTGTAGTGCTTCCAGGCTTCTACAGTATCAGAATACAGTGCTTAGAAGTTGGAAGGTATTGAGGGGGTGGAGGAAGTGTTATGTTTGGGTGAGTTTGGGTTGAGGAGAATAGAGGTAGATGTGCCAAGATTTCCTCTGGCATTCTGAACAACATAAAACATTTGGCATTGGTTCTGGAAATTTTGTTTGCCACCTATTCAGAAATAGAGAAGCCCAAAGGAGGCCTCATATGTTCTACTAGAAAACAGAACAGCTTTTACTGCCCTGCCTCATGTATATTCCTCATAGGATTTACCAAGTACAAAGAGAATAGCAAGTCTGCCAGCTGCTGAGGTCCTATGCCAGTAACACCTAAGAGGGGGTGGCAGACACTTTCTCTGGTGCAAGCACCCCAGATGCTAAGGATGGCCAGGAATTCTGGGAATCCTTAAATACTAGGAGGCTTAGTTTATCTGAAAAGAGCAAATGTCAAATTGAAATCCCATGGAGACAATTTTGTTGGTCTTTTCCCTCCCCTCCCCTGCTTCTTTAGATTTTCTCTTTGTTCTCTTTCTTTTGAGCATCTGCTTTACATTCCTGTGTTTTTTCAGAGCAAGTAACATACATTTTAAAAACTATACTATGTACAACATTCTCTGACAGATCACAATGTGACATTAATACTAGAATAAACAGAATTAAAAAATGTTAAATCAAACTTCATAATTTGTTTTGTATTCTCTCTCTCCCTCCCTCCCTCCCTCTCTCTCCCTCTCCTCTCTCTTTCTCTCTCTCTCTCTCTCTCTCTCTCGCTGCTATTTAAGTATATTTTAAGTGTTTAAACTAGACCAATTATAGTTAGAATCTACTTTACTTAATCCTCTTCTTTATCTCATGGGAAAAACCACTAAAGCAGCTCTCAAAATGTCAAAATCTCACAATGTGCATTAAAGAAGAAAGTAAATCTGTTTCTTCTCAGGCAAACCTTCAGGAGTCTCCTGGCATCTTTAATTAAAGTAGCAAATAGGTTGATGTCTCTTGTATCCTGACCAACATACTGCTTGGGAAAAAATAGATGAAAAAGAATGATTAATAATCCAAATCACAATGGCTATGTCCAAAGCAGGAATTCAATCATGGATTGCACAATATAGTTGGCAACAGGCTCTTTCATTTTCTATAGCTACAAGTGCCTTTTCAATGACTGAATCTCATGCCATGAAAATTAACCAATAAATGAGAAAGGGCAATAGGTGTCTGAAAAAAGGAAAAACAATGTTCAAAAAGATAGAGAAAAAAATTCAGAATTTTTATTTTTGTAGAGAGCAGGGCACAGATACCTTTATATAAAGCACTTGCCATGAATCCCTCCTAAGATAATAAAAATGGATGAAAGAAACAAATTTCTTCTGACGTGAAGATGTAAGCATTTCCTATAAATCATGAGCTTTAAGGATTGGCTTTGACTAGGTCTTTTTGCAGTATCTTAACAGACTTTTTAAAGAGTTTGCAGTTCCTTTTTAAAAATTCAAAATCACACTGTGTCAAGAGAAAATCAGAACTTGTTGTTAGGCTTTGTTGAATGTTAACAGCAGCTATTGTCCCCTTAAAGAGTCACTTCACTTTCGTATGTAGTAAGAATTAGTATTTCCAACTAGGAAATTATATCTTCATTTATAGATACTGATACTATAAGGAAAGTGCATTTCTCTATGGAAGAAGATTTTCTGGGTCTGAGTAGCAGAGAGAGCAATTAACCTGAATACACAAGTGTATGAGTTTGATAGTTGAATGAGCTATTATTTTGAACCAGGACAACAAATTATACATAAATGTTGTTTGAACAATTACAGAATTGCATTGTAAATGTGATTAATCATCTCAAGATATCAACTCAAGGAGTTTCCCCCTCAGACTCCATACCACTTGCTCCATAAACCACGGCTTAGCATGAAGACTTCAGTATCAGACATTACTAATACTTTAATTTGGGGATATAATGGTTGGGCAAAATCTGACAATATTTTATTATATTTTCCAAACATGAAACTATTAATTTAAAAGATAGTTTTAAAAGACGCTCGTTTAAAATTATCAGTCTAAATGTGGTACTTCACAAAAAACACTGAGTCAGAGATCAGAGGCACCAACAAATGTAATGAGGATTTTCAGTGGCTTAAAACACATTGACCATTGATGTATGCTCAATACTACCTAGTACATCTTGTTAGTAAAATAATTTAATTTTTAATATGTACGATTCTTTTAACAATATAATGTTTGTAAGAGGATTCCAATCAGAGGCAGTTGTATGTTTACATAAGATCCCTCATCTAAAATATACAAAGTATATTTTCATCTACTTGCAATTATCAACTGGAGATTTGCACAAGCATAATGAACATATGGGCTGAATAGTATTTCTTCTGCCATAACATATATTGAATTTTTTTAAAGTTTTTATTTGAAAATCACCTTAGTAGAAATCAAAGACTGTGATGTCTTTAGGAACTTGGTATACATTTGGTTAGTGGATGAGACCAGAGAGTACCAGGAAGATCTAGATCACTTGAAGGGTGTAAAGTAGAGCTATTTTGTTTGAGTAAAGTCAAGAATTATTGGGAAGCATTAGAGAAATATTAACTTTCCTGTGTGGAAATTTTTAAAAAGCTGAGAAGATAGGGGATTCTGAATAAGACGAAAAAGTCGTTAGAATATTTCCTATTATTTTAACAGAGACTGAGAATCTGGAATATTTTAAATACAAAGGGAAGAGTTTGTCTAGAAAGAAGGAATTAGAGATAACAGAGAAGTGTTGGAAAAATGTTGAAAGCCTTGTACATAAAAATAAAGGAAGCATGTAGATGATTTTAAGATATGATCAGAAATTTGGTAGGTAATTTTACTGAGCAAAATTATGTACATGAAGATTATCAATAAGTTCATCATCTGTCCTTTTGGGAAGCATTACTCTTATGATTTGGAAGTTGTAACTGTCAATGACTGAATAGGGTTGTAATGAAAATACAACCAAAATTAGGGTAACCTATCAGAATCTTTCCCTGGTGAAATGTAAATACTGTACTTTTTAAATTATGAATAACCAACTGTCATATAACTACTTTGCTAGATAGCTTGCATTTACCTCTCCAATTCCATTCTCACCATTTCGTGTCCACAAGTCTTACCTGTATAGACTATATCTGTGGGTTCCTTTGCCCTCTGACTTGACGTTAACCTTTATTAATGGAGAGCCCAGTACAAGATTAGAATGAGAAAGAAGAGTGAATTCAGGGTATGTATTCCTCTCAGCTTTCTCCTTGTAGAGTCTCTTTAATGGGGATGTGATCCTCTAGAAGTTCTCAACACAAGTAAAAATATTGTAACTATGTGAGGTCATGGACAGAAACTAAATTTATTGTGGTAATCATTTCACCATATATACATATATCAAATCATTATGTTGTACAACTTAAAATTATATGATATGTCAATTATATCTCAATAAAATTAGAAAAAAATAAAAAAGAATGGCATTGGTCCTCAGAAGGTAACATCTCTCTCCATGACTTTTTAAAGTTCCAACAATTTCTTCCCTTCATCATTTCAAATCTGGTAGTGGTGACAGCTATCTTGCTATTATGATACTATTGCTTGTTGTTTCCCTACATCTACTCCATATTTTGGTGAAAAATCATATATTAATCTCCTTCAAATTATCCTAATCTGTGTGTTCTGTCTTCTTTCTGCAGGAACGCTGATTCATATACCTACAAATGAACACAGTCTCTCTTCTTCATTCCGTCCATTTCAACAGTACTTCAAACAATAGGTATGTTGTTTATTCCAACCTTTCTTTTTGACGACTAGTATAGAAGGCTGTCTGGCAAAACTTCTCTTTAAATCCTTGTTCCTTTCTAACTCTTTTATTGACTCTCAGTGGAGAATTAAACACATGCACAGGATTTCTGCTTATACACCTTGTTCCAACTTATCTTTCAACTCTTAATATTTTCTCTTCTTTCACCACTACACCCTGTTCCAGTTTAATTTATTTACTCAAATACTGACAAGTGCAAAAATATGACTAGTGATATACCTGAATTGAAAGAAAAGGAAAAACATACATTTTTAAAGTAACTTTATTGAGATATAATTCACATACTATAAAACACACCCATTTAAAGTGGGCAATTCAATAGTTTTAATTGTATTTACAAAATTGTGCAAAATAATACCTTGTTTTGGATATTGTGAATAATGCTACTAGGATAATCTGTGTACAAGTTTCTTTTTGTAGATATATGTTTTAATTTCTCTTCAGAATATACCTAAGAGGAAAATCAGTGGGTTAAATGGTAACACTATGTTTAAATTTATGGGGAAATACCATACTGTTTTCAAGTGGCTATTCCATTTTAAATTCACACCAGCAGTACTTGACGGCTCTGATTTCTCCACATCCTTGCCAACACTTGTTTTTATATAAAATTTTTATTATAACCATCCTATTGGGTGTGAAGTAGAATCTTCTTGTGGTTTCAATTTGTATTCCTCAACAACTAATCGTGTTGGCACATTTTCATGTGCTTATTGGCCATTTGTACATCTTCTTTGAAGAAATATCAACTTACATCCTTTGCCCATTTTTTAAAAAATGAGTTTTTAGTCTTTTTATTATTGAGTGGCAAGAGTTCTCTATATATTCTGGATATGTCTCTCTTACCGGATTTGCAAATATTTTCTCTCATTCTGTAGGTCGTCTTTTCACTTTCTTGACAGTATGATGGTGTCCTTTGAAACACAAACATTATTTTTATGAAGTCCAATTTATCTATCTCTTTTTTGCTTACTGTGCTTTTGGTGTCATATCTAAGAATCCATTGCCTTATCCAAGATTATGAAGAGTTACCCCTATATTTTCTTCCATGAGTTTTATAATATTGGCTTTTACATTTAAGTCTTTGATTGATTTGAACTAATTTTGTGTGCTGTATGAAGTTAATTATTTTACACGTGGCTATACAGTTGTCCTGGCAACATTTGTTAATACCTTTCTTTCCCCCACTGAATTGTCTTTGTGCCTTTGTCAAAAATTAATTGACTGAGGATACAAAGGGTTATTTCTGGACTCTTAATTCATTTCATTGATCTACGTGTCTACACTTTGCCCAGTACCACCCTCTCTTGATTAAAGTTGCTTTAAGTTTTGAACGAAGAAGAATGTGTCCTTCAACATGGTTCTTTTTCAAGACTGTTTTTGCTTTTCTATGTCCCTTTCATTTCCACATTGCTTTTATTAACAGCTTGTCAATTTCTGCAATAGAGACATCTGGGATTCCAATATGACTGTGTTGAAACTTTAGATCAATTTGGGAAGTATTGCCATCTTGACAACACTAAGTCTTCTGATTCATGAGCATGGGATATCTTTCCATTTGTTTAGGGCTTCTTTAATTTCTATCAGAAAATCTTTATAGTTTTCAGAGTATAAGTTTTACACTTATTTTGTTAAATATTTTCCTAAGTTTTTAGTTATTTTTATAATATTGGAAATGAAATTTTCTTAATTATATTTTTTATTGTCCATTCCAAGTATATACATATGCAATTGAACTTTTTACTGGTCTCATATTCTGCCACTTTGTTAAACTTATCAGTTTGAATAATTTTTAGTGAGTGTCTTAGGATTTCTATATACAGAGTTATGTCATCTGAAAATAGAGAAAATATTAATTGTTTTTAATATAGATGTCTTTTATCTCATTTTCTGTCTAATGGCACTGACTTGAACCTCAAATACAATGTTGAATAAAAGTAGTAAAAGCAGACGTTCTTGTTTTGTTCCTGATCTTAGGGATGAAGCATCCAGTCTTTTGCCATTAATTAGAATGTTATCAGTGAATTTTTCATAGATGCTCTGGAACAAGATGTGGACATTTCTTTCTATTCCTAATTCATTGAGAGTTTTTATCATGGAAAGTGATTGATTTTTGTCAAAATATTTTTCCACGTCTATTAATATGATCATGTGGTGTTTGGGTTTTTTATTCTGCTAATATGATACAGTATATTAATTTAATTTCTTATATTAAACCAGCTTTTAATTTCTGGGATAACTCCCACTTGGTCATGTTATACAGTTCACCTTATTTTTTATCTGTTTTATTTTAATTTTATTGAGGTCACATTGGTTTACAACACTGTATAAATTTCAGGTGTACATCATTATATTTCAACTTCTGTACAGACTGTGTCATGCTCACCACTAAAAGTCTAACTTCTATTCATCACCATACATATGTTACCCTTTACCCCTTTCACCCTCCCCCTACCATTTCTCTTCTGGTAACCACCTGTCTGTTCTCCTTATCTAAGTGTATATTTGTTTGTTGATCTTCCACATATGAGTGAAATTCTATGGTATTTGTCTTTGTCTGACCTATTTCACTTAGCATAATACCCTCAAACTCTATCCATGTTGTTGCAAATGGCATGATTTAATCTTTTATATGGCTGAGTAGTATTCCATTATATATATATATATGTATATATAAATATATACCATAAATATATACCATATCTTATTTATCCACTCATCCATTGGTGGGCACTTAGGTTGCTTCCAAGTCTCAGCTATTGTGAATAATGCTGCAATGAACATAGGGGCACATATATGTTTTTGCCTTAGTGTTTTTGTATTCTTTGGATAAATATCCAGCAGTGGAATAGTTGGATCATATGGTAGTTCTATTTTTAACTTTTTGAGAAATCTCCATTCTGTTTTCCATAATGGCTGCACCAGTTGGCATTCCCATCAGCAGTGTAGGAGGGCTCGGCTTTCTCCACATCCTATCCAGCGCTTGTTATTACTTGTCTTGTTAGGTATAGCCATTCTGATTAGCAAGAGGTGATAGCTTATTGTGGTTTTGATTTGCATTTCCCTAGTAATTACTTATGTTGAACATCTTTTCATGTGCTTGTTGGCCATGTATATATCATCTTTGGAAAAATGTCTCTTCTGATCCTCTGCCCATTTTTTGATTGGGTTGTGCATTTCTTTTGTGGTTGAGTTGTACGTGTTCTTTATATATTTTGGAAATGAAGCCCTTCTCACGTATATGATTTGCAAATATATACTCCAAGTTGGTGGATTGTCCTTTTGTTTTTTTGGTGGTTCCCTTTTCTGTGCAGAAGCTTTTCAGTTTGATGTAGTCCCAATTTTTTTCTTTTGTTTCCCTTGCCTGAGGAGACATGATATTGAAAAAGATACTGCTAAGACTAATGTCAAAGAGTGTGCTATGTTTTCTTCTAGAAGTTTCATGGTTTCAGGTCTTATTTTCAAGTATATAGACAGCTAATCTTTGACAAAGGAACCAAGAACATATAATAGAGAAAAGAAAGTCTCTTCAATAAATTGTATTTGGAAAACTGGATAGCCACATTCAAAAGAATGAAAATGAACTATTATCTTATACTATACACAAAAATTAATTCAAAGTTGATTAAAGATTTGAGTATAATTAATTTTATATGTTGCTGGATTATGTTTGCTACTATTTTGTTGAGAGTTTTTGCATTTCTATTTGTAATACAATTTAGTCTCTAGTTTACTTTGATGTCTTTGTGTAGTTTTAGTATCAGAGTAATACTGGCCTATAAAATGAGTTACTAAGTATTTCCTCCTCTTCCGTTTTTGGGAAGAGTTTATAAAGAATTGTTATTAATTTTTCTTTCCATGTTTGGTTGAATTCAACAAACATTGGAGCCATGTGCATGTGTGCTTTGTGAATAGTTTTTCTACTACTAATTTAATATCTTTATCTCTTATGGGTCTTTTCTACTTCTTAAGTCAGTTTTAAGAGTTTATATCTTTCTAGTAATTCGTCCATTTCCCCGAAGTTATCTAATTTATTGCACACAATTATTTATAGTATTCCTATTAAATATGTTTGAAAATTTCTGTAATGTCCTCTCTTTTGTTTCTGATTCTAGTAATTTGAGTCTTCTCTCTTTTTGAGAGGGGAGTCAATCTAGCTAAAGGTTTGTCAAATTTCTTAACATTTTAAAAGAAATAACTTTTGCTTTTGTTAATTTTCTCTATTAATTTTCTCAACTATATTTTATTAATTTTCACTCTTATTTTTATTATTTCCTTCTTTCTACTGGTTTTGATTTAATTTCTAATTCTTCTTCCAACATCGCCATATAAATGGAGTCCTTCTGGAGAGCTGGGAGACAAATCATATAATGACAATCATCTTTGCTTGGGGCTTTTTCATGAGCTTCAACCCCAGCCTCTTCCCTTCACTGACTGCAAGGCTACTGTTTTCATAGTTATCATGACTGTGAGGCTGCTGAATTGCCAGACTACAACATAACTGAGAGAAGGGAGATAGAAGCAGAGCAATTACAATGCCATGATAGACCTTTCTGTTCTTAATGAGATTCAGCAATTGTTCTTGAATTAGTGATTCTCAGATTGTTGTCAGCCTTTGGTTAATTGCAGGAGTTCTGAAAAAGTTGATTTTGAAATTGTTTAGCCAGTGCTTTCATAGAGAGGTGGATTTATGGAGGTCTTAATTTAACCAATTTGGAAGTCCCTTCTCAGAAAACCATAAATTTTGGAGTAAATAAAAAAAAAATAAAGCAATTCTCTCTTTAAATGTTGTGGATGATTTTAATAGAAAGGCCTCTAACCTGTGAAATCTCTGTTTAATAAAGTGACAAATGAATTAAGTCATGTAACAATTCAGTATTTCACCAAAATCTTTAATGGTTATTCTATTTCATTATGGATCAATTGTATCAATTTATATTTTCAAGAATATTTTTCTTTTAATATGTGTTAATTTTTTTGGTTTCAATTGATTAATAGAATTTTAATATAATTAAAAAAAATCTTGACTACATTTGTGTCCTTTTATCATTCTTGATATTATTTGCTTACACTTTCTTCCATTTTGTTTCTTGATTAGCATTTCCAGCTTTTAATTTTGATGTTCATTTATTTGGATTTCATTTTGTGTGTTTATTTTATTCTTTCATTAAATTTTTATTTTATTTTTACGCATTTTTAAAAACCTTTATTTTATTGAATGGTGTACATTATTAATCAATTTCTGAATCGACGTCATTGTGCTCACTACTCATAGTCTAATTTTTGTCCATTACCATACATATGTGCCTCTTTATCCCTGTTGCCCAACCCTCAACCATCTTCCCCTCTGGTAATGACTAATCTGTTCTCTTTATCCATGTATTTGTTATCTTCCACATATAATTGAAATCATGTAGTATTAATCTTTCTCTTGCTTATTTTGCTTAACATCATATCCTTACGGTCTATCCATGTTGTTGCAAATGGGAATATTTTGTCTTCTTTATGGCTAAGTAGTACTCCATTGTATATGTATTCCACATCTTCTTTATCCATTCATCCATAGAAGGGCGCTTGGTTTGCTTCCGCATCTTGGCTATTGCGAAAAATGCTACAATGAACATAGGAGTGCATAAATCTCTTTGGATAATTGATTTCAAGTTCTTTGGATTAATAGTCAGTAATGGGATAGCTGGATTTTATAATATCACTATTTTTAATTTTTTGAGAAATCCCTATGCTGTTTTCCATAGTGGCTGCACGAGTTTGTACTCCCACCAGCAGTGTATGAAGGTTCCCTTTTATCAACATCCTCTCCAACATTTGTTGTTTCTTTTCTTGGTAATTATAGCCATTCTGACTGGTGTAAGGTGAATCTCATTGTAATTTTGATTTGCATTTCCCTAATAATTAATGATGTTGAACATTGTTCCATGTCTCTGTTGCCCATCTGTATATCTTCTTTCAAAAAATATCTGTTCACATCCTCTGCTCATTTTTGGATCAGGTTCTTTGTTTTATTGTTGTTGAGTTGTATGAGCTCTTTATATATTTTGGATATTAACCCCTTGTTGGATAAATGATTTACAAATATTTTCTCCCAGTCAGTGGGTTGTCTTTTCATTTTGTTCATGGTTTCCTTTGCTTTGCAGAAGCTTTTAGTTTGATGTAGTCTAATCCCATTTGCTAACTTTTTCTTTTGTTCCCCTAGCCTAAGTAGACATGGCATTTGAAAATATGCTGCTAAGACTGATGTTGAAGAGCATACAGCCTATAGTTTCTTCTAGGAGTTTCATGGTTTCAGGTCTTAAATTCCAATCTTTAATCCAGTTTGAGTTAATTTCTGTGTATGGTGGAAGATAATGGTATACATTAATTCTTTTTCATGTGGCTGTCCAGTTTCCCCAACACCATTTATTCAAGAGAATTTCCTTTCTCTGTTGTATGTTCTTGGCTTCTTTGTTGAAGTTTAACTGTCTGTAGATGTGTGGCTTTATTTCTGGGTTTTCAACTCACTTGAATTCATCTGTGTGTCTGTTTTTATGCCAGTATCATACTCTTTTGATTACTATAGCTTTGTAGCATATTTTGAAGTCAGGGATTGTGCTACCTCCAGCTTCATTCTTTTTTCTCAGGATTGCTTTGGCTATTCAGAGTCTTTTGTTGTTGCATATAAATTTTAGGATCTTTTGTTCTATTTTTGTGAAGAATGCCATTAGGATTCTGATTGGGATTGCATTGAATCTGTAGATTGCATTAGGTAGTATGGATATTTTAACCATTTTTATTCTTCTGACCCATGAGCATTCCACATCTTTCCATTTCTTTATGTCTTCTTCAATTTCTTTCAATAATGTCTTATAGTTTTCAGTGTACAGGTCTTTCACATCTTTGGTTAAGTTTATTTCCAGATATTTTATTCTTCTTGTTATGATTATAAATTGGATTGTATTCTTGATTTCTCTTTCTGCTAGTTCATTGTTAGTGTTTAGAAAGGAAACTAATTTTTTTTTAAGTTGATTTGATACCCTGCAATGTTTTTGTACCCTGTGACTTTGCTGTAGTTGTTGATTGTTTCTAACAGTTTTCTCATTGATTCTTTAGGGTTTTCTATAGAGAGAATCGTGTCTTCTGCAAACAGCAAGAGTTTCACCTTTGCTTTCCAATTTAGATTCCTTTTATTTCTTTTTATTGCCTAATCTCTCTGGCCAAAACCTCCAGTACTATGTTGAATAGGAGTGTCAAGAGTAGATAGCCTTGTCTTGTTCCTGTTCTCAGATGGATGGCTTCAATTTTTCAACATTAAGCATGGTGCTGTCTGTGGGTTTGTCATATATGGCCTTTATTATGTTGAGGTACTTTCCTTCTATACCCAATTTGTTGAGAGTTTTTATCATAAATGGATGTTGGATCTTGTCAAATGCCTTCTCTGCATCTATTGAGATGATCATGTGATTCTTATTCTTCATTTTGTTAACGTGGTGTATGACATTGGTTGATTTGCAGATGTTGAACCATCCCTGTATCACTGGAATAAATCTCACTTGATCATGGTTTAAGATCCTTTTAATGTATTGTTGTATTCAGTTTGCCAATATGTTATTGAGGATTTTTGTATGATTTTATCTTTACATTTTGCCTTTATTCTTAGGGTTTGTTCTGTTCATCTTTAAATTACTTTGATGAGTAGTTAGTGTATTTTCTTTCATTTTTTTCTCTTTCCTAATCTATTTATTAACCCAAAGTGTTCCTTTGAATGTGAATGAATGTGTTGTTTCCCAAAATGTTCCTATATATTGTTCTCTTCAAATTTAGTGGCCGACTGGAATAGGCAAATGAAATGCAACTCATGGTCATTTTCCACAAAAACTTTCTAATAAGATAGTATAACCAGAACATCCAATGAGCAACATTCATAGGAAGCAACAGAAAGCGTTTGATTTTTTTTTCCAAAGCTCATTTAAACTTTAATCCTATATGAATAGATATTCTCATTATTTTTATGGCAATATTTTGAAAAAATATCTGGTTACTAACTTCCAAAAGAATCTTAGTTCGGTAAGAAATACATCCATCCCTGTGTTTTAATAAGCAAATCTAGATTTTCTGTATAAGACAGGGCCTTGGCAGGGAAACATCCACACTATGAAATAAGGTCATTGACAAGAGTTTAATGAATAAACTATTTTCAAAACATGGGCAAAATTGAGGAAAATCTTCAAGAGATTGTAATCTACAGATCTAGCAACAGTTGTCATAACTACCGCTGGGCCTGAATGGGCAAGAGAAAGAGTAGTAACTAAAACCATGAGACCTGTAGCTGAGGAGAGAGCTGCCCAACAGAACCTTTGTCTTTTGTTAGAGGAAGAAAACTGCCACTTTGTGCTAAGAGGGAGATATACAGGAGAATAAATGGCCAGACTTCTTTCTTCTATCCTGTGATCTTAGTAAGGTGACTCCCGTCGAAGGATACCAATCCAATGCCAGAGATACAGGAGGCTTATCAATCCAGTCCATAGAAATTAGCCTTATCAGACACAGAGCAGGGGGAATAAGGTTGGAGAATGGGTCTGCATTATTTCCCCATAATAAACTGGAACCATAAGTATAATAGCTTTTAGTGACTCCTGTGAATTTGTCTAGCAAATTATCAAATCTGAGGGTATGTTTTGGAACCCTTGAACTTGACATTGGTGTCAGGTGTAAAGGCAGTCTTATGAGGACTCTTCTAACTTTGCATTTGGCTAAACTCATCAGAGCCTCAAACATCACAAATACCAAAAAACTACCTATTTGTTTCTTATTTTTCTTGACTGTATCACCTTTGATCATTTTTCTCTATGGCAATCAGTTGTTAATGCCATTTTCCATAGAGACTATAGAAAGACAATTTTGTCTTTCCTTTAGCCTGGTTAATAAAATCTAAGTTGGAGAAAGCAATCTTTTGAGCAAATATTTCAAGTTGAGAAACTAGAAGTTTGTGCTTATTCAAGGCAAGTGTCATCTTTTATAAAAACTTTTTGTGTGGAGGAAACAAGTAAGAGAAATTAAGAGAACTTGTTTCCATACTTCAATTAATATTTACTTGACCACTAAAAGTTTCTTAAAAAGACATAAAATTACAGTTTTAATACCCTTTAAAAAGATACCTGATGAAACAAAGATCACTTAGGAAAGCTATTGTAATAGTTCAGGCAGCAAATGATGGGTTCCAAAATGTTGAAATTGAAAGAATGGAATTGAGAAAACAAAAGTAAGAAGTGTGGTGAAATTTTAATCCAGAAGGCTTGGATGCAGAAGAAATTTAAAAAAGAGTAACTGAAACTACTCCCACAATTCCATCCTGGATGATTAAATTTAATGTTATTAACTGCAGTAAGAAGCATAGAAAAAGTAATGGGTTTCATTGGAGGTTGAGAAGTAAATAAGTTCTGTTTGGGGGCCTGAATTTGATCTATATTGAAGTATCTACATAGAGAACTCTAAGAGTCATTTGAAAATTTGATTTTTGATTTTAAGACAGTAGTCATGGCTGATAATGTAGGTTTGAAAATCATGAAATTATACACAGAGGATGCAACTGAAGAGACAAGAATCAAGGATACTAAGTCAGTAAAGAAATACAAAATAAGAAAGATAGCAAAGGTAGAATCCAGGGAAGAGCTGAGGTAATAGTTAAACAAGAAGGTGTGAATCTAGATTAACTTAGTAAAAATTTGGGCTCCACTACTTAAAATATATATATGTTTGGCCACATTACTTAACCTCTCTGTATCTCAGTTTCCTCATCAATTAATTGGCATAATAATAGTAGCATTCTCATAGGGTACTTGGTAAATGCTCAATACATTTTAATTGTTATTATCAATATCACTATTATTACTATTATCATTCAAGGAGAAGAAGGAAGATATAGAAAGAAATGTGAAACCAGTTAAAAGGTCACAGTAGGTGAAGAAGAGGAGGAAGACAGTGAATAGAGATCACTTTTTCAGATGGTTTTCAAGTAAAGGTAAGAAGAAAACAGAGCAGTACCCTGAAGTGAAGGCATAGTTAGGCATTGTTTATAGGTTAGGAAGATTTCTTTGGTTGTTTTAGAAAGATATGACCAGCTTTGTAGGCTAATAAAATGTGTTAATGAAAAACAGAATAAAGATATCTAAGACTCCATAAGAATAATTTCTGGAGGGGATGGAAAATGGAGTGGAGGTTGAGACTGGGAACAACAGTAGACATTTCATTCCCCAAGACAAGAAAGTTGAAGAAAAAGGTGAAGATAAAATATTTGGTGTGAAGGAAGTCACAGAACCTCATATGAGAAGGACTTGATCTTCAGTAACAAATTGCGGTAAAGCAAAGAGCACCTTTAGTGAGAGTGAAGGTTTAAATGAAGTTGAAAGACTGAAAACTATGGTCAAATATGGGCTTTCATATTTTAAAATGTTGGAGTTGGAGTAGCTGTGAGTGATATTAAGTTCTATGAGGTGGCTTGGTATATTATTTGATGAAATGGAGAAGTAAATATATGCATGCAGAGGTGTTGAGAGATTTTGAGGCAGGAGTAATAGGCATTGATTCTGCAAAAGGAAAAAATGAGAGGGAATGGGATAGGGAAAATGTCTACTCTGGCCAAGAATATTTAATAAAAGCAATTAGATAAAAAACTTACTGCTGGTTTAGGACAATTGACAAACATGTTAAAGTGCCTTAACGTGGTGTGGGAAAAAATCAGAATGCACTCCCTTTCTTTAAATAGAGGAGTGAAGGGGCTGGCCTGATTGCACAGTGGTTAAGTGTGCATGGCTTGGGGTTTGCCGGTTCAGATCCCGGGTGCAGACATGGCACAGCTTGGCATGCCATGCTGTGGTAGGCGTCCCACGTATAAAGTAGAGGAAGATGGGCATTAATGTTAGCTCAGGGCCAGTCTTCCTCAGCAAAAAGAGGAGGATTGGCAGCAGTTAGCTCAGGGCTAATCTTCCTCAAAGAAAAAAACTATAGAGTGGCATGATCACCATAATATATAGGATGATCAGAAGAAGAAAAAATGATGCTAGGCAGGGAGATCAGTTAGGAGGCAGTTTTAGTAATCTTCCTCTGAGCCAGAAATAATGATAGAAATACATGGAAATAGATAGTTGAAAATGACATTGTGAATAAAAAAATCAGTCATTTAAAACTTGCTATGTTAAATAAAAATTCTCAATTGCCCTACTATAATTACATTTTAGGTAATTTCACGAAACTATGTATGAAATGAAGAACATCATAGTGATAAATTGTATAATCTATTTTCACAATGTTAATATTAAAAATAATTTGAGGTTGACATTGAAATTTATTAGTGAAAGTGCTACCTTTTACTTTTTAAATTGAACTTGAGAGAAAAATTGCCATTTCACACATAAATTTAACTTACAGACCCTCATAGATTTAGTCTTATCAAAATTAATTAGAAGAGACACTTAAAATTCTAATGCAATAAAGATAAATTTAAAATATGGAAAACAGAAAAATGTTATACTCTAATTTATCTCCATCCTCACCCCCACTAATCCCTGCGTTTAACATTGTCATAACTTCCGCAGGATCTGTAATCAGTGTGATTAATCATTCTATATTTTCCTTAGCGAGGAATGTATATATTATTTATGGCTTAAATAAAATGTTTAGAGGCTATACCTTTGTCCCTATATGATCTTCAGAAGAAGTTATTTCCACTATTCTCTCAAAGTGAACATTTATATTGCATTATATATCTCAGTTTGAAATCTTAGCAAATTGTAAAATGAGGATACCAGAAGAGTCTTCAAGTAATTTTTCAACCCATCTCCTGTCTCAAAAGGTGATTGATCTGAATCATGCCAATTATTTTATTCCTATAGAAGAAATATTTTCCTTCTTTATAGGCTGGGAGTCTGCTCTGTGATAAACTCACATTCTTTTCTCTTTTTGTTGTTATGAGCAAAAGCTTTTTGTTATTCTTTTTTTTTTTTAAAGATTGGCACCTGAGCTCACAACTGTTGCCAATCTCCCTTTTTTTTCCTGCATTTTCTTCCCAAATCCCCCTAAAACATAGTTTTATATTTTAGTTGTGTGTCCTTCCAGTTGTGGCATGTAGGATGCCACCTCAACATGGCTTGACGAGCAGTGCCATGCCCGTGCCCAGGATCCAAACCAGCGAAACCCTGGGCCAGCGAAGCAGAGAGCATGAACTTAACCACTCAGCCATGGGTCTGGCCCCTGCTATTCTTCATGAAATGGCACTTCACTTAGTTGAAGTCTAATATTAGTGACATTTGACACAGGGCCACTGTGTCAAATGTTTTGGTCAAAAATATTTTTATCCAAAACAAAGCTGCAATAATCAATATTTAGAAAAAATGGACAATTTGGAAGGTGTATTTTGCTACTTGTTTAAAATATTTGATTCAGTGGTTATAGACAATGTCTTTAATAATAATAATAATTGTTCCTCTTTTTTTGCATTGACAGAAGAGAGAAAAGGTCACTTCACATACTGAAATAAACATGAAACTGTAAATGTGCACACTTGCATGTATTTTACTGTACAACCAAATTAAACTTGCAGGAAAATTAATCTGACACATATTTAATGTACAAATTTTTATTGTGAGACATGAATTAGTTATAAGGTAAAAAGCCTGCATAATGACTGCCATCACTTTTATTCAAGCATAGCAAAGCTCAAGCAATTTTTTAAAACTTTTCTAAGCTATCGCATGTAAAAAGTTTCTGAATGCTATAAAGATTAATCAAATATAAGATGATGGCTGTGGGGGGCATCTTTAATCAGTGTTTGATATTAATAGCTTTTCTTGATATTAGGGATAATTTAATTTCAGCATTTTCATTACACTTATGTCCACCAACATTAAAAGACAAAGAGCCTGTATCTAATTCTTGTTGGCTGAAGATGACTATAATTCCCTGTCAAATGTTTATTCCATCAGTCCTCTTCTTCTTTCAAGTTTATTAATGAGAGCCATCACTATGATGGAAGCCTCAGAGGATCCCTTTGTCTATCCCCTTCAATCTACAGTGAGTAAAACATCCATAACCCAACAAAGGTTACATTGCATAACACACTAGGATGCCAAAGAGATCCACACATTGGTACGTATGAAGGAGGGTGGGTTGGAGCACATAGAGGAAGCTACACAGGGGAACAGCAGAGGCAGTGCCCAAAACCATAGCCCCTTTGGCCATGGCAGCCGAGGCAGCTATCTCCAGCCGCAGAGAACACAGTAGGCAACAGTAGAGGTGCACATGCATTTTTGGCCAGCCAGCTTTGGTGGTACCTGCAGCCACAGGGAGTGAAGCAACAGAAGAGGTGGAGCTCCATGATCCTGGGCCACTGGCCATGGCTCAGAGCCTTCTATCAGCATTAGAGCTGCACACAGCACTCCACATTCTCAACTGCAATGATGTCTTTGATCCCAAAGCAATGGACAAACCAGAGGTAGTGCACCATGAACCCAGCTCCATGTCTACCCTCTCCCTCATCCAACCACAGCAGTAGAGCTTCTGACACAGGTGATTCCAGATGTGGCAGAGGCATCAGCCATCCCTGTACCCCTGGGAGCAGAGCCAGTGACCACAGTGATGCTGGCAACAGCAAGGCACCAGTGACCACAAGAGGTAGATGTGGTGACAATGAGAATACCAGTGATACCCTGAATAGAGACAAGGGACGGGAGGGTGGAACCTGTAGATCCTCAAATATAATCAGAGGCAGCTCCAGTAAAAGAAACTAAAATCTAGAGCTATAATGCCACTTACTAAAAAGTAAAAGAAAGGCCTCTAAGCTCCAACCAATTGAAAAGTTTGAAACAAAGCCAATAAAACTAAACCTAAGTTAGAAAAATGTTAGCTATGACAAATGTGCCTGCAGAAGAATAACTCAGCAAGCACCACAAAAAGCCATAGTAACATGGTATTACAAAAAGAAAATATCAACTCTCCAGAAACCAAACATAGTCATGGAAAATTGTGATCTAACTGATAAAAAATTCAAAATAGCTGTCATGAAGAAACTCAACAGGCTACAAGAAAACAGAGAAAGGCAGTTTAATGAGCTCAGGAATAAAGTCAATGAACAAAAAAAGTACTTTACAAAAGAGATTGAAATTCTACAAAAAGAACTAAACAGATATTCTGGAGGTGAAGAACTCAACAAATGAGATTAATAATTCATTAGAAATCACTGGAAATAAAGCAGACTATATGGAAGAAAGAATTAGATCAAAGATAGAAACCTAGAAATGATGCAAGAAGAAGATGAGAGATAACTAATATTTTTTAAATGTAGAAATTCAAAAAGTATTATCTGACTCTATGAGAAATGGCAACATAAGGATAATGGGTAACCCAGATGGAAAAGAGAGAGAAAAGAGAGAATACAGCTTATTTAAAGAAATAATAGATGAGAAATTCTCAAATCTGGGGAAGGAACTGGATATACAAATCCATGAAACTAATAGAACACCCAATTAGCTCAATGCAAGAGGACCTTTTCCAAGACATGATAATAAAATGGTCAGTAATCAATGAAAAAGGAAGAATATTAAAGGAAATCAGAAGAAAAAAAAGCCTAAAAGGAAATCCCCATTAGGATATCAGTAGATTTCCCAGCAAAATCTCTACAAGCCAGGAGAGAGTGGAATGATATATTCAAACTATTGAAAGATAAATCTGTCAGCCAAGAATACTCTATCCAGCTAACTTATCTTTTGCATATGAAGGAGAAATAAAGGCTTTCCTGGACAAACAAAAGGTGAAGGAGTTCACTGCAAATAAACCTGCTTTACAAAAAATATTAAAAGGAGATCTACCTGAAACAAGAAGGCAAAAGTATACAAAGCTGCAAACAAAGTGGTAAACATACAGACAGAATCAGAAAATTGCAACTCTATATCAGAATAATTTAGTAAAAAGTTAAGTATAACATAAAAGTTAAAGGGAAAGGAAGAATTAAAAATAACTATAACCACTCCAATTTAGTAATGAACTCACAATACAAAAAGGGATAATTTGTGACAACAAAAACATAGAAGGGGAAGAGAAAGAGAATGGAACCTGCATAGGCAAATGAATATAAGATGGTATCAGCAGAAAGAGGACTATCTCATCTATGAGTTCTTTTATACACGCCACATAGTGACCAGACAAAAAAATTCAGAGCAGAGTCATGAAATATTAAAAAAAGAGAAAACTGAGAAACACATCATGGAAAACCACTAAACTGAAATGCCAGACAGAAACATAAGGAAAAAGAAACAATGAAAAGATGGAGCACACAAAAAAGAAAAGATAAAATGGCAGTATTAAGTCCTCATATATCAATGATAACCCCAAATGTAAATTGATTTAATTCACCAATCAAAAGATGCAGAGTGGATGGATGGATTAAAAAATAAGACATAGCAATATGCTACCTCCAGGAGACCCATCTCAGCTCTAAAGACAAACATAGGCTCAGAGAGAAGGGATGGAAGATGATATTTCAAGCAAACGACAACCAAAAGAAAGTGGCTATAGCTATACTTACATGAGACAAAATAGACATTAAACCAAAAAAAGATAACAAGAGGAAAAGATGGACATTATATAATGATAAAGGGGACAATCTATCAAGAAGATATAACATTTACTAGCATATATGCACCTAACATGGGAGCACCAAAGTTTGTAAAACAAGTATTAACAGACCTAAAGGAAGTAATTGATGGCGACAAAATAGTAATATGAGACTTTAATACTGCACTTACACCAATGGATAGATCATCCAGAGAGAAAGTCCACAAGGAAATGTCACCCTTATATAAAAGACTATAAAAGAATGACTTAATAAATATATATAGACCATTTCATCCAAAAGCATTAGAATATATATTCTTCTCACGTGTATATAGAACATTCTCAAAGATAGGCCATATGTTGGGAAACAAAATCAGTCTCTCTAGGGACTGGCCCCATGGCTGAGTGGTTAGGTTTGCATGTTCTGCTTCAACAGCCCAGGGTTTTGCCAGTTCAAATCCTGGGAACAGACATGGTACCACTCATCAGGCCATGCTGAGGCAGCATCCCACATGGCACAACTAGAGGCACTCATAACTAGAATATACAACTATGTACTGGGGGCCTTTGGGGAGAGGAAGAAAAAAAAAGAGAAGATTGGCAACAGTTGTTAGCTCAGGTGCCAATTTTTTAAAAAAAAGAAAAGAAGTAAAATATTAAAAAATAAGCCTCTATAAATTTAAGAAGATTGAAATCATGTCGAGCATCTTTTCCAAACACAATGGTATGAAACTAGACATAAGCTAAAAGAAAAACCTAAAAACTAAAAAATATGTTGAGACTAAATAGCATGCTACTGAACAACTATTGGATCAATGAAGAAATCAAAGGAGAAATCAAAAAATATCTGAAGACAAATGAAAATAAAACACAACATGCCAAAATATATGGAGTACACCAAAAGCAGTACTAAGAGGGAAGTTTTAGCAATAAAAGCCTACCTAAAGCAACAAGAACAATCTCAAATAAACCATCTAACATTACACCTACATGAACTAGAAAAACAACAAACAAAGCCCAAAATCAGTAACTAAGAAAATAAGAGCAGAAATAAATGAAATAGAGACTAAAAAGACAATAGAAAAGATCGATGAAACTAAGAGTTGATTCTTTGAAAAGTTAAAAAATTGACAAATCTTTAGCTAGACTCACTAAAAAAAAGAGAGAAGGCTCTAACAGAATCAGAAATGAAAGAGGAGAAATTACAATGGATACCACAGAAATGCAAAGGATTCTAGGGGAATATTATGAAAAGCTACATGCCAACAAATTGAATAACCTAGAAGAAATGGATAAATGCTTAGACTCATATAACCTTCCAAAACTGAATCAAAAAGAAATTGATAAGCTGAATATATCAACCACTAGTGAGGAGATTGAAAGAATAATCAAAAACCTACCAAGAAACAAAACTCCAAGACTAGATGATGTTTTGGTGAATTCCACCATACATTCAAAGAAGATTTAAAGTCTATCCTACTGAAACTCTTCCAAAAAAAATTAAAGAGGAAGAGAAGCTTCCTAACTCATTCTACAAAGAGAACATTATGCTGATACCAAAACCAGACAAGGACGACAGACACACACACACACAAATTGCAGGCCAATATTGTTAATGAACATAGATGCAAAAATCCTCAAGAAAATATCAGCAAATTGAATACAATAATTTAAAAGGATCATACACCACAATTAAGTGGGATTTATTCCAGAGATGCAAGAATGGTTCAACATCCACACATCAATCAACATGATATACCCCATTAACAAAATGAAGAATAAAAATCACATGATTATTTCAGTAGACGCAGAGAAAGCATTTGACAAGATTCAGCATCCATTTTTGATAAAAACTCTCAATAAAATGGGTAAGAAAAGTACTTCAACATAATGCAGGCCATATACAACAAACCCTCTGCTAACATCACAGTAAATGGTAAAAAACTAAAAGCTGTCTCTTTAAGAACAGAACCAAGACAAGTATACCCACTATTGCTGCTCTTGTTCAACATAATATTGGATGTCCTAGCTAGAGCAATTAGGAAAGAAAAAGAAACAAAAAGAATTCAAGTTGGAAAGGAAGAAGTAAAACTGTCACTATTTGCGATGACATGATATATATATAGAACAACCCAAAGAATCCACGAAAAAACTATCAGAAATAATAAACAAATACAGGAAAGTTGCAGGGTCGAAAATCAACATACAAAAATTGGTTGTGATTCTATATACTAAGTACAAACTAGCAGAAAGAAAAATCAAGAGTACAGTCCCATTTACAATCCCTACAAAAAGAATCAAATACCTAGGAATAAATTTAACCAAGGAGGTGAAGAACCTATACACTAAACTATAAGACATTGTTGAAAGGAATTGAAGACACAAAGAAATGGAAAGGTATTCCATGTTCATGGATTGGAAGAATTGACATAGTTAAAACATCCATATTACCTAAAGCAATCTACAGATTCAATGCAGTATTTATCAAAATCTCAATATTTTTTATGAAAACAGAACAAAGAATTCTAAAATTTATATGGAAAAGCAAAAGACCCTGAACAGTTAAAGCTATCCTGAGAAAAAAGAACAAAGCTGGAGGTATCACACTCCCTGATTTCAAAGTATACTACAAAGCTATAATAATCAAAACACGACAGTGTTGGCAGAAAAACAGACACACAGATCAATGGAACAGAATTTCGAGCCCAGAAATAAACCCACAAATTTATGGATAGCTAATTTTCAACAAAGGACCCAAGACTATACAATGGAAAAACAAAAGTCTCTTCAATAAATGGTGTTGGGGAAAACTGGACAGCTACATGCAAAAGAATGAAAGTAAACCACTATCTTATGCCATCCACAAAAAGTAATTCAAAATGGATTAAAGACTTCAATACAGAACCTAAAATCATAAAACTACCAGAAGAAAACATAGGCAGTATGCTCTTTGACATTGGTCTTAGCAATATCTTTCTGGATATGTCTCCTCAGGCAAGGGAAGCAAAAGAAAAAATAAACAAATGGTACTACATCAAACTAAAAAGCTTCTGCCCAGCAAAGGAAACCATCAAAAAAATGAAAAGATAACCCATCAGCTGAGAGAAGACATTTGCAAATCATAGATCCAATAAGGAGTTAATATCCAAAATATACAAAGAAATCATACAATTCAACAGCAACAAAACAAACAACCCAATTAAAAAATCAGGAGAGGATCTGAACATTTTTCCAAAGAAAATATACAAATGGCCAACAGGCACATGAAAAGATGTTCAACATCACTAATTATTAGGGAAATGCAAATCAAAACCATAATGAGATATCAACTCATGCCCATCAGAATGATTATTTTTAAAAAGACTAGAAATAACAAAAGTTAGAGAGGTTGTGGAGAAAAGCGAACCCTCATATACTGCTGGTAGGAGTGTAAACTGATGCAGCCACAATGGAAAACAGTACGGAGACCCCTCAAAAAGTTAAAGATAGAAATACCACATGATCCAGCTATTCCACTCCCAGGTGTTTATCCAAAGAACACAAAAACACTAATTTAAAAAGACATATGTGCCCATGTGTTCATTGCAGCATCATTTACAACAGCCAAGAGTTGGAAACCACCTAAGTTCCCATTGATGGATTAATGGATAAAGAATGTGATATATATACACAATGGAATACTAAGCCATAAAAGAGATAAATTCTTGCTATTTGCAACAACATGGATGGACCTTGAAGGTAAAATAAGGAAAAGGTCAGATAAAGAAAGACAAATATCGTATTATTTCACTCATATGTGGAAGATAAAACAACAACGATCAAACACAGATGCAGAGAATACATTAGCAGTTACCAGTGTCCCCACCATGGGTTATGGAGTGAGGGCAAAAAGGGTAAACGGGGACGTTTGTATGGTGATGGATTGAAACTAGACTTTTGTGGTGAACATGATGTAGTCTATACAGGAGGTGAAATATAATGATGGATACCTTAAATTTGCATAATGTTATAATCCAGTTACCTCAATAAAAAATAATAAATTAAAAATTTTAAAAACTAAAAAGGCAAAAAAAGTTTCTTCTTCAAACAACGGGTACATCCACTTCCCTACAATTTTTCCAGACATCACAGTGCTAGAGGGGTCCAATTAGCAGAACTCTTGTCCAACATGTTGGCAATTTTCTCCTGGAGGAGTGACAGTGCTATATTCTTGAGGCAGGTGGGACTATCTGATCCAGACCAGGTAAGTTCCATGAGTTCTTCCATTGTCAGATTCCCTCTCTCCTGTCCTCTAATACAGTGAGTTTTTACTCTGCAATAGGGCAGCCTCTGCTCATTATATATTCCTCCAAATACATTATTTATGAAATAAATTATAAACCACGAAGCTTTCAGTTTTGTCTTTTGGAAATCTCTATCCTACACTCTTGGAAATTAAAAACCTATCCTACCAAGCTTTTTCTCTGTAAGAAATGAATTATTTCTTTTCTCTTTGCATTTTTCTTTCAATATGTCTTTCCTGAGAATGTGAAGGTGGAATGCCCTAGTTGCCTGACCTGGATGAATGGCCACTGGTATAAGTAAATTACATTGAGAGAAAGAGCAAAGAAAATTCATAATTAGTATTTCAAATTAATATTTCAATTCAATTTACCTCTAATTTGCCTCTTTTATCCTCCACCAAGGAGAATGTTGTTCAGATTCCTCTTCAAAAGAACAGATAATGTTTCAAATCTATTTCTATTTCTCCATTGTCTAGTACAGTGCTAGGAATTGAATAGGTGCTCAAAAAAATTTTTGTTTTTTCATGTTTCCATAGGTCCAGAATTCCACCATGGTCTTTAGTGGAAGCCTTAATTTCGTTAATTCAGTCAATATTCCACAGATATTCATTAAGATATTTTTATATATTAGCCACTGATAGGTTATAAGGATAAAAATACAAAAGTATGAATGTCACTGCTGTGCCCTTAAAGATATGACAGTCTAGTAATGAAGACAGCTACGAAAACAGAAAATAACAAGAGGTATATAAACTTAATGTGAGCTGTCATCAGGTTGCTTCACTAATATATCCCCAGCATAGTGTCTGCTCTAGAGTAGCTGTTGCATAAATAATTACAGATTATTTTATGGTTAAGTACTGTAAAAGAGCAACAGTTCTCACTAATGAGTCATGATTAGGTTTGAGGTATGTCACAAAAAAGATGTAACATTTACTGCCAAACTTTCAATATTTGCAAAAGATTTTCTTTGTTTTTTTAAAGTGTTTACCCTTATAGTAACATAATTCTCACTTACCTGTGTTACAAAGTACTTAGGCTGCTGTTGTAGAATACAATCTACAAAAGTGAGATCTTCTCTGAATCTTACTTCTAATTCTTATTAAAATGTTGCTTTGGGGATGTTACCTAATCTCTGAGTCTTAATTCCCTCATCTGTTAAATAAGGATAATAATAGTACTACTTCATGGAAGTGCAGTATGGATTAAATGCTTAATATACACAAAGTACTTGGAATAGTCCTGGCATACAGTAAGTGTTACATAAACATTGTCTATTCCTATTACCATATAAAAGTTTTTTCTACAAGAAATTGATAATTATCAAGAGGACCGAGTCCAGGCTAACTTGTTGGCAGTTGCGTATTATCCTAGATGGTCCCAAAAGAATTATCATGCTATGAGAACTCTGTCACTTGATCATAGTAGAAAAACAGATGAGAACAACCGTGAAAAAATAGGTACAGGATATCTGGAAAGCCTGTAGGAGCAGCATCTGAGGCCCTCACATCCTCACTAGCTGACAAACATAAATTACACAGGCTGAATTTTTCTTTTAGGATAATTAATTTCTTTTAGACAAGTTGTCTATTAGCCCTTAGGCTTGCTACCTGATTTCTTGTATTTTCATCCAATATTCTTTCTCATGGTCTGGAGTTAAAATAATCTATTTTAATGTCTGAATTAAAATAATCCATTCCCTAGATAGAAGTTAGATAGTAAAGAAAGATTATATTTCACCATCTAAAGCTTGGCTAAATGTTTTCTAGAGATGTCTGCTATATTCCTCTCTATATTTAGGTCTGTGCCTTGTCTGTGTTTGCATCTAATTTTGTTTTCATCTTTATTTTTAAAGATGTTTAAAAATAGACATAGGTGTTTAGAGACACTATATGATCTTGATTTGGAGCCTCAGTACAGTGGGGAACTTTGAGTTTTAGTACATCAGTAGCCAAGAAAAATTGGGTCATAATAGGGACCACAAGGCAATTTCAAATATGTTCTTTCCTACTTTGAAAGTAGGTTTTTCAAATTTCCATTTATCACAAAATTATATTTTTTCCACACTTATGTCTGTATGTCTAGACTGTTAGATAAGATATGTGTCTGTGTGTGTGTGTGTGTGCGTATGTGTAATCTGTAAAACATGGAAATTGACATCCATTGAGGTACATTTTTAGCAACACAGAACATAGATGATTGACAGAACAAAGCATATGGAAACGAAGAAGAATCTAACCCACATTTAGATCTAAGAAAAAAATATTTGCCTGAAGGGAAAATATTAATTAGTTTGTCTACATGCAAGATATAAGTCTGGAAGACATATCCATCAAAAGGCAGTGGAATAAACAGCAAAATGGAAATTATTTGTAAATTGACAGTAAACTTGGCAAACATTGAGGGGGTAAACAAGTTATTTGGCATGCAAAGCACTTCAAAATCACAGCCTCTGTCAGGAGGCATCTGTGCATAGATTCACTTATTTGACAGAAATTAACATTTTGCAGAAATCTTTGTTGCATGCTAAAGATTTCTTCACCCTCCTTAATTATTTTAATTGCTGTTTCAAAATGTTCCATATAAACACTCAAAAGATGCTAAAATGAACAAAGTCCAATTCAATTTTATCAATAATATACAGTTATTGCACTCTGGAATTGACTAAAACACCTACCAAGAGGTGAAGTATTTAAGTAAATGGACCAAACTTATTTTTCTTGGGTGAGGCATAAGAGACACATAAATCAAGTAAATATTCTTATAATACTATGAAAACTAAAACTTCTTTTTCAGGAAAAGAAATCACTTCACACATCTTTATCTACCTGTAAAGTAATTAAAATCATCCAGAGGTCCAAAAGTCTACAGACTAAAATGTTTTTCACTATCTTCAATTTCTGACAAAATTTTATATCACTATTCATATGAATGAATAAATGTGAATAGTATAAAGAATATTATCACGGATTCAGTAGTCCTATCTCTGACACTTACCAACTCTCAGCTAACTTCTCTGGTTCTCAGTCTCTTCACCAATAAAGAGGAAATGAGTGAATTCATCTTCTGAAATCTCTTCTAATCTGCAATTTGGAGGTTGCAGGTTATCTGGAATTTGAGTATTAATTCTCAAAATCTCTTATGTTTGACTCAAATGGAAACTGTCTCGATCAAAAAACAATTTTACGTTCTTTTTAAGCTTATTTACTGCTTTTGAGAGATATTTGTCACCAAATTCCTAGGTTCTTTCAAAATCATGCAATCTTTAACTTTAAGGAAACTGAAGTCTGGAGAGATTAATTGATTTGAACCTAAGTGTTATGTTTAAAATAGCTCACTATTATATTCCAGGCCCTTTGTTAAGTACTTAACTTTTATTAACTCACTCAATTCTTAAAACAGCATATGAGATAGGAGGGCAGTCTGGTAATAGAATCAGAATTAAAACCAAGTTCCTTGATTCAAAGACTAGTGTTTCAACACCACTATATTCATAAATTAAGTAGGCACTTGCCTATTTAAAGTATACTTTAAGGGACTCTCCAGTCTGCTATTATACCATTAGATTCATTCCTATGTGTTAACAGTTCAGAATCTCCTTCTAGGAAGTTCCCATTAGAAGCCTCAAAAATGAGCTAACACAGTGATTCCTTAAGTACTTGTCTATAACAAAGGTTTTACTTGTCAAAGCAAAATTAATCAGTTTTTTTATAAGGGTAGATTTCATTGGTTGTAAATATTCATTATTCTAAATTATCCTTTTTACTATTTTGGTGTTAAATGGTGTTTCTCTTATAAAATAATGGTCTGAGTTTAAGGTAGTATACTACATCTAGCCTGGCAAAAGCAGTTTGGCATGATAGTTAAAAAGTGGAGCTCTGGCTTCAAGCTATCATGGTTGTAGGGCACCCATTTTACTTCTAATCCTGCAACCTTGTACAAGTGGTTAAACCTCTCTAAAACTTTCTCAGCTCTACGGTGTGGTTAATAATGGTACCATTTTCATAACATTATTGTGATGATAACCTGAGTTAGTGCATGTGAAGTGCCTTGAATAGGATAATAGCATGATAAACATTTGCTGTTACTTATATAGTAGAGCTTGGCTGTATGTGTGCCAATATGTGAATGCACAAGCATGCAAGTGTTATTTATATCTTTGCCTGTTGAAATAAAAAATTTGCAAACGTGTCAGTTACTTTTTTAAATTTTTGCTGTTGTTTTTTTTCACTGGTACATGCAATAAAAACATCTGAGTATCGATGGACTAACTTTTCACATCATTGTGGTTTAATTTCAGCATCTTGAAACTACATAGAAAATGGGAAGCATGTTTTGGAATTTTAGTTTGAGACTGAAGAAAAAACTAAGAGATCGGGACCAGGAAGTTTAATGCAAGTTGTAAGTTGAGGAAGGGGAGGTGGAGAGCACAGAAAAAGCACTGGGTGGTGATTGGGGAGTAGGAGTTGGTTAAAATGGAGGTGTGAGGAGGCAGAAAACCAACTTAGCTCACTTCCTGGTTTTACATACATACTTTTCTGTGTATATTTGCCATCTAGAATGCTTTATGAACACTCTCTATAGAGTGATCCTAGATCTAAAAAGATTGCTTCTTTGCAGAGGAGAAAATCATATGTAAGCAGGTCAGCCTCTTTCCTTGCCCCAGTCTTGTATTGTCCCCTGGAGGAGATTTGGACTAGGTGAAATATACTCATAGTCCACGTATAAGTAAATGAAAGTACATGAAGAAACCTCACAAAATATGCAAAAATGGAAACCCTAGAAGACTGTGAGCTGGAAAACTCTAAGAGTCAGCTTAATCTATTCCTCTAATTACTGTTGGGAGACATATATGATGTTGTCTGGGACATAGTGAGAGAGAGTTGCCTAGAGACAGAGAACAATGAGCTAGACAGAATCAATTGAGAGTTAATGGCAATATAATTGATAAAAATACTTCTTACCCTAACTTATGGTTATATTTGGTGCAATCCTCTTTTTGTCTAGAACACTAATATGGAAAATGGCAATTATAGTCCTTTTGATTTTTTTTTATTTCTGAAGTGCATGGAAATATTTAAGTTATCTCTTATTAAGATACACTTATGTGGAATGAGTCAGTAAAATTCCGTATTATATGTATTATTAAAGTTAAGTATTTTAAGAGCATAAAACTGTCATTCATTGCAATATTTTGAAGATATTTTGTGAAGTTAAAGAGCTATGATTGGTTAACATAGTACAGATATAAAATCAAAATATATTAACTGTGATTTTATCTTTTAATGAACTCTAATAATATTTTCAATTTGAGAATACAAATGTCAAGATATTTAAGGAAAAAAATAAATATAATTAACTTGTTAAAATATACATAGGGTTAGTCTTGTCCCACTTCTGTCACTGATCCCTAAGATAAAAGATCCCAGGATAATTAAAATTGGAATTTGTCAAACAGCTTATTCCAAGAGATTCCAAGAAATATAGGAAATGCCATGTTATTCCTGATTAAAACCTTACACAATTAGAACTTGGACAAATATTTCTTCTCATTAATTAAAGATTAAACAAAAACAATGACAATACATTCTCCTTTAATTGATGTGTGTCCAGAATTAAAATGCCTAGTATTCAGATAAAATTGAAGTGTTACGGATGATGGATTATTTAAAAGCATTCTTACAAGCAATGTAAGCATAATGATTAACGTATTGATAATATCTTAAGATAATTCTTTATGTTATGCTGAAGAAAAAGGAATCTAGTGTGACCTGACGCAAGTAATTTCACCTCCTTAGGCCTCAGGTGCCTTCCAGTGCAAGGGAAATATTTGAGATAATACTCTTGCGTTGAGTAGTACAGCTCAAGACCAAATTTTAAGAGTAAAATAGCAGAACTGTTGGGGCTGGCCCCGTGGCCGAGTGGTTAAGTTCGCGTGCTCCGCTGCAGGCGGCCCAGTGTTTCGTTGGTTCGAATCCTGGGCGAGGACATGGCACTGCTCATCAGACCACGCTGAGGCAGCGTCCCACATGCCACAACTAGAAGAACCCACAACGAAGAATATACAACTATGTACCAGGGGGCTTTGGGGAGAAAAAGGAAAAAATAAAATCTTTAAAAAAAAAAAATAGCAGAACTGTTTACACCAAGGACTTTAGTAACGAGCAAATAGTGTTCTTATTTTTCTTATTGTCACCCATTTTGTAAACCAAGAATAAAGGGGAAAATCTCACTCACTAAATTTTGTCATGTCAGTGGCAAAAATCAAGCTAATTTTTGAGCATCATGTACTGCTTCTAGTAGTGCTGTACCCTAATCACTAATACTTCCTCTATTTTATCTCATTGATGCTTAGTCCAAACAATCTTTCACTCTTTCTCTCCCACAAACAGTCAAAAATATAATTAGGACATTGTATACACCTAGGACATTTAAATATGTGTATTTAGAAAACCATGGGTTGTGCCCCCAGGAAGGCAAATTTCATGGTGCCCTATAGTTCTCAGACAGATTTCAGTGCATGCCTTTTCTTTCTAATTAAATATCAACACCTCTTTATTTCAAATGGCTTCTTTTGATCAATAAGTTACTGAGCTTAATGCTAACTAACAATGGTGGCAAAATAAATAAACCTTGGGGATGTAATGTACAGCATGGTGACTATAGTTAATAATGTTGTATTGTATATTTCACAGTTGGTAAGAGAGTAGGTCTTAAAAGTTCTCAGCTCAAGAAAAAATAATTTGTAACTCTGTGTAGTGATGAATGTTAACTAGACATTTTGGTGATCATTTTGCAATATACATTCGTATGTCACTTGATGATGGGGATAGATTCTGAGAAATGGGTTGTTAGCTGATTTTGTCATTGTGAGACCATTATAGAATGTACTTACACAAACCTAGGTGGTATTGCCTACTACACACTAGGCTGTATAGTATAGACTATTGCTTCTAGGCTACAAACCTCAATGGTGTTTTACTGTACTAAATACTGCAGGCAATAGTAAAACAATGGTATTTATGTATCTAAACATATCTAAACATAGAAGAAGTACAGTAAAAATACAGTATAAAAGATAGAAATTGGTACACCTGTATAGGAACTAACCATGAGTGGAGCTTGCAGGACTGGAAGTTGCTCTGGGTGAGTCAGTAAGTGAGTAGTGAGTGAAAGCGAAGGCCTAGGTCAGCATTATACACTACTATAGACTTTATAAGCACTCTACACGTAGGTTAAACTAAATTTATAAAAAAAATTTTTCTTTCTTCAATATAAATCAACCTTAGCTTATTGTAACTCTTTATCTTTATGAACTTTTAAATTTTTTCAACTTGTTGACACTTTTATAACAGTTTAAAACACAAATACATTGTACAGCTGTAAAAATTTTTTTCTGTCTTTATGTTCTTATTCTATAAGCATTTTTTACTTTACAAATTTTTATTTTCTTTTTCTTTTTAAACTTTTTTGTTAAAAACTAAGATACAAACACACACACTAGCCTAGGCCTACATCATCAATATCACTGTCTTCCCATCTTATCTTACTGGAAAGTCTTCAGGGACAATAACACACAAGGAGATGTCACCTCAAATGATAATACCTTTTCTGAAATGCCTCCTGAAGGACTTGCCTGAAGCTCTTCTTGAGGAGGTGTCATTTTTTTTTCAGAAATATGTCAGTGGTGGTTTGCTTGTTTTGTTTTTTTTATCATAGATTTGCTTGTAAGAAGATAATGTACCAACAACATTCCTTTCTATTAATGAAAACATTTTACTGTTGGCGGTGATGTTTCTAAAATTTTAAGGAGTTTATTGAAGTCTGAAAAAGCCTCTGCTAAACCCTTCACTGTGAATTTTCTTGGGACTTCTTTTTCCTCCCCTGTACTTTCCTTTTCTCTTGCACTTCTTCAGCTGTGCATTCCTGGTCCAGTTTCAACAACTCCATGTTAGTAAGCTTCTCAGGAACCACCTCTAGGAGCTCCTCAATGTCATCCTCATCCACACCCAGGTTAAAGTTGTTTGCCATATCAACCACAGCCTTCTTGACTTTTGCAACCTCTTCATCTTTGGAAAATCCTTTGTAGTAATAGATGAAACTCTTAACTGTATTCTTCCAAATGCCATTCATACGCTCCTTGGTGACATCAACCCAAGCCCGGGCAAGGTTTTTGATGCAGTCATAGATGTTGTAAACATTCCAGAATCGCATCAGTGTCTTCTCAGTGTCCTCCTTGGTTGCAGCAATAGCCTGGGGGAAAACTCCTTCTCAGTTAATAATCCTTAAAAGCTGCTATAACTCCTTGATTCACTGGTTAGATCAAAGAGATACTGTTTGGAGGGAGAAACACTGCTTTGATATTGGGATGAAAATCATCAATTAAAGGAGGATAACTGGGAGCATTATCCACAATAAGCAAAATCTTGAAAGGTATGGTATTCTGCAAACAGTACTTCTCCATTTTGCTGGCATAACAATTCAGGGGGACATCTTGGAAAAGGAGGTGGGTCATCCATGACTTCTTACCGCTCATGTAGTACACTGACAGTGTGTTGCTTACTGATATGTTTGAAGGCCCTGGGGTTCCTCGCTGTGCCAGATAACAAAGCGTTTCAATTTTGTAGCCTGTAACATTGCCCCCAAGCAAGACTGTTATTCTGTCCTTAAAAACCTTGAAACCTGACATTGACTTGGCCTCCTTGTGGATGAAAGTCTTTTCAGATGTTCAGTTCCAGAATAGGAAGGTTTTATCCATATTTCATATTTTCTCTGACAAGTAATTTTCCTCCACAATCTGCTCAGTTAGACCTTATTTAGAGTTACTTCTTTAATTGCCTTCACATCGGCACTTGCAGACTCATGACTCACTTCCACATCATGTGATAAATAACAATTCTTGAATTGTTTAAACCACCAAGAGCTAGCAGTAAATTAGACATCATAGTTGTAACCATCCTTTTCTTTTAACATCATGAAAAACCTTTTTCTTTTGGCTGTGATCATCATGGTGTTGAGAAAGATACGCTTCTGTGTCTGGTCTTCAATCCAGGTCAACAGAAGCTTGTCCATGTCTCATATAGGACCTTCTCAAATTTTTGTTAGTCTTGTTGCCTTCAATGGAGCAGATCCTCTAGCAGTTTTTCCATCACTCCGTTCTTGTTCTTCGAGACAGTAGCTATAGTGGAATGAGACATGCCTGACTGGTGGACAGTAACCGTCGCTGATTTTTCACCTTCATAGTCCTTAATCACTTTTAGTTTTGTTTCCAGGTAAATCACTTGACATAGCCTCTTATTGACAACATTAGCAGTGAATTTTGTATGTGCAGGGGCCATGATCATGTTGAACAGACAACATAAAACTAAGTCAAGCACAAGAGAAAATGATGAAATCAAGAGATGCAGTAAACACAAGATATATAAGGCTGTTGCCAGTGTAACACGGCATACTGTTTTAGAGTAAAATTTATATTTTATAAGTAGAAAGAGTAAACTCTAAAATAACAATAAAAATATAGTTAATAAATACACAAATCAGTAACATAGCTATTTGTTATCATTATCTAGTGTTATGTGCTATACACAATTGTACATACTATACTTTTATATGACTGGCAGCATAGGTTTGTTTACACCAACTTCACCACAAACATGTGAGTAATATGTTGTGCTCCAACATCACAATGGCTATGACATCACTAGGCAATAGGATTTTTCAGCTCTATTATAATCTTATGGAACCACCATTGTATATGCATTCTGTCATTGACCAAAATGTTATGTGGTGCATGACTGTATGCAAATATCAAATCATTATGTGATACAACTGAAAGTAATACAATGGTATATGTCAATTATATTTCAATAAAACAACTGCAAATAAAAAGATAAAATAGATTATAAATAAATGCTATGGACATATACCAACAATTTAATAACCCACATAAAATGGGCAAATTCATAGAAAAACACAAACTACTGAAACTGACTCAATAAGTAAGAGAAAATATGAATAAAGCTACAAAAAGTAAAGAGACTTAACTAGTGATCAAAAATTTCTCAAAAAGAAAAGCTCAGGACAAGATGACATCACTGCTGAATTCTATCTAATGTTTAAAGAAGAATTAACACAATGGAGTGACATAATCAAAATGGCAAAACAGGAGTTTTCTACCATCTTTTCCCCCAAAAAACACTGATTTTGATAATCATTCATAGATGAGAGAGCCTTTGTGGAAGTCCAGGAATCAAGTAGAGATGCTTCAGCAGACCACTGGAACAAAAAGAAAAAAAAATATGAGATTGGATGTATTAAAGAGGGTAAGAAGAAGAATTTTACTTTACCTGCATCATCACTTCCTCAGAGCAGTTCAGCTCAGTGCCAAGAGAGACATTCTTAGTCTTAATTTCTCCCATGGGGGAAGCTGAGAGCATGTAAGGGAGCATCTGGCTTTCTCAGTTGTACAGGACACTCTCAAGGATTCACTTTTTTCTTGCCCCATCCAGAACACTGAGATGCTGCTGCCTGACAGAGGGGCAGGGTAAAGCTGGCAGAATAGCAGTCAGCGCTCTCAGAAGGCATCAGAGGGACATGGATCCTACAAACTATGTAGTAGATAACAACAGGAAGCCTGACTATAAGCTGCCAGGGATGCTTTGCCTGTAGATTCCCCAAAGTGGCTCATGGGCAACCCCAATGCTCCTTGAACCATGACTAGGTAGCCAGCTTCCTGTAAGCACCTCCAAGGGTGATGAGTGTGAGCCTTTGCAAACAGCTAGTGAGCTTGCACAGAAAGCTGGCCCAACTTTGTGGGATTTGGAGAAAGCTCACAACTTAAGCATTCATAACTGCCCTAAGGAAAGCAAAGAGGAGGCTGTCAATTCTCAGCCTGGCTTTACAAAATCAAGAACAGGCATCCAATCTTATGAATCCTTTCTTCTCAAGAAGAAAAAAGAAGTGCAGAACAGGAATATTGACAGGAAAGGACTGAGAAAGCCTCAGAATCCCTACCAGACAGATAGAAGGTATTACTCTCTAGAAGCAAGTCAGTAAAGAATGGAGAAGGTGATTGCTTCTTTAAATGCAAAGAGTACAATGTAAGACTACAACAATGTGAAAACTCAAAGAAACATGACCCATAAAAGGAATATGATAATTTTCCAGTAACCAACTTCGAAGAAATGAGAGATCTGTGATTTGCCCAATAAAAATTCTAATAAAAAATTTTAATAAAGCTCAATGAGCTACAGAAAATAGAAGAATTATTCAGTGAAATCAGAAAAGCAACACATGAACAAAATGAGAAGTTCAACACAGAAATAATAATTATAAAAATGAACCTAACAGAAATTCTGGAACTGAGGAATACAATGAATGAAATTTAAAAAAAATGCAAAAGAGAGCATAAGAGCAGACAATAAAACAGAATAAAGAATATCTGAAATAAAAGATGGGCCATATAAAATTATCCAGAGGAGAACAAAGAAAAAAGTAAAAAAGAGTGAAGACAGCCTATGTGGATTATGGGATACCATTAAGGGAAACAAATTATTGGAGTTCCAGAAGGAGAAGAGAGGGAGAAAGGGGCAGAAAGCTTTAAAAAAAAAAATAATGGCAGAGAACATCACAAATCTGAAGAGATATGGTCATTAAAGTTCATGAATGAAGCCAATAGGTTCCCTAAAAATTGAAACTCAAAAAATTCTTTTCCAAGACATATTGTAATAAAACTATCTAAAATAAAAGACAGAGAGAAATATAAAGGCAGCAAGACAAAACATTACCTCACATACAAGATAACCCCCATAAGGCTATCAGCGGATTTCTCAGCAAAACTTTGCAGGTCAGGAGAAAGCATGATATATTCAAATTGCTGAAAGAAAAAATCTGGCAACTAAAAACACTTTACCCAGCAAAGTTGTCCTTCAGAAATGAGGGAGAGATACTTTTCCAGACAAACAAAAGCTGAGGAGTTCATAACTGCTAGTCCTGCCTTACAAGAAATCCTGAAAGGAGTTCTTCAAGGTGAAATGAAAGGATGGTAATTAGTAACAGGAAAACATGAAACACACTGGTAAAGGTTAAATTATGAAGTCAAATTCAGAATATTATAATATGGTGATATGTTAATTATTTTGCTCTGGTATAAAGTTAAAGGACAAAAGTATTACCAAAAACTATGGCTGCAATAATTTTTAAATGGATACACAATGCAATGACAGATAAGTAATGACATTAAAAACCATAAAATATGGGAGGGAGGAGTAAAAAGGTAGAGTTTTCGTATATTACTGAGGTTATATTATTAGCTAAAAATTGAGTCTTATACCTATAAGAAATTTTATGTAAGCCTTATAGTAACCACAAAGCAAAAACCCACAGTAGAAAAAAAATGGATTGTTGTAAACTTTAATTTTTCTGACATTCAACAGTGAATAGTTTCCTTTTCTCTAGCATGTACTATGAAACTGAATAATGGAGAAATTGTTGTGAAAATATGCCCACAGATATTTGGCTGTGTCATCTCAAATGATCTTCCTATATATGTGAGCTACATATATCCCACCATGAATAATGACTGAGACCCTTGACAGGATTATTTAGTTGGGTTGTTTACATGTTTTTTCCCCAAATGATCCAGTTTGACTATTTACATTGATCAAATGAAACTGAATTCACCTCACTTTGCAGCTGTGTACATATAGATGCAAATGAGTAATGTAGAAAAGTAAAGCAATTAGACAGCAAAGGCCTTCTTGTTAATGAAATATTGCTGTAATTGAAATATTTTGTCATACTTTTAAAAGTCAATACTTCTCTTTACCAGCAAGAAAAATATTTTGTGTTGAAAACTGATGTGACATAATATAATTAAAAGTTGGATCATCCAACACTATACTAACCAGAAACTTGAAAAATCAATATTTCTTACATTTCCCAGCACAAATCTTTAGTCTACTAACCCAGGCTAATTCCAGAGCTAGAGAGAATCAGTGCCAAAAGAGTGTAATATTCTATGTAAACAGTTTTGAATAGTAACATTAATTTTTATGTAGGAGCCTAAATGCATATTTTGTCACATTTACATAGAGGTCAATGACTTATTGATTATTTATAAACTTCTATATATACTGAAGAGTAGTTCATTCTTTACCTGCAGAACTTTGGTACCTTTGCTACAAATACCTTTTAAAAGCCTGAGAGGCTGTGCCACAAAAGTCCAGTCCTCCAAACAAGTCATTGGAACATATGCTGGTAAGTTAAGCAGTAACTTATAGAATATATAATAATTTATTCTTTTCATGAGGGTGTGTATTTTGCTCTGGTTCATCTATGAATTCCCATAGCACAATACAGTGTCTGGAATATGGTTTTAATTGTTAGTGCCATCAAGTATATTCTGATTCCTAGCAACCCTGTGTAGAGTAGAACAGAGCCCTGCCCCATCTTTTTGTGCCATCCTCTCACCTTCTGTAGCTGTATCAGACAATACTTCACTTCTATTCATAGACTTTTCATGGCCAATTTTTTTGGAAGTAGGTGGCCAGGTCCTTCTTTCTAGTCTGTCCTAGTCTGGAAGCTCCACTGAAACCTGTCCACGATGGGTGACCCTGCTGGTATTTGAAATACTGGTGGCATAGCTTTCAGCATCACAGCAACATGCAGCCTCACAGTATGACAACGGACAGATGGGTGATGTTCCCTGACTGGAAAGCAAACCCAAGCCACAGTGGTTAGAGCACCAAATCTTAAGCACTAGACCACCAGGGCTGGCTCTGGAACATAACAGATACTTAATAAATATTTATCAAATGAATGAGTGCATGAACATCTGTAGTGAATATCTACGAGCTCATCCCTCAGTAAGATGCATGAATTTTCTTTCCTGCATTCATTCAACCAACCAAATAAGCACCAAAAATAATGAATTTCAAATATGCATGAAGCTGTGAGGAATACAAATATATACATACCACATAATCCCTATCTTCAAGTAGTTTTTAGCATCAAAAGGAATTTAAAAGTTACACATAAAGTTATAATAAACATGAAAATAGTGAGAGGTATAAACAAAATAAATTGAAAATGCACAGAAGTAATTAACTTTGGCAGCAGAGTAAAAGAAGGCTATGTCTAGGGAGTGACATTTGAGTTGAATGTTGAAGGACAGGAAAGCTCGATGACAATGAAGATAGGAAAAAGAAAACCTCAGTAGAAAGAAGAGTAATCAGCAAAGCACAGTAATGGGAAAATGTATGTTTAAGAAGTAGCTATTCATCCAGTTTGCTTGGGAATATGACACATATTGTAGAGAGAATAGTGGGAGAAGAATCAAGAAAGGTAGGATGGGTAATTATTATCGGGATTCTCAAGCACTAGGCTAAGGATTATTAAGTTCTACTATGGAGTACTTGAAGACTTTGGGTAAGGGAAGATATATGCCAGAGCTCTTCTTTAGGAAGATTAATCTAATTGTGTAGGGTGAATTGGAGGAAGGAACAAATAAAAGATAGAACGTCATGTAGGAAGCAATTACAATAGCCAATAACAAACAAACATCAAAAGTAGTGAGAATAGGAAGTGATGTCACTACCATAGCAGTGTAAGACACTCCTCTTTATTATCCCCCTTTTTAATCAATGAATTAGCCATCTATATGTGAACAAGAGCACGTTTGTGGGAGTTTTCAGACTTTGCACCTTGCTTCAAGAGACCCAAGAAGAATTTTTCCCACAAGTGTGACAGTAGGAAATAGACAAACCCCCATATTGGCTACAGAAACAAAGGAGCCAGTGAGTCTCTCTGGACAATTCTAGCTGCTGTTGGGCAAGAATTGGCTGAATGCTGCATTGGGCAGGCACTCATCTGCAAGTGAGAACTTGCAGGAGTCCAGCCCTCCTTAAGGGAGAATCCACCACACCATTGGAGAAAAAAGAAGAAGAAAAAGAAAAATATGACTTTGGTCACAGGAAAGGTGAGTTTTGTCGCAGCAGAGGTAGTAAGAAAAACTTTCCTGGTGCTGTCTCACTTCAAAGAAGGTGTTATTTGGGACTGATTTATCTGGTGGAGTCACTTTTACTTCAGGGAGAGATGAGGCAGTGAGAGAAAGCCCAGCTACCCCAGCTGGGTTGGAGGTAGCTAAAGAAACCCATTTTGCTCCAGTTGTACCCAGAGTACAAAGGTGGGAGCTCTGCCACTGGGAGAGAGGGAAGATATTGAGAAAGAGTCAGATAAGAATTACAAATGGCCTTGAAGGGATTGCACTCAGCAAAAAGTCCACCCACATGCCTCTGGGAGTCTCACCCTTGGGAAATTTTCTGCCACGTCTGTGGGCACCTCAAACACACCAAGTGCTAGGCCCACACCTCCCCCCCATGCTACTGCTGATTCCTTGCACACACTTGTGAGGGTGTCCATGAAAGTGAGCTCCAGTAGACAGACCATGTGCTCAGAAAATAGGCCACAGTTGGTGGGCAAAGGAGAAACCACAAACTTGAGCTTAACACCACCTTCTGGAGTAAAAAAGAAAGGGTTCCATTAGCTAGCCTCGTGAAATGTAAGAACCAAAGAGGACATAAAATCTTACTTAAGGTGGTACCTGCTACTTCAAATGTGAAAGCAGAAGTGCACAGCTACAAACAATTTGAAAAATCAAGGAAATACTGTATCACAAAAAGAGGGTAATAATTCTCCAGCAATTGAACTCAAAGAAAGGGAATATTGCAATGCAACTCACAAAGAATTTAAAGCAGCTGGTATGAAGAAATTTAATGAGCTACAAGAAAATTCAGAAAGACAATTCAATGAAATTAAGAATAAAATTAATAAACAGAAAGAATTCTTTACCAAGGAAATTGAAATTATAAAACAAATGAAAATTCTGGAGGTGAAGAATTCAATAAATGAAATGAGGAATGAAATAGAAACCACTGGTAACAGGGAAAACCACATGGAAGAAAAAATAAGTGACTTAGGAGTGACATCAGCAACTTGGCAGAGTGAGCTCTTCCCTTAGACTCTTCCCCTAAGATAAAATGAAAAGGACATTCATTTACCAACAGAAGACATTCACATAACACAAAAGACATCTGAGAGACCCACACAGTCATACATCTGAAGGTGGGGGTTTTGGACCCACTGGAGGAAGTAGAATATACTAAAGGGATCTTCTGTCCCTCCTCGAATGGCAGCAACCCAGGGCATGGGGCTGCACACAGCTCCGAGAGGAGAAGGGGAACACATGGATATCCATGGGAATACCTTCACTCTCCAAGTTCCCTCAGCCTGTGGGAAAGCCCCACACAGAGGTGGCTAAACTATTGCAGGAGTGCCTTCATCAAGCCAGCACCCCAGGAGAGCAGATAAGTGAGGGCAGAGTGAGAACACCCTTGGCATCATGCAGACAAGAAAAAGAGCCACTCCCCCAGGGTAGTTCTTGAGCTCAGCAGGTTGGCCAGAGTGCCCGCACATACAATAGAAAAGAAGTAGGTGTGAGCAAGCAAGCTGTGGATTGTGGCAGGCTCAGAATACACAGTTCTTGACCACCACCCTGTGGTGGCAGTTGGAAGCTGCAACTACATATTATCACTATGTGGAGGCACAAATGCACACCATTGAACCTTATGAGGAAATATAATACCATTCCAAACCAGAAGGAAAATGATGAGCACCTAGAAACCAATCCTGAATGCACAGAAATTTATAGTCTAAATGACAGAGAATTCAAAATAGCTGTCATGAAAAAACTTAACAAGTTACAGGAAAATACAGATAGACAGTTCAATGAAATCAGGAACAAAATTAATGAACAGTGGGAATACTTCACAAAAGAGATTGAAACTATAAAGAAAAAACAATCAGAAATGTTGGAGATGAAAAACACAATGGATGAGGTAAAGAAAAACCTGGACTCCCTGAATAATAGAGCTGATATTATGAAGGAGAGAATTATCAGTCTCTAGGACAGAATTATAGAAATGCTTCAGATGGCGGAAAAGAGAGAACTAAGACTAAAACAAAATGAAGACATTCTCTGAGCAATATCTGACTCAATTAGGACATGCAACATAAGAATTATAGGTATTACATAGAGAGAAGAGGAGGAGAATGGAGAAGAAAGCTTGTTCAAAATAATAATAGCTGAGAACTTCCAAAATCTGGAGAAGGAGATAGAAATACAAGTTAAAGAAGCCAATATACCTCCTAATTATACAATGCAAAAAGACCTTCTCAAATACATATAGCTATAAAGCTGGCAAAAGTCAATGACAAAGAAAAATTATTAAGGGCAGCAAGGCAGAAGGAAATAACTTACAAAGGAATGCTGTCAGTCTTTCTATGGATTTCTCAGCAGAAACTTTACAGTCTAGGAGAGAAGGGAATGATATATGCAAAATTCTGAAAGACTAAAACTTTCAGACAAGAATACTCTATCCAGCAAAAATATCCTTCAGATATGAGGGAGAGAAAAAATTTTCCCAGATACACAAAAGGCAAGGGATTTCATCACCACAGGAGCCCCCCACTACAAGAAATGCTCAAGAAGGCCCTCATACATGGAAAAAAAAGAGAAAGGTGTCACAAAGCCTTGAGCAAGGACATAAAGAGACAAAATCTGAAAATTGCAGCTCTCTATCAGAACAAGCAAACACTTATAATATTAAAGATGAAGGGAAGGAAAACATAAAAAATAAATATAATCACATCATTTTAACCACAAACTCACAACACAGATGGAATAATTTGTGACAATAATAACTTAGAAGGGGAAGAGGAAAGGGATGGAATCAGCTTAGTCTAAGGAAATAGGAGGCTATCAGAAAATGGACTACCTCATCTATGAGATTTTTTATACAAACTTCATGCTAGCCACTAAGCAAATAATAAGAACAGAGACACAAATGACAAATAAAGAGAAAACTAAGAAAACCATCATAGAGAACTACCAAACTGAATTGGTAGTCCAAAATACATGGGACAAGAAACAAGGGAAATACAGAAGAACCAGAAAACGAGTAATAAAATGGCAGCATTAGCCCTCATATATGAATGATCACTCTAAATGTAAATGGATTGAATTGTCCAATCAAAAGACACAGTGTTGGGATAGATTAAAAACAAGACCCAACAATATGCTGCCTCCAGGAAACACATCTCTAAAGACGAAAACAGGCTCAGAGTAAATGGATGGAAGATGTTACTCCAAGATAAGGGAAACAAAAGAAAGAAGGTCTTGCCTTACTTATATCAGACAAAGTAGACTTCAAGATAAAACAGATAATGAAAGACAAAGAAGGCCAGTATATAATGATAAAAGGGACACTCCACCAAGAAGGCACAACACTTATAAATATCTATGCACCTAAAACAGGAGCATCAAAGTGCATAAAGCAACTATTAACAAACCTAAAAGGAGATATTAATAATAACCACAATAATAGTAAGGGATATCAACACTCAACTCCCATCAATGGATAGATCACCCAGACAGAAAATCAACAAGGAACAGTGGAATTAAATGAAAAGCTAGACCAGTTGGACTTAATAGACGTATATTCGGACTCCATACAAAAACTGCAGAATGTACATTCTTCTCAAGTGCACATGGAACATTCTCAAAGATAGACCATATGTTGGGAAACAAGGCAAGCCTCAATAAATTTAAGAAGATTGAAATCATATCAAACATCTTTTCTGACCATTACACTATGAAACTGCAACTCAACTACAAGAAAAAAACTGGGAATGTGACAAATATGTGGAGACTAAACAACAGGCTACTGAAAAACCAATGGATCATTGAAGAAATTAAAGGAGAAATCATGAAGAAATGACTTAAATGACAGCTATATAGAAATGATACACTTAGAAGAGGAGAGGGAAATAAGATTTAAAAGGAGTGAAGAAAGGCTACAAGAGTTAGTAGAATCCATCAGGAAGGCAAATATCCAAATTATTTGGGTCCAGAAAGAGAAAAGAAGGAGAAGGGGGCCGATAGTTTATTTAAAGAAATAATAGTTGAGAACTTCCTGAGCCTAAGGAAGGACTTGGACGGGCAAGTCCACAAAACTAATAGAATAGGCTATTGGCTCAATGCAAAATGAGCTTCTCTAAGACAAATTATAATGAACCTGTCGAAAGTCAGCAACAGTGAAAGAATCTTAAAGGTAGTCAGGGAAAAAAGGAAAGTAACCTACAAGGGAAACCCCAGTAAGCTATCAGCACATTTCTCAGCAGAAACTCTACAGGACAGAAGAGAGTGGAATGACCAATTCAAAGTGTGGAAAGATAAAAATTGACAGCCAAGAATAGTTTGTCTGGCAAAGATATCCTTCCAATATGAAGGAGAAATAAAAGCTTTTTCAGACAAACAAAAGCTGAGGGAGTTCATCACCAATAAATCTGCCTTGCAAAAAGTGCTGAAAGGAATTCCTGAAGGTGAAATAAAAAGGCACTAATCAGCAACATGAAAACATATGAAAATACCCAACACATTGGTAAAGGTAAAAAACAGATATCACTAGAAAACTGGAACTCTATAGTGGGATGGTGTGTTAAGCACTCAACTATTGTATAAAAATTAAAGAAAAAGAGTAGTAAAAGTTATAAGAGCTACCATAAATTGTAAACAAATACACAACATAAAAAGAGGTAAATTGTAATATGAATAATTTAAAATAGAAGAGTAAAAGGATGGAGCCTTTATAGGCATTTGAAGATAAGTTGCTCTGAGCCTAAAATGGACTGTTTTATCTGTAAGATGTTTTATGTGATTCACAAGGTAACCACAAAGAAAAAAACCTAGAGTAGATACACAAAAAACAAAGGGAAACAGAGCATACTCCCACAGAATTTAACCAATTTATGAAAGTAAGCAGAGACACATGGAAAAAAAACAAGGGAAATACAAAACAACTAGAAAACAATCAATAATATGGCATTAGTAAGTCCTTATATATCAATAATTTCTCTAAATGTAAGTGGATTGAATTCACCAATCAAAAGTCACAGAATGGCTAGATGGATTAAAAAAATGACCCAACTACATGTTGCCTCCTACAAGAGACTCATTTCAGATTTAAGGGCACACAAAGACTCAAAGTGAAGGGATGGAAAAAGATCTTCTATGCAAGTAAGTATAGAGAATTAAGTTTATAGCAACAAATGCATATATTAAGAAATTAGAAACTCAAGGAAAGTGAGATTAGCAATATTTACATCAGACAAGTAGACTTTAAACAAAAAATGGTAACAAGAAACAAGGAAGGTCATTATATAATGATAAAGATAACCCCCCAACAAGAAAATATAACAATTGTAAACATATATGCATCCTACATTGAAGCAACTAAATATTTTGAGCAAATACTGACAAATATGAAGGGATAAATAGACAACAATAAATTAATAGCAGGAGACTTCAATGCCCCACTTCTGACAATGAATAGATCATCCAGACATAAAATTAACACAGAAACATTTGACTTCAACCATACATTAAACCAAATGAACCTAAAACACATATATGGAATGATCCATCAAACAGCATCAGAATATACATTCTTCTCAAGTGCAAACAGAACATTCTCAAGGAAGATCATATGACAGAACACAAAACATGTCTTAGCAGAATTAAGAAAACTGAAATCATACCAAGTATCTTTTCCAACCACAATTGCTTGAAACTGGAAATCAACATGAGGAAAGCTGGGAAAGCTAAAGATATCTGGAAATTAAAAACAACTCCATGAACAACCAGTGGGTCAAAGAATAAATTAAAAAGGAAATAAAAAATATTTGAAAAAGTAAAAAGAGGAACACAACTTACCAAAACATATGGGATGCTGCAGAAACAGTCCTGAGTGGTAAGTTTACAGAAATAAGTGCACATTAAGAAATTCGAAAGATCTCAAATAAACAACGTAACTTTACACCTCAAGAACCTAGAAAAAGAAGAGCAAGTTAAGCTCAAAGTTAGCAAAGGTAGAAAATAATAAAGATCAGAACAGAAATAAATGAAATAGAGACCAGAAAAACAATGTAAAATATCAATAAACCTAAGAGATGGTTTTTCAAAAAGATAAACAAAATTGACAAACCTTTAGTGAGACAAACTAAGAAAAAAAGACAAAATCAGAAATTAAAGAGGAGAAAAGATAACTGACATTACAAGAATATATAGGATCATAAGAGATTACTATGACTAATTAGACACCAACAAAAGATAACCTAGAAGAAATGGATAATTTCTTAGGATCATAAAATGTACCAAGATGGAATCAGAAAGAAATAGCAAGTCTTAACATACCAAAAACAAAAAGTAGATTGAATCCTTAATTAGAATCCTCCTCACACAGAAAACCTCAGGACCAGATGGCTTCACAGGTGAATTCTATGAAACATATAAAGAATAATTAACACCAATCATTCTCAAACACTTCCAAAACATTGAAGAGGGAGGAGTACTTCCATTCATTCTACAAGTACAGTATTACCCTGATATAAGTGAGATAAGGACAATACAAGGAAAGAACACTACAGAACAATATCCCTCATAAATATAGATGCAAAAATTTTCAACAAAATATTAGCAAACCAAATTCAAGAAATCATTAAAAGGATTGTACACCATGACCAAGTGGAGTTTACACCTAAGATACAAGAATGGTACAACATATGCAAATCAATAAATGTGACACATAACATTAATAGAATAAAAGATAAAATTTATATGATCATCCCAATAGATGTAGTAAAAGCATTTTGACTAAATACAACATCCCTACATGATAAAAATCCTTGACACATTGGTTATAGAAAAACTATACCTCAATATAATAAAGGCCATATATGACAAACCCGCAGCTAACCTTATACACAATGGAGAAGAATTGAAAGCTGTTCTCTTAAGGTCAGGAATAAGACAAGGGTTCCCACTCTCCATTTTTATTCAACATAATCCTGGGGGTGCTAGCCAGAGCTATCAGGCAAGACAAAGAAATAAAAGTATCAAAATCAGAAAGGAAAATTAAAATTATACTTATTTGCAGAAAATATTATTTTGTATATAGAAAATCACAAGGGCTGAACCAAAACAATGTTGGAACCAGTCAACAAATTCAATTTGCTGAATATAAAATCAGCATACAGAAATCAACTTCATTTTTATACACTAATAAAGAAACATCTGAAGAAGAAATAAATAAAACTATCCCATTCAAAATAGCATCATAAACAATAAAATACCTGGAAATAAATTTAACCAAGAAGTGTAAGATATGTACAATGCAAACCACAAGACTTTGTTGAAAGAAACTGAAGAAGACACAAACAGCTGGAAAGACGTCACATGTTCACGGATCAGAAAAATTAATATACATCAAACTAAAAAGCTTCTGCACAGCAAAGGAAACCATCAACAAAACGAGAAGACAACCTAACATTTGGGAGAAGATATTTGCAAACCATATATCAGATAAGGGGTTAATATCCAAAATATACAAAGAACTAATACAGCTCAACAACAAAAAACCCAACAATCCAATTAGAAAATGGGCACAGGATCTGAACAGAGATTTCTCTAAAGAAGATATACAGATGGCCAACAGGCATATGAAAAGATGCTCAACAAATCAAAACTACAACAAGGTATCACCTCACTCTGGTCAGAATGGCTATAATTAACAAGACAGGAAACAACAAATGTTGGAGAGGATGTGGAGAGAAGGGAACCCTTGTTCACTGCTGGTGGGAGTGCAAACTGGTGCAACCACTATGGAAAGCAGTATGGAGTATCCTCAGAAAATTAAGGATAGATCTACCATATGATCCAGCTATCCCACTTCTGGGTATTTATCCAAAGAACTTGAAAACACAAAGGCATAAAGATACTTGCATCCCTATGTTCATTGCAGCATTATACACAATAGCCAAGACTTGGAAGCAACCTAGGTGCCCATCAAAGGACGAATCTATAAAGAAGATGTGGTATTTATACACAATGGACTACTACTCAGCCATAAGAAATGACAGAATCTGGCTATTTGTGACAACATGGATGGACCTTGAGGGTATTATGCTGAGTGAAATAAGTCAGAAGGAGAAAGTCAAATACCATATGATCTGACTCATAAGTAGAAGATAAAAACAACAACAAACAAACACATAGCATCAGAGATTGGATTAGTGGTTACCATAGGGGAAGGGGGTAGAGGGGAGGGCAAAAGAGGTGATTAGTCTCACACGTGAGAGGATGGACTATAATTAGGTTTTGGGTGGTGAACATGATGTAATCTACACAGAATTTGAAATATATTATGATGTACATCTGGAAAGAAATTAATTAAAAAATATGCATACTACACAAAGCTATCTATAGATTCAATGCCATCCCTATCAAAACTTAAATGACATTCTTCACAGAAATAGGAAAAACAGTCCTAAAATTTTTATGGAACCACAAAAGACCCCAGATAGCCAAAGCAATCCTGAGAAAGAAGAATATAGCTAGAGGCATTCAACTTCCCAATTTCAAACTATATCTTAAAGCTATAGTAATAATACAGCATGGTACTGGCATAAAATAGACACCTAGAAAAGTGGAACAGAATAGAGAACCCCAAATTAAACCTCCACATATATAGTCAACTAATATTTGACAAAAGAGTCAGAAATATCTAGTGAGGACAAAAAAGTCTCTTCAACAAATGGTGTTGGGAAAACTGAATAACCCATGCAAAAAATGAAATTGGAACCCTATCTCACACCACTTATAAAAATTAACTCAAAGTGGATCAAGGACTTAAACATAAAACCTGAAACCATAAAACTCCTAGAAGAAAACATAGAGAGGAAATCCCCTAACACTGGTTTTGGCAATACATTTTTGAATATGAAACCAAAAACACAAACTCTAAAAGAAGAAAATTAATAAACGGGACTATATCAAAAAGCTTCTGAACAGCAAAAGAGACAATCAATAAAATGAAAAGGCAACCACAGAAGGGGAGAAAGTTTTTGGAAACCATATATTGGAGAAGGGGTTAATATTAAAGTATATAGAGAACACATACAACTCAATAACACATAAACAAATAATCCAATTAAAAAATGGGCAGATGAACTAAATAGACAATTTTTCCAAAGAAGACATCCAAGTGGCCAACAGGTACATGATAAAGTCCTCAACGTCACTAATAATCAGACAAATGCAAATCAAAAGCAGAATGAGATATCACCTCACACTTGTAAGAATGGTGACCATCAAGAAGACAAGATAAGTTTTGTGGAGAATATGGTAAAAAGCATACACTTGTATATTGTTGTTGGGGTTGTAAACTGATTTGGCCACTACAGAGAAGAGTATGGAGGTTCCTTAAAAATTAAGAATAGATCTACTGTATGATCTAGCAATCCCGCTTCTGGGTGTATATCCGGGAAGTGAAAATAGGTTACCAAGGAGAAGTAAGCACTCCCATGTTTATTGCAGCATTATTCATACCAACCAAGATATGTAAACAACCTAAGTGTCCGTCAATGGATGAATGAATACAAAAGATTGGTATATACATACAATATAAACTACTCAGCCTTGATTAAAAAAAGGAAATTCTGCCATTTGTAACAACATGAATATACCTTTAGGATATTATGCTACGTGAAATAAGTCAGACAGTGAGAGACAAATACTGTATGATATCTTTTATATGTGAGGTCTTGAAAAAAACATAATCATAAAAGCAGAGAGTATAGTGGTGGTTACCAGGGGCTGGAGGGTGAGGGAATGGGAGAGACGTGTTTAAGGGTACATACCTGCAACTAGCAGATAAATAAGTCCTGGAGACCCAATATATAGTATAGTGATTATAGACAACAAAACTGTGTCATAAACATTAAACTGGCTAAGAGATTAGATCTTAATTGTTCTCAATACTAGAAGAAATGATAACATCCTGATATAATAGAGGTGTTAAATGCTACAATGGCAATCATATTGCAATATAAATGCATCAAATCAATATACTATACACAGTAAACTTACACAATATTATATGTCAAATATATCTCAATTAAAAATGAAGTGAGAAGGGGCAATTTAATATTTATTTCGGTAAAAAAGTATCAAAAAAATAAAAATAGGGGGCTGGCCCATGGCATAGTGGTTAAGCTCAGGGTGCTTCATTTCAGTAGCCTGGTTCACAGATTGGGATCCCAGGTATGGACATACATCGCTCATCAGCCATGCTGTGGTGGCAACCTACATATGAAGTAGAGGAAGTTTGACATGGATGTTAGCTTAGGGCTAATCTTCTTTGGGAAAAAATAAATAAATAAATAAAAATAAAAAATAAATTTTACTGAAAAAATTTGTCCTTTTTTAAAACATGAAACTCTCTTTTTAAACAGTTTTTACTTTAAAAATTCCAACATACTTTGCATTCATAGATGCAGAATAAATTGGAACTCCAAATGTTTCATGAATAAAATATTTTCAATGTAAATAATATAATTGGTCTGCTTCATTTGAGGGTCATGCACTTTTTTTTAATGAGCCCCTTTTATGCATGGAGATGACTAAAATTGCTCTTCTATTAAAAGTAATTTCTGGATTTGGCTATTTTCCCAATTTTTATGTTTCTTTAGTGCGTCTCTCCTTGTTCATATACAAAGTTGGCATTGATCAAAATTCAAAAGACAACTTTTTAATTTGTTGTAAAAATATAGATCCATTTATCCTCCTTAACATAAGTTCAGAATTCAAGGTGAATGTACAAATAAATATATTCATTAAAAGATGGAAAGTTGCCCTGAACTAAAGCATTGTGATCAGTCAATAAATACACAGAAGCAGCTATTTGCATAGAAAAATATGAATGAAGTGGATTTTTGGTATGATAATTAGATTCTTTCTTGCTTACACCAGTCACGGATGGCATCAAGCAGTCAGTTTTTTGGACTGACATTATGAGAGCTACTTACCAACATGAGTGTTGAGGAGCTTTTCTTGCTGAATTGGTCAGTGGTCCCTAAGGTCCAAAGTTACTGAATATAGCAGTTGAGTGCACTGATCCTTCATTTTATAAGCCAGTAAGTAAAGCAACTTTGGAAAGCGGATATATACAAAGCATACAACTAGTAAATGCCTCCAACTAAAACTGTCCTGACATTTCTGTAAGTACAAATGTGAGGGTATAGAAATAAATCGTATTTTAAAAGAAGATATTTATTTCTGTATTCAGTCTAGCAGAAAATAATCCTGTCTTATACTTTTCTTCTTATCCATAAAATCAGAGTTTAATGACCTACACTTTAATGTCGCTGAAGTCTTTTTTTGTTTTTAATCTTTATGTGTTGGAAAACTTTTAGTCGGATACATACCTATGGTGATTTTTAAAGAGCAAACATAATGAAAAAGAATACTCTGTTTTCATGCAAATCCACCCAGCTGTATAGGAAATCTATCCTTGCTCTCTGATGTGAGAATCTGCAGGAAAAAAAATGCAAGTGGAGATACGATAAAAACAAAAAGACTGACAGAACATGCAAAGAAAAATTAATCATTAGAAAACTGTGGACTCATTGCCATCAAAAAAATTAGGTGGCATAAGAAAACAAAGGCATTCACTGATAAAAGTAACTATGGCAGGATGGCTTTTAAATTCCCAATTTCTTATACCACAAAGATAACTGAAATTAAACACCTCCTGGGAATACTTGCTTTTCATCTAGCTTTTCTAAGACGTGTCGACATATTCTCTATTAAATCTTTATCAAAGGTCATTGGTAATCTTATTTAGGAGACAAACATACAGATGAATTTATCCCACTGGTTTAAACCATCAGAAAAAGACATTTGTATCTACAATAAGAAGAGACCCTTTCTAAATCTAATAATCTTCTCTACTTATTTAGTAATCTACTATATTTATTATATTTTAAAAAGTTAAATTAGTTCCAAACTCAATTTAAAGTGTATCTGAAAGCCTATTATATATGGGGCACATAGAGGAGGACTTGGGTAAGAAGATGTCTATGATGCAATTTCTACCTTCAGTATTTTTAAAGTGCATGACATATTCAGGGAATGGCAAATGAATCCAATGAAGCAGATGTGAAGGGATTTACTGAAAAATAAATTTGGGAAGGTAGCTTGAGTCCAGAATTTGAAGAGCCTTAGATTATTGCTTGAAGATTGAGAATTTATTCTTGAGTCAATGGAGAACCAGTGAAAGTTTTAGAGGAGGTGAGTGTCATGATTTAAACTGTATTTTGAAAACATAACCCCGGTAGCAGTTTGAAAGATGGGTTAGGTACAAGACTGGAGATGATGAGAATGGTTAGGAGGACACGTGACTATTTGGAAGTAATCAAGTCATACATTTGAAATAAATTAGACTAGAAAGAAGAAAAAGAACAATGAAGGCAAAATGACTCTTTTGTAGAAAAGATTTTCTAAGGAGTATGTAGTATACCTCTTTTGTTCTGAAAATCCTCCCACTTAGATGGGACTTCCTGGAATCATGTTCTAGACAAATACAGCCAAATATATTTGCTCATCTGGAATCCCAAGTTTTCATCTTTAGTATGAATTGGATTTTGAACTTCAATAGTTGGTCCTCAGAAAGCTCTGTGAATCACCTAAAATTGCTTTCAAAATGCTTTATCCATCTGAACTCTTCTCAAGATGCCTATATGACTCACTTCTTCATTAAAATCTCTGCTCAAAATCAGAGCAGCCTTACTTAGTTACCCCTTATAAAATGCCAAGCCCTGCCATCTTGCCCTGTTGTGCTCTATTCCCTTAACTGTGTTTTATTTTTTCTTCATGTGATTTTTTTATTTCTCTGTATCCAGCTATTTGCTTATAGTCAGACTCTTCCCTTATAACAATATAAGCTTAATGAGGGCTTTGTCTGTTTTATTCATCACTTTATTCCCAGGGACTGATAATACCTGATACAGTGTTGGTGCTCAATAAATACTTGCTGAATAAATGATTAAATTAATGTATGTATGAGTGTTTTTGAAATCATGAAAAATAATATTGATAAGAATAGTGGATTTCTACTTTGGCTTGCTTCTCAGTGAATAACTAAGACACTGTATGGCATAGTGATAAATATTAGGGGCTCTGAAATCTTACTTCCTGATTCCATTATTTATTAGCTGCATGATCTTAGATAAATTAATTTCTATGTAAGCTTCATTTTCTTTACCTGTAAAATGGGGATAATAGTACCCACTTCATAATGTAGTTGTAAGAAGTAAGTAAATTCAGTACAGTGACCAACACATAGTTTGGAATAGCCATGAGACATTTTTGGCCAATTAGATGTAGAAGGAAGTGGGAATCCTAGTACCTAGCCAAGGCCTTTAGAAGTAGGGCATGATATTGCTGGCTTGCTTCCATAAATCTGTGATCTCTGTGAGAAGAGCATTGCCAAGGTAGCTACTGCTACCTCAGCCTGGGCTCCAGAATAAAACAAGTGGAGCAGAAGTGAACCTGACCAGAAACCTGAAAACAACCTTACTGACCTATTGCCTGAAGTAGAGCTGTGGCAGCTAACCTCCAGACCTGGGAGCAAGAAAATTGAAGACTTGTTATTTAAGGTGGTGGTTTTTTTTGTTTTTTTTTTTTTTACAAAAATAGCTTGACTAATGATAGCAATTGATGCATGTTAGCTAGTATTATCTTTAACAAAATCTGGAATGGCAATTCCTACTCATTAAACTGTCTTTGAGTTGGCTAGAACCGAAGTAGATTCTGTGGATAGGTGAAAGATGAGTTAAAAAAGGTTTCTTCCCTGATCAATGCTATCTCTCATTAGAAATAGGCCAAGGGCACAGACAGCTACATGCAAACACTGTTATCCTACAAAACGCACAAAAAAGTCTTATGCAGTTCAGAAGAGGGAAACTGGTTGCAGGCAAGTGAATCTGGAGAAAGTTTGTGGAAGGATGGGTATTTGAGCTGAAGTTTAAAAAGAAAGTAAAGATTTTATGATCAAGTTTATGTCAATGTTCCTAAATCACAAAGCAAGATGTATGATTTTAAAAAATCAGTTATAGTATTCAAAGACCAAAACACCATATATTCATTGAATCAATAGTTTCCTATCCCACACGAGGTATCATGTAGGTATTTATGTGCATTCTCATTCATATGCATAAAGAGGAAAGGGACCAGAAAAGCATAATTATTTTTATACATGTTTATAGAACTAATTTCACTGCTGCTAATTTAACTGTAGGGATCAAACCCTATGTGGCAGTGTGTATAAGTATACGCATATACATGTACATACATATGTACATATATTCATAGAGTGAGGAGAACACTTGGAGTTTCGTGTTTGGTTTTCTGAGATTTATGATAGTTCCATATTTTTTAAAAACAGCTGGTAAAATAAGCTGAGCATTCATTTCTGAATCTGTGTTTTATTTGCGTTCTCTCAATGATTTTGTAGAAAAGTTGTCCTTTTGTAAATACATCACCCATATGACTTTGATGTAACTAGTCTATGAGTTGCTTACTGTAGAATTCCTCTTTGAAATTACTGAGGCCTATTGGAACAACTTCTAGCCTATTTCCCCTGTGTTTGGAGAGGTTTTAATCTTCCTAGGTAATCTCACATCATTAACGTGTATATGAGAATGTGTGTGTGTGTGTGTGTGTGTGTAGTATGTATTTATGATGTGGGAATGAAGGAAAGGCAGTAGAACCGGAATAGTTTGTATTCTACCCATTCCAAACTCTTATGTTGCTTGTACTATCCAAATATTCTGCAGGAAATATAGCACCATAGGAGTTTTCTGTCCTCCTTCTAAGACACTTAATCACATTTTGGATAATATTTATCATCATCCTCATGATTATTACTATACCTAACATTTACTGAGTGATTATGTGTCAAGTGCTTTACACAGACTATTTTCTTTAATACTTAAAACACCCCAATGAGTGAAATACTATTACTTTCCTCACTTTACAGATGAAGAAATAGATGAGACTTAGACTGGTTAAGCAACTTGCTCTAAGCCACACAGCTAATAATTTGCAGATCTAGGGTTCGTACTGAGGTCTGTCTGATAGGAAATCCCATACTCATACCCCTTCTCCTATACGTTATGCAGAGGACAATGAGAGTTTAACATTTATATCAGTATGATAGTGAAATAAATATTAGCAGTTAAATAAATATTGAATTAATGGCAGACTGAAAAAAGAGATTGGCTTTTTAAGGGTGAAATCTTACTCAATTACTTGCTGGTCTTTTGGGGGGCAGGTAATGTGAGAAAACAGAGCTACTGTTCTCAAGTAAGTCTTGGGCAATTTTAGAAGTTATATTAAAATACTGAGTACACAGCTTCTAAATTTGTTAAGGGGAATAACTTACACTTTGGGCAAAAATGTTACAATATGTGTTTGATGCTATTTTCCAATCACTGTGCATCTCTGTGTTATCACATATGCCACAAAGTATGTATATGTGCATTTTGATTCTTAAACCATGCACCCTATACTGTTCAGAATAATCTCAGCGAGTAGAAATTTACTTTGGCAGTTTCTAAAAAGAAATTTTGAGGGCTGGCCTGGTGGCACAGTGGTTGAGCACGTTCCGCTTTGGTGGCCCGGGGTCCGCTGGTTTGGATCCTGGGTGTGGACATGGCGCCACTTGGCAAGCCATGCTGTGGTAGGCATCCCACATATAAAGTAGAGGAAGATGGGCACGCATGTTAGCTCAGGGCCAGTCTTCCTCAGGAAAAAGAGGAGGATTGGTAGCAGATATTAGCTCAGGGCTAATCTTCCTCAAAAAAAAAAAAAGAAATTTTGAATAAAAAGCTAAATAAGCAGCAATGCATCATATAAAAAAGTTAACATCTGATATTTATGACTTTTATGTTGTCTTTTGTTGTGTATTTGTTGTGCCAGCATTTCACACCGTGGAAGAATAGCTTAGTGGTTAAGAACTTGGACTATGGAATCAGATATATTTAAGCTCAAGTCCCAGCTTATTGTACGAACTTGGGAAAGTTACTTAGCCTTTTTGACACTTACTTTCTTCATCTTTAAAAATAAAAATCAATAAACATATATTGAACACTAGTATTTGCCAGGTACTGCATTAAGCGCTGGAGATAAATGGAGACAACAAAAATCAATGTGAAATTAAAATTATGATAAGTACCAGGAACTCAGATACATAGTGCTATAAAGCATACAGGCAGTTGATCCATTCATGGAGGTAAAGGAAAGCATTCCCTGAAAAAGGGATGCTTTATTTAAAATATAGAGAAAGTGTAAGCAATAACTAGATTAAGAATAATACGTAAAGATTGCTGTGAGGATTAAATGAAATCATATATGGAATGTATGTGCAATGCTCAACACGTAGTAAATAGTCAATAAGTACTACTTTTGATTAATATTATAACTGTTTTTACTTTCACTCGCATGTGTTTTGACTATCGACTGCTGCAGAACAAACGACCCCAAAATTTGGTAGTTTAACGCAAACAGTCATTCTCTGTCTCCTGATTTTATGGGTCAGATTTTGAGAAAAAGCTCATCCAGGATGTTGGTCTCTGGTCCAGGTGGTATCAATTGAAACATATGAGGCTCAAGGATCCACTTCCAAGATAGCTTTTTTTACTTACATGTCTTGCTCCTTGATGCACATGGCATCAGATCCACTAGTTGCTCTCCAGGTGGCTTAGACTTCTCACAGAATAGTGTTCTCCGGGTAGTCATACTTCTTTCACGGCAGCTCAGATCTTTAATTATAAGTGTACCAAAAGACAGGAAGTAGAAACATCAAGTCTCTTAAGTCGTGTGCCTGAAACTGGTATTGTGTCACTTCTAGCATATTCTATGGGTCAAGCAGTGAGAAATCCTGCATACATTTAAGAAAAAAAAATGTAAGCTGCACCTGTCAATGGAGAGTTTCAAAGAAATAGTGACCATCTTTAATGTACTATAAAGTGGAAAATTCTAAATTTATTATTTACTTATGAAATTTATGACAATGTCTACCATGATTAGGAAAATCTGTAAAATGAATCTTGAAAAACAGCCATTGTGTGTCAGGATATGTGAATTTTGTCCCTAACTCTCACTAAATACCTCTGTGATTTTGGGCAAGACTATTACTTTCTCAGGGCTTCAGTTTTCTAACCATCAATCATCTTTTGTTGTCTATCTTCTAGGGGCAAAGCTCTACACCAAAAACTAGTAATACGTGGTAAACCACAGTATTACAGTATCACATAGTAATACAAGGCTGTGTTCTCAGATCTCAGACTGCTCAGCTCCATGTGGGCTGTGCTTGTGGATGTGTCCACAATAATGGTGACTTTGCCCTGGATCTTCTGTGCATAGTTTGCATCGTCATCTTCAGGTAAATCAATTCCATCCGCTCAAGCCCTTGTCCGGGGGTCTCTTACACCCACTGCATATCATAGCTGGTGAAAATGTGTTCAGACACCTTGCCAGAGACTTTCGCTGGTGTCTTAGCCAAGGGCTGATCTTCCTCACCAATATATATATATTCTTTTAAAACCACTGAAAACTAGGATATCTTCCCAGAAAGAGCAAATAATCTGGTTATGGTTGGACCAACTTATTTCTAAACCATAGAATCCATTACAGCTTTAAAAGTTTATGATTTGTACATATTTATTAGCTTTGGCAGAAGACTAAGGGCATTTTTTGTACTTAGATATGACATTAAACACAATTCAAGTCACATCTCCTTAGTTATGATGGTCAGAGAAGTTGACCTGTATAGGACAAGAATAAACGCACTTCAGACAGCTCTCACTTACAAAGAGTTCTCCTGTATGATATTGAGATGATTTAGGGTAGATTTGTACATCTATAATTTTTTTTCCAAAATCTTTGAGTATTTTTAAATTATTATCTTAAAAAGAGTTGTTTAAACTCATTGCCTACAAATAATTGCCTTTCATTCATTGCTAAGTTAAAATATTTTTTGTGTTTTTAACTATCACTTGCATGCTGATGACTAACAAATATATATTTCTAGCTCTGACCTCTGCCCTGGGTTTCAAGTTGTTGACTGTATATATACATATGAGTATCCCAGAGGCACTGAAAACCCAATAAATCTTAAATGGAACCATACATTTGCTCTCCCTCAAACACGATTTTCCATCTTTATTTCAAATTTTAGTTAATGGCACCATCATGTACCCATCTTCTTCAGCTCCACATCCTATACATCACCAGGATCTACAAATTTTTCATCCTAAATGTTCTCAAGTTGTTCTCCTCCCTCAGTCCACGTTACCACTGCCCTATCTGGCCATCAACTACGATACACATTTTCAATACCCTCCTAAATAGTCTAGTTTGTCTCCATTCTTGCTATTCTTAAATCCCTCTTCCATCAGTGCAGTCGTAGTAAGTCTCTGAAGGCATTAGAAATGTTTAAATGAGGGAGTGTCAAAATCACGTTTTCTTTTGCAGAGTTACTTTCGTCTTTCAATCTGAAGTATATTATGCTCTCTTTCATCTCAAGGTCTATGCACATAAGGTGTCATCTGCCTAAAATGTTCCACTTTCACACAGAAAATGTCAGACTGACAGGGTTCAAACCTTGTATGGCCTCTGGCAAGTTATTTAACTAACAACTTGGTGCCTCAGTTTCATCAACATAAAATGAAGATGTTAGGAATCTTAACTCAAAGGGACTTTTCCCCACTAGAATGTAACTGCTATTAATTAAGGATTTTGTTTTGTTAACTGCTATAACACTAGTTTATACAACAGTGCCCAGCACTCAGTGAGTACTCAATAAATATTTGCTAAATAAAATAAATATAAACAATTGAATGGAAAATACTTAAAACAGTGCATACCCATACTGTTAGTCACAGTATACTAATACTGATTTTATGAATAATTTATTAATATTACTATTTTTCATAATGCAGATACTGGTTTAAACTTCACTTCCTCAGGGAACTGTACCTTATCTATGCCCAAAGATTAGGTTAACACAACAAAGCATGATTTAAAATAGTCCAAAATTAGAGTTGAAAAATAAAGAGAAAAAGTTTGTATAGTGTAGTCAGCTCAAAAAAAGAAATATTGAATACTTACCATGCACTATGTTGCCAAATTCAAGGAAGAAATTTGCATTAAAAATCATTTCAGGGGATTGACATCAGCAAAATGGCAGGGTAGGCAGCTCCATGCTCCTATCTCCACACAGAGATATTGTAAAATAAACAGAAACTGTAGGAAACAACTTGGTCAGAACTGCGGAAAACAGTCCAAAGTTTAGAGCAAATAAACAAAAAATGAATCAAGAGGGGACCGGCCCAGTGGCATAGTGGTTAAGTTCATGTCCTCCACTTTAGCAGACTGGGGCTTGCAGATCAGATCCTAGGTGTGGACCAACCAATGCCTATCAAACCGTGCTGTGGTGGCATCCCACATACAAAATATAAGAAGATTGGCACAGACGTTATCTCAGCAACAATCTTCCTAAAGGAAAAAGAGGAAGATTGGCAAAAGATGTTAGCTCAGGGCCAATCTTCTTTGCCAAAAAATAAGAAAAAAAATTTTTAAAAGTCAACTTAAAAATGGTAAGAAAGCTTAATGGCATTTTTACTTGAGTTGTCCTACTTCCTCCCTGGTTTGGTAGGAGTCTTTTTTTTTTTTTTTAAAGATTGGCACCTGAGCTAACAACTGTTGCCAATCTTATTTTTTTTCTGCTTTTTTACTCCCTAGATCCCCCGAGTATCTAGTTCTATATTTTAGTTATGGATCCTTCTAGTTGTGACACGTGGGACGCCACCCTATCGTGGCCTGATGAGTGGTGCCACGTCCGCACCCAGGATCTGAACCAGTGAAACCCTGGGCCACCAAGGCACAGTATGTGAACTTAACCACTTGGCCATGGGGCCGGACCCTGGCAGGAGTCTTAAAGAGAGCAATCTGTGTTCCAAGTGTGGCACTCTAGTCCCTGGTTCTGGTGGGGAGCAGAGAAGTTTATTCAGAAATTATTTGGGATGTCTGTTCTCATCTGTCTGGACAGCCACCTGAAGGACTGAAGGAAGTACTCATCTCTGTTTTGCCTAACTCAGAACTCATCCAGGTCACAAATGTGATAAGCATTGCTCAAAAACATCATAATATGCAAAACTTGCAGTCACCTGAGAAAAGATTACAGTTGTGACATACTGTAGCCCACCTGATTCCTAAGAGGAAAAGTCAGGAAAATAATTTCTTTGGGAAATGAGGGCAATAAAGACCATCATGTATACAAGGGAATATAGAAAGCCATGTTCTTGCCTGGGCAATAGACAAACTCTCTAATACCTGAGAAAATCTGAAGTTTTTACCCTGGGCTGATCACGTTACAAGACAAATGGACTACTACAACCTTTGAGAAGCAAATAAAAAAGCAAACCCAGGGAAAAAGAGAGAATCTGATTTTAAGAGTTACCACATTATAACTGTCAAAAAATATTGCAAGGCATGCAAAGAAACAGGAAAATATGACTCATTCAAAGGAAAAAATAAATTGACATAAATTATCCCTGAGGAAGCCCAGGCACCAGACTTGCTATACAAAGACTTTAAATCAACTGGTTTTAGACCTAAAAGGGCTAAAGGCAACCAGGGACAAAGACCTAAAGGAAACTAGGAAAATTATATATGAAAAAAATTAGGTTATCAATAAAGATATACAAAGTATAAAAAGAAACCAAAAAAAATTTACAGTAACTGATAACAAATTCAGTATAGGAGTTCAACAGCAAATTTAAGCAAGAGAAGGAAGAATCAATGTAATAGAAAATATGAAAGTTGAAAGTATAGAGTCTGAAGAGCAAAAATTTTTTAAAAAGAATAAAAAATGGTGGACAGAGCCTAAGGTACTTATGGGGCACCATCAAGAGGGATTTCCAAAAGAAGAACAGAGGGAAAAAGGAACAGAGATAATATTCAAATAAATAGTGACAATGAACTTCTCAAATTTGATGAAAGATACAAATCTACACATCAAATAATATCAATAAAGTCTAGGTAGGATAAACTCAACTCATTGCACAATGAAATACATTATACTCAAACTGTTGAATGCCAAAGGAAAATAGTCTTGAAAGCAGCAAGAGAAAGCTGACTCATCATGTACAAGGGATCCTCAATAAGATTAAGAGTTAATTTCTCAGGGCTAGCTCAGTGGGGCAGTGGTTAAGTTCTCACATTCTGCTTTGGAGGCCCAGGATTCACCGTTTTGGATCCCAGGTGTAGACCTACACACTGCTCGGCAAGCCATGCTGTGGCAAGCGCCCCACATATAAAGTAGAGGAAGATGGGCACAGATGTTAGCTCAGGGCTAATCTTCCTAAAAAAAACAGAGCTAATTTCTCATCAGAAACCATGGAAGCCAGAGCATATTGTGATGACATATTTAAAGTGCTAAAAGAAAAATGATAAATCAAAAATTCTATATCAGAAAAACTATTCTCAAAAGTGAGGAAAAATTAATACATCCCCAGGCAAACAAAACTTAAAGGTGTTTGTAATTCTTACACCTGCCTTACAAAAAATCTAAATGGAGTCCTACAGGTTGAAATAAAAGGACACTAGATGATAGCCTGAAATTGTATGAAACAAATAAAGATTTCTGATGTGAATAATACATGGGCAAATGTAAACATCATTATTGTATTCTGGTTTGTAATTCCAATGTTTATTTCCTTCATGCTTGGAAAAACAAATTCCTAAAAGAGTAAGTATAAATCTTTTATTGGGCACACAATAACCAAAGACAAAATCTGTGACAAAAACAACATAAAGAGGGGACAGATCTATATAGGAGCTGATTTTTTGTATGCTATTGAAGTTAAGTTGCTGTTCATTCAAATTAAATTGTTAAAAAATTGATATTAAACGTAATCTCCATGATAACTACAAATGCATTTAAATATATGCACAAAAATAAATGAGAAAGGAATCGTAATGGTTCACTATAAAAAATGAAAAAAGAAGGCAATGCTGGAGGAAATGGAGTAACAAAGCATAAGATGTATGAAGACAAAAAGCAAAATGGCAGAGGAAAGTCTTTCCTCGTCAGTAATTATATTAAATATAAGTGGATTAAACTATCCAGTCAACATGAAGAGATTGGCAGAAAGGATTTTTTAAAAAGACACAATCCAACTGTATGTGTTCTACAAAAGATCCACATTATATTCTAAGAACATAAATACATTGTGAGTGAAAAGATGGTGTTTCAGTCTGTTAGGGCTTCTATGACAAAATATCAAAATCTGGGTGGCTTAAAACAACAAAATTGTATTGTCTCACAGTTCTGGAGGCAATAAGTCCGAAATCAACATGTTGATAGGGTCATACTTCCTCTGAAGCTTCTAATGGAAGATATTTCGTTGCCTTCTATAGCTCCTGGTAGCTCCAGGAATTCTTTGGCTTTCAGCAATATAATTGTCATCTCAGCCTCTGTTGCCACATCATCACATATTCCCTGTGTGTCTCTTTATCTTCTTATAGGGACATTTGTCATAAGAATTAAGATCAACAATAATGATCTCATCTTAATTTGATTGCATCTGCAAATACTCTATTTCAAGATAAGGTCGCATTTGCAAGTACCTGGGGTTAGGGCTTCAACACACCATTCTGGGGGTGCAAGTCAATACACAATAGATGGAAAAAGATATTCCATGGAAATGATAACCAAAAAATATCTGATGTGACTATACTACTATCAGACAAAATATACTTTAAGTTGAAAACCATCACAAGAGACAACAAAAGACATTATACACAGATGAAATGTCAATTCATCACGAGGATATAACAGTTATAAATATATATGCACCAAAAAATAGAACCCCAGAATATAATAGACATTGACACTTTTTAAAAAATTTATTTTATTGAGATTCATAATAATTTACATCATTGTGAAATTTCAGTTGTACATTATTTCTTGTCTGTCACCACACAAGTGCTCCCCTTCACTCCCTGTGCCCAACCCCCACCCTCCTTCCCCTGCTAACCACTGAACTGTTTTCTTTGTCCATGTGTTTGTTTATACTCCACATATGAGTGAAATCGTATGGTGTTTGTCTTTCTCAGTTTGACTTATTTAACTTAGCATAATGCCTTCCAGGTCCATCCATGTGGTTGCAAATGGGATGATTTTGTCTTTTTTTACAGCTGAGTAGTATCCATTATATATACACTACATCTTCGTTATCCAATCATCGGGCAATGGGCGTTGGATTGTTTCCATGTCTTGGTTATTGTGAATAGTGCTCCAATGAACATAAGGGTACATATGTTACTTTGGATTGTTGATTTCAAGTTGTTTGGGCAGATATCCAGTAGTAGGATAGCTGTGTCATATGGTATTTCTATTTTTAGTTTTTTGAGGAATCTCCATACTGTTTTCCATAGTGGCTGCACCAGTTTGCATTTCCACCAGCAGTGTATGAGTGTTCTCTATTCTCGACATCCTCTCCAACATTTGTTCTTTTTCTGTCTTGGTAATTATAGCCATTCTGACTGGTGTAAGGTGATATCTCATTGTAGTTTTGATTTGCATTTCCCTAGTAATTAGTGATGTTGAGCTTCTTTTCATGTGTCTCTTGGCCATCTGTATATCTTGGAAAAATGTCTGCTCATATCTTCTGCCCATTGTTTTATCAAGTTGTTTGTTTTTTGTTGTTGTTGAGTTGTGTGAGTTCTTTATATACTTTGGAGACCAAAGCCTTGCCTGATAAATGATTTGCAAATATTTTCATCCAGTTGGTGGGTTGCCTTTCCATTTTGTTGATGGTTTCTTTTGCTTTGCATCCCATAAGAGTGGGTATGTTGTATTTTCATTTTTGTTTGTCTCCAGGTATTTTTTAATTTCTACTTTGATTTCTTCAATGATCCAATGGTTGTTCAGTAGCATGTTGTTTAGTCTCCACGTATTTCTGACTTTCCCAGTTTTGTCCTTGTGTTTGATTTCTAGCTTCATAACATTATAGACAAAAAAGATGGTTGGGATGATTTCCATCTTCTTGAATTTATAGAGGCTAGCCTTGTTACCCAACATATGGTCTATCTTTGAGAATGTTCCATGGGCACTTGACAAGAATGTATAATCTCCTGTTTTGGGATGGAATGTTCTCCATATATCTATTAAGTCCATCTTATCAAGTGTTTCATTTAAGTCTACTCTTTCTTTGTTGGTTTTTTTTCTGGATGATCTGGCCGTTGAAGTAAGCAGGGTGTTGATGTCCCCTACTATTATTGTGTTGCTGTTAATTTCTCCCTTTAGATGTGTTAACAATTGATTTATACACTTTGATGCCCCTGTGTTTGGTGCATATATATTATTAAATGTTGTATCCTCTTCGTAAAATGTCCCTTTTATCATTATATACCGCCCCTCTTTGTCTCTCATTGTCTTTTTTAACTTGAAGTCTGCTTTGTTTGACAAAAGTAAGGCAACATCTGCTTTTTTTTTTTTTTTTGGCCATTAGCTTGGAGTATTGTCTTCCATCCCTTCACTCTAGGCCTATGCTTGTCTTTGGAGCTGAGGTGCGTTTCCTGGAGGCAGCACATTTTGGGGCCTTGTTTTTTAACCCATCCAGCTATTCTATGTCTTTTGATTGGAGAATTTAATCCATTTACTTTCAGAGTGATTATTTTTACATGGGGGCTTAATGCTGCCATTTTATCTCCTGTTTTCTGGTTGTTCTATATTTCCACTGTTTCTCTTCCTTCATGTTTCTGACTGCCATTTCATTCTGTTGGCTTTCTGAGGGGGATTTCTCAGTTTTTTCTCTTTTCGTGAATTGTGGCTCTGATCTCATTCTTTGTTTAGTGGTTACTGTGAGGATTGTATGAACAATATTGGAGATGAGACACTTCATTTTCTTATAGCCTCTTATCTCCATTAACCTAAACAAATTCCTTCCTTTTCCTCTTCCCTTCTTAGTGATTACTGTTACAAATTGTTCTATTTTTAATTTGGTGAGTTTGTAGCTAAGTTAACGTGTTTATCTTTACTTTTGATGCTTTCTTTCCCTTTCTCTTTTAAGTTGTATTTGAATCTTTGTGTCCCTGTTCTGGTAGAGAACTTCAGGTTTCTTATCATGTCTGTCTATTTATCTTATTGCTCAGAGGTTTGTAGACCTTTGCCTTTGTGTTGCTGGGGTGAGGGCATCTTGAATTATTTCTTGTAGGGAAAGTTTAATGGCAATGATCTCCCTCAGCTTTTGTTTTTCTGGGAAAGCATTTATTTCTGCATCATATCTTAAGGAAAGTTTTTCTTGATAGGGTATTCTTTGCTAAAAGTTTTTGTCTTTCAGTATTTTGAATATCTTATTCCATTCTCTCCTAGCCTGTAGGGTTTCTGCTGAGAAACTCACTGAAATCCTCATAGGGCTTCCTTCTTAGGTTATATTCTTCCACCTTGCTTCTCATAATATTTTTTATTTATCACAAACTTTTGCCATTTTTACTATTATATGCCTTGGAGAAAGTGTTCATCATTGATGAAGTTGGGCATTCAATTATCTTCATTTATCTGTAAATCTGAAACCATCTACAGGTTTGGGAAATTTTCAGCAATTACTTCTTTGAACAAGCTCTCTGCTCCTTTCTCCCTCTTTTCTCCCTCTGGAATACCTATAATCCTCACGTTGCTTTTCCTAACTGAGTTGGATATTTCTCAACGAGTTACTTCGTTTTTTTTTTTTTTAAATCTTAGTTCTGTCTCCTACTCCACCTGTAGAATTTCTACATTTTTATCCTCAAGAACGCTAATTCTTTCCTCCATAAGATCAGGTCTATTTCTTAATGATACTAGATTATTTTTTATTTTATCAATTGTGTCTTTCATATCCAGAATTTCTGCTAGATTTTTTTATGGTTTCAATCTCTTTGGTGAAGAGATTCATTTTACTGCTGAGCTCCTTGAATTGTCTTTCCATGTTTTCTTGTAAGTCATTAGGTTTCCTTATGATGGCTATTTTGAATTTCCTTTCATTTAGGTAATATATTTCTGTGTCTTTACTGTTGGTTTCTGGAGAATTTTCATTTTACTTCTGGTCTGAATTATCTCTGCAGTTTCTCATGGTGTTTGAGGAACTAATCTTTTGTTGGGGCATTTGTGGTATTCTTGGATGTAGATTACCCCTGCTACCACTAGGGGGAAGCAGGTCCAGTGTTTCTGTCCCCATCCCATCTGCTGGAAGCTGTGGGTTATTATGGGTGCTTTCCCCCATCTGGGGTGTGTTCAGACACTTGTGTGGACTTTCCTTGGTGGACAGGGCTTCCTCACTGAGCTGGGGCCACTCTTTGGTGCCTTGGGGCACTCTGAGCTCCCCATCCCCACCAGAAAGTGATCACCAGTGGGCTAAAAGCTGCTGCTGCCTCTTTACACAGCCACTCAGGAAAAGTTCCCTGTTTTGGGTCTCAACGGCATTATGAGCACTTGTGTGCATGCATGGGAAGCATTTGTCCCAGCACATAGATCTGCTGCAGTCTCTGTTTATGGTTAGCCTCCACAGGGCCTCTGTGCTTGGTGGGTGGGTCTTCTTCGCTGCGACCCAAGCTATGCCTGTTCCTTGGTGGCACAGGGTCATGCTGGGCTCCTCCTTCCCATGAGGAAAGTGAACCTGAGTGGGCTCAATGCCACCGTGCCTATTCCCACAGCTTCCTGGGACATGTTCCCTCTTTGGGCATTCAGTAGCACTGGGAGCACTCATGCACACACCTGGGAAGCATTTACCCCAGCACTTAGATCTTCTACAGACTCTGTTTATGGTCCATGGTCCATGGGGCTACTGTGCTTGGCAGGGGGGACTTTCTCGCTAGGGCCCAAGCTATGGGTGGTCCTTGGCAGCACAGGGGTGCAGTGGGCTCTCCCTCCCTTCCAGGAGAGTGACCACAAGTGGAGGCTAAGTGTTACTGCCGCTTCCACCTAGGGTCACCCCAATGCGTGTTCCCACTTTCTGGGTCCATCCACCAGGCTGGAAAGCATTTGTGTGCATGCACAAGGATACCAGGGGAGAGCAGGGTTTGCTCACCTATCTCTGCCACTTCCTGGGGGACCAGTCCATCCACTCTCAGATGTATAGCTGCGTGTGTCACTCAGGCATCACTCAGGTTGTGCTCTGTGGGCTTCCTCCATTGGTCAGTGAATGTCCATTTATTTGTAGTTCAGAAGGGGGAGAAATGAAGGGAACAGCTCACTCTGCCATGTTGCTGATGTCACTCTAAACATTGACATTCTTGAAGGGAAAAAGCAGACAGGCTTAAAATAATATTTGGAGACATCAATGCACCATTTTTAATAATAGATAGTATACCTATATAGATCAGTAAGAAAACAGAGGACTTGAGCAATACTATAAGCCACCTGCAACTAACAAATATCCATAAAATACTACAACCAATACCAGAAGAATACACTTACTTCTCAATTGTGCATGGAACATTATCAAGAATAGATGATATATTATGCCAAAAAAAGTCTCAATAAATTTAAAAACATTGAAATCATACAATGCATCTCCCCAAACACAATGGAATGAAATTAGATGTCAATAACAGAAGGAAAAATAAAACTATAATTAATGTATTGAAATTACACACACTTTCTTACACTACCAATGAGCCAAACAGAAAATCACAAGTGAAATTAGAAAATATGTTGAAATGAATGAAAAGAAAAAGAAAACATACCAAAACTTATTGGAAAGAGTTTGCAGTGTTCAAATGAAAAGTGTATCACTATAAATGTTTGCATTGAAAAAGAAGAAAGATCTCAAACAAATAACCCAACATTCCAAATTATGAAACTAGAAAAACAAGATAAAACTAGATCCAAAACTAGCAGAAATGGAAGGAAAAATAGAGATTAGAGTAGAGATAAAATAAATAATATAAAAAATAGATAAATCAATAAAACCAAGAGTTAGTATTTTGAAAAGCTCAATAAAATTGACAAATATTTAGCTAAATTTTCTAAGAAAAAAAGAGAAAGGACTCAAATAACTGAAATTGAGGGTGAAAAGGGTAGCATTACTACCAATTTTACAGAAACAAAAATGTATTAACAAAGAGAACAATGAACAATTGTACACCAACAAATTATATATCCTAGATGAAATAGACAAATTCCTAGAAACACACAACCTACCAGATTGAATCATAAATAATGTGAATGGACCTATACTTAGTAAAAAGATTGTTTCAGTAATTAAAAACTTCCCAATGAAGAAAAGCCCAGGGCCAGATAGAGCGACTATTGAATTCTACCAAACATGTAAGAAAAATTAACACTGGTCCTTCTGAAACTCTTCCAAAAAATCAAGAAAGGAGATAGCTCTGACTAATGCTCTCTATGAGGCCAGAATTACCCTAATATCAAAGCCAAACAAAGACACTTCAAGAAAAGAAAACTATAGATCAAAATCCCTTGTGAATATTGGAGTAAGATACCTCAACAAAATACCATCAAACCAAATTCAACAGCATATTAAAAGGATATACCATGGCCAAGTTGGATGTTCTCCTGGAATGTAATGACAGTTAAATATATGAAAATCAACCGATGTGATTAAAGGACCACGTTAACAGAATAAAGGGAAAAATGATCATCTCATTGATGCAGAAAAAGCATTTGACATAATTCAATATACTTTCATAATAAAAAAATAAAAAATCTAGACATCTAAGGAAACTATTTCAATATAATAAAGGACATATATGAAAAACAGTAACAGTTAACGTACTCAATGGTGAAAGACTGGGAGATTTTCGTAGAAGATTAAGACCAAGAAAAGGATTTGCACTTTTGCCACTTCTACTCAAAATAGTACTTTAACTCTTAGATACAGAATTTTAGACAAGAAAAATAAATAATGATATCCAAATTCGAAAAGAAGTAAAATTATATCTATTTGCGTACAATATGATCTTCCGTGTAGAAAACTCTAAATATTAAACACACACAAAAATTATTTGAATAAACAAACTCATCAAAGTTGCCAGAAAAAAAAGCTATATTCACATTATTTATGCTTCTATAACAAACAGAATAAAGCACATAGGAACAAACTGAAACAAGGAAACAAAAGGTTTGCATACTAAAAATTACAAAACATTGCTGAAAAAAATTAAAGAAGACACAAATAACTGGACAGGCAATCCATGTTCATGAATTGGAAGACTTAATGGTGTTAAGATTTCAATACTACCAAAAGGGATCTATAGATTCAATGCAATACCCACTATAATCCAATGACATTTTTTTGGCAAAATTAAAAAATCCACCCTATATTCTTGTGGAATCATAAGAGATCTTGAATAGTCAAAAATAATCTTGAAAAAGAAGAAAAATTTTTGAGGTCTCTGAGTTTCTGATTTCAAAACTTAATACAAAGTATTTGTAATCAAATCAGTGTTATACTGACATTGAGAGAGATATATACACCAATGAAATAATATAGAGAACACCCCAAAACCATTGCACATATGGTTAAATGATATTTGGCAAAGGTGACAAGATAATTCAATGAGGAAACGACAGGCTTTTCAATACATTATTGGAAAAACAGTATATCTACTTGCAGAAAAAATGAATTTCACACATATCATATAAAAAAATTAACTCAAAATGGATCAAAGACCTAAATTTAAGAGCTAAAACTACAAAAACGCCTAGAAGAAAACACTCAGTAAAATCTTCATGACATTAGATTTAACAATTATTTCCTGAATATGCCAACAAAACCACAGGCAACAAAAGAAAAATTAGATAAATTGTTCTTCATCAACATTAGTCACTTTTGTGCATCAAAGGATGCCATGAAGAGAGCAAAAATGAAATCCAAGTAATGTAAGAAAAATCTGCAAGTAATATATCTGATAAGGGATTAATATTAAGAATATGCAAACTCAATAACAACAAAAAGAATTTTAAAAAGAGCATATGACTTGAATAGACATTTTTCCAAAGAAGATATGTAAATGACTGATAAGCACATGAAAAAATGCTAAACATCAATAATCATTAAGAAAATGAAACTAAAACTATAATGATATACCACTTCACGCCTATCAGATGGTGATTATTATAAAAGAAAATAAATGGAAAAGTATTGGGAAAGGTGTGGAGAAATTGGAACACCCGCATTGTTAATAGGAATGTGAAATGGTAGAGCTGGTATAGAAAATAGAATGACAGTTTCTCAAATAATTAAACAGAATTACCATATAATCCAGAAATTCCCATTGTGGGCCTAGAACAGATATTTGTTGGTGTCTGGTGAGGGATCTCTCCTTGGGGTGCAGATGAACTCTTTTTTCCTATATCCTCACATAGTGGAGAAAGAGACCTCCTTCTCTCTCTCCTCTTATAAAGCCACAGTCCTATTGGATCAGGGCCCCACGTTTACGATCCTATTTAAGCTTAATTACCTCCTAAATACCCTATCTCCAGATACAATCCTATTGGGCATTAGTGATTCAATATATAAATTTCAAGAAGACACAATTCAGTACATAGAAGTGGGATATACATAAAATGGAAATTCTGAACACATGCTACAACATGGATTAATGTTGAAGATATTATACTAAGTGAAATAAGGAAATTACAAAAGAACAAATATTGTATGATTCCACTTAAATGAGGTACTTGGAGGAGTCAAATTCATAGAGACAGAAAGTCGAATGGTGATTATGAGACTATGATTAACAATTGTACACTGACAATTTAGATAACCTAGATTAAATTGCCAAATTCCTAGAAACACACAAATAATCTAAGGTGACTGAAGAAGAAATTGAAAATCCCAATAGACCTATAACAACAGAAGAGAATAAATCAATAGTCAAAAAGCTCTCAACAAAGAAAAGTCCAGGAACAGAAGGCCTCCCTAGTGAATTCTGCCAAATATTTATAGAACTATCACCTGTCCTTCTCAAACTCTTCCAAAAGATAGGAGAGACAATTCCTAATTCCTTTTATGAGGACAGCATTACTTTGATACCAAAGCCAGACAAGACATCACAATAAAAAATAAACTAATATCCTTTATGAATATAGATGCAAAAATTATCAGCATAAACTAGCAAGCCTAATCCAACAGTGTATCAAAAGGATTATACACCATGTCCAAGTGAGATTTATCCCAGGAATCCCAGGTTGGTTCATCATAAGAAAATCAATCAGTGTAACACAGCACATTAATAGAATAAAGGGGGAAAAATGTTTATCTCAATTGACACAAAAAAGTCATCTGAAAAGTTCCACACCTTTTCATAATAAAAATATTCAGAAAACTAAAAAAGGAGGAAACTTTCTCAACATGATAAAGGGCTATATGAAAAACCCATAGCAAACATCAAACTTGATGGTGAAAGCCTGAAACATTTTCCTCTAAGATCAGGAACATTGCAGAGATGCCACTTTCACTACTCTTCTTCAACATTGTACTGGAAGTTCTAGCCAAAACAGCTAGAAAGGAAAGAAATAAATAAAAGTCATAAAATTTGAAAAAGAAGAAAAATTGTCTTTGCAGATGACGTGATCCTATATAAAGATAACCCCAAAGAATCTACAAAAAGGATAATAGGGTGAAGAAATGAATTCTGCATGGCTGAAGAGTACAAGGTCAATATGATAATCTGCTGTGTGTTTGTCTAGAAACCAGGAATGAACAATATGAATAGATTAATAAAGATTAAGAAAGTAATTCTATTTACAATCGTATGGAAAAGAATAAAATATTGACAAATAAATTTAACAAAAGAACCAAAAGACTTGTGAACCGAAAAAAATATTACTGAAAAAATTAAACAAAACCTAAATAAATAGAAAGACATCCCATGAAAAACCCAATATGATGTATATGCCAGTACTACCCAAAGCAATGTACTGATTCAACGCAATCTCTATCAAAATTTCAAAAATCTTTTCGCAGAATTTGAAAAGCTGATTCCCAAATTCCTATGGAATTACAAGCAACTCTGAATAAAAAAGAATTTTGAAAAAGAACAAAAGTGGAAGACTCACACTTCCTAATATCAAAATTACCTCAAAGCCACTGTAATCAAAACAGTGTGGTATTGACATTAGGCTAGACCTATAGAATGGAATAGAAATGAGAGTCCAGAAATAAATCCATATATCTAATATATGAATATAAACCATAAAACTCTAATTGATTTTTTACGATGTTCTTTTTTATTTTGATAAAATATACGTAACATAAAATTTACAGTTTTAACCATTTTTAAGTGCACAATTCAGTGGCATTGATACAATCACAATGTTGTGCAACCATCAACAGTGCGGATCTCCAGAATATTTTCATCATCCCAAACTGGAATTCTGTGCATATTAAACAATAACTCCATATTATTATCCCTTTCTTCCAGGCCTCAGTAACCAATATTCTACTTTATGTCTCTATTAATTTGACTGTTCTAGGTACCTCACGTAGGTGAAATGACACCAGATTTGTCCTTTTGTGTTTGGGTTACTTCTCCTAGTGTGATTATTTTCAGGGTTCAACCATGTTGTATCATGTATCAAAATTTCATTTCTCCTTAAGGCTAAAATGTATGTATGTATGTAAACACCACATTTTGTTTATCCACTTATTTATTGATAGACATTTGTATTGTTTACACTTTATGGCTATTGTGAATAATGCTGCTATGAGCGTTGGTTTGCAATTGTCTGTTCAAGTCTCTACTTTCAATTCTATTGGCTGCATAACCTCAAGTGGAATTGATGAATCATATGGTATACTATGCTTTACTTTTTGAGGAACTGTTATACTGTTTGCCAAAGTACCTTCACCATTTTACATTCCTACCAACAGTGCATAAGGGTTCTAATTTGTTCACATCCTGATTAACACTTGCTCTTTTCATTTTTTTAAAATAAATAACCATACCATTGGGTGTGAAGTGGTACTTCATTGTGGTTTTGATTTACATTACCTTAGTGATTAATGATGTTCAGCATCTTTTCATGTGCTTATTGGCTATTTGTATATCTTCTTTGGAGAAATAGCTGTTCACATTCTTGCTCATTTTAAAACTTGGGTTGTGTACTAGTTTGCTAGGGCTAATACAACAAATTTGATAAACTGTTTGGCTTAAACTACAAAAAAATATGTATTTTCTCACAGTTCTGAAGGCTAGAATTTCAAGATCTAGGTGTCAGCAAAGTTGCTTTCTTTTGAGGCTTCTTTCCTTGGTTTGCAGATGGCCATTCTCTCTATCTGTCTTCATATGCTCTTTCCTACGTATGTGTCTCCATCAAAATCTCCTTGTTCTATGAGTACACTAGTCATATTAGACTATGCCCTGCTGCAATAACATCATTTTACCTTCATTAACTCTTTAAAGAGCCTATTTTCAAATGCAGTCATATTCTGAGGTGCTGGAGGTTAGGAATTCAACATATCTATTTCAGGATGTACAATTCAGCTCATATAACACTACCCCCTGACCCCCAAAATTCATGTCCTTCTCATAGGCAAAATACATTCACCCTCTTCCAACACCCACAAATATCATAATACATTCCAGCATCAACTCTAAGTACCAAATCTCCTCTATATATTATCTAAACCTGGTATAAGTGTGATGGGAGGTGTGATTCATCCTGAGGTAAAACTCCTCTCCAGCTGTAAACACGTGAAATCCAAAAAATTATTTGCTTCCAAATTACAATGGTAGCACAAAGATAGAACAGGTATCCCCATTCCAAAAGGGAGAAATAGAAAAGGAGGAAGGGGAGGGGTCATGAGTCCCAGGAAAGTATGGAACCCAGCAGGACAAATTCCATTACATTTTAAGGTTCAAAAATAATCTTCTTTGGCTCAATATTCTATCCTCCAGGCCCACCAGGGTGGCCCTTCCTTCTGTGCACACTAGTGTGATGGCCCCAAGCCCTCAGCTCTGGTTGGCAGTCACAAAACCTCATCCCTGAGAGGCAGCTCTGACTGCTTTTGATTCAAGGAGAGGACAGCTCCTTGGATCTATGGCCCCTAGTCCCACGGTGGCAGTCACAACTCTACCAACATCTGAAGCATCTTTGTGATCATTCTCCCCTTTTCTTGAAGGATATCACATGTTCACAGCTGGACAGCTCTATTGTCCCATCCTGTAGAGTCCCAGAAGTCCAACAGCCTTCCTTGATTTTATTTCATCTTTGTCTTCTTCATTCCAAGCTGGCAGGGATTCTGCTGGTATAACTCCATCTCTTTTCCTGGTTTCTGCTGAGATGGTTGATTGGATCAATAAATCACAAGACTATAATCTTTGTAACAAATATTATCTAGCCATACCCTTAGAGGTCTTTCCGGAGCATGCTTTCTAATTTCCTTCAATATGAATTGGCTGAGAATTTTCCAAATCTTTCTGTGTTTGTTCCTGTTGGCTTAACAATCCCTTCGGTTTGTCTTATTCCTATTGCATTTTACTGTAAGCAGAAAGGAGAAAGCAGGCCATCCCTTCAACACTGCTTAGAAATCTCCTCAGTTCAATGTCCAGGTTCATGACTTACAAGTTCTATTTTCCACAAGCTAGAACTCAATTTGGCCAAGTTGTTTGCCACTTTATAACAAGCATCAGCTTCTCTGAAAGTTCCAATAAATGTTCTTCGTTTCTGTCTAAGATCTCGCCAGAAACACTTTTGGTGTTCATATTTCTAGCAACATTTTCTTGATGATGATATATATATATATCTGTAAGATGATAGAAGCTTTCTCTATAGATCTCCTCTTTTACTTGAGCCCTCTCCAGAATCACCTAGAAAGTTCACATTTTGACTAACAGACCCTTCAAGGCAATGTAGGCTTTCCTAATATGCACCTCAAAACTATTTCAGCTTCTGTCTATTATCCAGTTCCAAAGCCACTTCTGCATTTTTAGATTTTTTTAAATAGCAATACCCCACTTCCTGGCACCAAAATCTCTATTAGTTTGTTAGGATATCTGTAATAAATACCATAGGCTGTGTGACAAAGAACAGAAATATATTTTCTAATAGTTCTGAAAGCTAGAAGTTCAATATCAAGGTATAAGCAAGGTTGATTTATTTTGAGGCCTCTCTTCTTGGCCATCTGCTCACTGTATCTTGATTTTATCTTTATATTGTATGTATTTGTGTTTAATTCCCTTTTCCTATAAGAATGCCAGTACTACTGGATTCGGGGCCAGGCCTAACAACTTCATTTTACCTTAATTGGGTCTTTAAAGACCCTATTTTCAAATACATTTTGAGGTACTGAGCATTATGATTTCAACAAATGAATTTTAAGGGAACACAATTCTTTCCATAAAAAATGTTTCTCCCACTCTCTGTGTTGTTCTTTTACTCTCTTCATAATGTCTCTCATTGCACCAAAGTTTTTAATTTTGATGGACTCTTTGTTTTTCTTTTGTTGCATGTAGTTTTGTTGTCATATCAAAGAAATCATTGCCAAATCGAAGGTAATGAAATTTTTCCTCTATTCTTCTTAGAGTTTAACAGTTTTGGCTATTATGTTTTTGTCTTTGATGTACTTTGAGTTATCTTTTGTATACAGTGTAAGTTAAGGGTCCAACTTCTGTGTTTTACTTGAGGACACCTAGTTTTCCAAGCAACATTTGTTGAAAACATGTTCCTATTCCTATTGAATGGTCTAAGTACCTTTGGCAAAAATCACTTGACCATATACGTAAGGCTTTTATCTCTACTCTCTATTCCAATCTATTTGTCTTTATGTCTGTGTTTATTCTTGTGATATATTGTTTTGATTACTGTACCATTTGTATTCACATCTGAAATGAGGAAGTGTGAATTCTCCAACTCATCTCTTCTTTATCAAGATTGTTTAGGCTATGAAATCTCTCTTGAGATTACATATAAATTTTAGGATGGGTTTTTCTATTTCTGCCTAAAACATCTCATTGGAGTTTTGATTTCAGTTACATTAAATCTGTAGATCACTTGAGTAATATTGGCATCTTAAAAATTTTGTCTTCTGATGTATGAACATGGGATATATTTTTCAGTTTTTTTATTGAGGTTATGGTAGCTTCCACCATTGTGAAATTTCAGTTGTACATTATTATTTGTCAGTCACCCTATAGGTGTGCCTGTTCACCCTTTGTGCCCACCCCCCACTCTCCTTCCTGCTGGCAACCACTAGTCTGTCCTCTTTGTCCATGTGTTTCTTTATTTTCCACATATGGGTGGAATTATACAGCTTTTGTCTTTCTCTATCTGGCTTATTTCACTTAACATAATGCCCTCAAGTGCCATCCGTGTTGTTGTGAATGGGACAATTTTGTCATTTTTTTATGACTGAGTAGAATTCCATTATGTATATATACCACATCTTCTTTATCCAGTCATCAGTCCATGGCACTTGGTTTGCTTCCATATCGTCTATTGTGAATATGCTGCAGTGAACATAAGGGTGCATAAGTCTCTTTGAATTGCTGATTTCAAGTTCTTTGGATAGATACCCAGTAGTGAGATGTCTGGGTCATACGGTATTTCTATTTTTAATTTTTTGAGAAATCTCCATACTGTTTTCCATAGTGGCTGCTTCAGTTTGCATTCCCACCAGCACTGTATGAAGGTTCATTTTTCTCCACAACCTCTCCAACATTTGCTATTTTTTGCCTTGGTTGTTATAGCCGTTCTAACAGGTGTCAGGTGCTATCTTAGTGTAGTTTTGATTTGCATTTCCCTGATGATCATTGATGATGAGCATCTTTTGATATGCCTATTGGCCACCTGTATATCTTCTTTGGAGAAATGTCTGTTCATATCCCCTGCACATTTTTTGATCTGGTTGTCTGATTTTTTGTTGTTGAGATGTGTGAGTTCTTCATAGGTTATGGAGATTAACCCTTTGTCAGATATATGATTTGCAAATATTTTTTCCCAGTTGGTGGGTTGTCTTTTTGTTTCAGTCCTGTTTTCCCTTGCCTTGTAGAAACTTTTTAGTCTTATGAAGTCCCACTTATTTATTCTTTCTATTGTTTTCCTTGTCTGAGAAGAGATGGTGTCTGAAAAGATCCTTTTAAAACTGATGTCAAAGAGGGTACTGCCACTATTTTCTTCTAGAAGTCTTATGGTTTCAGGTCTTACCTTCGAGTCTTTGATCTATTTTGAGATTATTTTTGCAAATGGTGTAAGAGAATGGTCTGCTTTTATTCTTTTACATGTGGCTGTCCAGTTTTCCCAACACCATCTTTTGAAGAAACTTTACTTTCTCCATTGTATGTTCTCCAGCTCCTTTGTCAAAGATTAGCTGTTTGTAGATGTGCGGTTTTGTTTTTGGGTTTTGAATTCTGTTCCATTGACCTGTGTCCCTGTTTTAGTATCAGTACCATGCTGTTTTTATCATTATAGCTTTTTGGTATATTTTAAAGTAAGGGATTGGGATGCCTCTGGCTTTGTTCTTTTTTCTCAGGATTGCTTTGGCTATTCAGGGTCTTTTTGCCCCATATGAACTTTAGGATTCTTTGTTCTATTCTTGCGAAGAATGTCATTAGGACTCTGATTCGGCTTGCATTGAATCTGTAGATTGCTTTAGGTAGTATAGGCATTTTAACTATGTTTATTCTTCCAATCCATGTGCATGGAATGTCTTTCCATCTTTTTATGTTGTCACCAATTTCTTTCAGGAAAGTCTTGTAGCTTTCATTGTATAGGTCTTTCACTGCCTTCGTTAAATTTATTCCAAGATATTTTATTCTTTTTGTTGCAATTGTGAGTGGGATTGTGTTTCTGAGTTCTCTTTCTTTTAGTTCATTAATACAGTATAGAAACACAACTGATTTAACTAAGTTGATTTTGTACCCTGAAGTTTTGCTGTAATTGTTCATTATTTCAAGTAGCTTTCTGATGGACTTTTAGAGTTTTCTATACATAAAATCATGTTGTCTGCAAACACTGAGAGTTTCAGTTCTTCATTGCCTATTTGGATTCCTTTCGTTTCTCTTTCTTTCCTAATTACCCTGGCCAAAACCTCGAGTACTATGTTGAATAAGAATGGAACTACGGGCACCCTTGTCTTGTTCCTGTTCTCAGAGGGATGGCTTTCAATTATTCACCATTGAGTATGATGTTGGCTGTGGGTTTGTCATATATGGCATTTATTATGTTGAAGTACTTTCCTTCTATACCCATCTTATGAGCGCTTTTATCATAAATGGATGCTGGATCTTGTCAAATGCTTTCTCTGTGTCTATTGAGATGATAATGTATTTTTTGTTTCTCATTTTGTTAATGCAGTTTATCACATTGATGGACTTCTGGATGTTGAACCATCCCTGTGTCAACATGGGATTTATTTTCATGAATTTAAGTTTTTTGTAATCGCTCTCATTAGTTTTGTAGTTTTCAGAGTACAGGTTTTTCACCTCTTTGGTTAAGTTTATTCCTAAGTATTTTATTCTTTTTGATTATAAGTGGAATTCTTTCTTAATTTCCTTTTGAGAGTGCTCATTGTTAGTGTATAGAAGCACAACAGATTTTTGAGTGTTAAATTTATGTACTGTAAATGTTGAATTTTCCTTAGTTCTGACAGTCATTTTTTCCTGAACTTTTAGTGTTTTCTACATAAAAGATGATATATTTGTAAGCAGAGATCATTTTACTTTTTCCTTTCCAAATTGAATGCCTTTTATTTTCTTTTCTTACCTAAATGCTCTGACTAGAACTTCCAATACAATTTTGGATAGAAGTAATGAGAGTGAACATCTCTGTCTTGTTCCTGATTTAGGGAAACAGCTTTCAATCTTCCAGCACTGAGTATGATATTATCCATGGATTTTTCTTATGTCCCCATTATGATGTTGAGAAATTTTCCTACTATTCCATGTTGTTGAGCACTTTTATCATGAATGGGTGTTGAATTTTGTCAAATGCTTTTTCTGCACCAATTGAGATGTTCGTGTGTTTTTTTCTTCCTACCTTCAGTTAATGCAGTGTATTTCATTGATTTTCTTTTTTTTTCTTGAGGAAGATTAGCCCTGAGCTAACTGCTGCCAATCCTCCTCTTTTTGCTGAGGAAGACTGTCCCTGAGCTAACATCCGTGCCCATCTTCCTCTACTTTCTATGTGGGATGCCTACCACAACATGCCTTGCCATGCGGTGCCATGTCTGCGCTCAGGATCCAAACCAGTGAACACCAGGCCGCCAAAGTGGAACATGAAAACTTAACCGCTGCGCCACCAGGCTGGCCCCTTCATTGATTTTCATATGCAGAGCTCCATTCTTGTGTTCCAGGAATTTAACCCACATGGTAATAAAGTATAATCATCTTAATATGCTTCTGGATTAATTTTGCTAGTACTTTTTTTTTTGTTATGTTTACATCAATACTGAAAGGGAATATTTGTCTCTACTTATCTTATAGTGTCTTTATCTGCTTTAGTGTTAGGGTAATACTGGAGTCATACGTTGAGCTGGGAAATGTTTCTTCTTCAATTTTTTGGAAGTGTTTGAGAATGACAAGAATTAATTCTTTTTTATGTATTTTGCACTATTCACCAGTGAAGTGGTCCTGGGCTTTTGTTTTGTCAATTACTTATTCAATCTCCTTACTAATTATACATCTATTCATATTTTCTGTTTATGATTCAGTCTTGGTAAGTTGTGTATTTGTGGAGATTTTTCCATTTTATGTAGAGTATCTGAATTGTTGGGATACAATTGGCCAAAGAACTCTCTTTTAATCCTCTATATTTCTGTCAAATTAGTAGCAATGTCTCCACTTCAATTTCTGATTTTAGTTATTTGATCTTTCTCTTGTTTTTTGTTTGTTACCTAGCTAAACTTTTGTTAATTTAGTTGATCTTTTTGAAGAACCAGTATTTAGTTTTAATGATTTTCTCCGTTATTTTTCTATTCTTTATTATTTTATTCTCCTAGATTTAAGTTTAGTTTGCTCTTCTTTTTCTAGTTCTTTAAGATGTGACTTAGTCAAGTTGGGCTACTCTAATAGAATACCATAGAATACATGGCTTATAAAAAACAGAAATTTATTTCTCACAGTTGTGGAGGCTGTGAAGTCCAAGATCAAGATGTGGGCAGACTCCCATATCTGAAGAGGGCCTCCTTCCTGGTTCATAGATGGCTGTCTTCTAGCTGTGTTCTCACATGTTGGAAGGGGTGAGAGAATTCTCAGAGGTCTCTTTTATAAAGGCACTAATACTATTCATGTGTTTCTGGTTTCATGATCTAATCACCTATTAATATCCCACCTCCTAAAAGCATCATGTTTGGGGTCAGAATTTCAACACATGAATTTTGAGTGCACACAAACATTCAGTCTATAGTAAGTTGCAAAGTTAAGTTGTTGAATTGAGATATTTCTTCTGTATCATTTAAAGTTATAAATTTCCCTCTTAGTATTGCTTTTGCATATTGCAAATTTCTGGCAAGCTGTTTTGTGTTTTCCTTTATCTCAAGGTATTTTATTTATTATTTCTTCTGTAACCCTTTGGTTGGTTAAGAGAGGGTTGCTTAGTTTCCACATACTTGTGTATTTTATTGTTTTTCCTCTGTTATTTAATTCTAGTTTCATTCTATTCTGATCAGAAAAAGATTCTTTATGTTTTCAATCTGTAAATTTATTAAGACTTGCTTTGTGGCCTGATATATGGACTATTCTGTAGAATATTTCATGTGCACTTGAGAATAATGTGTATTGTGCTGTCATTGGGTATAGTGTTCTATATATGTCTGTTTGCTGCAGATGGTTTATAGTGTTGAGGTCCTCTATTTCCTTTCTGATTTTGATGGTTAATTTTGTGAGTCAACTTTTCTAGGTCATGGTGCCCACGTATTTGATCACATATTATTCTGGATTTTTTGGTAAAGGTGTTTTTTTTAATGAGATTAACATTTAAATTGGAAGGTTTTGACTAAAGCAGATTACACTACAAATGTAGGTAGACCTCATCCAACCAGTTGATGGCTTTAATAGAATAAGACTAATCTACCCTGAGCAAGAAGGAATTCTGCAAGCACACTGCCTTTGATATTATTGAATGTTGGTTCTGTTTCTCTGGAAAACTCTAAAACATGGATGTTCTCTCTGTTTTTTTTTTTTTTTTTTAAAGATTTTATTTTTTTCCTTTTTCTCCTCAAAGCCCCCCGGTACACAGTTGTATATTCTTAGTTGTGGGTCCTTCTAGTTGTGGCATATGGGACGCTGCCTTAGCGTGGTCTGATGAGCAGTGCCACGTCCACACCCAGGATTCGAACTGACGAAACACTGGGCCACCTGCAGCGGAGCGCGAGAACTTAACCACTCGGCCACGTGGCCAGCCCCCTCTCTGTTTTTTTATTATTATATGTTTATGGGTATAACATTTCATTTATTAATTTTTATACTTTTTGCTGAGGAAGAATCTCTCGGAGCTAATATGTGCTGCTAATCTTCCTCCTTTTTTGCTTGAGGAAAATTAGCCCAGAGGTAACATCTGTGCCAATCTTCCTCTATTTTGTATGTGAGTAGGTGCCACAGCATGGCTTTGAGTGGTGTAGATCCATACCCAGGATCCAAACCTGCAAACCCAGGCTGCCAAAGCAGAGTGCACTGAACTTAACCACTACGCCATGGGGCCAGCCCCTGCATTTATTTTTTAGTTTAGATGTACTTGACATAAAACACTGCATAAGTTTAAGCTGTAGAATGTGTTAATTTTATGCATTTATATATTGCAATATGATTACCACCATAGCGTTAGCTAACACTTCTATCATACTATATAATTGTCATTTCTTTTTTGTGGTGAGAACAATTAAGATCTAGTGTCTTTGTAACTTTGAAGTTTACCATACAATATTGTTGACTATAATTACTATGCTATGAATTAGATCTCCAGAACTTATCAACTAGTTGCAAATTTGTACCCTTAAACAATATCTCCCCACTACCCCAACACTCTAGGCCCTGCTAATCCTGTTCTACTCTCTGATTTTATGGATTCTGCTTTTTTAGATCCAAAATGTAAGTAATTTGATACAGAATTTGTCTTTCTCTGTCTGAACTTATCTCACTTAGATGAATACACTTAAGGTCCAATCATATTGTTGAAAATGGCAGGATTTCTTTTTTTCTCATGGCTAAATAATATTCGATTATAAGTATAAAATATGTCTTTATATCATATATATAGTTTGCAATACATATATCATGTATATGGTTTGCAAATATGTATGTGTTGTGAATACATATATGTATCACATGTTCATCCATTTATCAATTAAGGGATACTTATATTGTTTGCATATCTTCACTACTGGGAATAATGCTACAAAAGAAATGAAAGTTCAGATGTTTTCAATATTATATTTTCATTTACTTTGATTGTATACCAGGAATGGGACTGCTAGATCATATGATAGTTTAATTTTTAATTTTTTGAGAAACCTCCAAACTGTTTTCCATAGTGGCTGAAACTATTTATGTTACTATCAACAGTGCAGTGGTTCCCTTTTCTCCACATCCTTGCCACCACTTGTTATTTCTTGCCTATTTTGCAATGGTCATTCTTATTGGTGAGAAGTGATATCTCATTGAGAATTTGATTTGAATTTCCCTGATAATGAGTGATGTTGAACACCTTTTCATGTACCTCTTGGCCATTTGGATGTCTTCTTTGGAAAAATATCTATTCAGTTCCTCTGCTCATTTTTTAAACCAGATTGTTTGGGTTTTTAATTATTGAATTGTATGGTTTATATATATTTTGGATGTCAATGCCTTATCTGACATATGGTGTGCAAATATTTTCTTCCCTTATATAGGTTGTCTTTTCTTTTCTTTTTTTTTTCCATGAAGAAGCTTTTTAGTTTGATGTAGTCTCGCTTGTCGATTTTTGCTATTGTTCCTTGCATTATTGGTGTCATATCAAAAATATTATTGTCAAGATTAATGTCAAGGAGCTTCTATCCTATGTTGAGTCTTATCTTCAAGTCTTTAATCTATTTTGAGTTAAATTTTAGGGTGATGTAAGATATGGGTCCTATTTTATTTTTCTGCATGTGGTTATCCAGTTTTCCCAACGCCGTTTGTTGAAGGGATGATCCTTTCTCCATTAAGTGTTCTTGAGTTCCCATCAAATATTAATTGACCATATATGCATGGGTTTATTTCATGGTTCTCCATTCTTTTGCATTGGTGTATGTGTCTATTTTTATGCCACTACCACACTGTGTTAATTACTTTACCTTTGTATTATAGTTTGAAATCAGGATGTGTAATGCCTCAGGCTGTTCTACTTTCTCATGATTGGTTTGGCTACTTGGAGTCTTTTGAGGTTTCATATAAATTTTAGGACTCTTTTCTAATCTATGAAAAATGTCCTTGGAATTTTTATAGAGATTGCTTTGAATTTATAGAGGGCTTTGTGTAGTATGGGCATTTTAACAATATTAATTCTTTTGATCCATGAACTTGAGATTTCTTTCCATCTTGTTTGTGTCTTCTTCAATTTCTTTCAACAGAGTTTTGTAGTTTCATTGTTTAGATCTTTCACTTCTTTGGTTACATTTATCCCTCAACATTTTATTGTTTTTGATACTATTGTGAATCAGATAGTTTTCTTTAGTTCTTTTTCAGATATTTCATTCTTATTGTATAGAAACAACTGATTCGTGTATGATTATACTGTATCCTGAAACTTTAGTGAATTTGTTCATTAGTACCAACAGATTTTTGGTTGAGTCTTTAGGATTCTCTGTATGTAAGATCATAACATCAGTGAATAAAAACAATTTTACTCCTTCCTTTCCAATTTAGATGCTTTTTATTTCTTTGTCTTCCATAATTGTTCCAGCTAGGACTTTCAGGACTATATTGAATAAGAGTGGTGAGAGTGGGCAATCTTATATTGTTCCTGATCTTGGAGGAAAAGCTTTCAACTTTGCATATGATGTTAGATCTGAGTTTGTCATATATGACCTTTATTATGTTGCAATATGTTCCTTCTAAATCAAATTTGTTGAAAGTTTTTACCATTAAAAGTTGTATTTTGTCAAATACTTTTACTGCTTTTATTGAGATGATCATGTAATTTTTATCTTTCATTCTATTAATGACATGTTTCACATTTATTGATTTGCATATGTTGAAGCTTCCTTGCATCTCAGGGATAAATCCCAGATTGTCATGGTGTATTATCCTTTTAATGTGTTTCTTGAATTCAGTTTGATAATATTTTGTTGAAAAACTTTGTATCTATATTCACCTGGGATACTGATTTATAATTTTCTTTTCTTATAGTGCCCTTATCTGACTTTAGTAGCAGGTAATGCCGGCCTTATAAAATGACTTCGGAAGTGTTCCCTCCACTTCAACTTTTTGGAATTGTTTAAGAAAGATTGGCATTAATTCTTCTTTAATGTTTGATAGAATTCAGCAGTGAAGCTATCTGGTCCCTGGCTTTTCCGTGTTAGGATGTTTGTGATTACTGAGTCAATTTCCTTACTGGTTCTTTGTCTGTTATGATATTCTATTTCTTCCAGATTCCAGTGTTGATAGATTGTACATTTATAGGAATTTATGCATTTCCTTTAGCTTATCCAATTTGTTGGCATATAATTTAGTATAGTAGTCTCTTATGATCCTGTGTATTTCTGTGATATGAGTTATAATGTCTCCTCTTTCATTTCTGATTTTAGTTAGTCTAGCTAAACATCAATTTTGTTTATCTGTTTGAAAAGCTAGTTCTTAGTTTTGCTGATCTTTTCAGTTGTTTTTCTGGTCCCTATTTCATTTATTTGTACCCTAATTTTTGTTATTTCTCTCTTTTTGCTAATTTGGATTTAGTTTGTTTTTCTTTTTCTAGTTCCTTGAGGTTTAAGTTAGGTTGCTTATTTTAAATTTCTTTATTTTCTTAATGTATACATTTATAACTATAAATAATATGAATATAAATATATATACATATTATATATAATATAAATATAAATATATAAATATAAAATTTTCCTCTCAGAACTGCTCTTGCAGTATACCATTGGTGTTGGTATGTTATGTTTTCATTTTCCTTTATTTTGATATTTTTTATGGCATTCAATTTCAACATGCTTTGAAATTTTCAAACTTTCCTCTAATTGGTGATTTCTAGTTTTATACCATTGTCATTGGAAAAGATATTTGGAATTACTTCAATATTCTTAAATTTGCTAATACTTTTTGTCACCTGTCATATGATTTACCCTTGAGAATTTTCCATCTGTACTTAAGAAGAACACTTATTCTACTGCTGTTCGATGGAATGTTCTATAAATATATTTTAGGTCCATTTGTTCTAAAGTATGGTTTAATTTCAATATTTCCTTGTTGGTTTTGTGTCTGGATGATCTATCCATTGCTGACAATGAGGTATTGAAGTCTACTACTATTATTGTATTATTATTTATTTCTCCCTTCAGATCTGTTAGTGTTTGATTAATATATTTAGGTGTCCAATTGTGGACACATATATATTTACAATTTTTATATCTTCTTTCACTGCCATCCCCACTTTCTTTTGGTTTCCACTCGCATGAAATAACTTTTCTCATCCTTTCACTTTGACACTGTGTGTGTCCTTAAATATGAGGTGTTTCTCTTGTATACAGCATATAGTTGAGTGTTGTTTCTTTATCCATCAAGCTAATTTTGTGCCTTTTGATTGGTAACTTCAATCCATTTACACTTATAGTAATGGTTGATATGTGAGGACTTACTAAGGCCATCTTATTACCTGCTTTCTGAATGTTTTGCAGTTTGATTTCTTTTTTTTTTCCCCTCTGTTTCTGCCTACCATTGGAAAATGGTGATTTTTCCATGGTGATATGCTCTGTTTCTTCTTTATTTATGTTTTGGAAGCTTTTATAGGATTTTGCTTTCTGGTTACTGTGAGGTTTACATAAAACATCTTATAGATTGAACACTCCAATTTAAGCTGAGTGCAACTTAATTTTGATCACATACGGAAACTCTACCATTTTACTCCCCCTTTTATATTTTTGATTTCACAATTTACCTCTTTTTGTATCATGCATTTGTTAACAAATCTTGGTATTTATAGTTATTTTTAATACTTTTACTTAATCTTTATACTATAGCTAATTAACTCAATATCCTATTGCAGAATTAGAGTTTTCTAAATCTGATTCTATATTTACCTTTACCAGTGTGTTTTATACTTTGACATGTTTTCATGTCCCTAAGTGGTGTTATTTCATTTCAGATTGAAGATCTCCTTTCACGATTTCTTACAAAGCAGGTCTAATGGTGACGAACTTCCTCAGCTTTTATTTGTCTGGGATAGTCTTTATTTTGCCTCCATATGTGAAAGATCACTGCCAGATAGAATATTCTTGGCTGGCAAATTTTTCTTTCAACAATTCGAGTGTATCATTTCACTCTTCTGGACTGTAGGGTTTCTGCTGATAGATCTGTCAATAGCTTGATGTGAAATCCTTTGTAGGTTACAGTCTGTTTTTCTCAACCGGCTTTTAGAATTCTATCTTTACCTTTGGTTTTTGACAGTTTTATTATAATATGTCTTGGAGAGGGTCCCTTGTCATTGAGATAATACGGTGACCTATTAGCTTCATCAACTTGGATGTCCAAGTCTCTCCCCATGTTTGAGAAGTTTTCAGCTGTTATTTCTTTAAATAAACATTCTGCCCCCTTCTCCCTCTCTTTTCCTTCTACAACCTCAATTATTCTAATATTTAACATTTGCTGGGGTCCCATAGATCACATAGGCTTTCTTCCTTCTTTTTCACTTTTTGAGAAATCTCCATACTGTTTTTCCAGCGTGGCTGCACCAGTTTGTACTGCCTCATTCTCTACAACATTTGTTGTCTCTTGTCTTATGTAATAATTGCCATTCTGATGGTTGTGAGGTGATATTTCTTAGTTTTGGTTTACATTTCCCAAATAATTAGCGAATATGAATATCTTTTCATGTGCCTCATGGTCATCTGTATATCTTCTTTGTAAAAATGTCTATTCATATCCTCTGCCCATGTTTTGATCATGTTGTTCATGTTTTTGCTGTTTAGTTGTGTGAGTTCTTTCTATATTTTGAAGTTGACTCCTAACTGGATATATGATTTGCAAATATTTTCTCCCAGTTAGTGGGTTGTCCTTTCATTTTGTTGATGGTTTCCTTTGCCGTGAAAAAGATATTTACTTTGATGTAATTGCATTTGTTAATTTTTTTCCTTTGCTTCCTTTGCCTGAGGAGGTGCGGTATTCAAAAAGATACTGCTAAGACCAATGTCAAAAAGCATACTACCTATGTTTTCTTCTAGGATTTTTTTTGTTTCAGGTTTTACATTCAAATCTTTAATTCATTTTTAAGTAAATTCCATGTTTGGTGCAAGATAATTATCTACTCTCATTCTTTTGCATGTGGTTGTTCAGTTTTCACAACACCATTTATTGAAGAGACATTCCTTTCTGTCTTGCATGTTTTTACCTCATTTGCAGAAAATTAGCTGTCCATATATATGTGGTTTTATTTCTGAGCTCTCAATTCTGGTCCATTGATCTGTGTGTCTATTTCTCTGCCAGTACAATGCTGTTTTGATACTAAGCAAATATAATATAACTGTGTAGTATATTTTTAATTCAGGGAGTGTGATTCCTCCAGCTTTGTTCATTTTTCTCAGGATTGTTTTGTCTATTCAGCATCTTTTGCTGTTCCATATAAATTTTAGAATTCTTTGTTCTACTTCTGTGAAGAATGTCATTGAGATTCTGATAAGAATTGCATAGAATCTGTAGAATGTTTAGGTAATATGAACATTTTAACTATGTTTATTCTTCCAATCCATGAACACAAAGTTTCTTTCCTTTTTGTAATGTCTTCCTCAATTTATTTCAACAATGTCTTATACATTTCAGTGTATAGTTCTTTCATCTCCTTGGTTAAATTTATTCCTAGGTATTTTATTTGTGGTGTTGTGATTGTGAATGTGAATGTATTCTTCAATTCTATTTCTGCTAGTTTGTTCTTGGTGTATAGAATTGCAACTGATTTTTTGTATTGATTTTGTACCTTGCAATTTTATTGTGTTTGTTAATTACTTCTAAATTTTTTTAGTGGATTCTTTAGGGGTTTCTATATATAGAATCGTGTCGTCTGCAAATAGTGACAGTTTTAGTCCTTCTTTTCCAATTTGGATCTCTTTTATTTATTTTTCTTGTCTAATTGCTCTAGTTAGGACAAGAGTAGTGAGAATGGGCATCATTGTCTTGTTCCTGTTCTTAGAGGGATAGCTTTCAGTTTTTTACCATTGAGTACGATGTTGGTTGTGGGTTTGTCATATACAACCTTTATTATATTGAGGTACTTTCCTTCAATACCCATTAGTTTCAGAGTTTTGATCATAAATGAATTTGAATATTGTCAAATGCACTCTCCAAATCTACTGAGAATATCATGTGGTTTTTATTCTTCATTTTGTTAATGTAGTAGATCACATTGATTCATTTGTGGATATTGAACTATCTCTGCATCCCTGGAATAAATCCCACTTGATTGTCTTGTATGAAACTTTCTTTTATTTAAATTGACTTTATGATAGTTTACAACATGTTAAATTTTCAGTTGTACACTGTTATTTGTCAGTCACCATATAGGTGTGTCCCTTCACCCTTTGTGCCCAACCCCCATTCCTTCCCCCTGGTAATCATAAAACAGTTCTCTTTGTCCATGTGTTTCTTTATCTTCCATGTACTAGTGAAATCATATGATGTCTGTCTTTCTCTGCCCAGCTTATTTCACTTAACATAATACCCTCAAGGTCCATCAATATTGTTGCCAATGGGGTGATCTTGTCTGCTTTTATGGCTTAGTAGTATTCCATTGTGTGTGTGTGTGTGTGTATATATATATGCCACATATTCTTTATCAAATCATCAGTTGGTAGGCATCAGTTGCTTCCACATCTTGGTTATTGTGAATAATGCTTCAGTGAACATAGGAGTGCATAAGACACTTTGATTTGTTGATTTCATGTTCTTTGGATAAACACCCAGTAGTGGTATAGCTGGGTCATTATGGTGTTTCTATTTTTAATTTTTTAAGAAATCTTCATAGTTTTCCGTAATGTCTGTACAAGTTTGCACTCCCACCAGCAGTGTATGAGTGTTCCCTTTTCTGCACAACCTCTTCAACATTTGTTATTTTTTGTCTTGGTCATTATAGCCATTCTAATGGGTATAAGGCGATATCGTAGTGTAGTTTTCATTTGCATTTCCCTGATGATTAGTGATATTGAGCATCTTCTCATGTGCCTATTGGCAATCTGTGTATCTTCTTTGGAGAAATGTCTGTTCATATCCTATGCCCACTTTTTGATCAGGTTGTTTTTTTGTTGTTGAATTGTATGAGTTCTTTATATATTATGGAGAGTAAAGCCTTGTTGAATATATGATTTACAAATATTTTCTCCCTGTTGGTGGGTTTCCTTTTGGTTTTTATCCTGGTTTCCCTCGCCACGTAGAAACTCTTTAGTCAATGAAGTCATACGTGTTTAATTTTTCTTTTGTTTTCCTTGTCAAAATGATCCTTTAAGACCAATGCCAAAGAATGTACTGCTTATATTTTCTTCTAGAAGTTTTATGGCTTCAGGTCTTACCTTCAAGTCTTTGAACTATTTTGAGTTTATGTATGGCATAAAATAATGGTCTACTCTCATTATTTTGTATGTGGCTGTTCAGTTTTCCCAACACCATTCATTGAAGAGACTTTCTTTTTTCCATTGTGTGTTCTTAGTTCCTTTGTCAAAGATTAGCTGTCTATAGATATGTGGTTTTATTTCTGGGTTTTCGTATATTTTCCATTGATTTGTGTGCCTGTTTTTGTACCAGTACCATACTGTTTTGATTACTATAGCTTTGTAGTATCTTTCAAAGTCCAGGAGTGTGATGCCTCCAGCTTTGCTCTTTGTTCTCAGGATTGCTTTAGCTATTCAGCATCTTTTTTTCACCACATACGAATTCTAGGATTCTTTGTTCTATTTGTGTGAAGTATATCATTGAGATTCTGATTGGGATTACACTGAATCTGTGGATTGCTTTAGGTAGTATGGACGTTTTGACTATGTTTATGGTTCCAATCCATGTGCATGGACTATCTTTCTATTTCTTTATGTCATCGTCAATTTCTTTCAGTAATGTCTTATAGTTTTCATTGTGTAGGTCTTTCATCTCCTTGGTTAAATTTATAACAAGATATTTTATTCTTTTTGTTGGAATTGTAAATGGGATTGTATTCTTGAGTTTGCTTTTCATTAGTTCATTACTGGAGTATAGAAATGCAATCTCTTATGTAAGTTGATTTTGTTTCCTGCAGCTTTGCTGTAGTTGTTGATAAATTGTAACAGTTTTCCAATGGATTCTTTGGGGTTTTCTATATATAAAATCATGTCATGCTCAAACAGTGAGGGTTTTATTTCTTCATTGGCTATTTGGATTCCTTTTATTTCTTTTTCTTTCCTAATTACTCTGGCCAAAACCTACAGTAGTATTTTGAATAAGAGTGGAGAGTGTGATCACACTTGTCTTATTCCTATTCTCAAAGAGATGGCTTTCAGTTTTTCCCCATTGAATATGATATTGGCTGTGGGTTTGTCATATACGGCATTTATTATGTTGAGGTACTTTCCTTCTATACCCATTTTCTTGAGAGTTTTTATCATAAATGGATGTTGGATTTTGTCAAATGTTTCCTTTGCATCTACTGAGATGATCATGTAATTTTTGTTCCTCATTTTGTTAACATGGTGTATCATTGATTTGTGGATGTTGGATCATCCTTGTGTCCCTAGTATAAATCCCACTTGATCGTGGTGTATGATCTTTCTAATGTATTTCTGTATTCTGTTTGCCAATATTTTCTTGAGGATTTTTGCATGTATGTTCATTAGTGATATTGTACAATAATATTCCTTTTTTGTGTTTTCCTTGTCTGGTTTTCATATCAGGATATTGTTGGCCTCATAAAATGAGTTAGGCAGGGTCCCCTGCTCTTCAAATCTTTGCATGAGTTTGAGAAAGATAGGTCTTAAACCTTCTTTGAATGTTTGGGTGAATTCCCCAGAGAAGCCATATGGTCCTGGAGTTTTGTTTTGGGGGATTTTTTTTAAGATTTTATTTTTTTCCTTTTTCTCCCCAAAGCTCCCCAGTACACAGTTGTATATTCTTCGTTGTGGGTCCTTCTAGTTGTGGCATGTGGGATGCTGCCTCAGCATGGTTTGATGAGCAGTGCCATGTCGGCGCCCAGGATTCGAACCAACGAAACACTGGGCCGCCTGCAGCGGAGCACGCGAACATAACCACTCGGCCACGGGGCCAGCCCCCTGTTTTGGGGGACATTTGATTACTGTTTCAATCTCTTTACTTGTCATTGGTCTACTCGATTCTCTATTTCTTCTTGATTCAGTTTTGGGAGGTCATATGGCTCTAAGAATTTATCCATTTATCCAAATGTTGTCATAGAGCTTTTCATAATATTATGTTATAATCCATGGCATTTCTGTTGTGTCCATCGTAATTTATCCTCTTTCATTTCTGATTTTATTTATTTATTTGAGGCTTCTCTCTTTTTTCCTCAGTGAGTTTAGCTAAGGGGCTATCATTTTGTTTATCTTTTCAGAGAAGTAACTATTTTTCATTAATCCCCTCTGTTGTATTTTCATTCTCTCTTTTATTTATTTCCACTCTGATTTTTATAATATCCTTCCTTCTACTGACCTCAGGGTTGTTTGTTCCTTTTTTTTCCTAGTTCTTTTGGGTATAGTCTTAGATTGTTTATTTGAGATTTTTCTTGTCTGTTAGGTAGGCCTGTATTGCTATAAACTTCCTTCTTCTTATCACTTGTGCTGCATCCCATAAGTTTTGGTATGCTGTATTTCCATTTTCATTTGTCTCCAGGTATTTTTCGTCCTCTCCTTTAACTTATTCATTGATCCAATAGTTTTTCAGTAGCATTTTGCTTAGTCTCCACATATTGTGACTTTTCCAACTTTCCTCTTTAGTTGATTTCTAGTTTCATACCGTTGTGGTTGGAAAAGATGATTGATATAACTTCAACCTTCTTAAATATTTTAAAGCTGGTTTTGTTTCCCAACATGTGATCTACCTTTGAGACTGTTCAATGTGCACTTGAGAACAATGTGTATTCTGCTGCTTTTGGATGGAATGTTCTTTATATATATATCTATTAAGTCCATTTTGTCTAGTGTTTCATTTAAGGCAAATGTTTCCTTGCTGACTTTCTGTCTGGATGATCTATCTATTAATGTAAGTGGGATGTTAAAGTGCACTAATATTATTGTGTTGCTGTCAATTTCTCCCTTTAGGTCTGTTAATAGTTGCTTTACATTCTTTGGTACTCCTAGGTTAGGTGCATATATATTAATAAGTGTTAGGATTTCTTGGTGGAATCTGTCTTTTATTATTATATAATGGTCATCTTTTTCTCTTGATATGTCTTTTGACTTGAAGTCTATTTTTTCTGACATATGTATGCCTACACCTGATCTCTTTTGGTCACCATTTGCTTGGATTATCATCTGCCATCCCTTCACTCTGGGTCTGTGTTTATGTTTACACCTGTGATGGAGCATCTACACTTGGAGGCAGAATATTGTTAGGTCGTCTTTTTTTTTAAATAATATTATTTTTTAATGTAATAAGCCAAAACCTATCATGACAAAATTCAAAATACAAACAAAATTCACAAAAATATTTCAACACAAAACAATGAAAGTCAGCATTATAGATACACGGGCAGATACATATATACATGAAGTATACTCAACTTTTAAAAATAATAAAAATATTCCAACTAAAGAATTGGAAATTGTGCTAAAATACAAACAAACTAAAAAATGCAAATGGCCAATTATTATATGGAGATATGTCTAAAATCTTATAAACAAGAAACAAAAACATTAAGTAGTAGTGACATTCAGTATTTACCTATGAAATATCTTGTTAACAATTTAAAAATGATATGTTGAAATGATAATATTTTGAATATATTTGTTTAAATATATTATTAAAATGAAGTTCACCTCTTTCTTTTTACTTGTTTTAGTGTGGCCACTAGAACATTTGAGATTATGTATGAGGCTTGCATTACATTTCTATTAGACAGCACTCATCTAGAACAGATTTGGGGTCTTAAAATATTCATTTCTTTTGACTATAGCTTAATCAGCTACTCAGAGATGCTTTTAGAAATCCATGTAAAAGCAAATTCATCCTCATATTATTCACAGGGGCAAATGTTTATAAACGATATACATACTTAATGATTGGAAAATGGTTTGTTTTATAGACATTTTCTGAAAATTGGGCAATCATTAAAACTATGACATCATCAAAGACTTGAGAAAATGCTTACACCCATGTTAAGAGAAAAACAAAGATTAAAAAATATTTAATTTGTGGGGCCGGCCCTGTGGCTGAGTGGTTAAGTTCGTGCGCTCTGCTGCGGCAGCCTAGGGTTCAGATCCTGGGCACAGACATGGCACTGCTCGTCAGGTCACGCTGAGGCGGCATCCCACATGCCACAACCAGAAGGACCCACAACTAGGATATACAGCTATGTATGGGGGGCTTGGGGAGATAAAGCAGAAAAACAAAAGATTGGCAATAGTTGTTAGCTCAGGTGCTGATCTTTAACGAAAAGAAAAAAATTATTTAATTTGTTCCTATATTTACCACATATATTGAATCAATATGTTGACTATGTATATATAAACAAAACAAGATAAAATATATAGTTCTAACATTTGCTATATATACTACATTTTTTGAATATATATGCTAAATATATATACATATATAATTTTTTGATAAAGAAGTGTTTCTAAAATAACAGTTTATTTAGGTCTTCTTTTTTAATCCATCTAGCCACTGTGTTCTTTTCATTGGTGAATGCAATCTATTTACATTTAGGGTGATTATTGATATATGAGGGCTTAATATTGCCACTTTATCCTTTGCTTTCTGACTGTTCTCTAATTCCATTGTTTCTTTTTCCTTCTATATTTGTCTACCATTTCTGTTTAGTGGTTTTCTGTGATGTTCATCTCAGTTTTCTCTTTATTTATTATTTGTGACTCTGCTCTGATTTTTTCTTTCATGTTACCATGAAGTTTGCATAAAATATCTGATAGATGAGATAGTCCTTTTTTCTTTTGTTTTCCTTTTTTATTTATATTTTTTTAAATTGAATTATTGATAGGTTACAATCTTGTGAAATTTCAATTGTACATTAATGTTTGTCAGTCATGTTGTAGGTGCACCACTTCACCCTTTGTGCCCACCCCCCACCCCACCTTTCCCCTGGTATCCACTAAACTGTTCTTGGTCCATAGTTTTAAATTCCTCATATGAGTGGAGTCATACACAGATTATCTTTCTCTCGCTGGCTTATTTCACTTAACATAATTCTCTCAAGGTCCATCCATGTTATCGCAAATGGAATGATTTTGTTCTGTTTTGCAGCTGAGTAGTATTCCATTGTATATATGTACCACATCTTCTTTATCCATTCGTCTGTTGATGGGCACTTAGGTTGCTTCCACGTCTTGGCTATTGTAAACAGTGCTGCAATAAACATTGGGGTGCACAGGACTTTTGGGATTGCTGACTTCAGGCTCTTTGGATAAATACCCAGTAGTGGGATGGCTGGATCGTATGGTAGTTCTATTTTTAGTTTTTTGAGGAATCTCCATACTGTTTTCCATAGTGGTTGCACCAGTTTGCATTCCCACCAGCAGTGTATGAGGGTTCCTTTTTCTCCGCAACCTCTCCAACATTTGTTGCTATTAGTTTTAGATATTTTTGTCATTCTAACGGGTGTAAGGTGATATCTTAGTGTAGTTTTGATTTGCATTTCCCTGATGATCAGCGATGATGAGCATCTTTTCATGTGCCTATTGGCCATCAGTATATCTTCTTTGGAGAAATGTCTGTTCATGTCTCCAGCCCATTTTTTGATTGGGTTGTTTGATGTTTTGTGGTTGAGTTGCGAGAGTTCTTTATATATTATGGATATTAAGCCTTTGTCAGATATATGACTTGCAAATATTTTTTCCCAGTTAGTGGGTTGTTTTTTTTGTTTCAATCCTGTTTTCATTTGCCTTGAAGAAGCTCTTTAATCTGATGAAGTCCCATTTGTTTATTCTTTCTATTGTTTCCCTTCTCTGAGAAGGCATGGTGTCTGAAAAGATCCTTTTAATACTGATGTCAAAGAGTGTACTGCCTACGTTTTCTTCCAGAAGCCTTATGGTTTCAGGTCTCACCTTTAGGTCTTTAATCCATTTTGAGTTTATTTTGGTGAATGGTGAAAAAGAATGGTCAATTTTCATTCATTTACATGTGGCTTTCCAGTTTTCCCAGCACCATTTGTTGAAAAGACTTTCTTTTCTCCATTGTATGCCCTCACCTCCTTTGTCAAAGATAAGCTGTCCATAGATGTGTGGTTTTATTTCTGGGCTTTCAATTCTGTTCCATTGATCTGTGCACCTGTTTTTGTACCAGTACCATGCTGTTTTGATTACTGTAGCTTTGTAGTATGTTTTGAAGTCAGGGATTGTGATGCCTCCTGTTTTGTTCTTTTTTCTCAGGATTGCTTTAGCAATTCGGGGTCTTTTGTTGCCCCATATGAATTTTAGAATTCTTTGTTCTAATTCTGTAAGGAATGTCATTGGGATTCTGATTGGGATGGTGTTGAATCTGTAGATTGCTTTAGGTAGAATGGACATTTTAACTATGTTTATTCTTCCAATCCATGTACATGGAATGTCTTTCCATCTCCTTATGTCGTCATCCAATTCTCTCAGAAAGGCCTTGTAATTTTCATTATATAGGTCCTTCACTTCCTTAGTTAAATTTACCCCAAGGTATTTTATTCTTTTTGTTGCGATTGTGAATGGTATTGTATTCTTGAGTTCTTTTTCTGTTGGTTCATTACTGGAGTATAGAAATGCTACTGATTTATGCAAATTGATTTTATACCCTGCAACTTTGCTGTAGTTGTTGATTACTTCTAACAGTTTTCCAATGGATTCTTTGGGGTTTCCTATATATAAGATCATGTCGTCTGCAAACAGCGAGAGTTTCACTTCTTCCCTCCCTATTTGGATTCCTTTTATTCCTTTTTCTTGCCTGATTGCTCTGGCCAGGACCTCCAGAACTATGTTAAATAAGAGTGGTGATAGAGGGCATCCTTGTCTCGTTCCTGTTTTCAGGAGGATGGGGTTCAGTTTTTGCCCATTGAGTATGATGTTGGCTATGGGTTTGTTGTATATGGCCTTTATTATGTTGAGGTAGTTTCCTTCTATGCCCATTTTGTTCAGAGTTTTTATCATAAATGGCTGTTGGATCTTGTCAAATGCCTTCTCTGCATCTATTGAGATGATCATGTGGTTTTTATTCCTCAGTTTGTTGATGTGGTGTATCACGTTGATTGATTTGCGGATGTTGAACCATCCCTGTGTCCCTGGTATGAATCCCACCTGATCCTGATGTATGATTCTTTTGATGAATTGCTGAATTCTGGTTGCCAAAATTTTGTTTAGAATTTTTGCATCTATGTTCATCAGTGATATTGGCCTGTAGTTCTCTTTTTTCGTGGTGTCCTTGTCAGGTTTTGGTATCAGCGTGATGTTGGCCTCATAGAATGTGTTAGGAAGTGTTCCATCTTCCCTAATTTTTTGGAATAGCTTGAAAAGGATAGGTATTAAATCCTCTCTGAATGTTTGGTAGAATTCCCCAGGAAAGCCATCTGGTCCTGGGGTTTTATTCTTTGGGATGTTTTTGATTGCTGTTTCAATCTCTTTCCTTGTGATTGGTCTGTTCAAATTGTCTGCCTCTTCTTGAATGAGCTTTGGGAGATTGTAGGAGTCCAAGAATTTATCCATTTCCTCTAGGTTATCCATTCTGTTAGCATATAGTTTTTTGTAGTATTCTCTTATAATCTGTTGTATTTCTGCAGAGTCTGTTGTTATTTCTCCTCGTTCATTTCTGATTTTGTTTATTTGAGCTTTCTCCCTTTTTTTCTTTGTAAGTCTGGCTAGTGGTTTGTCAATTTTATTTATCTTCTCAAAAAACCAGCTCTTTGTCTCATTGATCCTTTCTACTGCCTTTTTCGTTTCAATAGTATTTATTTCTGCTCTGATTTTTATTGTTTCTCTCCTTCTGCTGACTTTGGGCTTCATTTGTTCTTTTTTCTCTAGTTCAGTTAGGCGTGCTTTAAGGTTGCTTATTTGGGATTTTTCTTGTTTGTTAAGATGTGCCTGTATTGCGATGAATTTTCCTCTTAATACAGCTTTTGCTGTATCCCATATGAGTTGGTATGGCATGCTATCATTTTCATTTGTTTCCAGGTATTTTTTTATTTCTTCTTTAATTTCTTCAATGATCCATGGCTTGTTCAGTAGTGTGTTGTTTAGTCTCCACATCTTTGTGCCTTTCTCAGCTTTTTTCTTGTAATTAATTTCTAGCCTTATAGCACTATGATCTGAGAAGATGCTTGTTATTATTTCAATTTTTTTAAATTTGTAGAGGCTTGCCTTGTTTCCCAACATATGGTCTATCCTAGAGAATGTTCCATGTGCACTTGAGAAGAATGTGTATTCAGCTCCTTCAGGGTGGAGTGATCTATATATGTCTATTAAGTCCAATTGCTTTAGTTTTTCATTCATCTCCACTATTTCCTTGTTGATTTTCTGTCTGGATGATCTGTCCATTGATGTGAGTGGGGTGTTGAGGTCCCCTACTATTATTGTGTTGTTTTTAACATCTTCCTTTAGGTCTGTTAATCGTTGCTTTATGAATCTTGGTGCTCCTGTGTTGGGTGCATAGATATTTATAAGCGTTATTTCTTCTTGATGAAGTGTCCCTTTGATCATTATATATTGTCCCTCTGTGTCTCTCTTTACCTGTCTTATTTTGAAATCCACTTGGTCTGATATGAGAATTGCAACACCTGCCTTTTTTTCCTTGCTATTTGCTTGAAGTACTGTCCTCCACCTCTTCACCTTGAGTCTGTGTTTGTCCTTGGGGCTGAGGTGTGTTTCCTGGAGGCAACAAATTGTTGGATCTTGTTCTTTAATCTGTTTTGCCGCTCTGTGTCTTTTTATTGGAGAGTTCAATCTGTTCACATTGAGAGTGATTATTGATGCATGTGGACTTAATGCTGTCAATCTGTTGCTCATTATCTTGCTTTCCTGTGTTTCTTTTCCTGTGTGCTTTAGACTACCCATTTAATACTGCAATTTCTTATGCTGGGTTTCTTAGATTTTTCCTTATCTATGATTTGTGACTCTGTTCTGTACTTTATTTTAGTGTCTACCTTGAAGTTTGTATTTAGAATCTCGTGTATAATATAGTCTATTCTCTGGTGGTCTCTTACTTACTCGACCAATACTGATTTAGACCCTTTGCTCTTCCCCTCCTAAATAATTATTTTCATTTTTTATTCCAACTCATCTTATTAATTTGTAGTTAGAGTGCTAAGATCGTCCTTGTTTTGGTTGTTTCCTTATTTTTACCCTAATGTTATAGTTGAATATTTGCTATCCTGTTCTGGTTCTATCCATCGGTCTCCCTAGTCTGTGGATTGTGTCCCCTTTCTCCCTTTTTTCTTTTTTCAAGTATGAGAGCCTTCTTGAGGATTTCTTGTAATGGAGAGCTTTTAGTTACAAATTCCCTTAACTTTTGTTTGTCTGGAAAAGATTTAATTTCTCCCTCATATCTGAAGGAAGTTCTTGCTGGATAGAGTATTCTTGGCTGAAGGCTTTTATCCTTTAAAGCTTTGAATATATCACTCCATTCTCTCCTAGCTTGTAGGGTTTCTGTAGAGAAATCCACTGACAGTCTGATAGGGGCTCCTTTATAGGTTATTCTCTTTTTTTTTCTTACTTACCTGAGTATTCTTTCCTTATCATTCCTATTTGCCAACTTTACTATTATGTGCCTTGCAGTGGGTCTTTTTACATTGACAAATCTAGGAGATCTAAAACCCTCCTCTACACACATTTCTCCATTGATCCCTAGATTTGGGAAGTTCTCTTCAATAATTTCGTTAAGCACACTTTCTGCTCCATTTTCCTTTTCCATATTCTCGGGAATTCCTATGATCCTTATGTTCTTACTCCTCATTGAATACATTATCTCTCGGAGATTTTCCTCATTTTTTTTAATTCTTAGTTCTCTTTCTTCCTCTGTCTGGTGCCATTCATCCTGTCTGTCCTCGATTATGGTGATTTGCTCCTCTAGGTTGTCTACACGGGCATTCAGGGAATCCGTATTCTGTTTTATCTGGTCCATTGTGTTTTTCATCTCAAGTAATTCTATTTGATTCTTCTTTATGATTTCAATCTCTTTTGTGAAGTAACTCCAGAACTCGGCTT